>NW_027507791.1:170749556-172092889 GCF_037356315.1 Lithobates pipiens | reverse complement strand
AAAAACAAGTCATTGCCAACATTGGAGGCTAAGCAGGGTTGGGCAATCAGTTTCCTTGCCTGAAATAGGCATCTCAGAACTGCCATCTGGCTGCTTTCCAGGTTTCCAACTCCTTCAACTAATCCCAGGAGACAATACTTCGCCTCCATCCCGGTGGAGGTTCCAAACCCCCGATCAATGGTTCCTGTCACCTCCGTCCAGTAGCGGATCAACTTTGGGCATCTCCAAAACATGTGCATCATGTCTCCCCACATGTTCCCGCACCGGGGGCAACTTGCGTCCGGCCGTTCGGCCAAATTAAAAAAGTTTACGAGGAGCATAATAATTTCTATATAATAAGAACAGATGTGACATCCTCTGAGAGGAGAGTCACAACTGACCACAGGCAGGATTCCTGTGGCCAATTATAGCTCAGGGGGGTTTAGTACACACCCCACACTATATAATGCCGCCAGCGTGGCGGCCTTGTATAGTGTGTTGCGGCGGTCAGGGAAAGAGGACGATAGGCAGGGACAGTGTCTTTACTGCTTGGGAACCTAGCACTGTTACAGTGGGTGTTATGTGCCTCCTGCACAGTACACACCTGAAGCTACCCTTTATTACTGGTGTTCAATTTCTGCAATACAGGCATCTGCAGTGCAGAAGTTAGAGTGGGTGTTGTGTGCCTCCTGCACAGTATACACCTGAAGATACCCCTTATTGCTGGTGTTCTGTTTCTGTAATACAGGAACCTAGCACTGTTACAGTGGGTGTTGTGTGCCTCCCACGCTTGTCCTTATTTTCGGCAGCTGGACGTGTTGAGCCACATCATGCCGAACACTTGGACAGATGTCGAAGACCAAGCCCTTCTAATGCTCCTCATCCTCTCTCACCCAGGCTCAGGGTACTAGCCTGTGTTCTGTATACACTAGGCTTTCTTCTGTATACCCTAGCCTCTCTTTATACTCTAGCCTGTTGTTTATGTACACTAGACTCTTTGTTTACCTCATAAATGGCAGTGTATATAGAAGGAAGGCTAGTTTATACAGAGAGGCTAAGGTATACAGAAGGTAGGCTAGTTTATACAGAAAACCGGTTGGGTATACAAAGTATGTATTTTATTTAGATGGCAGGCTATTGTATACAGAGAGGCTAGAGAATAAAGAAGACAGGCTAGTGTATACAGGACACATGCTAATGTATACAGAAAACAGGCTTGGTTATAGAGAGAGACTGAGACTATTATATTCAGAAGAAAAGCTAGTGTATATAGAGAGGCAGGATGGGGTATACGGAGAGGCTAGTGAATACAGATAGGGTGATGTATACAGAAATGCTAGTGTACACAGAGAGGCTAGAGTACACAGTTATTCTAGGATATACAGAGAGGCTAGTTTAAGGAGAGGCTAGTGTATACAGAATACAGACTCATATATGCAGATAGGCTTGAGTATACAGAGATGCTAGAGTAAAAAGTGAGGCTGGGGTACACAGAGAGGCTAGTTTAAAGAGAGGTATATACAGTATATACAAAGATGTTAGTGTATATAGAGAGGTTAGTGTATAGTGAGAGTCTAGTGTATACAGAAAGGACAATGCATATAGAGAAGCTAGTGTATACAGAAGACAGGCTTGGGTATACATCAAAGCTGACAGTGTATACAGAGGACTGGGTAGTGTATACAGAGAGTCTAGTGGGTACAGAAGACAGGCTGGTGTATTCTAGCTAGTTTTTACAGTCTAGTGTATACAGAAGACAGGCTGTGGTATACAGAGGGTTTAGTGTATTCAGAGAGTCTAGTGTATACAGTCGGCGAGTGTATACATAAGACTGGCTAGTTTACACAGTGTTTACAGAGATGCAAGGGTGTAGAGAGAAGCTAGTATAAAGAGAAGACTACAGCATACAGAAGAAAGGCTAGTGAATACAGAATAAAGGCTGGCTTCTACGAAGAGGCTAGTGTATGCAGAACACTATCTAGGGTATACAGAGAGGCTAGATTATACAGAGAGGCTAGTGCACAGAGTGAAGCTATTGTATATAGAAGCCTGGTTAGTGTATACAGAGAAGCTAGTGTGTACAGAAGAAAGGCTAGACAGGCTATAAAGAGAGACAAGTGTTTACAGAAGACAGTTTGGGGTATACAGAGATGCTAGTTTATACAGAGAGACTAATGTATACAGAAGACAAGCTAGGGCATACAGAAGACAGAAGACGGGCTAGTGTATTCAGAACATAGGCTAGTGTATATCAAAGACAGGCTATTGTATGCAGAAGACCGGCTAGTCTATACAGAGAAACTAGTGTATAACAGAGAGGGTAGTGTATATAGAAGACAGGCCAGGGTATAAAGAAGACAGAGTAATGTATACAGAAAACAGAAAACATGCTGGTGTAGAGAGGCTAGTGAATTTAGAGGGTAGGCTAAGTGATAACAGAAGACAATCTGGGCTATACAGAGAAATTTCATCATTTCTTCTAGCTCACATCTCTAATGGAGTTTGTCTCATTGCCATGTTATGCCTTTTCATTCTTATGCTAAATATAGATTATACACGATTTTAATCATCCACATCAAGCATGCAATAAAACTATCATACATTAAAATAAACCATGTACTCTTTTGCTCTATTTTGCATATTTGTAATTCTCCACATCAGCTGTCACATTGAGTATGTGACAATCCTGACACACCATCCTAACTTATTTAGCTTTATTTATTAGAAATAGAGAGTACTATCTCAAAATCCGGTTAAATCTATTCACTTTGATGAGTTCTACCGCTAATTGTACGGTAATGCAAAATGTTCACAAAACCATCCATTTGCTACCAGACATGCTGCACATACTAAGAGTAATGTAACTATTGCTTGCTAACTATGTAAACAGTTTTATTGCTTTTCTGACATTAACCGAGTATCTCTGACATTAACTGAGTATCTCTCTGCACTGGGATCTTAATAATAATAATAATAGGTTTGTGTAATGCAAAGATCAACTAGTCTAATATAAGCTTTCTCAGTAGTACCGGCATATCCTTTAAATTTAGACTAACGCAACTAGTCTAAATTTAAGCACAGCACAGTGGCGTAGGTACACTCTCACCTAGCAGTAAGAAGGGTCGCTGGTTCAAATCCCAACCAGGACACTATCTGCCTGGAGTTTGCATGTTCTCCCTGTGCCTGCGTGGGTTTCCTCCGGGTACTCCGGTTTCCTCCCACACTCCAAAGACATGCAGGTAGATTAATTGCCTTCTGTCTAAAATTGGCCCTAGTATAAGAATGGGGACCTTGGATTGTGGGCTTCTAGAGGGTAGGGACCGATGTGAGTGTGCAATGTACAGGGATAGGGACAATTGTAGACACTCACTCAGGTTGAACTGGATGGACTGGTGTCTTTATTCAACCTTGCTAACTATGAAACTATGAAACTATTTCTCGGCCATTTTCAAGCTAAGCTTTCAATCACTTACCGTTGAACAGCGATACTTCCTCCCTGCAATATTAAGCCATTTAAATATCCTATTGGTCGCCTATATTATACAACTCTCTGAAAAGCATATATGTAGAGAATAAAACTAGTCTTACATCTTAATAAAACAGTTTTATTGCACAACCAGTATCAGCTGTCATGACATAAGCAAATAAACGTTTCCACTGTTTGACTCTATTTTCTGTATTACTTCTTTTTCTCCACCTTAACTGTCACAGTTAAAACACAGTGACAAAACATTTCTTTTAACCGCAGCAAAATGTGAGAAAAGCAGTGTAAATCGTCTTTCTGCCATATGCTTCAGAAAATTAATGTATCACTTTTAAATCCATATCCATTTCACATCCTAATGTAAACCGTCTTACAATTTTAACATTTACTGATAGCAATTACTGATATTACATTATGATTATACCAGTGGAAAAGCACCGCGTAATGGAACTGTCAAATTAATCATAATCTCAGAGTTAATTTAGCTGATAAATTTACGATTTATTCAACGATTTACTCAACGATTTAAACTTAGATTTTTTTCAAGCTAAGTCAATTTAATCTTAAATAATTTATACTATATTCTACTGTACTCTTAAATTATGTACTGTTTTTCTGTATTTTAGCCGTGCTCATATTTCGTGTTATGTTGCAACCATCTAATCTCATTGCTTTTCCGACATTCTGCCTTAATGATTATATTACTTTGCAACTATCCCTTGATCCCTTTTGTGTATTCACTTTATCTCGACCTATATATACTGCCTCAATATTTTTCTAATTTGTTTTGCTATACTTATTATTATTATATTATAGAGATTACTATCTCTAAATCATTGTAAACCTAACCATAGTTATAATGTCTACAGCTAATTTTACGTTAAAGCAAAATTCATACAAAACCATCTTTTTAAAACCATTTACACACTGCACATTAAGAGTAATGCAAACATTTCTCGCTACCTCTATGCAATAAGATTCTCTTTCTGACTCTATTTTGTGTATTACTTCTTCTCCACATTAACTGTCACACTGATAACCATTTGTAACACATAACACTGGCAACACATTTTTTAACAGCAGCAAAATGTGAGAAAAGCAGTGGGACGGTTTACTTGATTGAGAAGTGGTTGCAGTAGCAAAGGATAGCAATAGAGTTTGATTACATTAATAACACATAATGCAACTATTTTACATTCACATCAAGCATACATCCTAATGTAAACTGTCTATGTTCAGGGTTACTGATACATTGTGCCGATAACCAGTGGAAACGGAAAACAGTCAGTGTAAGCCGTCTTCGTGTGTAACAAAATTAATGGAACGATTTACACGTTGGAATTTTCAAGCTACGTCAATTTACTCTTAAATAATGTATACCCTTTAGCTGCTTAGCTCACACTTTGCTGTATGTAGCCGCGTTAGGGATTGACATTTCATGTTTATCTCACATCTCTAATGCAATTTGTCTCTTTGCCATGTCATACTTTGCCAGTTATTATACTTTCTCATCCTTAAAGACACGTAAGGATCCTGAAAAACGATAGAAACCTAGTCACGTCGTTGCTGATATTTCATGATTACAGCAATCATCTCATCTAATTGCTATTCCAACATTCTGCCTTGGTATTACTTTGCAACGCTCTATTGAACAATGTAAAGGTAAGCTAGATATTTTGTGTATTTCCACTTAAACTCGACCTGTATATACTGTCTCAATATTATCCTTTCTAATTTTGCTAAATTAGATTATAGAGTTTGCTATGTCTAAATCCAGGTTACCTACTCACCTTTATTACGTATACTGCTAATTTTAGGATAATACAAAACCATCTTATTGCTTCTTTACACGCTGCACATATTAAGAGTAATACAATGCTACCGATGTGAACAGTTTAATTGCTCTTCTCACATTTAGCTGGTATCTCTCTGCTATAGGAAACTGAATTTGTACTACAACGATCACTCATCTAATATCAGTCCACTCAGTGCTACCGGGATAACTTTTACATTTAGAGTAATGAAATTATTTCTCAGTCATTTTGAAGCTACTGCAACTAAGGCTTCCGATCTCTTTTCAACTGCAATACTTAATCTCTGCAATATTAAGGAATATTTAGCTGCTTAGCTCACACTTTGCTGTACGTAGCCGTGTTAACTGTATTAATGGTTACCTGTAAGTAACCAATGGGGATTGACATTTCATCTCTAATTCACATTCACATTTCTAATGCAGTTTGTCTTTTTGCCATGTCAACCTCTGCCAATTATTATCCTTTCTCATCCTTATGCTATATTTGGGGTATATTCACTACATGATTAAAGACACGTAATGAACCTGATTGATAAAAACCTACACATGTCGTTGCTGTTATTTCGTGTATTTCCACCTAAACCCGACCTGTATATACTGTCTCAATATTAATCTGAGTTATTTTGCTATATTTATTATTAGAATTAACAGATTACTATCTCTAAATCCTGGTAAACCAACTCACACAAAACCATCTTATTTCTACATAACACGCAGCACATATTAAGATATTTAAAAAAAGCCAGTATCTCTCTGCAATAGTAAACGAAATGTGTAGATCACTCATCTAATATCAGTCTTCTCAGTGCTACCGGAACAACTTTAAAATTTAGAGTAATGCAACGATTTCTCAGTTTTATGAAGCTACTGCATCTAACGCTTTGGATCTCTTTCCTGTTAAATTACGCTCTGCAGTATTAAGCCATGTAAATTGTCCTATTGGTCTGCTAACAATGCTATGTATAATACAAATCTTTCAAAAGCAATATCGTCTCACTGCAATACTTACACTCTGCATAATAAATATAAATAATGTGAATAATGCTAATAATAAAGTCGTCTAAAACTCGGCTATAGGTAGAGAATAAAACTATCTTACATCAAAATAAACCACCAAACCAATAAAGGCCAATTACTTAACGTCTATCAGTCAGTGACTTAACAAAATAATCTTAGCACTCTTTTGCTCTATTTTGTATATTTGTAGTTCTCCACATTAACTGTGACAGTTAATGTGGAGAACTACAAATATACAAAATAGAGCAAAAGAGTGCTAAGATTATTTCATTGATATCACCACTGAAAACACACCACTGACCTTTTAACAGCACCAAAATATGTCCTGTCTTCTGTACACGCTAGCCTTTCTGTATACATTAATCTCTCTGTCTACACCAGCCACTCTATATAGACTAGCCTCTCTGTCTTCTGTATACACGTGCCCGTAATCTATATACACTAGCCTGCCTTCTTTTTACAATAGTCTCGGTGTCCCAGCCTCTCTGCATACACTAGCCTCACTGAATTCCCCAGACTGTCTTCCGTAGACACAAGCCTATCTGTAAACAATAGCTTGTCATCTGTATACACTAGCCTCTCTGTATACACTAGACATTCTTCTGTATACACTAGGCTCAGGGGAATAACATTAGCCTACCTGTATTACCTTGTTTGACTTTTCTGTTTTCTGTTTCTTTTCTAGGGTGTACCTCGCCGTATACCCAAGCCAATCTTATTACCCCAGCCTCAATCCAATTATAATAGCCTCACTGTATACCCCAGGTGGTCTTATGTATACCCTAGCTTGTCTTTTATACACCTAGTCTCTCGGTATACCCCACCTTTCTGTATACATCTTTATACACTAGCCTCTCTGTGTACCCTAGCCTCTCTGTATAATCTTGCCTCTCATTATACCCCAGCCTGTATTCTGTTTACCCAATTTTGTCTTTTATATAAACTAGCCTTTCTACTGTATAACCTAGCTTCTCTTTATACCCCAGCCTCACTGTCAGCTTGTCTCTGTACACTAGCCTCTCTGTTTTCCCTAATCTCTCTGTATAAAATAGCCTCTATGTATACACTAGTCTGTCTCTCTGTGTAAAACAGCCTCTCCCTCTGTATAACCTAGCCTCCATCTCTGCATACCCAGGACGTTCTTCTGTATAATCTAGCCTGTCTTTTGTACACATTAGCCTCTCTGTATAAACTAGGCGGTCTTCTGTATACACTATTCCGTCTGTATACACTAGCAAGTGTGTGTAACCCAGCCTCTCTCTCTGTATACCCTAGCCGCCATATCTGCATACCCAGGAAGTTTTTCTGTATAATCTAGCTTATCTGTATACACTAGCCTGCCTTTTGTACTCATTAGCGTCTCTGTATAAACTAGCCGGTCTTCTGCATACTCTAGCCTCTCTGTGTAAACTAGCCGGTCCTCTGTATACACTAGTCCGTCTGTATACACTATCAAGTCTGTGTAACCCTAGCCTCCATCTCTGCATACCCAGGACGTTCTTCTGTATGATCTAGCCTATCTGTATACACTAGTGTATACAGACGGACTAGAGTATACACTAGCAAGTCTGTGTAACCAAGCCTATCTCTCTGTATACCCTAGCCTCCATCTCTGCATAACCAGGACCTTCTTCTGTATAATCTAGCCTATCTGTATACACTAGCCTGTCTTTTGTACACATTAGCCTCTCTGTATAAACTAGCCGGTCTACTGTATACACTAGTCCATCTGTATACACTGGCAAGTCTGCATACTCCTGCCTCTCTGTGTAACACAGTCTCTCTCTCTGTATACCCTAGCCTCCATCTCTGCATACCCAGGACCTTCTTCTGTATAATCTAGCCTATCTTTATACACTAGCCTGTCTTTTGTACAAATTAGCCTCTCTGTAAAAACTAGCTGGTCTAATGTATACACTAGTCCATCTGTATACACTAGCAAGTATGCATACTCTAGCCTCTCTCTCTGTATACCCTAGCCGGTCTTCTGTATACATGAGCCTCTCTGTATACCCTTGGTTGTCTTTTGTATACACTAGCTTCTCTTTATACATTAGCTCTCTGTATACCCAAGCCTCTCTGTATACACTAGTCCGTCTGTATACACTAGCATGTCTGCATACACTAGCCTCTCTGTGTAACCCAGCCTCTCTCTTTGTATATCCTAGCCTCCATCTCTGCATACCCAGGACATTTTTCTGTATAATCTGCCCTATCTGTATACACTAGCCTGTCTTTTGTACACATTAGCCTCTCTGTATAAACTAGCCGGCCTTCTGTATATACTAGTCCGTCTGTATACACTAGCAAGTCTGTGTAACCCTAGCCTCCCTCTCTGCATACCCAGGACGTTCTTCTGTATAATCTAGCCTATCTGTATACACTAGTGTATACAGATGGACTAGTGTATACAGAGGACCGGCTAGTTGATACAGAGAGGCTAATGTGTACAAAAGACAGGCTAATATATACAGAACGTCCTGGGTATGCAGAGCGCTCAGCTTCAAAGGATGGCCAACGTGAGTAATATGAGACACTCCTCACACCCCCACCTACCAGATCTGACTTTCATCCCCTTGCCCTCTCTGCCCCGGTCATCTGGTGGCAGTTTTATGCACTCCCTGGCCCCCACCCATTCATAATCCTTACCGACCTTTCCTTCCGTTGCTCACAGGAACACACTGGATGACTTGTCTAATTAATCAACTTGTACAAGACACCGCTATCCTCCTGTCTGACACCGGTCCCCCTTGGAGGCTTTACCCCTCACTGTTTGGGTGGTCCCTGCCTCCCCCTGGATGCTCCACATATACCCCAACGACATTGTCGGTGGGGCACCACTTGACAGGACACGGGGCTGTCATGCCGGTGGCATCTCCCATTGGAAGAAGGGATGATGGCCCCAACCCCTTGGCAGCAGGTTCTTTCATGTACAGACCAGGACGGCTCATCTTCCCTTCTGGAGTCTTGACCTTAGAGGGGGGAGTTGCACTTTCGGGGGTCTGAGTGATACCTAGTGCGCTGTACTGAAAGAGCTTGACATTCCCGCATATGTGTCCCCTCCCCCTGGTTGTGCCACTCGTCCCCCCCCCCCTCTGGCCCCCACCTACTCTTTGTCGGCATTGCCTTCTGCAGCTTTCGGGGACACCCTGGATGACTTATTTATTGAGCCTATTGGTACGAGACACTGCTTCCCTCCAGTTTGACTCTGGACCCCCCTGGAGGATTTACCCCTTACTGTTTGGAGCGGTCCCAGCCTCCCTCTGGATGCTCTACACAGCCCCCGATAGCGATGCAGGAGAGACACTAATTGGCGGGCCCCAGGACTGCTGCTCGGGTGAAGTCTCCTGTTGTATGGCGGGATGGTAGACCCAGCCCCTTGACTGCCGGATTCTCCATGCACCGACCAGGGCTGCTCCTCTTTCATCTTGATGTGGTGACCATGGAGGGGAGGAGTTGAAATTTATGGGGTCCGGGTGGTTGCTGGTGTGAGTGCGCTAAAGGACTTGACATTTCCGCATGTTTGTCCCCTCTCCCTTGCTGGCCCCCCTTCCCTCCCCCCTTCCCCCCCTCCCCTCCTTCCCTTCCCTCCCCCCTTTCCCTCCCCCTTTACCCCCCTTCCCCCCTTTTTCCCCCTTCCCTCCCCCTTTTCCCCCCGGGGCGTGGACGGGGGAGAGGGGGTAAGGAGAGGACAATCTGCCAAAGGGAGAAATGCATTTGTTCGAGGGCTGCATGTACTTTTGGGGTATGGGACGGGAGGTGGTGGATCCCATTCTGTGATGCCTTTTCTGTTGTGACGGGCTCCCTCGTGCATGCCTACGTTTAGGGCGAGCTGAGGAGACCCCTCAGTGCTTACAGTTATATGCTCTACCTCTGTTTTGATTATACTATTATTTTTTGGTTCTATGATGTTACTGATTGCCTTTTATTTGCATACCGGTATCAGACGTGACATTTACCACTGCCGGGACTGGGGGGACTGGGATCCGGGGGCTCCCTCTCCGACCTGTCTACCCACCAACCCAAGTAGGACGGCGCTTTAAACCCAGTGTACATCTGGTAAGCGCTATAGCATAATTGTGCTGTTTTAGTATACCCTTCCTGTACTGTTGAGTGCGGACAACCCTTAATTTCCCTCTCCCCCTGGGGTTGAGGTGCCCAACCTCTTTTTCCCCTTACCTTTCCTTCCATTTGCCCTTCCTTTCTCCCCCTTAGTTCCCGCCATCCATTACCTACCCAATACCTACCTTGGTTCAACTTTCTTTGCTTTTCTCTGACGCCCCCCTCCCCCTCCCCGAGGAGCAATGGCAGACTCAGTCAAGGTCACCTCTCTAAACGTTAAGGGACTGAACTCCCCTGAAAAACGGTGGATCCTCCTGTGAGAACTGAAGACTTCCTGTACTGATGTAGCCTTTATACAAGAAACACATTTTAAAAATACTAGCCTCCCCTTTCTATGGTCGAGATCCTTCCCTAAGGTCTACCACTCTACTAACCCCTCCTCTAAGACCAAGGGAGTCTCCATTCTGATCTCTAGCAGGCTCCCCTAGGTTCTCCAGGATTCTCTGGTGGACCCTGGGGGCCGATATCTTTTTCTTAGGGGCCACATTGGAGAGCTCCTTTTTACATTTGCCACTGTGTACGCTCCCAACGATCACCAAGACACGTTCCTCAGAACTACCCTGCACAGATTATGTGACTTTCGGGAGGGCCATTTGATATTAGGTGGGGACTTTAATGTCCCCTTTCGCCATCGGTTGACACTTCTGCCTCTTGCTCCTCGCTCCTCATTTCCTCTAGAAAGCGGATTACTAAGTGTTTACTGAATGACCAATTAGTTGATGTCTGCAACACTCTGGGGAAAGGGACTACTCTTTTTGCTCTTCCCCTCACAAATAATACTTGAGGATAGACTTCTTCTTGATTCCACATGACCAACTGCACTTGGTGAGCTCTTCCTCCATCGGCCATATTACTTGGTCCGACCACGCTCCTGTAGCCCTTACCTACACCCTCTCTAGGAAACCCTCACCTAGGTCTCTATTCTGGCACCTTAATGAGAGCCTCCTCCAGATACCGGAAGTTTTAGCAGATGTGACCAGGGAATTGGACCTTTATTTCCAAGAAAACTAAATGCAGGACTGCGACCCGGGGATAATTTTGGAGGCTCACAAGTCAGTACTCCGCAGGGTACTTATCAGGCACGGGGCGCGCATCAAATGAACACAGAAGAAACAGCTTGCTAATCTGTTTCGTGAACTTGCCTCTGTGGAAGCGAAACATAAACATGCCCCCTCATGGACCTTAGAGATTTAATTGGGGACACTCCGTACCCAGATTGCTGACCTACTCCATTATAAAGCGAAAGCGGCCACTTTTGTCGTAAACTGACGTAGGAGTCAGGGGACAAATGCGGAAAAATCTTAGCCAGGTCGGTAAAGGAGTTGAAATCTTCCTCTTACATGCCACAGTTGATAGATGAGAATGGCCAGAGGGCCTCTACCCCAACCCAAATAGCCGAAGTCTTTGAAAAATGTTACTCTGATCTCTACAACCTGCCTGATTCAGGGTCCGGACAGGACAATATGTAACCGGTTCTGGTCTACCAACCCTCTCATCGGACTCACTGGAGTTCTTGGAGGCCCCGATCACACTGGAAGTAGTCCAGACAGCCGTGGGACCTCCGAAGGTGGGTAAGGCTCAGGGCCCTGACAGATATACCGCACAATACTATAAGACCTTTCTCCCTGTTCTCGGCCTGCGCTTGGTGAATTTATTTAATACTCTGAGCTCGAATGGGGATTTTCCCGAGGATACCGTTAGAGCCCACATCTCGTTGATACCTAAGGAGGGCAAAGACCCGGGCCTATGTGGGAGCTACAGACCCATTTCCCTCCTAAATTCGGTCCTACAACTATTCTCTAAAATCCTCGCCACATGATTGGCACATCACTTGCAGTCCCTTATACATATTGACCAGTTAGGTTTTATTCCCACCAGGGAAGATAGGGACAACACCATTAAGGTGCTTACCCTGGTCCATAAAGCAAAGTCATCTGGGACCCTTTGTCTTTTTGTGAGTACTGATGCCGAGAAGGCTTTTGATCGGGTCAAATGGACATTCATGTTCTCGGTCCTTCGCCATATAGGTCTGAGTGAACGGATGCTGGCATGGATAAGTAAGATATACTCACGCCCTTCAGCTCAAGTCAAAGCGAATGGGGTTCTCTCATCTCCCCTTGACATCGGGAATGGGACCAGACAGGGTTGCCCCCTGTCGCCCCTGTCACTGGAACCCTTTCTCTCCACAATTCGACAAAACTCAGACATAACGGGACTCTAAATGGGTACTATTGAGTGCAAGATATCTGCCTACGTGGATGACATGCTGTTCTCGCTGATGAATCCCAGAGTTTCCTTGCGAAATCTCCTTCGGGAATTCCAGATATACGGGATACTTCTTGAAATCAGAGGCCATAGGGGTTGCAGTCCCTCCGCAAACGTTACTAGACTTGCAGTCCAATTTTCGATTTAAATGGACCCATACAGCCCTTAAAACTTCTCCCAACCCCTTGTCACTAAGATCCGCAGTTTGCTTCACGGGTGGCATTCTGGCCTCCATTCCTGGTTCAGGAGATGCAATCTCATTAAAATGAACATACTCCCTAAATTTACCTATCTTTTCCAAGCTCTCCCGATCCAGATTTCAGTCCCGTTTTTTAAGCAAACTCAATCCTTGCTCACTCAATTTAACTGGGCCCACGAAAATCCCAGACTTAAGCGGTCACAGCTGACATTGTCTAAACAACAGGGAGGGTTGGTTCTCCCTGACTTGCGACTCTACTACCTGGCCTCCCATCTGGGGTGTGTATTGGACTGAAATCAAAACAAACTTTCTAAACTCACTCCCGAATTCCGCTAAGAAGCGTCATGTGGTGCTATAAGGATTTACCCACAGAATTGACGTCACATCCCACTATAGGGGCTTAGTTGAAAGTCAGTCACCTGATCGCTACCCAAAACACACTCACGTCTTTGACTTCCCCCCTATTCCCTATACATGGCCATCCGAACTTTGAACCGGGGACCCACTTAGAAATTCCAACCTAGACAATGCGTCTAAATTCGACATTGATGGAAAATGGCCTTCTTTCTCAACCCTAAAAGATCCGACAGGGCTTTTCCAACTGCCTTTTTGGAGAGCGGCGCAACGACATCATTTTCTCCATTCCATCCCCAATCCTCAAACGTTCGCCCGCCCTCAGACGGAGTTTGAGACTCTATGCAGGAGCGAAGGCCCCATTCTTTCTCTTGCACCATTCACAGATTTCCATTAAGAAGTACAAAAAAATCAATTTTAAGGCATGTGATAAATGCGGCGAAATCCTGCATCCCTCTCTATTGGAAAAAATGTTCCCCCCCTTTCATTACTCAGTGGCTTAGGAAAATAGAGGACATTAAAAAAAATGGAGGACTTGATCCTCACATCACAAGGTAAACAAGAATTTTTTAAACAAACCTGGGACATCTGGAATACCTTTATATTCTCGCTGGAAGGATGTCGCCTGCTATCGCCTTAGTGCTCTGAGCTTTCCTTAACTGGCCCCTTGGACAGTGGCTGCCATCGTGTCTCGTCCCCTCTTCTCCTTTCATGATCTTTCACCCCTTCTCTTTTCTGCCTTCCTCCCCTATCTCTCACCCCCTCCACCCCCTCTCTCTTTTGGAAAAAGTGGAAAATTGGGAATGACGGCCCCACACCCCCCTCTGGATGGATTATGCCGGAGGGACCTGGGGTTTGTGTGACCCTGGATCTTAGTACAGTACTTTATCCATGCCTCGAATTATTGTGATTGATGGAAGGCAGACTCACAGTTGCGAATATACCTGTATCAAGTATTGTTCAGCTGCTTTTTGCTCTGTATTTCTCTGTTGCATTATGTACTCGGGGGACCGTCTTCCCCTGTTTGGAGAAAAAATTATATTTGAAAAAAAAAAGAAGCCTACGACACCTGGTATTCCCAGGTGGTCTCCCATCCAGGCATTAACCAGGCCCGACCCTGCTTAGCCTCCAAGATCAGATGAGATGGAACAGATTCAGGGTGATGTGGCCGTAGCCAATATCTTCAGGCACTCTCAACTCTCTTGACAAACGCCAAGATGGTCACCTTGGGAACAAGCGGAAAAAAATAGGCCAACGGCAACAACATAAAAAGAAGCCTACGGCATCTGGAAATCCCGGGCGGTCTCCCATCCAGGTACTAAACTGGTCCCAACCCTGCTTAGCCTCTGAGATCAGATGAGATTGGGCTCTTTCAGGGTGATGCGGCCGTAGGAGATTTCTTCAGGCACTCTCAACCCTCTTGACTAACGCCAAGATGGTCACCTTGGGAAACAAACAAAAAAAACAAGTCAACGCCAACAACATAAGAAGAAGTCTACAGCACCTAGTATTCCCAGGTGGTCTCCCATCCAGGTATTAACAAGGCCCGACACTGTTTAGTCTCTGAGATCAGACGAGATCTGGTGCTTTCAGGGTTATGTGGCCATAGGCGAGCTCTTCAGGCACTCTCAACCCTCTTGACAAACACCAAGATGGTCACCTTTGGTAAACAAACAAAAATAAAAACAAGTCAACGCCAACAACATAAAAAAAAGCCTACAGCACCTAGTATTCCCAGGTGGTCTCCAATCCAGGTACTAGTAAGGCCCAACCCTGTTTAGCCTCTGAGATCAGAGGAGATCGGGCGCTTTCAGGGTTATGTGCCCATAGGCAATCTCTTTGGGCACTCTCAACCCTCTTGACAAATGCCAGGATAGTCACCTTGAGATACAAGCGAAAAAAAACAGGTCAATGTCAACAACATAAAAAGAAGAATACGGCACCTGGTATTCCAACGCCATCTCCCATCCAGGTACTAACTAGGCCCAACCCTTCTTAGCCTCACAGAAGAGAAGAGATAGGGCTCTTTCATGGTGATGCTGCTGTAAGCGATCTCTTTGGGCACTCTCAACCCTCTTGACAAATGCCAAGATGGTCACCTTGGGAAACAAGAGAAAAAAAAAATGAATCAATGCCAACAACATAAAAAGAAGCCTACAATAACTGGTATTCCCAGGTGGTCTCCCATCCAGGTACTAACCAGGCCCGACTCTTCTTAGCCTCCAAGATCAGACGAGATTGGGTGCTTTCAGAGTGATGTGGCCATAGGCAATCTCTTCAGGCACTCTTAACCCTCTTGACAAACACCAAGATGGTCACTTTGGGAAACAAGCGGAAAAAAAACAGGTCAATGCCAACAACATAAAAAGAAGTCTACGACACCTGGTATTCCCAGGCAGTCTCCCATCCAGGTACTAACAAGGCCCGACTCTTCTTAGCCTCCAACATCAAACGAGATCGGGTGCTTTCAGGGTGATGTGCCCGTAGGCAATCTCTTCAGGCACTTTCAACCCCCTTGACAAACGCCAAGATGGTCACCTTTGGAAACAAGCAAAAAAATAAAAAATAAGTCGGAAGCTAGAGACAATACGGCCCGAGTCCTCAATTTAATCCATGCGACGCATGTACAGGGAAGGCCCTTGCTTATGTTGTCAACGGACGCGGAGAAGGCCTTTGACAGAGTGGCCTGGCACTTTATGCAGGCCACCCTGGAACATATAGGTCTTGGCCCCAACATGATGAGCTGGGTAATGTCGCTTTACTCCACGCCGTCGGCAGCGGTACGGGTGAACGAGTGGTGCTCGTACACTTTCCCCATCACTAATGGGACGAGGCCGGGGTGCCCTCTGTCTCCCCTAATTTTTTTTCTGACACTGGAACCACTTATGTGTCACGTTCGGATTGACCCGAATATTACTGGCATATCCAAACCCTCGGCACACCACAAAATTGCAGCATACGCTGACGATCTAATTTTTTTCATCTCCAATCCCCACATTTCGCTTCCCAATATACTCGCGGCTCTCCGGCGATACGGCAGCCTATCAAACTATAAAATCAATTGCGCCAAGTCGGCTGTATTGAATATATCGGTCCCGGATGGTGAGGCCAAGAGGCTACGCTCCGCTTTTCCATTCTACTGAGCTGAAAAATCTACACGTTACCTGGGCGTTGACATCGCAGCGGATTTGGCGCAATTGTACCCGCTTAATTTTGTCCCTCTCCTGAATAGACTGAAATCTGATTTGGGAAACTGGCATGCTTTAACACTGACCTGGTTCATTCAATGCATTCAAAATGACGGCCCTCCCGCGGATCTTATACTTATTCCAGACATTACCGATCCGGTTACCCACAATTTTTTTCAGACAACTGCAGGTGCTGCTGCGGGACTTTATTTGGGCACGCAAACCACCCAGAGCCCATTTGCAATTGCTTGCCAGACCAAAGGACAAGGGGGGTCTGGGTCTCCCAGATCTGAGACAATACTACAGAGCGACTCTGCTAGAGAGAGTCGTTGATTGGCATTTTAATGGCCCACACAAACAGTGGGTGGAGATGGAGATTGAGGATGGATCCATTCCCCTATTGTTCTCCCCGTGGCTCCTGTCCTCCCTACCAAAAGACCTCAGAGATCACCCCGTAGTGGGAGCTACGTTGGCTGTTGTGCGGAGGTTGTTCCGCTGCACACACATTGCTCCCCTGCCGTCACCAATGACTCCGGTTATAGGTATTCCAGACTTCACACCGGGATTTACCAACAAGAAACTGTGACAGTTGACAGTGGTGGGGAAACAGTGTCTGGGAGAGGTGTGGCCCTCCGGAGGGCTCCCGACCACGCAAACTGTCGTCGAGCTTTCTGACCCTCCTCTTGACTTGTTTAGTGCTTATCAACTTCGTCACTTTCTTCTGGCCATACAAAGGGCCCCCTAAACGCCTAGAGACCTGACGCCCTATTAATCCATCTGTCACAAAACGGAACCTGTGCGACACACCCTCTCCCTCCTGTACAACCTATTGAGTTGGTAGGAGGAGGAGTCGACCCCACCATTTATCCACAAATGGGAGAGGGACTTAGGCATCACATTTACCCCACAACAGATAGGGAAGATCCTGACCTTAGTACATAAAGCTTCCATCGCAAACCAATATCAAGAATCAGGATACAAGATAGTCTCACGCTGGTATAGAGTCCCATACCTTCTGAATAAAATGAATAGATCGATCCCGGATGTTTGTTGGAGGTGCAATTCAGATACGGGGACCATGGGACACATTTTCTGGGCATGCCCGGCCTTGAGGAACTTTTGGGTGGAGGTGACCGGGACGATAAAAACTCTCACAAATGTAGATATCGCAGACAACCCAGCAGCGTGCCTTCTACACTTGACCGAACAGCCTGGTCGAAAATACAAAACAAACATCACGATGCAACTCCTGAACGCCGCCCGGGCCTGCATTCCCACACTGTGGAGGCAGAATCAGTCCACATCCAAGGTGCTGTGGTATTCCAAAGTCAATCATATTCTCCGGATGGAAGAATTGA
The DNA here is from genome assembly GCF_037356315.1 of Lithobates pipiens. Classification (NCBI taxonomy): domain Eukaryota; kingdom Metazoa; phylum Chordata; class Amphibia; order Anura; family Ranidae; genus Lithobates; species Lithobates pipiens. The sequence continues at coordinate 172,075,110 of NW_027507791.1, read as the reverse complement.
CCGCAACACTGAAGAGGCATTTAGTGTTACATGGAGGCCCTGGAGGTATTTTACTGGTAGTCGAGACTACATTCAGGAGGTGAGCAGCGCCCCTGTCCCAGAAAATGACTGAACATCTAACGTTTACCTACGTAGGCCATGTCTGCCCTGGGTGGCACCCCCCCCCTCCCTTTTTGTCTTTATTTTTCTTTTTTTCCCCGCCGCCATCCCCCCCCTCCTCTCTCTCCGTCTTTGCACTCTCTTCTCCCCCCGTCCTCCCTTTTGACTATGCCTTGTCTCCTTACTAGCCTTCGGGACCCAGAAAAACCCCAGGGTTCTGGACACGACCGGCTCATATTTTACTCTGGTTCACATAGGTCATGATAAGCTGGCTCGCTGTGGTCCCAGTTGTTCTCCATGATTACATTTGTCCGAACGGAGCTGCACTAGTTATACTGTACTACATGTCGGAGGTGGGGTTTCTCTCTTTTATGCATGAAACTGTAGGACTCCCCTCTGAGAACCCAGAGTTATTTGGCTCTTTCAGGGTGATGCAGCCATAGTAGATTTTTTCAGGCACTCTCAACCCTCTTGACAAACGCCAAGATGGTCACCTTGGGAAACAAACAAAAAAAACAAGTCAACGCCAACAACATAAAAAGAAGCCTACAGCACATAGTATTCCCAGGCGGTCTCCCATCCAGGTATTAACAAGGCGCGACCCTTTCTAGCCTCTGAGATCAGCGGAGATTGGGCGCTTTCAGGGTGATGTGTCCATAGGCAATCTCTTTGGGCACTCTCATCCCTCTTGAAAAATGCCAAGATAGTCACCCTGGCAAACAAGCGGAAAAAAACAGGTCAACGCCAACAACATAAAAAGAAGAATACGGCACCTGGTATTCCAAGGCCGTCTTGCATTCAAGTACTAACTAGGCCCAACCCTTCTTAACCTCTGAGATCAGAAGAGATAGGGTGCTTTCAGGGTGATGCGGCTGTAAGCGATCTCTTTAGGCACTCTCAACCCTCTTGACAAATGCCAAGATGATCACTTTGGGAAACAAGCGAAAAAAACAGGTCAACACCAACAACATAAAAAGAAGCCTGTGGCATCTGGAAAACCCATGCGCTCTCCCATCCAGGTACAAACCAGGCCCAACCCTGCTTAGCTTCTGAGACCAAATGAGATTGGGCGCTTTCCGGGTGTTGTGCCCATAGGCAATTTCTTTGTGCACTCTCAACCCTCTTGACACATCCCAAGATGGTCACCTTGGGAAACAAGGGGAAAAAAACAGGTCAACGCCGACAACATAATGAGAAGCCTACGGCACCTGGTATTCCAAGGCTGTCTCTCATCCAGGTACTAACCAGGCCCATCGCTGCTTAGCCTCCGAGATCAGATGAGATTGGGCTTTTTCAGGGTGATTTGGCCGTAGGCACTCTCTTTGGGCACTCTGAAGCCTCTTGACAAAGGCCAAGATGGTCACCTTGGGAAACAAGCTAAAAAAAACAGGTCAAAGCCAACAAAATAAAAAGAATCCTACGGCATCCAGTATTCCCAGGCGATCTCCCAATCAAGACACTAACCAGGCCAGATCCTTCTATGGCACCTGGTCTTCCCAGGCAGTCTCCCATCCAAGTACTAACCAGGCCTGACGCTGCTTAGCCTCTGAAATCAGACGAGATCGGGTGCTTTCAGGGTGATGTGGCCGTAAGCGTTCTCTTCAAGACACGCCCAACCCTCTTGACAAACGCCAAGATGGTCGCCTTGAGTAACAAGCGAAAAAAACAGGTCAAAGCCAACAACATAAAAAGAAGCCTATGGGCTTACAGCGGGCCTTAAAAGATGGGACCCACTAGCTCTGTCATGGTTCGGACGCTGTAATGTGTTGAAGATGAACGCGATGCCACGACTTCTATATCTACTTCAAGCCTTACCTATGAAAATACCCCAGACTTTCTTTCATGCGGTTCGCTCAATCTTTATCAAGTTCCTCTGGCGCGGCAAACATATGCGTATTGGTAGGGCAATGCTATTGCGACTGAAATTGCAGGCAGGTATTGGCTTCCCGGAACCCTGCTCTATATTACACAGCGACACACATGACATGGATGGTTGACTGGTGCCGGCATGGGGAACTGAAGCTATGGGTCAAGCTAGAGCAGGAGACGGCGTGGGTTCCACTGGCTGGTCTGCCTTGGGCGGGGAGGCCATTGGAGCCCTGTGTGACTACTCACCCGTTAATTGGCCCCTCGCTCGCCGAGATGGATAGTTTTTTTCACCTTTCCCACCTGACTAACTTCCCTTCTCCTATGACCCCAATTATTGGACATCCTAGATTCCCTCCGGGCCTGTCTGACCAGGCCTTTACCAGGCAAGCCCCGAAAGGGCTTCTGAGAGAAGCCCTATTTCTTGGACCCACGGGCTGGATTCCCACGGGCACCATACTGCTAGAGCAAGTACCTGTTGCATTGGATAGCTGGAGAGCTAGACAGCTCATCCATTTCCTCGGATCACTACCTAACCATTCGTTCTTCTCTAGACAATTCCACCCCTTCGAGGAACTTTGCCTTGATGATGGCCCAATTCATGGTTCCCTCTTTAGGTCCTACCAAATCCTGACAGACGCACAATCCTCCATGGATCCGCCCTTCCTAGCTAAATGGAAAAGGGACTTACAAACTACATTCTCCAAACCACAGAAGGACAGAATACTCTTTTTCGCCCATAAGTCGTCACTCTGCAGTAAATATCAGGAGATGTCATATAAGCAGATCACACGTTGGTATCGTACACCGGTGGTGTTGGCCAAAATATTCCCCGGTCAATCTGACCGCTGCTGGCGCTGTGAGCAACAGGCTGGCACCATTCTCCACATTTTCTGGGAATGCCCTAAATTACAAACATTCTGGCAGCCTGTCCTGAGACTCATCCACAAGTTCACAGACATTTCCTTAGCCAATGATCCCACAGCAGTTCTTCTCAATCTAACTCCTATGTCGAGAAAGCGTTATCATAAGTCCTTACTTAAACATCTCCTCAATGCAGCTAGGGCCTGCATCCCAAGTCAGTGGAAACAGCAATCTGCTCCAATGGTGACCCAGTGGTTCACAAGGGTAAATGATATTGAACGAATGGAAGACCTGACTGCCACAATGAGGGATAAAACGGAGGAACATGGGAACAGATTGTTCTACTGGACCCAGTTTCGTTTTTTGGAAGAATACCTCCGCGAGACATAGTAAGCTCATGGTGATCGTTGGAGATCGCTGTTCCAAACGTTGGACGGCTGATGAGCTGGTGAGCCGAGGGCGTCTCTTGCTCCCTGGGAGGGGACCCCAGGGGACCCCACCCTATCCACTCTACCCACGACACCCCCTTACCCCTTCTTTTCCTTTTCTGACATTTCCTTCCCCAATCTTCTCTTTCCCCTTCTCCCTCCTTTCAGTTCTACTATTTCCCTTCTTAACTCAAAAAAGGGAAAAGAAAATGGTATGTTCCGACCCCATTTGACTACTACACAATACTCTTCCCCTATCTATGGTTATCTAAACTCTTCGAGGGTAGCAGGGCTAGTATCAATAAAATTTTAAGTGGTAGAGGATCCCAACGAGATGGAGCTTTAATCTCATCTTGATATGACCGCAAAGCTGTACACGTGCTATTCTCCTCGGACTTCTAACCATTGGCTCTGATATCCATGCAATATGATCGTTTGTTTGTAACTATTTGTATCACACATTCTGTGAAGTTGCCTTTGCATTGTATGTCGCATACTACTATAAATAAAAAATAAATAAAAAAAAAGAAGCCTATGGCACCTGGTATTCCCAGGCAGTCTCCCATCCAGGTACTAACCAGGCCCGACACCGTTTAGCCTCCAAGATCAGACGAGATTGGGCGCTTTCAGGGTGATAGGGCCTTAGGTGATCTCTTCGGGCACTCTCAACCCTCTTGACAAATGCCAAGATGGTCACCTTGGGAAACAAGTGAAAAAAAAACAGGTCAAGGCCAACAACATAAAAAGAAGCCTACAACACCTAGTATTCCCAGGTGGTCTCCAATCCAGGTACTAGCAAGGCCCAACCCTGTTTAGCTTCTGAGATAAGAGGAGATAGGGCGCTTTCAGGGTTATGTACCCATAGGAAATCTCTTTGGGCATTCTCAACCCTCTTGACAAATGCCAAGATAGTCACCTTGAGATACAAGCGAAAAACAGATCAATGTCAACAACATAAAAAGAAGAATGGTATTCCAACGCCATTTCCCATCCAGGTACTAACTAGGCCCAACCCTTCTTAGCCTCAGAGAAGAGAAGAGATAGGGCTCTTTCAGGGTGATGCTGCTGTAAGCGATCTCTTTGGGCACTCTCAACCCTCTTGACAAATGCCAAGATGGTCACCTTGGGAAACAAGCGGAAAAAAAAACGAATCAACGCCAACGACATAAAAAGAAGCCTACAATAACTGGTATTCCCAGGTGGTCTCCCATCCAGGTACTAACAAGGACCGACTCTTCTTAGCCTCCAACATCAAACGAGATCGGGTGCTTTCAGGGTGATGTGCCCGTAGGCAATCTCTTCAGGCACTTTCAACCCTCTTGACAAACGGCAAGATGGTCACCTTGGGAAACAAGCAAAAAAAAATAAAAATAAGTCGGAAGCTAGAGACAATACGGCCCAAGTCCTCAATTTAATCCATGCGGCGCATGTACAGGGAAGGCCCTTGCTTATGTTGTCAACGGACGCGGAGAAGGCCTTTGACAGGGTGGCCTGGCACTTTATGCAGGCCACCCTGGAACATATAGGTCTTGGCCCCAACATGATGAGCTGGGTAATGTCGCTTTACTCCACGCCGTCGGCAGCGGTACGGGTGAACGAGCGGTGCTCGGACTCTTTCCCCATCACTAATGGGACGAGGCAGGGGTGCCCTCTGTCTCCCCTAATTTTTATTCTGACACTGGAACCACTTATGTGTCACGTTCGGAATGACCCGAATATTACTGGCATATCCAAACCCTCGGCACACCACAAAATTGCGGCGTACGCTGACGATCTAATTTTTTCCGTCTCCAATCCACACATTTTGCTTCCCGATATACTCGCGTCTCTCCGGCGATACGGCAGCCTATCAAACTATAAAATCAATTGCGCCAAGTCGGCTGTATTGAATATATTGGTCCCGGATGGTGAGGCCAAGAGGCTCCGCTCTGCTTTTCCATTCTACAGGGCTGAAAAATCTATACGTTACCTGGGCGTTGACATCGCAGCGGATTTAGCGCAATTGTACCCGCTTAATTTTGTCCCTCTCCTGAATAGACTAAAATCTGATTTGGGAAACTGGCATGCTTTAACACTGACCTGGTTCGGGCGCTGTAATGCATTCAAAATGATGGCCCTCCCGCGGATCTTATACTTGTTCTGCTCCGGGACTTTATTTGGGCACGCAAACTGCCCAGAGCCCGTTTGCAATTGCTTGCCAGACCAAAGGACAAGGAGGGTCTGGGTCTCCCAGATCTGAGACAATACTACAGAGCGACTCTGCTAGCTAGACATTACCGATCCAGTTACCCACAACTTTTTTCAGACAACTGCAGGTGCTGCTCCGGGACTTTATTTGGGCACGCAAACCGCCCAGAGCCCGTTTGCAATTGCTTGCCAGACCAAAGGACAAGGGGGGTCTGGGTCTCCCAGATCTGAGACAATACTACAGAGCGACTCTGCTAGCGAGAGTCGTTGATTGGCATTGTAATGGCCCACACAAGCAGTGGGTGGAGATGGAGATTGAGGATGGACCCATTCCCCTATTGACCTCCCCGTGGCTCCTGTCCTCCCTACCAAAAGACCTCAGAGATCACCCCATAGTGGGAGCTACGTTGGCTGTTGTGCGGAGGTTGTTCCGCTGCACACACATTGCTCTCCTGCCGTCACCAATGACTCCGGTTATAGGTAATCCAGACTTCCCACCGGGATTTACCAACAAGAAACTGCGACAGTTGACAGTGGTGGGGAAACAGCGTCTGGGAGAGGTGTGGCCCTCGGGAGGGCTCCCGACCACGCAAACTGTCGCCGAGCTTTCTGACCCTCTGCTTGACTTGTTTAGTGCTTATCAACTTTGTCACTTTCTTCTGGCCATACAAAGGGCCCCCTACACTCCTAGAGACCTGACGCCCTATGAATCCATCTGTCACAAAAGGGAACCTGTGCGACACACCCTCTCCCTCCTGTACAACCTATTGAGTAGTCAGGAGGAGGAGTCGACCCCACCATTTATCCACAAATGGGAGAGGGACTTAGGCATCACATTTACCCCACAACAGATAGGGAAGATCCTGACCTTAGTACATAAAGCTTCCATAGCAAACCAATATCAAGAATCAGGATACAAGATAGTCTCACGCCGGAATAGAGTCCCATACCTTCTGAATAAAATGAATAGATCGATCCCAGATGTTTGTTGGAGGTGCAATTCAGATACGGGGACCATGGGACACATTTTCTGGGCATGCCCAGCCTTGAGGAACTTTTGGGTGGAGGTGACCGGGACGATAAAAACTCTCACAAATGTAGATATTGCGCTGTGGTCCCAGTTGTTCTCCATGATTACATTTGTCCGAACGGAGCTGCACTAGTTATACTGTACTACATGTCGGAGGTGGGGTTTCTCTCTTTTCTGCATGAAACTGTATGACTCCCCTCTGAGAACCCAGAGTTATTTGGCTGCCTATTTTTTGTTACCATGTAATTGTGACCCTGGGTCATGCTGTATGGTTGACTGTTATATTTATGTTGTCCTACATATACTTAATAAAAGAATAAAAGAATAAAATAAAAAATAAGTCAATACCAACAACTTAAAAAAAAAGCCTATGGCATCGAGAAATCCCAGGCGGTCTCCCATCCAGGTACTAACCAGGTCCCAACCCTGCTTAGCCTCTGAGATCAAATGAGATTTGGCTCTTTCAGGGTGATGCAGCCATAATAGATTTTTTCAGGCACGCTCAACCCTCTTGACAAATGCCAAGATAGTCACCCTGGGAAACAAGCAAAAAAAAACAGTTCAACGCCAACAACATAAAAAGAAGAATACGGCACCTGGTATTCCAAGGCCTTCTCCCATTCAAGTACTAACTAGGCCCAACCCTTCTTAGCCTCTGAGATCAGAAGAGAGAGTGTGCTTTCAGGGTGATGCGGCTGTAAGCGATCTCTTTAGGTACTCTCAACCCTCTTGACAAATGCCAAGATGATCACTTTGGGAAACAAGCGAAAAAAACAGGTCAACACCAACAACATAAAAAGAAGCCTGCGGCATCTGGAAAACCCAGGCGGTCTCCCATCCAGGTACAAACCAGGCCCAACCCTGCTTAGCCTCTGAGACCAAACGAGATTGGGCGCTTTCAGGGTGTTGTGCCCGTAGGCAATTTCTTTGTGCACGCTCAATCCTCTTGACACATGCCAAGATGGTCACCTTGGGAAACAAGGGAAAAAAAAACAGGTCAACGCCGACAACATAATGAGAAGCCTACGGCACCTGGTATTCCCAGGCTGTCTCCCATCCAGGTACTAACCAGGCCCATCGCTGCTTAGCCTCCGAGATCAAATGAGATTGGGCTCTTTCAGGGTGATTTGGCCGTAGGCACTCTCTTTGGGCACTCTGAAGCCTCTTGACAAAGGCCAAGATGGTCACCTTGGGAAACAAGCTAAAAAAAACAGGTGAAAGCCAACAACATAAAAAGAAGCCTACGGCATCCAGTATTCCCAGGCGATCTCCCAATCAAGACACTAACCAGACCAGATCCTTCTATGGCACCTGGTCTTCCCAGGCAGTCTCCCAGGTACTAACCAGGCCTGATGCTGCTTAGCCTCTGAAATCAGATGAGATCGGGTGCTTTCAGGTTGATGTGGCCGTAAGCGTTCTCTTCAAGACACGCCCAACCCTCTTGACAAACGCCAAGATGGTCGCCTTGAGAAACAAGCAAAAAAAAACAGGTCAAAGCCAACAACATAAAAAGAAGCCTATGGGGGCGTGGCCTGGACATGGCGGTGTGAGGATGTGATTTTACAGAGCTCCCGGCCTTGGTCCCCTCTTTCGGCCCTATTCCCTCATCTACACCGGCATGTTGCCTTCTAAACGGCATAGAACAAGAGCCATTACCCGAGGGACGCTAGCGGCTAAGAATCCGGTGGAGATTCGCCGCTTTTTTGAGCAAATCCCGGCTGTTTCTTCAGGCTCCAGGGCCGCGGCTTCGCGTGGGCCTACCCGCAGTATTACGAGGGACTCCCCTCTGCAGGACGAACTTACAAGCCCGGTTGGCCCTTCCTCTCACCCGAGTGCTACTAGCGGAGCATCCGCTCCACCTGTGAAGGTGATGTCTTCCGGGAACCCCGCCGCGGCTGCGGCTATGGATGGTGACATTCGGGCCCTATTGCAGGCGCTCCCAACGCGGACAGACATTGAGGCCCTGATCCTACGCCTGGAGGAAACCCACCGACGTGATATCCAGGAGGTGCGGGGCGAAGTCGGCGGCCTAACGAAGCGGGTGTCTGCGGGTGAAACGTCAATCGCCGCCTTGGAGAACCGGGTGCTGTCGCTGGAACGCACAAGAGACCAACACCGGGAGGCGGCAGCTGCACTACAACTCCAATTGGAGGATGCTGAGGATCAGAGTCGCCGCTCCAACATTCGGCTCCGCGGTATTCCGGAGTCCTCTGGAACAGAAAGCCTGGGGGAAGTGGTGCTGGCTATCCTGCGCGAGGTAGCCGCAGATCCTGCCATGGATTTTGAGCTGGACAGGGTGCACAGGACTTTGGGCCCTAGGTCGGTGGACCCCGCGAGACCGCGGGATGTGGTCTGTCGCTTCCACCGCTACGTGCAGAAGGAGATGATCCTCCGGCGTGCTTGGGAACATGGCGCACTGGAGTTTAATGGCGCACAGATCCAGCTTCTTCCAGACCTCTCCAGGGCTACACTGCGTCGAAGAGCCCTGCTCAGACCCCTGCTTGACCTAGCGAAGCAGCGGGGTTTCTCCTATCGCTGGGGATATCCCCTGTCGGTGATCTTCCGGAAGGAGTCCTCTTCGTTCATACTGCAGACACCTGCGGATCTACCGGCCCTGTTTGGATACCTTGGAGAAGTACCGTTCCCGGTCCCGGATTGGCTGCTGCTCCTACCCCGACCTACTGGCATATCGGGCATCCTTCAACATCAGGGCCCTCTTCCCCGCCGCCGTCCACGGCCAGGCGGGCGACGGAGATCGACCTCTCGGGATCACCAACGTGAGTAGACGGGCGGGGCGCCCCCTTGCTCCCCTGCCATCGGTCTGACTTCTCACCCCTCTCCCTGGTTGCCTAACTTTCCTGCTGCCGGAGGCGGAGGCCCCCGGATTGCTTCTTCCCCCCTTGTGGTGTTGTTGGCCTTGGACCCTTTGAGCCGCCCTGGGTAGCTCTCATCCCCCCCTGGTGGGGGAGATCCACGAGTGGCCCCTTATCATTTGTTTGCCGCCCTCCCCGTACTCTCCCTACCTGCCAAGTGTAGCCTTACTCATCACTCCGGTACTTGCAGGTACGGCCGGGGCTCCCCGGGGTGTGGGGTGGCGGGCGGGGGTTGGCTACTTGGTGGGTGGCATGGGCAACATTGTCCCCGGAACAGGCGACTACCTTTTGATGCATGCCAGGACCCCTGTCATCCCCTACTGGATCTCTGCCTCTGTGGGGGGGGGGTGTACTGGGGAGGCGGGTGGACTCTGTACGGGAGTGTTGGGTTTTTTGCTGTGGCCGTCAAGAGGCCTGGGTTGTCCCCCTCTGGTGGCGGATTACTGTGACCTGCAGGAAAATGCAGAGCCGAGTACGACTGATGCTATGGGCGGAGAGACGCGGGCTGGTATTGGCCCCTCCCGGTCCACTCTGAAGAGCTATCAGAGGATTGTTCCATGTCTCCCTGGGGGTTGCTTCTTTTATGTGGACCTCTCCTCAGATACTGGGGGACGTTAAGCGGGGAGTGCTGATGGGTGGGCAGCGGCACTTTGGAGTTGCTGCGCGCTGGGTGTTTAGGGTCTGTTTTTTGGGGGGGCGAGCGGGTTTGCTGGGATACGGGGCAGAGAGGTTAAGAGGGACTTTGGTGTCCCTAGGTGGTAGGTTGGTGATCGGGTGCTCTTTCTTGCCTTCCCTCCCCTCCCGGGGTTCCCTGCCCCCTGGGTTCTCTCGGGCTCCTGGGCTGGGCTCCTCCCCCCCTCTGGCACGCCTCTTCCCCCCTTTTTTCGCTCCTGCATTGCTGGCGACCCTTTCCTCCCCCCCCCTAACCCCGCTTGGTGCCGGGAGATCCTTTCCTGAGGGAGGGGGTGGTGCCTGTTTGGTTGGGGGGGGCGGGGAGAGGCAGCGGTTTTCTCGGGGTGGCTGGGTGGTGGCTGGGGGTGGTGGGGGGATGACCGGTTGGTTGGGGGGAGTGTTGGGGGGCTCCCGTTCTGTGTTGGTGTCGGTCACGCCGGTGGAGACGTTCTGGTGACTACCCTACCTCGGGGTGGCCCGGGGTGGTCCACCGGTGCTGCTGGACTTATGCTTTGCTGCTGTTATGTTTTTTGCATTATGTGTTGCTCTTTGTTCTTGATGTTTTTTCTAGGCTCTACGTGTGCATGCCAATAATTGCAGGATTATTACCTTATGTCGAATATGGGGGGGCTAACTTCCGGGAGCTCCCTCTCTGCCCTGTCTGTCCACGTGCCCGAATAGGCCGGCGCTTTCAGCCCAGTTAGGGTAGGTAAGTGCCAAAGCACATCTGTGCTTGATTTTTAGTTTAAGCAGAAGCCCGTCTTCCCTCGCTCTTTTTGCGTGGGCGGTAGGGCCTTCCTACCCCCCCTCATCTCCCCCCCCCTCGCTTTCCCCTCTTTCACACCTTCCTGGTCCCTGCTCTTGTCCTCTTTCTGTCCTTTACTCTTTTTTTTTTTTTTTTTTTTTTATTTGCCGCTCCTGCGGCAATACTGAGACGTGATGGCGGAATCCATTAAGTTCTTTTCGTTAAACGCCAAGGGACTGAATTCCCCGGAGAAGCGACGGATCTTGCAGCGGGAACTGAGGACCAGTTCCGCAGATGTTGCGTTTATTCAAGAAACCCATTTTAAAACCTCTAGTCTGCCACTTTTGAAGTCCCGCGCTTTTCCACAAGTCTATCACTCTACTAACCCTCACTCTAAAACTAAAGGGGTCTCTATTTTGATATCAAGCAGGATTCCGTGGGCCTGCCGTGACCTGCTGGCGGATCCGGAGGGCCGCTTTCTTTTTCTCAAGGGCCATGTTGGACAGCTTCTCTTTACTTTTGCTACTGTATATGCCCCCAACGACCATCAGGATGTATTTATACAGAGTACATTGCGCTGTTTAGCTGACTTTCGGGAGGGCCAGTTGATCCTGGGCGGGGATTTTAATACCCCCCTCTCCCCAGCGCTGGACACTTCTGCCTCCTCCTCTTCAGTCCCAGTTTCGGCTAGGAAACGGGTGTCTAAATGTCTGCAGTCGGCCCAGCTAATGGATGTCTGGCGTCTTCAACATTCTAGAGAGAAGGATTATTCTTTTTACTCTTCCCCCCCACAAATCCTACTCACGGATAGATTTTTTTTTGATTCCCCATGACCAACTCCACCTAGTGAGTTCCTCCTCCATTGGCCACATTACCTGGTCTGACCATGCCCCTGTAGCCATTACCTACGTGCTTTCAGGGAACCCCTCGCCCAGGTCTTTATTTTGGCGACTAAATGAGAGTCTCCTCCAGATGCCGGAAGTCCTAGCAGATGTGACTAGAGCAATGGAGCTTTATTTTCAGGAAAATGAAACGGAAGGCTCTGACCCGGGTATAGTTTGGGAGGCTCACAAAGCAGTCCTTCGCGGGGTGTTGATCAAACATGGGGCGCGTATTAAACGCTCGCGCAACGAACAGCTGCTCGGTTTGTTTCGGGATCTGGCCCGAGTTGAAGCACGACATAAACATGCTCCTTCACGACCTCTAGAGATTGAATTGGGGACGCTTCGTTCCCAGATTAATGATCTACTCCATTATAAAGCGAAGGCTGCACTCCAGTTCTGCCGTAAATTGACATACGAATCGGGGGACAAGTGTGGGAAGCTTCTGGCCAAGTCAGTCAAAGAATTGAAATCGGCCGCTTACATCCCACAGATCACAGATGCCGACGGCCAGCTGGTTTCAACGCCGACGCAGATATCCGAGACCTTTGGGAGGTTCTACTCTGAGCTCTATAATCTCCCGAGCTCGGGGGCTGGGCAGGCGGAGATAGATAGTTATGTAGCCGGAGCTGGTCTGCCCTCCCTATCGCCGGAAGACCGGGAATTACTGGAGGAGCCAATTACCCTGCTGGAGGTCCAGAGGGCTGTGGGCTCTCTGAAACTGGGCAAAGCGCCGGGCCCGGATGGGTACACCGCGCAATACTACAAGACCTTTCTCCCCATTCTCGGCCCACGCTTGGTCGACTGGTTCAATGCTCTGAGCTCCGGTAGAGACTTTGCTTTAGACAGCCTTAGGGCACATATCTCTCTGATCCCCAAGGAGGACAAGGACCCGGGCCTGTGCGGAAGCTACAGGCCTATCTCCCTGCTTAATTTGGATTTAAAATTATTCTCCAAAATTCTTGCCACGCGACTAGCTCACCATTTGCAATCCCTTATCCATGCTGACCAGGTGGGTTTTATTCCCTCCGGGGAGGCTAGGGACAACACTATCAAGGTCTTGGCTTTGGTACACAAGGCTCAGGTGTCGAATACTCCGTGTGTCTTTGTGAACACAGACGCGGAGAAAGCTTTTGATAGGGTCCACTGGCCTTTTATGTTCTCAGTCTTCCGCCATGTAGGGCTAGGTGATCGGATGCTCACTTGGATTAGCAAAATATACTCGAGACCCTCTGCGCAAATTAAGGCAAATGGGGTGCTCTCCTCCCCCATCGATATTGGTAATGGGACTAGACAGGGCTGCCCTTTATCGCCCCTCTTATTTGCGTTGTCCCTGGAACCCTTTCTGGCCTCGGTTCGGCGCAACCCAGATATTAAGGGCCTGCGCATGGGTGCGACTGAGTGCAAGATATCTGCCAACGCAGATGATATGTTGTTTTCCCTGACAAGTCCCAGAACCTCCCTGCCGAACCTCCTTCGGGAATTCCAGACGTATGGGAAGCTGTCGCACTTGAAGATTCATTTCTCGAAATCGGAGTCCATGGGGGTGGCTGTCCCCCTGGGGCTGCTTCGGGATTTACAATCCAATTTCCATTTTAGATGGACGAACACCGCGCTTAAGTATCTGGGCACTTACATTCCACCGGACGTTGCGAACACGTTCAAGCTGAACTTCCCTCCCATGCTTACTAGAACACGCACTTTGCTTCAAAAGTGGCATTCTGGCCTCCACTCCTGGTTCGGGAGATGTAATCTGATAAAAATGAACATACTCCCTAAATTTAACTACCTTTTTCAGGCTCTTCCCATCAAGATCCCGCCTCCATTCTTTAAACAGGCACAATCTGTGATCACGCAATTCGTATGGGCGCACAAGAAACCCAGACTTCGGTGGTCACAGTTGACCCTCTCTAAACAACAGGGGGGACTGGCGCTACCTGACATACAGCGCTATTATGTGGCCTCACATCTTGGAAGGATTTTGGACTGGAATCGCAATAGCTCTACCAAACTATGGGTGCAAGTGGAACAATCTCAATCCCGCATCCCGCTGAGAAGTGCCCTGTGGTGCTTCCTGGCGTTGCCGGCAGAACTGAGATCGCATCCTACCATAGGGGTGTCTCTAAGAGTGGGATTCCTGACTGCTTCCCAGAACAAAATCACGTTGTTGTCCTCCCCCTTGTACCCTATTCTAGGCCACCCACACTTCGACCCAGGGATCTATCCAGGAGACTATAAACTACTTAGTGAACTACACGTGGACCATGCGTCCAGATTTGTTATCGACGGGAAATGGCCTTCTATAGTCGACCTGACCGACCAGGCAGGTTTGTTTTGCCTCCCTTTCTGGAAAGCGGTGCGCTTACATCACTTTTTGCACTCCATCCCCAACCCTCATGCCTTCGCGGGTCCCCTGACGGAGTTTGAGACTCTGTGTAGGGGTGAGGGCCCTTTGGCCCACATCCTCTCTCGGACTTACGCTCTCCTGAATGGGCAGCTGGACCACCCTCATTTGACCTGTGTGTCCAAGTGGGAAAGGGATCTTGGCTGTTCGTTTTCCCCGACACAGAGTCAGCGCATTATTACCCTAGCTCTTACGACTTCGTTGTGTACTAAGATACAGGAGTCGAATTTTAAACTCCTAACTAGGTGGTATATGACCCAGACGAAGCTGCATAAGTGCTTTCCATCCGTTTCCGATAGATGCTGGCGATGTGGAGAGGAGGAGGGCACGTTGCTCCATGTTTTCTGGTCTTGCCCCGGTCTGACAGACTTCTGGACAGAGGTCCGCCGTATAACACAAACATTCACGGACTATCCCATACCGGAGGGGCCAGCCTTTTTCCTTCTACACCACTCACAGATCCCAATAAAACGATATAAAAAGTCACTTCTGCGGCATTTGGTAAATGCGGCAAAGTCATGCATTCCTCTCTACTGGAAACAACGCAATCCTCCTACGGTTACACACTGGGTTAGAAGAATTGAGGATATCAGGAAGATGGAGGACATCTCAGAACAAACAAGAAACCTTCAAACAGACGGGGGACGCTTGGTGTGTTTTCCGATTCTCGTTGGAGGGCCGTCGACTGTTGGCGCTATAGTGATATAGTTCGCCATGGCGTCCTGCCTTGTCTCTTCCTCCTTTCTCTGTTCTCTCTCTCCCCCCCCCTTCTGCCCCCCTCTTTTCTTTCCCCCCCTTATCCTTGGTAAAGAGTGAAAATTGGGAATGCTGGCCCCCTTTGGGCTGCAGACGGATGCCGGCAGGGCAGAGTGTGGAGATGACCACGGATTTCGGTCTTATATTGTTTTATGTGCTGCAGAGTTTTCGTGGGGTTGCAAGACTGAATCTGGTGCTTTGTATACTCATGTTAAGTTTTTCCTGCTGCCTTACGCTCTGATTTACTTTGTTTACTATGTACCGTGGGACCTGCATTCCCCCGTTTGGAGTTGAATAAAGTTATATTTGCAAAAAAAAAAAAAAAGAAGCCTATGGGCTTACAGCGGACCTTAAAAGATGGGACTCACTAGCTCTGTCATGGTTCGGACGCTGTAATGTGTTGAAGATGAACGCAATGCCACAACTTCTGTATTTACTACAAGCCTTACCTATTAAAATACCCCAGACTTTCTATCATGCGGTTCGCTCAATCTTTATCAAGTTCCTCTGGCGCGAAAAACATACGCATATTGGTAGGGCAATGCTATTGCAACCGAAATTGCGGGGAAGTGGCTTCCCGGACCCTGCTCTATATTACACAGCGACGCACATGACACGGGTGGTTGACTGGTGCCGGCATGGGGAACTGAAGCTATGGGTCAAGCTAGAGCAGGAGATGGCGCGGGTTCCACTGGCTGGTCTGCCTTGGGCGGGGAGGCCATTGGAGCCCTGTGTGACTACTCACCCGTTAATTGGCCCCTCGCTCGCCGAGATGGATATTTTTTTTCACCTTTTCCACCTGACTAACTTCCCTTCTCCTATGACCCCAATTATTGGACATCCTAGATTCCCTCTGGGCCTGTCTGACCAGGCCTTTACCAGGCAAGCCCCCCGAAAGGGCTTCTGAGAGCAGCCCTATTTCTTGGACCGACGGGCTGGATTCCCACGGGGACCATACTGCTATAGCAAGTACCTGTTGCATTGGATAGCTGGAGAGCTAGACAGCTTAACCATTTCCTCGGATCACTACCTAACCATTTGTTCTTCTCTAGACAATTCCACCCCTTCGAGGAACTTTGCCTGGATGATGGCCCAATTCGTAGTTCCCTCTCTAGGTCCTACCAAATCCTGACAGACGCTCAATCCTCCACGGATCCGCCCTTCCTAGCTAAATAGAAAAGGGTCTTACAAACTACATTCTCCAAACCACAGAAGGACAGAATACTCTTTTTCGCCCATAAGTCGTCACTCTGCAGTAAATATCAGGAGATCTCATATAAGCTGATCACATGCTGGTATCGTACACCGGTGGTGTTGGCCAATATATTCCTCGGTCAATCTGACCGCTGCTAGCGCTGTGAGCAACAGGCTGGCACCATTCTCCACATTTTCTGGGAATGCCCTCAATTACAAACATTCTGGCAGCCTGTCCTGAGACTCATCCACAAGTTCACAGATATTTCCTTAGCCAATGATCCCGCAGCAGTTCTTCTCAATCTAACTTCTATGTCGAGAAAGCATTATCATAAGTCCTTACTTAAACATCTCCTCAATGCAGCTAGGGCCTGCATCCCAAGTCAGTGGAAACAGCAATCTGCTCCAACGGTGACCCAGTGGTTCGCAAGGGTAAATGATATTGAAAGAATGGAAGACCTGGCTGCCACAATGAGGGATAAAACGGAGGAGCATGGGAACAGATGGTTCTACTGGACCTAGTTTTGCTTTTCAGAAGAATACCTCAGCGAGACATAGTAAGCTCATGGTGATCGTTGGAGATCGCTGTTCCAAACGTTGGACAGCTGATGAGCTGGTGAGCCGAGGGCGTCTCTTGCTCCCTGGGAGGACCCCACCCTATCCACTCTACCCACGACACCCCCTTACCCCTTCTTTTCCTTTTCTGACATTTCCTTCCCCAATCTTCTCTTTCCCCTTCTCCCTCCTTTCAGTTCTACTATTTCCCTTCTTAACTGAAAAAAGGGAAAAGAAAATGGTATGTTCCGACCCCATTTGACTACTACACAATACTCTTCCCCTATCTATGGATATCTAAACTCTTCGAGGGTAGCAGGGCTATTATCAATAATATTTTAAGTGGTAGAGGATCCCAACGAGATGGAGCTTTAATCTCATCTTGATATGACCGCAAAGCTGTACACGTGCTATTCTCCTCGGACTTCTTACCATTGGCTCTGATATCCATGCAATATGATCGTTTGTTTGTAAGTATTTGTATCACACATTCGGTGAAGTTGCCTTTGCATTGTATGTCGCATACTACTAAATAAAAAAAAAAAAGAAGAAGCCTATGGCACCTGGTATTCCCAGGCGGTCTCCCATCCAGGTACTAACCAGGCCCGACACTGTTTAGCCTCCGAGATCAGACGAGATTGGGCGCTTTCAGGGTGATGGGGCCGTAGGTGATCTCTTCGGGCACTCTCAACCCTCTTGACAAACGCCAAGATGGTCACCTTGGGAAACAAGTGAAAAAAAAAACAGGTCAAGGCCAACAACATAAAAAGAAGCCTACAGCACCTAGTATTCCCAGGTGGTCTCCAATCCAGGTACTAGCAAGGCCCAACCCTGTTTAGCCTCTGAGATCAGAGGAGATAGGGCGCTTTCAGGATTATGTGCCCATAGGTAATCTCTTTGGGCACTCTCAACCCTCTTGACAAATGCCAAGATAGTCACCTTGAGATACAAGCGAAAAAAAAACAGGTCAATGTCAACAACATAAAAAGAAGAATACGGCACCTGGTATTCCAACGCCATCTCCCATCCAGGTACTAACTAGGCCCAACCCTTCTTAGCCTCAGAGAAGAGAAGAGATAGGGCTCTTTTAGGGTGATGCTGCTGTAAGCGATCTCTTTGGGCACTCTCAACCCTCTTGACAAATGCCAAGATGGTCACCTTGGGAAACAAGCGGGAAAAAAAACTAATCAATGCCAACAACATAAAAAGAAGCCTACAAAAACTGGTATTCCCAGATGGTCTCCCATCCAGGTACTAACCAGGCCCGACTCTTCTTAGCCTCCAAGATCAGACGAGATTGGGTGCTTTCAGAGTGATGTGGCCATAGGCAATCTCTTCAGGCACTCTCAACCCTCTTGACAAACACCAAGATGGTCACTTTGGGAAACAAGCGGAAAAAAAACAGGTCAACGCCAACAACATAAAAAGAAGTCTACGACACCTGGTATTCCCAGACGGTCTCCCATCCAGGTACTAACAATGCCCGACTTTTCTTAGCCTCCAACATCAAACGAGATCGGGTGCTTTCAGGGTGATGTGCCCGTAGGCAATCTCTTCAGGCACTTTCAATCCTCTTGACAAACGCCAAGATGGTCACCTTGGGAAACAAGCAAAAAAAATAAAAATAAGTCGGAAGCTAGAGACAATACAGCCCGTGTCCTCAATTTAATCCATGCAGCGCATGTACAGGGAAGGCCCTTGCTTATGTTGTCAACAGACGCGGAGAAGGCCTTTGACAGGGCGGCCTGGCACTTTATGCAGGCCACCCTGGAACATATAGGTCTTGGCCCCAACATGATGAGCTGGGTAATGTCGCTTTACTCCACGCCGTCGGCAGCGGTACGGGTGAACGAGTGGTGCTCGAACTCTTTCCCCATCACTAATGGGACGAGGCAGGGGTGCCCTCTGTCTCCCCTAATTTTTATTCTGACACTGGAACCACTTATGTGTCACGTTCGGAATGACCCGAATATTACTGGCATATCCAAACCCTCGGCACACCACAAAATTGCGGCGTACGCTGACGATCTAATTTTTTCTGTCTCCAATCCACACATTTTGCTTCCCAATATACTCGCGTCTCTCCGGCGATACGGCAGCCTATCAAACTATAAAATCAATTGCGCCAAGTCGGCTGTAGTGAATATATCGGTCCCGGATGGTGAGGCCAAGAGGCTCCGCTCCGCTTTTCCATTCTACTTGGCTGAAAAATCTATACGTTACCTGGGCGTTGACATCGCAGCGGATTTAGTGTTGAAAATATTTTTTATTGAAACATTTCAAGTGAAAACAATAAAACAGTAACCATCATGAGGCAAATGCAAGCAGGAACAGTAACAGGACTACATTTACGGGGGCCGGCTAATGACTATCGGCCACAGCCGGTCCCTGTCGGGAAGCTTGAAGAGTAGGGAAGACGGCCTGCTCTCCGATCCACGAGGCCACAGTAGTGAGAAATACTCATGGGTTACTACATGAGACAATGTTTATTCAATAGCACAAAGAAGACAGAAAGAAAAAGAGAAGAGGAAAGGGAAGAGAGGAGCAAAATAAAGAGGAACAAAGTGGTAGAGGGGAAAGCTGAATAGCAAGAAGAGAGGAGAGGGGAGGTAAGGGGGGGAAGGAGAAGGGATATGGGTAAGGGGGGTAGGGTAGGAGAGAGAGCCCACAGCGTCCCTATGCGTTCAAGATTTGGTTCATTAAGGTGTCAGAGGAAGAGAAGCGGAGCCAGATCGACCATTGAGATATAAATTTGGTGTAAGTGTCATTGTCCAGTGCCAACATCTCCTCCATTCTTATGGTGTCATTCATAATGGATACCCACCGTGACAATGGGGGAGTATTCGTCGTCTCCCAATAAGCAGGTATCAGTTGCCTAGCAGAGGACATAAAAAAGCGGAGCAATCTTTGTCTCTGCGATTTAATAGACCCGGGCAGTATTGAGAGTAATGCAATTTTCGGAGAGATAGGAACCGGAGTATCAGCTAAAAGATTATAACATTCAAAAACCTGTGTCCAGAAGGGGCGGATCCTCTCACAGTCCCACCAGACATGTATATAAGTTCCGACTGAAGCTTCACAGCGCCAGCAGGTGGCTGGTGTAGACGGGAAGATTTTGTGTAAAGTAGCAGGGTCTCTGTACCATCTGGACAGTGGCTTGTAGTTCTTTTCTTGAGAGTAGCAGGAGATGGTTGACTTATGTGTGAAATGAAAAGAGGTTTGCCATTCCGGCACAGAGATGTCTTCACCCAAATCCGCAGACCACAGCCTAGTGTAATGTGGGAGTTGATCATGTGCTAAAGTCTGTAGTAAGTTATATAAGGAGGATAGTAGGTGTTTGGGAGTTTTTGGGAGCGAGCACAGTTCCTCGAAGTTGGTAAGCTTGCGCTTTATTTGAGAGGAGGAGTGTAGGCGTTTGGTAAATGTGGACACCTGTAGGGCCGTGAGCCAATCTCCGGAGTCTGCCAGGGGGACCGGGGTCCCCTGAGAAGGATGTACAAATGTGCAAGCTTGCGGCCACTCCGTACGCTTAAAGGATCCTAGGGAGGCTGCCCCTGTACTTTGTGGTAAAGCAGGATGGTCAAAGAGGGACGTCAGGGGGCCCGGATCAGAGGAGAGGGTGGTGTTTAGCCCTGTCTTATACCACAGCTTCAAGGAGGCCAAAGTCAGTGGGGATAAGGATGTCATACGAGAGTAGTCCTGTTTGTAACCCCATAGAAGAGCTCGGAGATCTACAGGAGAAAGGTCCTGTTCAACGGTCACCGAGGCCTTGCAGGGAGGACGGGGGAACCATTCAATGATGCGAGTCATATGAGCAGCTGTATGGTAAGTCTCAAAATCAGGGAGGCCTGTTTCTCCCATAGTCTTCGGAAGTGTAAGCAGTTTAAATTTAACTCTGGGGAGGCCCCTGTTCCACATGAATCTGATGGCTAGCGAACGTAGGGAGATAAAAAATGATTTGGGGACGTGGATGGGGATTGTTTGAAATAAATACAGGAACTTGGGTAGAGTGTCCATCTTTAGGATATTAATCCTTCCGAACCAGGGCAAGGGAGATCCCCCCCACTCCTCAAGGTCCTTCCGTATACGGTTAAGCAGGGGAATATAATTCAGGGAAAACAAATTAGCTAGGTTGGAGGGTATAATGACCCCTAGGTAAGAGATCCCCTTGGTGTGCCATTTAAATGAGAAGTTGGATTTTAGAAGGGACAGTGTGGAGGGGGTGAGGGATATGTTGAGGGCTTCTGTCTTAGCAATGTTGATCTTAAAGTTACTATGGACACCAAAACGTTGAAATTCTCTGAGTAGGGATGGTAGGGAGATGTGTGGATTCTGAATATACACAAGGAGGTCATCAGCATACAGGGAAAGTTTATGATGTGCAGACGGAGTTTGAATACCAAGAATGGACGGGTTTTGTCGTATGGCACAGGCCAAATGTTCAATGATGATGACAAAGAGGAGGGGGGACAGGGGGCAGCCCTGTCGGGTACCGTTTGCAATGTCAAAGGGGGCTGATGTGGTACCGTTGACTAGGACCGTAGCTGAGGGTCGTGAATATAGGGACATAACTTTAGAGATGAAGGGAGCTCCGAGGCCAAGTTGTTCTAGAGACAGCTGTAGAAACCTCCAGCTGACCCTATCGAAGGCCTTTTCAGCGTCAGAAGATAAGAGGCAAGCTTTCAGGCCTTTACGTTGGATCAGGGAGATAAGATGTATCGTCTTGGTGGTGTTGTCCCTCGCTTCTCTGCCAGGGACAAACCCCACTTGATCATTATGAATAATTTTAGGCAGTAAAGGGGACAGACGGGTAGCCAGAACTTTCGCAAATAGCTTAATATCTATGTTGAGTAGGGATATGGGCCGATAGCTGCTGCACTGGGATGGGTCCTTGCCTGGTTTAGGGATAATAGAGATGTTGGCAGATAAAGATTCCTTGGAGGGGAGGTTAAGACTGTCTACCGAGTTAAAGGCCTTTGTCAGAAGGGGTGCAAGTTGGGGGGCAAAAGTCTTGTAGAACCGGGGTGTAAAGCCGTCAGGACCCGGGCATTTTCCCACTTTAGGGGCTTTGATGGCCTGCAAAAATTCAGAAGTAATTAGGGGCTCATCTAGGGATGTCGCCTATGCATCGTCAATAGTGGGTAAAGCAGTCTCCATAATATAATCCTGTGTGGCGGTCGGGAGAGGGGGGGGACCGATCGAAAGGGGTTGCACGCGAGAGGTTATAAAGCTGTGAGTAGTATTGCCTGAAGGATTCAGATATCCCAGAGGTGTTAAATGTTTTCTTATAATCCGATTGGACAATAAAGGGGATAGAATGTCGCGGGGGTCTAGGGTGAATAATTCTAGCCAGGTGCTTAACACATTTGTTCGCCAGGGAGTAGAAGTGGTTCCGCGCTTTATCCCTGGCAATTAGGGAGTGCGCGTCTAGGAGCTGGAGTAAGTCTCTGCGGGCGTTGGAAGCTGGACAAAAACCGTAGGGTCCAGTTCTTTTTTATGAAGGGGTTCAAGGTCCGCTATGGTAGAAAGGAGTTTGCGTATGTCATGAGCTCGGGCCTTCTTAAGGCGGGAGCCGTGTTGTATAAGGGTACCCCGGATCACACATTTGAGTGTGTCCCATTGGTTCAAAGGGGAGGTTGTGTCAGTGGAGTGGTCACCTATGAAATCTTTAATGACTTTAGAGACACCCGCTACGCACACGGTGTCCCGCAGCAGATTGTCGTTAAGTCTCCAGCTCGCCCCCCGGCGGGCAGCAGGGGGACGGACTAGAGTCAGATAGATGGGGGCATGGTCGGACCATAGGAGGTTACCGATCGCCGTTTGGAGAGGCGTGTCTAGAAGTGATTGCGATATGAGAAAGTGGTCCAATCTACTGTAGGAGTTGTGTGAAACTGAAAAATAACTGTAATCCCTTTCTGTGGGATGCTGGACTCGCCAGGCATCCACCAGATGGGAGGAATGGAGGAGTGATTTAATACGTGTCAAGGTGGAATAAGGAACAGAAGACTTACCCGAGGATGTGTCTGTGGATGGGGAGAGGACAATATTGAGATCACCTCCAACAATGAAAGCCGACCCTCCAAAGGAGGATAGTCTGGTGAGGACTGAAGAGAGGAACAGAGCCTGGCCCACGTTCGGCACGTAGATGTTAGCTACTGTGAAAAGAAAATCGTTTAGTTTCAGTTTCAAAAATACATAGCGACCTGAGTCATCTATGAGAGAGTCCAGAACCTCCGGGTTAAAAGATTTATGAAAGGCAACAGATACCCCCTTGGATTTGGCCTGCGGATTAACACTGTGAAACCATTGCGAGTAATACCTATTGCGCATTGCTGGAATAGCTCCAGCGCGAAAGTGTGTTTCTTGGAGCAGCAGAATTTTCGTACGCTTTTTGTGAAAATGGTAAAGTGTCTGGCTCCGCTTCTCGGGTGTGTTGAAACCTCTACAATTAAAGGAAGCGAAGGTTATTGAATCGTCACTAGCCATGGGGGATCATAGGGGTGGAGCTCAGGATCAATGTGATAAGTGACACTATGGGCAAACCCCATTGGGGTAGGGAACGGGAATAGACGATGGTCATGGGGGGTAAGGGAGGGGGAAGGGGTGGGAGTGCATAGGCAGAGAGAAGGCGGAGGGGAGAAAAAAAAAAGAAGAGAGAGAAAAGACGATATAATAACCTTGCATAGGTAGTAGCAACAGTGGTAGGTATGGCAACCCACTCCCAGCACAACAAACAGGGGGACATGGAACAGAGCATTTGTAAACATCAATGGTAGGAGATGGGCCCAATAGGTCAGGCAGAAAAGAGGAGTAGTCAAGACAAAAACAAAAAAAAAAAAAAGGCCACTAGGTGGCTCCAAAAGGCAAACATTATAGAGAAAAAAAGCCTGTCATAAAGGCACAAATCAGTGCAACCCACAGTGATCATAGGAACACCGTGGGGCGCACAACGAAAAACAGAATGAAGAGAAAAAAAAAAGGAAGAAAAACTTAGTAAGGGGAGGGGGGGGTGGAACAAAATCACAGAGCCGGGCAGCCCCCAGCACCCCGGCCCCACGGGTAAACCAAAATCAGTTGCGACCTAAAGAGTAAACCAAAGAACATAATAAGCATAATTATCTTAGTGGTCATCAATAAATGCATTTGTAAACCGGCATAAAATAGAGAACATCTATGAGTCATAGGGGGATATGCAGCAGGCCCTACGAAGGAATCAGATTAAACATAACAATAATCTTAAAGTATGTCAAGGGCAACACAGAGGGGACCATTGTAGGCAGTGGATTGCAAAGACAAGTCGTGAGATCCGTCCAGGAACTATCAAAAAAAAAAAAAACACAACGGAGCACCCCAACTATAGGGAGGAGGGGGCACAGCAACGGGGGTTGTAAAAAATATACAAAAAACCTGTAAACAAGAGGGTTAATCAGCATGTGAGTTATTCGACCCATATGGGTCCAAGGCCATCACAGGGGAGGACCCCAGTGGCGGGAAAAGAAAACAGGCCCGGGGGGGCCCACTGGATCGGGTCAGTCGTTGGAATCCTGAAGCTGCGGGGACCGTGGGGTGCGCTTGCGACCTTGCTTCTGCCATTGCGGGGTGTAGGGTAAACCTGGGGTGGTCGGTGTAAACGGCCAGTCGGGTAGGGCGACTTGAGGCAGTTCAAGCGTACTGAGAAATGTAGGCAGGTCCCCCAATGTACGAAATACAACGGTTTTACCTGGTGCATGGTGCACTCGAAGATGGAACGGGAAACGCCATTGGTATTTGATCTGTCTTGCTTTTAGGAGTTGCGTGAGGGGTCGTAAGGATTTCCGCATGGCCAGCGTTTGGCGGGAGAGATCAGGGAGGAGCATGATGGGTGTTTCGTTGAAGAGAATCGACTGCTGCGTGCTGGCGGCCCTCATAATGTTCTCCTTTATTTTGTAGAAATGGACACGGCACAGTGTGTCACGGATGAAGGAGGGGTCAGGGGGGCGGGGACCCGATGTACGCTGCACCCGGTCCAATTCGATTGGGTCATCTTTGGGGCGTGGAGTATTTGGTTGAAGATAGCCGTCACAGCCGCAGGTAGATCCT
This sequence comes from Lithobates pipiens, assembly GCF_037356315.1. Taxonomy (NCBI): domain Eukaryota; kingdom Metazoa; phylum Chordata; class Amphibia; order Anura; family Ranidae; genus Lithobates; species Lithobates pipiens. Next base: position 172,050,477 of record NW_027507791.1, on the reverse strand, counting down.
TGGGGTCAACCGACTCGGGTATCCCCCGTATACGTATGTTGTTGCAGCGACTGCGGTTTTCAAGGTCGTCCTGCTGGTATGAGAGTTGCTGAAGCAGGACAGTGTGGGTATTGAGGATCCGATCATGCGATTGTATAGTGTCCCGCAGGCCATCTACTGTGCTATCCACATCATCAAAGCGTACCCCCACATCTTTTCTCAAATCATTGATCTCTTTTCGATATGTTTCCTCGATCCTATGCACACAGTGTTCAAAGTCAGCTTTGGTGGGTAGAGACCTCATGTAGCTGTGCAGGGATCTGATCTGCGATTCCATGTCCCATCCATCCCCCGATCCTAGGGAGGCATTAGAGCGGCTTCTGGTAAGCCTGGGGGAGAGGGCAGTGTCCTCAGAGTGTGAGAGCAGGCTGTGGGGACGCACCTGAGATTACAGGGCTGATTCAGAGCTTGCCAGAGATGGAGGGGCCGGCGTCCCTTTGGATGCTGGTCGGTGCTGTGAGGACAACAGTCCATGGCCGAAATAATCATCTAGATCCCCTCCCGGGTGACGGCCATTGCCGCTCTTGTGTGCTTTGGGCTTGTCTTTCCCCATGGAGCTGTGTTTGGTCCGGTTTACTGTCCGAAATGAGGGCCGTGGGGTCGGGGGAGCCAGGAGCTGAGTGTAGGCCCGACCTACCTCTCCATATGTGGGGGTAGACCCTTATAGGTGAAAGTCTAGATCATTTAGGAGGGGCTTGCATACGTCAAGACGTGGCCCTATAGTTACAGTCATGAGATAGTTCAAGGTGACCTCCGCCGTAGTAATTTTGTGAGGTATGCTGGCTTATTATCTGAGAGGATTGTAAGATCATCCAGGTAGAAGGAATGTAAAGTTGTCAGTCCCCTGCTGCAGTAGGGTAAATGAGTACACAAAGATAGCCAGAGCAGAGTCTGTATGCAGAGGGAGTATGAGGCTGCAGGGGATGCTTGGAGCAAGGATGCCTGGAATAGTGGGCCAGGAGAGCAGGCTGGGGTCACAATCAAATGTGGATGGAGAACCACAAGTAGATAAATAATTAAAATAAAGCAATCCTCCGTGAGGGGGGGGGTGGGCGATCAGGCCAGAGCAAGTAGGAAAACCGCGGCAGCAGTTGTAGGCCGGAACGGCCGTGGAGCACTTTCCGGGCAGCAGCTGTAGGAAACCCTGGGGATCCTTAGGCCTCAGTAGGCCGCACTAGGCCGGAGCCGGCCGCGGGCTCCCCGAGGGCCGCAGAAGCCCGAAACCGCCCCAAATGAGACCCGGGCGAGGGGGGAGATGACGGGAGGGGACCGATGACAGCCCCTTACCTCACCCGCCGGCGTGGCTCCGGTGGCTTCAGGCGATCCCGGAGGCTCAAGATACATCGCAGCGGATTTAGCGCAATTGTACCCGCTAAATTTTGTCCCTCTCCTGAATAGACTGAAATCTGATTTGGGAAACTGGCATGCTTTAACACTGACCTGGTTCGGGCGCTGTAATGCATTCAAAATGATGGCCCTCCCGCGGATCTTATACTTGTTCCAGACATTACCGATCCGGTTACCCCCAATTTTTTTCATTTCAGACAACTGCAGGTGCTGCTCCGGGACTTTGTTTGGGCGTGCAAACCGCCCAGAGCCCGTTTGCTATTGCTTGCCAGACCAAAGGACAAGGGGGGTCTGGGTCTCCCAGATCTGAGACAATACTACAGAGCGACTCTGCTAGCGAGAGTCGTTGATTGGCATTGTAATGGCCCACACAAGCAGTGGGTGGAGATGGAGATTGAGGATGGATCAATTCCCCTATTGACCTCCCCGTGGCTCCTGTCCTCCCTACCAAAAGACCTCAGAGATCACCCCATAGTGGGAGCTACGTTGGCTGTTGTGCGGAGGTTGTTCCGCTGCACACACATTGCTCCCCTGCCGTCACCAATGACTTGGGTTATAGGTAATCCAGACTTCCCACCGGGATTTACCAACAAGAAACTGCGACAGTTGATAGTGGTGGGGAAACGGCGTCTGGGAGAGGTGTGGCCCTCGGGAGGGCTCCCGACTACGCAAACTGTCGCCGAGCTTTCTGACCCTCTGCCTTCTACACTTGACCGAACAGCCTATTCGAAAATACAAAAAAACCCTCACGATGCAACTCCTGAACGCCGCCTGGGCCTGCATTCCCACACTGTGGAGGCAGCCTCAGCTCCCATCCAAGGTGCTGTGGTATTCCAAAGTCAAGCATATTCTCCGGATGGAAGAATTGACTGCCACCCTTCACAACACTGAAGAGGCATTTAGTGTTACATGGAGGCCCTGGAGGTATTTTACTGGTACTCGAGACTACATTCGGGAGGTGAGCAGCGCCCCTGTCCCTGAAAACGACTGAACATCTAACGTTTACCTACGTAGGCCATTCCCCCCCCCCCTCCCTTTTTGTCTTTATTTTTCTTTTTTTCCCCGCCGCCATCCCCCCCCCTCCTCTCTCTCCGTCTTTGCACTCTCTTCTCCCCCGTTCTCCCTTTTGACTATGCCTTGTCTCCTTACTAGCCTTCTGGACCCAGAAGAACCCCAGGGTTCTGGACACGACCGGCTCATATTTTACTCTGGTTCACATAGTTCATGAGGAGTTCACTGTGGTCCCAGTTGTTCTCCATGATTACATTTGTCCGAACGGAGCTGCAGTAGTTATACTGTACTACATGTCGGAGGTGGGGTTCTCTCTTTTCTGTATGAAACTGTAGGACTCCCCTCTGAGAACCCAGAGTTATTTGGCTGCCTATTTTTTGTTACCATGTAATTGTGACCCTGGGTCATGCTGTATGGTTGACTGTTATATTTATGTTGTTCTACTTATACTTAATAAAAGAATAAAAAAATAATAATAATAAGTTAATGCCAACAACTTAAAAAAAAAGCCTATGGCATCGAGAAATCCCAGGCAGTCTCCCATCCAGGTACTAACAAGGTCCCAACCCTGCTTAGCCTCTGAGATCAAATGAGATTTGGCTCTTTCATGGTGATGCAGCCATAGTAGATTTTTTCAGGCATGCTCAACCCTCTTGACAAACTCCAAGATGGTCACCTTGGGAAACAAACAAAAAAAAACAAGTCAATGCCAACAACATAAAAAGAACCCTACAGCACCTAGTATTCCCAGGCGGTCTCCCATCCAGGTATTACCAAGGCGTGACCCTTTCTAGCCTCTGAGATCAGCGGAGATTGGGCGCTTTCAGGGTGATGTGCCCACAGGCAATCTCCTTGGGCACTCTCATCCCTCTTGAAAAATGCCAAGATAGTCACCCTGGGAAACAAGCGAAAAAAAACAGGTCAACGCCAACAACATAAAAAGAAGAATACGGCACCTGGTATTCCAAGGCCGTCTCCCATTCAAGTACTAACTAGGCCCAACCCTTCTTAGCCTCTGAGATCAGAAGAGATAGTGTGCTTTCAGGGTGATGCGGCTGTAAGCGATCTCTTTAGGCACTCTCAACCCTCTTGATAAATGCCAAGATGATCACTTTGGGAAACAAGCAAAAAAAACAGGTCAACACCGACAACATAAAAAGAAGCCGGCGGCATCTGGAAAACCCAGGCGGTCTCCCATCCAGGTACAAACCAGGCCCAACCCTGCTTAGCCTCTGAGACCAAACGAGATTGGGCGCTTTCAGGGTGTTGTGCCCGTAGGCAATTTCTTTGTGCACACTCAATCCTCTTGACACATGCCAAGATGGTCACCTTGGGAAACAAGGGAAAAAAACAGGTCAACACCGACAACATAATGAGAAGCCTACGGAACCTGGTATTGCCAGGCTGTCTCCCATCCAGGTACGAACCAGGCCCATCGCTGCTTAGCCTCCGAGATCAGATGAGATTGGGCTCTTTCAGGGTGATTTGGTTGTAGGCACTCTCTTTGGGCACTCTGAAGCCTCTTGACAAATGCCAAGATATTCACAGATCGTCTCCCATACAGGTATTAACCAGGCCGTACACTGCTAGGCCTCCGGGATCAGATGAGATTGTGCGCTTTCAGGGTGATGTGGCCATAGGTGTTCTATTTAGACACTCTCAACCCTCTTGACAAATGCCAAGATGGTCATCTTGGGAAACAAGTGAAAAAAAACAGGTCAACGCCAACAACATAGACCCTGGCGGTCTCCCATCTGACCCAGACCCTGCTTACCCTCTGAGATCGGGCGCTTTCAGGGTGATGTGACCTTAGGCGAACGCTTCGGGACATACTCAAAACTCTTGACTGATGCTAAGATGGTCACCTTGGGAAACAAGCGAAAGAAAAACAGGTCAAAGCCAACAATATAAAAAGATTCCTACGGCACCTGTAATTAGGTACTATCCAGGCCGGACCCTGCTTAGCCTCTGAGATCAGATGAGATCGGGTGCTTTCAGGGTGATGTGGCCGTAGGAGATTTCTTTGGGCTCTCTCAGCCCTCTTGACAAATGCCAAGATGATCGCCTTGGGAAACAAGCGGAAAAAAAAAAACATGTCAACGCCAACAACATAAAAAGAAGCCTATGGCACCTGGTATTCCCAGTTGGTCTCCCATCCACATACTAATCAGGCCCGACAATGCTTAGCCTCTGAGATCAGACAAGATCAGGCACTTTCAAGGTGATGGGGCCATAGGTGATCTCTTCGGGCACTCTCAACGTTCTTAAAAAATTGCCAACAAGCGAAAAAAAACAAGTCATTGCCAACATTGGAGGCTAAGCAGTTTCCTTGCCTGAAATAGGCATCTCAGAACTGCCATCTGGCTGCTTCCGGGGTTTCCAACTCCTTCAACTAATCCCAGGAGACAATACTCACCTCCGTCCAGTAGCGGATCAACTTCGGGCACCTCCAAAACATGTGCCTCATGTCTCCCCCCATGTTCCCGCACCGGGGGCAACTTGCGTCCAGCCGTTCGGCCAAATTGAAAACGTTTACGAGGAGCATAATAGGTTCTATATAATAAGAACAGATGTGACATCCTCTGTGAGGAAAGCCACAATTCACAACAGGCAGGATTCCTGTGGCCAATTATAGCTCAGGGGGTATAGTGTGTTGCGGTGGTCAGGGAAAGAGGACGATAGGCAGGGACAGTGTCTTTACTGCTTGGGAACCTAGCACTGTTACAGTGGGTGTTATGTGCCTCCTGCACAGTACACACCTGAAGCTACCCTTTATTACTGGTGTTCAATTTCTGCAATACATGCATCTGCAGTGCAGAAGTTAGAGTGGGTGTTGTGTGCCTCCTGCACAGTATACACCTTATTGCTGGTGTTCTGTTTCTGTAATACAGGAACCTAGCACTGTTACAGTGCTAGGGTGTACAGAGAAGCTGGTATATATAGAAGACTACAGCATACAGAAGAAAGGCTAGTGAATACAGAATACAGACTCGTGTATGTAGATAGGCTTGAGTATATAGAGATGCTAGAGTAAACAGTGAGGCTGGGGTACACAGAGAGGCTAGTTTAAAGAGAGGCTAGTATATACAAAGATGTTAGTGTATATAGAGAGGTTAGTGTATAGAGAGAGTCGAGTGTATACAGAAAGGACAGTGCATATAGAGAAGCTAGTGTATACAGAAGACAGGCTTGGGTATACATCAAAGCTGACAGTGTATACAGAAGACTGGGTAGTGTATACAGAGAGTGTAGTGGGTACAGAAGACAGGCTGGTGTATTCTAGCTAGTTTTTACAGTCTGGTGTATACAGAAGACAGGCTGTGGTATAGAGAGGGTTTAGTGTATTCAGAGAGTCTAGTGTATACAGTCGGCGAGTGTATACATAAGACTGGCTAGTTTACACAGTGTTTACAGAGATGCAAGGGTGGACAGAGAAGATGGTATATATAGAAGACTACAGCATACAGATGAAAGGCTAGTGAATACAGAATACAGACTCGTGTATGTAGATAGGCTTGAGTATACAGAGATGCTAGAGTAAACTAGTGTATACAGAAGACAGGCTTGGGTATACATCCAAGCTGACAGTGTAGACAGAGAGTCTAGTGTATACAGAAGACAGGCTGTGGTATACCGAGGGTTTAGTGTATTCAGAGAGTCTAGTGTATACAGTTGGCGAGTGTATACATAAGACTGGCACACAGTGTTTACAGAGATACAAGGGTGTACAGAGAAGCTAGTATATATAGAAGACTACAGCATACAGAAGAAAGGCTAGTGAATACAGAATAAAGGCTGGCTTCTACGGAGAGGCTAGTGTATGCAGAACACTATCTAGGGTATACAGAGAGGCTAGATTATACAGAGAGGCTAGTGCATAGAGTGAAGCTATTGTATATAGAAGCCTGGTTAGTGTATACAGAGAAGCTAGTGTGTACAGAAGAAAGGCTAGACAGGTTATAAAGAGAGACAAGTGTTTACAGAAGACAGTTTGGGGTATACAGAGATGCTAGTTTATACAGAGAGACTAATGTATACAGAAGACAGAAGACGGGCTATGGTATTCAGAACATAGGCTAGTGTATATCGAAGACAGGCTATTGTATGCAGAAGACCGGCTAGTGTAAACATGCTGGTGTATATAGAGAGGCTAGTGAATTTAGAGGGTAGGCTAAGTGATAACAGAAGACAATCTGGGCTATACAGAGACATCATTTCATCTAGCTCACATATCTAATGGAGTTTGTCTCATTGCCATGTTATGCCTTTTCATTCTTATGCTAATATAGATTATACTCACTATACGATTTTAATCATCCACATCAAGCATGCAATAAAACTATCATACATCAAAATATACCATGTACTCTTTTGCTCTCTTTCGCATATGTGTAATTCTCCACATCAACTGTCACATTGAGTATGTGACAGTTCTGACACACCATCCTGACTTATTTTGCTTTATTTCTTATTAGAAATAGAGAGTACTATCTCAAAATCCGGTTAAATCTATTCACTTCGATGAGTTCTGCCGCTAATTGTACGGTAATGCAAAATGTTCACAAAACCATCCATTTGCTAGCAGACATGCTGCACATACTAAAAGTAATGTAACTATCGCTTGCTAACGATGTAAACCGTTTTATTGCTTTTCTGACATTAACCGAGTATCTCTGACATTAACTGAGTATCTCTCTGCACTATGATTGTGTAATCAACTAGTCTAATATAAGCTTTCTCATTGGTACCAGCATATCCTTTAAATTTAGACTAACGCAGCTAAGCTTTCAATCTCTTACCGTTGAACAGCGATACTTCCTCCCTGCAATATTGAGCCATTTAAATGTCCTATTGGTGTCCTATCATATTATAAAACTCTCTGAAAAGCATATATGTAGAGAATAAAACTAGTTACATCTTAATAAAACAGTTTTATTGCTCAATTAGTATCAGCTGTCATGACATAAGCAAATAAACGTTTCCACTGTTTGACTCTATTTTCTGTATTACTTCTTTTTCTCCACCTTAACTGTCAATGTTAAAACACAGTGACAAAACATTTCTTTTTACCGCAGCAAAATGTGAGAAAAGCAGTGTAAGCCTTTCTGCCATATGCATCAGAAAATTAATGTACCGCTTTTAAATCCATATCAATTCCACTTAACCGTGAACCGTCTTACAATTTTAACATTTACTGATAGTAATTACTGATATTACATTATGACTATACCAGTGGAAAAGGACCGCGTAATGGAACTGTGAAATTAATCATAATCTCAGAGTTAACTTAGCTGATAAATTACTAGGATTCTCTTTCCGCTGGAAACGGAAAACAGTCAGTGTAAGCCGTCTTCGTGCGTAACAAAATTAATGGAACGATTTACACGTTGGAATTTTCAAGCTACGTCAATTTACTCTTAAATAATGTATACCCTTTAGCTGCTTAGCTCAAACTTTGCTGTATGTAGCCGCGTTAACTGTATTAATGGTTACATGTAAATAACCAATGGGGATTGACATTTCATGTCTATCTCACATCTCTAATGCAATTTGTCTCTTTACCATGTCATACTTTGCCAGTTATTATACTTTCTCATCCCTAAAGACACGTAAGGATCCTGAAAAAGATAGAAATCTAGTCACGTCGTTGCTGATATTTCATGGAATGATCTCATCTAATTGCTATTCCGACATTCTGCCTTTGCAACGCTCTATTGAACAATGTAAAGGTAAGCTAGATATTTTGTGTATTTCCACTTAAACTCGAACTTAAACTTGTGTCAATATTATCCGTTCTAATTTTGCTAAATTAGATTGTAGAGTTTGCTATGTCTACATCCAGGTTACCTTTATTACGTATACTGCTAATTTTAGGATAATACAAAACCATCTTATTGCTTCACGCTGCACATATTAATAGTATTGCAATGCAACCTGAACAGTTTAATTGCTCTTCTCACATTTAGCTGGCATCTCTCTGCTGTAGGAAACTGAATTTGTACTACAACGATCACTCATCTAATATTAGTCCACTCAGTGCTACCGGGATAACTTTTACATTTAGAGTAATGAAATAACTTCTCAGTCATTTTGAAGCTATTACAACTTACGCTTCTGATCTCTTTTCAACTGCAATACTTAATCACTGTTATTGCAGAATATTTAGCTGCTTAGCTCACACTTTGCTGTACGTAGCCGTGTTAACAGTATAGTAACCAATGGGGATTTCATCTCTAATTCATTTTCACATTTCTAATGCAGTTTGTCTTTTTGCCATGTCATCCTCTGCCAGTTATTATCCTTTCTCATCCTATATTTGGGGTAAATTCACTACATGATTAAAGACACGTAACGATAAAAATCTACACATCGTTGCGGTTATTTCGTTTATTTCCACTTAAACCCGACCTGTATATACTGTCTCAATATTAATTTGAGTTATTTTGCTATATTTATTATTAGAATAAACAGATTACTATCTCTAAATCCTGCTAAACCAACTCACACCAAACCATCTTATTTCTTCCTTACACGCAGCACATATTAAGATATTAACATTTAGCCGGTATCTCTCTGCAATAGTAAACTAAATGTGCAGATCACTCATCTAATATCATCTTCTCAGTGCTACCGGAACATTTTTTTAATTTAGAGTAATTCAACGATTTCTCAGCTTTATGAAGCTACTGCAACTAACGCTTTGGATCTCTTTCCTGTTAAATTACGCTCTGCAATATTAAGTCATGTAAATTGTCCTATTGGTCTGCTAACAATGCTAAAAGCAATTTCGTCTCACTGCAATACTTACACTCTGCATAATAATTATGAATAATGCGAATAATGCTAATAATAAAGTCGTGTAAAACTCGGCTATAAGTTGAGAATAAAACTATCTTACATCAAAATAAACCATGTACTGCCAAACCAATAACTACCAATTACTTAACGTCTATCAGTCAATGACTTAACAAAATAAACTTAGCACTCTTTTGCTCTATTTTGTATATTTGTAGTTCTCCACATTGATATCACCACTGACAACACACCACTTTTTAACAGCACCAAAATATGAAAAAAGCACTGTAACTCTTTACATGTTTCAGAAGTAACTACTTTATTAGCAAAAAATAAAGTCCTGTCTGCTTTACATGCTAGCTTTTCTGTATACATTTATCTCTCTGTGTACACCAGCCAGTCTATATAGACTAGCCTCTCTGTCTTCTGTATACACGTGCCCGTAATCTATATACACTAACCTGCCTTCTTTTTACAATAGTCTTGGTGTCCCAGCCTATCTGCATACCCTAGCTTTACTGAATTCCCCAGATTGTCTTCTGTGTACTCATTAACCTCTCTGTATAAACTAGCCGGTCCTCTGTAATACACTAGTCCGTCTGTATACACTAGCAAGTCTGTGTAACCAAGCCTCTCTCTCTGCATACCCTAGCCTCCATCCAGGACCTTCTGTATAATCTAGCCTATCTGTATAAACTAGCCTGTCTTTTTTTACTCATTAGTCTCTCTGTATAAACTAGCCGATCTTCTGTATACACTAGTCCATCTGTTTAGTACACACCCAACACTATAAAAGGCCGCCAGCGTGGTGGCCTTGTATAGTGTGTTGCGGTGTTCAGGGAAAGAGGACGATAGGCAGGGACAGTGCCTTTACTGCTTGGGAACCTAGCACTGTTACAGTGGGTTTTTTGTGCCTCCTGCACAGTATACACCTTATTGCTGGTGTTCTGTCTCTGTTACAGTGCTAGGGTGTACAGAGAAGCTGGTATATATAGAAGACCACAGCATACAGAAGAAAGGCTAGTGAATACAGAATACAGACTCGTGTAGATAGGCTTAAGTATACAGAGATGCTAGAGTAAACAGTGAGGCTGGGGTACACAGAGAGGCTAGTTTAAAGAGAGGCTAGTATATACAAAGATGTTAGTGTATATAGAGAGGTTAGTATATAGAGAGAGTCGAGTGTATACAGAAAGGACAGTATATAGAGAAGCTAGTGTATACAGAAGACAGGGTAGTGTATACAGAGAGTCTAGTGGGTACAGAAGAAGAAGTGGTGTATTCTAGCTAGTTTTTACATTCTAGTGTATGCAGAAGACAGGCTTTGGTATACAGAGGGTTTAGTGTATTCAGAGAGTCTAGTGTATCCAGTCGGCGAGTGTATACATAAGACTGACTAGTTTACACAGTGTTTACAGAGGGTGTACAGAGAAGCTAGTATATCTAGAAGACTACAGCATACAGAAGAAAGGCTAGTGAATACAGAATACAGACTCGTGTATGCAGATAGGATTGAGTATACAGAGATGCTAGAGTAAACAGTGAGGCTGGGGTACACAGAGAGGCTAGTTTAAAGAGAGGCTAGTATATACAAAGATGTTAGTGTATATAGAGAGGTTAGTGTATAGAGAGAGTCGAGTGTATACAGATAGGACAGTGCATGTAGAGAGACTAGTGTATACATAAGACAGGCTTGGGTAAACATCCAAGCTGACAGTGTATACAGAAGACTGGGTAGTGTATACAGAGAGTCTAGTGGGTACAGAAGATAGGCTGATGTATTCTAGCTAGTTTTTACAGTCTAGTGTATACAGAAGACAGGCTGTGGTATACCGAGGGTTAAGTGTATTCAGAGAGTCTAGTGTATACAGTCGGCGAGTGTATAAATAAGACTGGCTAGTTTACACAGTGTTTACAGAGATGCAAGGGTGTACAGAGAAGCTAGTATATATAGAAGACTACAGCATCCAGAAGAAAGGCTAGTGAATACAGAATAAAGGCTGGCTTCTACGGAGAGGCTAGTGTATGCAGAACACTATCTAGGGTATACGGAAAGGCTAGATTATATAGAGAGGCTAGTGCATAGAGTGAAGCTATTGTATATAGAAGCCTGGTTAGTGTATATAGAGAAGCTAGTGTGTACAGAAGAAAGCCTAGACAGGCTATAAAGAGAGGCAAGTGTTTACAGAAGACAGTTTCATCCACATTAAGCACTCTTTTAAGTACTCTTTTGCACTATTTTGCATATGTGTAATTCTCCACATCAACGGTCACATTGAGTATGTGACAGTCCTGACACACCATCCTGACTTATTTTGCTTTATTTCTTATTAGAAATAGAGAGTACTATCTCAAAATCCGGTTAAATCTATTCACTTCGATGAGTTCTGCCGCTAATTGTACGGTAATGCAAAATGTTCACAAAACCATCCATTTGCTACCAGACCAGACATACTAAAAGTAATGTAACTGTCGCTTGCTAACGATGTAAACCGTTTTATTGCTTTTCTGACATTAACCGAGTATCTCTGACATTAACTGAGTATCTCTCTGCACTATGATCTTAATAATAATAGTAATAATAATAGGATGGTGTAATGAAAAGATCAACTAGTCTAATATAAGCTTTCTCATTGGTACCGGCATTTAGACTAAGGCAACTATTACTCGGCCATTTTCAAGCTAAGCTTTCAATCTCTTACCGTTGAACAGCGATACTTCCTCCCTGCAATATTAAGCCATTTAAATGTCCTATTGGTCGCCTATATTATACAACTCTCTGAAAAGCATATATGTAGAGAATAAAACTAGTCTAACATCTTAATAAAACAGTTTTATTGCTCAACCAGTATCAGCTGTCATGACATAAGCAAATAAACGTTTCCACTGTTTGACTCTATTTTCTGTATTACTTCTTTTTCTCCACCTTAACTGTCAATGTTAAAACACAGTGACAAAACATTTCGGACGCCTTCTCCATTTCAAACGGAACCCGCCAGGGGTGTCCTCTCTCTCCCCTCATATTCGTCCTTACCCTAGAACCCCTCTTACGCAGGTTACGGGCCAACCCTGACATAAAAGGCATAGATATCCAACACCGCACCTACAAAATAGCCGCTTTTGCGGATGATATACTACTTTTCCTCAAAGATCCCATTACGACTATCCCCAACCTACTGAAAGACTTTGGCACATTCAAAATATTGACCAATTTACAAATCAACTTCACAAAATCCACTGCCCTAAATATCACCCTACCCCCGGCCATACTTACCCAATGTCAAGCCAATTTCCCTTTCACATGGAAAAAACATGCTATAACTTACCTAGACATACAACATTTTTCTCGACTTACCGAAAGGCATGCTCAGAATTTATTTGGGATAAAAAACGCCCTCGGCTTAGTTTCTCTAGACTCACTGCCCCTAAACTTAAAGGATGTATAGGTTTACCAGACATACACAAATATCATCTGGCTAGTCATCTTACTAGAATCATAGACTGGAACATTCATTCCCAACATAAGGACTGGGTCAACTTAGAACACGCTCTGACCTCTATCCCAATAGCACAACTCCCCTGGACGTCCCCAAAACATATTTCGCCCGAATGTCGACTCCACCCGCTCATATATCCGACAATCCTCTATTTCAGAGAGGCCTGTACCAAACACGGAATATCCTCATTACTAGGTCCAATGACTCCACTACGTTATAACCCTGATTTTTTACCGGGGATGCATAAATCTTTCTTGGAGAGAGCCCACAGCGTCCCTATGCGTTCAAGATTTGGTTCATTATTATCTGCCTTCTACACTTGACCGAACAGCCTATTCGAAAATACAAAAAAACCCTCACGATGCAACTCCTGAACGCCGCCTGGGCCTGCATTCCCACACTGTGGAGGCAGCCTCAGCTCCCATCCAAGGTGCTGTGGTATTCCAAAGTCAAGCATATTCTCCGGATGGAAGAATTGACTGCCACCCTTCACAACACTGAAGAGGCATTTAGTGTTACATGGAGGCCCTGGAGGTATTTTACTGATACTCGAGACTACATTCGGGAGGTGAGCAGCGCCCCTGTCCCTGAAAACGACTGAACATCTAACGTTTACCTACGTAGGCCATTCCCCCCCCCCCTCCCTTTTTGTCTTTATTTTTCTTTTTTTCCCCGCCGCCATCCCCCCCCCTCCTCTCTCTCCGTCTTTGCACTCTCTTCTCCCCCGTTCTCCCTTTTGACTATGCCTTGTCTCCTTACTAGCCTTCTGGACCCAGAAGAACCCCAGGGTTCTGGACACGACCGGCTCATATTTTACTCTGGTTCACATAGTTCATGAGGAGTTCACTGTGGTCCCAGTTGTTCTCCATGATTACATTTGTCCGAACGGAGCTGCAGTAGTTATACTGTACTACATGTCGGAGGTGGGGTTCTCTCTTTTCTGTATGAAACTGTAGGACTCCCCTCTGAGAACCCAGAGTTATTTGGCTGCCTATTTTTTGTTACCATGTAATTGTGACCCTGGGTCATGCTGTATGGTTGACTGTTATATTTATGTTGTTCTACTTATACTTAATAAAAGAATAAAAAAATAATAATAATAAGTTAATGCCAACAACTTTAAAAAAAAGCCTATGGCATCGAGAAATCCCAGGCAGTCTCCCATCCAGGTACTAACAAGGTCCCAACCCTGCTTAGCCTCTGAGATCAAATGAGATTTGGCTCTTTCATGGTGATGCAGCCATAGTAGATTTTTTCAGGCATGCTCAACCCTCTTGACAAACTCCAAGATGGTCACCTTGGGAAACAAACAAAAAAAAACAAGTCAATGCCAACAACATAAAAAGAACCCTACAGCACCTAGTATTCCCAGGCGGTCTCCCATCCAGGTATTACCAAGGCGTGACCCTTTCTAGCCTCTGAGATCAGCGGAGATTGGGCGCTTTCAGGGTGATGTGCCCACAGGCAATCTCCTTGGGCACTCTCATCCCTCTTGAAAAATGCCAAGATAGTCACCCTGGGAAACAAGTGAAAAAAAACAGGTCAACGCCAACAACATAAAAAGAAGAATACGGCACCTGGTATTCCAAGGCCGTCTCCCATTCAAGTACTAACTAGGCCCAACCCTTCTTAGCCTCTGAGATCAGAAGAGATAGTGTGCTTTCAGGGTGATGCGGCTGTAAGCGATCTCTTTAGGCACTCTCAACCCTCTTGATAAATGCCAAGATGATCACTTTGGGAAACAAGCAAAAAAAACAGGTCAACACCGACAACATAAAAAGAAGCCGGCGGCATCTGGAAAACCCAGGCGGTCTCCCATCCAGGTACAAACCAGGCCCAACCCTGCTTAGCCTCTGAGACCAAACGAGATTGGGCGCTTTCAGGGTGTTGTGCCCGTAGGCAATTTCTTTGTGCACACTCAATCCTCTTGACACATGCCAAGATGGTCACCTTGGGAAACAAGGGAAAAAAACAGGTCAACACCGACAACATAATGAGAAGCCTACGGAACCTGGTATTGCCAGGCTGTCTCCCATCCAGGTACGAACCAGGCCCATCGCTGCTTAGCCTCCGAGATCAGATGAGATTGGGCTCTTTCAGGGTGATTTGGTTGTAGGCACTCTCTTTGGGCACTCTGAAGCCTCTTGACAAATGCCAAGATATTCACAGATCGTCTCCCATACAGGTATTAACCAGGCCGTACACTGCTAGGCCTCCGGGATCAGATGAGATTGTGCGCTTTCAGGGTGATGTGGCCATAGGTGTTCTATTTAGACACTCTCAACCCTCTTGACAAATGCCAAGATGGTCATCTTGGGAAACAAGTGAAAAAAAACAGGTCAACGCCAACAACATAGACCCTGGCGGTCTCCCATCTGACCCAGACCCTGCTTACCCTCTGAGATCGGGCGCTTTCAGGGTGATGTGACCTTAGGCGAACGCTTCGGGACATACTCAAAACTCTTGACTGATGCTAAGATGGTCACCTTGGGAAACAAGCGAAAGAAAAACAGGTCAAAGCCAACAATATAAAAAGATTCCTACGGCACCTGTAATTAGGTACTATCCAGGCCGGACCCTGCTTAGCCTCTGAGATCAGATGAGATCGGGTGCTTTCAGGGTGATGTGGCCGTAGGAGATTTCTTTGGGCTCTCTCAGCCCTCTTGACAAATGCCAAGATGATCGCCTTGGGAAACAAGCGGAAAAAAAAAAACATGTCAACGCCAACAACATAAAAAGAAGCCTATGGCACCTGGTATTCCCAGTTGGTCTCCCATCCACATACTAATCAGGCCCGACAATGCTTAGCCTCTGAGATCAGACAAGATCAGGCACTTTCAAGGTGATGGGGCCATAGGTGATCTCTTCGGGCACTCTCAACGTTCTTGACAATTGCCAACAAGCGAAAAAAAACAAGTCATTGCCAACATTGGAGGCTAAGCAGTTTCCTTGCCTGAAATAGGCATCTCAGAACTGCCATCTGGCTGCTTCCGGGGTTTCCAACTCCTTCAACTAATCCCAGGAGACAATACTCACCTCCGTCCAGTAGCGGATCAACTTCGGGCACCTCCAAAACATGTGCCTCATGTCTCCCCCCATGTTCCCGCACCGGGGGCAACTTGCGTCCAGCCGTTCGGCCAAATTGAAAACGTTTACGAGGAGCATAATAGGTTATAGGCAGGGACAGTGTCTTTACTGCTTGGGAACCTAGCACTGTTACAGTGGGTGTTATGTGCCTCCTGCACAGTACACACCTGAAGCTACCCTTTATTACTGGTGTTCAATTTCTGCAATACATGCATCTGCAGTGCAGAAGTTAGAGTGGGTGTTGTGTGCCTCCTGCACAGTATACACCTTATTGCTGGTGTTCTGTTTCTGTAATACAGGAACCTAGCACTGTTACAGTGCTAGGGTGTACAGAGAAGCTGGTATATATAGAAGACTACAGCATACAGAAGAAAGGCTAGTGAATACAGAATACAGACTCGTGTATGTAGATAGGCTTGAGTATATAGAGATGCTAGAGTAAACAGTGAGGCTGGGGTACACAGAGAGGCTAGTTTAAAGAGAGGCTAGTATATACAAAGATGTTAGTGTATATAGAGAGGTTAGTGTATAGAGAGAGTCGAGTGTATACAGAAAGGACAGTGCATATAGAGAAGCTAGTGTATACAGAAGACAGGCTTGGGTATACATCAAAGCTGACAGTGTATACAGAAGACTGGGTAGTGTATACAGAGAGTGTAGTGGGTACAGAAGACAGGCTGGTGTATTCTAGCTAGTTTTTACAGTCTGGTGTATACAGAAGACAGGCTGTGGTATAGAGAGGGTTTAGTGTATTCAGAGAGTCTAGTGTATACAGTCGGCGAGTGTATACATAAGACTGGCTAGTTTACACAGTGTTTACAGAGATGCAAGGGTGGACAGAGAAGCTGGTATATATAGAAGACTACAGCATACAGATGAAAGGCTAGTGAATACAGAATACAGACTCGTGTATGTAGATAGGCTTGAGTATACAGAGATGCTAGAGTAAACAGTGAGGCTGGGGTACACAGAGAGGTTAGTTTAAAGAGAGGCTAGTATATACAAATATGTTAGTGTATATAGAGAGGTTAGTGTATAGAGAGGTTCGAGTGTATACAGAAAGGACAGTGCATATAGAAAAACTAGTGTATACAGAAGACAGGCTTGGGTATACATCCAAGCTGACAGTGCAGACAGAGAGTCTAGTGTATACAGAAGACAGGCTGTGGTATACCGAGGGTTTAGTGTATTCAGAGAGTCTAGTGTATACAGTTGGCGAGTGTATACATAAGACTGGCACACAGTGTTTACAGAGATACAAGGGTGTACAGAGAAGCTAGTATATATAGAAGACTACAGCATACAGAAGAAAGGCTAGTGAATACAGAATAAAGGCTGGCTTCTACGGAGAGGCTAGTGTATGCAGAACACTATCTAGGGTATTCAGAGAGGCTAGATTATACAGAGAGGCTAGTGCATAGAGTGAAGCTATTGTATATAGAAGCCTGGTTAG
Source organism: Lithobates pipiens (assembly GCF_037356315.1). Classification (NCBI taxonomy): domain Eukaryota; kingdom Metazoa; phylum Chordata; class Amphibia; order Anura; family Ranidae; genus Lithobates; species Lithobates pipiens. The sequence continues at coordinate 172,033,248 of NW_027507791.1, read as the reverse complement.
TGTATACAGAGAAGCTAGTGTGTACAGAAGAAAGGCTAGACAGGTTATAAAGAGAGACAAGTGTTTACAGAAGACAGTTTGGGGTATACAGAGATGCTAGTTTATACAGAGAGACTAATGTATACAGAAAACAGAAGACGGGCTATGGTATTCAGAACATAGGCTAGTGTATAGCGAAGACAGGCTATTGTATGCAGAAGACCGGCTAGTGTAAACATGCTGGTGTATATAGAGAGGCTAGTGAATTTAGAGGGTAGGCTAAGTGATAACAGAAGACAATCTGGGCTATACAGAGACATCATTTCATCTAGCTCACATATCTAATGGAGTTTGTCTCATTGCCATGTTATGCCTTTTCATTCTTATGCTAATATAGATTATACTCACTATACGATTTTAATCATCCACATCAAGCATGCAATAAAACTATCATACATCAAAATATACCATGTACTCTTTTGCTCTCTTTCGCATATGTGTAATTCTCCACATCAACTGTCACATTGAGTATGTGACAGTTCTGACACACCATCCTGACTTATTTTGCTTTATTTCTTATTAGAAATAGAGAGTACTATCTCATAATCCGGTTAAATCTATTCACTTCGATGAGTTCTGCCGCTAATTGTACGGTAATGCAAAATGTTCACAAAACCATCCATTTGCTAGCAGACATGCTGCACATACTAAAAGTAATGTAACTATCGCTTGCTAACGATGTAAACCGTTTTATTGCTTTTCTGACATTAACCGAGTATCTCTGACATTAACTGAGTATCTCTCTGCACTATGATTGTGTAATCAACTAGTCTAATATAAGCTTTCTCATTGGTACCAGCATATCCTTTAAATTTAGACTAACGCAGCTAAGCTTTCAATCTCTTACCGTTGAACAGCGATACTTCCTCCCTGCAATATTGAGCCATTTAAATGTCCTATTGGTGTCCTATCATATTATAAAACTCTCTGAAAAGCATAGAGAATAAGAGAATAAAACTAGTCTTACATCTTAATAAAACAGTTTTATTGCTCAATTAGTATCAGCTGTCATGACATAAGCAAATAAACGTTTCCACTGTTTGACTCTATTTTCTGTATTACTTCTTTTTCTCCACCTTAACTGTCAATGTTAAAACACAGTGACAAAACATTTCTTTTTACCGCAGCAAAATGTGAGAAAAGCAGTGTAAGCCTTTCTGCCATATGCATCAGAAAATTAATGTACCGCTTTTAAATCCATATCAATTCCACTTAACCGTGAACCGTCTTACAATTTTAACATTTACTGATAGTAATTACTGATATTACATTATGACTATACCAGTGGAAAAGGACCGCGTAATGGAACTGTGAAATTAATCATAATCTCAGAGTTAACTTAGCTGATAAATTACTAGGATTCTCTTTCCGCTGGAAACGGAAAACAGTCAGTGTAAGCCGTCTTCGTGAGTAACAAAATTAATGGAACGATTTACACGTTGGAATTTTCAAGCTACGTCAATTTACTCTGAAATAATGTATACCCTTTAGCTGCTTAGCTCAAACTTTGTAGCTGCTTAGGTCAAACTTTGCTGTATGTAGCCGCGTTAACTGTATTAATGGTTACATGTAAATAACCAATGGGGATTGACATTTCATGTCTATCTCACATCTCTAATGCAATTTGTCTCTTTACCATGTCATACTTTGCCAGTTATTATACTTTCTCATCCCTAAAGACACGTAAGGATCCTGAAAAAGATAGAAATCTAGTCACGTCGTTGCTGATATTTCATGGAATGATCTCATCTAATTGCTATTCCGACATTCTGCCTTTGCAACGCTCTATTGAACAATGTAAAGGTAAGCTAGATATTTTGTGTATTTCCACTTAAACTCGAACTTAAACTTGTGTCAATATTATCCGTTCTAATTTTGCTAAATTAGATTGTAGAGTTTGCTATGTCTACATCCAGGTTACCTTTATTACGTATACTGCTAATTTTAGGATAATACAAAACCATCTTATTGCTTCACGCTGCACATATTAATAGTATTGCAATGCAACCTGAACAGTTTAATTGCTCTTCTCACATTTAGCTGGCATCTCTCTGCTGTAGGAAACTGAATTTGTACTACAACGATCACTCATCTAATATTAGTCCACTCAGTGCTACCGGGATAACTTTTACATTTAGAGTAATGAAATAACTTCTCAGTCATTTTGAAGCTATTACAACTTACGCTTCTGATCTCTTTTCAACTGCAATACTTAATCACTCTTATTGCAGAATATTTAGCTGCTTAGCTCACACTTTGCTGTACGTAGCCGTGTTAACAGTATAGTAACCAATGGGGATTTCATCTCTAATTCATTTTCACATTTCTAATGCAGTTTGTCTTTTTGCCATGTCATCCTCTGCCAGTTATTATCCTTTCTCATCCTATATTTGGGGTAAATTCACTACATGATTAAAGACACGTAACGAACCTGATTGATAAAAATCTACACATCGTTGCGGTTATTTCGTTTATTTCCACTTAAACCCGACCTGTATATACTGTCTCAATATTAATTTGAGTTATTTTGCTATATTTATTATTAGAATAAACAGATTACTATCTCTAAATCCTGCTAAACCAACTCACACCAAACCATCTTATTTCTTCCTTACACGCAGCACATATTAAGATATTAACATTTAGCCGGTATCTCTCTGCAATAGTAAACTAAATGTGTAGATCACTCATCTAATATCGTCTTCTCAGTGCTACCGGAACATTTTTTTAATTTAGAGTAATTCAACGATTTCTCAGCTTTATGAAGCTACTGCAACTAACGCTTTGGATCTCTTTCCTGTTAAATTACGCTCTGCAATATTAAGTCATGTAAATTGTCCTATTGGTCTGCTAACAATGCTAAAAGTGAGTGAGTATGTGACAGTCCTGACACACTATCCTGACTTATTTTGCTTTATTTCTTATTAGAAATAGAGAGTACTATCTCAAAATCCGGTTAAATCTATTCACTTCGATGAGTTCTGCCGCTAATTGTACGGTAATTTTGCATTACTGGGTCAACTTAGAACACGCTCTGACCTCTATCCCAATAGCACAACTCCCCTGGACGTCCCCAAAACATATTCCGCCCGAATGTCGACTCCACCCGCTCATATATCCGACAATCCTCTATTTCAGAGAGGCCTGTACCAAACACGGAATATCCTCATTACTAGGTCCAATGACTCCACTACGTTATAACCCTGATTTTTTACCGGGGATGCATAGATCTTTCTTGGAGAGAGCCCACAGCGTCCCTATGCGTTCAAGATTTGGTTCATTAAGGTGTCAGAGGAAGAGAAGCGGAGCCAGATAGACCATTGAGATATAAATTTGGTGTAAGTGTCATTGTCCAGTGCCAACATCTCCTCCATTCTTATGGTGTCATTCATAATGGATACCCACCGTGACAATGGGGGAGTAATCGTCGTCTTCCAATAAGCAGGTATCAGTTGCCTAGCAGAGGACATAAAAAAGCGGAGCAATCTTTGTCTCTGCGATTTAATAGACCCGGGCAGTATTGAGAGTAATGCAATTTTCGGAGAGATAGGAACCGGAGTATCAGCTAAAAGATTATAACATTCAAAAACCTGTGTCCAGAAGGGGCGGATCCTCTCACAGTCCCACCAGACATGTATATAAGTTCCGACTGAAGCTTCACAGCGCCAGCAGGTGGCTGGTGTAGACGGGAAGATTTTGTGTAAAGTAGCAGGGTCTCTGTACCATCTGGACAGTAGCTTGTAGTTCTTTTCTTGAGAGTAGCAGGAGATGGTTGACTTATGTGTGAAATGAAAAGAGGTTTGCCATTCCGGCACAGAGATGTCTTCACCCAAATCCGCAGACCACAGCCTAGTGTAATGTGGGAGTTGATCATGTGCTAAAGTCTGTAGTAAGTTATATAAGGAGGATAGCAGGTGTTTGGGAGTTTTTGGGAGCGAGCACAGTTCCTCGAAGTTGGTAAGCTTGCGCTTTATTTGAGAGGAGGAGTGTAGGCGTTTGGTAAATGTGGACACCTGTAGGGCCGTGAGCCAATCTCCGGAGTCTGCCAGGGGGACCGGGGTCCCCTGAGAAGGATGTACAAATGTGCAAGCTTGCGGCCACTCCGTACGCTTAAAGGATCCTAGGGAGGCTGCCCCTGTACTTTGTGGTAAAGCAGGATGGTCAAAGAGGGACGTCAGGGGGCCCGGATCAGAGGAGAGGGTGGTGTTTAGCCCTGTCTTATACCACAGCTTCAAGGAGGCCAAAGTCAGTGGGGATAAGGATGTCATACGAGAGTAGTCCTGTTTGTAACCCCATAGAAGAGCTCGGAGATCTACAGGAGAAAGGTCCTGTTCAACGGTCACCGAGGCCTTGCAGGGAGGACGGGGGAACCATTCAATGATGCGAGTCATATGAGCAGCTGTATGGTAAGTCTCAAAATCAGGGAGGCCTGTTCCTCCCATAGTCTTCGGAAGTGTAAGCAGTTTAAATTTAACTCTGGGGAGGCCCCTGTTCCACATGAATCTGATGGCTAGCGAACGTAGGGAGATAAAAAATGATTTGGGGACGTGGATGGGGATTGTTTGAAATAAATACAGGAACTTGGGTAGAGTGTCCATCTTTAGGATATTAATCCTTCCGAACCAGGGCAAGGGAGATCCCCCCCACTCCTCAAGGTCCTTCCGTATACGGTTAAGCAGGGGAATATAATTCAGGGAAAACAAATTAGCTAGGTTGGAGGGTATAATGACCCCTAGGTAAGAGATCCCCTTGGTGTGCCATTTAAATGAGAAGTTGGATTTTAGAAGGGACAGTGTGGAGGGGGTGAGGGATATGTTGAGGGCTTCTGTCTTAGCAATGTTGATCTTAAAGTTACTATGGACACCAAAACGTTGAAATTCTCTGAGTAGGGATGGTAGGGAGATGTGTGGATTCTGAATATACACAAGGAGGTCATCAGCATACAGGGAAAGTTTTTGATGTGCAGACGGAGTTTGAATACCAAGAATGGACGGGTTTTGTCGTATGGCACAGGCCAAATGTTCAATGATGATGACAAAGAGGAGGGGGGACAGGAGGCAGCCCTGTCGGGTACCGTTTGCAATGCGAAAGGGGGCCGATGTGGTACCGTTGACTAGGACCGTAGCGGAGGGTCGTGAATATAGGAATATAACTTTAGAGATGAAGGGAGCTCCGAGGCCAAGTTGTTCTAGAGACAGCTGTAGAAACCTCCAGCTGACCCTATCGAAGGCCTTTTCAGCGTCAGAAGATAAGAGGCAAGCTTTCAGGCCTTTACGTTGGATCAGGGAGATAAGATGTATCGTCTTGGTGGTGTTGTCCCTCGCTTCTCTGCCAGGGACAAACCCCACTTGATCATTATGAATAATTTTAGGCAGTAAAGGGGACAGACGGGTAGTCAGAACTTTCGCAAATAGCTTAATATCTATGTTGAGTAGGGATATGGGCCGATAGCTGCTGCACTGGGATGGGTCCTTGCCTGGTTTAGGGATAATAGAGATGTTGGCAGATCAAGATTCCTTGGAGGGGAGGTTAAGACTGTCTACCGAGTTAAAGGCCTTTGTCAGAAGGGGTGCAAGTTGGGGGGCAAAAGTCTTGTAGAACCGGGGTGTAAAGCCGTCAGGACCCGGGCATTTTCCCACTTTAAGGGCTTTGATGGCCTGCAAAAATTCAGAAGTAATTAGGGGCTCATCTAGGGATGTCGCCTATGCATCGTCAATAGTGGGTAAAGCAGTCTCCATAATATAATCCTGTGTGGCGGTCGGGAGAGGGGGGGACCGATCGAAAGGGGTTGCACGCGAGAGGTTATAAAGCTGTGAGTAGTATTGCCTGAAGGATTCAGATATCCCAGAGGTGTTAAATGTTTTCTTATAATCCGATTGGACAATAAAGGGGATAGAATGTCGCGGGGGTCTAGGGTGAATAATTCTAGCCAGGTGCTTACCACATTTGTTCGCCAGGGAGTAGAAGTGGTTCCGCGCTTTATCCCTGGCAATTAGGGAGTGCGCGTCTAGGAGCTGGAGTAAGTCTCTGCGGGCGTTGGAAGCTGGACAAAAACCGTAGGGTCCAGTTCTTTTTTATGAAGGGGTTCAAGGTCCGCTATGGTAGAAAGGAGTTTGCGTATGTCATGAGCTCGGGCCTTCTTAAGGCGGGAGCCGTGTTGTATAAGGGTACCCCGGATCACACATTTGAGTGTGTCCCATTGGTTCAAAAGGGAGGTTGTGTCAGTGGAGTGGTCACCTATGAAATCTTTAATGACTTTAGAGACACCCGCTACGCACACGGTGTCCCGCAGCAGATTGTCGTTAAGTCTCCAGCTCGCCCCCCGGCGGGCAGCAGGGGGACGGACTAGAGTCAGATAGATGGGGGCATGGTCGGACCATAGGAGGTTACCGATCGCCGTTTGGAGAGGCGTGTCTAGAAGTGATTGCGATATGAGAAAGTGGTCCAATCTACTGTAGGAGTTGTGTGAAACTGAAAAATAACTGTAATCCCTTTCTGTGGGATGCTGGACTCGCCAGGCATCCACCAGATGGGAGGAATGGAGGAGTGATTTAATACGTGTCAAGGTGGAATAAGGAACAGAAGACTTACCCGAGGATGTGTCTGTGGATGGGGAGAGGACAATATTGAGATCACCTCCAACAATGAAAGCCGACCCTCCAAAGGAGGATAGTCTGGTGAGGACTGAAGAGAGGAACCGAGCCTGGCCCACGTTCGGCACGTAGATGTTAGCTACTGTGAAAAGAAAATCGTTTAGTTTCAGTTTCAAAAATACATAGCGACCTGAGTCATCTATGAGAGAGTCCAGAACCTCCGGGTTAAAAGATTTATGAAAGGCAACAGATACCCCCTTGGATTTGGCCTGCGGATTAACACTGTGAAACCATTGCGAGTAATACCTATTGCGCATTGCTGGAATAGCTCCAGTGCGAAAGTGTGTTTCTTGGAGCAGCAGAATTTTCGTACGCTTTTTGTGAAAATGGTAAAGTGTCTGGCTCCGCTTCTCGGGTGTGTTGAAACCTCTACAATTAAAGGAAACGAAGGTTATTGAATCGTCACTAGCCATGGGGGATCATAGGGGTGGAGCTCAGGATCAATGTGATAAGTGACACTATGGGCAAACCCCATTGGGGTAGGGAACAGGAATAGACGATGGTCATGGGGGGTAAGGGAGGGGGAAGGGGTGGGAGTGCATAGGCAGAGAGAAGGCGGAGGGGAGAAAAAAAGTAAGAAGAGAGAGAAAAGACGATATAATAACCTTGCATAGGTAGTAGCAACAGTGGTAGGTATGGCAACCCACTCCCAGCACAACAAACAGGGGGACATGGAACAGAGCATTTGTAAACATCAATGGTAGGAGATGGGCCCAATAGGTCAGGCAGAAAAGAGGAGTAGTCAAGACAAAAAAAAAAAAAAAAAAAAGGCCACTAGGTGGCTCCAAAAGGCAAACATTATAGAGAAAAAAAGCCTGTCATAAAGGCACAAATTCGTGCAACCCACAGTGATCATAGGAACACCGTGGGGCGCACAACGAAAAACAGAATGAAGAGAAAAAAAAAAGGAAGAAAAACTTAGTAAGGGGAGGGGGGGGGGGGGTGGAACAAAATCACAGAGCCGGGCAGCCCCCAGCACCCCGGCCCCACGGGTAAACCAAAATCAGTTACGACCTAAAGAGTAAACCAAAGAACATAATAAGCATAATTATCTTAGTGGTCATCAATAAATGCATTTGTAAACCGGCATAAAATAGAGAACATCTATGAGTCATAGGGGGTAAGGATATGTAGCAGGCCCTACGAAGGAATCAGATTAAACATAACAATAATCTTAAAGTATGTCAAGGGCAACACAGAGGGGACCATTGTAGGCAGTGGATTGCAAAGACAAGTCGTTAGATCCGTCCAGGAACTATCAAAAAAAAAAAAAAACACAACGGAGCACCCCAACTATAGGGAGGAGGGGGGCACAGCAACGGGGGTTGTAAAAAATATACAAAAAACCTGTAAACAAGAGGGTTAATCAGCATGTGAGTTATTCGACCCATATGGGTCCAAGGCCATCACAGGGGAGGACCCCAGTGGCGGGAAAAGAAAACAGGCCCGGGGGGGCCCACTGGATCGGGTCAGTCGTTGGAATCCTGAAGCTGCGGGGACCGTGGGGTGCGCTTGCGACCTTGCTTCTGCCATTGCGGGGTGTAGGGTAAACCTGGGGTGGTCGGTGTAAACGGCCAGTCGGGTAGGGCGACTTGAGGCAGTTCAAGCGTACTGAGAAATGTAGGCAGGTCCCCCAATGTACGAAATACAACGGTTTTACCTGGTGCATGGTGCACTCGAAGATGGAACGGGAAACGCCATTGGTATTTGATCTGTCTTGCTTTTAGGGTGAGGGGTCGTAAGGATTTCCGCATGGCCAGCATTTGGCGGGAGAGATCAGGGAGGAGCATGATGGGTGTTTCATTGAAGAGAATCGACTGCTGCGTGCTGGCGGCCCTCATAATGTTCTCCTTTATTTTGTAGAAATGGACACGGCACAGTGTGTCACGGATGAAGGAGGGGTCAGGGGGGCGGGGACCCGATGTACGCTGCACCCAGGCCAATTCGATTGGGTCATCTTTGGGGCGTGGAGTATTTGGTTGAAGATAGCCGTCACAGCCGCAGGTAGATCCTTGGGGTCAACCGACTCGGGTATCCCCCGTATACGTATGTTGTTGCAGCGACTGCGGTTTTCAAGGTCGTCCTGCTGGTATGAGAGCTGCTGAAGCAGGACAGTGTGGGTATTGAGGATCCGATCATGCGATTGTATAGTGTCCCGCAGGCCATCTACTGTGCTATCCACATCATCAAAGCGTACCCCCACATCTTTTCTCAAATCATTGATCTCTTTTCGATATGTTTCCTCGATCCTATGCACACAGTGTTCAAAGTCAGCTTTGGTGGGTAGAGACCTCATGTAGCTGTGCAGGGATCTGATCTGCGATTCCATGTCCCATCCATCCCCCGATCCTAGGGAGGCATTAGAGCGGCTTCTGGTAAGCCTGGGGGAGAGGGCAGTGTCCTCAGAGTGTGAGAGCAGGCTGTGGGGACGCACCTGAGATTACAGGGCTGATTCAGAGCTTGCCAGAGATGGAGGGGCCGGCGTCCCTTTGGATGCTGGTCGGTGCTGTGAGGACAACAGTCCATGGCCGAAATAATCATCTAGATCCCCTCCCGGGTGACGGCCATTGCCGATCTTGTGTGCTTTGGACTCTCATCCCTCTTGAAAAATGCCAAGATAGTCACCCTGGGAAACAAGCGAAAAAAAACAGGTCAACGCCAACAACATAAAAAGAAGAATACGGCACCTGGTATTCCAAGGCCGTCTCCCATTCAAGTACTAACTAGGCCCAACCCTTCTTAGCCTCTGAGATCAGAAGAGATAGTGTGCTTTCAGGGTGATGCGGCTGTAAGCGATCTCTTTAGGCACTCTCAACCCTCTTGATAAATGCCAAGATGATCACTTTGGGAAACAAGCAAAAAAAACAGGTCAACACCAACAACATAAAAAGAAGCCGGCGGCATCTGGAAAACCCAGGCGGTCTCCCATCCAGGTACAAACCAGGCCCAACCCTGCTTAGCCTCTGAGACCAAACGAGATTGGGCGCTTTCAGGGTGTTGTGCCCGTAGGCAATTTCTTTGTGCACACTCAATCCTCTTGACACATGCCAAGATGGTCACCTTGGGAAACAAGGGAAAAAAACAGGTCAACACCGACAACATAATGAGAAGCCTACGGAACCTGGTATTGCCAGGCTGTCTCCCATCCAGGTACGAACCAGGCCCATCGCTGCTTAGCCTCCGAGATCAGATGAGATTGGGCTCTTTCAGGGTGATTTGGTTGTAGGCACTCTCTTTGGGCACTCTGAAGCCTCTTGACAAATGCCAAGATATTCACAGATCGTCTCCCATACAGGTATTAACCAGGCCGTACACTGCTAGGCCTCCGGGATCAGATGAGATTGTGCGCTTTCAGGGTGATGTGGCCATAGGTGTTCTATTTAGACACTCTCAACCCTCTTGACAAATGCCAAGATGGTCATCTTGGGAAACAAGTGAAAAAAAACAGGTCAACGCCAACAACATAGACCCTGGCGGTCTCCCATCTGACCCAGACCCTGCTTACCCTCTGAGATCGGGCGCTTTCAGGGTGATGTGACCTTAGGCGAACGCTTCGGGACATACTCAAAACTCTTGACTGATGCTAAGATGGTCACCTTGGGAAACAAGCGAAAGAAAAACAGGTCAAAGCCAACAATATAAAAAGATTCCTACGGCACCTGTAATTAGGTACTATCCAGGCCGGACCCTGCTTAGCCTCTGAGATCAGATGAGATCGGGTGCTTTCAGGGTGATGTGGCCGTAGGAGATTTCTTTGGGCTCTCTCAGCCCTCTTGACAAATGCCAAGATGATCGCCTTGGGAAACAAGCGGAAAAAAAAAAACATGTCAACGCCAACAACATAAAAAGAAGCCTATGGCACCTGGTATTCCCAGTTGGTCTCCCATCCACATACTAATCAGGCCCGACAATGCTTAGCCTCTGAGATCAGACAAGATCAGGCACTTTCAAGGTGATGGGGCCATAGGTGATCTCTTCGGGCACTCTCAACGTTCTTGACAATTGCCAACAAGCGAAAAAAAACAAGTCATTGCCAACATTGGAGGCTAAGCAGTTTCCTTGCCTGAAATAGGCATCTCAGAACTGCCATCTGGCTGCTTCCGGGGTTTCCAACTCCTTCAACTAATCCCAGGAGACAATACTCACCTCCGTCCAGTAGCGGATCAACTTCGGGCACCTCCAAAACATGTGCCTCATGTCTCCCCCCATGTTCCCGCACCGGGGGCAACTTGCGTCCAGCCGTTCGGCCAAATTGAAAACGTTTACGAGGAGCATAATAGGTTCTATATAATAAGAACAGATGTGACATCCTCTGTGAGGAAAGCCACAATTCACAACAGGCAGGATTCCTGTGGCCAATTATAGCTCAGGGGGTATAGTGTGTTGCGGTGGTCAGGGAAAGAGGACGATAGGCAGGGACAGTGTCTTTACTGCTTGGGAACCTAGCACTGTTACAGTGGGTGTTATGTGCATCCTGCACAGTACACACCTGAAGCTACCCTTTATTACTGGTGTTCAATTTCTGCAATACATGCATCTGCAGTGCAGAAGTTAGAGTGGGTGTTGTGTGCCTCCTGCACAGTATACACCTTATTGCTGGTGTTCTGTTTCTGTAATACAGGAACCTAGCACTGTTACAGTGCTAGGGTGTACAGAGAAGCTGGTATATATAGAAGACTACAGCATACAGAACAAAGGCTAGTGAATACAGAATACAGACTCGTGTATGTAGATAGGCTTGAGTATATAGAGATGCTAGAGTAAACAGTGAGGCTGGGGTACACAGAGAGGCTAGTTTAAAGAGAGGCTAGTATATACAAAGATGTTAGTGTATATAGAGAGGTTAGTGTATAGAGAGAGTCGAGTGTATACAGAAAGGACAGTACATAGAGAAGCTATGGCTTGGATATACATCAAAGCTGACAGTGTATACAGAAGACTGGGTAGTGTATACAGAGAGTCTAGTGGGTACAGAAGAAGAAGTGGTGTATTCTAGCTAGTTTTTACATTCTAGTGTATGCAGAAGACAGGCTTTGGTATACAGAGGGTTTAGTGTATTCAGAGAGTCTAGTGTATCCAGTCGGCGAGTGTATACATAAGACTGACTAGTTTACACAGTGTTTACAGAGATGCAAGGGTGTACAGAGAAGCTAGTATATCTAGAAGACTACAGCATACAGAAGAAAGGCTAGTGAATACAGAATACAGACTCGTGTATTATGCAGATAGGATTGAGTATACAGAGATGCTAGAGTAAACAGTGAGGCTGGGGTACACAGAGAGGCTAGTTTAAAGAGAGGCTAGTATATACAAAGATGTTAGTGTATATAGAGAGGTTAGTGTATAGAGAGAGTCGAGTGTATACAGATAGGACAGTGCATGTAGAGAGACTAGTGTATACAGAAGACAGGCTTGGGTAAACATCCAAGCTGACAGTGTATACAGAAGACTGGGTAGTGTATACAGAGAGTCTAGTGGGTACAGAAGACAGGCTGATGTATTCTAGCTAGTTTTTACAGTCTAGTGTATACAGAAGACAGGCTGTGGTATACCGAGGGTTTAGTGTATTCAGAGAGTCTAGTGTATACAGTCGGCGAGTGTATAAATAAGACTGGCTAGTTTACACAGTGTTTACAGAGATGCAAGGGTGTACAGAGAAGCTAGTATATATAGAAGACTACAGCATCCAGAAGAAAGGCTAGTGAATACAGAATAAAGGCTGGCTTCTACGGAGAGGCTAGTGTATGCAGAACACTATCTAGGGTATACGGAAAGGCTAGATTATATAGAGAGGCTAGTGTATAGAGTGAAGCTATTGTATATAGAAGCCTGGTTAGTGTATATAGAGAAGCTAGTGTGTACAGAAGAAAGGCTAGACAGGCTATAAAGAGAGGCAAGTGTTTACAGAAGACAGTTTCATCCACATTAAGCATGCAATAAAACTATCATACATCAAAATATACCATGTACTCTTTTGCACTATTTTGCATATGTGTAATTCTCCATATCAACGGTCACATTGAGTATGTGACAGTCCTGACACACTATCCTGACTTATTTTGCTTTATTTCTTATTAGAAATAGAGAGTACTATCTCAAAATCCGGTTAAATCTATTCACTTCGATGAGTTCTGCCGCTAATTGTACGGTAATGCAAAATGTTCACAAAACCATCCATTTGCTACCAGACCAGACATACTAAAAGTAATGTAACTGTCGCTTGCTAACGATGTAAACCGTTTTATTGCTTTTCTGACATTAACCGAGTATCTCTGACATTAACTGAGTATCTCTCTGCACTATGATCTTAATAATAATAGTAATAATAATAGGATGGTGTAATGCAAAGATCAACTAGTCTAATATAAGCTTTCTCATTGGTACCGGCATTTAGACTAACGCAACTATTACTCGGCCATTTTCAAGCTAAGCTTTCAATCTCTTACCGTTGAACAGCGATACTTCCTCCCTGCAATATTAAGCCATTTAAATGTCCTATTGGTCGCCTATATTATACAACTCTCTGAAAAGCATATATGTAGAGAATAAAACTAGTCTAACATCTTAATAAAACAGTTTTATTGCTCAACCAGTATCAGCTGTCATGACATAAGCAAATAAACGTTTCCACTGTTTGACTCTATTTTCTGTATTACTTCTTTTTCTCCACCTTAACTGTCAATGTTAAAACACAGTGACAAAACATTTCGGACGCCTTCTCCATTTCAAACGGAACCCGCCAGGGGTGTCCTCTCTCTCCCCTCATATTCGTCCTTACCCTAGAACCTCTCTTACGCAGGTTACGGGCCAACCCTGACATAAAAGGCGTAGATATCCAACACCGCACCTACAAAATAGCCGCTTTTGCGGATGATATACTACTTTTCCTCAAAGATCCCATTACGACTATCCCCAACCTACTGAAAGACTTTGGCACATTCAAAATATTGACCAATTTATAAATCAACTTCACAAAATCCACTGCCCTAAATATCACCCTACCCCCGGCCATACTTACCCAATGTCAAGCCAATTTCCCTTTCACATGGAAAAAACATGCTATAACTTACCTAGACATACAACATTTTTCTCGACTTACCGAAAGGCATGCTCAGAATTTATTTGGGATAAAAAACGCCCTCGGCTTAGTTTCTCTAGACTCACTGCCCCTAAACTTAAAGGATGTATAGGTTTACCAGACATACACAAATATCATCTGGCTAGTCATCTTACTAGAATCATAGACTGGAACATTCATTCCCAACATAAGGACTGGGTCAACTTAGAACACGCTCTGACCTTTATCCCAATAGCACAACTCCCCTGGACGTCCCCAAAACATATTCCGCCCGAATGTCGACTCCACCCGCTCATATATCCGACAATCCTCTATTTCAGAGAGGCCTGTACCAAACACGGAATATCCTCATTACTAGGTCCAATGACTCCACTACGTTATAACCCTGATTTTTTACCGGGGATGCATAAATCTTTCTTGGCTGATTTCTGGCCCTACCCCCTCATTAGAGCACATCAATTTTTTGACAAAGGTTGTCTTCTCTCCCAACACGATCTGACCACTAAATTGTCCATCTCTTCATTTCCCTTTTGGACCTATTTCCAAATCAGACATTTTTTGGCCACCACTACTCCCAAACCTGAGTGGTCCAGAAACCTTACTACTTTTGAATCACTCTGCCTGCAGACGGAACCACAAAGACACCTCATCTCTTCTACTTATGTATTGTTATTCTCAGAACACACTCCAAAACTACACTGGACTTCCCAGCGATGGGAACGTGAGCTTTCAATCAATCTTACAGATGCAGAATGGGAAACTATTTATCAACATATACATAAGGGCACGGTAAACACACAAACGCAAGAATCTGGCTTCAAAATACTCTCCCGATGGTATAACACCCCCCTCAAACTTCACCACATATCCCCTTCAATCTCCCAACAATGTTGGAGATGCAAAAAAGATGTAGACTCTTTTCTTGATATCTGGTGGACATGTGTCAAAATCCAACCCTTCACAAGCTCATCTCCAAAATCACCACTTACACGCTTTACCAGCCCAATTCTTGCTCCATAATATGACTAATCCCACACGCTCCTACTATCGTTCTTTAGCAATGCACATGGTCAATGCAGCTAAGATGTGCATTCCATGCAAATGGCAATCCACGGACCCACCATCAATCTCACAGTGGTTTAAACGCATACAAAAAACTGCAGAAATGGAAGAACTGATTCATCAAGTCAAAGATACACCTCACAAATATACCAATACTTGGGCTTGCTGGACACATTTCACTACCTCTGAAGAATACAAATCAATACTGAAGTGGAGACGGACAACAGCCCACCCCTATCTCTACTTCCCCTCACATTTTCTCCCTCCCCCTCCTCCGTCCCATAGACTTTTTTTAATAACATTTACTCAAACACCTTACATAGATTACACACCCACGATGATACATCTCCTCACTATTAGCCCTCCTTTCCACCTTATACCCCTCTCCGCATTTATGTGCTATGTACAATCATCCCCACTCACATACCTCAATGTGAGATAAACATTAACATAATAAAACAACATATCTGCTCCGCCAAATGTTATTGACGCCTACCATTGGTATGCAGGAATGTCCCCTCCCATACACATATCAATTTACATTACCTTAGACAGCCTTGGAATTGCACTGTTTATCCAGCTCTGTACACATATTTTATTAAGTATACGTATGCTTTTATTCAATAGCGGCTGCGACCGCATTTCCTTACTTCCTGATACCGTTTTGATTTTTGTTCCTTTGATTTGTTTCTTTATAATCAAATAAAACGTTTGAAAAAAACACAGTGACAAAACATTTCTTTTTACCGCAGCAAAATGTGAGAAAAGCAGTGTAAGTAGTCTGTCTGCCATGTGATTCAGAAAATTAATGTACGGCTTTTAAATCCATATCAATTCCACATAACCGTGAACCGTCTTACAATTTTAACATGACTATACCAGTGGAAAAGGACCGCGTAATGGAACTGTGAAATTAATCATAATCTCAGAGTTAACTTAGCTGATAAATTTACGATTTACTCAACGATTTAAACTTAGATTTTTTTCAAGCTAAGTCTATTTAATCTTAAATAATTTATACTATATTCTACTGTACTCTTAAATTATGTACTGTTGTTCTGTATTTTAGCCGTGCTCATATTTAGTTTTATGTTGCAACCATCGAATCTCATTGCTATTCCGATATTCTGCCTTAATGAGGATATTACTTTGCAACTATCCCTTGATCCATTTTGTGTATTCACTTTATCTCGACCTATTTATACTGCCTCAATATTTTCCTAATTTGTTTTGCTATACTTATTATTATTATATTATAGAGATTACTATCTCTAAATCATTTTAAACCTAACCATAGTTAAAATGTCTACAGCTAATTTCTACGTTAAAGCAAAATTCACACAAAACCATCTTTTTAAAACCTTTACACATGGAGAGTAATGCAACCTCTACCTCTCGCTACCTCTATGCAATAGGATTTTCTTTCCAGTGGAAACGGAAAACAATCAGTTTAAACCGTCTTCGTGCGTAACAAAATTAATGGAACGATTTACACGAAAGCATGTAAATAACCAATGGGGATTGACAACAGCAATCATCTCAACTAATTGCTATTCCGGCATTCTGCCTTGGTATTACTTTGCAATGCTCTATTGAACAATGTAAAGGTAAGCTAGTCGAGTTTGCTATGTCTAAATCCAGGTTACCTTCTCACCTTTATTACATATACTGCTAATTTTAGGATAATACAAAACCATCTTATTGCTTCTTTACACGCTGCACATATTAAGAGTAATGCAATGCTACCGATGTGAATAGTTTAATTGTTCTTCTCACATATAGCTGGTATCTCTCTGCTACAGGAAACTGAATTTGTACTACAACTATCACTCATCTAATATCAGTCCACTCAGTGCTACCGGGATAACATTTACATTTAGAGTAATGAAATCATTTCTCAGTCATTTTGAAGCTACTGCATCTAACGCTTCCGATCTCGTTTCAACTGAAATACTTATTCTCTGCTATTGCAGAATATTTAGCTGCTTATCTCACACTTTGCTGTACGTAGCCGTGTTAACAGTATTAATAACTGTAAGTAACCAATGGGGATTGACATCTCTAATTCAGATTCACATTTCTAATGCAGTTTGTCTTTTTGCCATGTCATCCTCTGCCAGTTATTATCCTTTCTCATCCTTATGCTATATTTGGGGTATATTCACTACATGATAAAAGACACGTAATGAACCTGATTGATAAAAACCTACACACGTCGTTGCTGTTATTTCGTTTATTTCCACTTAAACCCGACCTGTATATACTGTGTCAATATTAATCTGAGTTATTTTGCTATATTTATTATTATAATAAACAGATTACTATCTCTAAATCCTGGTAAATTAACTAACACAAAACCATCTTATTTGTACCTTACACGCAACACATATTAAGATATTAACATTTAGCCGGTATCTCTCTGCAATAGTAAACGAAATGTGTAGATCACTCATCTAATATCGTCTTCTCAGTGCTACCGGAACAACTTTTAAATTTAGTAATGCAACGATTTCTCAGTTTTATGAAACTACTGCAACTAACGCATTGGATCTCTTTCCTGTTATATTACGCTCTGCAATATTAAGCCATGTAAATTGTCTGCTAACAATGCTATGTATAATAATACAAATCTTTCAAAAGCAATATCGTCTCACTGCAATACTTACACTCTGCATAATAAATATGAATAATGCGAATAATGCTAATAATAAAGTCGTCTAAAACTCTGCTATAAGTAGAGAATAAAACTATCTTATATCAAAATAAACCATGTACTGCCAAACCAGTAACGGCCAATTACTTAACGTCTCAAAGACTTAACAAATTAAACTTAGCACTCTTTTGCTCTATTTTGTATATTTGTAGTTCTCCACATTAACTGTCACATTGATAACTGACAACACACCACTTTTTAACAGCACCAAAATATAAAAAAAGCGCTTTCACTCTTTACATGTTTCAGAAGTAGTTGCATTGGCAAAAAATAAAGTCCTGTATTCTTTACACGCTAGCCTTTCTGTATACATTAATCTCTCTGTGTACACCAGCCACATTATATAGACTAGCCTCTCTGTCTTCTGTATACACGTGCCCGTAATCTATATACACTAGCCTGCCTTCTTTTTACAATAGTCTCGGTGTCCCAGCCTCTCTGCATACACTGAACTGTCTTCTGTATACACAAGCCTATCTGTAAAAAATAGCCTGCCTTTTGTACCCATTAGCCTCTCTGTATTAACTAGCCGGTCTTCTGCATACTCTAGCCTCTCTGTGTAACACAGTTTCTCTCTGGATTCCCTAGCCTCCATCTTTGCATACCCAGGACGTTCTTCTCTATAATCTGGCTTAATTGTATACACTAGCCTGTCTTTTGTACACATTAGCCTCTCTGTATAAACTAGCCGGTCCTCTGTATACACTAGTCCATCTGTATACACTAGCAAGTATGCGTACTCTAGCCTCTCTCTCTGTATACCTTAGCCTCAATCTCAGCATACCCAGGACGTTCTTCTGTATAATCTAGAATATCTGTATACACTAGCCTGTATACACTAGCCTGCCTTCTTTTTAGTCTCGGTGTCCCAGCCTCTCTGCATACACTAGCCTCACTGATTGCCCCAGACTGTCTTCTGTATACACTAGCCTATCTGTATACACTAGCCTGTCTTTTGTACACATTAGCCTCTCTGTATAAACTAACCGGTCTTCTGTATACACTAGTGCGCCTGTATACACTAGCAAGTATGCATACTCTAGCCTCTCTCTCTGTATACCCTAGCCTCCATCTCTGCATACCCAGGACGTTCTTCTGTATAATCTAGCCTATCTGTATACACTAGCAGCCACTCTATATAGACTAGCCTCTCTTTCTTCTGTATACACGTGCCCGTAATCTATATACACTAGCCTGCCTTCTTTTTAGTCTCGGTGTCCCAGCCTCTCTGCATACACTAGCCTCACTGAATGCCCCAGACTGTCTTCTGTATACACAAACCTATCTGTAAAAATTAGCCTGCCTTTTGTACTCATTAGCCTCTAGCCTCTCTGTGTAACACAATCTCTCTCTGGATTCCCTAGCCTCCATCTCTGCATACCCAGGACCTTCCTCTGTATAATCTAGCCTATCTGTATACACTAGCCTGTCTTTTGTACAAATTAGCATCTCTGTAGCCGGTCTTCTGTATACACGAGCCTCACTGTCTACTCTTGGTTGTCTTTTGTATACACTAGCATCTCTTTATACATTATCGCTCTGTATACCTAAGCCTCTCTGTATACACTAGTCCGCCTGTATACACTAGCAAGTCTGCATACACTAGCCTCTCTTTGTAACCCAACCTCTCTCTCTGTATACCCTAGCCTCCATCTCTGCATACCTAGGACGTTCTTCTCTATAATCTAGCCTATTTGTATACACTAGTCTGTCTTTTGTACACATTAGCCTCTCTGTATAAACTAGCCGGTCCTCTGTATACACTATTCCGTCTGTATACACTAGCAAGTATGCATACTCTAGCCTCTCTCTCTGTATACCCTAGCCTCAATCTCTGCATACCCAGGACGTTCTTCTGTATAATCTAGCTTATCTGTATACACTAGCCTGTCTTTTGTACACATTAGCCTCTCTGTATAAACTAACCGGTCTTCTGTATACACTAGTCCGCCTGTATACACTAGTAAGTATGTATACTCTAGCCTCTCTCTCTGTATACCCTAGCCTTCATCTCTTGCATAACCAGGACCTTCTTCTGTATATCTGTATACACTAGCCTGTCTTTTGTACACATTAGCCTCTCTGTATAAACTAGCCGGTCTACTGTATACACTAGTCCATCTGTATACACTAGCAAGTCTGCATACTCCTGCCTCTCTGTGTAACCCAGCCTCTCTCTCTCTGTATACCCTAGCCTCCATCTCTGCATACCCAGGACGTTCTTCTGTATAATCTAGCCTATCTGTATACACTAGCCTGTCTTTTGCACACATTAGCCTCTCTATATAAACTAGCCGGTCTTCTGTATACACTAGTCCATCTGTATACACTAGCAAGTATGCATACTCTAGCCTCTCTCTCTGTATACCCTAGACTCCATCTCTGCATACCCAGGACATTCTTCTGTATAATCTAGCCTATCTGTATACACTAGTGTATACAGACGGACTAGTGTATACAGAGGACCGGCTAGTTGATACAGACAGGCTAATGTGTACAAAAGACAGGCTAATGTATACAGATAGGCTAGATTATACAAAAGAACATCCAGGGTATGCAGAGCGCTCAGCTTCAAGGGATGGCCAACGTGAGTAATATGAGGGACACTCCTCAACCCCGCCCCCACCTACCAGATCTGACTTTCATCCCCTTGCCCTCTCTGCCCCGGTCATCTGGTGGCAGTTTTATGCACTCCCTGGGCCCCACCCATTCATAATCCTTACCGACCTTTCCTTCCGCTGCTCACAGGAACACACTGGATGACTTGTCTAATTAACCAACTTGTACAAGACACCGCTATCCTCCTGTCTAACACCGGTCCCCCTTGGAGGCTTTACCCCTCACTGTTTGGGTAGTTCCTGCCTCCCCCTGAATGCTCCACATATACCCCGGCGACATTGTCTGAGGGGCACCACTTGACAGGACACGGGGCTGTCATGCCGGTGGCATCTCACATTGAAGGAAGGGATGATGGCCCCAACCCCTTGGCAGCAGGTTCTTTCATGTACAGATCAGGGCGGCTCATCTTCCCTTCTGGAGTCTTGACCTTAGAGGGGGGAGTTACACTTTGGGGGGTCTGAATGATACCTAGTGCGCTGTACTGGAAGGGCTTGACATTCCCGCATATGTGTCCCCTCCCCCTGGTTGCGCCCCTCGTCCCCCCCCTCTGGCTCCCACCTACTCTTTGCCGACATTGCCTTCTGCAGCTTTCGGGGACACCCTGGATGACTTATTTATTGAGCCTATTGGTACGAGACACTGCTTCCCTCCAGTGTGACTCTTGATCCCCCTGGAGGATTTACCCCTTACTGTTTGGGCGGTCCCAGTCTCCCTCTGGATGCTCTACACAGCCCCCGATGGCGATGCAGGAGAGACACTAATTGGCGGGCCCCAGGACTGCTGCTCGGGTGAAGTCTCCCGTTGGATGGAGGGATGGTGGCCCCAGCCCCTTGCCTGCCGGATTCTCCATGCACCGACCAGGGCTGCTCCTCTTTCATCCTGATGTGGTGACCATGGAGGGGAGGAGTTGAGATTTATGGCGTCCGGGTGGTTGCTAGTGTGAGTACGTTAAAGGACTTGACATTTCCGCATGTTTGTCCCCTCTCCCTTGCTGCCCCCCCCTTCCGTCCCCCCTTCCCTTCCCTCCCCCCTTTCCCCCCTTCCCTCCCCCTTTCCCTCCCCCCTTTCCCCCCTTCCCTCCCCCTCCCCCTTTTTCCCCCCTTCCCCTTCTTTCCCCCTTTTCCCCCCAGGGCGTGGACGGGGGAGAGGGGGTAAGGAGAGGACAATCTGCCAAAGGGAGAAATGCATTTTATGGGGGGCTGCATGTACTTTTGGGGTATGGGACGGGGGGTGGTGTTACATGGAGGCCCTGGAGGTATTTTACTGGTAGTGGAGACTACATTCGGGAGGTGAGCAGTGCCCCTGTCCCAGAAAATGACTGAACATCTAACGTTTTCCTATGTAGGCCATGTCTGCCCTGGGTGGCATTCCCCCCCCCCTCCCTTTTTGTCTTTATTTTTCTTTTTTTCCCCACCGCCATCCCCCCCTCCTCTCTCTCCGTCTTTGCACTCTCTTCTCCCCGTCCTCCCTTTTGACTATGCCTTGTCTCCTTACTAGCCTTCGGGATCCAGAAAAACCACAGGGTTCTGGACACGACCGGCTCATATTTTACTCTGGTTCACATAGGTCATGATAAGCTGGCTCGCTGTGGTCCCAGTTGTTCTCCATGATTACATTTGTCCGAACGGAGCTGCACTAGTTATACTGTACTACATGTCGGAGGTGAGGTTTCTCTCTTTTCTGCATGAAACTGTAGGACTCCCCTCTGAGAACCCAGAGTTATTTGGCTGCCTATTTTTTGTTACCATGTAATTGTGACCCTGGGTCATGCTGTATGGTTGACTGTTATATTTATGTTGTTCTACTTATACTTAATAAAAGAATAAAAAAATAAAAATAAATAAGTCAATGCCAACAACTTAAAAAAAAAGCCTATGACATCGAGAAATCCCAGGCCATCTCCCATCCAGGTACTAACCAGGTCACAACCCTGTTTAGCCTCTGAGCTCAAATGAGATTTGGCTCTTTCAGGGTGATGCAGCCATAGTAGATTTTTTCAGGCACGCTCAACCCTCTTGACAAATGCCAAGATGATCACCTTGGGAAACAAACAAAAAAAACAAGTCAACGCCAACAACATAAAAAGAAGCCTACAGCACCTAGTATTCCCAGGCGGTCTTCCATCCAGGTATTAACAAGGCGCGACCCTTTTTAGCCTCTGAGATCAGCGGAGATTGGGCGCTTTCAGGGTGATGTGCTCATAGGCAATCTTTTTGGACACTCTCATCCCTCTTGAAAAATGCCAAGATAGTCACCCTGGCAAACAAGCGGAAAAAAACAGGTCAACGCCAACAACATAAAAAAAAGAATACGGCACCTGGTATTCCAAGGTCATCTCCCATTCAAGTACTAACTAGGCCCAACCCTTCTTAGCCTCTGAGATCAGAAGAGATAGGGTGCTTTCAGGGTGATGCGGCTGTAAGCGATCTCTTTAGGCACTCTCAACCCTCTTGACAAATGCCAAGATGATCACTTTGGGAAACAAGCGAAAAAAACAGGTCAACACCAACAACATAAAAAGAAGCCTGGGCATCTGGAAAACCCAGGCGGTCTCCCATCCAGGTACAAACCAGGCCCAACCCTGCTTAGCCTCTGAGAGCAAACGAGATTGGGCGCTTTCAGGGTGTTGTGCCCATAGGCAATTTCTTTGTGCACTCTCAGCCCTCTTGACACATGCCAAGATAGTCACCTTGGGAAACAAGGGAAAAAAAAACAGGTCAACGCCGACAACACAATGAGAAGCCTACGGCACCTGGTATTCCCAGGATGTCTCCCATCCACGTAATAACCAGGCCCATCGCTGCTTAGCCTTCGAGATCAGAGATCAGATGAGATTGGGCTCTTTCAGGGTGATTTGGCCGTAGGCACTGTCTTTGGGCACTCTGAAGCCTCTTGACAAAGGCCAAGATGGTCACCTTGGGAAACAAGGTAAAAAAAACAGGTGAAAGCCAACAACATAAAAAGAAGCCTACGGCATCCAGTATTCCCAGGCGATCTCCCAATCAAGACACTAACCAGACCAGATCCTTCTATTGTGGTCTCCCATCCAGGTACTAACCAGGCCTGACGCTGCTTAGCCTCTGAAATCAGACAAGATTGGGTGCTTTCAGGTTGATGTGGCCGTAAGCGTTCTCTTCAAGACACGCCCAACCCTCTTGACAAACGCCAAGATGGTCGCCTTGAGTAACAAGCGAAAAAAACAGGTCAAAGCCAACAACATAAAAAGAAGCCTATGGGCTTACAGCGGACCTTAAAAGATGGGACCCACTAGCTCTGTCATGGTTCGGACGCTGTAATGTGTTGAAGATGAACGCGATGCCACGACTTCTGTATCTACTACAAGCCTTACCTATCAAAATACCCCAGACTTTCTTTCATGCGGTTCGCTCAATCTTTATCAAGTTCCTCTGGCGCGGCAAACGTACGCATATTGGTAGGGCAATGCTATTGCGACCGAAATTGAGGGGAGGTATTGGCTTCCCGGACCCTGCTCTATATTACACAGCGACGCACATGACACGGGTGGTTGACTGGTGCAGGCATGGGGAAATAAAGCTATGGGTCAAGCTAGAGCAGGAGATGGAGCGGGTTCCACTGGCTGGTCTGCCTTGGGCGGGGAGGCCATTGGAGCCCTGTGTGACTACTCACCCGTTAATTGGCCCCTCGCTCGCCGAGATGGATAGTTTTTTTCACCTTTCCCACCTGACTAACTTCCCTTCTCCTATGACCCCAATTATTGGACATCCTAGATTCCCTCCGGGCCTGTCTGACCCAGCCTTTACCAGGCAAGCCCCGAAAGGGCTTCTGAGAGCAGCCCTATTTCTTGGACCCACGGGCTGGATTCCCACGGGGACCATACTGCTAGAGCAAGTACCTGTTGCATTGGATAGCTGGAGAGCTAGACAGCTCATCCATTTCCTCGGATCACTACCTAACCATTTGTTCTTCTCTAGACAATTCCACCCCTTCGAGGAACTTTGCCTGGATGATGGCCCAATTCGTAGTTCCCTCTCTAGGTCCTACCAAATCCTGACAGACGCACAATCCTCCATGGATCCGCCCTTCCTAGCTAAATGGAAAAGAGACTTACAAACTACATTCTCCAAACCACAGAAGGACAGAATACTCTTTTTTGCCCATAAGTCGTCACTCTGCAGTAAATATCAGGAGATCTCATATAAGCTAATCACGCGCTGGTATCGTACACCGGTGGTGTTGGCCAAAATATTCCCCGGTCAATCTGACCGCTGCTGGCGCTGTGAGCAACAGGCTGGCACCATTCTCCACATTTTCTGGGAATGCCCTCAATTACAAACATTCTGGCAGCCTGTCCTCAGACTCATCCACAAGTTCACAGATTAGCCAATGATCCCGCAGCAGTTCTTCTCAATCTAACTCCTATGTCGAGAAAGCGTTATCATAAGTCCTTACTTAAACATCTCCTCAATGCAGCTAGGGCCTGCATCCCAAGTCAGTGGAAACAGCAATCTGCTCCAATGGTGACCCAGTGGTTCGCAAGGGTAAATCATATTGAAGGAATGGAAGACCTGACTGCCACAATGAGGGATAAAACGGAGGAGCATGGGAACAGATGGTTCTACTAGACCCAGTTTCGCTTTTCGGAAGAATACCTCCACAAGACATAGTAAGCTCATGGTGATCGTTGGAGATTGCTGTTCCAAATTTTGGACATCTGATGAGCTGGTGAGCCGAGGGCGTCTCTTGCTCCCTGGGAGGGGACCCCACCCTATCCACTCTACCCACGACACCCCCTTACCCCTTCTTTTCCTTTTCTGACGTTTCCTTCCCCAATCTTCTCTTTCCCCTTCTCCCTCCTTTCAGTTCTACTATCTCCCTTCTTAACTCAAAAAAGGGAAAAGAAAATGGTATGATCCGACCCCATTTGACTACTACACAATACTCTTCCCCTATCTATGGATATCTAAACTCTTCGAGGGTAGCAGGGCTAGTATCAATAATATTTTAAGTGGTAGAGGATCCCAACGAGATGGAGCTTTAATCTCATCTTGATATGACCGCAAAGCTGTACACGTGCTATTCTCCTCTGACTTCTTACCATTGGCTCTGATATCCATGCAATATGATCGTTTGTAACTATTTGTATCACACATTCTGTGAAGTTGCCTTTGCATTGTATGTCGCATACTACTAAATAAAAAAAACAAAACAAAAGAAGCCTATGGCACCTGGTATTCCCAGGCGGTCTCCCATCCAGGTACTAACCAGGCCCGACACTGTTTAGCCTCCGAGATCAGATGAGATTGGGCGCTTTCAGAGTAATGTGGCCATAGGCAATCTCTTCAGGCACTCTCAACCCTCTTGACAAACACCAAGATGGTCACTTTGGGAAACAAGCGGAAAAAAAACAGGTCAACGCCAACAAGATGGTCACCTTGGGAAATAAGCGGAAAAAAAAAAAAGAATCAATGCCAACAACATAAAAAGAAGCCTACAAAAACTGGTATTCCCAGGCGGTCTACCATCCAGGTACTAACAAGGCCCGTCTCTTCTTAGCCTCCAACATCAAACGAGATCGGGTGCTTTCAGGGTGATGTGCCCGTAGGCAATCTCTTCAGGCACTTTCAACCCTCTTGACAAACGCTTTGGGAAACAAGCAAAAAAAATAAAAATAAGTCGGAAGCTAGAGACAATAAAGCTTCCATCGCAAACCAATATCAAGAATCAGGATACAAGATAGTCTCACGCTGGTATAGAGTCCCATACCTTCTGAACAAAACGAATAGATCGATCCCGGATGTTTGTTGGAGGTGCAATTCAGATACGAGGACCATGGGACACATTTTCTGGGCATGCCCGGCCTCGAGGAACTTTTGGGTGGAGGTGACCAGGACAATAAAAACTCTCACAAATGTAGATATCGCAGACAACCCAGCAGCGTGCCTTCTACACTTGACCGAACAGCCTGTTCGAAAATACAAAAAAACCCTCACGATGCAACTCCTGAACGCCGCCCGGGCCTGCATTCCCACACTGTGGAGGCAGCCTCAGCCCCCATCCAAGGTGCTGTGGTATGCCAAAGTCAATCATATTCTCCGGATGGAAGAATTGACTGCCACCCTTCACAACACTGAATAGGCATTTAGTGTTACATGGAGGGCCTGGAGGTATTTTACTGGTAGTGGAGACTACATTCGGGAGGTGAGCAGCGCCCCTGTCCCAGAAAATGACTGAACATCTAACGTTTACCTATGTAGGCCATGTCTGCCCTGGGTGGCATTACCCCCCCTCCCTTTTTGTCTTTATTTTTCTTTTTTTCCCCGGCGCCATCCCCCCCTCCTCTCTCTCCGTCTTTACACTCTCTTCTCCCCCGTCCTCCCTTTTGACTATGCCTTGTCTCCTTACTAGCCTTCGGGATCCAGAAAAACCACAGGGTTCTGGACACGACCGGCTCATATTTTACTCTGGTTCACATAGGTCATGATAAGCTGGCTCGCTGTGGTCCCAGTTGTTCTCCATGATTACATTTGTCCGAACGGAGCTGCACTAGTTATACTGTACTACATGTCGGAGGTGAGGTTTCTCTGTTTTCTGCATGAAACTGTAGGACTCCCCTCTGAGAACCCAGAGTTATTTGGCTGCCTATTTTTTGTTACCATGTAATTGTGACCCTGCGTCATGCTGTATGGTTGACTGTTATATTTATGTTGTTCTACTTATACTTAATAAAAGAATAAAAAAAAAAAAATAAGTCAATGCCAACAACTTAAAAAAAAAGCCTATGACATCGAGAAATCCCAGGCGGTCTCCCATCCAGGTACTAACCAGGTCCCAACCCTGCTTAGCCTCTGAGCTCAAATGAGATTTGGCTCTTTCAGGGTGATGCAGCCATAGTAGATTTTTTCAGGCACGCTCAACCCTCTTGACAAACGCCAAGATGGTCACCTTGGGAAACAAACAAAAAAAACAAGTCAACGCCAACAACATAAAAAGAAGCCTACAGCACCTAGTATTCCCAGGAGGTCTTCCATCCAGGTATTAACAAGGCGCGACCCTTTCTAGCCTCTGAGATCAGCGGAGATTGGGCGCTTTCAGGGTGATGTGCTCATAGGCAATCTCTTTGTGCACTCTCAACCCTCTTGACACATGCCAAGATAGTCACCTTGGGAAACAAGGGGAAAAAAAACAGGTCAACGCAGACAACACAATGAGAAGCCTACGGCACCTGGTATTCCCAGGCTGTCTCCCATCCAGGTAATAACCAGGCCCATCGCTGCTTAGCCTCCGAGATCAGATGAGATTGGGCTCTTTCAGGGTGATTTGGCCGTAGGCACTGTCTTTGGGCACTCTGAAGCCTCTTGACAAAGGCCAAGATGGTCACCTTGGGAAACAAGGTAAAAAAAACAGGTGAAAGCCAACAACATAAAAAGAAGCCTACGGCATCCAGTATTCCCAGGCGATCTCCCAATCAAGACACTAACCAGACCAGATCCTTCTATTCTGGTCTCCCATCCAGGTACTAACCAGGCTTGACGCTGCTTAGCCTCTGAAATCAGACGAGATCGGGTGCTTTCAGGTTGATGTGGCCGTAAGTGTTCTCTTCAAGACACGCCCAACCCTCTTGACAAACGCCAAGATGGTCGCCTTGAGTAACAAGCGAAAAAAACAGGTCAAAGCCAACAACATAAAAAGAAGCCTATGGGCTTACAGCAGACCTTAGAAGATGGGACCCACTAGCTCTGTCATGGTTCGGACGCTGTAATGTGTTGAAGATGAACGCGATGCCACGACTTCTGTATCTACTACAAGCCTTACCTATCAAAATACCCCAGACTTTCTTTCATGCGGTTCGCTCAATCTTTATCAAGTTCCTCTGGCGCGGCAAACATACGCATATTGGTAGGGCAATGCTATTGTGACCGAAATTGCGGGGAGGTATTGGCTTCCCGGACCCTGCTCTATATTACACAGCGACGCACATGACACGGGTGGTTGACTGGTGCCGGCATGGGGAACTGAAGCTATGGGTCAAGCTAGAGCAGGAGATGGCGCGGGTTCCACTGGCTGGTCTGCCTTGGGCGGGGAGGCCATTGGAGCCCTGTGTGACTACTCACCCGTTAATTGGCCCCTCGCTCGCCGAGATGGATAGTTTTTTTCACCTTTCCCACCTGACTAACTTCCCTTCTCCTATGACCCCAATTATTGGACATCCTAGATTCCCTCCGGGCCTGTCTGACCCGGCCTTTACCAGGCAAGCCCCGAAAGGGCTTCTGAGAGCAGCCCTATTTCTTGGACCCACGGGCTGGATTCCCACGGGGACCATACTGCTAGAGCAAGTACCTGTTGCATTGGATAGCTGGAGAGCTAGACAGCTCATCCATTTCCTCGGATCACTACCTAACCATTTGTCCTTCTCTAGACAATTCCACCCCTTCGAGGAACTTTGCCTGGATGATGGCCCAATTCGTAATTCCCTCTCTAGGTCCTACCAAATCCTGACAGACGCACAATCCTCCACGGATCCGCCCTTCCTAGCTAAATGGAAAAGGGACTAACAAACTACATTCTCCAAACCACAGAAGGACAGAATACTCTTTTTCGCCCATAAGTCGTCACTCTGCAGTAAATATCAGGAGATCTCATATAAGCTAATCACGCGCTGGTATCGTACACCGGTGGTGTTGGCCAAAATATTCCCCGGTCAATCTGACCGCTGCTGGCGCTGTGAGCAACAGGCTGGCACCATTCTCCACATTTTCTGGGAATGCCCTCAATTACAAACATTCTGGCAGCCTGTCCTGAGACTCATCCACAAGTTCACAGACATTTCCTTAGCCAATGATCCCGCAGCAGTTCTTCTCAATCTAACTCCTATGTCGAGAAAGCGTTATCATAAGTCCTTACTTAAACATCTCCTCAATGCAGCTAGGGCCTGCATCCCAAGTCAGTGGAAACAGCAATCTGCTCCAACGGTGACCCAGTGGTTCGCAAGGGTAAATGATATTGAAAGAATGGAAGACCTGACTGCCACAATGAGGGATAAAACGGAGGAGCATGGGAACAGGTGGTTCTGCTGGACCCAGTTTCGCTTTTCGGAAGAATACCTCCGCGAGACATAGTAAGCTCATGGTGATCGTTGGAGATCGCTGTTCCAAACGTTGGACAGCTGATGAGCTGGTGAGCCGAGGGCGTCTCTTGCTCCCTGGGAGGGGACCCCACCCTATCCACTCTACCCACGACACCCCCTTACCCCTTCTTTTCCTTTTCTGCATTTCCTTCCCCAATCTTCTCTTTCCCCTTCTACCTCCTTTCAGTTCTACTATTTCCCTTCTTAACTTTAAAAAAGGGAAAAGAAAATGGTATGTTCTGACCCCATTTGACTACTACACAATACTCTTCCCCTATCTATGGATATCTAAACTCTTTGAGGGTAGCAGGGCCAGTATCAATAATATTTTAAGTGGTAGAGGATCCCAACGAGATGGAGCTTTAATCTCATCTTGATATGACCGCAAAGCTGTACACGTGCTATTCTCCACGGACTTCTTACCATTGGCTCTGATATCCATGCAATATGATCGTTTGTTTGTAACTATTTGTATCACACATTCTGTGAAGTTGCCTTTGCATTGTATGTCGCATACTACTAAATAAAAAAAAAAGAGAAGAAGCCTATGGCACCTGGTATTCCCAGGCGGTCTCCCATCCAGGTACTAACCAGGCCCGACACTGTTTAGCCTCCGAGATCAGACGAGATTGGGCGCTTTCAGGGTGATGGGGCCGTAGGTGATCTCTTCGGGCACTCTCAACCCTCTTGACAAATGCCAAGATGGTCACCTTGGTAAACAAGTGTAAATAAAAAAACAGGTCAAGGCCAACAACATATAAAGAAGCCTACAGCACCTAGTATTCCCAGGTGGTCTCCAATCCAGGTACTAGCAAGGCCCAACCCTGTTTAGCCTCTGAGATCAGAGGAGATCGGGCGCTTTCAGGGTTATGTGCCCATAGGTAATCTCTTTGGGCACTCTCAACCATCTTGACCTTGAGATACAAGCGGAAAAAAAACAGGTCAATGTCAACAACATAAAAAGAAGAATACGGCACCTGGTATTCCAACGCTATCTCCCATCCAGGTACTAACTAGGCCCAACCCTTTTTAGCCTCCGAGAAGAGAAGACATAGGGCTCTTTCAGGGTGATGCTGCTGTAAGCGATCTCTTTGGGCACTCTCAACCCTCTTGACAAATGCCAAGATGGTCACCTTAGGAAACAAGCGGAAAAAAAAACAAATCAATGCCAACAACATAAAAAGAAGCCTACAATAACTGGTATTCCCAGGTGGTCTCCCATCCAGTTACTAACCAGGCCCGACTCTTCTTAGCCTCCAAGATCAGACGAGATTGGGTGCTTTCAGAGTGATGTGGCCATAGGCAATCTCTTCAGGCACTCTCAACCCTCTTGACAAACACCAAGATGGTCACTTTGGGAAACAAGCGGAAAAAAAACAGGTCAACGCCAACAACATAAAAAGAAGTCTACGACACCTGGTATTCCCAGACGGCCTCCCATCCAGGTACTAACAAGGCCCGACTCTTCTTAGCCTCCAACATCAAACGAGATCGGGTGCTTTCAGGGTGATGTGCCCGTAGGCAATCTCTTCAGGCACTTTCAACCCTCTTGACAAACGCCAAGATGGTCACCTTGGGAAACAAGCAAAAAACAATAAGAATAAGTCGGAAGCTAGAGACAATACGGCCCGAGTCCTCAATTTAATCCATGCAGCGCATGTACAGGGAAGGCCCTTGCTTATGTTGTCAACGGACACGGAGAAGGCCTTTGACAGGGAGGCCTGGAACTTTATGCAGGCCACCCTGGAACATATAGATCTTGGCCCCAACATGATGAGCGGGGTAATGTCGCTTTACTCCACGCCGTCGGCAGCGGTACGGGTGAACGAGTGGTGCTCGGACTCTTTCCCCATCACTAATGGGACGAGGCAGGGGTGCCCTCTGTCTCCCCTAATTTTTATTCTGACACTGGAACCACTTATGTGTCACGTTCGGAATGACCCGAATATTACTGGCATATCCAAACCCTCGGCACACCACAAAATTGCGGCGTACGCTGACGATCTAATTTGTTCCGTCTCCAATCCACACATTTTGCTTCCCAATATACTCGCGTCTCTCCGGCGATACGGCAGCCTATCAAACTATAAAATCAATTGCGCCAAGTCGGCTGTAGTGAATATATCGGTCCCGGATGGTGAGGCCAAGAGGCTCCGCTCCGCTTTTCCATGCTACTGGGCTGAAAAATCTATACGTTACCTGGGCGTTGACATCGCAGTGGATTTAGCGCAATTGTACCCGCTTAATTTTGTCCCTCCCCTGAATAGACTGAAATCTGATTTGGGAAACTGGCATGCTTTAACACTGACCTGGTTCGGGCGCTGTAATGCATTCAAAATGACGGCCCTCCCGCGGATCTTATATTTGTTCCAGACATTACCGATCCGGTTACCCCCAATTTTTTTCAGACAACTGCAAGTGCTGCTCCGGGACTTTGTTTGGGCGCGCAAACCGCCCAGAGCCCGTTTGCAATTGCTTGCCAGACCAAAGGACAAGGGGGGTCTGGGTCTCCCAGATCTGAGACAATACTACAAAGCGACTCTGCTAGCGAGAGTCGTTGATTGGCATTGTAATGGCCCACACAAGCAGTGGGTGGAGATGGAGATTGAGGATGGATCAATTCCCCTATTGACCTCCCCGTGGCTCCTGTCCTCCCTACCAAAAGACCTCAGAGATCACCCCGTAGTGGGAGCTACGTTGGCTGTTGTGCGGAGGTTGTTCCGCTGCACACACATTGCTCCCCTGCCGTCACCAATGACTCCGGTTATAGGTAATCCAGACTTCCCACCGGGATTTACCAACAAGAAACTGCGACAGTTGACAGTGGTGGGGAAACAGCGTCTGGGAGAGGTCTGGCCCTCGGGAGGGCTCCCGACTACGCAAACTGTCGCCGAGCTTTCTGACCCTCCGCTTGACTTGTTTAGTGCTTATCAACTTCGTCACTTTCTTCTGCCCATACAAAGGGCCCCCTACACTCCAAGAGACCTGACGCCCTATGAATCCATCTGTCACAAAAGGGAACCTGTGCGACACACCCTCTCCCTCCTGTACAACCTATTGAGTAGTCAGGAGGAGGAGTCGACCCCACCATTTATCCACAAATGGGAGAGGGACTTAGGCATCACATTTACCCCACAACAGATAAGGAAGATCCTGACCTTAGTACATAAAGCTTCCATCGCAAACCAATATCAAGATTTAGGATACAAGATAGTCTCACGCTGGTATAGAGTCCCATACCTTCGGAATAAAATGAATAGATCGATCCCGGATGTTTGTTGGGGGTGCAATTCAGATACGGGGACCATGGGACACATTTTCTGGGCATGCCCGACCTTGAGGAACTTTTGGGTGGAGGTGACCGGGACGATAAAAACTCTCACAAATGTAGATATCGCAGACAACCCAGCAGCGTGCCTTCTACACTTGACCGAACAGCCTATTCGAAAATACAAAAAAACCCTCACGATGCAACTCCTGAACGCCGCCTGGGCCTGCATTCCCACACTGTGGAGGCAGCCTCAGCTCCCATCCAAGGTGCTGTGGTATTCCAAAGTCAATCATATTCTCCGGATTGAAGAATTGACCGCCACCCTTCACAACACTGAAGAGGCATTTAGTGTTACATGGAGGCCCTGGAGGTATTTTACTGGTACTCGAGACTACATTCGGGAGGTGAGCAGCGCCCCTGTCCCAGAAAACGACTGAACATCTAACGTTTACCTACGTAGGCCATGTCTGCCCTGGGTGGCATTCCCCCTACCCCCTCCCTTTTTGTCTTTATTTTTCTTTTTTTCCCCGCCGCCACCCCCCCTCCTCTCACTCCGTCTTTGCACTCTCTTCTCCAACCGTCCTCCCTAAGATCAGGCGAGATTGGGTGCTTTCAGAGTGATGTGGCCATAGGCAATCTCTTCAGGCACTCTCAACCCTCTTGACAAACACCAAGATGGTCACTTTGGGAAACAAGCGGAAAAAAAACAGGTCAACGCCAACAACATAAAAAGAAGTCTACGACACCTGGTATTCCCAGACGGTCTCCCATCCAGGTACTAACAAGGCCCGACTCTTCTTAGCCTCCAACATCAAACGAGATCGGGTGCTTTCAGGGTGATGTGCCCGTAGGCAATCTCTTCAGGCACTTTCAACCCTCTTGACAAATGCCAAGATGGTCACCTTGGGAAACAAGCAAAAAAAATAAAAATAAGTCGGAAGCTAGAGACAATACGGCCCATGTCCTCAATTTAATCCATGCAGCGCATGTACGGGGAAGGCCCTTGCTTATGTTGTCAACGGACGCGGAGAAGGCCTTTGACAGGGCGGCCTGGCACTTTATGCAGGCCACCCTGGAACACATAGGTCTTGGCCCCAACATTATGAGCTGGGTAATGTCGCTTTACTCCACGCCGTCAGCAGCGGTACGGTTGAACGAGTGGTGCTCGGACTCTTTCCCCATCACTAATGGGACGAGGCAGGGGTGCCCTCTGTCTCCCCTAATTTTTATTCTGACACTGGAACCACTTATGTGTCACGTTCAGAATGACCCGAATATTACTGGCATATCCAAACCCTTGGCCCACCACAAAATTGCGGCGTACGCTGACGATCTAATTTGTTCCGTCTCCAATCCACACATTTTGCTTCCCAATATACTCGCGTCTCTCCGGCGATACGGCAGCCTATCAAACTATAAAATCAATTGCGCCAAGTCAGCTGTAGTGAATATATCGGTCCCGGATGGTGAGGCCAAGAGGCTCCGCTCCGCTTTTCCATTCCAATGGGCTGAAAAATCTATACGTTACCTGGGCGTTGACATTGCAGCGGATTTAGTGTTGAAAATATTTTTTATTGAAACATTTCAAGTGAAAACAATAAAACAGTAACCATCATGAGGCAAATGCAAGCAGGAACAGTAACAGGACTACATTTACGGGGGGGTCGGGAAGCTTGGAGAGTAGGGAAGACGGCCTGCTCTCCGATCCACGAGGCCACAGTAGTGAGAAATACTCATGGGTTACTACATGAGACAATGTTTAATCAATAGCACAAAGAAGACAGAAAGAAAAAGAGAAGAGGAAAGGGAAGAGAGGAGCAAAATAAAGAGGAACAAAGTGGTAGAGGGGAAAGCTGAATAGCAAGAAGAGAGGAGAGGGGAGGTAAGGGGGGGAAGGAGAAGGGATATGGGTAAGGGGGGTAGGGTAGGAGAGAGAGCCCACAGCGTCCCTATGCGTTCAAGATTTGGTTCATTAAGGTGTCAGAGGAAGAGAAGCGGAGCCAGATCGACCATTGAGATATAAATTTGGTGTAAGTGTCATTGTCCAGTGCCAACATCTCCTCCATTCTTATGGTGTCATTCATAATGGATACCCACCGTGACAATGGGGGAGTATTCGTCGTCTTCCAATAAACAGGTATCAGTTGCCTAGCAGAGGACATAAAAAAGCGGAGCAATCTTTGTCTCTGCGATTTAATAGACCTGGGCAGTATTGAGAGTAATGCTATTTTCGGAGAGATAGGAACCGGAGTATCAGCTAAACGATTATAACATTCAAAAACCTGTGTCCAGAAGGGGCGGATCCTCTCACAGTCCCACCAGACATGTATATAAGTTCCGACTGAAGCTTCACAGCGCCAGCAGGTGGCTGGTGTAGACGGGAAGATTTTGTGTAAAGTAGCAGGGTCTCTGTACCATCTGGACAGTAGCTTGTAGTTCTTTTCTTGAGAGTAGCAGGAGATGGTTGACTTATGTGTGAAATGAAAAGAGGTTTGCCGGAAATTGCTTTCACAGGGGAGTGGTCTGAGCATGGCTGAGTGAGGGCGTGCAGAGTTTGTGCTCCCAGCTGAACCGCCAGTCATAGGTGATGTGCACCTGAGGATCCCGGAATGAGTGCTCCTAGACAGAGAGAAACGAAAACCTCGCGTAGAGCGGCAGGGTGCAGTGCCCCACAACCCGCTATACAGCAGTATTTCTCCCCGAGGCGGATGTCAGCTGCCGGGCATATCGCGGAGACTACGGACGTAGCTAAACCCCGCGAGGTGGCGAGCGCTCGGACAAACAGGGGGGAGACGAAAAGCTCAACCGAGGCCGGGAGCGGCAGAGAGGAAAACGAAGGAGCTACCCCTCGCACTAAACGATCGGAAGCGGAGGTGAGCGGGCGAGTGAATAAGGGGGAGACGGAAAGCCCAACCGAGGCAGTGAACGGCCGAGAGGAAGCAGAGACGAGGGTGTGGATGAATAGGGGAGAGATGGAAAGCTTAACCGGGGCCGGGAACGGCAAAGAGGAAAGCGGAGGAGTCACCCCTCGTAGTATACGATCGGAAGCGGAGGATCTGAAGAGCTTAATCCAGGCTCTACCAACGAAAGCCGACATAGAGTCTCTCATTAAGAGAGTGGAGGAGACACACCGTGCTGAGATTCAGCAAGTACACACTGAGATCCAGGTCATTTCCGACCGCTTGATAGCGGGGGAGGTAAGAGTATCCTCATTCGAAGGAAAAATGGAGAGAGTGGAAAGGGAGAGCAAAGAGCAAGGTGAGAGGTTGGTGGAGATGCAGCTCCAGATCGAAGAACTTGAGGATCGCAGCCGCCGCTGCAACTTGAGGCTCCGAGGCGTCCCAGAAGTCGCTGAGCAGGAGGACTTACAGGAGAAGGTAATGAGCATTTTTCACATGATTTTAGAGGGGAATGTCCCGCCCAACATGGACTTGGACAGAGTACACAGGGCGCTAGGGCCTAAATCAGCAGACCCGCAAAGGCCCAGGGACATAATCTGCCGCCTCCATAGATATGCGCACAAGGAGACTCTGCTGAGGAAGGCATGGGTGGCTGGTAATATTGTGATAGAGGGCTCAGTAGTGAAGCTCCTACCTGACTTATCCCGGGCCACATTACAGCGCAGAGCACAGTTGCGCACTGTCTTGGACTGTGTACGGCGGGAGGGACATACATATAGATGGAAATACCCTCTTGCTGCGGTAATAAGAAAAGGAACATCTACATGCACACTGAGACTATACAGCGATCTTCCAAAATTATTTGCCTTTATAGGTGTGGAGCCGTTTACGGTGCCGAACTGGAGACTCCCACTCTCTCAGCTGCAGAGAAAAAACCCAGAAAGTACAGGAGGGAAAGAGAGGGAGTGAGAAAGATGAGAAAGACATAATACAATATAATGAGACTTGTGTCAGAATCTGTGCTAAATTAACTCATATCCCTGAATCTGAAATTTTTTTTTTTCTTTTTTTTTTTTTTTTCTTTTTTTTCAGCCTCACCCCATGGGTTTCCAACCTGTCTAAATACTCTTGAGTCCTCTTTCTTTTGGGATGAATGGAGATAATGGGGGGGAGGTGGGGGTGGCGGGTGGGGGGGGCGGGAGGGGGGGGAGGTGGGGGTGGCGGGTGGGGGGGGGGCGGGAGGGGGGGGAGAGTCTAAGATAAAATATACAAATAAGATTAGATAATTATTATAAAGGGGGGAGGGTTCGGGTCCCTTGGGGTCCTTGGGGGGGATTTACATGACCTAGGTCTCTAGGACCTGGGCTCCTAGAAGAGGTGGTCACTTAAGAGAGTATTATAATTCACTAGGGATAAAGAGAGATAAAGAAAGAGGGAATGGGATGATAGAGGTTGCAGTGGTCTTTCCTTTTTTTTTATTTTTATTTTTTTCACTAGATGTGTAGGGAGGGGGAGGGGATTTAATATAATACATAAATGTTTGTTTAATACATGTTTGTTTTTTCTTGGGGGGGGGGGGGGCAATGGACGCGGAGGGTCAGTAAATGTAAATATGAAAGATGGTGCACAGGGGTTGGGTTAGACTTATGAGAGATGAGAGGGTGGGATAAGGAGGGACAATGAATAGGGGGAGAGAGAACATAGAACTAGTACACTAGTACACAAGAAATTGGGTTTTTTTTTTTTTTTTTTTTATTAATACGGTGATTCACTAAACACTAATATTAGTAACCTTTAATATTATCACTAATAAAATAAAGCACAAAGCTAGGGACCCGGGGGAAACAGAGGGCTTATGGACTGGGACCAGACCCCCCTACCTGAACCTAAGGATGAATAGAATAATTTTTTAGGATTTGACCTCCGGCTCCATCCCCCCCCCCCTTTTCCCCCTTTTTTTTTTTTGGGGGGGATGAGGAATGTAAGACATCATATTGTATTATTGTTTTATTGTATTTGTATCTTTTTGGAACAATGTCAATACACAACGTGGCTCTTTGGGGAAAGGGGAGAGAAACGGAGAGGAGACATGGAAAATGGGAAGGGAGGAGACTGACATAAACTATACATAAATTATATATGCAGGGGAGGCTTAAATTTTGGATAAATACAGAGGGGGGAACATGTCTGAATTTGCAAACACAGGCGCAGTTGTGGATGTGTGTGCCCATATACATATATGCAAGGGTATAGGAGTATGCATGTAAAAGTATGTATGTAGATGGGAATGGATAGACATAATTAACTGTGCCTGTGTTATGGCTTTTGTCTCCTTCCCTTTCCGGGGTTTTTTTTTTTTTTTTCTTACCCCCCCTCTCTCAAAGAGCCATGTTGGAGTAGACACAATCTGTGTAGAGAAGTAACAGGTGATAGTAGAAAACATGATATTATAAAAGACTGGTGGGGGAGAGCACGGGGGAAGCTCGCCCAGGAGCAGCCAAGCACAACCACAAAACCCCATTAGGTAAACACTCATAATCCGGAGGGTCTGGAAATTGAGTGGATAAAAGCAGTAGAGCTTTGGAATTCGTGGGGAGACCGTTGGAAACGGTTGACCCAGGGATTGGTAGTGGGGGAGGGAGGGAGGGAGTAGCAGACTAGACGGGAGGGAGGGGGGTGGGAGGGGGTGGGGCTAGAGGGGGCCCCCTTTTTTTTTTTTTTTTTGCACCTTTATTGGTCTCTGCCTATTTCCCCGAGGAGATATGGAGACTTTAAAAATAATGTCCCTGAATGTTAAGGGACTGAACGTCCCGGAAAAAAGACGAATGCTATTCCACGATCTAAAGAGACTGAAAATAGATGTAGCATATATCCAAGAAACACATTTCAGAGAAAATAATCTTTCTCTGCTGAGGTCTACGGGATATCCAACGATTTACCATGCACTTAACCCGATTTCCAAAACTAAGGGAGTTACCATCATGATATCCAAAACAGTAGCATGGAATCATAAGGATTCCATGATAGATGCAAAGGGAAGGTATCTCTTTGTAAAGGGGACGATGGGAGGGGTAGGAGTTACATTAGCAACATATTATGCCCCCAATATACAACAGGACCTCTTTGTTAAAGAGATACTTGATAAGCTTATGGATTTTGAAGAAGGACAGTTGATTATGGGGGGAGACCTTAATATCCCATTAATCCCCAGTGAAGACACCTCATCAGGGACATCGTCAGTGACACCAAAAATAAGAAAGAGGATAGCTCAGGCATTAACAGAAACAAAACTAGCAGATATATGGCGAATATTACACCCTAAGGAAAGAGATTACTCTTTTTTCTCCAACCCGCATAAAGTGTACTCACGAATAGATATGTTTTTTATTCCGCATAAACAATTACCCTCAGTTAAGGACGCCACTATTGGCCTAATTACTTGGTCAGATCACGCCCCAATTTTCTTAAAATATAACTTAACGGGGAAAAAACATCTAACCTCCAGGATGTGGAAACTTAACGAGAGCCTCCTTCAGGATCCTTTAGTCCTGGAGGATATTAGAAAGGAGATAAAATTCTTCTTTCAGGAGAACGAAGGCCCAGAAAGTTCCTCGGGTACAATCTGGGAAACGCACAAGGCAGTAATCAGAGGAGTATTAATTAAGCATGGAGCAAGGATTAAGAAGGAAAGAGAAACTAAGTTAACAGAATTATTAGTAAAAATGCAACATCTAGAAGCACAACATAAACATGCCCAGAACCTAGAAGTTGAACAAGAATTAATAAGTATACGTAGGCAAGTCACAGATTTATTACAGTACAGAGCTAAAATGGCAATTCAGATAGGACGTAAGTGTAGCTATGAATCCGGCAATAAATGCGGAAAACAATTAGCGAGAGCATTACGGGAAATACAAACCAAGACATATATACCTATAATTAGAAAAAAAGATGGGGAGGAAGAACGGATGCCAGAACAGATCGCTGGTGTGTTTGGCGATTTCTACTCCTCACTGTATAACCTGAACTTGAGGGCGGCAGATCAAGCTAAGATAAATGAATACATAAGTGTAAGTGAAATGCTGACTCTGACGGATGATGCACGGGAGGAGATGGAATCCCCAATCACACTAGTAGAAGTACAAAACACGATAAAACAGATAAAAAGTGGGAAAGCACCTGGTCCAGATGGACTAACAGCCCAATATTATAAGACGTTTTTGCCGGAATTAGGTCCACATATGGTTAAATTGTTCAATGAAATAGGAGACATATCGACTTTCCACTCAGATACAGTTAAAGCTACAATCACAGTGATACAGAAGGAAGGTAAAGACCCGAAACAATGTGGAAGCTATAGGCCAATATCTTTACTGAACGCAGATTTGAAAATATTTAGCAAATTATTAGCCTTGAGGATACAACAGTATTTGCCCTCTCTGATTCATCAAGACCAAGTGGGATTTGTCCCAACAAGAGAATCAAGGGACAATACTATTAAGGCCCTAAACCTAATACATACAGTTAACTCCACCGAGACTCCCTGCATATTTCTGGGAACAGATGCAGAAAAAGCTTTTGATCGGGTGGGGTGGGGGTTTATGTTCTCGGTACTTCGACATATAAAGCTAGGAGGGAAAATGCTGGGCTGGATAACAAGCCTGTACGGAAAACCTACAGCTCAAGTAAGGGTAAATGGAGTGGTATCCACATCTTTCCCAATAACAAATGGGACCAGACAGGGATGTCCATTGTCCCCTTTGTTATTTGCGCTGACCCTCGAACCACTTTTATGCAGAGTAAGGCTCAACAGGGATATCCAAGGAATAATTATAGGAGAAACCCATAATAAAGTTGCAGCATATGCAGATGATATGCTTTTTACAGTGACGAACCCGATAATCTCGCTCCCAAATCTATGTAAGGAAATCGAGACATACAGTATACTATCTTACTTTAAAATAAACTGCTCCAAGTCAGAAGCCTTAATGATAGCAGTCCCAGAGAAAACGAGGAGACTAATAAAATTAGATTATAAATTTAATTGGATGGACTATGGTTTGAAATACTTGGGAATAACGATCGCAACAGACCTTAATAAGATATATGAATTAAATTTTGCACCAGCATTGAAGATGGTACGAGGATGCCTGGAGAGATGGCACAGGGGAATATATTCCTGGTTTGGAAGAAATAATATAATTAAGATGAATATTTTGCCAAAACTCCTGTACCTCCTACAGGCAATTCCAATGTTAATACCAAGAAAATTCTTCAGAACTATACAAACATTATTTATGAAATTTATCTGGGCAGACAAACAACCAAGGATACGGAGGACATTATTAACATTACCAAAGCAATACGGGGGATTAGCAACACCAGACATATATAAATACTATCAGGCAATACATCTAGGTAGACTATTAGACTGGTGTCGACATGGAGATCAGAAAATATGGGTAAAATTAGAGCAAGCACAATGTAGGGAGCTACTACATAGAGCACCTTGGTGCTACAGAAATTTGACCTTAGATACGAAGCTTCACCCTACAATAGGACCCACATTACAGATATGCTACCATCTCCTAGCTAAGAATAAGATATCGACACAGAACTCCCCTCTAGTTCCTATATTGGGCAATCCCCGATTTATACCAGGCATACAGAAAGGACCTTTTGATAAGCTGATTAAAAAAGGAATATATCAAGCCTCGCATTTCGTGAAAAAAGGTAAATGGCCAACAAGGCAGGAGATGACAGATAGAAAAGGCCCCTTTCAATTAGATTTCTGGCAGGCGGCACAATTAGGACACTTTTTAAGAACAGAGATAGAGCCAGAGTTACTAGACCGAGACTATATGCCATTTGAGAAACTTTGTACGGAAAAGGAACCAATTACGCATGTAATCTCGAAAATGTATGCGTTACTGATTAAACCCGTAGAAAATTTTCAGTTACCCTTCTTTCGGAAGTGGGAAATAGACCTAGGAAGGATTTTCTCTGAGGAGCAGAAGAAAAAGATGATACAATCAATTTTTAAAACAGCAACATGCACAAAATTGCAGGAAACTAATTATAAAATTATTGCACAGTGGTACAGAACACCAGAAAAACTTCAAAAATATTTCCCTCATATATCAAATAAGTGTTGGAGGTGCCAGAAAGAAGTGGGAAATTTTTTACACATATTTTGGTCATGTCCAAAAATTAAGAAATATTGGAAAGATGTACGAGAGATCGTTCAAAAATTCAGTGAAGTAGAGATACGGGAGGATCCAGCAGTATTCCTCTTGAATTTGTCAGAGACCTCAGGGAATATAGGTGGGAACTCCATCATGTGTCACTTGGTAAATACAGCCAAGTCATGTATAACACTTAGGTGGAAACAAATACAACCTCCCAGTGTGAGCATGTGGTTGAAGAAAGTCGAGGAGGTGAACAGGATGGAAGACCTAATATGGACAGCTAGGAAAAGAAGGAAAACTTATTTGGAAATATGGACACCATGGAACCTCTATATCTCCTCGGGGGATGGAAGGAGACGGATCGATGCAGTTTACGGGGGTGGGGGGGGGGAGACTCGGGGGGAGGAGATGGGAACTCCCCCTCTCTCCCCCCCTCTCCCCCCCTCTCCCCCTCTCTCTGGCTTGGTTCGGGGTTTTTTTTTTTTTTTTTTTGGGGGGGAGGGCTGAAGAATAGGGGGAAAATAGTAAGAGGGGTAGATGAGTAAAAAGGAGATAACAATACAACTCTAATCTAACTGGGATCAGTACCAATCTAGGATTAGACATGGTGTATGTGGGACTGAGAGAGAAGTTTCCATGTTACTGTCCCGATATGTTATGTATATTACCATTAACCTTGCGTGTTTTCTTTGTGGTTTTATATACCATACTATAAGGGGAGTAAGAAGCGAACGGAATGGAATGAACTGTTATGCTATTTCTGTTTATTATGTATGAACATGGAAGCTAGATGTATGACTCTTAGATTGTTTATGTAAAATTTGGTTTGGCTTACTTATGGAAAGGGAAAAAATAAATAAATAAAGAAATTGTAAAAAAAAGAAAAGAGGTTTGCCATTCCGGCACAGAGATGTCTTCACCCAAATCCGCAGACCACAGCCTAGTGTAATGTGGGAGTTGATCATGTGCTAAAGTCTGTAGTAAGTTATATAAGGAGGATAGTAGGTGTTTGGGATTTTCTGGGAGCGAGCACAGTTCCTCGAAGTTGGTAAGCTTGCGATGTATTTGAGAGGAGGAGTGTAGGCATTTGGTAAATGTGGACACCTGTAGGGCCGTGAGCCAATCTCCGGAGTCTGCCAGGGGGACCGGGGTCCCCTGAGAAGGATGTACAAATGTGCAAGCTTGCGGCCACTCCGTACGCTTAAAGGATCCTAGGGAGGCTGCCCCTGTACTTTGTGGTAAAGTAGGATGGTCAAAGAGGGACGTCAGGGGGCCCGGATCAGAGGAGAGGGTGGTGTTTAGCCCTGTCTTAAACCACAGCTTCAAGGAGGCCAAACTCAGTGGGGATAAGGATGTCATACGAGAGTAGTCCTGTTTGTAACCCCATAGAAGAGCTCGGAGATCTACAGGAGAAAGGTCCTGTTCAACGGTCACCGAGGCCTTGCAGGGAGGACGGGGGAACCATTCAATGATGCG
Organism: Lithobates pipiens; assembly: GCF_037356315.1. Classification (NCBI taxonomy): domain Eukaryota; kingdom Metazoa; phylum Chordata; class Amphibia; order Anura; family Ranidae; genus Lithobates; species Lithobates pipiens. The sequence continues at coordinate 171,990,143 of NW_027507791.1, read as the reverse complement.
AGTCATATGAGCAGCTGTATGGTAAGTCTCAAAATCAGGGAGGCCTGTTCCTCCCATAGTTTTCGGAAGTGTAAGCAGTTTAAATTTAACTCTGGGGAGGCCCCTGTTCCACATGAATCTGACGGCTAGCGAACGTAGGGAGATAAAAAATGATTTGGGGACGTGGATAAGGATTGTTTGAAATAAATACAGGAACTTGGGTAGAGTGTCCATCTTTAGGATATTAATCCTTCCGAACCAGGGCAAGGGAGATCCCCCCCACTCCTCAAGGTCCTTCCGTATACGGTTAAGCAGGGGAATATAATTCAGGGAAAACAAATTAGCTAGGTTGGAGGGTATAATGACCCCTAGGTAAGAGATCCCCTTGGTCTGCCATTTAAATGAGAAGTTGGATTTTAGAAGGGACAGTGTGGAGGGGTTGAGGGATATGTTGAGGGCTTTTGTCTTAGCAATGTTGATCTTAAAGTTACTATGGACACCCAAACGTTGAAATTCTCTGAGTAGGGATGGTAGGGAGATGTGTGGATTCTGAATATACACAAGGAGGTCATCAGCATACAGGGAAAGTTTGTGATGTGCAGACAGAGTTTGAATACCAAGAAGGGAGGGGTTTTGTCATATGGCACAGGCCAAATGTTCAATGATGATGACAAAGAGGAGGGGGGACAGGGGGCAGCCCTGTCGGGTACCGTTTGCAATGTCAAAGGGGGCCGATGTGGTACCATTGACTAGGACCGTAGCTGAGGGTCGTGAATATAGGGACATAACTTTAGAGATGAAGGGAGCTCCGAGGCCAAGTTGTTCTAGAGACAGCTGTAGAAACCTCCAGCTGACCTTATCGAAGGCCTTTTCAGCGTCAAAAGATAAGAGGTAAGCTTTCAAGCCTTTACGTTGGATCAGGGAGATAAGATGTATCGTCTTGGTGGTGTTGTCCCTCGCTTCTCTGCCAGGGACAAACCCCACTTGATCATTATGAATAATTTTAGGCAGTAAAGGGGACAGACGGGTAGCCAGAACTTTCGCAAATAGCTTAATATCTATGTTGAGTAGGGATATGGGCCGATAGCTGCTGCACTGGGATGCGTCCTTGCCTGGTTTAAGGATAATAGAGATGTTGGCAGATAAAGATTCCTTGGAGGGGAGGTTAAGACTGTCTACCGAGTTAAAGGCCTTTGTCAGAAGGGGTGCAAGTTGGGGGGCAAAAGTCTTGTAGAACCGGGGTGTAAAGCCACCAGGACCCGGGCATTTTCCCACTTTAGGGGCTTTGATGGCCTGCAAAAATTCAGAAGTAATTAGGGGCTCATCTAGGGATGTCGCCTCTGCATCGTCAATAGTGGGTAAAGCAGTCTCCATAATATAATCCTGTGTGGGGTCGGGAGAGGGGGGGGACCGATCGGAAGGGGTTGCACGCGCGAGGTTATAAAGCTGTGCGTAGTATTGCCTGAAGGATTCAGATATCCCAGAGGTGTTAAATGTTTTCTTATAATCCGATTGGACAATAAAGGGGATAGAATGTCGCGGGGGTCTAGGGTGAATAATTCTAGCCAGGTGCTTACCACATTTGTTCGCCAGGGAGTAGAAGTGGTTTCGCGCTTTATCCCTGGCAATTAGGGAGTGCGCGTCTAGGAGCTGGAGTAAGTCTCTGCGGGCTTTGGAAAGCTGGACAAAAACCATAGGGTCCAGTTCTTTTTTATGAAGGGGTTCAAGGTCCGCTATGGTAGAAAGGAGTTTGCGTATGTCATGAGCTCGGGCCTTCTTAAGGCGAGAGCCGTGTTGTGTAAGGGTACCCCGGATCACACATTTGAGTGTGTCCCATTGGTTCAAAGGGGAGGTTGTGTCAGTGGAGTGGTCACCTATGAAATCTTTAATGACTTTAGAGACACCCGCTACGCACACGGTGTCCCGCAGCAGATAGTCGTTAAGTCTCCAGCTCGCCCCCCGGCGGGCAGCAGGGGGGCGGACTAGAGTCAGATAGATGGGGGCATGGTCAGACCATAGTAGGTTACCGATCGCCGTTTGGAGAGGCGTGTCTAGAAGTGATTGCGATATGAGAAAGTGGTCCAATCTACTGTAGGAGTTGTGTGAAACTAAAAAATAACTGTAATCCCTTTCTGTGGGATGCTGGACTCGCCAGGCATCCACCAGATGGGAGGAATGGAGGAGTGATTTAATACGTGTCAAGGTGGAATAAGGAACAGAAGACTTACCCGAGGATGTGTCTGCGGATGGGGAGAGGACAATATTGAGATCACCTCCAACAATGAAAGCCGACCCTCCAAAGGAGGATAGTCTGGTGAGGACTGAAGAGAGGAACCGAGCCTGGCCCACGTTCGGCACGTAGATGTTAGCTACTGTGAAAAGAAAATCGTTTAGTTTCAGTTTCAAAAATACATAGCGACCTGAGTCATCTATGAGAGAGTCCAGAACCTCCGGGTTAAAAGATTTATGAAAGGCAACAGATACCCCCTTGGATTTGGCCTGCGGATTAACACTGTGAAACCATTGCGAGTAATACCTATTGCGCAGTGCTGGAATAGCTCCAGCGCGAAAGTGTGTTTCTTGGAGCAGCAGAATTTTCGTATGCTTTTTGTGAAAATGGTAAAGTGTCTGACTCCGCGTCTCGGGTGTGTTGAAACCTCTACAATTAAAGGAAGCGAAGGTTATTGAATCGTCACTAGCCATGGGGGATCATAGGGGTGGAGCTCAGGATCAATGTGATAAGTGACACTATGGGCAAACCCCATTGGGGTAGGGAACGGGAATAGACGATGGTCATGGGGGTAAGGGAGGGGGGAAGGGGTGGGAGGGCATAGGCAGAGAGAAGGCGGAGGGGAGAAAAAAAGTAAGAAGAGAGAGAAAAGACGATATAATAACCTTGCATAGGTAGTAGCAACAGTGGTAGGTATGGCAACCCACTCCCAGCACAACAAACAGGGGGACATGGAACAGAGCATTTGTAAACATCAATGGTAGGAGACGGGCCCAATAGGTCAGGCAGAAAAGAGGAGTAGTCAAGACAAAAACAAAAAAAAAGGCCACTAGGTGGCTCCAAAAGGAAAACATTATAGAGAAAAAAAGCCTGTCATAAAGGCACAAATCAGTGCACCCCACAGTGATCATAGGAACACCGTGGGGCGCACAACGAAAAACAGAAAGAAGAGAAAAAAAAAAAAAGGAAGAAAAACCCAGTAAGGGGAGGGGGGGTGGAACAAAATCACAGAGCCGGGCAGCTCCCAGCACCCCGGCCCCACGGGTAAACCAAAATCAGTTGCGACCTAAAGAGTAAACCAAAGAACATAATAAGCATAATTATCTTAGTGGTCATCAATAAATGCATTTGTAAACCGGCATAAAATAGAGAACATCTATGAGTCATAGGGGGTAAGGATATGCAGCAGGCCCTACGAAGGAATCAGATTAAACATAACAATAATCTTAAAGTATGTCAAGGGCAACACAGAGGGGACCATTGTAGGCAGTGGATTGCAAAGACAAGTCGTGAGATCCGTCCAGGAACTATCAAAAAAAAAAATAAACACAACGGAGCACCCCAACTATAGGGATAGGGAGGAGGGGGGCACAGCAACGGGGTTGTAAAAAATATACAAAAAACCTGTAAACAAGAGGGTTAATCAGCATGTGAGTTATTCGACCCATACGGGTCCAAGGCCATCACAGGGGAGGACCCCAGTGGCGGGAAAAGAAAACAGGCCCGGGGGGGGCCCACTGGATCGGGTCAGTCGTTGGGATCCTGAAGCTGCGGGGACCGTGGGGTGCGCTTGCGACCTTGCTTCTGCCATTGCGGGGTGTAGGGTAAACCTGGGGTGGTCTGTGTAAACGGCCAGTCGGGTAGGGCGACTTGAGGCAGTTCAAGTGTACTGAGAAATGTAGGCAGGTCCCCCAGTGTACAAAATACAACGGTTTTACCCGCATGGTGCACTCGAAGATGGAACGGGAAACGCCATTGGTATTTGATCTGTCTTGCTTGTAGGAGTTGCGTGAGGGGTCGTAAGGATTTCCGCATGGCCAGTGTTTGGCGGGAGAGATCAGAGAGGAGCATGATGGGTGTTTCGTTGAAGAGAATCGACTGCTGCGTGCTGGCGGCCCTCATAATGTTCTCCTTTATTTTGTAGAAATGGACACGGCACAGTGTGTCACGGATGAAGGAGGGGTCAGGGGTGCGGGGACCCGATGTACGGTGCACCCGGTCCAATTCGATCGGGTCATCTTTGGGGCGTTGGAGTATTTGGTTGAAGATAGCCGTCACAGCCGCAGGTAGATCCTTGGGGTCAACCGACTCGGGTATCCCCCGTATACGTATGTTGTTGCGGCGACTGCGGTTTTCAAGGTCGTCCTGCTGGTATGAGAGCTGCTGAAGCAGGACAGTGTGGGTATTGAGGATCGGATCATGCGATTGTACAGTGTCCCGCAGGCCATCTACTGTGCTATCCACATCATCAAAGGGTACCCCCACATCTTTTCTCAAATCAGAGATCTCTTTTCGATATGTTTCCTCGATCCTATGCACACAGTGTTCAAAGTCAGCTTTGGTGGGTAGAGACCTCATGTAGCTGTGCAGGGATCTGATCTGCGATTCCATGTCCCATCCATCCCCCGATCCTAGGGAGGCATTAGAGCGGCTTCTGGTAAGCCTGGGGGAGAGGGCAGTGTCCTCAGAGTGTGAGAGCAGGCTGTGGGGACGCACCTGAGATTGCCTGGCTGATTCAGAGCGCGCCGGAGATGGAGGGGCCGGCGTCCCTTTGGATGCTGGTCGGTGCTGTGAGGACAACCGTCCATGGCCGAAATAATCATCTAGATCCCCTCCCGGGTGACGGCCATTGCCGCTCTTGTGTGCTTTGGGCTTGTCTTTCCCCATGGAGCTGCGTTTGGTCCGGTTTACTGTCCGAAATGAGGGCCGTGGGGTCGGGGGAGCCAGGAGCTGAGTGTAGGCCCGACCTACCTCTCCATATGTGGGGGTAGACCCTTATAGGAGAAAGTCTAGATCATTTAGGAGGGGCTTGCATACGTCAAGACGTGGCCCTATAGTTACAGTCATGAGATAGTTCAAGATGACCTCCGCCATAGTAATTTTGTGAGGTATGCTGGCTTATTATCTGAGAGGATTGTAAGATCATCCAGGTAGAAGGAATGTAAAGTTGTCAGTCCCCTGCTGCAGTAGGGTAAATGAGTACACAAAGAAAGCCAGAGCAGAGTCTGTATGCAGAGGGAGTATGAGGCTGTAGGGGATGCTTGGAGCAAGGATGCCTTGAATAGTGGGCCAGGAGAGCAGACTGGGGTCACAATCAAATGTGGATGGAGAACCACAAGTAGATAAATAATTCAAATAAAGTAATCCTCCATGAGGGGGGGGGTGGTGGGCGATCAGGCCAGAGCAAGTAGGCAAACCGCGGTAGCAGTTGTAGGCCGGAACGGCTGTGGAGCACTTTCCGGGCAGCAGCTGTAGGAAACCCTGGGGATCCTTAGGCCTCAGTAGGCCGCACTAGGCAGGAGCCGGCCGCGGGCTCCCCGAGGGCCGCGGAAGCCCGAAACCGCCCCAAATGAGACCCGGGCAAGGGGGGAGATGACGGGAGGGGACCGATGACAGCTCCTTACCTCACCCGCCGGCGTGGCTCCGGTGGCTTCAGGCGATCCCGGAGGCCCAAGATACATTGCAGCGGATTTAGCGCAATTTTACCCACTTAATTTTGTCCCTCTCCTGAATAGACTGAAATCTGATTTGGGAAACTGGCATGCTTTAACACTGACCTGGTTCGGGCGCTGTAATGCATTCAAAATGATGGCCCTCCCGCGGATCTTATACTTGTTCCAGATATTACCGATCCGGTTACCCCCAATTTTTTTCATTTCAGACAACTGCAGGTGCTGCTCAGGGACTTTGTTTGGGTGCGCAAACCGCCCAGAGCCTGTTTGCAATTGCTTGCCAGACCAAAGGACAAGGGGGGGTCTGGGTCTCCCAGATTTGAGACAATACTACAGAGCGACTCTGCTAGTGAGAGTCGTTGATTGGCATTGTAATGGCCCACACCAGCAGTGTGTGGAGATGGAGATTGAGGATGGATCAATTCCCCTATTGACCTCCCCGTGGCTCCTGTCCTCCCTACCAAAAGACCTCAGAGATCACCCCGTAGTGGGAGCTACGTTGGCTGTTGTGCGGAGGTCGTTCCGCTGCACACACATTGCTCCCCTGCCGTCACCAATGACTCCGGTTATAGGTAATCCAGACTTCACACCGGGATTTACCAACAAGAAACTGCGACAGTTGACAGTGGTGGGGAAACAGCGTCTGGGAGAGGTGTGGCCCTCGGGAGGGCTCCCGACCACGCAAACTGTCGCGAGCTTTCTGACCCTCCACTTGACTTGTTTAGTGCTTATCAACTTCCTCACTTTCTTCTGGCCATACAAAGGGCCCCCTACACTCCTAGAGACCTGACGCCTTATGAATCCATCTGTCACAAAAGGGAACCTGTGCGACACACCCTCTCCCTCCTGTACAACCTATTGAGTTGGTAGGAGGAGGAGTTGACCCCACCATTTATCCACAAATGGGAGAGGGACTTAGGCATCACATTTACCCCACGACAGATAGGGAAGATCCTGACCTTAGTACATAAAGCTTCCATCGCAAACCAATATCAAGAATCAGAATACAAGATAGTCTCACGCTGGTATAGAGTGCCATACCTTCTGAATAAAACGAATAGATCGATCCTGGATGTTTGTTGGAGGTGCAATTCAGATACGGGGACCATGGGACACCTTTTCTGGGCATGCCCGGCCTTGAGGAACTTTTGGGTGGAGGTGACCGGGACAATAAAAACTCTCACAAATGTAGATATCGCAGACAACCCAGCAGTGTGCCTTCTACACTTGACCGAACAGCCTGTTCGAAAATACAAAAAAACCCTCACGATGCAACTCCTGAACGCCGCCCGTGCCGGCATTCCCACACTGTGGAGGCAGCCTCAGCCCCCATCCAAGGTGCTGTGGTATTCCAAAGTCAATCATATTCTCCGGATGGAAGAATTGACCACCACCCTTCACAACACTGAATAGGCATTTAGTGTTACATGGAGGCCCTGGAGGTATTTTACTGGTAGTGGAGACTACATTCGGGAGGTGAGCAGCGCCCCTGTCCCAGAAAATGACTGAACATCTAACGTTTACCTATGTAGGCCATGTCTGCCCTGTGTGGCATTCCCCCCCCCCCTCCCTTTTTGTCTTTATTTTTATTTTTTTCCCCGCCGCCATCCCCCCCCTCCTCTCTCTCCGTCTTTGCACTCTCTTCTCCCCTGTCCTCCCTTTTGACTATGCCTTGTCTCCTTACTAGCCTTCGGGATCCAGAAAAACCACAGGGTTCTGGACACGACCGGCTCATATTTTACTCTGGTTCACATAGGTCATGATAAGCTGGCTCGCTGTGGTCCCAGTTGTTCTCCATGATTACATTTGTCCGAACGGAGCTGCACTAGTTATACTGTACTACATGTCGGAGGTGAGGTTTCTCTCTTTTCTGCATGAAACTGTAGGACTCCCCTCTGAGAACCCAGAGTTATTTGGCTGCCTATTTTTTGTTACCATGTAATTGTGACCCTGGGTCATGCTGTATGGTTGACTGTTATATTTATGTTGTTCTACTTATACTTAATAAAAGAATAAAAAAAAAATAAGTCAATGCCAACAACTTAAAAAAAAAGCCTATGACATTGAGAAATCCCAGGCGGTCTCCCATCCAGGTACTTACCAGGTCCCAACCCTGCTTAGCCTCTGAGCTCAAATGAGATTTGGCTCTTTCAGGGTGATGCAGCCATAGTAGATTTTTTCAGGCACGCTTAACCCTCTTGACAAACGCCAAGATGGTCACCTTGGGAAACAAACAAAAAAAACAAGTCAACGCCAACAACATAAAAAGAAGCCTACAGCACCTAGTATTCCCAGGCGGTCTTCCATCCAGGTATTAACAAGGCGCGACCCTTTCTAGCCTCTGAGATAAGTGGAGATTGGGCGCTTTCAGGGTGATGTGCTCATAGGCAATCTCTTTGGACACTCTCATCCCTCTTGAAAAAGAGATAGTCACCCTGGCAAACAAGCGGAAAAAAACAGGTCAACGCCAACAACATAAAAAGAAGAATACGGCAGCTGGTATTCCAAGGCCGTCTCCCATTCAAGTACTAACTAGGCCCAACCCTTCTTAGCCTCTGAGATCAGAAGAGATAGGGTGCTTTCAGGGTGATGCGGCTATAAGCGATCTCTTTAGGCACTCTCAACCCTCTTGACAAATGCCAAGATGATCACTTTGGGAAACAAGCAAAAAAAAACAGGTCAACACCAACAACATAAAAAGAAGCCTGGGCATCTGGAAAACCCAGGCGGTCTCCCATCCAGGTACAAACCAGGCCCAACCCTGCTTAGCCTCTGAGACCAAACGAGATTGGGCACTTTCAGGGTGTTGTGCCCATAGGCAATTTCTTTGTGCACTCTCAACCCTCTTGACACATGCCAAGATAGTCACCTTGGGAAACAAGGGAAAAAAAACAGGTCAACGCCGACAACATAATGAGAAGCCTACGGCACCTGGTATTCCCAGGCTGTCTCCCATCCAGGTAATAACCAGGCCCATCGCTGCTTAGCCTCCGAGATCAGATGAGATTGGGCTCTTTCAGGGTGATTTGGCTGTAGGCATTGTCTTTGGGCACTCTGAAGACTCTTGACAAAGGCCAAGATGGTCACCTTGGGAAACAAGGTAAAAAAAACAGGTGAAAGCCAACAACATAAAAAGAAGCCTACGGCATCCAGTATTCCCAGGTGATCTCCCAATCAAGACACTAACCAGACCAGATCCTACTATTCTGGTCTCCCATCCAGGTACTAACCAGGCCTGATGCTGCTTAACCTCTGAAATCAGAGGAGATCGGGTGCTTTCAGGTTGATGTGGCCGTAAGCGTTCTCTTCAAGACACGCCCAACCCTCTTGACAAACGCCAAGATGGTCGCCTTGAGTAACAAGTGAAAAAAACAGGTCAAAGCCAACAACATAAAAAGAAGCCTATGGGCTTACAGCGGACCTTAAAAGATGGGAACCACTAGCTCTGTCATGGTTCGGACGCTGTAATGTGTTGAAGATGAACGTGATGCCACGACTTCTGTATCTACTACAAGCCTTACCTATCAAAATACCCCAGACTTTCTTTCATGTGGTTCGCTCAACCTTTATCAAGTTCCTCTGGCACGGCAAACATACGCATATTGGTAGGGCAATGCTATTGCGACCGAAATTGCGGGGAGGTATTGGCTTCCCGGGCCCTGCTCTATATTACACAGCGACGCACATGACACGGCTGGTTGACTGGTGCCGGCATGGGGAACTGAAGCTATGGGTCAAGCTAGAGCAGGAGATGGCGCGGGTTCCACTGGCTGGTCTGCCTTGGGCGGGGAGGCCATTGGAGCCCTGTGTGACTACTCACCCGTTAATTGGCCCCTCGCTCGCCGAGATGGATAGTTTTTTTCACCTTTCCCACCTGACTAACTTCCCTTCTCCTATGACCCCAATTATTGGACATCCTAGATTCCCTCTGGGCCTGTCTGACCCGGCCTTTACCAGGCAAGCCCCGAAAGGGCTTCTGAGAGCAGCCCTATTTCTTGGACCCACGGGCTGGATTCCCACGGGGACCATACTGCTAGAGCAAGTACCTGTTGCATTGGATAGCTGGAGAGCTAGACAGCTCATCCATTTCCTCGGATCACTACCTAACCATTTGTTCTTCTCTAGACAATTCCACCCCTTCGAGGAACTTTGCCTGGATGATGGCCCAATTCGTAGTTCCCTCTCTAGGTCCTACCAAATCCTGACAGACGCACAATCCTCCACGGATCCGCCCTTCCTAGCTAAATGGAAAAGGGACTTGCAAACTACATTCTCCAAACCACAGAAGGACAGAATACTCTTTTTCGCCCATAAGTCATCACTCTGCAATCCACACATTTCGCTTCCCAATATACTCGCGGCTCTCCGGCGATACGGCAGCCTATCAAACTATAAAATCAATTGTGCCAAGTCGGCTGTATTGAATATATCGGTCCCGGATGGTGAGGCCAAGAGGCTATGCTCTGCTTTTCCATTCTACTGAGCCGAAAAATCTATACGTTACCTGGGCGTTGACATTGCAGCGGATTTGGTGCAATTGTACCCGCTTAATTTTGTCCCTCTCCTGAATAGACTGAAATCTGATTTGGGAAACTGGCATGCTTTAACTCTGACCTGGTTCGGGCGTTGTAAAGCATTCAAAATGACGGCCCTCCCGCGGATCTTATACTTGTTCCAGACATTACCGATCCGGTTACCCCCAATTTTTTTCAGACAACTGCAGGTGCTGCTCCGGGACTTTATTTGGGCGAGCAAACTGCCCAGAGCCCGTTTGCAATTGCTTGCCAGACCAAAGTACAAGGGGGGTCTGGGTCTCCCAGATCTGAGACAATACTACAGAGCGACTCTGCTAGCGAGAGTCGTTGATTGGCATTGTAATGGGTCACACAAGCAGTGGGTGGAGATGGAGATTGAGGATGGATCCATTCCCCTATTGGGAAACAAGCGGAAAAAAAACAGGTCAACGCCTTGGCTCCTGTCCTCCCTACCAAAAGACCTCAGAGATCACACCCCGTAGTGGGAGCTACGTTGGCTGTTGTGCGGAGGTTGTTCCGCTGCACACACATTTCTCCCCTGCCGTCACCAATGACTCCGTTTATAGGTAATCCAGACTTCCCACCGGGATTTACCAACAAGAAACTGCAACAGTTGACAGTGATGGGGAAACAGCGTCTGGGAGAGGTCTGGCCCTCGGGAGGGCTCCCGACCACGCAAACTGTCGCCAAGCTTTCTGACCCTCTGCTTGACTTGTTTAGTGCTTATCAACTTCGTCACTTTCTTCTGGCCATACAAAGGGCCCCCTACACTCCTAGAGACCTGACGCCCTATGAATCCATCTGTCACAAAAGGGAATCTGTGCGACACACCCTCTCCCTCCTGTACAACCTATTGAGTAGTCAGGAGGAGGAGTCGACCCCACCATTTATCCACAAATGGGAGAGGGACTTAGGCCTCACATTTACCCCACAACAGATAGGGAAGATCCTGACCTTAGTACATAAAGCTTCCATCGCAAACCAATATCAAGAATCAGGATACAAGATAGTCTCACGCTGGAATAGAGTCCCATACCTTCTGAATAAAATGAATAGATCGATCCCGGATGTTTGTTGGAGGTGCAATTCAGATACGGGGACCATGGGACATATTTTCTGGGCATGCCCAGCCTTGAGGAACTTTTGGGTGGAGACATTTAGTGTTACATGGAGGCAGGGCCGGATTAACATAGGGGCTATTGGAGCTGCAGCTCCAGGCCCCTTTCTCAAGATAGGCCCATTTGCCCCCAAAAAAAAAATCAAAAAAAAAAAAAAAAAGATCAACTTTGAGGATTGTAGCTCGGCGATCAAGAGTCACAGAGACCCCACATTTGTGGGGTAGGTAGCTAAAGACCCTCTCCAGCACTGGTTAAAATATGGGGCTGCTATCATCTATGGTTCCGGAGATACAGGTCTCCTTGCACAGCCTGTCAGAAGCTACATACAGAGCGGCAGTATAAATACAAGCTGGAACACTCTGCAGCAGACTGAGAGGATGACCTCACAGAGCTTATAATAATTATTTGTATATTACTTATGATAATTAACCCCTTGCCACCCAGGCCCATTCTGAGACTTCTCTCCTACATGTAAAAATCATCATTTTTTTTATGCTAGAAAATTACTCAGAACCCTCAAGCATTATATATTGTTTTAGCAGACACCCTATGGAATAAAAGGGTGGTCTTTGCAACTTTTTATGTCACACGATATTTGCTCAGCAATTTTTCAAACTTTTTTTTTTTTTTTAAGAAACTGTTTCACTCATAAAAAAAGCTAAAAACTAAAGTTAGCACGATTTTTTGTTGTGTACTAAGCGATGCTTTACATTTTTTTACAGATTACATGTTTAGAGTTACAGAGTAGTTCTAGTGCTAGAATTATTGCTCTCGCTCTAACGATCGTGGCGTATGTAACCTGTGTGTATCTGGCTCTGATACTAACCAGTGCCCACCCAGGGACTGACTAGTATCTCTCCCCAGCCTGTCCCCACACACCTTCTCACCTGCTGACCTGTGAATGGGACAATCACTCCCGCAGTGTTATTGTGTTCTGCCAGTCAATACAATGATTAGTGTTGCTAACTATAGCTGGCAGCACTGATTGTTTTGGTGAAAACCTGACAGGCTGGTTGTACTCAAGTCGGTTAATAGGTTGATTTGTGTAAAACCAACTAGCCCATACATAGATCGACTATGGCTGGTCTCTGCTTAATTGGTGTAATTTCAACCCATGTATGGACCGCTTAACCACTACGCAGTCTCTAAACATCCTTCCACAAACCTTTACATTTTTCCTTCCCAGATTACTTCATCCTCCTCTCCTAAACATAGTGCCCACTGTCATTTTCTCCACACTTCTCTCCTGTACATACTGCTCACTGTCATACCCTCCACACTTGTCTCCTGTACATAACGCCTGCTGTCATGTCCTACACACTCCTATCCTGTACATAGTGCCCGCTGTCATACACTTCTCTCCTGTACATAGTGCCCACTGTCGTACCCTCCACACTCCTCTCCTATACATAGTGCCCACCGTCATACCCTCCACACTCCTCTCCTGTACATACTTCTCACTGTCATACCCTCCACATTCCTCTCCCTCACCTGCACATACTTCCCACTTTTATACCATCCATACTCCTCCCCTATGCCTCTTACCCACAAAAACTGTTCTTTAAAATTATACTTAATATCCTCAATGTTACCAGCTCTAGAATGGGCACTTTTGTCAGTTCAACTAAAGGAAATCTCACAGTCCTCATATTTGTTCTACCCCATTATAAGTACTTATTTAATTTTGTAATTACTATTGTGATGTATAGAGGAACACGGGGGATGTCAGCTACTCTAAATATAGCACTTGTAAAAAAAGCGTCCCTCAAAATATTTTTGAAATGTTGACAACTATGCACTTAGGCACTGCCCAAGGGCCACATGGTCAGTAGGGGCCCCATGAGAGGCTCCTGGGATATTAAAGTGGTAGTAAACGTTTCTAACATTTATTTATTTAGAGGCCCTGGGGTAGGTTATGCCGTAATGTACAAGTATGCACAGCATATCAGCACATTAGGGCACACGTAAATTGTCAGACTGAGCCCTCCAGTGCTTTGCTGTGATCAATCCGGCAGGGCCCGGGCACTTCCATCTTCACCCGGACTTCCTTCTGGGTTCTGTGCCTTCGGTGACTTGCCTTGGCCAGGCTGCGTTGATGTAATTCCCACACATCCTCATGTGCATCCTATCTCTCCCATCCCCCCCTTACTCTCTCATCCTCCCTCCCTTACCCCTCACACCTCTTTCATCCCCTTTCTCTCTCTTTCTCTCTCATCCTCCCTCTCTCTCTCTTTAATTTGTTATAACAAAAAATAGTTTGCATTTTTATTTATTTATTATTTATAAAAGGCCCCACCAAAATCCTCAGCACCAGGCCCACGATGTTCTTAATCTGGCCCTGCATGGCCTCCTGGAGGTATTTTACTGGTACTCGAGACTACATTCGGGAGGTGAGCAGCGCCCCTGTCCCAGAAAATGACTGAACATCTAACGTTTACCTGCGTAGGCCATGTCTGCCCTGGATGGCATTTCCCCCCTCCCTTTTTGTCTTTATTTTTCTTTTTTTCATCGCCGCCATCCCCCCCCCTCCTCTCTCTCCGTCTTTGCACTCTCTTCTCCCCCCGTCCTCCCTTTTGACTATGCCTTGTCTCCTTACTAGCCTTTGGGACCCAGAAGAACCCCAGGGTTCTGGACACGACCGGCTCATATTTTACTCTGGTTCACATAGGTCATGATAAGCTGGCTCGCTGTGGTCCCAGTTGTTCTCCATGATTACATTTGTCCGAACGGAGCTGCACTAGTTATACTGTACTACATGTCGGAGGTGGGGTTTCTCTCTTTTCTGCATGAAACTGTAGGACTCCCCTCTGAGAACCCAGAGTTATTTGGCTGCCTATTTTTTGTTACCATGTAATTGTGACCCTGGGTCATGCTGTATGGTTGACTGTTATATTTATGTTGTCCTACTTATACTTAATAAAAGAATAAAAAAAAAAAAAATAAGTCAATACCAACAACTTAAAAAAAAAGCCTATGGCATCGAGAAATCCCAGGCGGTCTCCCATCCAGGTACTAACCAGGTCCCAACCCTGCTTAGCCTCTGAGATCAAATGAGATTTGGCTCTTTCAGGGTGATGCAGCCATAGTAGATTTTTTCAGGCACGCTCAACCCTCTTGACAAATGCCAAGATAGTCACCCTGGGAAACAAGCGAAAAAAAACAGGTCAACGCCAACAACATAAAAAGAAGAATGGGGGCGTGGCCTGAACGCTGAGGAGAATGGCAGCCTGATTCCTGAGCTCCCGCTGACACGGAGGGAAAACAGCTTGTAACGGAGGTACGCTCATCAGACTGACTCACAGACCGACATGGGAACGTCCTCCCGCGGGTCCTCCACATCCCGATCTAGGTCCCCTCGTGACCTAACCAACAGGGTGACTCAGAACATACCCGACATGTTCCGCTCCCAGGCCGGCAACATGGCGCCCACACGAGGCTCACCTCCCCCTCCCAGCTCTGCAAGCTCCGCGCGGCCTTCCCCTGCCAATGGAGAGATTATCCTCACTCCACAGCAGCACCCCAGTCTCAGTGATCTTAGATCTGTGGCTGCAGATATCAAAGACACGCTGACGGCGGCGATCTCAGACCTTCGGATCGACATTCAGGCGATCGCAGGCAGAGTGCAAGAGGTGGAACAGAAGACAGCACAACATTCTGCTGTGATCCGCCGATCCTGTCAAGTCATTGATACACACACCATGCAACTTAGAGAGCTGAATCGCCACATGGAAGACTTGGACAATCGCGGCAGACGCCACAATCTCCGCCTCCGTGGCCTTCCAGAGTCGATCGAGGCAGAACACCTACAATCTGAAGTGATAGGCCTCTTTAATATCATCCTGGAAAGAGACCCTGTGACACCTATAGGGCTGGAATGCATCCACCGCGCCCTCCGCCCGCGCGGCAAGGACTCTGATCCACCCCGGGATGTGGTCTGCTGTGTAATAGATTATCAACTTAAAGAGGGCATTCTTAGGCAGGCTCGCACCAAGAACCCGCTGCTATATAAAGATGTGGAGGTTCGTTTATTCCAAGACCTATCCTCTATTA
Source organism: Lithobates pipiens (assembly GCF_037356315.1). Taxonomy (NCBI): domain Eukaryota; kingdom Metazoa; phylum Chordata; class Amphibia; order Anura; family Ranidae; genus Lithobates; species Lithobates pipiens. The sequence goes on along the minus strand of NW_027507791.1, from coordinate 171,974,779 downwards.
CTTTACAACGCCGCAAAGAACTCCGCCCTCTACTTGATGTTCTTCGCACCAAGGGGATCCCGTACCGTTGGAAGTACCCATTTGCACTATCAGCCTCCTCACAGGGCCGCTCCGTAATGCTTAGGGTCCCTGAGGACCTAAGGCGTTTTTGTGCTATGTTGGAAATCCCCTACACAGAGGTCCCTGATTGGTATGCAGAATTTCGCCCGCAGTCTGCAAGACGTCCACCACCTGGAAGCGAACCGATGGACACCCAAGAGCACCGTAACCGTAGGCAGCGTTCGCCTTCAGACGACAGATCTCGCGACTTGGCGTTGGGCTCTACTTATGGATCCAGTCCGTCAAAAGCACCGCATACAAGACGGGCCCGTCGGGATCGCTGAAGTGAGCCACTTAATATCCAACCATCCAGCTAAGTGGCTATACTTGTCTATTGGGCCCTTCTACTTCTTCTTCCTTCTTTACCTGCTGTTCAGAACAACATTATTGTGCTCTTATTTTTCCTTTAGCTAAATGCCTGACTTTAATTATAAGCCGAGCGGCTCTCACCAGTTTGACAAACCTATTCTTACCCTCCTGAAAAGATGGATTTCATTAATCGTATATTGCACGCAGGAGACTATATGTTAAAGGTTTATGTTACACCTAACCCCCAAGTCCGGGACTAGATCTGCTGTAGGTCCTCATACCCAGTATGTTTTTTGTGCTGATATATATTTTGTTTTCTTTCTTTTGTTTATTCCCTCTATTTATCTCTTCCGAAGGATGATCTGCACGGATTTGAAGATATGGCCTTCATGTCTTAGCCACACACTGAGACCAGATACGCCCGACTTTTGAGGTATAGTGTGTCCTTTACTGGGCTGATTACGAGAAGTCACGTATTCAGCGTTCATAACTTAACCAGACTACAACGGCCTTTGCGCTCCGGAGACTGATCTCCTGTCAAGTGACCTGTACTCCACCCGTACTCCCTGATTAGGGAGAGCTGGTAACACGATCCGTGCAGGTCATCCTTCGTTGCATGCATGTCAACTAGTCTTGGGTACTTTGTTATACTGTGATTTGTACTCTCCCTTCCTTCAATAGGAGACATGATCCGTTTAATGGCCATTGCTAATTGATCGCAAATAGGGCCCAGCCTTATTGACCAGGGCCGACATCCTTAATTTCTTGCAGGAGATGTAGTTCTGATCGCCAGAACGCATACATCCCCTTTCCCTCACTACAAGCTAGTCACACTATCATTGGCACCAGTCCTGCCAAGTTGAGGTTCAACGGAAGGCCCCTACATAGCCACAGCTCCCGAAACTGCAGCGTCTCTTATAACTAAGATAGTTCCTAGGCTTCCATTCAAGGCCTATAGCAGTTCCTCAGTTAGAATTACACCCCCTTTATATGATAAACACGGACACCCATACCCTGGGTCAGACGCCATGTTTCGCAGTTGTGGGACATACTATCTGGGGGGTACCACATCTAGCCACATGGTCTCACATATGAATATGAGTGGCACCCCATGTAGGAGAGGATTCCTGGAGATTGTGCAAATCCACACGCACATCCACTCTTACATAAGGTTGTTTCTGGTGGGTTTCACTTGAAATTTTTTCCTACTTATGCTGGTTTGTCCTGCCCGACTCACATGCCCTGGTCTGGGTTCGGGTGGTCTCATCCCCACCCAAAGCCAGACACTAACCCCACCCGAACTGGGGAGAGTACGGCACATCACAAATACAGGAGAAACTAACGTGTTCTGATTGTTCTGCCGAAGTTTTATTTGTTACCTATTGTTTTCAACCAAGTTCTTATATGGTTTAGATATGTTCTAATGAATGTTAATGATTGTTACACCAAGTAGGTCTTGCCGGTTTTATTTATACCATGACCTCCGCATTTTTGCCTCTCACCGGTTGATAACTGACCCTAAATCTCTACCCTCACATGAGTCCTTGTCCCCCCACCACAGGACCCGGGACGCCTTCTAGTATAGGACACACGTTTCATACCACAGCCACATTTCACACATACATGAGTCCCTTTGACCTCCCTTTATACTTGCAATACCTCCTCTATTCACCATCTTCACCAACCCCTCCGTTCAGCAAACTGCACCCCTGATTGTACTAATACTACTTTTCCTCACATCGGACCCCACCCCACACAGCGGTAATCAGTTTCACTTTTCTATCCCGACACCTTTCAGCACATATTACCCCTGAATCATCCTGGGTGTACCTTGTGCTGGATATATTCCACAAAAGGGTTAGCGAGCTGGTTCTTGCTACATGCCAGACACCATTAATTGGTAACACTCCTTATACCCTGTTCCCTATATTTAGATACGTTTTCAACGCTCAGACGGTACACTGCTCCCCCCCCCCCTTTTCCAAACTTCGACCTTCCATCCCCCCCTCACCCGTGTCCTGTTCAGCTCCACTTTAAGTGCAGATTGCATCGCACATACTCCTAACACTTGTTACAACTCCAGCGGCTCCGATTGATCATGGCCTCCTCGCACCTACGCTCCGCTGCCCTCTCGCTGAAGATGGTCTCTATCAATGTTAAAGGCCTTAATATTCCGGAGAAAAGATCCCATCTTCTTCGAGAATGTTACAAACTCAGAGCGAACATAGTCTGTATCCAAGAAACTCATTTCATGAGTAGTAAAATCCCTCATTTATCGGATAGAGCATTCCCCACGGTCTTCCATGCGACCAACGAACAATCTAAAACAAAAGGAGTGTCAACCCTTTTCTCCAAAAATACACCTTTTAAAATGATAGACTCTCTATGTGACCCCGAAGGGAGATACCTATTCCTTAAAGGTACCATTCACTCTAAACCTATCACAATCGCAAATGTTCATTCTCCCAACACCAAACAAGTTGCATTTTTCCGCACTATATGTGACCTCCTAACCTCCTTTTCATCAGGAATTTTAGTTCTTGGAGGGGATTTTAACATTCCCCTCAGCCCGATAATGGACACATCTTCAGGTACCTCAGCTATACCATACAAAGCTTTAAAACAAATTAAATTACAACTCCAACATCTTATGCTTCATGACACCTGGAGAACGCTGAACCCGCAAGATAAAGATTATACATATTTTTCTCCTCTCCATCAAAAATATTCCCGAATCGATTACTTTTTCATCTCTCAATCCGACATTCCTCTATTAAAAAAAGCCTCAATTGAACCCATGACATTCTCTGACCACCACCCGATCACCATCTTATTAGTGTTCCCAGACACAACCACCACGACTAAGACATGGAGGCTAAATCCTTCCCTACTAAAAGATCCAGTGAACATAGACAATTTCTCCAAACGCATTAAGGAGTACTTCCTATTTAACGACATCCCTGAAACTCCTGCTCTAATCCAATGGGAAGCTCATAAGCCTGTCATCCGGGGAGAACTTCTAAAATTGTCGGCCAACATTAAAAGAGAACGCCAAACCAAAATCGCAAAACTTACCTCTCAGATAGGCGCACTAGAGGCCACACACAAACAGACCCTTGCTCTACAAACCTACCAGGAACTGACTCAGGCCAGGAAACTACTTTTGGAAGAACTACACTTAAAAACTAAGAGGCAATATATTTTGAGACATAAACTCTTTTATGAACAGGGTAACAAAGCAGGTGGTCTCCTGGCCAGAGCTGTTCAACATAAAAAACAAAGTAACACAGTACATCACATCACCGACAAAAGCGGGACCACTCATGCTTCCAATGAAGCCATAGCCCAACAATTTGTGGAATACTACCAAGCCCTGTATAACCTACCTCTCGACCCCAAAAGCACCCATAATCCAGATGCCAGGAAAATATTAATCAAAGATTTTCTTTCCAAATATTGCCCTACCCCACTCTCACCGGAAGTCATCCAAAGTCTAAACACCCCTCTCTCGGAAGAAGAATTTACAACAGCCTTGAATGAAATGAAAGTCGGAAAGGCTCCTGGCCCGGACGGCTTTTCATTACTGTATTACAAAACCTTTAAAGATATTATTCAACCTCATTTTCTTGCGGCCTTCAGATCCTTTGACTCCAATCCATCTCCCCCCCCCACAAATGCTAGAAGCACATATAGCGGTTTTACCGAAGGAGTGCAAGGATGCATCCCTGGTTACAAACTACCGCCCCATTTCGCTCATCAACGTTGACGGAAAAATTTATGCCAAGATCCTTGCAAATCGTCTGTTACCCCTACTCCCGTCCCTGATCTCCTTAGACCAAGTAGGATTCGTTCCAGGATGGGATGGTGGGGACAATACCATAAAAGCATTGAACATTCACCATTGGTTAACCTCTAATAATAAACAGGGATTCTTTCTGTCTCTTGATGCTGAGAAGGCGTTTGACAGAGTGGCCTGGGACTATATCGACTTGGTCTTATCCACTATTGGCATCCCGGATATATTATTGTCATATATACGTGCATTGTACACTCGACCTACTGCTAGGGTCCGGGTCAATGGCCACCTGTCAAACGCCTTCCAGCTCCATAACGGTACTAGACAAGGCTGCCCCCTTTCGCCCCTACTCTTTGTCCTTACCCTAGAACCCCTGCTCAATAAAATAAGGCTTAATCCAGACATTAACGGCATCACAATCAAACACCGCACCTATAAATTAGCGGCCTTTGCTGACGACCTTCTTCTCTTTTTGACCAATCCGCACATTTCTATTCCCAATCTTCTAAAAGACCTAGATCTTTTTAATTCCATTTCTAATCTGAAAATAAATTACTCTAAATCTAACGCCTTGAACATATCCTTACCCACAAAAATGGTCTCACAATGCCAATCCAACTTTCCCTTCAATTGGGCCAAGAAATCAATTACTTACCTGGGCATCAAATTACCCACATTCCTCTCCAACCTTTTCCAAGAAAATTTTGCTCCAGCCTTGAGAGAAACCAGGGAGGATCTTAAAAGGTGGAATGCCCTACGGATCTCCTGGTTTGGCAGGGCTGCCCTCCTTAAGATGTTGATTCTACCGCGTTTTCTTTATCTGTTGCAAACGATCCCGATACATATTCCAGTCTCTTTTTTTGATTCCTATAGACAGGCCTGCTCCTCCTTTATCTGGCAACACAAAAAGCCCAGAATCCAATTTGCTCGCCTTACTCTTCCCAAAGATAGAGGTGGAATAGCCCTCCCTGACCTACGTCGATACTATTGGGCAACGCATCTATCCAGAATAGTGGACTGGAATGTACATCAGGATGTAAAAGATTGGGTTATCTTAGAACGTTCCACCACTCCACAACCTTTAGGCTCGTTACCCTGGGTACACCCACGTCACATTCAAATGCACAGCAAACAACACCCCTTGATTGGAGCCACACTGAATAGTTTTTACCAAATGACTAAAAGAATGTTACCGAACCCCGAGATAGGTCCTCTTACTCCACTCCGTGGTAATCCGGCTTTTCCCCCAGGAATGAGCAGTGATTTTCTTACTCACATCTGGCCTTACAAAGACCCCCAAGCTCGACACTTTTTTACTAACAGAGGTACCTTCCTCTCCCTGGAGGATCTGAACACTATCACGTTCCCCAACCGCATCCCCAATTGGACATATAGACAAATTCATCATTTCCTGTATAGAAGGATTAACGTACCACATTGGACGAGAGATCTAAACACACTTGAGAACTTATGCTCCCAAGACATTCCTCAGAGGCACCTCATATCTATCCTCTACTCATCACTCTTCACAGGTAGCTCAGCGTTCTCCAGCGCACCATTTTCCTCATGGGAACGGGAGCTTGACGTTAAGCTCTCGGACTTGGACTGGTCCACAATTTGTAGCTACGTACACAAGGGTTCACTCAATGTAGCAATACAAGAATGCGGCTATAAAATACTTTCTAAATGGTATAGGACGCCCTCACTGCTCCACAAATTTTCAAATTCCTGCTCAGATAAATGCTGGCGTTGTGGCGCGGATGAGGGCGACATGCTCCATATTTGGTGGTCGTGCCCTCTCATCCAGAATTTTTGGAAGATGGTTCACGAAACCATCTTTGCTGTCACATCCCAAAGCAATGATTTCTCCCCTGCTTCCTACTTACTTCACTACACCAATATCCCCAAACGACGTTATCTTAGATCTCTCAATATGTACATGATCAATGCAGCAAAACAATGTATCCCTTGCCACTGGGGTACCTCTTCTACCCCAACGAAGGCTGAATGGTTTCACAGATTGAATAGCACCGAGACCATTGAAGAACTGATTAGCATTTCACATGAAACCGTATCCAGATTTACTGCAACATGGTATGACTGGCAGCGTTTTAAATTTACAGATGCATACCTTAGGAGTGATGGCTAATTATACTACACCTATCTGGCTGAACACCCCTATGTATACCCTTGTCCCTTTTGTACCACACCCTCCCTCCCATGCTCACCACAACTACTGATGTCTGATATACCCTTTTGCTTACAGTATAAGATAGCAATATAAATTTCTTAGAATCAATATAATTCAATCCTTTGGTGACCACCGTCTCTAAGACTATAGTCTTTCTTTTTTTCTTTTTTGTTTTGTTGTCTTTTCTTACACTAGACACTCATTGATTACAAACCTGGCCTTATAATTCACCTGTTTTGATATCACCTTAGCTTTTATACGTTAAAAGTATATGTTCTTTAACATATATGTCCTTTTGCTCTGTAAACACTCATGGAAACATGTACTTGCTTGTTTTTTTTTGTTGTTTTCTGCTATCAATAAAAATTTTGTGGAATACAAAAAAAAAAGAAAAATACGGCACCTGGTATTCCAAGGCGGTCTCCCATCCAGGTATTAACAAGGCGTGACCCTTTCTAGCCTCTGAGATCAGCGGAGATTGGGCACTTTCAGGGTGATGTGCCCATAGGCAATCTCTTTGGGCACTCTCATCCCTCTTGAAAAATGCAAAGATAGTCACACGAAAAAAAACAGGTCAACGCCTACAACATAAAAAGAAGAATACGGCACCTGGTATTAAAAAGGCCGCCTCCCATTCAAGTACTAACTAGGCCCAACCCTTCTTAGCCTCTGAGATCAGAAGAGATAGTGTGCTTTCAGGGTGATGCGGCTGTAAGCGATCTCTTTAGGCACTCTCAATTCTCTTGACAAATGCCAAGATGATCACTTTGGGAAACAAGCGAAAAAAACAGGTCAACACCAACAACATAAAAAGAAGCCTGCGGCATCTGGAAAACCCAGGCGGTCTCCCATCCAGGTACAAACCAGGCCCAACCCTGCTTAGCCTCTGAGACCAAACGAGATTGGGCGCTTTCAGGGTGTTGTGCCCGTAGGCAATTTCTTTGTGCACGCTCAATCCTCTTGACACATGCCAAGATGGTCACCTTGGGAAACAAGGGAAAAAAAAAACAGGTCAACGCCGACAACATAATGAGAAGCCTACGGCACCTGGTATTCCCAGGCTGTCTCCCATCCAGGTACTAACCAGGCCCATCGCTGCTTAGCCTCCGAGATCAGATGAGATTGGGCTCTTTCAGGGTGATTTGGCCGTAGGCACTCTCTTTGGGCACTCTGAAGCCTCTTGACAAAGGCCAAGATGGTCACCTTGGGAAACAAGCTAAAAAAAAACAGGTGAAAGCCAACAACATAAAAAGAAGCCTACGGCATCCAGTATTCCCAGGCGATCTCCCAATCAAGACACTAACCAGACCAGATCCTTTTATGGCACCTGGTCTTCCCAGGCAGTCTCCCATCCAGGTACTAACCAGGCCTGACGCTGCTTAGCCTCTGAAATCAGAGGAGATCGGGTGCTTTCAGGTTGATGTGGCCGTAAGCGTTCTCTTCAAGACACGCCCAACCCTCTTGACAAACGCCAAGATGGTCGCCTTGAGAAACAAGTGAAAAAAACAGGTCAAAGCCAACAACATAAAAAGAAGCCTATGGGCTTACAGCGGACCTTAAAAGATGGGACCCATTAGCTCTGTCATGGTTCGGACGCTGTAATGTGTTGAAGATGAACGTGATGCCACGACTTCTGTATTTACTACAAGCCTTACCTATCAAAATACCCCAGATTTTCTTTCATGCGGTTCGCTCAATCTTTATCAAGTTCCTCTGGCACGGCAAACATACGCATATTGGTAGGGCAATGCTATTGCGACCAAAATTGCGGGGAGGTATTGGCTTCCCGGACCCTGCTCTATATTACACAGCGACGCACATGACACGGGTGGTTGACTGGTGCCGGCATGGGGAACTGAAGCTATCTTGGAGGCTAAGAAGAGTCGGGCCTGGTTAGTACCTGGATGGGAGACCATCTGGGAATACCAGTTTTTGTAGGCTTCTTTTTATGTTGTTGGCATTGATTCGTTTTTTTTTCCGCTTGTTTCCCAAGGTGACCATCTTGGCATTTGTCAAGAGGGTTGAGAGTGCCCAAAGAGATCGCTTACAGCAGCATCACCTTGAAACAGCCCTATCTCTTCTCTTCTCTGAGGCTAAGAATGGTTGGGCCTAGTTAGTACCTGGATGGGAGATGGCGTTGGAATAGCAGGTGCCGTATTCTTCTTTTTATGTTGTTGACATTGACCTGTTTTTTTTTCGCTTGTATCTCAAGGTGACTATCTTGGCATTTGTCAAGAGGGTTGAGAGTGCCCAAAGAGATTACCTATGGGCACATAACCCTGAAAGCGCCCGATCTCCTCTGATCTCAGAGGCTAAACAGGGTTGGGCCTTGCTAGTACCTGGATTGGAGACCACCTGGGAATACTAGGTGCTGTAGGCTTCTTTTTATGTTGTTGGCCTTGACCTGTTTTTTTTTTTCACTTGTTTCCCAAGGTGACCATCTTGGCGTTTGTCAAGAGGGTTGAGAGTGCCCGAAAAGATCACCTACGGCCCCATCACCCTGAAAGCGCCCAATCTCGTCTGATCTCGTAGGCTAAACAGTGTCGGGCCTGGTTAGTACCTGGATGGGAGACCGCCTGGGAATACCAGGTGCCATAGGCTTCTTCTTTTTTTTTTTATTTAGTAGTATGCGACATACAATGCAAAGGCAACTTCACAGAATGTGTGATACAAATAGTTACAAACAAACGATCATATTGCATGGATATCAGAGCCAATGGTAAGAAGTCCGAGGAGAATAGCACGTGTACAGCTTTGCGGTCATATCAAGATGAGATTAAAGCTCCATCTCGTTGGGATCCTCTACCACTTAAAATATTATTGATACTAGCCCTGCTACCCTCGAAGAGTTTAGATATCCAAAGATAGGGGAAAAGTATTGTGTAGTAGTCAAATGGGGTCGGAACATACCATTTTCTTTTCCCTTTTTTGAGTTAAGAAGGGAAATATTAGAACTGAAAGGAGGGAGAAGGGGAAAGAGAAGATTGGGGAAGGAAATGGCAGAAAAGGAAAAGAAGGTGTAAGGGGGTGTCGTGGGTAGAGTGGATAGGGTGGGGTCCCCTCCCAGGGAGCAAGAGACGCCCTCGGCTCACCAGCTCATCAGCTGTCCAACGTTTGGAACAGCGATCTCCAACGATCACCATGAGCTTACTATGTCTCGCGGAGGTATTCTTCCTAAAAGCAAAACTAGGTCCAGTAGAACCATCTGTTCCCATGCTCCTCCATTTTATCCCTCATTGTGGCAGTCAGGTCTTCCATTCTTTCAATATCATTTACCCTTGCGAACCACTGGGTCACCATTGGAGCAGATTGCTGTTTCCACTGACTTGGGATGCAGGCCCTAGCTGCATTGAGGAGATGTTTAAGTAAGGACTTATGATAATGCTTTCTCGACATAGGAGTTAGATTGAGAAGAACTGCTGCGGCATCATTGGCTAAGGAAATGTCTGTGAACTTGTGGATGAGTCTCAGGACAGGCTGCCAGAATGTTTGTAATTGAGGGCATTCCCAGAAAATGTGGAGAATGGTGCCAGCCTGTTGCTCACAGCGCCAGCAGCGGTCAGATTGACCGGGGAATATTTTGGCCAACACCACCGATGTACGATACCAGCGTGTGATCAGCTTATATGAGATCTCCTGATATTTACTGCAGAGTGACGACTTATGGGCGAAAAAGAGTATTCTGTCCTTCTGTGGTTTGGAGAATGTAGTTTGTAAGTCCCTTTTCCATTTAGCTAGGAAGGGCGGATCCGTGGAGGATTGTGCGTCTGTCAGGATTTGGTAGGACCTAGAGAGGGAACTACGAATTGGGCCATCATCCAGGCAAATTTCCTCGAAGGGGTGGAATTGTCTAGAGAAGAACAAATGGTTAGGTAGTGATCCGAGGAAATGGATGAGCTGTCTAGCTCTCCAGCTATCCAATGCAACAGGTACTTGCTCTAGCAGTATGGTCCCCGTGGGAATCCAGCCCGTGGGTCCAAGAAGTAGGGCTGCTCTCAGAAGCCCTTTCGGGGCTTGCCTGGTAAAGGCCTGGTCAGACAGGCCCGGAGGGAAGCTAGGATGTCCAATAATTGGGGTCATAGGAGAAGGGAAGTTAGTCAGGTGGGAAAGGTGAAAAAAAATATCCATCTCGGCGAGCGAGGGGCCAATTAACGGGTGAGTAGTCACACAGGGCTCCAATGGCCTCCCCGCCCAAGGCAGACCAGCCAGTGGAACCCGCGCCATCTCCTGCTCTAGCTTGACCCATAAGGCCCCATCCAAGGTGTTGTGGTATTCCAAAGTCAATCATATTCTCCGGATGGAAGAATTGACCGCCACCCTTCACAACACTGAAGAGACATTTAGTGTTACATGGAGGCCCTGGAGGTATTTTACTGGTACTCGAGACTACATTCGGGAGGTGAGCAGCGCCCCTGTCCCAGAAAACGACTTAACATCTAACGTTTACCTACGTAGGCCATGTCTGCCCTGGGTGGCATTCCCTTTTTGTCTTTATTTTTCTTTTTTTCCCCACCGCCACCCCCCCCTCCTCTCTCTCCGTCTTTGCACTCTCTTCTCCCCCCGTCCTCCCTTTTGACTATGCCTTGTCTCCTTACTAGCCTTCGGGACCCAGAAGAACCCCAGGGTTCTGGACACGACCGGCTAATATTTTACTCTGGTTCACATAGGTCATGATAAGCTGGCTCGCTGTGGTCCCAGTTGTTCTCTATGATTACATTTGTCCGAACGGAGCTGCACTAGTTATACTGTACTACATGTCGGAGGTGGGGTTTCTCTCTTTTCTGCATGAAACTGTAGGACTCCCCTCTGAGAACCCAGAGTTATTTGGCTGCCTATTTTTTGTTACCATGTAATTGTGACCCTGGGTCATGCTGTATGGTTGACTGTTATATTTATGTTGTTCTACTTATACTTAATAATAGAATAAAAAATAAAATAAAAATAAGTCAATGCCAACAACTTAAAAAAAAGCCTATGGCATCGAGAAATCCCAGGCGGTCTCCCATCCAGGTACTAACCAGGTCCCAACCCTGCTTAGCCTCTGAGATCAAATGAGATTTGGCTCTTTCAGGGTGATGCAGCCATAGTAGATTTTTTCAGGCACTCTCAACCCTCTTGACAAATGCCAAGATGATCACTTTGGGAAACAAGCGAAAAAAACAGGTCAACACCAACAACATAAAAAGAAGCCTGCGGCATCTGGAAAACCAGGCGGTCTCCCATCCAGGTACAAACCAGGCCCAGCCCTGCTTAGCCTCTGAGACCAAACGAGATTGGGCGCTTTCAGGGTGTTGTGCCCGTAGGCAATTTCTTTGTGCGCTCTCAACCCTCTTGACACATGCCAAGATAGTCACCTTGGGAAACAAGGGAAAAAAACAGGTCAACGCCAACAACATAATGAGAAGCCTACGGCACCTGGTATTCCCAGGCTGTCTCCCATCCAGGTACTAACCAGGCCCATCGCTGCTTAGCCTCCGAGATCAGATGAGATTGGGCTCTTTCAGGGTGATTTGGCCGTAGGCACTGTCTTTGGGCACTCTGAAGCCTCTTGACAAAGGCCAAGATGGTCACCTTGGGAAACAAAGTAAAAAAAACAGGTCAAAGCCAACAACATAAAAAGAAGCCTACGGCATCCAGTATTCCCAGGCGATCTCCCAATCAAGACACTAACCAGAAAAGATCCTTCTATTCTGGTCTCCCATCCAGGTACTAACCAGGCCTGACGCTGCTTAGCCTCTGAAATCAGGCGAGATCGGGTGCTTTCAGGTTGATGTGGCCGTAAGCGTTCTCTTCAAGACACGCCCAACCCTCTTGACAAACGCCAAGATGGTCGCCTTGAGTAACAAGCGAAAAAGCAGGTCAAAGCCAACAACATAAAAAGAAGCCTATGGGCTTACAGCGGACCTTAAAAGATGGGACCCACTAGCTCTGTCATGGTTCGGACGCTGTAATGTATTGAAGATGAACGCAATGCCACGACTTCTGTATCTACTACAAGCCTTACCTATCAAAATACCCCAGACTTTCTTTCATGCGGTTCGCTCAATCTTTATCAAGTTCCTCTGGCGCGGCAAACATACGCGTATTGGTAGGGCAATGCTATTGCGACCGAAATTGCGGGGAGGTATTGGCTTCCCGGAACCCTGCTCTATATTACACAGCGACGCACATGACATGGGTGGTTAACTGGTGCCGGCATGGGGAACTGAAGCTATGGGTCAAGCTAGAGCAGGAGATGCCGTGGGTTCCACTGGCTGGTCTGCCTTGAGCGGGAGGCCATTGGAGCCCTGTGTGACTACTAACCCGTTAATTGGCCTCTCGCTCGCCGAGATGGATAGTGTTTTTCACCTTTCCCACCTGACTAACTTCCCTTCTCCTATGACCCCAATTATTGGACATCCTAGATTCCCTCCGGGCCTGTCTGATCAGGCCTTTACCAGGCAAGCCCCGAAATGGCTTCTGAGAGCAGCCCTATTTCTTGGACCCACGGGCTGGATTCCCACGGGGACCATACTGCTAGAGCAAGTACCAGTTGCATTGGATAGCGGGAGAGCTAGACAGCTCATCCATTTCCTCGGATCACTACCTAACCATTTGTTCTTCTCTAGACAATTTCACCCCTTCGAGGAACTTTGCCTGGATGATGGCCCAATTCGTAGTTCCCTCTCTAGGTCCTACCAAATCCTGACAGACGCACAATCCTCCACGGATCCGCCCTTCCTAGCTAAATGGAAAAGGGACTTACAAACTACATTCTCCAAACCACAGAAGGACAGAATACTCTTTTTCGCCCATAAGTCGTCACTCTGCAGTAAATATCAGGAGATCTCATATAAGCTGATCACACGCTGGTATCGTACATCGGTGGTGTTGGCCAAAATATTCCCCAGTCAATCTGACCGCTGCTGGCGCTGTGAGCAACAGGCTGGCACCATTCTCCACATTTTCTGGGAATGCCCTCAATTACAAACATTCTGGCAGCCTGTCCTGAGACTCATCCACAAGTTCACAGACATTTCCTTAGCCAATGATCCCGCAGCAGTTATTCTCAATCTAACTCCTATGTCGAGAAAGCGTTATCATAAGTCCTTACTTAAACATCTCCTCAATGCAGCTAGGGCCTGCATCCCAAGTCAGTGGAAACAGCAATCTGCTCCAACGGTGACCCAGTGGTTCGCAAGGGTAAATGATATTGAAAGAATGGAAGATCTGACTGCCACAATGAGGGATAAAACGGAGGAGCATGGGAACAGGTGGTTCTGCTGGACCCAGTTTCGCTTTTCGGAAGAATACCTCCGCGAGACATAGTAAGCTCATGGTGATCGTTGGAGATCGCTGTTCTAAACGTTGGACAGCTGATGAGCTGGTGAGCCGAGAGCGTCTCTTGCTCCCTGGGAGGGGACCCCACCCTATCCACTCTACCCACGACACCCCCTTACCCCTTCTTTTCCTTTTCTTCATTTCCTTCCCCAATCTTCTCTTTCCCCTTCCCCCTCCTTTCAGTTCTATTTCCATTCTTAACTTTAAAAAAGGGAAAAGAAAATGGTATGCTCTGACCCCATTTGACTACTACACAATACTCTTCCCCTATCTATGGATATCTAAACTCTTTGAGGGTAGCAGGGCCAGTATCAATAATATTTTAAGTGGTAGAGGATTCCAACGAGATGGAGCTTTAATCTCATCTTGATATGACCGCAAAGCTGTACACGTGCTATTCTCCTCGGACTTCTTACCATTGGCTCTGATATCCATGCAATATGATCGTTTGTTTGTAACTATTTGTATCACACATTCTGTGAAGTTGCCTTTGCATTGTATGTCGCATACTACTATAAATAAGAAAAAAAAAAAAAAAGAAGCCTATGGCACCTGATATTCCCAGGCGGTCTCCCATCCAGGTACTAACCAGGCCCGACACTGTTTAGCCTCCGAGATCAGAAGAGATTGGGCGCTTTCAGGGTGATGGGGCTGTAGGTGATCTCTTCGGCACTCTCAACCCTCTTGACAAACGCCAAGATGGTCACCTTGGGAAACAAGTGAAAAAAAAAACAGGTCAAGGCCAACAACATAAAAAGAAGCCTACAGCACCTAATATTCCCAGGTGGTCTCCAATCCAGGTACTAGCAAGGCCCAAGCCTGTTTAGCTTCTGAGATCAGAGGAGATCGTGCGCTTTCAGGGTTATGTGCCCATAGGCAATCTCTTTGGGCATTCTCAACCCTCTTGACAAATGCCAAGATAGTCACCTTGAGATACAAGCGAAAAAAAACAGGTCAAGGTCAACAACATAAAAAGAAGAATACGGCACCTGGTATTCCAACGCCATCTCCCATCCAGGTACTAACTAGGCCCAACCCTTCTTAGCCTCAGAGAATAGAAGAGATAGGGCTCTTTCAGGGTGATGCTGCTGTAAGCGATCTCTTTGGGCACTCTCAACCCTCTTGACAAATGCAAAGATGGTCACCTTGGGAAACAAGCGAAAATAAAAAACGAATCAACGCCAACAACATAAAAAGAAGCCTACAATAACTGGTATTCCCAGGTGGTCTCCCATCCAGGTACTAACCAGGCCCGACTCTTCTTAGCCTCCAAGATCAGATGAGATTGGGTGCTTTCAGAGTGATGTGGCCATAGGCAATCTCTTCAGGCACTCTCAACCCTCTTGACAAACACCAAGATGGTCACTTTGGGAAACAAGCGAAAAAAAAACAGGTCAACGCCAACAACATAAAAAGAAGTCTACGAAACCTGGTATTCCCAGGCGGTCTCCCATCCAGGTACTAACAAGGCCCGACTCTTCATAACCTCCAACATCAAACGAGATCGGGTGCTTTCAGGGTGATGTGCCCGTAGGCAATCTCTTCAGGCACTTTCAACCCTCTTGACAAACGCCAAGATGGTCACCTTGGGAAACAAGCAAAAAAAATAAAAAATAAGTCGGAAGCTAGAGACAATACGGTCCGAGTCCTCAATTTAATCCATGCGGCGCATGTACAGGGAAGGCCCTTGCTTATGTTGTCAACTGACGCGGAGAAGGCCTTTGACAGGGTGGCCTGGCACTTTATGCAGGCCACCCTGGAACATATAGGTCTTGGCCCCAACATGATGAGCTGGGTAATGTCGCTTTACTCCACGCCGTCGGCAGCGGTACGGGTGAACGAGCGGTGCTCGGACTCTTTCCCCATCACTAATGGGACGAGGCAGGGGTGCCCTCTGTCTCCCCTAATTTTTATTCTGACACTGGAACCACTTATGTGTCACGTTCGGAATGACCCGAATATTACTGGCATATCCAAACCCTCGGCACACCACAAAATTGCGGCGTACGCTGACGATCTAATTTTTTCCGTCTCCAATCCACACATTTCGCTTCCCAATATACTCGCGTCTCTCCTGCGATACAGCAGCCTATCAACCTATAAAATCAATTGCGCCAAGTCGGCTGTATTGAATATATCGGTCCCGGATGGTGAGGCCAAGAGGCTCCGCTCCGCTTTTCCATTCTACTGGGCTCAAAAATCTATACGTTACCTGGGCTTTGACATCGCAGCGGATTTAGCGCAATTGTACCCGCTTAATTTTGTCCCTCTCCTGAATAGACTGAAATCTGATTTGGGAAACTGGCATGCTTTAACACTGACCTGGTTCGGGCGCTGTAATGCATTCAAAATAACGGCCCTCCCGCGGATCTTATACTTGTTCCAGACATTACCAATCCGGTTACCCCCATTTTTTTTCAGACAACTGCAGGTGCTGCTCCTGGACTTTATTTTGGCGCGCAAACTGCCCAGAGCCCGTTTTCAATTGCTTGCCAGACCAAAGGACAAGGGGGGTCTGGGTCACCCAGCTCTGAGACAATACTACAGAGCAACTCTGCTAGAGAGAGTCGTTGATTGGCATTGTAATGGCCCACACAAGCAGTGGGTGGAGATGGAGATTGAGGATGGATCCATTCCCCTATTGATCTCCCCGTGGCTCCTGTCCTCCCTACAAAAAGACCTCAGGAATCACCCCGTAGTGGGAGCTACGTTGGCTGTTGTGCGGAGGTTGTTCCGCTGCACACACATTGCTCTCCTGCCGTCACAAATGACTCCGGTTATAGGTAATCCAGACTTCCCACCAGGATTTACCAACAAGAAACTGCGACAGTTGACAGTGGTGGGGAAACAACGTCTGGGAGAGGTGTGGCCCTCGGGAGGGCTCCCGACCGCGCAAACTGTCGCCGAGCTTTCTGACCCTCCGCTTGACTTGTTTAGTGCTTATCAACTTCGTCACTTTCTTCTGGCCATACAAAGGGCCCCCTACACTCCTAGAGACCTGACGCCCTATGAATCCATCTGTCACAAAAGGGAACCTGTGCTACACACCCTCTCCCTCCTGTACAACCTATTGAGTAGTCAGGAGGAGGAGTCGACACCACCATTTATCCACAAATGGGAGAGGGACTTAGGCATCACATTTACCCCACAACAGATAGGGAAGATCCTGAACTTAGTACATAAAGCTTCCATCGCAAACCAATATCAAGAATCAGGATACAAGATAGTCTCACGCTGGTATAGAGTCCCATACCTTCTGAATAAAATGAATAGATCGATCCCGGATGTTTGTTGGAGGTGCAATTCAGATACCATGGGACACCTTTTCTGGGCATGCCCGGCCTTGAGGAACTTTTGGGTTCCCAGCAGTGTGCCTTCTACACTTGACACTTGACCTGTTCGAAAATACAAAAAAACCCTCACAATGCAACTCCTGAACGCCGCCCAGGCCTGCATTCCCGCACTGTGGAGGCAGCCTCAGCCCCCATCCAAGGTGCTGTGGTATTCCAAAGTCAATCATATTCTCCGGATGGAAGAATTGACCGCCACCCTTCACAACACTGAAGAGGCATTTAGTGTTACATGGAGGCCCTGGAGGTATTTTACTGGTACTCGAGACTACATTCGGGAGGCGAGCAGCGCCCCTGTCCCAGAAAACGACTGAACATCTAACCTTTACCTATGTAGGCCATGTCTGCCCTGGGTGGCATCCCCCCCCCCCTTTTTGTCTTAATTTTTCTTGGGAAACAAGCTAAAAAAACAGGTCAAAGCCAACAACATAAAAAGAATTCTACGGCATCCGGTATTCCCAGGCGATCTCCCAATCAAGACACTAACCAGGCCAGATCCTTCTATGGCACCTGGTCTTCCCAGGCAGACTCCCATCCAGGTACTAACCAGGCCTGACGCTGCTTAGCCTTTGAAATCAGATGAGATTGGGTGCTTTCAGGGTGATGTGGCCGTAAACGTTCTCTTCAAGACACGCCCAACCCTCTTGACAAACGCCAAGATGGTCGTATTGAGAATCAAGCAAAAATAAACAGGTCAACGCAAACAACATAAAAAGAAGCCTACGGCACCGTGGTATTCACAAATCGTCTCCCATACAGGTATTAACCAGGCCGTACACTGCTAGGCCTCCGAGATCAGATGAGATTGTGCGCTTTCAGGGTGATGTGGCCATAGGTGTTCTATTTAGACACTCTCAACCCTCTTGACAAATGCCAAGATGGTCATCTTGGGAAACAAGTGAAAAAAAACAGGTCAACGCCAACAACATAGACCCTGGCGGTCTCCCATCTGACCCAGACCCTGCTTAGCCTCTGAGATCGGGCGCTTTCAGGGTGATGTGACCTTAGGCGAACGCTTCGGGACATACTCAAAACTCTTGACAGATGCTACCTTGGGAAACAAGCGAAGGAAAAACTGGTCAAAGCCAACAATATAAAAAGATTCCTACGGCACCTGTAATTAGGTACTATCCAGGCCGGACCCTGCTTAGCCTCTGAGATTTCTTTGGGCTCTCTCAGCCTTCTTGACAAATGCCAAGATGATCACCTTGGGAAACAAGCGGAAAAAAAAAACATGTAAACGCCAACAACATAAAAAGAAGCCTACGGCACCTGGTATTCCCAGTTGGTCTCCCATCCAGTTACTAATCAGGCCCGACAATGCTTAGCCTCTGAGATCAGACAAGATCAGGCACTTTCAAGGTGATGGGGCCATAGGCGATCTCTTCGGGCACTCTCAACCATCTTGACAAACGCCAACATGGTCATCTTGGGAAACAAGCGAAAAAAAACAAGTCATTGCCAAAATTGGAGGCTAAGCAGGGTTGGGCAATCAGTTTCCTTGCCTGAAATAGGCATCTCAGAACTGCCATCTGGCTGCTTCCCGGGTTTCCAACTCCTTCAACTAATCCCAGGAGACAATACTTTGCCTCCATCCTGGTGGAGGTTCCAAACACCCGATCAATGGTTCCTGTCACCTCCGTCCAGTAGCAGATCAACTTTGGGCATCTCCAAAACATGTGCATCATGTCTCCTCCCATGTTCCCGCACCGGGGGCAACTTGCGTCCGACTGTTCGGCCAAATTGAAAAAGTTTACGAGGAGCATAATAGGTTCTATATAATGAGAACAGATGTGACATCCTCTGTGAGGAGAGCCACAATTCACCACAAGCAGGATTCCTGTGGCCAATTATAGCTCAGGGGGGTATAGTACACACCCCACACTATATAAGGCTGCCAGCGGCGGCCTTGTATAGTGTGTTGCGGTGGTCAGGGAAAGAGGACGATAGGCAGGGGCAGTGTCTTTACTGCTTGGGAACCTAGCACTGTTACAGTGGGTGTTATGTGCCTCCTGCACAGTACACACCTGAAGCTACCCTTTATTACTGGTGTTCAATTTCTGCCATACATGCATCTGCAGTGCAGAAGTTAGAGTGGGTCCTGTGTGCCTCCTGCCTTATTGCTGGTGTTTTGTTTCTGTAATACAGGAACCTAGCACTGTTACAGTGCTAGGGTGTACAGAGAAGCTGGTATATATAGAAGACTACAGCATACAGAAGAAAGGCTAGTGAATACAGAATACAGACTCGTGTATACAGATAGGCTTGAGTATACAGAGATGCTAGAGTAAACAGTGAGGCTGGGGTACACAGAGAGGCTAGTTTAAAGAGAGACTAGTATATACAAAGATGTTAGTGTATATAGAGAGGTTAGTGTATAGAGAGAGTTGAGTGTATACAGATAGGACAGTGCATATAGAGAGGCTAGTGTATACAGAAGACAGGCTTTGGTATACATCCAAGATGACAGTGTATACAGAAGACTGGGTAGTGTATACAGAGAGTCTAGTGGGTACAGAAGACAGGCTGGTGTATTCTAGCTAGTTCTTACAGTCTAGTGTATACAGAAGACAGGCTGTGGTATACAGAGGGTTTAGTGTATTCAGAGAGTCTAGTGTATACAGTCGGCGAGTGTATATATAAGACTGGCTAGTTTACACAGTGTTTACAGAGATGCAAGGGTGTACAGAGAAGCTGGTATATATAGAAGACTACAGCATACAGAAGAAAGGCTAGTGAATACAGAATACAGACTTTTGTATGTAGATAGGCTTGAGTATACAGAGATGCTAGAGTAAACAGTGAGGCTGGGGTACACAGAGAGGCTAGTTTAAAGAGAGGCTAGTATATACAAAGATGTTAGTGTATATAGAGAGGTTAGTGTATAGAGAGGGTCGAGTGTATACAGAAAGGACAGTGCATATAGAGAAACTGGTGTATACAGAAGACAGGCTTGGGTATACATCAAACCTGACAGTGTATACAGAAGACTGGGTAGTGCATACAGAGAGTCTTGTGGGTAAAGAAGACAGGCTGGTGTATTCTAGCTAGTTTTTACAGTCTAGTGTATACAGAAGACAGACTGTGGTATACAAAGGGTTTAGTGTATTCAGAGAGTCTAGTGTATACAGTCGGCGAGTGTATACATAAGACTGGCTAGTTTACACAGTGTTTACAGAGATGCAAGGTGTACAGAGAAGCTAGTATATATAGAAGACTACAGCATACAGAAGAAAGGCTAGTGAATACAGAATACAGACTAGTGTATGCAGATAGGCTTGAGTATACAGAGATGCTAGAGTAAACAGTGAGGCTGGGGTACACAGAGAGGCTAGTTTAAAGAGAGGCTAGTATATACAAAGATGTTAGTGTATATAGAGAGGCTAGTGTATATAGAGAGGCTAGTGTATACAGAAAGGACAGTGCATATAGAGAAACTAGTGTATACAGAAGACAGGCTTTGGTATACATCAAAGCTGACAGTGTATACAGAAGACTGGGTAGTGCATAAAGAGAGTCTAGTGGGTAAAAAAGACAGGCTGGTGTATTCTAGCTAGTTTTTACAGTCTAGTGTATACAGAAGACAGGCTGTGGTATACAGAGGGTTTAGTGTATTCAGAGAGTCTAGAGTATACAGTCGGCGAGTGTATACATAAGACTGGCTAGTTTACACAGTGTTTACAGAGATGCCAGGGTGGACAGAGAAGCTGGTATATATAGAAGACTACAGCATACAGAAGAAAGGCTAGTGAATACAGAATACAGACTCGTGTATGTAGATAGGCTTGAGTATACAGAGATGCTAGAGTAAACAGTGAGGCTGGGGTACACAGAGAGGCTAGTTTAAACAGAGGCTAGTATATACAAAGATTTTAGTGTATATAGAGAGGCTAGTGTATAGAGAGGGTCGAGTGTATAGAGAAAGGACAGTTCATATAGAGAAACTAGTGTATACAGAAGACAGGCTTGGGTATACATCAAAGCTGACAGTGTATACAGAAGACTGCGTAGTGCATACAGAGAGTCTTGTGGGTAAAGAAGACAGGCTGGTGTATTCTAGCTAGTTTTTACAGTCTAGTGTATACAGAAGACAGGCTGTGGTATACAGAGGGTTTAGTGTATTCAGAGAGTCTAGTGTATACAGTTGGCGAGTGTATACATAATTCTGGCTAGTTTACACAGTGTTTACAGAGATGCAAGGGTGTACAGAGAAGCTAGAAGATAGATAGAAGACTACAGCATACAGAAGAAAGGCAAGTGAATACAGAATAAAGGCTGGCTTCTACGGAGAGGCTAGTGTATGCAGAATACTATCTAGGGTATACAGAGAGGTTAGATTATACAGAGAGGCTAGTGCATAGAGTGAAGCTATTGTATATAGAAGCCTGGTTAGTGTATACAGAGGAGCTAGTGTGTACAGAAGAAAGGCTAGACAGGCTATAAAGAGAGACAAGTGTTTACAGAAGACAGTTTGGGGTATACAGAGATGCTAGTTTATACAGAGAGACTAATGTATACAGAAGACAGGCTATGGCATACAGAAGACAGAAGACGGGCTAGTGTATTCAGAACATAGGCTAGTGTATATCGAAGACAGGCTATTGTATGCAGAAGACCGGCTAGTGTAAACATGCTGGTGTATATAGAGAGGCTAGTGAATTTAGAGGGTATGCTAAGTGATAACAGAAGACAATCTTGGCTATACAGAGACATTTCATCATTTCATCTAGCTCACATCTCTAATGGAGTTTGTCTCATTGCCATGTTATGCCTTTTAATTCTTATGTTAAATATAGATTATACTCACTACACGATTTTAATCATCCACATAAGCATGCAATAAAACTATCATTCATCAAAATAAACCATGTACTCTTTTGCTCTATTTTGCATATTTGTAATTCTCCACATCAACTGTCACATTGAGTATGTGACAGTCCTGACACACCATCCTGACTTATTTTGCTTTATTTCTTATTAGAAATAGAGAGTACTATCTCAAAATCCGGTTAAATCTTTTCACTTCGATGAGTTCTACCGCTAATTGTACGATCTATGCAAAATGTTCACAAAACCATCCATTTGCTACATTCTGACATTAACTGAGTTTCTCTCTGCACTATGATCTTAAAAATAATAATAATAATAGGATTGTGTAATGCAAAGATCAACTAGTCTAATATAAGCTTTCTCAATGGTACCGGCATATCCTTTAAATTTAGACTAACGCAACTATTTCTCGGCCATTTTCAAGCTAAGCTTTCAATCTCTTACCGTTGAACAGCGTTACTTCCTCCCTGCAATATTAAGCCATTTAAATGTCCTATTGGTCGCCTATATTACATTCTGCCTTAATGAGGATATTACTTTGCAACTATCCCTTGATCCCTTTTGTGTATTCACTTTATCTCGACCTATATATACTCCCTCAATATTTTCCTAAATTGTTTTGCTATAGTTATTATTATTATATTATAGAGATAACTATCTCTAAATCATTGTAAACCTGACCATAGTTATAATTGCTACAACTAATTTTACTTTAAAGCAAAATTCACACAAAACCATCTTTTTAAAACCTTTACACATTAAGAGTAATGCAACCATCTCTCGCTACCTCTATGCAATAGGATTCTCTTTCCAGTGGAAACGGAAAATAGTCATTGTAAGCCGTCTTCCTGCGTAACAAAATTAATGGAACGATTTGCAATTTTCAAGCTACGTCAATTTACTCTTAAATAATGTATATTCTTTAGCTGCTTAGCTCACACTTTGCTGTATGTAGCCGCGTTAATTGTATTAATGGTTACATGTAAATACCCAATGGGGATTGACATTTCATGTCTATCTCACATCTCTAATGCAATTTGTCTCTTTGCTATATCATACTCTGCCAGTTATTATACTTTCTCATCCTTAAAGACACGTAAGGATCCTGAAAAACGATAGAAACCTAGTCACGTCGTTGCTAATATTTCATGATTACAGCAATCATCTCATCTAATTGCTATTCCAACATTCTGCCTTGGTATTACTTTGCAACGCTCTATTGAACAATATTTTGTGTATTTCCACTTAAACTCGTCTCAATATTATCCGTTTGCTATGTCTAAATCCAGGATACCTACTCACCTTTATTACGTATACTGCTAATTTTAGGATAATACAAAACCATCTTATTGCTTCTTTACACGCTGCACATATTAAGAGTAATGCAATGCTGCCGTGAACAGTTTAATTGCTCTTCTCACATTTAGCTGGTATCTCTCTCCAATAGGAAACTGAATTTGTACAACAACGATCACTCATCTAATATCAGTCCACTCAGTGCTACCGGGATAACTTTTACATTTAGAGTAATGAAATAATTTCTCAGTCATTTTCAAGCTATTACAACTAACGCTTCTGATCTCTTTTCAACGGCAATACATAATCACTGTTATTGCAGAATATTTAGCTGCTTAGCTCACACTTTGCTGTACGTAGCCGTGTTAACAGTATTAATAACTGTAAGTAACCAAAGGGGATTGACATTCAGATTCACATTTCTAATGCAGTTTGTCTTTTTGCCATGTCATACTCTGCCAGTTATTATCCTTTCTCATCCTTATGCTATATTTGGGGTATATTCACTACATGATTGAAGACACGTAATGATCCTCTGTGAGGAGAGCCACAATTCACCACAAGCAGGATTCCTGTGGCCAATTATAGCTCAGGGGGGTATAGTACACACCCCACACTATATAAGGCTGCCAGCGGCGGCCTTGTATAGTGTGTTGCGGTGGTCAGGGAAAGAGGACGATAGGCAGGGGCAGTGTCTTTACTGCTTGGGAACCTAGCACTGTTACTGTGGGTGTTATGTGCCTCCTGCACAGTACACACCTGAAGCTACCCTTTATTACTGGTGTTCAATTTCTGCCATACATGCATCTGCAGTGCAGAAGTTAGAGTGGGTCCTGTGTGCCTCCTGCCTTATTGCTGGTGTTTTGTTTCTGTAATACAGGAACCTAGCACTGTTACAGTGCTAGGGTGTACAGAGAAGCTGGTATATATAGAAGACTACAGCATACAGAAGAAAGGCTAGTGAATACAGAATACAGACTCGTGTATACAGATAGGCTTGAGTATACAGAGATGCTAGAGTAAACAGTGAGGCTGGGGTACACAGAGAGGCTAGTTTAAAGAGAGACTAGTATATACAAAGATGTTAGTGTATATAGAGAGGTTAGTGTATAGAGAGAGTTGAGTGTATACAGATAGGACAGTGCATATAGAGAGGCTAGTGTATACAGAAGACAGGCTTTGGTATACATCCAAGATGACAGTGTATACAGAAGACTGGGTAGTGTATACAGAGAGTCTAGTGGGTACAGAAGACAGGCTGGTGTATTCTAGCTAGTTCTTACAGTCTAGTGTATACAGAAGACAGGCTGTGGTATACAGAGGGTTTAGTGTATTCAGAGAGTCTAGTGTATACAGTCGGCGAGTGTATATATAAGACTGGCTAGTTTACACAGTGTTTACAGAGATGCAAGGGTGTACAGAGAAGCTGGTATATATAGAAGACTACAGCATACAGAAGAAAGGCTAGTGAATACAGAATACAGACTTTTGTATGTAGATAGGCTTGAGTATACAGAGATGCTAGAGTAAACAGTGAGGCTGGGGTACACAGAGAGGCTAGTTTAAAGAGAGGCTAGTATATACAAAGATGTTAGTGTATATAGAGAGGTTAGTGTATAGAGAGGGTCGAGTGTATACAGAAAGGACAGTGCATATAGAGAAACTGGTGTATACAGAAGACAGGCTTGGGTATACATCAAACCTGACAGTGTATACAGAAGACTGGGTAGTGCATACAGAGAGTCTTGTGGGTAAAGAAGACAGGCTGGTGTATTCTAGCTAGTTTTTACAGTCTAGTGTATACAGAAGACAGGCTGTGGTATACAAAGGGTTTAGTGTATTCAGAGAGTCTAGTGTATACAGTCGGCGAGTGTATACATAAGACTGGCTAGTTTACACAGTGTTTACAGAGATGCAAGGTGTACAGAGAAGCTAGTATATATAGAAGACTACAGCATACAGAAGAAAGGCTAGTGAATACAGAATACAGACTAGTGTATGCAGATAGGCTTGAGTATACAGAGATGCTAGAGTAAACAGTGAGGCTGGGGTACACAGAGAGGCTAGTTTAAAGAGAGGCTAGTATATACAAAGATGTTAGTGTATATAGAGAGGCTAGTGTATATAGAGAGGCTAGTGTATACAGAAAGGACAGTGCATATAGAGAAACTAGTGTATACAGAAGACAGGCTTTGGTATACATCAAAGCTGACAGTGTATACAGAAGACTGGGTAGTGCATAAAGAGAGTCTAGTGGGTAAAAAAGACAGGCTGGTGTATTCTAGCTAGTTTTTACAGTCTAGTGTATACAGAAGACAGGCTGTGGTATACAGAGGGTTTAGTGTATTCAGAGAGTCTAGAGTATACAGTCGGCGAGTGTATACATAAGACTGGCTAGTTTACACAGTGTTTACAGAGATGCCAGGGTGGACAGAGAAGCTGGTATATATAGAAGACTACAGCATACAGAAGAAAGGCTAGTGAATACAGAATACAGACTCGTGTATGTAGATAGGCTTGAGTATACAGAGATGCTAGAGTAAACAGTGAGGCTGGGGTACACAGAGAGGCTAGTTTAAACAGAGGCTAGTATATACAAAGATTTTAGTGTATATAGAGAGGCTAGTGTATAGAGAGGGTCGAATGTATAGAGAAAGGACAGTTCATATAGAGAAACTAGTGTATACAGAAGACAGGCTTGGGTATACATCAAAGCTGACAGTGTATACAGAAGACTGCGTAGTGCATACAGAGAGTCTTGTGGGTAAAGAAGACAGGCTGGTGTATTCTAGCTAGTTTTTACAGTCTAGTGTATACAGAAGACAGGCTGTGGTATACAGAGGGTTTAGTGTATTCAGAGAGTCTAGTGTATACAGTTGGCGAGTGTATACATAATTCTGGCTAGTTTACACAGTGTTTACAGAGATGCAAGGGTGTACAGAGAAGCTAGAAGATAGATAGAAGACTACAGCATACAGAAGAAAGGCAAGTGAATACAGAATAAAGGCTGGCTTCTACGGAGAGGCTAGTGTATGCAGAATACTATCTAGGGTATACAGAGAGGTTAGATTATACAGAGAGGCTAGTGCATAGAGTGAAGCTATTGTATATAGAAGCCTGGTTAGTGTATACAGAGGAGCTAGTGTGTACAGAAGAAAGGCTAGACAGGCTATAAAGAGAGACAAGTGTTTACAGAAGACAGTTTGGGGTATACAGAGATGCTAGTTTATACAGAGAGACTAATGTATACAGAAGACAGGCTATGGCATACAGAAGACAGAAGACGGGCTAGTGTATTCAGAACATAGGCTAGTGTATATCGAAGACAGGCTATTGTATGCAGAAGACCGGCTAGTGTAAACATGCTGGTGTATATAGAGAGGCTAGTGAATTTAGAGGGTATGCTAAGTGATAACAGAAGACAATCTTGGCTATACAGAGACATTTCATCATTTCATCTAGCTCACATCTCTAATGGAGTTTGTCTCATTGCCATGTTATGCCTTTTAATTCTTATGTTAAATATAGATTATACTCACTACACGATTTTAATCATCCACATAAGCATGCAATAAAACTATCATTCATCAAAATAAACCATGTACTCTTTTGCTCTATTTTGCATATTTGTAATTCTCCACATCAACTGTCACATTGAGTATGTGACAGTCCTAACACACCATCCTGACTTATTTTGCTTTATTTCTTATTAGAAATAGAGAGTACTATCTCAAAATCCGGTTAAATCTTTTCACTTCGATGAGTTCTACCGCTAATTGTACGATCTATGCAAAATGTTCACAAAACCATCCATTTGCTACATTCTGACATTAACTGAGTTTCTCTCTGCACTATGATCTTAAAAATAATAATAATAATAGGATTGTGTAATGCAAAGATCAACTAGTCTAATATAAGCTTTCTCAATGGTACCGGCATATCCTTTAAATTTAGACTAACGCAACTATTTCTCGGCCATTTTCAAGCTAAGCTTTCAATCTCTTACCGTTGAACAGCGTTACTTCCTCCCTGCAATATTAAGCCATTTAAATGTCCTATTGGTCGCCTATATTACATTCTGCCTTAATGAGGATATTACTTTGCAACTATCCCTTGATCCCTTTTGTGTATTCACTTTATCTCGACCTATATATACTCCCTCAATATTTTCCTAAATTGTTTTGCTATAGTTATTATTATTATATTATAGAGATAACTATCTCTAAATCATTGTAAACCTGACCATAGTTATAATTGCTACAACTAATTTTACTTTAAAGCAAAATTCACACAAAACCATCTTTTTAAAACCTTTACACATTAAGAGTAATGCAACCATCTCTCGCTACCTCTATGCAATAGGATTCTCTTTCCAGTGGAAACGGAAAATAGTCATTGTAAGCCGTCTTCCTGCGTAACAAAATTAATGGAACGATTTGCAATTTTCAAGCTACGTCAATTTACTCTTAAATAATGTATATTCTTTAGCTGCTTAGCTCACACTTTGCTGTATGTAGCCGCGTTAATTGTATTAATGGTTACATGTAAATACCCAATGGGGATTGACATTTCATGTCTATCTCACATCTCTAATGCAATTTGTCTCTTTGCTATATCATACTCTGCCAGTTATTATACTTTCTCATCCTTAAAGACACGTAAGGATCCTGAAAAACGATAGAAACCTAGTCACGTCGTTGCTAATATTTCATGATTACAGCAATCATCTCATCTAATTGCTATTCCAACATTCTGCCTTGGTATTACTTTGCAACGCTCTATTGAACAATATTTTGTGTATTTCCACTTAAACTCGTCTCAATATTATCCGTTTGCTATGTCTAAATCCAGGATACCTACTCACCTTTATTACGTATACTGCTAATTTTAGGATAATACAAAACCATCTTATTGCTTCTTTACACGCTGCACATATTAAGAGTAATGCAATGCTGCCGTGAACAGTTTAATTGCTCTTCTCACATTTAGCTGGTATCTCTCTCCAATAGGAAACTGAATTTGTACAACAACGATCACTCATCTAATATCAGTCCACTCAGTGCTACCGGGATAACTTTTACATTTAGAGTAATGAAATAATTTCTCAGTCATTTTCAAGCTATTACAACTAACGCTTCTGATCTCTTTTCAACGGCAATACATAATCACTGTTATTGCAGAATATTTAGCTGCTTAGCTCACACTTTGCTGTACGTAGCCGTGTTAACAGTATTAATAACTGTAAGTAACCAAAGGGGATTGACATTCAGATTCACATTTCTAATGCAGTTTGTCTTTTTGCCATGTCATACTCTGCCAGTTATTATCCTTTCTCATCCTTATGCTATATTTGGGGTATATTCACTACATGATTGAAGACACGTAATGAACCTGATTGATAAAAACCTACACACGTCGTTGCGGTTATTTAGTGTATTTCCACTTAAACCCGACCTGTATATTCTGTCTCAATATTAATCTGAGTTATTTTGCTATATTTATTATTAGAATAAACAGATTACTATCTCTAAATCCTGGTAAACCAACTCACACCAAACCATCTTATTTCTTCCTTACACGCAGCACATATTAAGATATTAACATTTAGCCGGTATCTCTCTGCAATAGTAAACGAAATGTGTAGATCACTCATCTAATATCGTCTTCTCAGTGCTACCGGAACAACTTTTAAATTTAGAGTAATGCAACGATTTCTCAGTTTTATGAAACTACTGCAACTAACGCTTTGAATCTCTTTCCTGATAAATTACGCTCTGCAATATTAAGCCATGTAAATTGTCCTATTGGTCTGCTAACAATGCTATGTATAATAATACAAATCTTTCAAAAGCAATATCGTCTCACTGCAATACCTACACTCTGCATAATAAATATAATAATGCGAATAATGCTAACAATAAAGTCGTCTAAAACTCGGCTATAAGTAGAGAATAAAACTATCTTACATCAAAATAAACCATTACTGCCAAACCAATAACGGCCAATTACTTAACGTCTATCAGTCAATGACTTAACAAAATAAACTTAGCACTCTTTTGCTCTATTTTGAATAGTTGTAGTTCTCCACATTAACTGTCACATTGAAATCACCACTGACAACACACCACTTTTTAACAGCACCAAAATATGAAAAAAGCACTTTATATGTTTCAAAAGTAGTTGCATTAGCAAAAAATAAAGTCCTGTCTTCTTTACACGCTAGCTTTTCTGTATGCATTAATCTCTCTGTGTACACCAGCCACTCAATATAGACTAGCCTCTCTGTCTTCTGTATACAGGTGCCCGTAATCTATATACACTAGCCTGCCTTCTTTTTACAATAGTCTCGGTGTCCCAGCCTCTCTGCATACACTAGCCTCACTGAATTCCCCAGACTGTCTTCTGTATACACAAGCCTATCTGTAAAAAAAAATAGCCGTTCTTCTGCATACTCTAGCCTCTCTGTGTAACACAGTCTCTCTCTGGATTCCCTAGCCTACATCTCTGCATACCCAGGACCTTCCTCTGTATAATCTAGCCTATCTGTATACACTAGCCTGTCTTTTGTACAAATTAGCTTCTCTGTAGCCGGTCATCTGTATACACGAGCCTCACTGTCTACTCTTGGTTGTCTTTTGTATACACTAGCATCTCTTTATACATTAGCTCTCTGTATACCCAAGCCTCTCTGTATACACTAGTCCACCGGTATACACTAGCAAGTCTGCATACACTAGCCTCTCTTTGTAACTCAACTTCTCTCTCTGTATACCTTAGCCTCCATCTCTGCATACCCAGGACGTTCTTCTCTATAATCTAGCCTATGTGTATACACTAGCCGGTACAAAAAACTTTCATAAAAAGACGATATTAGATGAGTGATCTACGCATTTCGTTTACTATTTCACTATACCGGCTAAATGTTAATATGTTAATATGTGCTGCGTGTAAGGTAGAAATTAGATGGTTTAGTGTGAGCTGGTTTACCAGGATTTAGAGATAGTAATCTGTTTATACTAGTAATAAATTTAGCAAAATAACTATAACGGGTTTAAGTGAAAATACACGAAATAACAGCAACAACGTGTGTAGGTTTTTATCAATCAAGTTCATTACGTGTCTTTAATCATGCAGTGAATATACCCCAATATTGGAGCACAAGGATGAGAAAGCATAATAACTAACAGAGGATGACATGGCAAAAAGACAAACTGCATTAGAAATGTGAATATGAATTAGAGTTGAAATGCCAATCGCCACGGCTACGTACAGCAAAGTGTGAGCTAAGCAGCTAAATATTCTGCAATAGCAGAGATTAAGTATTGCAGTCGAAATGAGATCGGAAGCGTTAGTTGCAGTAGCTCCAAAATGACTGAGAAATCGTTTCATTACTCTAAATGTAAAAGTTATCCCAGTAGCACTGAGTGGACTGATATTAGATGAGTGATCGTTCTAGTACAAATTCAGTTTCCTATAGCAGAGAGATACCAGCTAAATGTGAGACGAGCAATTAAACTGTTCACGGTAGCATTGCATTACTCTTAATATGTGCAGCGTGTAAAGAAGCAATAAGATGGTTTTGTATTATCCTAAAATTAGCAGTATACGTAATAAAGGTGAGTAGGTAACCTGGATTTAGACATAGCAAACTCTATAATCTAATTTAGCAAAATTAGAAAAGATAATATTGAGACAGTATATACAGGTCGAGTTTAAGTGGAAATACACAAAATATCTAGCTTACCTTTACATTGTTCAATAGAGTAAATTGACGTAGCTTGAAAATTCCAACGTGTAAATCGTTCCATTAATTATGTTACGCACGAAGACGGCTTACACTGACTGTTTTCCGTTTCCACTGGTCATCGGCATAATGTATCAGTATTGTATAGAGGTAGCGAGAGATGGTTGCATATGGCAGAAAGACGGCTTACACTGCTTTTCTCACATTTTGCTGCGGTAAAAAGAAATGTTTTGTCACTGTGTTTTAACTGTGACAGATAAGGTGGAGAAAAAGAAGTAATACAGAAAATAGAGTCAAACAGTGGAAACGTTAAAAAATACAATTGGTATACGATTTTGGTATAACTGAGGTACAGGGCAATTACTGTAGTATGACTTGCCAATGTTTATCATGTCTTGTTTATATCACACAAAGTCTGACTAATTATATATATGTCTGTGCCAACTATTGTTAATAAAAAACGGTGTTTAAAAAAAAAAAACAGTGGAAACGTTTATTTGTCATGACAGCTGATACTGGTTGAGCAATAAAACTGTTTTATTAAGATGTAAGACTAGTTTTATTCTCTACATATTGTTGTATAATATAGGCGACCAATAGGACATTTAAATGGCTTAATATTGTAGGGAGGAAGTATCGCTGTTCAAAGGTAAGAGATTGAAAGCTTAGCTTGAAAATGGCCGAGAAATAGTTGCGTTAGTCTAAATTTAAAGGATATGCCGGTACCAATGAGAAAGCTTATTGATTGACTAGTTGATCTTTGCATTACACAATTCTATTATTATTATTATTATTATTATTATTAAGATCATAGTGCAGAGAGATACTCAGTTAATGTCAGAGATACTCGGTCAATGTCAGAAAAGCAATAAAACTGTTTACATCGTTAGAGAGCGATGGTTACATTACTCTTAGTATGTGCAGCATGTCTGGTAGCAAATGGATGGTTTGTGAACATTTTGCATTAAGGTACAATTAGCGGTAGAAGTGAATAGATTTAAGCGGATTTTGAGATAGTACTCTCCATTTCTAATAAGAAATAAAGAAAAATAAGTCAGGATGGTGTGTCAGGACTGTCACATACTCACAGTCCCGGTACAAATATGCAAAATAGAGCAAAAGAGTACATGGTTTATTTTGATTTATGATAGTTTTATTGCATGCTTGATGTGGATGATTAAAATCGTGTAGTGATCTATATTTAGCACAAGAATGTAAAGGCATAACATGGCAATGAGACAATCTCCATTAGAGATGTGAGCTAGATGAAATGTCTCTGTATAGCCCAGATTGCCTTCTGTTATCACTTAGCCTACCCTCTAAATTCACTAGCCTCTCTATATACACCAGCATGTTTACACCGGTCTTCTGCATACAATAGCCTGTCTTCGATATACACTAGCCTATGTTCTGAATACACTATAGCCCGTCTTCTGTCTTCTGTATGCCCTAGCCTGTCTTCTGTATACATTAGTCTCTCTGTATAAACGAGCATCTCTGTATACCCCAAACTGTCTTCTGTAAAAACTTGTCTCTCTTTATAGCCTGTCTAGCCTTTCTTCTGTACACACTAGCTTCTCTGTATACACTAACCAGGCTTCTATATACAATAGCTTCACTCTATGCACTAGCCTCTCTGTATAATCTAGCCTCTCTATATACCCTCTCTCTATATATAGTGTTCTGCATCTCCGTAGTGGTAGCCTCTCCGTAGAAGCCAGCCTTTATTCTGTATTCACTAGCCTTTCTTCTGTATGCTGTAGTCTTTTATATATACTAGCTTCTCTGTACACCCTTGCATCTCTGTAATACACTAAATCCTCTGTATACCACAGCCTGTCTTCTGTATACACTAGACTGTAAACACTAGCTAGAATACACCAGCCTGTCTTCTGTACCCACTAGATTCTCTGTATACACTACCCAGTCTTCTGTATACACTGTCAGCTTGGATGTATACCCAAGCCTGTCTTCTGTATACACTAGTCTCTCTATATCCACTGTCCTATCTGTATACACTCGACTCTCTCTATACACTAACCTCTCTATATACACTAACATCTTTGTATATACTAGCCTCTCTTTAAATTAGCCTCTCTGTGTACCCCAGCCTCATTGTTTACTCTAGCATCTCTGTATACTCAAGCCTATCTGCATTCACTAGCCTGTATTCACTAGCCTTATATATACTAGCTTCCTGCTTCTCTGTACACCCTTGCATCTCTGTACACTAGACTCTCTGAATACACTAAACCCTCAGTATACCACAGCCTGTCTTCTGTATACATTAGACTGTAAAAACTAGCTAGAATACACCAGCCTGTCTTCTTTACCCAATAGACTCTCTGTATGCACTACCCAGTCTTCTGTATACACTGTCAGCTTTGATGTATACCCAAGCCTGTCTTCTGTATACACTAGTTTCTCTATATGCACTGTCCTTTCTGTATACTCTCGACCTTCTCTATACATTAACCTCTCTATATACACTAACATCTTTGTATATACTAGCCTCTCTTTAAATTAGCCTCTCTGTGTACCCCAGCCTCACTGTTTACTCTAGCATCTCTGTATACTCAAGCCTATCTACATACACGAGTCTTCTGTATTGTGTATTAACTAGCCTTTCTTCTGTATGCTGTAGTCTTCTATATATACCAGCTTCTCTGTACACCCTTGCATCTCTGTAAACACTGTGTAAACTAGCCAGTCTTATGTATACACTCGCCAGCTGTATACACTAGACTCTCTGAATACACTAAACTCTCTGTATACCACAGCCTGTCTTCTGTATACACTAGACTGTAAAAACTAGCTAGAATACACCAGCCTGTCTTCTGTACCCACTAGACTCTCTGTATACACTACCCAGTCTTCTGTATAGAATGTCAGCTTTCATGTATACCCTTTCTGTATACACTAGCTTCTCTATATGCACTGTCCTTTCTGTATACACTCGACTCTCTCTATACACTAACCTCTCTATATACACTAACATCTTTGTATTTGTCTTTAAACTAGCCTCTCTGTGTACCCCAGCCTCACTGTTTACTCTAGCATCTCTGTATACTCAAGCCTATCTACATACACGAAACCTGTATTCTGTATTCACTAGCCTTTCTTCTGTATGCTGTAGTCTTCTATATATACCAGCTTCTCTGTACACCCTAGCACTGTAACAGTACTAGGTTCCTGTATTACAGAAACAGAACACCAGCAATAAGGTGTATACTGTGCAGGAGGCACACAACACCGACTCTAACTTCTGCACTGCAGATGCATGTATTGCAGAAATTGAACACCAGTAATAAAGGGTAGCTTCAGGTGTGTACTGTGCAGGAGGCACATAACACCCACTGTAACAGTGCTAGGTTCCCAAGCAGTAAAGACACTGTCCCTGCCTATCGTCCTCTTTCCCTGACCACCGCAACACACTATACAAGGCCGCCATGCTGGCGGCCTTATATAGTGTGGGGTGTGTACTAAACCCCCCTGAGCTATAATTGGCCACAGGAATCCTGCCTGTGGTGAATTGTGGCTCTCCTCACACAGGATGTCACATCTGTTCTTATTATATAGAACCTATTATGCTCCTCGTAAACTTTTTCAGTTTGGCCGAACGGCCGGACGCAAGTTGCCCCCGGTGCGGGAACATGGGGGGAGACATGATGCACATGTTTTGGAGATGCCCGAAGTTGATCCGCTACTGGACAGAGGTGACAGGAACCATTGATCGGGTGGTTGGAACCTCCACCAGGATGGAGGCGAAGTATTGTCTCCTGGGATTAGTTGAAGGAGTTGGAAACCCGGAAAGTAGCCAGATGGCAGTTCTGAGATGCCTATTTCAGGCAAGGAAACTGATTGCCCAACCCTGCTTAGCCTCCAATGTTGGCAATGACTTGGTTTTTTTCGCTTGTTTCCGAAGATGACCATGTTGGCGTTTGTCAAGATGGTTGAGAGTGCCCGAAGAGATCGCCTATGGCCCCATCACCTTGAAAGTGCCTGATCTTGTCTGATCTCGGAGGCTAAGCATTGTCGGGCCTGATTAGTAACTGGATGGGAGACCAACTGGGAATACCAGGTGCTGTAGCATTCTTTTTATGTTGTTGGCGTTGACATGTTTTTTTTTTTCCGCTTGTTTCCCAAGGTGATCATCTTGGCATTTGTCAAGAGGGCTGAGAGAGCCCAAAGAAATCTCCTACGGCCACATCCCCCTGAAAGCGCCCAATCTCATCTGATCTCAGAGGCTAAGCAGGGTCCGGCCTGGATAGTACCTAATTAAAGGTGCCGTAGGAATCTTTTTATATTGTTGGCTTTGACCTGTTTTTCTTTCGCTTGTTTCCCAAGGTGACCATTTTAGCATCAGTCAAGAGTTTTGAGTATGTCCCAAAGCGTTCGCCTGAGGTCACATCACCCTGAAAGCGCCCGATCTCAGAGGCTAAGCAGGGTCTGGGTCAGATGTGAGACCGCCATGGTCTATGTTGTTGGCGTTGACCTTTTTTTTTTCACTTGTTTCCCAAGATAACCATCTTGGTATTTGTCAAGAGGGTTGAGAGTGTCTAAATAGAACACCTATGGCCACATCACCCTGAAAGTGCAGAATCTCATCTGATCTCGGAGGCCTAGCAGTGTACGGCCTGGTTAATACCTGTATGGGAGACCATCTGTGAATACCAGGTGCCGTAGGCTTCTTTTTATGTTGTTGGCTTTGAACTGTTTTTTTCGCTTGTTTCTCAAGGCGACCATCTTGGCGTTTGTCAAGAGTGTTGGCCGTGTCTTGAAGAGAACGCTCACGGCCACATCACACTGAAAGCACCCGATCTCGTCTGATTTCAGAGGCTTAGCAGCATCAGGCCTGGTTAGTACCTGGATGGGAGACTGCCTGGGAAGACCAGGTGACATAGAAGGATCTGGTCTGGTTAGTGTCTTGATTGGGAGATCGCCTGGGAATACCGGATGCCGTAGGATTCTTTTTATGTTGTTGGCTTTGACCTGTTTTTTTTCCCTTGTTTCCCAAGGTGACCATCTTGGCATTTGTCAAGAGGGTTAAGAGTGCACAAAGAAATTGCCTACGGGCACAACACCCTGAAAACGCCCAATCTCGTTTGGTCTCAGAGGCTAAGCAGGATTGGGCCTGGTTTGTACCTGGATCGGAGACCGCCTGGGTTTTCCAAATGCTGCAGGCTTCTTTTTATGTTGTTGGCGTTGACTTGTTTTTTTTGTTTGTTTCCCAAGGTGACCATCTTGGCGTTTGTCAAGAGGGTTGAGCGTGCATTTGATCTCAGAGGCTAAGCAGGGTTGGGACCTGGTTAGTACCGGGATGGGAAACCGCCTGGGATTTCTCGATGCCATAGGCTTTTTTTTTAAGTTGTTGGCATTGACTTATTTTTTTTTTTGTTTTATTCTTTTATTAAGCATAAGTAGAACAATATAAATATAACAGTCAACCATACAGCATGACCCAGGGTCACAATTACATGCTAACAAAAAATAGGCAGCCAAATAACTCTGGGTTCTCAGAGGGGAGTCCTACAGTTTCATGCAGAAAATAGAGAAACCCCACCTCCGACATGTAGTACAGTATAACTAGTGCAGCTCCGTTCGGACAAATATAATCATGGAGAACAACTGGGACCACAGCGAGCCAGCTTATCATGACCTACGTGAACCAGAGCAAAATATGAGCCGGTCATGTCCAGAACCCTGGGGTTCTTCTGGGTCCCGAAGGCTAGTAAGGAGACAAGGCATAGTCAAAAGGGAGGACGGGGGAAGAAGAGAGTGCAAAGACGGAGAGAGAGGAGGTGGGGGGATGGCGACGGGGAAAAAAAGAAAAATAAAGACAAAAAGGAGGGGGGGAATGCCACCCAGGGCAGACATGGCCTACGTAGGTAAACGTTAGATGTTCAGTCGTTTTCTGGGACGGAGGCACTGCTCACCTCCCGAATGTAGTCTCGAGTACCAGTAAAATACCTCCAGGGCCTCCATGTAACACTAAATGCCTCTTCAGTGTTGTGAAGGGTGGCGGTCAATTCTTCCATCCGGAGAATATGATTGACTTTGGAATACCACAGCACCTTGGATGGGGGCTGAGGCTGCCTCCACAGTGCGGGAATGCAGGCCCGGGCGGCATTCAGGAGTTGCATCGTGAGGGTTTTTTTGTATTTTCGAACAGGCTGTTCGGTCAAGTGTAGAAGGCACGCTACTGGGAACCCAAAATTCCTCAAGGTCGGGCATGCCCAGAAAAGGTGTCCCATGGTCCCCATATCTGAATTTCACCTCCAACAAACATCCGGGATCGATCTATCCATTTTATTCAGAAGGTATGGGACTCTATACCAGCGTGAGACTATCTTGTATCTTGATATTGGTTTGCGATGGAAGCTTTATGTACGAAGGTCAGGATCTTCCCTATCTGTTGTGGGGTAAATGTGATGCCTAAGTCCCTCTCCCATTTGTGGATAAATGGTGGGGGTCGACTCCTCCTCCTGACTACTCAATAGGTTGTACAGGAGGGAGAGGGTGTGTCGCACAGGTTCCCTTTTGTGACAGATGGATTTATAGGGTGTCAGGTCTCTAGGAGTGTAGGGGGCCCTTTGTATGGCCAGAAGAAAGTGACGAAGTTGATAAGCACTAAACAAGTCAAGCGGAGGGTCAGAAAGCTCGGCGACCGTTTACGTGGTCGGGAGCCCTCCCGTGGGCCACACCTCTCCCAGACGCTGTTTCCCCACCACTGTCAACTGTCGCAGTTTCTTGTTGGTAAATCCCGATGAAAAGTCTGGATTACCTATAACCGGAGTCATTGGTGATGGCAGGGGAGCAATGTGTGTGCAGCGGAACAACCTCCGCACAACAGCCAACGTAGCTCCCACTACGGGGTGACCTCTGAGGTCTTTTGGTAGGGAGGACAGGAGCCACGGGGAGGTCAATAGGGGAATGGATCCATCCTCAATCTCCATCTCCACCCACTGCTTGTGTGGGCCATTACAATGCCAATCAACGACTCTCGCTAGCAGAGTCACTCTGTAGTATTGTCTGAGATCTGGGAGACCCAGACCCCCCTTGTCCTTTGGTCTGGCAAGCAATTGCAAACGGGCTCTGGGCGGTTTGCGCGCCCAAATAAAGTCCCGGAGCAGCACCTACAGTTGTCTGAAAAAAATTGGGGGTAACCGGATCGGTAATGTCTGGAACATGTATAAGATCCGAGGGAGGGCCATCATTTTGAATGCATTACAGCGCCCAACCCAGGTCAGTGTTAAAGCATGCCAGTTTCCCAAATCAGATTTCAGTCTATCCAGGAGAGGGACAAAATCAAGCAGGTACAATTGCGCTAAATCCGCTGCGATGTCAACGCCCAGTTAACGTATAGATTTTTCAGCCCAGTAGAATGGAAAAGAGGAGCGGAGCCTCTTGGCCTCACCATCCGGGACCGATATATTCAATACAGCCGACTTGGCGCAATTGTTTTGATAGTTTGATAGGCTGCCGTGTCGCTGTAGAGACGCAAGTATTTTGGGAAGCAAAATGTGTGGATTGGAGACGGAAAAAATTAGATCATCAGCGTACGCCGCAATTTTGTGGTGTGCCGAGGGTTTGGATATGCCAGTAATATTCGGGTCATTCCGAACGTGACACATAAGTGGTTCCAGTGTCAGAATTAAAATTAGGGGAGACAGAGGGCACCCCTGCCTCGTCCCATTAGTGATGGGGAAAGAGTCCGAGCACCACTCGGTCACCCGTACCGCTGCCGATGGCGTGGAGTAAAGCGACATTACCCAGCTCATCATGTTGGGGCCAAGACCTATATGTTCCAGGGTGGCCTGCATAAAGTGCCAGGCCACCCTGTCAAAGGCCTTCTCCGCGTCCGTTGACAACATAAGCAAGGGCCTTCCCTGTACATGCGCCGCATGGATTAAATTGAGGACTCGGGCCATATTGTCTCTAGCTTCCGACTTATTTTTATGTTTTTGCTTGTTTCCTAAGGTGACCATCTTGGCATTTGTCAAGAGGGTTGAAAGTGCCTGAAGAGATTGCCTACGGGCACATCACCCTGAAAGCACCCGATCTCGTTTGATGTTGGAGGCTAATAGAGTCGGGCCTTGTTAGTACCTGGATGGGAGACCGCCTGGGAATACCAGGTGTCGTAGACTTCTTTTTATGTTGTTGGCGTTGACCTGTTTTTTTTTTTCGCTTATTTCCCAAAGTGACCATCTTGGTGTTTGTCAAGAGGGTTGAGAGTGCCTGAAGAGATTGTCTATGGCCACATCACTCTGAAAGCACCCAATCTCATCTGATCTTGGAGGCTAAGAAGAGTCGGGCCTGGTTAGTACCTGGATGGGAGACCACCTGGGATTACCAGTTATTGTAGGCTTCTTTTTATGTTGTTGGCGTTAATTCGTTTTCTTTTTTTTGCTTGTTTCCCAAGGTGACCATCTTGGCATTTGTCAAGAGGGTTGAGAGTGCCCAAAGAGATCGCTTACAGCAGCATCACCCTGAAAGAGCCCTATCTCTTCTCTTTTCTGAGGCTAAGAAGGGTTGGGCCTAGTTAGTACCTGGATGGGAGATGGCGTTGGAATACCAGGTGCCGTATTCTTCTTTTTATGTTGTTGACATTGACCTGTTTTTTTTTTCACTTGTTTCCCAAGGTGACCATCTTGGCATTTGTCAAGAGGGTTGAGAGTGCCCGAAGAGATCACCTACGGCCCCATCACCCTGAAAGCGCCCAATCTCGTCTGATCTCGGATGCTAAACAGTGTCGGGCCTGGTTAGTACCTGGATTGGAGACCGCCTGGGAATACCAGGTGCCATAGGCTTCTGTTTTTTTTGTTTTTTTATTTAGTAGTATGCGACATACAATGCAAAGGCAACTTCACAGAATGTGTGATACAAATAGTTATAAACAAACGATCATATTGCATGGATATCAGAGCCAATGGTAAGAAGTCTGAGGAGAATAGCACGTGTACAGCTTTGCGGTCATATCAAGATGAGATTAAAGCTCCATCTCGTTGGGATCCTCTACCACTTAAAATATTATTGATACTAGCCCTGCTACCCTCGAAGAGTTTAGATATCCATAGATAGGGGAAGAGTATTGTGTAGTAGTCAAATGGGGTCGGAACATACCATTTTCTTTTCCCTTTTTTGAGTTAAGAAGGGAAATAGTAGAACTGAAAGGAGGGAGAAGGGGAAAGAGAAGATTGGGGAAGGAAATGGCAGAAAAGGAAAAGAAGGGGTAAGGGGGTGTCGTGGGCAGAGTGGATAGGGTGGGGTCGGGTGGGGTCCCCTCCCAGGGAGCAAGAGACGCCCTCGGCTCACCAGCTCATCAGCTGTCCAACGTTTGGAACAGCGATCTCCAACAATCACCATGAGCTTACTATGTCTCGCGGAGGTATTCTTCCGAAAAGCGAAACTGGGTCCAGTAGAACCATCTGTTCCCATGCTCCTCCGTTTTATCCCTCATTGTGGCAGTCAGGTCTGCCATTCGTTCAATATCATTTACCCTTGCGAACCACTGGGTCACCATTGGAGCAGATTGCTCTTTCCACTGACTTGGGATGCAGGCCCTAGCTGCATTGAGGAGATGTTTAAGTAAGGACTTATGATAACGCTTTATCGACATAGGAGTTAGATTGAGAAGAACTGCTGCGGGATCATTGGCTAAGGAAATGTCTGTGAACTTGTGGATGAGTCTCAGGACAGGCTGCCCGAATGTTTGTAATTTAGGGCATTCCCTGAAAATGTGAAGAATGGTGCCAATCTGTTGCCCACAGCGACAGCAGCGGTCAGATTGACCGGGGAATATTTTGGCCAACACCACCGGTGTACGATACCAGCGTGTGATCAGCTTATATGAGATCTCCTGATATTTACTGCAGAGTGACGACTTATGGGCGAAAAAGAGTATTCTGTCCTTCTGTGGTTTGGAGAATGTAGTTTGTTAGTCCCTTTTCCATTTAGCTAGGAAGGGTGGATCCGTGGAGGATTGTGCGTCTGTCAGGATTTGGTAGGACCTAGAGAGGGAACCACAAATTGGGCCATCATCCAGGCAAAGTTCCTCGAAGGGGTGGAATTGGCTAGAGAAGAACGAATGGTTAGGTAGTGATCTGAGGAAATGGATTAGCTGTCTAGCTCTCCAGCTATCCAATGCAACAGGTACTTGCTCTAGCAGTATGGTCCCCATGGGAATCAAGCCCGTGGGTCCAAGAAATAGGGCTGCTCTCAGAAGCCCTTTCGGGGCTTGCCTGGTAAAGGCCTGGTCAGACAGGCCCGGAGGGAATCTAGGATGTCCAATAATTGGGGTCATAGGAGAAGGGAAGTTAGTCAGGTGGGAAAGATGAAAAAAACTATCCATCTCGGCGAGCGAGGGGCCAATTAACGGGTGAGTAGTCACACAGGGCTCCAATGGCCTCCCCGCCCAAGGCAGACCAGCCAGTGGAACCCGCGCCTTCTCCTGCTCTAGCTTGACCCATAGCTTCAGTTCCCCATGCCGGTGTCTTATCACATATGGTCCCCCATCGGATAGTGTCCGCTGTGTACTGCGCATGCGCAGTACACAGCAACACAGATTCCGAAAATTGCCGAGCATGAACGGCACCTGCGCACTGAGTCCAGGTTCTATCCCCACTATCCAAGTGGACATAGAGTAAGAATATAAAAGAGCCGAGCGCAGCGAGGCCAAGCCCGAAGCGTGGCGAGCGAAGCTCGCCTGCGAGGGGCCCTCTAATATTCACAACCCTATGTCCGCTTGGATGGTGGGGCTACCACCTCCACTCACCGCGCAGGCGCCGTTCAGCTTCGGAGATTTTCCGAAGCTTCGTCTGCTCCGTACTGCGCATGCGCAGTACGGTGCGGACACTATATCATGGCCGGACAGTATATGGCAGAACACCGGCACCAGTCAACCACCGGTGTCATGTGCGTTGCTGTGTAATATAGAGCAGGGTCCGGGCAGCCAATACCTCCCCGCAATTTCGGTCGCAATAGCATTGCCCTACCAATACGCATATGTTTCCCGCGCCAGAGGAACTTGATAAAGATTGAGCGAACCGCATGAAAGAAAGTCTGGGGTATTTTGATAGGTAAGGCTTGTAGTAGATAGAGAAGTCGTGGCATCGCGTTCATCTTCAACACATTACAGCGTCCGAACCATGACAGAGCTAGTGGGTCCCATCTTTTAAGGTCCGCTGTAAGCCCATAGGCTTCTTTTTATGTTGTTGGCTTTGACCAGTTTTTTTTGCTTGTTTCTCAAGGCGACCATCTTGGCGTTTGTCAAGAGGGTTGGGCGTGTCTTGAAGAGAACGCTTACGGCCACATCAACCTGAAAGCACCCAATGTCGTCTGATTTCAGAGGCTAAGCAGCGTCAGGCCTGGTTAGTACCTGGATGGGAGACTCCCTGGGAAGACCAGGTGCCATAGAAGGATCTGGTCTGGTTAGTGTCTTTTTTTTTTTTTTATTCTTTATTTACGGATTGCAGGTTATACAGAGACAAACTGTAAAAGACATAGATCCCTCAGTTTTCCAGGTTAACAAAAATACATAGTTAATACTTCGTGGGGGACCGGGGGAAACCTAACAACTTATGTCAGCAGCAGCCCCAGCCGTGGCTAGGCCACCACATTATCCCACTCTAATGATCTGGCACCCTAGTGTCTACTTATAAACCAGGGCAGTCCGCGGGGCGATCCCCCTCAAGGCCCAGACTGAGGGGCCTCTAACATCGGTCACCTTCATTCTATTGGTCAAAGAGCTCAGCCGGGACCACCCCGAGGGCCGCCAACCCCTGGCTGGGAAATCGAGGGAGCAAAACGAAAAGATCCTTGCAATCACCATGTATTTTAATTATACTTGGGAGTTAGGGGGTAGGGAAAGAGGGGGGAGCAAATGGGCAGGAGAAGGGGATGGGGTAGAAAGAATGAAAGTTATAGGGGGCTAACAGTGCTACGAGGCAGACGGGGGAGAGAGTGAACCAGGGTGGTATACGAGAAGGGAGAGAAAGAAAGAGGACTCCGATGGGTTCCCACGGCCGGACCCTTCCCTCTATACACGTGCCAGAGCCTACAGATAGGATCTGTATGCATCGGAAAACCTGAACAGGCTCCAAGACAACCAACAAGCAGTGTGCTCTTCCTCCCTGTCGCCTAACGCTGATGTGAGCTGTTCCATACGGTAGATGTCGCAAACTCTTGCAAACCAGTGAGACACCAGTGGAGCGGCCTGCTGTTTCCACATGCTAGGTATACATGCCCTGGCCCCACTCAGAAGATGTTTTAAGAGAGATTTATGGTACTTCTTGCTCGAGAGTGTGGTCAGATTGAGGAAGATCGCAGCTGGGTTGTTCTGGAGATCAATAGCCGTGAGGTCATAAATGATATTGAGAACCTGTCTCCAGAAATGGGCCAGTTGAGGGCATTCCCAGAAGATATGTAGTAACGTGCCGGCTTGTTCACCGCATCTCCAGCACAAAGGGCTGTGACCGGGAAACATAGCCGCCAGGACAGTGGGGGTCCTGTACCATCGGGACTTGTGCGCAAAAAGAAGCGCGCGGTTCTTCTGGTCTGGCGAGAGCCGGACATGCAGGTCTCGCTCCCATTTTTCCACGAACACC
Organism: Lithobates pipiens; assembly: GCF_037356315.1. Taxonomy (NCBI): domain Eukaryota; kingdom Metazoa; phylum Chordata; class Amphibia; order Anura; family Ranidae; genus Lithobates; species Lithobates pipiens. Next base: position 171,931,239 of record NW_027507791.1, on the reverse strand, counting down.
AGGTTACCCTGGGAGAGTTGGTCCAGTAGGATGCGATATGACAGGGAAAGAGACCTTCGGGTCGGTCCCTCTCCTGAGAATACCTCCTCAAACGATGTTAGGGGTCTGCGGAATTCGCCACTGTTTGGCAAAGATTTCAAGAAGTGGGAGAGTTGGGAAAGCTTCCACTGTCCCAGGGCCGTGGTTGCTAACGCCTCGTACATAGTGGAGACCGCTGTCCACGTCCTAGGGCCAAGAAAAGAAGAGGCCCGCACAAGGTCCCAGTCAGGGTCGAGGCGGAAAGACTTTTCCGTCATGCCGGGTTCAAAGCGTGGGTGTCCAATAATAGGAGTCATGGGCGAAGGGAAACTGGGCACGCCCGTCAGGGTAAAATATCTGTCTAGCTCTTGTAACGTTGGCTCAATGTGTGGGTGTGCCCGCGTCGCTCCCGACCAGCCCGGTCCACTCCAGGGCAAACCCTCAAGTGGAAATGGTACGGATTCATGCTCCAGACGAACCCACAGCTTATCCTTCAGGTGTCTGCACCAGTCAACTACTCTGTTCATGTGCACCGCCGTATAGTACCATGCCGGATCTGGGAGGCCAATCCCTCCCTTGTCTTTTGGTCTGAGCAGTAATGTTCGGCTGAGTCTTGGAGGCCTGCCCTGCCATACGTATCGAATAAAGATGGAGCGCATGGCTTTAAAAAATGATTGGGGGATTTTTATCGGTAAGGCTTGTAATAGGTACAAGAGTCTGGGCATTACATTCATTTTGAGCACATTGCATCTCCCAAACCAAGAGGTCGCCAACTTTGACCACCTCTCTAGATCTACGGCAAATTTTTTTAGAAGCGGCTGGAAATTCAATTGGAAAATCAGATGTGGGTCCGGGGGAACCTTGGTACCCAGATATTGTATAGCCCCAGTTGCCCAACGAAAGGGAAAATTAGTGCTTAGACTCGTCTGGGCATTGGTAGACAGGGAGACGTTGAGTGCTTCCGATTTCTGTAAGTTAATTTTAAAATTTGACAGGGTGCCATATCGTCTTATTTCCGCTAAGAGATTCGGCAATGTAATGTGAGGCTCTGAGACATAGAACAAGAGGTCATCTGCAAAGGCTGCGACCTTATGGTGGTGTGAGGGGGTGTCCAGTCCCTTGATGTCTATGTTCTGCCTGATGTGGTGCAGCAAGGGTTCAAGCGATAGGACAAACAAAAGGGGGGACAACGGGCATCTCTGCCTCGTTCCATTGCCAATAGTGAAACGCGACGAGGCAAACCCATTGACCCTAACCATCGCCGTCGGTGACGAGTAAAGAGCTGTAACCCATGAAAGCATGGGGGGGGGTACACCCAGGCTTCGCAGTGTGGCTAGCAAAAAAGGCCAGCTCACCCTGTCAAACGCTTTTTCTGTGTCCACAGAGAGCAACATAATCGGTAGTTTAAGGCGTCTGGCGCGTTCTATAACATTGATTGTCCTGGTAGTGTTGTCTCGGGCTTCCCTGTTACGAATAAACCCCACCTGATCCAGAGGTATCAGGCGTTGGAGAATGGGCACCAACCGCTCCGCCAGTATCTTAGTGAAGAGCTTAAGGTCGCTGTTTAATAAGGAGATGGGCCTGTAGTTCGCACAGAGAAGCGGATCCTTCTCCGGCTTGGGTATGACCGAGATGCTTGCCTGCAACAGCTCAGGTGGAAAGGTCTGGCCCTCCAATAGGGCGTTAAAAGCTGACACAAACGGCGTGGACAACAGGGAGAGGAAGGCCTTATAATAAGGGACCGTAAACCCATCTGGGCCTGGTGCCTTGCCCTTGGGTGAGTCTCTTAACGCTGCCGACAATTCCTCCGGGGAGATAGGTTGCGAGAGAAGCTCTATCTCTTCCTGTGTAAGCGACGGGAGGTTTGCCGAAGCTAGGTACTCATCAATGGCCGCTGTGCCGGCCTGGAGGGCATCTCCTGAGTCCCGGGGGTGCAAGTTATAAAGGGCTTCATAGAAAGATCGGAAACACTCCGCTATCTCCCGTGAATCATGAAGCTTGGCACCCGAAGGGGAGGTTATGGTTGGAATGAAGGACGCGTTGCGTTGGGCACGCAGGGAGTTCGCTAGGGACCTACTACACTTGTCTCCATATTCATAATACGTCCTGCGGACCCACATGAGTCTGGTTCTAGCCTGAAAGAGAGAGAAATCTCTGATTTGTTCTCTAAGATCTCTCACCTCCAGCGCAGCAGTCGGCTGGGATTTGTGTCGTTGTTCACACGCATGCAACTTGGCAATACGTTTGGAGAGAGCCTCAGTTTTGGCCACTTTGAGTCTATGACCATGTTTAATAAGAATGCCCCTAATGTAGCATTTATGAGCCGCCCATAACATGAGGGGGTTGGAAACAGAATCACGGTTATGATCAAAGTAACTTTCTAATTCCCTAAGCAGGTCTGCGTGGGTCTCAGGGTCCTTCAGGAGAGACTCGTTCAGTCTCCACCAGGACTGACCACGCGACTCCTGTTGTAGCTTCAGCATCAAAGAAATCGGGGCATGGTCAGATATGTGGCCTATCTGAGTGTCTGTGACCGCCGGGATAGCATTGTGGGTCGACTAAAAACATATCTATACGTGAGTAAGAACCATGAGCGGTGGAAAAGAACGTATAGTCCCTATCCTGTGGGTGAAGCGTACGCCACACATCGATCAGTCGGTGGGAGTGTAGCAGGTCTCTTATGTGTGAACGCGTTCTCGCAGAAATCGCAGAGGTGCCCGATGATGAGTCTCTGCGGGGGTCCAAGGTGAGGTTAAAGTCCCCCCCAACGATCAAAGTACCCTCCGAGAATGCAGCCAGGGCTATACTGGCTGCATTACTATAAAGCCGTGGTATTTGGTCTGTCCTGAAATGGGTCTCCTGGAGGAAAACTATTTGGGGCTTCATCCGCCACAATTCTGTTAGGCAGCTGGACCTTTTTTCAGGTACATTCAGCCCTTTCACATTCCAGGAAACCAGCTTCAGGGCCATGACGGCAGTGGTACCCGGCCGGCGGTCCCCACCAGAGTCAGTAGTAGATATAGAGTTCAAGCACAGAGGAAGAGGAGGAGAAAAAGGAAAAGCAGTAACGAAGCGGAGAAGGTCCGGAGTTAGTAGGGAGGAGGAGGGTAGGAGGGGTGGGGATAGATCGGGGAATTGCTAAAGCTCCTATCGGAGAGAACCTGCCGGTTAGGGCAGAGGGGCCTAGTGGGGGAAGAGGTAAGGCACTGCAGAGGGAGGAACTCGTCGGTGCAGTACCCCTCCAGCATCCCATGGTCCATGCAGTCGCAATCGGGCGTGCACGGAGCTTCTTTGGCATCTTAACTACGACATCAAACGCATTATAGAACATCACTGCAGCAGGTATCGGGCAGTTAACAACAGTAGAACAGTGCATAATTAGACCAACATATTAAACTTTTCAACACAGAGTATAGATAAATTTATACCACCCAGGCACCCGCCCCTCCCCCCCATCCCAAAAAAAAATGGAAAAAAGGGGGGGGGGGGGGGGAGAGGGGGAGGGAGCGGGAACGCCGCCCAGGGGCACCCGGGGGGCACCACCAGGCAGTCCAAAAACACAAAGAGCGCCGAGACTAGGGCACCTGTAGATAAACAGTAACGAGAATGGTGAACAGTACCGCCAATGACTCAGGGCTTCGTCCAGGAAGCGCAGTGTCCAACTCTGTTCTTCCAATGTCCTTCCTCTCCCCTAGCGGGGGCACTGGGAACAATGGCCCGTGGCATGGTAAACAACACAAAGCTGGATACTCCAGCCGTCTATGTTGGTAGAGAAAAAGAAAACAAAAAAAAAAGGGTATAACACAGGAATAACGGAAAATTACTGTACTCTCTCAGGGTTCACGATCTTGGGGGGCCTGCGATCTCTGACGTTGGGATCGACGGTGGCGTCTCACTCTCTGTGGCCTGGTTGAGGGGTTGTTCGTCGGGGCCACTGCTCCCTGGGGGACAACAGGAGCCAACCAGTCGGGGACCTGAACCGAGGGCAGGCCCAAAGCCTCCAGAAAGGACGGGACCTCCGAAGGGTGTCGTAGCGCAAGGGGCCTCCCATTTTTGCGCACTATAAGGTGAAACGGATGGCCCCACTTGTATGGAATCCTCCGTTCAGTTAGGTGTTCCAGAAGGGGTCGCAGATAGCGTCTCATCTGGAAGGTCTTGCGGGATACATCTGGCAGAAGGGTGACTTGGGCCCCGTCAAAATCAATGCTGCCTTTGCGCCACGACGCTTGCAGGACATCCTCCCTAACTGAGTAATTGTGGAGACAGCATAAAACGTCACGTGGCCGGTTCTCTGTGGGGCTCCTGGGGCCCAGGGTCCTGTGGACTCTATCAATGGCTGTGTCAGCAGCGCAGTCCAGACAGGCGTTAAATATAGCTGTAACTGTGGCTTTGAGGTCTGCCTGGCCAGTGGCTTCGGGCAAGTCTCTGATCCTGATGTTGCATCTGCGGTTGCGATTCTCAAGGTCATCCACTAGGAGTTGCAACTGTGCCACTCTGTCAGGAAGGGTATCATGTGCGGCTTGCAGGCCAGAAACATCAGTGGTCAGGGAGGTCACATCCGATGCCAGGGTGGTCACCCGCTCGTTCGTAGCCGACACGTCACGTTTGACCCCTGCGATTTCATGTCACAAGGTCGTTTCAATCCTGGCTGCCATACAGCTAAAGTCTGCTTTAGTGGGAAGGTTTTGGAGTAAAGCTAGGATGGCCTTGTCCCCCAATAATGCTGGTGCTGGTGGCAGCGGTGGGTCCCCCTGTGTGTCTGAGGCGAGAGCAGCCTGGCCATTCGGTCCTGGGATGAGGCTTCCACTGCGGGAGGGTCTCTGGGACAGTTGGGAGTTGTGAGGGAACCAGGGTGGCAGGCCGCTATGGTCCGGGCTGTCAAGCGAGGCCATGGACAGTGAGCGGGGGAGACACGGGGACAAGTCACTAGGCGGGGAGAACGGGGGCATGTCGTGTCCCTGCATAGCAGTCTGCTCACCTTCCCTCTGTGCCGCGTGTCCTGGAGCGCCGGAGGCCGCGGGCGCCATCTTGGCTGGATCCGGCGTGGAGGCCGGAGGCTGCAGCGGGACCAAGTACCTGTCCATGGCAGCAGCGGCGGACCCCGCTCGGCTGGCTGTGTTCCGCCGAAGCGCGGAGATGTCGGCGATGCCGAAATATGCGACCAAACTGTGGTAAAGGGGTGCGGAGGGGTCACGGACCGGGAGCTCCGGAAAAGAGCGTCCTCACTCCTTCATGCCTAGGCCACGCCCCCCCTGGTTAGTGTCTTGATTGGGAGATCGCCTGGGAATACTGGATGCCGTAGGCTTCTTTTTATGTTGTTGGCTTTGACCTGTTTTTTTTAGCTTGTTTCCCAAGGTGACCATCTTGGCCTTTGTCAAGAGGCTTCAGAGTGCCCAAAGAGAGTGCCTACGGCCAAATCCCCTATATAGTATCTTATATATAATAACTAAAAATATTATTTATTATTATAGATATAGATATATAGTATAGTGATTTGGCCGTAGGCACTCTCTTTGGGCACTCTGAAGCCTCTTGACAAAGGCCAAGATGGTCACCTTGGGAAACAAGCTAAAAAAAACAGGTCAAAGCCAACAACATAAAAAGAAGCCTACGGCATCCAGTATTCCCAGGCGATCTCCCAATCAAGACACTAACCAGACCAGATCCTTCTATGGCACCTGGTCTTCCCAAGGAGTCTCCCATCCAGGTACTAACCAGGCCTGACGCTGCTTAGCCTCTGAAATCAGACGAGATCGGGTTCTTTCAGGTTGATGTGGCCGTAAGCGTTCTCTTCAAGACACGCCCAACCCTCTTGACAAACGCCAAGATGCTCACCTTGAGAAACAAGCAAAAAAAAACAGGTCAAAGCCAACAACATAAAAAGAAGCCTATGGGCTTACAGCGGACCTTAAAAGTTGGGACCCACTAGCTCTGTCATGGTTCGGACGCTGTAATGTGTTGAAGATGAACGCGATGCCACGACTTCTGTATCTACTACAAGCCTTACCTATCAAAATACCCCAGACTTTCTTTCATGCGGTTCACTCAATCTTTATCAAGTTCCTCTGGCGCGGAAAACATATGCGTATTGGTAGGGCAATGCTATTGCGACCGAAATTGCGGGGAGGTATTGGCTTCCCGGACCCTGCTCTATATTACACAGCGACGCACATGACACCGGTGGTTGACTGGTGCCGGTGTTCTGCCATATACTGTCCGGCCATGATATAGTGTCCGCGCCGTACTGCGCATGCGCAGTACGGAGCAGACGAAGCTTCGGAAAATCTCCGAAGCTGAACGGCGCCTGCGCGGTGAGTGGAGGTGGTAGCCCCACCATCCAAGCGGACATAGGGTTGTGAATATTAGAGGGCCCCTCGCAGGCGAGCTTCGCTCGCCACGCTTCGCTCGCCACGCTTCGCTCGCCACGCTTCGGGCTCGGCCTCGCTGCGCTCGGCTCTTTTATATTCTTACTCTGTGTCCACTTGGATAGTGGGGATAGAACCTGGACTCGACATCTACCGTATGGAACAGCTCACATCAGCGTTAGGCGACAGGGAGGAAGAGCACACTGCTCGTTGGTTGTCTTGGAGCCTGTTCAGGTTTTCCAACGCATACAGATCCTATCTGTAGGCTCTGGCACGTGTATAGAGGGAAGGGTCCGGCCGTGGGAACCCATCGGAGTCCTCTTTCTTTCTCTCCCTTCTCGTATACCACCCTGGTTCACTCTCTCCCCCGTCTGCCTCGTAGCACTGTTAGCCCCCTATAACTTTCATTCTTTCTACCCCCATCCCCTTCTCCTGCCCATTTGCTCCCCCCTCTTTCCCTACCCCCTAACTCCCAAGTATAATTAAAATACATGGTGATTGCAAGGATCTTTTCGTTTTGTTCCCTCGATTTCCCAGCCAGGGGTTGGCGGCCCTCGGGGTGGTCCCGGCTGAGCTCTTTGACCAATAGAATGAAGGTGACCGATGTTAGAGGCCCCTCAGTCTGGGCCTTGAGGGGGATCGCCCCGGGGACTGCCCTGGTTTATAAGTAGACACTGGGGTGCCAGATCATTAGAGTGGGATAATGTGGTGGCCTAGCCACGGCAGGGGCTGCTGCTGACATAAGTTGTTAGGTTTCCCCCGGTCCCCCACGAAGTATTAACTATGTATTTTTGTTAACCTGGAAAACTGAGGGATCTATGTCTTTTACAGTTTGTCTCTGTATTACCTGCAATCCATAAATAAAGAATAAAAAAAAAAAAAGACACTAACCAGACCAGATCCTTCTATGGCACCTGGTCTTCCCAGGGAGTCTCCCATCCAGGTACTAACCAGGCCTGACGCTGCTTAGCCTCTGAAATCAGACGACATCGGGTGCTTTCAGGTTGATGTGGCCGTAAGCGTTCTCTTCAAGACACGCCCAACCCTCTTGACAAACGCCAAGATGGTCGCCTTGAGAAACAAGCAAAAAAAACAGGTCAAAGCCAACAACATAAAAAGAAGCCTATGGGCTTACAGCGGACCTTAAAAGATGGGACCCACTAGCTCTGTCATGGTTCGGACGCTGTAATGTGTTGAAGATGAACGCGATGCCACGACTTCTCTATCTACTACAAGCCTTACCTATCAAAATACCCCAGACTTTCTTTCATGCGGTTCGCTCAATCTTTATCAAGTTCCTCTGGTGCGGAAAACATATGCGTATTGGTAGGGCAATGCTATTGCGACCGAAATTGCGGGGAGGTATTGGCTTCCCGGACCCTGCTCTATATTACACAGCGACGCACATGACACCGGTGGTTGACTGGTGCCGGTGTTCTGCCATATACTGTCCGGCCATGATATAGTGTCCGCATGCGCAGTACGGAGCAGACGAAGCTTCGGAAAATCTCCGAAGCTGAACGGCGCCTGCGCGGTGAGTGGAGGTGGTAGCCCCACCATCCAAGCGGACATAGGGTTGTGAATATTAGAGGGTCCCTCGCAGGCGAGCTTCGCTCGCCACGCTTCGGGCTCGGCCTCGCTGCGCTCGGCTCTTTTATATTCTTACTCTATGTCCACTTGGATAGCGGGGATAGAACCTGGACTCGGTGTGCAGGCGCCGTTCATGCTCGGCAATTTTCGGAATCTGTGTTGCTGTGTACTGCGCATGCGCAGTACACAGCGGACACTATCCGATGGGGAACCATATGTGATAAGACACCGGCATGGGGAACTGAAGCTATGGGTCAAGCTAGAGCAGGAGATGGCGCGGGTTCCACTGGCTGGTCTGCCTTGGGCGGGGAGGCCATTGGAGCCCTGTGTGACTACTCACCCGTTAATTGGCCCCTCGCTCGCCGAGATGGATAGTTTTTTTCACCTTTCCCACCTGACTAACTTCCCTTCTCCTATGACCCCAATTATTGGACATCCTAGATTCCCTCCGGGCCTGTCTGACCAGGCCTTTACCAGGCAAGCCCCGAAAGGGCTTCTGAGAGCAGCCCTATTTCTTGGACCCACGGGCTTGATTCCCACGGGGACCATACTGCTAGAGCAAGTACCTGTTGCATTGCATAGCTGGAGAGCTAGACAGCTAATCCATTTCCTCGGACCACTACCTAACCATTCGTTCTTCTCTAGACAATTCCACCCCTTCGAGGAACTTTGCCTGGATGATGGCCCAATTCGTGGTTCCCTCTCTAGGTCCTACCAAATCCTGACAGACGCACAATCCTCCACGGATCCACCCTTCCTAGCTAAATGGAAAAGGGACTTACAAACTACATTCTCCAAACCACAGAAGGACAGAATACTCTTTTTCGCCCATAAGTCGTCACTCTGCAGTAAATATCAGGATATCTCATATAAGCTGATCACACGCTGGTATCGTACACCGGTGGTGTTGGCCAAAATATTCCCCGGTCAATCTGACCGCTGCTGTCACTGTGGGCAACAGACTGGCACCATTCTCCACATTTTCTGGGAATGCCCTAAATTACAAACATTCTGGCAGCCTGTCCTGAGACTCATCCACAAGTTCGCAGACATTTCCTTAGCCAATGATCCCGCAGCAGTTCTTCTCAATCTAACTCCTATGTCGAGAAAGCGTTATCATAAGTCCTTACTTAAACATCTCCTCAATGCAGCTAGGGCCTGCATCCCAAGTCAGTGGAAAGAGCAATCTGCTCCAATGGTGACCCAGTGGTTCGCAAGGGTAAATGATATTGAACGAATGGAAGACCTGACTGCCACAATGAGGGATAAAACGGAGGAGCATGGGAACAGATGGTTCTACTGGACCCAGTTTCGCTTTTCGGAAGAATACCTCCGCGAGACATAGTAAGCTCATGGTGATCGTTGGAGATCGCTGTTCCAAACGTTGGACAGCTGATGAGCTGGTGAGCCGAGGGCGTCTCTTGCTCCCTGGGAGGGGACCCCACCCTATCCACTCTACCCACGACACCCCCTTACCCCTTCTTTTCCTTTTCTGCCATTTCCTTCCCCAATCTTCTCTTTCCCCTTCTCCCTCCTTTCAGTTCTACTATTTCCCTTCTTAACTCAAAAAAGGGAAAAGAAAATGGTATGTTCCGACCCCATTTGACTACTACACAATACTCTTCCCCTATCTATGGATATCTAAACTCTTCGAGGGTAGCAGGGCTAGTATCAATAATATTTTAAGTGGTAGAGGATCCCAACGAGATGGAGCTTTAATCTCATCTTGATATGACCGCAAAGCTGTACACGTGCTATTCTCCTCAGACTTCTTACCATTGGCTCTGATATCCATGCAATATGATCATTTGATTGTAACTATTTGTATCACACATTCTGTGAAGTTGCCTTTACATTGTATGTCGCATACTACTAAATAAAAAATAAAAAAAACAGAAGCCTATGGCACCTGGTATTCCCAGGCGGTCTCCCATCCAGGTACTAACCAGGCCCGACACTGTTTAGCATCCGAGATCAGACGAGATTGGGCGCTTTCAGGGTGATGGGGCCATAGGTGATCTCTTCGGGCACTCTCAACCCTCTTGACAAATGCCAAGATGGTCACCTTGGGAAACAAGTGAAAAAAAAAAACAGGTCAATGTCAACAACATAAAAAGAAGACTACGGCACCTGGTATTCCAACGCCATCTCCCATCCAGGTACTAACTAGGCCCAACCCTTCTTAGCCTCAGAGAAGAGAAGAGATAGGGCTCTTTCAGGGTGATGCTGCTGTAAGCGATCTCTTTGGGCACTCTCAACCCTCTTGACAAATGCCAAGATGGTCACCTTGGGAAACAAGAAAAAAAAAAAAACGAATCAACGCCAACAACATAAAAAGAAGCCTACAATAACTGGTAATCCCAGGTGGTCTCCCATCCAGGTACTAACCAGGCCAGACTCTTCTTAGCCTCCAAGATCAGATGAGATTGGGTGCTTTCGGAGTGATGTGGCCATAGGCAATCTCTTCAGGCACTCTCAACCCTCTTGACAAACACCAAGATGGTCACTTTGGGAAATAAGCGAAAAAAAAAACAGGTCAACGCCAACAACATAAAAAGAAGTCTACGACACCTGGTATTCCCAGGCGGTCTCCCATCCAGGTACTAACAAGGCCCGACTCTATTAGCCTCCAACATCAAACGAGATCGGGTGCTTTCAGGGTGATGTGCCCGTAGGCAATCTCTTCAGGCACTTTCAACCCTCTTGACAAACGCCAAGATGGTCACCTTGGGAAACAAGCAAAAAAATATAAATAAGTCGGAAGCTAGAGACAATACGGCCCGAGTCCTCAATTTAATCCATGCGGCGCATTAACAGGGAAGGCCCTTGCTTATGTTGTCAACGGACGTGGAGAAGGACTTTGACAGGGTGGCCTGGCACTTTATGCAGGCCACCCTGGAACATATAGGTCTTGGCCCCAACATGATGAGCTGGGTAATGTCGCTTTACTCCACGCCGTCGGCAGCGGTACGGGTGACCGAGGGGTGCTCGGACTCTTTCCCCATCACTAATGGGACGAGGCAGGGGTGCCCTCTGTCTCCCCTAATTTTAATTCTGACACTGGAACCACTTATGTGTCACGTTCGGAATGACCCGAATATTACTGGCATATCCAAACCCTCGGCACACCACAAAATTGCGGCGTACGCTGACGATCTAATTTTTTCCGTCTCCAATCCACACATTTTGCTTCCCAAAATACTTGCGTCTCTACAGCGACACGGCAGCCTATCAAACTATAAAAACAATTGCGCCAAGTCGGCTGTATTGAATATATCGGTCCCGGATGGTGAGGCCAAGAGGCTCCGGTCCGCTTTTCCATTCTACTGGGCTGAAAAATCTATACGTTAACTGGGCGTTGACATCGCAGCGGATTTAGCGCAATTGTACCTGCTTAATTTTGTCCCTCTCCTGGATAGACTGAAATCTGATTTGGGAAACTGGCATGCTTTAACACTGACCTGGTTCGGGCGCTGTAATGCATTCAAAATGATGGCCCTCCCTCGGATCTTATACATGTTCCAGACATTACTGATCTGGTTACCCCCAATTTTTTTCAGACAACTGCAGGTGCTGCTCCGGGACTTTATTTGAGCGCGCAAACCGCCCAGAGCCCGTTTGCAATTGCTTGCCAGACCAAAGGACAAGGGGGGTCTGGGTCTCCCAGATCTCAGACAATACTACAGAGTGACTCTGCTAGGGAGAGTCGTTGATTGGCATTGTAATGGCCCACACAAGCAGTGGGTGGAGATGGAGATTGAGGATGGATCCATTCCCCTATTGACCTCCCCGTGGCTCCTGTCCTCCCTACCAAAAGACCTCAGAGGTCACCCCGTAGTGGGAGCTACGTTGGCTGTTGTGCGGAGGTTGTTCCGCTGCACACACATTGCTCCCCTGCCATCACCAATGACTCCGGTTATAGGTAATCCAGACTTCCCACCGGGATTTACCAACAAGAAACTGCGACAGTTGACAGTGGTGGGGAAACAGCGTCTGGGAGAGGTGTGGCCCACGGGAGGGCTCCCGACCACGCAAACTGACGCCGAGCTTTCTGACCCTCCGCTTGACTTGTTTAGTGCTTATCAACTTCGTCCCTTTCTTCTGGCCATACAAAGGGCCCCCAAAACTCCTAGAGACCTGACACCCTATAAATCCATCTGTCACAAAAGGGAACCTGTGCGACACACCCTCTCCCTCCTGTACAACCTATTGTGTAGTCAGGAGGAGGAGTCGACCCCACCATTTATCCACAAATGGGAGAGGGACTTAGGCATCACATTTACCCCACAACAGATAGGGAAGATCCTGACCTTAGTACATAAAGCTTCCATCGCAAACCAATATCAAGATACAAGATAGTCTCACGCTGGTATAGAGTCCCATACCTTCTGAATAAAATGGATAGATCGATCCCGGATGTTTGTTGGAGGTGAAATTCAGATATGGGGACCATGGGACACCTTTTCTGGGCATGCCCGACCTTGAGGAACTTTTGGGTTCCCAGTAGCGTGCCTTCTACACTTGACCGAACAGCCTGTTCGAAAATACAAAAAAACCCTCACAATGCAACTCCTGAATGCCGCCCGGGCCTGCATTCCCGCACTGTGGAGGCAGCCTCAGCCCCCATCCAAGGTGCTGTGGTATTCCAAAGTCAATCATATTCTCCGGATGGAAGAATTGACCGCCACCCTTCACAACACTGAAGAGGCATTTAGTGTTACATGGAGGCCCTGGAGGTATTTTACTGGTACTCGAGACTACATTCGGGAGGTGAGCAGTGCCCCCGTCCCAGAAAACGACTGAACATCTAACGTTTACCTACGTAGGCCATGTCTGCCCTGGGTGGCATTCCCCCCCTCCCTTTTTGTCTTTATTTTTCTTTTTTTCCCCGCCGATATCCCCCCACCTCCTCTCTCTCCGTCTTTGCACTCTCTTCTTCCCCCGTCCTCCCTTTTGACTATGCCTTGTCTCCTTACTAGCCTTTGGGACCCAGAAGAGCCCCAGGGTTCTGGACACGACCGGCTCATATTTTACTCTGGTTCACATAGGTCATGATAAGCTGGCTCCCTGTGGTCCCAGTTGCTCTCCATGATTACATTTGTCCGAACAGGGCTGCATTAGTTATACTGTACTACATGTCCGAGGTGGGGTTTCTCTATTTTCTGCATGAAACTGTAGGACTCCCCTCTGAGAACCCAGAGTTATTTGGCTGCCTATTTTTTGTTAGCATGTAATTGTGACCCTGGGTCATGCTGTATGGTTGACTGTTATATTTATGTTGTTCTACTTAATAAAAGAATAAAAAAAATAAAAAAAATAAGTCAATGCCAACAGCTTAAACCTAAAGCCTATGGCATCGAGAAATCCCAGGCGGTCTCCCATCCAGGTACTAACCATGTCCCAACCCTGCTTAGCCTCTGAGATCAAATGCACGCTCAACCCTCTTGACAAACGCCAAGATGGTCACCTTGGGAAACAAACAAAAAAAACAAGTCAACGCCAACAACATAAAAAGAAGCCTGCGGCATCTGGAAAACCCAGGCGGTCTCCCATCCAGGTACAAACCAGGCCCAACCCTGCTTAGCCTCTGAGACCAAACGAGATTGGGCGCTTTCAGGGTGTTGTGCCCGTAAGCAATTTCTTTGTGCACTCTCAACCCTCTTGACAAATGCCAAGATGGTCACCTTGGGAAACAAGGGAAAAAAAACAGGTCAAAGCCAACAACATAAAAAGAATCCTACGGTATCCGGTATTCCCAGGCGATCTCCCAATCAAGACACTAACCAGACCAGATCCTTCTATGTCACCTGGTCTTCCCAGGCAGTCTCCCATCCAGGTACTAACCAGGCCTGATGCTGCTAAGCCTCTGAAATCAGATGAGATCGGGTGCTTTCAGGGTGATGTGGCTGTAAGTGTTCTCTTCAAGACACGCCCAACCCTCTTGACAAACGCCAAGATGGTCGCCTTGAGAAACAAGTTCAAAGCCAACAACAAAAAAAGAAACCTATGGCACCTGGTATTTCCAGGCGGTCTCCCATCCAGGTACTAACCAGGCCCGACACTGTTTAGCCTCTGAGATCAGATGAGATTGGGCACTTTCAGGGTGATGGGGCCGTAGGTGATCTCTTTGGGCACTCTCAACCCTCTTGTTAAGCGCCAAGATGGTCACCTTGGGAAACAAGCGAAAATAAACAGGTAAACGCCAACAACATAAAAAGAAGCCTACGGCACCTGGTATTCACAGATAGTCTCCCATACAGGTATTAACCAGGCCGTACACTGCTAGGTCTCCGAGATCAATGAGATTGTGCGCTTTCAGGGTGATGTGGCCATATGTGTTCTATTTAGACACTCTCAACCCTCTTGACAAATACCAAGATGGTTATCTTGGGAAACAAGTGAAAAAAAAAGGTCAACGCCAACAACATAGACCCTGGCGGTCTCCCATCTGACCCAGACCCTGCTTAGCCTCTGAGATTTGGCGCTTTCAGGGTGATGTGACCTCAGACGAACGCTTTGGGACATACTCAAAACTCTTGACTGATGCTAAAATGGTCACCTTGGGAAACAAGCGAAAGAAAAACAGGTCAAAGCCAACAATATAAAAAGATTCCTACGGCACCTTTAATTAGGTACTATCCAGGCCGGACCCTGCTTAGCCTCTGAGATCAGATGAGATTGGGCGCTTTCAGGGGGATGTGGCCGTAGGAGATTTCTTTGGGCTCTCTCAGCCCTCTTGACAAATGCCAAGATGATCACCTTGAGAAACAAGCGGAAAAAAAAAAACCATGTCAACGCCAACAACATAAAAAGAATCCTACGGCACCTGGTATTCCCAGTTGGTCTCCCATCCAGTTACTAATCAGGCCCGACAATGCTTAGCCTCCGAGATCAGACAAGATCAGGCACTTTCAAGGTGATGGGGCCATAGGCGATCTCTTCGGGCACTCTCAACCATCTTGACAAACGCCAACATGGTCATCTTGGGAAACAAGCGAAAAAAACCAAGTCATTGCCAACATTGGAGGCTAAGCAGGGTTGAGCAATCAGTTTCCTTGCCTGAAATAGGCATCTCAGAACTGCCATCTGGCTACTTCCCGGGTTTCCAACTCCTTAAACTAATCCCAGGAGACAATACTTCGCCTCCATCCTGGTGGAGGTTCCAACCACCCGATCAATGGTTCCTGTCACCTCTGTCCAGTAGCGGATCAACTTTGGGCATCTCCAAAACATGTGCATCATGTCTCCCCCCATGTTCCCGCACCGGGGGCAACTTGCGTCCGGCCGTTCGGCCAAACTGAAAAAGTTTACGAGGAGCATAATAGGTTCTATATAATAAGAACAGATGTGACATCCTCTGTGAGGAGAGCCACAATTCACCACAGGCAGGATTCCTGTGGCCAATTATAGCTCAGGGGGGTTTAGTACACACCCCACACTATATAAGGCTGCCAGCACGGCGGCCTTGTATAGTGTGTTGCGGTGGTCAGGGAAAGAGGACGATAGGCAGGGACAGTGTCTTTACTGCTTGGGAACCTAGCACTGTTACAGTGGGTGTTATGTGCCTCCTGCACAGTACACACCTGAAGCTACCCTTTATTACTGGTGTTCAATTTCTGCAATACATGCATCTGCAGTGCAGAAGTTAGAGTCGGTGTTGTGTGCCTCCTGCACAGTATACACCTTATTGCTGGTGTTCTGTTTCTGTAATACAGGAACCTAGCACTGTTACAGTGCTAGGGTGTACAGAGAAGCTGGTATATATAGAAGACTACAGCATACAGAAGAAAGGCTAGTGAATACAGAATACAGGTTTCGTGTATGTAGATAGGCTTGAGTATACAGAGATGCTAGAGTAAACAGTGAGGCTGGGGTACACAGAGAGGCTAGTTTAAAGACAAATACAAAGATGTTAGTGTATATAGAGAGGTTAGTGTATAGAGAGAGTCGAGTGTATACAGAAAGGACAGTGCATATAGAGAAGCTAGTGTATACAGAAAGGGTATACATGAAAGCTGACATTCTATACAGAAGACTGGGTAGTGTATACAGAGAGCCTAGTGGGTACAGAAGACAGGCTGGTGTATTCTAGCTAGTTTTTACAGTCTAGTGTATACAGAAGACAGGCTGTGGTATACAGAGAGTTTAGTGTATTCAGAGAGTCTAGTGTATACAGTCGGCGAGTGTATACATAAGACTGGCTAGTTTACACAGTGTTTACAGAGATGCAAGGGTGTACAGAGAAGCTGGTATATATAGAAGACTACAGCATACAGAAGAAAGGCTAGTTAATACACAATACAGATGACTCGTGTATGTAGATAGGCTTGAGTATACAGAGATGCTAGAGTAAACAGTGAGGCTGGGGTACACAGAGAGGCTAATTTAAAGAGAGGCTAGTATATACAAAGATGTTAGTGTATATAGAGAGGTTAATGTATAGAGAGGGTCGAGAGTATACAGAAAGGACAGTGCATATAGAGAAACTAGTGTATACAGAAGACAGGCTTGGGTATACATCAAAGCTGACAGTGTATACAGAAGACTGGGTAGTGCATACAGAGAGTCTATTGGGTAAAGAAGACAGGCTGGTGTATTCTAGCTAGTTTTTACAGTCTAATGTATACAGAAGACAGGCTGTGGTATACTTGAGGGTTTAGTGTATTCAGAGAGTCTAGTGTACAGAGATGCAAGGGTGTACAGAGAAGCGAGAAGCTAGTATATATAAGGCTAGTGAATACAGGCTAGTGAATACAGAATACAGACTCATGTATGCAGATAGGCTTGAGTATACAGAGATGCTAGAGTAAACAATGAGGCTGGGGTACACAGAGAGGCTAATTTAAAGAGAGGCTAGTATATACAAAGATGTACGGCACCTGGTATTCACAGATAGTCTCCCATACACGTTTAGTGTATTACAGAGATGCAAGGGTGTACAGAGAAGCTAGTATATATAGAAGACTACAGCATACAGAAGAAAGGCTAGCGAATACAGAATAAAGGCTGGCTTCTACGGAGAGGCTACCACTACGGAGATGCAGAACACTATCTAGGGTATATAGAGAGGCTAGATTATACAGAGAGGCTAGTGCATAGAGTGAAGCTATTGTATATATAGAAGCCTGGTTAGTGTATACAGAGAAGCTAGTGTGTAATGAAGAAAGGCTAGACAGGCTATAAAGAGAGACAAGTTTTTACAGAAGACAGTTTGGGGTATACAGAGATGCTAGTTTATACAGAGGATACAGAAGACAGAAGACGGGCTAGTGTATTCAGAACATAGGCTAGTGTATATCGAAGACAGGCTATTGTATGCAGAAGACCGGCTAGTGTAAACATACTGGTGTATATAGAGAGGCTAGTGAATTTAGAGGGTAGGCTAAGTGATAACAGAAGACAATCTGGGCTATACAGAGACATCTCATCATTTCATCTAGCTCACATCTCTAATGGAGTTTGTCTCATTGCCATGTTATGCCTTTTCATTCTTATGCTAAATATAGATCACTACACGATTTTAATCATCCACATCAAGCATGCAATAAAACTATCATACATCAAAATAAACCATGTACGCTTTTGCTCTATTTTGCATATTTGTACCGGGACTGTGAGTATGTGACAGTCCTGACACACCATGCTGACTTATTTTTCTTTATTTCTTATTAGAAATGGAGAGTACTATCTCAAAATCCGCTTAAATCTATTCACTTCCATGAGTTCTACCGCTAATTGTACCTTAATGCAAAATGTTCACAAAACCATCCATTTGCTACCAGACATGTTGCACATACTAAGAGTAATGTAACCATCGCTCTCTAACGATGTAAACAGTTTTATTGCTTTTCTGATATTGACCGAGTATCTCTGACATTAACTGAGTATCTCTCTGCACTATGATCTTATTAATAATAATAATAATAATAATAATAGGATTGTGTAATGCAAAGATCAACTAGTCTAATATAAGCTTTCTCATCGGTACCGGCATATCCTTTAAATTTAGACTAACGCAACTATTTCTCGGCCATTTTCAAACTAAGCTTTCAATCTCTTACCATTGAACAGCGATACTTCCTCCCTACAATATTAAGCCATTTAAATGTCCTATTGGTCGTCTATATTATACAACTCTCTGAAAAGCCTATATGTAGAGAATAAAACTAGTCTTACATCTTAATAAAACAGTTTTATTACTCAACCAGTATCAGCTGTCATGTACTGTATTACTTCTTTTTCTCCACCTTATCTGTCACAGTTAAAACACAGTGACAAAACATTTCTTTTTACCGCAGCAAAATGTGAGAAAAGCAGTGTAAGCCGTCTTTCTGCCATATGCAACCATCTCTCGCTACCTCTATGCAATGGGATTCTCTTTCCAGTGGAAACGGAAAACAGTCAGTGTAAGCCGTCTTCGTGCGTAACAAAATTAATGGAACGATTTACACGTTAGAATTTGCAAGCTACGTCAATTTACTATTAAATAGAGTACCTTTGCATTTATCCCTTGACTTTGCAACTATCCCTTGATCCCTTTTGTGTATTCACTTTATCTCGACCTATATATACTGCCTCAATATTTTCCTAATTTGTTTTGCTATACTTATTATTATTATATTATAGAGATTACTAACTCTAAATCTTTGTAAACCTAACCATAGTTATAATGTCTACAGCTAATTTTACGTTAAAGCAAAATTCACACAAAACCATCTTTTTAAAACCTTTTACACACTGCACATTAAGATTAATCCAACCATCTCTCGCTACCTCTATGCAATAGGTTTCTCTTTCCAGTGGAAACGGAAAACAGTCAGTGTAAGCCGTCTTCGTGCGCCGCAAAATTAATGGAACGATTTACACGTTGGAATTTGCTAGCTACGTCAATTTACTGTTAAATAGAGTACCTTTGCATTTATCCCTTGACTTTGCTACTATCCCTTGATCTTTTGTGTATTCACTATATCTCGACCTATACATACTGCCTCAAAATTTTCCTAATTTGTTTTGCTATACATATTATTATTATTTTATAGAGATTACTATCTCTAAATCATTGTAACAAATTATAATGTCTACAGCTAATTTTACGTTAAAGCAAAAGTCACACAAAACCATCTTTTTAAAACCTTTTACACACTGCACATTAAGATTAATGCAACCATCTCTCGCTACCTCTATGCAATAGGATTCTCTTTCTGACTCTATTTTGTGTATTACTTTTTCTCCACATTAACTGTCACACTGATAACCATTTGTAACACATAACACTTGCAACACATTTTTTTAACAGCGGCAAAAAGTGAGAAAAGCAGTGGGACTTGATTGAGAAGTGGTTGCAGTAGCAAAGCATAGCAATACAGTTTGATTACATTAATAACACATAATGCAACTATTTTACATTCATTTTACATTCACATCATGCATACATCCTAATGTAAGCTGTCTATCACTATTAATGTTCATGGTTACTGATACATTATGCCGATGACCAGTGGAAACGGAAAACAGTCAGTGTAAGCCGTCTTCGTGCGTAACATAATTAATGGAACGATTTACACGTTGGAATTTTCAAGCTACGTCAGTTTACTCTTAAATACCCTTTAGCTGCTTAGCTCACACTTTGCTGTATGTAGCCGCGTTTACATGTAAGTAACCAATGGGGATTGACATTTCATGTCCATCTCACATCTCTAATGCAATTTGTCTCTTTGCCATGTCATACTTTGCCAGTTATTATACTTTCTCATCCGATAGAAACCTAGTCGTTGCTGATATTTCATGATTACAGCAATCATCTCATCTAATTGCTATTCCGACATTTTGCAACGCTCTATTACTTTGCAACGCTCTATTGAACAATGTAAAGGTAAGCTAGATATTTTGTGTATTTCCACTTAAACTCTACCTGTATATACTGTCTCAATATTATCCTTTCTAATTTTGCTAAATTAGATTATAGAGTTTGCTATGTCTAAATCCAGGTTATTACGTATACTGCTAATTTTAGGATAATACAAAACC
The DNA here is from genome assembly GCF_037356315.1 of Lithobates pipiens. Lineage (NCBI taxonomy): Eukaryota > Metazoa > Chordata > Amphibia > Anura > Ranidae > Lithobates > Lithobates pipiens. The sequence goes on along the minus strand of NW_027507791.1, from coordinate 171,911,239 downwards.
ATCTTATTGCTTCTTTACACGCTGCACATATTAAGAGTAATGCAATGCTACCGTGAACAGTTTAATTGCTCGTCTCACATTTAGCTGGTATCTCTCTGCTATAGGAAACTGAATTTGTACTAGAACGATCACTCATCTAATATCAGTCCACTCAGTGCTACCGGAATAACTTTTACATTTAGAGTAATGAAATGATTTCTCAGTCATTTTGGAGCTACTGCAACTAACGCTTCCGATCTCATTTCGACTGCAATACTTAATCTCTGCTATTGCAGAATATTTAGCTGCTGACACGTAATGAACTTGATTGATAAAAACCTACACACGTTGTTGCTGTTATTTCGTGTATTTCCACTTAAACCCCATTATAGTTATTTTGCTATATTTATTACTAGTATAAACAGATTACTATCTCTAAATCCTGGTAAACCAGCTCACACTAAACCATCTAATTTCTACCTTACACGCAGCACATATTAACATATTAACATTTAGCCGGTATAGTGAAATAGTAAACGAAATGTGTAGATCACTCATCTAATATCGTCTTTTCAGTGCTACCGGAACAACTTTTAAATTTAGAGTAATGCAACGATTTCTCAGTTTTATGAAGCTACTGCAACTAACGCTTTGGATCTCTTTCCTGATAAATTACGCTCTGCAATATTAAGCCATGTAAATTGTCCTATTGGTCTGCTAACAATGCTATGTATAATAATACAAATCTTTTAAAAGCAATATCGTCTCACTGTAATACTTACACTCTGCATAATATATATGAATAATGCGAATAATGCTAATAATAAAGTCGTCTAAAACTCGGCTATAAGTAGAGAATAAAACTATCTTAGATCAAAATAAACCATGTACTGCCAAACCAATAACGGACAATTACTTAACGTCTATCAGTCAATGACTTAACAAAATAAACTTTAGCACTCTTTTGCTCTATTTTGAATAGTTGTAGTTCTCCACATTAACTGTCACATTGATATCACCACTGACAACACACCACTTTTTAACAGCACCAAAATATGAAAAAAGCACTTTATATGTTTCAAAAGTAGTTGCATTAGCAAAAAATAAAGTCCTGTCTTCTTTACACGCTAGCTTTTCTGTATACATTAATCTCTCTGTGTACACCAGCCACTCAATATAGACTAGCCTCTCTGTCTTCTGTATACAGGTGCCCGTAATCTATATACACTAGCCTGCCTTCTTTTTACAATAGTCTCGGTGTCCCAGCCTCTCTGCATACACTAGCCTCACTGAATTCCCCAGACTGTCTTCTGTATACACAAGCCTATCTGTAAAAAAAAAATAGCCGGTCTTCTGCATACTCTAGCCTCTCTGTGTAACACAGTCTCTCTCTGGATTCCCTAGCCTACATCTCTGCATACCCAGGACCTTCCTCTGTATAATCTAGCCTATCTGTATACACTAGCCTGTCTTTTGTACAAATTAGCTTCTCTGTAGCCTGTCTTCTGTATACACGAGCCTCACTGTCTACTCTTGGTTGTCTTTTGTATACACTAGCATCTCTTTATACATTAGCTCTCTGTATACCCAAGCCTCTCTGTATACACTAGTCCACCGGTATACACTAGCAAGTCTGCATACACTAGCCTCTCTTTGTAACTCAACTTCTCTCTCTGTATACCTTAGCCTCCATCTCTGCATACCCAGGACGTTCTTCTCTATAATCTAGCCTATGTGTATACACTAGCCGGTCTTCTGTAGACATTAGCCTCTCTGTATAAACTAACCGGTCTTCTGTATACACTAGTCCGCCTGTATACACTAGCAAGTATGCATACTCTAGCCTCTCTCTCTGTATACCCTAGCCTCCATCTTTGCATACCCAGGACGTTCTTCTGTATAATCTAGCCTATCTGTATACACTAGCCTCTCTTTTGTACACATTAGCCTCTCTGTATAAACTAGCCGGTCCTCTGTATACACTAGTCCGTCTGTATACACTAGCAAGTCTGTGTAACCAAGCCTCTCCCTCTGCATACCCTAGCCTCCATCTCTTGCATAAACCAGGACCTTCTTCTGTATAATCTAGCCTATCTGTATAAACTAGCCTGTCTTTTGTACACATTAACCTCTCTGTATAAACTAGCCGGTCCTCTGTATACACTAGTCCGTCGATATACACTAGCATCTCTTTATACATTAGCTCTCTGTATACCCAAGCCTCTCTGTATACACTAGTCCACCGGTATACACTAGCAAGTCTGCATACACTAGCCTCTCTTTGTAACCCAACTTCTCTCTCTGCATACCCAGGACGTTCTTCTCTATAATCTAGCCTATTTGTATACACTAGCCTGTCTTTTGTACACATTAGCCTCTCTGTATAAACTAGCCGATCCTCTGTATACACTAGTCCATCTGTATACACTAGCAAGTATGCGTACTCTAGCGTCTCTCTCTGTATACCTTAGCCTCCATCTCTGCATACCCAGGACGTTCTTCTGTATAATCTAGCCTATCTGTATACACTAGCCATCCATCTCTGCATACCCAGGACGTTCTTCTCTATAATCTAGCCTATTTGTATACACTAGCCTGTCTTTTGTACACATTTGCCTCTCTGTATAAACTAACCGGTCTTCTGTATACACTAGTCCGCCTGTATACACTAGCAAGTATGCATACTCTAGCCTCTCTCTCTGTATACCCTAGCAAGTCTGCATACTCCTGCCTCTCTGTGTAACCCAGCCTCACTCTCTCTCTGTATACCCTAGCCTTCATCTCTGCATACCCAGGACGTTCTTTTGTATAATCTAGCCTATCTGTATAAACTAGCCTGTCTTTTGTACACATTAGCCTCTCTGTATAAACTAGCCGGTCTACTGTATACACTAGTCCATCTGTATACACTAGCAAGTCTGCATACTCCTGCCTCTCTGTGTAACACAGTCTCTCTCTCTGTATACCCTAGCCTCCATCTCTGCATACCCAGGACGTTCTTCTGTATAATCTAGCCTGTGTTTTGTACACTTTGCCTCTCTGTATAAACTAGCCGGTCTTCTGCATACACGAGTCTCTCTGTATAACCTTGGATGTCTTTTGTATACACTAGCTGCTCTTTATACATTAGCTCTCTGTATACCCAAGCCTCTCTCCTCTCTGTATACAGAGGACCGACTAATGTGTACAGATAGGCTAGATTATACAGAAGAACGTCCTGGGTATGCAGAGCGCTCAGTTTCAAGGTATGGCCAACGCGAGTAATATGAGGGACACTCCTCACCCCCGCCCCCACCTACCAGATCTGACTTTCATCCCCTTGCCCTCTCTGCCCCGGTCATCTGGTGGCAGTTTTATGCACTCCCTGGCCCCCACCCATTCATAATCCTTACCGACCTTTCTTTCCGCTGCTCACAGAAACACACTGGATGACTTGTCTAATTAACCAACTTGTACAAGACACCGCTATCCTCCTGTCTGACACCGGTCCCCCTTGGAGGCTTTACCCCTCACTGTTTGGGTAGTCCCTGCCTCTCCCTGGATGCTCCACATATACCACAACGACATTGTCAGAGGGGCACCACTTGACAGGACACGGGGCTGTCATGCCGGTGGCATCTCCCATTGGAGGAAGGGATGATGGCCCCAACCCCTTGGCAGCAGGTTCTTTCATATACAGACCAGGGCGGCTCATCTTCCCTTCTGGAGTCTTGACCTTAGATGGGGGATTTGCACTTTGGGGGGTCTGAGTGATACCTAATGCGCTGTACTGGAAGGGCTTGACATTCCCGCATATGTGTCCCCTCCCCCTGGATGCGCCCCTTGTCCCCCCCTCTGGCTCCCACCTACTCTTTGCCGACATTGCCTTCTGCAGCTTTCGGGGACCCTGGATGACTTATTTATTGAGCCTATTGGTACGAGACACTGCTTCCCTCCAGGGTGACTCTGGACCCCCCTGGAGGATTTACCCCTTACTGTTTGGGCAGTCCCAGCCTCCCTCTGGATGCTCTACACAGCCCCCGATGGCGATGCAGGAGAGACACTAATTGGCGGGCCCCAGGACTGCTGCTCAGGTGAAGTCTCCCATTGGATGGAGGGATGGTGGCCCCAGCCCCTTGCCTGCCGGATTTTCCATGCACCGACCAGGGCTGCTTCTCTTTCATCTTGATGTGGTGACCATGGAGGGGAGGAGTTGAAATTTATGGGGTCCGGGTGTTTGCTGGTGGGAGTGCGCTAAAGGACTTGACATTTCTGCATGTTTGTCCCCTCTCCCCTGTTTCCCCCCTCCCTTCCCCCCCTTCCCATCCTTCCCTTCCCTCCTTTCCCTCCCCCTTTCCCCCTTCCACTCCCCATTTCCCCCCTTCCACTCCCCCTTTCCCACCTTCCCTGCCCCTTTTCCCCCCGGGGCGTGGACGGGGGAGAGGGGGTAAGGAGAGGACAATCTGCCAAAGGGAGAAATGCATTTGTTCGGGGACTGCATGTACTTTAGGGGTATGGGACGGGGGGTGGTGGATCCCATTCTGTGATGCCTTTTCTGTTGTGATGGACTCCCTCGTGCATGCCTACGTTTAGGGCGAGCCGAGGAGACCCCTCAGTGCTAACAGTTATATGCTCTACCTCTGTTTTGGTTATACTATTGTTTTTTGTTTCTTTGATGTTACTGATTGTCTTTTATTTGCATACCGGTATCAGACGTGACATTTACCACTGCCGGGACTGGGGGGACTAGGATTCGGGGGCTCCCTCTCCAACCTGTCTACCCAATTACCCAAGTAGGACAGCGCGTTAAACCCAGTGTACATCTGGTAAGCGCTATAGCATAATTGTGCGGTTTTAGTATACCCTTCCTGTACTGTACTGTACAAATGCAGAAAAATCTTAGCCAGGTCGGTAAAGGAGTTGAAATCTGGCTCTTACATACCACAGTTGATAGATGAGAATGGCCAGAGGGCCTCTACCCCAACCCAAATAGTCGAAGTCTTTGAAAAATGTTACTCTGATCTCTACAACCTGCCCGATTCAGGGTCTGGACAGGACAATATAGACAGATATGTAACCGGTTCTGGTCTACCAACCCTCTCATCGGAATCACGGGAGTACTTGGAGGACCCGATCACACTGGAAGAAGTCCAGACGGCCGTGGGACCTCCGAAGGTGGGTAAGGCTCCGGGCCCTGACGGATATACCGCACAATACTTTAAGACCTTCCTCCCTATTCTCGGCCCGCGCTTGGTGAATTTATTTAATACTCTGAGCTCGAATGGGGATTTTCCTGAGGATACCCTTAGAGCCCACATCTCGTTGATACCTAAGGAGGGCAAAGACCCGGGCCTATGTGGGAGCTACAGACCCATTTCCCTCCAAAATTCGGTCCTAAAACTATTCTCTAACTCCTCGCCACGTCATTGGCACATCACTTGTAGTCCCTTATACATATTGACCAGTTAGGTTTTATTCCCACCAGGGAAGATAGGGACAACACCACTAAGGTGCTTACCCTGATCCGTAAAGCAAAGTCATCTGGGACCCCTTGTCTTTTCATGAGTACTGATGCCGAGAAGGCTTTTGATCGGGTCAAATGGACATTAATGTTCTCGGTCCTTCGCCATATAGGTCTGAGTGAACGGATGCTGGCATGGATAAGTAAGATATACTCACGTACTTACATTCCACCGGACATCGCGCGTACGTTTATGTTGAACTTCCCCCCACCCCTTGTCACTAAGATCCGCAGTTTGCTTCACGGGTGGCATTCTGGCCTCCATTCCTGGTTCAGCAGATGCAATCTCATTAAAATGAACATACTCCCTAAATTTACTTATCTTTTCCAAGCTCTCCCGATCCAGATTCCAGTCCTGTTTTTTAAGCAAGCTCAATCCTTGCTCACTCAATTTAACTGGGCCCACAAAAATCCCAGACTTAAGCGGACACAGCTGACATTGTCTAAACAACAGGGAGGGTTGGTTCTCCCTAACTTGCGACGCTACTACCTGGCCTCCCATCTGGGGCGTGTATTGGACTGGAATCGAAACAAACTTTCTAAGCTCACTCCCGAATTCCGCTAAGAAGCGCCATGTGGTGCTATAAGTATTTACCCACAGAATTTATGTCACATCTCACTATAGGGGCTTAGTTGAAAGTCAGTCACCTGATCGCTACCCAAAACACACTCACGTCTTTGACTTCCCCCCTATTCCCTATACGTGGCCATCCAACCTTTGAACTGGGGACCCACTTAAAAATTCCAACCTAGTCAATGCGTCTAAATTCATCATTGATGGAAAATGGCCTTCTTTCTCAACCCTAACAGATCCGACAGGGCTTTTCCAACTGCCTTTTTGGAGAGCGGCGCAACGACATCATTTTCTCCATTCCATCCCCAATCCTCAAACGTTCGCCCGCCCTCAGACGGAGTTTGAGACTCTATGCAGGAGCGAAGGCCCTTTGGCCCACATTCTCTCTCAAACAGATTACCCACACTTAACCTGTCTGGCCAACTGGGAAAAGGACCTTAATTGCTAATTTTCCCCAGCACAGAGACAACGCATTATCACTTTGGCTCTCAAAATGTCGCTGTGCACGAAGATACAGGAGACGAATTTTAAACTTCTCACCAGGTGGTATTTGACACCATCAAAGCTGCAGAAATGTTTCCCCTCTTCCTCGAACATATGCTGGAGGTGTGGAGAAGAAGAGGGCACGTTGCTGCACATTTTTTGGTCCTGCCTCAGTTTGGTGGACTTCTGCACAGAGATCCGATGCATGACACAAAAATTCACAGACTTCTCCATCCAGGAAGAGGCTGCATTCTTTCTCTTGCACCATTCACAGATTCCCATTAAGAAGTACAAAAAAATCTATTTTACGGCATGTGATAAATGCGGCGAAATCCTGCATCCCTCTCTATTGTAAAAAATGTTCCCCCCCTTTCATTACTCACTGGCTTAGGAAAATAGAGGACATTAAAAAAAATGGAGGACTTGATCCTCACATCACAAGGTAAACAAGAATTTTTTAAACAAACCTGAGACATCTGGAATACCTTTATATTCTCGCTGGAAGGATGTCGCCTGCTATCGCCTTAGTGCTCTGAGCTTTCCTTGACTGGCCCCTTGGACAGTGGCTGCCATCGTGTCTCGTCCCCTCTTCTCCTTTTCTGATGTTTCAACCCTTCTCTTTTCGGCCTTCCTCCCCTATCTCTCACCCCCTCCACCCCCTCTCTCTTTTGGAAAGAGTGGAAAATTGGGAATGACGGCCCCACACCCCCCTCTGGATGGATTATGCCGGAGGGACCTGGGGTTTGTGTGACCCTGGATCTTGGTACAGTACTTTATCCGTGCCTCGAATCATTGTGATTGATGGAAGGCAGACTCACAGTTGCGAATATACCTGTATCAAGTATTGTTCAGCTGCTTTTTGCTCTGTATTTCTCTGTTGCATTATGTACTCGGGGGACCGTCTTCCCCTATTTGGAGAAAAAATTATATTTGAAAAAAAAAGAAGCCTACGACACCTGGTATTCCCAGGCGGTCTCCCATCCAGGCATTAACCAGGCCGGACCCTGCTTAGCCTCCAAGATCAGATGAGATGGAACAGATTCAGGGTGATGTGGCCGTAGCCAATATCTTCAGGCACTCTCAACTCTCTTGACAAACACCAAGATGGTCACCTTGGAAACAAGCAGAAAAAAATAGGTCAATGGCCACAACATAAAAAGAAGCCTACGGCATCTGGAAATCCCAGGCGGTCTCCCATCCAGGTACTAAACTGGTCCCAACCCTGCTTAGCCTCTGAGATCAGATGAGATTGGGCTCTTTCAGGGTGGTGTGGCCGTAGGAGATTTCTTCAGGCACTCTCAACCTTGACTAACGCCAATATGGTCACCTTGGGAAACAAACAAAAAAATCAAGTCAACGCCAACAACATGAGAAGAAGTCTACAGCACCTAGTATTCCCAGGTGGTCTCCCATCCAGGTATTAACAAGGCCCGACCCTGTTTAGTCTCTGAGATCAGACGAGATCTGGTGCTTTCAGGGTTATGTGGCCATAGGCGAGCTCTTCAAGCACTCTCAACCCTCTTGACAAACACCAAGATGGTCACCTTGGTAAACAAAAAAAAAAAAAAAACAAGTCAACGCCAACAACATAAAAATAAGCCTCCAGCACCTAGTATTCCCAGTTGGTCTCCAATCCAGGTACTAGCAAGGCCCGACCCTGTTTAGCCTCTGAGATCAGAGGAGATCGGGCGCTTTCAGGCTTATGTGCCCATAGGCAATCTCTTTGGACACTCTCAACCCTCTTGACAAATGCCAAGATAGTCACCTTGGGAAACAAGCGAAAAAAAAACAGGTCAATGTCAACAACATAAAAAGAAGACTACGGCACCTGGTATTCCAAAGCCATCTCCCATCCAGGGACTAACTAGGCCCAACCCTTCTTAGCCTCAGAGATGAGAAGAGATAGGGCTCTTTCAGGGTGATGCTGCTGTAAGCGAACTCTTTGGGCACTCTCAACCCTCTTGACAAATGCCCAGATGGTCACCTTGGGAAACAAGCGAAAAAAAACAAAAACGAATCAAGGCCAACAACATAAAAAGAAGCCTACAATAACTGGTATTCCCAGGTGGTCTCCCATCCAGGTACTAACCAGGCCTGACTCTTCTTAGCCTCCAAGATCAGACGAGATTGGGTGCTTTCAGAGTGCTCGGACTCTTTCCCCATCACTAATGGGACGAGGCAGGGGTGCCCTCTGTCTCCCCTAATTTTTATTCTGACACTGGAACCACTTATGTGTCACGTTCGGAATGACCCGAATATTACTGGCATATCCAAACCCTCGGCACACCACAAAATTGCGGCGTACGCTGACGATCTAATTTCTTTCGTCTTCAATCCACACATATCGCTTCCCAATATACTCGCGACTCTCCAGCGATACGGCAGCCTATCAAACTATAAAATCAATTGCACCTTTGTCTGTATTGAATATATCGGTCCCGGATGGTGAGGCCAAGAGGCTACGCTCCGCTTTTCCATTCTACTGAGCTGAAAAATCTATACGTTACCTGGGCGTTGACATTACAGCGGATTTGGCGCAATTGTACCCGCTTAATTTTGTCCCTCTCCTGAATAGACTGAAATCTGATTTGGGAAACTGGCATGCTTTAACACTGACCTGGTTCAGGCGCTGTAATGCATTCAAAATGACGGCCCTCCCGCGGATTTTATACTTGTTCCAGACATTACCGATCCGGTTACCCCCAATTTTTTTCAGACAACTGCAGGTGCTGCTCCGGGACTTTATTTGGCCGCGCAAACCGCCCAGAGCCCGTTTGCAATTTCTTGCCAGACCAAAGGACAAGGGGGGTCTGGGTCTCCCAGATCTGAGACAATACTACAGAGTGACTCTGCTAGCGAGAGTCGTTGATTGGCATTGTAATGGCCAACACAAGCAGTGGGTGGAGATGGAGATTGAGGATGGATCCATTCCCCTATTGACCTCCCCGTGGCTCCTGTCCTCCCTACCAAAAGACCTCAGAGGTCACCCCGTAGTGGGAACTACGTTGGCTGTTGTGCGGAGGTTGTTACGCTGCACACACATTGCTCCCCTGCCGTCACCAATGACTCCGGTTATAGGTAATCCAGACTTCCCACCGGGACTTACCAACAAGAAACTGCAACAGTTGACAGTGGTGGGGAAACAGCGTCTGGGAGAGGTGTGGCCCCCGGGAGGGCTCCCGACCACGCAAACTGTCGCCAAGCTTTCTGACCCTCTGCTTGACTTGTTTAGTGCTTATCAACTTCATCACTTTCTTCTGGCCATACAAAGGGCCCCCTACACTCCTAGAGACCTGACGCCCTATGAATCCATCTGTCACAAAAAGGAACCTGTTCGACACACCCTCTCCCTCCTGTACAACCTATTAAGTAGTCAGGAGGAGGAGTCGACCCCCACCATTTATCCACAAATGGGAGAGGGACTTTGGGATCACATTTACCCCACAACAGATAGGAAAGATCCTGACATTAGTACATAAAGCTTCCATCGCAAACCAATATCAAGAATCAGGATACAAGATAGTCTCACGCTGGTATAGAGTCCCATACCTTCTGAATAAAATGAATAGATCGATCCCGGATGTTTGTTGGAGGTGCAATTCAGATACGGGGACCATGGGACACATTTTCTGGGCATGCCCGGCCTTGAGGAACTTTTGGGTGGAGGTGACCGAGACGATAAAAACTCTCAGAAATGTAGATATCGCAGACAACCCAGCAGCGTGCCTTCTACACTTGACCGAACAGCCTGTTCGAAAATACAAAAAAACACTCCCGATGCAACTACTGAATGCCGCCCGGGCCTGCATTCCCACACTGTGGAGGCAGCCTCAGCCCCCCATCCAAGGTGCTGTGGTATTCCAAAGTCAATCATATTCTCCGGATGGAAGAATTGACCGCCACCCTTCACAACACTGAAGAGGCATTTAGTGTTACATGGAGGCCCTGGAGGTATTTTTCTGGTACTTGAGACTACATTCGGGAGGTGAGCAGCGCCCCTGTCCCAGAAAAAGACTGAACATCTAACGTTTACCTACGTAGGCCATGTCTGCCCTGGGTGGCATCCCCCCCCTCCCTTTTTGTCTTTATTTTTCTATTTTTCCCCGCCGCCACCCCCCCCCCTCCTCTCTCTCCGTCTTTGCACTCTCTTCTTCCCCCGTCCTCCCTTTTGACTATGCCTTGTCTCCTTACTAGCCTTTGGGACCCAGAAGAGCCCCAGGGTTCTGGACACGACCGGCTCATATTTTACTCTGGTTCACATAGGTCATGATAAGCTGGCTCGCTGTGGTCCCAGTTGCTCTCCATGATTACATTTGTCTGAACAGGGCTGCATTAGTTATACTGTACTACATGTCCGAGGTGGGGTTTCTCTCTTTTCTGCATGAAACTCTAGGACTCCCCTCTGAGAACCCAGAGTTATCTGGCTGCCTATTTTTTGTTACCATGTAATTGTGACCCTGGGTCATGCTGTATGGTTGACTGTTATATTTATGTTGTTCTACTTATACTTAATAAAAGAATAAAACAAAACAAAAAAAATAAGTCAATGCCAACAACTTAAAAAAAGCCTATGGCATCGAAAAATCCCAGGCGTTCTCCCATCCAGGTACTAACCAACCCTGCTTAGCCTCTGAGATCAAATGAGATTTGGCTCTTTCAGGGTGATGCAGCCATAGTAGATTTTTTCAGGCACGCTCAACCCTCTTGACAAACGCCAAGATGGTCACCTTGGGAAACAAACAAAAAAAAACAAGTCAACGCCAACAACATAAAAAGAAGCCTACCGCACCTAGTATTTCCAGACGGTCTCCCATCCAGGTATTAACAAGGCGCGACCCTTTCTAGCCTCTGAGATCAGCGGAGATTGGGCGCTTTCAGGGTGATGTGCCCATAGGCAATCTCTTTGGGCACTCTCATCCCTCTTGAAAAATGCCATTTAGTCACCCTGGGAAACAAGCGAAAAAAAACAGGTCAACGCCAACAACATAGAAAGAAGACTACGGCACCTAGTATTCCAAGGCCGTCTCCCATTCAAGTACTAACTAGGCCCAACCCTTCTTAGCCTCTGAGATCAGAAGAGATAGGGTGCTTTCAGGGTGATGCGGCTGTAAGCGATCTCTTTAGGCACTCTCAACCCTCTTGACAAATGCCAAGATGATCACTTTGGGAAACAAGCGAAAAAAACAGGTCAACACCAACAACATAAAAATAAGCCTGCGGCATCTGGAAAACCCAGGCGGTCTCCCATCCAGGTACAAACCAGGCCCAACCCTGCTTAGCCTCTGAGACCAAACGAGATTGGGCGCTTTCAGGGTGTTGTGCTCGTAGGCAATTTCTTTGTGCACTCTCAACCCTCTGGACACATGCCAAGATGGTCACCTTGGGAAACAAGGGAAAATAAAACAGGTCAACGCCGACAACATAATGAGAAGCCTACGGCACCTGGTATTCCCAAGCTGTCTCCCATCCAGGTACTAACCAGGCCCATTGCTGCTTAGCCTCAGAGATCAGATGAGATTGGACTCTTTCAGGGTGATTTGGCCGTAGGCACTCTCTTTGGGCACTATGAAGCCTCTTGACAAAGGCCAAGATGGTCACCTTGGGAAACAAGTTAAAAAAAACAGGTCAAAGCCAACAACATAAAAAGAAGCCTACGGCATCCAGTATTCCCAGGCGATCTCCCAATCAAGACACTAACCAGACCAGATCCTTCTATGGCACCTGGTCTTCCCAGGCAGTCTCCCATCCAGGTACAAACCAGGCCTGACGCTGCTTAGCCTCTGAAATCAGACAAGATCGGGTGCTTTCAGGTTGACGTGGCCGTAAGCATTCTCTTCAAGACACGCCCAACCCTCTTGACAAACGCCAAGATGGTCGCCTTGAGAAACAAGCAAAAAAAACAGGTCAAAGCCAACAACATAAAAAGAAGCCTATGGGCTTACAGCGGACCCTAAGAGATGGGACCCACTAGCTCTGTCATGGTTCGGACGCTGTAATATGAACGCAATGCCACGACATCTGTATCTACTACAAGCCTTACCTATCAAAATACCCCAGACTTTCTTTCATGCGGTTCGCTCAATCTTTATCAAGTTCCTCTGGCGCGGAAAACATATGCGTATTGGTAGGGCAATGCTGTTGCGACCGAAATTGCGGGGAGGTATTGGCTTCCCGGACCCTGCTCTATATTACACAGCGACGCACATGACACAGGTGGTTGACTGGTGCTGGTGTTCTGCCATATACTGTCCGGCCATGATATAGTGTCTGCGCCGTACTGCGCATGCCCAGTACGGAGCAGACGAAGCTTCGGAAAATCTCCGAAGCCGAACGGTAGCCCCACCATCCAAGCGGACATAGGGTTGTGAATATTAGAGGGCCCCTCGCAGGCGAGCTTCGCTCGCCACGCTTCGGGCTCGGCCTCACTGCGCTCGGCTCTTTTATATTCTTACTCTATGTCCACTTGGATAGTGGGGATAGAACCTGGACTCAGTGTGCAGGCGCCGTTCATGCTCGGCAATTTTCGGAATCTGTGTTGCTGTGTACTGCGCATGCGCAGCACACAGCGGACACTATCCGATGGGGGACCATATGTGATAAGACACCGGCATGGGGAACTGAAGCTAAGGGTCAAGCTAGAGCAGGAGATGGTGCGGGTTCCACTGACTGGTCTGCCTTGGGCGGGGAGGCCATTGGAGCCCTGTGTGACTACTCACCCGTTAATTGGCCCCTCGCTCGCCGAGATGGATAGTTTTTTTCACCTTTCCCACCTGACTAACTTTCCTTCTCCTATGACCCCAATTATTGGACATCCTAGATTCCCTCCGGGCCTGTCTGACCAGGCCTTTACCAGGCAAGCCCCCCGAAAGGGCTTCTGAGAGCAGCCCTATTTCTTGGACCCACGGGCTTGATTCCCATGGGGACCATACTGCTAGAGCAAGTACCTGTTGCATTGGATAGCTGGAGAGCTAGACAGCTAATCCATTTCCTCGGATCACTACCTAACCATTCGTTCTTCTCTAGACAATTCCACCCCTTCGAGGAACTTTGCCTGGATGATGGCCCAGTTTGTGGTTTCCTCTCTAGGTCCTACCAAATCCTGACAGACGCACAATCCTCCACGGATCCACCCTTCCTAGCTAAATGGAAAAGGGACTTACAAACTACATTCTCCAAACCACAGAAGGACAGAATACTCTTTTTCGCCCATAAGTCGTCACTCTGCAGTAAATATCAGAAGATCTCATATAAGCTGATCACACGCTGGTATCGTACACCGGTGGTGTTGGCCAAAATATTCCCCGGTCAATCTGACCGCTGCTGTCGCTGTGGGCAACAGGCTGGCACCATTCTCCACATTTTCTGGGAATGCCCTAAATTACAAACATTCTGGCAGCCTGTCCTGAGACTCATCCACAAGTTCACAGACATTTCCTTAGCCAATGATCCCGCAGCAGTTCTTCTCAATCTAACTCCTATGTCGAGAAAGCGTTATCATAAGTCCTTACTTAAACATCTCCTCAATGCAGCTAGGGCCTGCATCCCAAGTCAGTGGAAAGAGCAATCTGCTCCAATGGTGACCCAGTGGTTTGCAAGGGTAAATGATATTGCACGAATGGAAGACCTGACTGCCACAATGAGGGATAAAATGGAGGAGCATGGGAACAGATGGTTCTACTGGACCCAGTTTAGCTTTTCGGAAGAATACCTCCGCGAGACACAGTAAGCTCATGGTGATCGTTGGAGATCGCTGTTCCAAACGTTGGACAGCTGATGAGCTAGTGAGCCGAGGGCGTCTCTTGCTCCACTCTACCCACGACACCCCCTTACCCCTTCTTTTCCTTTTGTGCCATTTCCTTCCCCAATCTTCTCTTTCCCCTTCTCCCTCCTTTCAGTTCTACTTTTTCCCTTCTTAACTCAAAAAAGGGAAAAGAAAATGGTATGTTCCGACCCCATTTGACTACTACACAATACTCTTCCCCTATCTATGGATATCTAAACTCTTCGAGGGTAGCAGGGCTAGTATCAATAATATTATAAGTGGTAGAGGATCCCAACGAGATGGAGCTTTAATCTCATCTTGATATGACCGCAAAGCTGTACACGTGCTATTCTCCTCGGACTTCTTACCATTGGCTCTGATATCCATGCAATATGATCGTTTGTTTGTAACTATTTGTATCACACATTCTGTGTAGTCGCATACTACTAAATAAAAAAAAAAGAAGCCTATGGCACCTGGTATTCCCAGGCGGTCTCCCATCCAGGTACTAACCAGGCCTGACACTGTTTAGCATCCGAGATCAGACGAGATTGGGCGCTTTCAGGGTGATGGGGCCGTAGGTGATCTCTTCGGACACTCTCAACGCTCTTCACAAACGCCAAAATGGTCACCTTGGGAAACAAGTGAAAAAAAAAACAGGTCAAGGCCAACAACATAAAAAGAAGCCTACAGCACCTAGTATTCCCAGGTGGTCTCCAATCCAGGTACTAGCAAGGCCCAACCCTGTTTAGCTTCTGAGATCAGAGGAGATCGGGTGCTTTCAGGGTTATGTGCCCATAGGCAATCTCTTTGGGCATTCTCAACCCTCTTGACAAATGCCAAGATAGTCACCTTGAGATACAAGCGAAAAAAAACAGGTCAATGTCAACAACATAAAAAGAAGAATACGGCACCTGGTATTCCAACGCCATCTCCCATCCAGGTACTAACTAGGCCCAACCCTTCTTAGCCTCAGAGAAGAGAAGAGATAGGGCTCTTTCAGGGTGATGCTGCTGTAAGCGATCTCTTTGGGCACTCTCAACCCTCTTGACAAATGCCAAGATGGTCACCTTGGGAAACAAGCAAAAAAAAAAAAAAAAACGAATCAACGCCAACAACATAAAAAGAAGCCTACAATAACTGGTATTCCCAGGTGGTCTCCCATCCAGGTACTAACCAGGCCCGACTCTTCTTAGCCTCCAAGATCAGACGAGATTGGGTGCTTTCAGAGTGATGTGGCCATAGGCAATCTCTTCAGGCACTCTCAACCCTCTTGACAAACACCAAGATGGTCACTTTGGGAAACAAGCGAAAAAAAACAGGTCAACGCCAACAACATAAAAAGAAGTCTATGACACCTGGTATTCCCAGGGGGTCTCCCATCCAGGTACTAACAAGGCCCGACTCTTCTTAGCCTCCAACATCAAACGAGATCGGGTGCTTTCAGGGTGATGTGCCCATAGGCAATCTCTTCAGGCACTTTCAACCCTCTTGACAAACGCCAAGATGGTCACCTTGGGAGACAAGCAAAAAAAATAAAAATAAGTCGGAAGCTAGAGACAATATGGCCCGAGTCCTCAGTTTAATCCATGCGGCGCATGTACAGGGAAGGCCCTTGCTTATGTTGTCAACGGACGCGGAGAAGGCCTTTGACAGGGTGGCCTGGCACTTTATGCAGGCCACCCTGGAACATATAGGTCTTGGCCCCAACATGATGAGCTGGGTAATGTCGCTTTACTCCACGCCGTCGGCAGCGGTACGGGTGAACGAGTGGTGCTCGGACTCTTTCCCCATCACTAATGGGAAGAGGCAGGGGTGCCCTCTGTCTCTCCTAATTTTTATTCTGACACTGGAACCACTTATGTGTCACGTTCGGAATGACCCGAATATTACTGGCATTTCCAAACCCTCGGCACACCACAAAATTGCGGCGTACACTGACGATCTAATTTTTTCCGTCTCCAATCCACACATTTTGCTTCCCAATATACTTGCGTCTCTACAGCGATACAGCAGCCTATCAAACTATAAAATCAATTGCGCCAAGTCGGCTGTATTGAATATATCGGTCCCGGATGGTGAGGCCAAGAGGCTCCGCTCCGCTTTTCCATTCTACTGGGCTGAAAAATCTATACGTTACCTGGGCGTTGACATCGCAGCGGATTTAACGCAATTGTACCCGCTTAATTTTGTCCCTCTCCTGGATAGACTGAAATCTGATTTGGGAAACTGGCATGCTTTAACACTGACCTGGTTCGGGCGCTGTAATGCATTCAAAATGACGGCCCTCCCGCGGATCTTATACATGTTCCAGACATTACCGATCCGGTTACCCCCCAATTTTTTTCAGACAACTGCAGGTGCTGCTCCGGGACTTTATTTGGGCGCGCAAACCGCCCAGAGCCTGTTTGACCTCTCCGTGGCTCCTGTCCTCCCTACCAAAAGACCTCAGAGGTCACCCCGTAGTGGGAGCTACGTTGGCTGTTGTGCGGAGGTTGTTCCGCTGCACACACATTGCTCCCCTGCCATCACCAATGACTCCGGTTATAGGTAATCCAAACTTCCCACCGGGATTTACCAACAAGAAACTGCGACAGTTGACAGTGGTGGGGAAACAGCGTCTGGGAGAGGTGTGGCCCTCGGGAGGGCTCCCGACCACGCAAACTGTCGCCGAGCTTTCTGACCCTCCGCTTGACTTGTATAGTGCTTATCAACTTCGTCACTTTCTTCTGGCCATACAAAGGGCCCCCTACACTCCTAGAGACCTGACACCCTATGAATCCATCTGTCACAAAAGGGAACCTGGGCGACACACCCTCTCCCTCCTGTACAACCTATTGAGTAGTCAGGAGGAGGAGTCGACCCCCACCATTTATCCACAAATGGGAGAGGGAATTAGGCATCACATTTACCCCACAACAGATAGGGAAGATCCTGACCTTAGTACATAAAGCAGACCAATATCAAGAATCAGGATACAAGATAGTCTCACGCTGGTATAGAGTCCCATACCTTCTGAATAAAATGGATAGATCGATCCCGGATGTTTGTTGGAGGTGAAATTCAGATACGGGGACCATGGGACACCTTTTCTGGGCATGCCCGGCCTTGAGGAACTTTTGGGTTCCCAGCAGCGTGCCTTCTACACTTGACCGAACAGCCTGTTTGAAAATACAAAAAAACCCTCACGATGCAACTCCTGAATGCCGCCCGGGCCTGCATTCCCGCACTGTGGAGGCAGCCTCAGCCCCCATCCAAGGTGCTGTGGTATTCCAAAGTCAATCATATTCTCCGGATGGAAGAATTGACCGCCACCCTTCACAACACTGAAGAGGCATTTAGTGTTACATGGAGGCCCTGGAGGTATTTTACTGGTACTCGAGACTACATTCGGGAGGTGAGCAGTGCCTCTGTCCCAGAAAACGACTGAACATCTAACGTTTACCTACGTAGGCCATGTCTGCCCTGGGTGCCATTCCCCCCCTCCCTTTTTGTCTTTATTTTTCTTTTTTTCCCCGCCGCCATCCCCCCACCTCCTCTCTCTCCGTCTTTGCACTCTCTTCTTCCCCCGTCCTCCCTTTTGACTATGCCTTGTCTCCTTACTAGCCTTTGGGACCCAGACCCCAGGGTTCTAGACATGACCGGCTCATATTGTACTCTGGTTCTCGTAGGTCATGATAAGCTGGCTCGCTGTGGTCCCAGTTGTTCTCCATGATTACATGTGTACGGAGCTGCACTAGTTATACTGTACTACATGTCGGAGGTGGGGTTTCTCTCTTTTCTGCATGAAACTGTAGGACTCCCCTCTGAGAACCCAGAGTTATTTGGCTGCCTATTTTTTGTTACCATATAATTGTGACCCTGGGTCATGCTGTATGGTTGACTGTTATATTTATGTTGTTCTACTTAATAAAAGAATAATAAAAATAAAAAAAATAAGTCAATGCCAACAACTTAAAACTAAAGCCTATGGCATCGAGAAATCCCAGGCGGTCTCCCATCCAGGTACTAACCAGGTCCCAACCCTGCTTAGCCTCTGAGATCAAATGCATGCTCAACCCTCTTGACAAACGCCAAGATGGTCACCTTGGGAAACAAACAAAAAAAACAAGTCAACGCCAACAACATAAAAAGAAGCCTGCGGCATTTGGAAAACCCAGGCAGTCTCCCATCCAGGTACAAACCAGGCCCAACCCTGCTTAGCCTTTGAGACCAAACGAGATTGGGCGCTTTCAGGGTGTTGTGCCCATAGGCAATTTCTTTGTGCACTCTCAACCCTCTTGACAAATGCCAAGATGGTCACCTTGGGAAACAAGGGAAAAAAAACAGGTCAAAGCCAACAACATAAAAAGAATCCTACGGCATCTGGTATTCCCAGGCGATCTCCCAATCAAGACACTAACCAGGCCAGATCCTTCTATGTCACCTGGTCTTCCCAGGCAGTCTCCCATCCAGGTACTAACCAGGCCTGACGCTGCTAAGCCTCTGAAATCAGACGAGATCAGGTGCTTTCAGGGTGATGTGGCCGTAAGCGTTCTCTTCAAGACACTCCCAACCCTCTTGACAAACGCCAAGATGGTCGCCTTGAGAAACAAGTGAAAAAAACAGTTCAAAGCCAACAACATAAAAAGAAGCCTATGGCACGGGGCGTGGCCTGGACAGCAATGGAGTAGGACGCTTGTGACCTGAGCTCCGCTCCTACCGCGATCTCCTGTAGTGATCCTGGGTGCCCACTAACTGTTTTACCTACGATTTTACCGGTGTAGTACCCGCTACCTTCTTGTGTATACATTGGGACGATGTCTCCGACAAAGAAGCAGTCTGCAGCGGCGGCATCTCTAGAAAAGTTCCGGCGGGACTATGAGGGCCAACATGGCGGACAGTCCACTCCGGCTGGAGAACCTGCTACCTCAGACACGGCGAAGGTGCTTGAGGCGATTTCTACCTGCCAGACCACACTGACAACTAAACTTGAGGAGGTTAGGGTGGATGTCTCACTTATCCGACAGGACATGGCTAAACTGCGTGACAGAGTGAAGGAAACTGAAACCCGGATCAGTCAGGCCGAAGATGTCCTGTTCCCTCTGCAGCATGCCCAAGAGGATGTGCAAAGGCAGCTCCAGCAGCTGGCCCAGAAACAGGACGACCTTGAGAATAGGGCCCGCAGATC
Source organism: Lithobates pipiens (assembly GCF_037356315.1). Classification (NCBI taxonomy): domain Eukaryota; kingdom Metazoa; phylum Chordata; class Amphibia; order Anura; family Ranidae; genus Lithobates; species Lithobates pipiens. Next base: position 171,891,771 of record NW_027507791.1, on the reverse strand, counting down.
TAACCTCCGCTTTATCGGCCTGCCGGAGGGCTCCGAGGGGGCTGACCAGGCGACATTTTTGGAATCTCTCCTGATTAAGGCCTACGGTAGGGAAGCGTTCTCTACCTCATTTATTATTGAAAGGGCCCACAGAATGCCTGCCCGCCCGCCGCCGGAGGGGGCACCTCCTCGCACGTGCATTGCTAAGCTGTTAAATTACTGGGATAGGGATGCCATCCTTCGCCTTACTCGTGAAAAAGGCAACATCCTGTTTCAGAACGGACATATCTCAGTGTTTCCTGACTTCTCCGCAGAAGTTCAAAAACGTTGTTCCCGATTCGTGGAAGTCAAGAGGCGCCTTAGGGCACATCACCTCAAGTACGCCATGTTGTACCCGGCCAGCGAAGACTTAGGGGACGAATGGGGGTTTTTCTTTACTACTAATCAGGGGACGGCTCCGGTTGACTGTACCTGGGAGGCTTTTAAACTGCAGGTACGCTCCAATTTAACACACCGGATTAACCGGTTGAAGCGTACCTCCAAGACTTTGCTATCTAATGCCCTACGGGAGCTGGACTCGGTGACCACTGACTTCACTACTGACCCCACACCTGCTAAGGCCCAGGTATTACGTCACCACACAAGGCTAGTAGATCACCTCCACATTGAACAGGCTAAGCAAAAGTTGTTTTTTGTTAAGCAACGGGTGTTTGAACAAGGAGAGAGGGCGGGAAAGTTGCTGGCCTACTTGGCGCATCGGGACTCCAAGCCCCCGGTGGTGGTTTCGTTGACTGACAATGGGGGTGAGGAGGTGACTGATCCGCCAACAGTGGCCACCATGTTTCATGCTTACTATGCTGCCCTTTATGAGTCGCAGGTGCATAGGCCGAGAACTGAGACGGGGGCGTACTTCAGAGATATCTCTCTTCCCTACCTGTCTGAGGCTCAGGTTGAGTCTCTTGAGGCCCCGATATCGGCAGATGAGATTAGGCAAGCGGTGGCATCCCTTGCAACGGCTAAGGCCCCTGGACTGGATGGTATTCCCCTGGATTTCTATGCCCACTACTCTGAGACACTAGTGTCAGAATTGTTGAGATTATATACACACATATTTGACTCCGGGTCCCTACCTGATACTCTACGGCAGGCAGTTTTTATAGTAATACCCAAGCCAGGAAAGGATCCCCACTCCCCGGATTCCTATCGCCCCATCTCGCTGCTCCAAGCAGATATAAAAATTTTGGCTAAAGTCCAAACGGAGCTGCATTAGTTATACTGTACTACATGTCCGAGGTGGGGTTTCTCTCTTTTCTGCATGAAACTCTAGGACTCCCCTCTGAGAACCCAGAGTTTTTTGGCTGCCTATTTTTTGTTACCATGTAATTGTGACCCTGGGTCATGCTGTATGATTGACTGTTATATTTATGTTGTTCTACTTATACTTAATAAAAGAATAAAACAAAAAAAAAAATAAGTCAATGCCAACAACTTTAAAAAAAAGCCTATGGCATCGAGAAATCCCAGGCGGTCTCCCATCCAGGTACTAACCAGGTCCCAACCCTGCTTAGCCTCTGAGATCAAATGAGATTTGGCTCTTTCAGGGTGATGCAGCCATAGTAGATTTTTTCAGGCACGCTCAACCCTCTTGACAAACGCCAAGATGGTCACCTTGGGAAACAAACAAAAAAAACAAGTCAACGCCAACAACATAAAAAGAAGCCTACCACACCTAGTATTTCCAGGCGGTCTCCCATCCAGGTATTACCAAGGCGCGACCCTTTCTAGCCTCTGAGATCAGCGGAGATTGGGCGCTTTCAGGGTGATGTGCCCATAGGCAATCTCTTTGGGCACTCTCATCCCTCTTGAAAACTGCCAAGATAGTCACCCTGGGAAACAAGCGAAAAAAAACAGGTCAACGCCTACAACATAAAAAGAAGAATACGGCACCTGGTATTCCAAGGCCGTCTCCCATTCAAGTACTAACTAGGCCCAACCCTTCTTAGCCTCTGAGATCAGAAGAGATAGGGTGCTTTCAGGATTATGCGGCTGTAAGCGATCTCTTTAGGCACTCTCAACCCTCTTGACAAATGCCAAGATGATCACTTTGGCAAACAAGCGAAAAAAACAGGTCAACACCAACAACATAAAAATAAGCCTGCGGCATCTGGAAAACCGCCATCCCCCCACCACCTCTCTCTCCGTCTTTGCACTCTCTTCTTCCCCCGTCCTCCCTTTTGACTATGGCTTGTCTCCTTACTAGCCTTCAGGACCCAGAAGAACCCCAGGGTTCTGGACATGACCAGCTCTGGAAAACCCAGGCGGTCTCCCATCCAGGTACAAACCAGGCCCAACCCTGCTTAGCCTCTGAGACCAAACGAGATTGGGCGCTTTCAGGGTGTTGTGCTCGTAGGCAATTTCTTTGTGCACTCTCAACCCTCTTGACACATGCCAAAATGGTCACTAGTGTATACAGATAGGCTAGATTATACAGAAGAACGTCCTGGGTATGCAGAGATGGAGGCTAGGGTATGCATACTTGCTAGTGTATACAGATGGACTAGTGTATACAGAGGACCAGCTAGTTTATACAGAGAGGCTAATGTGTACAAAAGACAGGCTAGTGTATACAGATAGGCTAGATTATACAGAAGAACGTCCTGGGTATGCAGAGATGGAGGCTAGGGTATGCATACTTGCTAGTGTATACAGATGGACTAGTGTATACAGAGGACCAGCTAGTTTATACAGGGAGGCTAATGTCTACAGAAGACCGGCTAGTGTATACACATAGGCTAGATTATACAGAAGAACGTCCTGGGTATGCAGAGATGGAGGCTAAGGTATACAGAGAGAGATGTTGGGTTACAAAGAGAGGCTAGTGTATGCAGACTTGCTAGTGTATACCGGTGGACTAGTGTATACAGAGAGGCTTGGGTATACAGAGAGCTAATGTATAAAGAGATGCTAGTGTATACAAAAGACAACCAAGAGTAGACAGTGAGGCTCGTGTATACAGAAGACCGGCTACAGAGAAGATAATTTGTACAAAAGACCAGCTAGTGTATACAGATAGGCTAGATTATACAGAGGAAGGTCCTGGGTATGCAGAGATGGAGGCTAGGGAATCCAGAGAGAGACTGTGTTACACAGAGAGGCTAGAGTATGCAGAAGACCGGCTATTTTTTTTTACAGATAGGCTTGTGTATACAGAAGACAGTCTGGGGAATTCAGTGAGGCTAGTGTATGCAGAGAGGCTGGGACACCGAGACTATTGTAAAAAGAAGGCAGGCTAGTATATATAGATTACGGGCACGTGTATACAGAAGACAGAGAGGCTAGTCTAATATTGAGTGGCTGGTGTACACACAGAGATTAATGTATACAGAAAAGCTAGCGTGTAAAGAAGACATGACTTTATTTTTTGCTAATGCAACTACTTCTGAAACATGTAAAGTGCTTTTTTCATATTTTGGTGCTGTTAAAAAGTGATGTGTTGTCAGTGGTGATATCAATGTGACAGTTAATGTGGAGAACTACAACTATGCAAAATAGAGCAAAAGAGTGCTAAGTTTATTTTGTTAAGTCATTGACTGATAGACGTTAAGTAATTGGCCGTTATTGGTTTGGCTCTACTTATAGCCGAGTTTTAGACGACTTTATTATTAGCATTATTATCATTATTCATATATATTATGCGGAGTGTAAGTATTGCAGTGAGACGATATTGCGTTTGATAGATTTGTATTATTATACATAGCATTGTTAGCAGACCAATAGGACAATTTACATGGCTTAATATTGCAGAGCGTAATTTATCAGGAAAGAGATCCAAAGCGTTAGTTGCAGTAGCTTCATAAAACTGAGAAATCGTTGCATTACTCTAAATTTAAAAGTTGTTCCGGTAGCACTGAAAAGACGATATTCGATGAGTGATCTACACATTTCGTTTACTATTGCAGAGAGATACCGGCTAAATGTTAATATGTTAATATGTGCTGCGTGTAAGGTAGAAATTAGATGGTTTAATGTGAGCTGGTTTACCAGGATTTAAAAATAGTAATCTGTTTATACTAATAATAAATATAGCAAAATAACTCTAAAATTAATATTGAGACAGTATATACGTACAGCAAAGTGTGAGTTAAGCAGCTAAATATTCTGCAATAGCAGAGATTAATTATTGCAGTCGAAATGAGATAGGAAGCTTTAGTTGCAGTAGCTCCAAAATGACTGAGAAATAATTTCATTACTCTAAATGTAAAAATTATCCCGGTAGCACTGAGTGGACTGATATTAGATGAGTGATCGTTGTAGTACAAATTCAGTTTCCTATAGCAGAGAGATACCAGCTAAATGTGAGACGAGCAATTAAACTGTTCACGGTAGCATTGCATTACTCTTAATATGTCCAGCGAGCAAAGAAGCAATAAGATGGTTTTGTATTACCCTAAAATTAGCAGTATGCGTAATAAAGGTCAGTAGGTAACCTGGATTTAGACATAGCAAACTCTACAATCTAATTTAGCAAAATTAGAACGGATAATATTGAGACAGTATATAAAAGTCGAGTTTAAGTGGAAATACACAAAATATCTAGCTTACCTTTACATTGTTCAATAGAGCGTTGCAAAGTAATACCAAAGCATAATGTCGGAATATCAATAAGAGGAGATGATTGCTGTAATCATGAAATATCAGCAACGACGTGACTAGGTTTCTATCGTTTTTCAGGATCCTTACGTATCTTTAAGGATGAATAAGTATAATAACTGGCAAAGTATGACAATGGCAAAGAGACAAATTGCATTAGAGATGTGAGATAGACATGAAATTTCATTCCCCATTGGTTATTTACATGTAACCATTAATACAGTTAAGGCGGCTACATACAGCAAAGTGTGAGCTAAGCAGCTAAATATTACTTAATATTGCAGAGATTAAGTATTGCAGTTTAAAAGAGATCGGAAGCGTTTGTTGCAGTAGCTCCAAAATGACTGAGAAATCATTTCATTACTCTAAATGTAAACGCTATCCCGGTAGCACTGAGTGGACTGATATTAGATGAGTGATCGTTGTGGTACAAATTCAGTTTCCTATATCAGAGAGATACCAGCTAAATGTGAGAAGAGCAATTAAACTGTTCACGGTAGCATTGTATTACTCTTAATATGTGCTGCGTGTAAAGAAGCAAAAAGATGGTTTTGTATTATCCTAAAATTAGCAGTATACGTAATAAAGGTGATTAGGTAACCTGGATTTAGATATAGCAAACTCTATAATCTAATTTAGCAAAATTAGAAAGGATAATATTGAGACAGTATATATTGGTCGAGTTTAAGTGGAAATACACAAAATATCTAGCTTACCTTTACATTGTTCAATAGAGCCTTGCAAAGTAATACCAAGGCAGAATGTCGGAATAGCAATTAGATGAGATAATTGCTGTAATCATGAAGTATCAGCAACGACTAGGTTTCTATCGGGTGAGAAAGTATAATAACTGGCAAAGTATGACATGGCAAAGAGACAAATTGCATTAGAGATGTGAGATGGACATGAAATGTCAATCCCCATTGGTTACTTACATGTAAACGCGGCTACATACAGCAAAGTGTGAGCTAAGCAGCTAAAGGGTATTTAAGAGTAAATTGACGTAGCTTGAAAATTCCAACGTGTAAATCGTTCCATTAATTTTGTTACGCACGAAGACGGCTTACACTGACTGTTTTCCGTTTCCACTGGTTATCGGCATAATGTATCAGTAACCATGAACATTAATAGTGATAGACAGCTTACATTAGGATGTATGCATGATGTGAATGTAAAATAGTTGCATTATGTGTTATTAATGTAATCAAACTGTATTGCTAAGCTTTGCTACTGCAACCACTTCTCAATCAAGTAAACCGTCCCACTGCTTTTCTCACATTTTGCTGCTGTTAAAAAATGTGTTGCAAGTGTTATGTGTTACAAATGGTTATCAGTGTGACAGTTAATGTGGAGAAGAAGTATAACAAAATAGAGTCAGAAAGAGAATCCTATTGCATAGAGGTAGCGAGAGATGGTTGCATTAATCTTAATGTGCAGTGTGTAAAAGGTTTTAAAAAGATGGTTTTGTGTGACTTTTGCTTTAACGTAAAATTAGCTGTAGACATTATAACTTGTTACAATGATTTAGAGATAGTAATCTCTATAAAATAATAATAATAAGTATAGCAAAACAAATTAGGAAAATATTGAGGCAGTATGTATAGGTCGAGATATAGTGACTACACAAAAGGGATCAGGGCATAGTTGCAAAGTCAAGGGATAAATGCAAAGGTACATTATTTAAGAGTAAATTGACGTAGCTTGCAAATTCCAAAGTGTAAATCGTTCCATTAATTTTGTTGCGCACGAAGACGGCTTACACTGACTGTTTTCCGTTTCCACTGGAAAGAGAATCCTATTGTATACAGGTAGCGAGAGATGGTTACATTACTCTTAATGTGTAAAGGTTTTAAAACGATGGTTTTGTGTGAATTTTGCTTTAACGTAAAATTAGCTGCAGACATAACTATGGTTAGGTTTACAATGATTTAGAGTTAGTAATAGCTATAATATAATAATAATAAGTATAGCAAAACAAATTAGGAAAATATTGAGGCAGTATACATAGGTCGAGATAAAGTGAATACACAAAAGGGATCAAGGGATAGTTGCAAAGTAATATCCTCATTAATGCAGAATGTCGGAATAGCAATGAGATTCGATGGTTGCAACATAAAACGAAATATGAGAACGGCTAAAATACAGAACAACAGTACATAATTTAAGAGTACATATAGTATAAATTATTTAAGAATAAATAGACTTAGAATGAAAAAAATCTAAGTTTAAATCGTTGAGTAAATCGTTGAGTAAATCGTAAATTTATCAGCTAAATTAACGCTGAGATTATGATTAATTTCACAATTCCATTACGCGGTCCTTTTCCACTGGAATAGTCATAATTTAATATCAGTAATTGCTATCAGTAAATATTAAAATTGTAAGACGGTTCACGGTTATGTGGAATTGATATGGATTTGAAAGCGGTACATTAATTTTCTGAAGCATATGGCAGAAAGACGGCTTACACTGCTTTTCTCACATTTTGCAGCGGTAAAAAGAAATGTTTTGTTACTGTGTTTTAACTGTGACAGTTAAGGTGGAGAAAAAGAAGTAATACAGAAAACAGAGTCAAACAGTGGAAACGTTTATTTGTCACGACAGCTGATACTGGTTGAGCAATAAAACTGTTTTATTAAGATTTAAGACTAGTTTTATTCTCTACATATAGGCTTTTCAGAGAGTTGTATAATATAGGCGACCAATAGGACATTTAAATGGCTTAATATTGTAGGGAGGAAGTATCGCTGTTCAAAGGTAAGAGATTGAAAGCTTAGCTTGAAAATGGCTGAGAAATAGTTGCGTTAGTCTAAATTTAAAGGATATGCCGGTACCAATGAGAAAGCTAGTTGATCTTTGCATTACACAATCCTAATATTATTATTATTAATATTATTATTATTAAGATCATAGTGCAGAGAGATACTCAGTTAATGTCAGAGATACTCGGTTAATGTCAGAAAAGCAATAAAACTGTTTACATCGCTATCGAGCGATAGTTACATTACTCTTAGTATGTGCAGCATGTCTGGTAGCAAATGGATGGTTTTGTGAACATTTTGCATTACCGTACAATTAGCGGTAGAACTCATCGAAGTGAATAGATGTAACCGGATTTTGAGATAGTACTCTCTATTTCTAATAAGAAATAAAGAAAAATAAGTCAGGATGGTGTGTCATACTCAATGTGACAGTTGATGTGGAGCATTACAAATATGCAAAATAGAGCAAAAGAGTACATGGTTTATTTATATGTATGATAGTTTTATTGCATGCTTGAAGTAGTCTTCTATATATACCAGCTTCTCTGTACACCCTAGCACTGTAACAGTGCTAGGTTCCTGTATTACAGAAACAGAACACCAGCAATAAGGTGTATACTGTGCAGGAGGCACACAACACCCACTCTAACTTCTGCACTGCAGATGCATGTATTGCAGAAATTGAACACCAGTAATAAAGGGTAGCTTCAGGTGTGTACTGTGCAGGAGGCACATAACACCCACTGTAACAGTGCCAGGTTCCCAAGCAGTAAAGACACTGTCCCTGCCTATCGTCCTCTTTCCCTGACCACTGCAACACACTATACAAGGCCGCCGCGCTGCCGTCCTTATATAGTGTGGGGTGTGTACTAAACCCCCCTGAGCTATAATTGGCGTGGTGAATTGTGGCTCTCCTCACAGAGGATGTCACATCTGTTCTTATTATATAGAACCTATTATGCTCCTCGTAAACTTTTTCAGTTTGGCCAAACGGCCGGACGCAAGTTGCCCCCGGTGCGGGAACATGGGGGGAGACATGATGCACATGTTTTGGAGATGCCCGAAGTTGATCCGCTACTGGACAGAGGTGACAGCAACCATTGATCGGGTGTTTGGAACCTCCACCAGGATGGAGGCGAAGTATTGTCTCCTGGGATTAGTTGAAGGAGTTGGAAACCCGGGAAGTAGCCAGATGGCAGTTCTGAGATGCCTATTTCAGGCAAGGAAACTGATTGCCCAACCCTGCTTAGCCTCCAATGTTGGCAATGACTTGGTTTTTTTCGCTTGTTTCCCAAGATGACCATGTTGGCGTTTGTCAAGATGGTTGAGAGTGCCCGAAGAGATCGCCTATGGCCCCATCACGTTGAAAGTGCCTGATCTTGTCTGATCTCGGAGGCTAAGCATTGTCGGGCCTGATTAGTAACTGGATGGGAGACCAACTGGGAATACCAGGTGCCGTAGGATTCTTTTTATGTTGTTGGCGTTGACATGGTTTTTTTTTTTCCGCTTGTTTCCAAGGTGATCATCTTGGCATTTGTCAAGAGGGCTGAGAGAGCCCAAAGGAATCTCCTACGGCCACATCCCCCTGAAAGCGCCCAATCTCATCTGATCTCAGAGGCTAAGCAGGGTCCGGCCTGGATAGTACCTAATTAAAGGTGCCGTAGGAATCTTTTTATATTGTTGGCTTTGACCTGTTTTTTTTTCGCTTGTTTCCCAAGGTGACCATTTTAGCATCAGTCAAGAGTTTTGAGTATGTCCCAAAGCGTTCGCCTGAGGTCACATCACCCTGAAAGCGCCCGAACTCAGAGGCTAAGCAGGTTCTGGGTCAGATGGGAGACCGCCAGGGTCTATGTTGTTGGCGTTGACCTGTTTTTTTTCACTTGTCTCCCAAGATAACCATCTTGGTGTTTGTCAAGAGGGTTGAGAGTTAGTGATGGCCGAACGGTTCGCCCGGCGGTCGTTTCGCGGCGAATTTCCGACATTCGCGGTCCGCACGTTCGAACGCCTTTTTCCGTCGTTCGCCGCGGCGGACTTACGTGTTTAATGTATACAAGAACTTTAACCTTTGGTGACACGTTTATCATGTGATACAGGACAGCCAATTGAGACATGACAGCACATGGACACTTGTACATTCCCCCTAACCTATAAATACACCCGATCCGGTGGCCATTTTACATTCTTTCTTCTGTTACGATAGGGACAGGTTCCTGTGTGGAGTAGGGAGAGATAAACCACTAGCTATTTGGTACACAAAAGTTCTTTTCAGGACTGGTATAGGTGTTAGGTGTTGATAGGTTTGCTGTGCTGCTGATTCTTGCAGCAGCCTGAGTGTCTTTTGTTAGTTTAGAGAAAGGGAAAGGACGGTGTATGCTACAGGGACAGCCAGATTAGTCTTTCATCATCATCATCATCATCATCATCATTAGCTGTTACTATCAAGGTCCACAAAAGAGCTGTTCCAGTAACCACTAATCGTTCTCTTTTTTTGCCAATTTGTATAGGGACAGGAAGGAAGCAGTGTTGTCAGGCAGTGAGGGTAATTTTAAAGACTTGCTGTTATTATTAGTTCCACAAAGGTTCTTTTCAGGACTGGTATCAGTGGTACAGTAATAGGCTTGTACATGTATAATATTCTTTCTTCCAAATATAGAAAGGATATTATACTTGACTGCTGCCCTTCTGCTGCAGTCTGCTAAACATTCACAACTCACTTGTTCCACAAAAGTTCTTATAAGGACTGGTAACTTGGTATAGGGTGCTACGGTACATAGGCTTGAGTGCGGTACAGTCTGCTGTTCTGTAAGGACCGCTATCGGTCCACAATAGATAGGGTTGACGTGCACCACTGCTGACCGCTCACCTATACTGCAGCAGTCCTTCAGCGGTATAGGGACTGACGTACAGTCTGCTAATCACTAACACACAACCTGCTTGTTCCACAAAAGTTCTTATAAGGACTGGTAACTTGGTATAGGGTGCTACGGTACATAGGCTTGAGTGCGGTACAGTCTGCTGTTCTGTAAGGACCGCTATCGGTCCACAATAGATAGGGTTGACGTGCACCACTGCTGACCGCTGCCCTATACTGCAGCAGTCCTTCAGCGGTATAGGGACTGACGTACAGTCTGCTAAACACTAATACACAACCTGCTTGGTCCACAAAAGTTCTTATAAGGACTGGTAACTTGGTATAGGGTGCTACGGTACATAGGCTTGAGTGCGGTACAGTCTGCTGTTCTGTAAGGACCGCTATCGGTCCACAATAGATAGGGTTGACGTGCACCACTGCTGACCGCTCACCTATACTGCAGCAGTCCTTCAGCGGTATAGGGACTGACGTACAGTCTGCTAATCACTAACACACAACCTGCTTGTTCCACAAAAGTTCTTATAAGGACTGGTAACTTGGTATAGGGTGCTACGGTACATAGGCTTGAGTGCGGTACAGTCTGCTGTTCTGTAAGGACCGCTATCGGTCCACAATAGATAGGGTTGACGTGCACCACTGCTGACCGCTGCCCTATACTGCAGCAGTCCTTCAGCGGTATAGGGACTGACGTACAGTCTGCTAAACACTAATACACAACCTGCTTGGTCCACAAAAGTTCTTATAAGGACTGGTAACTTGGTATAGGGTGCTACGGTACATAGGCTTGAGTGCGGTACAGTCTGCTGTTCTGTAAGGACCGCTATCGGTCCACAATAGATAGGGTTGACGTGCACCACTGCTGACCGCTCACCTATACTGCAGCAGTCCTTCAGCGGTATAGGGACTGACGTACAGTCTGCTAATCACTAACACACAACCTGCTTGTTCCACAAAAGTTCTTATAAGGACTGGTAACTTGGTATAGGGTGCTACGGTACATAGGCTTGAGTGCGGTACAGTCTGCTGTTCTGTAAGGACCGCTATCGGTCCACAATAGATAGGGTTGACGTGCACCACTGCTGACCGCTGCCCTATACTGCAGCAGTCCTTCAGCGGTATAGGGACTGACGTACAGTCTGCTAAACACTAATACACAACCTGCTTGGTCCACAAAAGTTCTTATAAGGACTGGTAACTTGGTATAGGGTGCTACGGTACATAGGCTTGAGTGCGGTACAGTCTGCTGTTCTGTAAGGACCGCTATCGGTCCACAATAGATAGGGTTGACGTGCACCACTGCTGACCGCTCACCTATACTGCAGCAGTCCTTCAGCGGTATAGGGACTGACGTACAGTCTGCTAATCACTAACACACAACCTGCTTGTTCCACAAAAGTTCTTATAAGGACTGGTAACTTGGTATAGGGTGCTACGGTACATAGGCTTGAGTGCGGTACAGTCTGCTGTTCTGTAAGGACCGCTATCGGTCCACAATAGATAGGGTTGACGTGCACCACTGCTGACCGCTGCCCTATACTGCAGCAGTCCTTCAGCGGTATAGGGACTGACGTACAGTCTGCTAATCACTAACACACAACCTGCTTGTTCCACAAAAGTTCTTATAAGGACTGGTAACTTGGTATAGGGTGCTACGGTACATAGGCTTGAGTGCGGTACAGTCTGCTGTTCTGTAAGGACCGCTATCGGTCCACAATAGATAGGGTTGACGTGCACCACTGCTGACCGCTGCCCTATACTGCAGCAGTCCTTCAGCGGTATAGGGACTGACGTACAGTCTGCTAAACACTAATACACAACCTGCTTGGTCCACAAAAGTTCTTATAAGGACTGGTAACTTGGTATAGGGTGCTACGGTACATAGGCTTGAGTGCGGTACAGTCTGCTGTTCTGTAAGGACCGCTATAGGTCCACAATAGATAGGGTTGACGTGCACCACTGCTGACCGCTCACCTATACTGCAGCAGTCCTTCAGCGGTATAGGGACTGACGTACAGTCTGCTAATCACTAACACACAACCTGCTTGTTCCACAAAAGTTCTTATAAGGACTGGTAACTTGGTATAGGGTGCTACGGTACATAGGCTTGAGTGCGGTACAGTCTGCTGTTCTGTAAGGACCGCTATCGGTCCACAATAGATAGGGTTGACGTGCACCACTGCTGACCGCTGCCCTATACTGCAGCAGTCCTTCATCGGTATAGGGACTAAGAGTTTTGTCACAGGGTCATTTAAAAAATGACAGGCAGAGGAAGAGGCAGGCCCTTCCGCAGGGGTGGTAGGGGTAGGGCAGGAGCAACAGGCTTGAGCCAAAGTGGGAAGTTGCAGAAGGTGCGTTCAATTACTTTAAAGGATGCACCAGACTTGGTTGAGTGGCTCGCTCAGCCTTACTCTTCTGCACCCTCCTCATCCTCTCGATCTGCACCCTCTTCTTCACTCTCTGCTATGTGCACCCCCAAAGACACTACCACCAACAACACGACCACCACCACCACCACCACATACCTTCCGCTTGAGTCACTGGAATTATTTTCCGATCCATATCAAGAGGACATTTCTGATGCGCAGCCACTCTTGGTATTGGATCAGGAAGAGGAGGTAGCAACAAGCGCTACTCAGCAGTCTGACGCCAGTACCCAGATCAGCCCAAGGAGGAGGTTGGTCCCCGGTGTTGCTGCCTACTCCGAGATCTCTACTTATAGCGGTGGGGAAGGTGACGTTGATGATGACGTGTCTAGTGATGTCACGTGGGTGCCCACAAGAGAGGAAGAGGAGGGGAGTTCAGAGGGAGATATGGACCAGCAGATAGGGAGGAGAAGCAGCAATGACTTACATTGCACAGCAGGGACAAAGCAGACTGCAAATGTATCAGGAGCGAGTCATCGACCATGTACGGTCACATCTGGTGCTCCCAGGACACCGGCACATGGCTCCGCAGTGTGGGCTTTTTTTAACGTGTCCGCTGCTGACAATAGCGTTGCCATCTGCAATCTTTGCAGTCAACGCGTTAGTCGCGGTAAGCCCAATACTCACCTAGGGACGACCGCCTTAAGAAGGCACATGAGCAGCCATCACCGAGCCCAGTGGGAGCAACGGAACACACAAAGCCACACTGCAGGCTCTCACCGTCCAGCCTCGTCTTCTACTTCTCCTTCTCCTCTCTCCTCACAATTGTCCTCCACTCCACCTTCCATCACGCCAAGCTCACATTTTTCTGCAAAAAGGCAGGCTTCCGTGGGCCTAATGTTTGAGCGTAAAAAAATGATGACGCCGGATAACCCTCTTGCCCAACGGTTGGCGGCTGGCTTGTCAGAACTCATAGCCCGCCAACTACTGCCATATAAACTGGTGGACTCGGAGGCCTTTCGCAAATTTGTGGCCATTGGAACACCACAATGGAAGGTCCCAGGAAGGAAGTATTTCTCAGAGAAGGGCATCCCAGAGCTATATGGCCATGTTCAGCGGCAAGTGAATGTATCTCTGGCACACAGTGTCGGTGCCAAGATACATCTGACCACAGACACGTGGTCTAGCAAACACGGGCAGGGAAGGTATATCAGTTTTACTGCCCACTGGGTGAACCTTCTGACGGCCGTCAAGCATGTAACCCGTGGCACCCGTGTAGATTTGGTTTTACCGCCACGGATTGCATGCAGGCCTGACTCTTCTTCTCCTCCTCCTACTCCATCCTCCTCCCTCTCCTCCTCAGCTGCCTCCTCCTTTTCCGCTGCTAGCGTCTCTTCCACTGCACCGCCCAAGCTCCCCAGAACCTATTCCACATGCCAGGTGAGACGTTGCCATGCCGTGCTGCGTCTGTTGTGCCTGGAAGCAAAGAGCCACACTGGCCCGGCACTCCTTTCAGCTTTGCGTTCACAGGCAGATGAGTGGCTAACACCGCTCAATTTGACAGTTGGTAAAGTGGTGTGTGACAACGGTGCCAATCTGCTTAGCGCATTGAAACAGGGCAAAATCACGCACGTGCCGTGCATGGCACACGTCTTAAACTTGGTCGTGCAGCGATTCCTTGTCAAATACCCTGGGGTCCAGGACATCTTGCGGCAGGCAAGGAAAATCTCGGCCCATTTCAGAAGATCTTACACGGCCATGGCTCGCCTTGCTGACATTCAGCGGCGACACCATCTGCCGGTCAGACGTCTTATTTGCGATTGCCCGACGCGATGGAACTCAACCTTCTATATGCTTGATAGGCTGCTCCAGCAGAAACGTGCAGTTAACGTCTACCTGTATGAACTCTGCGAAAGAAACGGTTCTGGGGAGCTGGGTTTTTTTTCACCGCGCCAGTGGCTGCTCATGCGCGACACATGCAGACTTCTGCGGCCATTTGAGGAGATCACCAAACTGGTCAGTCGCAGCCATGGCGCCATCAGTGACATGGTACCTTATGCCTTCTTTCTGGAGCGTGCATTGCGTCGTGTCATTGATCAGGCTGTGGAGGAGCAGGAGCGGGAAGATGAGGAAGTCGCAATGCTGGATGAATTCCCAGGGGGGGCTACTCTATCTGAGACAAGTCAACAACAGGAGTCTGATGAGGAGTCAGAGGAGGATGGTGCCGGGGCGGATGAGCAGGAGCAAGAAGAGCATGCTTTAAACCTTTCTGGGATCCCTGTTGTGCGAGGATGGGGAGAGGAGAATGAAGAGGACGACATTATCCTGGATGATGAGCAGGAGCCAGGCCACCACACCGCTTCCACTTTAGTGCAAATGGGGGCCTTCATGCTCCAGTTTTTTAATAGGGACCCCCGTATAAAAAGCATGAGGGTCAAGGACCAGTACTGGGTGGCAACGTACTTAGACCCCCGGTACAAACACAAAATGGCGGAAATGTTACCGCCGTCGCAGAGGGCTGTCAGAATGCAGCACTTCCAGGCCTTGCTTCGAGAAATGCTGCATTCTGCTTTTGCGTGCGCTGGCAGAGGAGCAATTCCCACTCCCAGAGAAGGATTTGCGGGTACCAATCCAACAGCGCCTGCAAGAAGAGGCCGGTTTGAAGATGTGTTGGTGACTTCGGATATGAGGTCATTCTTTCAGCCGACCCATCGACAGGTGTCATCCGGATCCAGCATCAGGGAACGCCTAGACCGTCAGGTGTCCGACTACATTGGGTTAACGGCCGATGTGGACGCTCTGAGGAGTGATGAACCCCTAGACTACTGGGTGGGCAGGCTTGACCTCTGGCCAGAGCTTGCCCAATTTGCAATCGAACTGTTGGCTTGCCCCTCATCCAGTGTCCTGTCCGAAAGGACGTTCAGCGCAGCAGGGGGGATTGTGACCGATAAGCGCACTCGCCTAGCTCACCACAGTGTTAACTACCTCACATTTCTAAAAATGAATGAGGCATGGATCTCGGAGGAATTCAACACATGTGACCAGTAGACCATGTATATGTCTATAAACTATTTTTTTAATCAAGCACACAGACCTTCTTAATTCATTTGGCTCACTTCCTTGACCCAAAAAAGCACACCGTACTATATGCCCCTACCCTCCTCTTTGAAGAGGTTGAGCGGTGTCATATTTCTACTGGGGCTGCTTATGATATCCCTGTGCTGTGCTGACTTCCTCCTGGGGGTTCTTATTATGAAGGGATCACACTATCCCTGTGCTGTGCTGACTTCCTCCTGGGGGTTCTTATTATGAGGGGATCACACCATCCCTGTGCTGTGCTGACTTCCTCCTGGGGCTGCTTACGGTGCTGCTGTCAGTGCTGTATGTCACGGTGCTGCTGTCAGCGCTGTATGTCACGGTGCTGCTGTCAGCGCTGTATGTCACGGTGCTGCTGTCAGCGCTGTATGTCACGGTGCTGCTGTCAGCGCTGTATGTCACGGTGCTGCTGTCAGCGCTGTATGTCACGGTGCTGCTGTCAGCGCTGTATGTCACGGTGCTGCTGTCAGCGCTGTATGTCACGGTGCTGCTGTCAGCGCTGTATGTCACGGTGCTGCTGTCAGCGCTGTATGTCACGGTGCTGCTGTCAGCGCTGTATGTCACGGTGCTGCTGTCAGTGCTCTGTATTACGGTGCTGCTGTCAGATGCCTCTATCACGGTGCATGTGTCATTCCGGTATGTCACGCTGCTGGTGATCATCTCCTGCACCCTCTTCTTTGCCTACCCTGGTCCCTGACCTTCCCTCTCCTCCATTGCCTTCATTAGCTCCATAGTCCTGAATTGTTAGAACAATTTCCCAAATAAAATAAAAATGCTTGTAGTTATCGATCCCAAATTCACCTCATACATGTATTATGTCATTGTCCAGATGGTGGGACTACGTTTTACCCCCTAATAATTACCACGTGGCCGCAAATTCGACATGAAGGTTTGCAAAGTTCGCCTCCCATTGAAGTCAATGGGGCCCGCGGCGAACGTTCGGTTTCGCGAACGTTTGGGTCCGTTCGCATTTCGCTTTCGCGAAACGTCCCGTCGGAAGTTCGTCCATCACTATTGAGAGTGTCTAAATAGAACACCTATGGCCACATCACCCTGAAAGCGTACAATCTCATCTGATCTCGGAGGCCTAGCAGTGTACGGCCTGGTTAATACCTGTATGGGAGACCATCTGTGAATACCAGATGCCGTAGGCTTCTTTTTATGTTGTTGGCGTTTACCTGTTTATTTTCGCTTGTTTCCCATCTTGGCGTTTAACAAGAGGGTTGAGAGTTTGTCCAGTTGTTCTCCATGATTACATTTGTCCGAACGGAGCTGCATTAGTTATACTGTACTACATGTCGGAGGTGGGGTTTCTCTCTTTTCTGCATGAAACTCTAGGACTCCCCTCTGAGAACCCAGAGTTATTTGGCTGCCTATTTTTTGTTACCATGTAATTGTGACCCTGGGTCATGCTGTATGGTTGACTGTTACATTTGTGTTGTTCTACTTATACTTAGTAAAAGAATAAAACAAAAAATAAAAAATAAGTCAATGCCAACAACTTAAAAAAAAAGCCTATGGCATCGAGAAATCCCAGGCGGTCTCCCATCCAGGTACTAACCAGGTCCCAACCCTGCTTAGCCTCTGAGATCAAATGAGATTTGGCTCTTTCAGGGTGATGCAGCCATAGTAGATTTTTTCAGGCACGCTCAACCCTCTTGACAAATGCCAAGATGGTCACCTTAGGAAACAAACAAAAAAAACAAGTCAACACCAACAACATAAAAAGAAGCCTACCGCACCTAGTATTTCCACGCGGTCTCCCATCCAGGTATTAACAAGGCGCGTCCCTTTCTAGCCTCTGAGATCAGCGGAGATTGGGCGCTTTCAGGGTGATGTGTCCATAGGCAATCTCTTTGGGCACTCTCATCCCTCTTGAAAAATGCCAAAACCCTGGGAAACAAGCGAAAAAAAACAGGTCAACGCCAACAACATAAAAAGAAGAATACGGCACCTGGTATTCCAAGGCCGTCTCCCATTCAAGTACTAACTAGGCCCAACCCTTCTTAGCCTCTGAGATCAGAAGAGATAGGGTGCTTTCAGGGTGATGTGGCTGTAAGCGATCTCTTTAGGCACTCTCAACCCTCTTGACAAATGGCAAGATGATCACTTTGGGAAACAAGCGAAAAAAACAGGTCAACACCAACAACATAAAAAGAAGCCTGCGGCATCTGGAAAACCCAGGCGGTCTCCCATCCAGGTACAAACCAGGCCCAACCCTGCTTAGCCTCTGAGACCAAGCGAGATTGGGCGCTTTCAGGTTGTTGTGCTCGTAGGCAATTTCTTTGTGCACTCTCAACCCTCTTGACACATGCCAAGATGGTCACCTTGGGAAACAAGGGAAAATAAAACAGGTCAACGCCGACAACATAATGAGAAGCCTATGGCACCTGGTATTCCCAAGCTGTCTCCCATCCAGGAACTAACCAGGCCCATCGCTGCTTAGCCTTCGAGATCAGATGAGATTGGGCTCTTTCAGGGTGATTTGGCCGTAGGCACTCTCTTTGGGCACTCTGAAGCCTCTTGACAAAGGCCAAGATGGTCACCTTGGGAAACAAGCTAAAAAAAACAGGTCAAAGCCAACAACATAAAAAGAAGCCTACGGCATCCAGTATTCCCAGGCGATCTCCCAATCAAGACACTAACCAGACCAGATCCTTCTGTGGCACCTGGTCTTCCCAGGCAGTCTCCCATCCAGGTACTAACCAGGCCTGACGCTGCTTAGCCTCTGAAATCAGACGAGATCGGGTGCTTTCAGGTTGATGTGGCCGTAAGCGTTCTCTTCAAGACACGCCCAACCCTCTTGACAAACGGCAAGATGGTCGCCTTGAGAAACAAGCAAAAAAAACAGGTCAAAGCCAACAACATAAAAAGAAGCCTATGGGCTTACAGTGGACCCTAAAAGATGGGACCCACTAGCTCTGTCATGGTTCGGACGCTGTAATGTGTTGAAGATGAACGCGTTGCCACGACTTCTGTATCTACTACAAGCCTTACCTATCAAAATACCCCAGACTTTCTTTCATGCGGTTCCCTCAATCTTTATCAAGTTCCTCTGGCGTGGAAAACATATGCGTATTGGTAGGGCAATGCTATTGCGACCGAAATTGCGGGGAGGTATTGGCTTCCCGGACCCTGCTCTATATTACACAGCGACGCACATGACACCGGTGTTGACTGGTGCCGGTGTTCTGCCATATACTGTCCGGCCATGATATAGTGTCTGCGCCGTACTGCGCATGCGCAGTACGGAGCAGACGAAGCTTCGGAGATTTTCATGCGCGGTGAGTGGAGGTGGTAGCCCCACCATCCAAGTGGACATAGGGTTGTGAATATTAGAGGGCCCCTCGCAGGCGAGCTTCGCTCGCCACGCTTCGGGCTTGGCCTCGCTGCGCATGCGCAGTACACAGCGGACACTATCCGATGGGGGACCATATGTGATAAGACACCGGCATGGGGAACTGAAGCTATGGGTCAAGCTAGAGCAGGAGATGGTGCGGGTTCCACTGGCTGGTCTGCCTTGGGCGGGGAGGCCATTGGAGCCCTGTGTGACTACTCACCCGTTAATTGGCCCCTCGCTCGCCGAGATGGATAGTTTTTTTCACCTTTCCCACCTGACTAACTTCCCTTCTCCTATGACCCCAATTATTGGACATCCTAGATTCCCTCCGGGCCTGTCTGACCAGGCCTTTACCAGGCAAGCCCCGAAAGGGCTTCTGAGAGAAGCCCTATTTCTTGGACCCACGGGCTTGATTCCCATGGGGACCATACTGCTAGAGCAAGTACCTGTTGCATTGGATATATATATATATATTGGACCTATATGTTTCAGGGTGGCCTGCATAAAGTGCCAGGCCACCCTGTCAAAGGCCTTCTCCACGTCTGTTGACAACATAAGCAAGGGCCTTCCCTGTACATGCGCCGCATGGATTAAATTGAGGACTCGGGCCGTATTGTCTCTAGCTTCCGACTTATTTTTATTTTTTTGCTTGTTTCCCAAGGTGACCATCTTGGCGTTTGTCAAGAGGGTTGAAAGTGCCTGAAGAGATTGCCTACAGGCACATCACCCTGAAAGCACCCGATCACGTTTGATGTTGGAAGCTAAGAAGAGTCAGGCCTTGTTAGTACCTGGAGGGGAGACCGCCTGGGAATACCAGGTGTCGTAGACTTCTTTTTATGTTGTTGGCGTTGACCTGTTTTTTTTCCGCTTGTTTCCCAAAGTGACCATCTTGGTGTTTGTCAAGA
Organism: Lithobates pipiens; assembly: GCF_037356315.1. Classification (NCBI taxonomy): domain Eukaryota; kingdom Metazoa; phylum Chordata; class Amphibia; order Anura; family Ranidae; genus Lithobates; species Lithobates pipiens. Next base: position 171,871,804 of record NW_027507791.1, on the reverse strand, counting down.
GGGTTGAGAGTGCCTGAAGAGATTGCCTATGGCCACATCACTCTGAAAGCACCCAATCTCGTCTGACCTTGGAGGCTAAGAAGAGTCGGGCCTGGTTAGTACCTGGATGGGAGACCACCTGGGAATACCAGTTATTGTAGGCTTCTTTTTATGTTGTTGGCGTTGATTCGTTTTTTTTTTTTCGCTTGTTTCCCAAGGTGACCATCTTGGCATTTGTCAAGAGGGATGAGAGTGCCCAAAGAGATCGCTTACAGCAGCATCACCCTGAAAGAGCCCTATCTCTTCTCTTCTCTGAGGCTAAGAAGGGTTGGGCCTAGTTAGTACCTGGATGGGAGATGGCGTTGGAATACCAGGTGCCGTATTCTTCTTTTTATGTTGTTGACATTGACCTGTTTTTTTTCGCTTGTATCTCAAGGTGACTATCTTGGCATTTGTCAAGAGGGTTGAGAATGCCCAAAGAGATTGCCTATGGGCACATAACCCTGAAAGCGCCCGATCTCCTCTGATCTCAGAAGCTAAACAGGGTTGGGCCTTGCTAGTACCTGGATTGGAGACCACCTGGGAATACTAGGTGCTGTAGGCTTCTTTTTATGTTGTTGGCCTTGACCTGTTTTTTTTTTCACTTGTTTCCCAAGGTGACCATCTTGGCGTTTGTCAAGAGGGTTGAGAGTGCCCAAAGAGATCACCTACGGCCCCATCACCCTGAAAGCGCCCAATCTCGTCTGATCTCGGATGCTAAACAGTGTCGGGCCTGGTTAGTACCTGGATGGGAGACCGCCTGGAAATACCAGATGCCATAGGCTTTTTTTTTTTTTTATTTAGTAGTATGCGACATACAATGCAAAGGCAACTTCACAGAATGTGTGATACAAATAGTTACAAACAAACGATCATATTGCATGGATATCAGAGCCAATGGTAAGAAGTCCGAGGAGAATAGCACGTGTACAGCTTTGCGGTCATATCAAGATGAGATTAAAGCTCCATCTCGTTGGGATCCTCTACCACTTAAAATATTATTGATACTAGCCCTGCTACCTTCGAAGAGTTTAGATATCCATAGATAGAGGAAGAGTATTGTGTAGTAGTCAAATGGGGTCGGAACATACCATTTTCTTTTCCCTTTTTTGAGTTAAGAAGGGAAATAGTAGAACTGAAAGGAGGGAGAAGGGGAAAGAGAAGATTGGGGAAGGAAATGGCAGAAAAGGAAAAGAAGGGGTAAGGGGGTGTCGTGGGTAGAGTGGATAGGATGGGGTCCCCTCCCAGGGAGCAAGAGACGCCCTCGGCTCACCAGCTCATCAGCTGTCCAACGTTTGGAACAGCGATCTCCAACGATCACCATGAGCTTACTATGTCTCGCGGAGGTATTCTTCCGAAAAGCGAAACTGGGTCCAGTAGAACCATCTGTTCCCATGCTCCTCCGTTTTATCCCTCATTGTGGCAGTCAGGTCTTCCATTCGTTCAATATCATTAACCCTTGCGAACCACTGGGTCACCATTGGAGCAGATTGCTCTTTCCACTGACTTGGGATGCAGGCCCTAGCTGCCTTGAGGAGATGTTTAAGTAAGGACTTATGATAACGCTTTATCGACATAGGAGTTAGATTGAGAAGAACTGCTGCGGGATCATTGGCTAAGGAAATGTCTGTGAACTTGTGGATGAGTCTCAGGACAGGCTGCCCGAATGTTTGTAATTTAGGGCATTCCCAGAAAATGTGGAGAATGGTGCCAGCCTGTTGCCCACAGCGACAGCAGCGGTCAGATTGACCGGGGAATATTTTGGCCAACACCACCGGTGTACAATACCAGCATGTGATCAGCTTATATGAGATCTCCTGATATTTACTGCAGAGTGACGACTTATGGGCGAAAAAGAGTATTCTGTCCTTCTGTGGTTTGGAGAATGTAGTTTGTAAGTCCCTTTTCCATTTAGCTAGGAAGGGTGGATCCGTGGAGGATTGTGCATCTGTCAGGATTAGGTAGGACCTAGAGAGGGAACCATGAATTGGGCCATCATCCAGGCAAAGTTCCTTGAAGGGGTGGAATTGTCTAGAGAAGAACGAATGGTTAGGTAGTGATCTGAGGAAATGGATTAGCTGTCTAGCTCTCCAGCTATCCAATGCAACAGGTACTTGCTCTAGCAGTATGGTTCCCATGGGAATCAAGCCTGTGGGTCCAAGAAATAGGGCTGCTCTCAGAAGCCCTTTCGGGGCTTGCCTGGTAAAGGCCTGGTCAGACAGGCCCGGAGGGAATCTAGGATGTCCAATAATTGGGGTCATAGGAGAAGGGAAGTTAGTCAGGTGGGAAAGGTAAAAAAAACTATCCATCTCGGCGAGCGAGGGGCCAATTAATGGGTGAGTAGTCACACAGGGCTCCAATGGCCTCCCCGCCCAAGGCAGACCAGCCAGTGGAACCCGCGCCATCTCCTGCTCTAGCTTGACCCATAGCTTCAGTTCCCCATGCCGGTGTCTTATCACATATGGTCCCCCATCGGATAGTGTCCGCTGTGTACTGCGCATGCGCAGTACACAGCAACACAGATTCCAAAAATTGCGAGCATGAACGGCACCTGCGCACTGAGTACAGGTTCTATCCCCACTATCCAAGTGGACATAGAGTAAGAATATAAAAGAGCCGAGCGCAGCGAAGCCAAGCCCGAAGCGTGGCGAGCGAAGCTCGCCTGCGAGGGGCCCTCTAACCACTTTCAGACCGGACCAATTTGCTGGTCAAAGACCAGACCACTTTTTGCGATTCGGCACTGCGTCGCTTTAACTGACAATTGCGCGGTCGTGCGACTTGGTTCTCAAACAAAATTAACGTCCTTTTTTTCCCACAAATAGAGCTTTCTTTTGGTGGTATTTGATCACCCCTGCGGTTTTTATTTTTTGCGCTATAAACAAAAATAGAGCGACAATTTTGAAAAAAACGCATTATTTTTTACTTTTTGTTATAATAAATATCCCCCAAAAATATATAAAAAAACATTTTTTTCCCTCAATTTAGGCCAATACGTATTCGTCTACATATTTTTGGTAAAAAAAATCGCAATAAGCGATTATTGATTGGTTTGCGCAAAAGTTATAGCGTTTACAAAATAGGGATAGTTTTATAGCATTTTTATTAATAATTTTTTATTATTTTATTTTTACTAGTAATGGCGGCGATCTGCGATTTTTATTGTGACTGCGACATTGTCGGGGACCCATCGGACATTTTTGACACATTTTTGGGACCATTGTCATTTATACAGTAATCACTGCTATATAAATGCAGTGATTCCTGTGTAAATGACACTGGCAGTGAAAGGGTTAACCAGTGAGTGGCAGTGTAGGGGTTAAGTGTGCCTAGGAGAGTGTTACTAACTGTGGGGGGGTTGGGCTTTCATTTAGTGTACACTGATCTCTGCTCCAATCACATGGAGCAGAGATCAGCGTCACTAGTTGCTAGGCAGAATGAGAAAATGTTGTTTATACAGCATTTCCTCACTTCCGCCGCTCCGTGAGACGATCGCGGGGATGCCCACGGCGATCGAGTCCGCGGGTCCCGCGACCGGACTCACGGGGGTCCCGACCAGCGCGGGAGCGCGCCGCCGGCGGCGCGCTCCCGATGGCACGGCGGCAACGAATATTGGACGTACATGTACGCCAATATGCCTGCCCGTGCCATGCTGTCGACGTACATCGTCGTGCGCTGGTCGGGAAGTGGCTAATATTCACAACCCTATGTCCGCTTGGATGGTGGGGCTACCACCTCCACTCACCGCGCAGGAGCCGTTCAGCTTTGGAGTACACAGCGGACACTATATCATGGCCGGACAGTATATGGCAGAACACCGGCACCAGTCAACCACCGGTGTCATGTGCCTCGCTGTGTAATATAGAGCAGGGTCCGGGAAGCCAATACCTCCCCGCAATTTCGGTCGCAATAGCATTGCCCTACCAATACGCATATGTTTTCCGCGCCAGAGGAACTTGATAAAGATTGAGCGAACCGAATGAAAGAAAGTCTGGGGTATTTTGATAGGTAAGGCTTGTAGTAGATACAGAAGTCGTGGCAACGCGTTCATCTTCAACACATTACAGCGTCCGAACCATGACAGAGCTAGTGGGTCCCATCTTTTAAGGTCCGCTGTAAGCCCATAGGCTTCCTTTTATGTTGTTGGCTTTGTCTGTTGTTCTCAAGGCGACCATTTGGCGTTTGTCAAGAGGGTTAGGCGTGTCTCGAAGAGAACGCTTACGGCCACATCAACCTGAAAGCACCCGATCTCGTCTGATTTCAGAGGCTAAGCAGCGTCAGGCCTGGTTAGTACCTGGATGGGAGACTGCCTGGGAAGACCAGGTGCCATAGAAGGATCTGGTCTGGTTAGTGTCTTGATTGGGAGATCGCCTGGGAATACTGGATGCCGTAGGCTTCTTTTTATGTTGTTGGCTTTGACCTGTTTTTTTTAGCTTGTTTCCCAAGGTGACCATCTTGGCCTTTGTCAAGAGGCTTCAGAGTGCCCAAAGAGAGTGCCTACAGCCAAATCACCCTGAAAGAGCCTAATCTCATCTGATCTCGGAGGCTAAGCAGCGATGGGCCTGGTTAGTACCTGGATGGGAGAAAGCTTGGGAATACCAGGTGCCGTAGGCTTCTCATTATGTTGTCGCGTTGACCTGTTTTTTTTCCCTTGTTTCCCAAGGTGACCATCTTGGCATGTGTCAAGAGGGTTGAGAGTGCACAAAGAAATTGCCTATGGGCACAACACCCTGAAAGCGCCCAATCTCGTTTGGTCTCAGAGGCTAAGCAGGGTTGGGCCTGGTTTGTACCTGGATGGGAGACCGCCTGGGTTTTCCAGATGCCGCAGGCTTCTTTTTATGTTGTTGGTGTTGACCTGTTTTTTTCGCTTGTTTCCCAAAGGGATCATCTTGGCATTTGTCAAGAGGGTTGAGAGTGCCTAAAGAGATCGCTTACAGCCACATCACCCTGAAAGCACCCTATCTCTTCTGATCTCAGAGGCTAAGAAGGGTTGGGCCTAGTTAGTACTTGAATGGGAGACGGCCTTGGAATACCAGGTGCCGTATTCTTCTTTTTATGTTGTTGGCGTTGACCTGTTTTTTTTCGCTTGTTTCCCAGGGTGACTATCTTGGCATTTTTCAAGAGGGATGAGAGTGCCCAAAGAGATTGCCTATGGGCACATCCCCCTGAAAGCGCCCAATCTCTGCTGATCTCAGAGGCTAGAAAAGGTCGCGCCTTGTTAATACCTGGATGGGAGACCGCCTGGAAATACTAGGTGCGGTAGGCTTCTTTTTATGTTGTTGGTGTTGACTTGTTTTTTTTGTTTGTTTCCTAAGGTGACCATCTTGGCATTTGTCAAGAGGGTTGAGCGTGCCTGAAAAAATCTACTATGGCTGCATCACCCTGAAAGAGCCAAATCTCATTTGATCTCAGAGCAGGGCCGGCGCTACCACTAGGCGAAGTAGGCAGCCGCCTAGGGCGCACTACCACCTAGGGCGCAACTACGGCCTCTGCCCAGTGTGAGCTCCTCTTCTGCTCTCTCGCCCCCCCTGTGGTGTTCCACCGGCGCCACCAATCCCCCATGTTTCCCGCTGAGCGCCCCACCGTACTCATCTCACAGCGCCGCTCCGGGACTCCTTTGCTCCAGCCTGTCCCTCTGGAGCTGCGCTGTGTGTCTGTGTGAGTGCAGTGGAGGGGCGGGGCTCGGCGGAGATGGGAGCTTCGAGAGGTCGGTCAGCTGACCTCCTGCCCGGCGGGGACATCATGGAGCGGGGTTGACGGCGCTGGCCTGGTCCCGGCGGGGATATGATGGAGGCGGAGCGGATGGATGGCGCTGGTGTGGCCCCGGCGGAGCGGGTGGACGGCGCTGGTGTGGCCCCGGCGGAGCGGATGGATGGCGCTGGCGTGGCCCCGGCGGAGCGGGTGGACGGCGCTGGCAGTGCGGAGGAGTCGGAGAGGCCCGGTGGGATGATGGTCGCTGAAGGCAGCATCAAAGAGCAGAGGTAAGGAGGAGGATGGATCCATTGAGCTGTATGGAGGGGGTTTGTGTGTGAGTAATGCAGGAAGTAGGAGTCAGGTAGGTCAGTGTGATGTGTGTCAGTGTCATGCCAGTGTGGTGTGTCTGTGTATGTGTCATGTCAGTGTGATGTGTCTGTGTATGTGTCATGTCAGTGTGATGTGTCTGTGTATGTGTCATGCCAGTGTGATGTGTTTGTGTATGTGTCATGTCAGTGTGATGTGTCTGTGTATGTGTCATGTCAGTGTGATGTGTCTGTGTATGTGTCATGTCAGTGTGATGTGTCTGTGTATGTGTCATGTCAGTGTAATGTGTCAGTGTATGTGTCATGTCAGTGTAATGTGTCAGTGTATGTGTCATGCCAGTGTGATGTGTCAGTGTATGTGTCGTGTCAGTGTATGTGTCATGTCAGTGTAATGTGTCAGTGTATGTGTCATGTCAGTGTAATGTGTCTGTGTATGTGTCATGTCAGTGTGATGTGTCTGTGTATGTGTCATGTCATTGTGATGTGTCTGTGTATGTGTCATGCCAGTGTGATGTGTCAGTGTATGTGTCGTGTCAGTGTATGTGTCATGTCAGTGTAATGTGTCAGTGTATGTGTCATGTCAGTGTGATGTGTCAGTGTATGTGTCATGTCAGTGTGATGTGTCTGTGTATGTGTCATGTCAGTGTATGTGTCATGTCAGTGTGATGTGTCTGTGTATGTGTCATGCCAGTGTGATGTGTCTGTGTATGTGTCATGCCAGTGTGATGTGTCAGTGTATGTGTCATGCCACTGTATGTGTCATGCCAGTGTGATGTGTCGTGTCAGTGTATGTGTCGTGTCAGTGTAATGTGTCAGTGTATGTGTCGTGTCAGTGTATGTGTCATGTCAGTGTATGCGTCAGTGTATGCGTCAGTGTATGCGTCAGTGCCATTTTATGTGTCAGGGTATGTGTTTTCAGGGTATGTGTTTTCAGGGTATGTGTTTTCAGGGTATGTGTTTTCAGGGTAGGTGTCAGCGTGATGGTCAGTGTAGGTGTCAGCGTGATGGTCAGTGTAGGTGTCAGCGCGATGGTCAGTGTAATTGGCAGTGTAGGTGCCAGGTGGGTTGGTGTAGGTGCCAGGTGGGTCGGTGTAATTATCAGGTGGGTCAGTGTAGGGGTCAATGTGATGTGAGTAGTGCAGGAAGTAGGAGTCAGGTGGATTAGTTTATGTGTCAGGGGGTCAGTGTAGGGGTCAGATAGGTCATGTGTAGCAAGGGCAGGTGGAGTCATGGGCGCAGCCGGGGGGGGGTGGCAAAATTAGGTTTTCGCCTAGGGTGTCAACGATCCTTGCACCAGCCCTGTCTCAGAGGCTAAGCAGGGTTGGGACCTGGTTAGTACCGGGATGGGAGACCGCCTGGGATTTCTCGATGCCATGGGCTTTTTTTTTAAGTTGTTGGCATTGACTTATTTTTTTTTTTTTGTTTTATTCTTTTATTAAGTATAAGTAGAACAACATAAATATAACAGTCAACCATACAGCATGACCCAGGGTCACAATTACATGGTAACAAAAAATAGGCAGCCAAATAACTCTGGGTTCTCAGAGGGGAGTCCTAGAGTTTCATGCAGAAAAGAGAGAAACCCAACCTCCGACATGTAGTACAGTATAACTAATGCAGCTCCGTTCGGACAAATGTAATCATGGAGAACAACTGGGACCACAGCGAGCCAGCTTATCATGACCTACGTGAACCAGAGTAAAATATGAGCCGGTCGTGTCCAGAACCCTGGGGTTCTTCTGGGTCCCAAAGGCTAGTAAGGAGACAAGGCATAGTCAAAAGGGAGGACGGGGGAAGAAGAGAGTGCAAAGACGGAGAGAGAAGAGGGGGGGGATGGCGGCAGGGAAAAAAAGAAAAATAAAGACAAAAAGGGAAGGGGGGGAATGCCACCCAGTGCAGACTTGGCCTACGTAGGTAAACGTTAGATGTTCAGTCGTTTTCTGGGACAGGGGCGCTGCTCACCTCCCAAATGTAGTCTCAAGTACCAGTAAAATACCTCCAGGGCCTCCATGTAACACTAAATGCCTCTTCAGTGTTGTGAAGGGTGGCGGTCAATTCTTCCATCCGGAGAATATGATTGACTTTGGAATACCACAGCACCTTGGATGGGGGCTGAGGCTGCCTCCACAGTGTGGGAATGCAGGCCCGGGCGGCGTTCAGGAGTTGCATCGTGAGGGTTTTTTTGTATTTTCGAACAGGCTGTTTTTATTGTCCCGGTCACCTCCACCCAAAAGTTCCTCAAGGCCGGGCATGCCCAGAAAATGTGTCCCATGGTCCCCGTATCTGAATTGCACCTCCAACAAACATCCGGAATCGATCTATTCATTTTATTCAGAAGGTATGGGACTCTATACCAGCGTGAGACTATCTTGTATCCTGATTCTTGATATTGGTTTGCGATGGAAGCTTTATGTACTAATGTCAGGATATTCCCTATCTGTTGTGGGGTAAATGTGATGCCAAATGCAATCTCCCATTTGTGGATAAATGGTGGGGTCGACTCCTCCTCCTGACTACTTAATAGGTTGTACAGGAGGGAGAGGGTGTGTTGCACAGGTTCCTTTTTTTTTATTTGGCCGCGCAAACCGCCCAGAGCCCGTTTGCAATTGCTTGCCAGACCAAAGGACAAGGGGGGTCTGGGTCTCCCAGATCTGAGACAATACAACAGAGCGACTCTGCTAGCGAGAGTCGTTGATTGGCATTGTAATGGCCCACACAAGCAGTGGGTGGAGATGGAGATTGAGGATGGATCCATTCCCCTATTGACCTCCCCGTGGCTCCTGTCCTCCCTACCAAAAGACCTCAGAGGTCACCCCGTAGTGGGAGCTACGTTGGCTGTTGTGCGGAGGTTGTTCCGCTGCACACACATTGCTCCCTTGCCATCACCAATGACTCCGGTTATAGGTAATCCAGACTTCCCACCGGGATTTACCAACAAGAAACTGCGACAGTTGACAGTGGTGGGGAAACAGCGCCTGGGAGAGGTGTGGCCCACGGGAGGGCTCCCGACCACGTAAACTGTCGCCGAGCTTTCTGACCCTCCGCTTGACTTGTTTAGTGCTTATCAACTTCGTCACTTTCTTCTGGCCATACAAAGGGCCCCCTACACTCCTAGAGACCTGACACCCTATAAATCCATCTGTCACAAAAGGGAACCTGTGCGACACACCCTCTCCCTCCTGTACAACCTATTGAGTAGTCAGGAGGAGGAGTCGACCCCCACCATTTATCCACAAATGGGAGAGGGACTTAGGCATCACATTTACCCCACAACAGATAGGGAAGATCCTGACCTTAGTACATAAAGCTTCCATCGCAAACCAATATCAAGATACAAGATAGTCTCACGCTGGTATAGAGTCCCATACCTTCTGAATAAAATGGATAGATCGATCCCGGATGTTTGTTGGAGGTGAAATTCAGATATGGGGACCATGGGACACCTTTTCTGGGCATCCCCGACCTTGAGGAACTTTTGGGTTCCCAGTAGCGTGCCTTCTACACTTGACCGAACAGCCTGTTTGAAAATACAAAAAAAAACCTCACGATGCAACTCCTGAATGCCGCCCGGGCCTGCATTCCCGCACTGTGGAGGCAGCCTCAGCCCCCATCCAAGGTGCTGTGGTATTCCAAAGTCAATCATATTCTCCGGATGGAAGAATTGACCGCCACCCTTCACAACACTGAAGAGGCATTTAGTGTTACATGGAGGCCCTGGAGGTATTTTACTGGTACTCGAGACTACATTCGGGAGGTGAGCAGTGCCTCTGTCCCAGAAAACGACTGAACATCTAACGTTTACCTACGTAGGCCATGTCTGCCCTGGGTGGCATTCCCCCCCTCCCTTTTTGTCTTTATTTTTCTTTTTTTCCCCGCCGCCATCCCCCCACCTCCTCTCTCTCCGTCTTTGCACTCTCTTCTTCCCCCGTCCTCCCTTTTGACTATGCCTTGTCTCCTTACTAGCCTTTGGGACCCAGACCCCAGGGTTCTAGACATGACCGGCTCATATTGTACTCTGGTTCTCGTAGGTCATGATAAGCTGGCTCGCTGTGGTCCCAGTTGTTCTCCATGATTACATGTGTACGGAGCTGCACTAGTTATACTGTACTACATGTCGGAGGTGGGGTTTCTCTATTTTCTGCATGAAACTGTAGGACTCCCCTCTGAGAACCCAGAGTTATTTGGCTGCCTATTTTTTGTTACCATGTAATTGTGACCCTGGGTCATGCTGTATGGTTGACTGTTACATTTGTGTTTTTCTACTTATACTTAGTAAAAGAATAAAACAAAAAATAAAAAATAAGTCAATGCCAACAACTTAAAAAAAAAGCCTATGGCATCGAGAAATCCCAGGCAGTCTCCCATCCACGTACTAACCAGGTCCCAAACCTGCTTAGCCTCTGAGATCAAATGAGATTTGGCTCTTTCAGGGTGATGCAGCCATAGTAGATTTTTTCAGGCACGCTCAACCCTCTTGACAAACGCCAAGATGGTCACCTTGGGAAACAAACAAAAAAAACAAGTCAATGCCAACAACATAAAAAGAAGCCTACCGCACCTAGTATTTCCACGCGGTCTCCCATCCAGGTATTAACAAGGCGCGTCCCTTTCTAGCCTCTGAGATCAGCGGAGATTGGGCGCTTTCAGGGTGATGTGTCCATAGGCAATCTCTTTGGGCACTCTCATCCCTCTTGAAAAATGCCAAAACCCTGGGAAACAAGCGAAAAAAAACAGGTCAACGCCAACAACATAAAAAGAAGAATACGGCACCTGGTATTCCAAGGCCGTCTCCCATTCAAGTACTAACTAGGCCCAACCCTTCTTAGCCTCTGAGATCAGAAGAGATAGGGTGCTTTCAGGGTGATGTGGCTGTAAGCGATCTCTTTAGGCACTCTCAACCCTCTTGACAAATGGCAAGATGATCACTTTGGGAAACAAGCGAAAAAAACAGGTCAACACCAACAACATAAAAAGAAGCCTGCGGCATCTGGAAAACCCAGGCGGTCTCCCATCCAGGTACAAACCAGGCCCAACCCTGCTTAGCCTCTGAGACCAAGCGAGATTGGGCGCTTTCAGGTTGTTGTGCTCGTAGGCAATTTCTTTGTGCACTCTCAACCCTCTTGACACATGCCAAGATGGTCACCTTGGGAAACAAGGGAAAATAAAACAGGTCAACGCCGACAACATAATGAGAAGCCTATGGCACCTGGTATTCCCAAGCTGTCTCCCATCCAGGAACTAACCAGGCCCATCGCTGCTTAGCCTTCGAAATCAGATGAGATTGGGCTCTTTCAGGGTGATTTGGCCGTAGGCACTCTCTTTGGGCACTCTGAAGCCTCTTGACAAAGGCCAAGATGGTCACCTTGGGAAACAAGCTAAAAAAAACAGGTCAAAGCCAACAACATAAAAAGAAGCCTACGGCATCCAGTATTCCCAGGCGATCTCCCAATCAAGACACTAACCAGACCAGATCCTTCTATGGCACCTGGTCTTCCCAGGCAGTCTCCCATCCAGGTACTAACCAGGCCTGACGCTGCTTAGCCTCTGAAATCAGACGAGATCGGGTGCTTTCAGGTTGATGTGGCCGTAAGCGTTCTCTTCAAGACACGCCCAACCCTCTTGACAAACGGCAAGATGGTCGCCTTGAGAAACAAGCAAAAAAAACAGGTCAAAGCCAACAACATAAAAAGAAGCCTATGGGCTTACAGTGGACCCTAAAAGATGGGACCCACTAGCTCTGTCATGGTTCGGACGCTGTAATGTGTTGAAGATGAACGCGTTGCCACGACTTCTGTATCTACTACAAGCCTTACCTATCAAAATACCCCAGACTTTCTTTCATGCGGTTCGCTCAATCTTTATCAAGTTCCTCTGGCGTGGAAAACATATGCGTATTGGTAGGGCAATGCTATTGCGACCGAAATTGCGGGGAGGTATTGGCTTCCCGGACCCTGCTCTATATTACACAGCGACGCACATGACACCGGTTCTGCCATATACTGTCCGGCCATGATATAGTGTCTGCGCCGTACTGCGCATGCGCAGTACGGAGCAGACGAAGCTTCGGAGATTTTCATGCGCGGTGAGTGGAGGTGGTAGCCCCACCATCCAAGTGGACATAGGGTTGTGAATATTAGAGGGCCCCTCGCAGGCGAGCTTCGCTCGCCACGCTTCGGGCTTGGCCTCGCTGCGCATGCGCAGTACACAGCGGACACTATCCGATGGGGGACCATATGTGATAAGACACCGGCATGGGGAACTGAAGCTATGGGTCAAGCTAGAGCAGGAGATGGTGCGGGTTCCACTGGCTGGTCTGCCTTGGGCGGGGAGGCCATTGGAGCCCTGTGTGACTACTCACCCGTTAATTGGCCCCTCGCTCGCCGAGATGGATAGTTTTTTTCACCTTTCCCACCTGACTAACTTCCCTTCTCCTATGACCCCAATTATTGGACATCCTAGATTCCCTCCGGGCCTGTCTGACCAGGCCTTTACCAGGCAAGCCCCGAAAGGGCTTCTGAGAGAAGCCCTATTTCTTGGACCCACGGGCTTGATTCCCATGGGGACCATACTGCTAGAGCAAGTACCTGTTGCATTGGATATATATATATATATTGGACCTATATGTTTCAGGGTGGCCTGCATAAAGTGCCAGGCCACCCTGTCAAAGGCCTTCTCCACGTCCGTTGACAACATAAGCAAGGGCCTTCCCTGTACATGCGCCGCATGGATTAAATTGAGGACTCGGGCCGTATTGTCTCTAGCTTCCGACTTATTTTTATTTTTTTGCTTGTTTCCCAAGGTGACCATCTTGGCGTTTGTCAAGAGGGTTGAAAGTGCCTGAAGAGATTGCCTACAGGCACATCACCCTGAAAGCACCCGATCACGTTTGATGTTGGAAGCTAAGAAGAGTCAGGCCTTGTTAGTACCTGGAGGGGAGACCGCCTGGGAATACCAGGTGTCGTAGACTTCTTTTTATGTTGTTGGCGTTGACCTGTTTTTTTTCCGCTTGTTTCCCAAAGTGACCATCTTGGTGTTTGTCAAGAGGGTTGAGAGTGCCTGAAGAGATTGCCTATGGCCACATCACTCTGAAAGCACCCAATCTCGTCTGACCTTGGAGGCTAAGAAGAGTCGGGCCTGGTTAGTACCTGGATGGGAGACCACCTGGGAATACCAGTTATTGTAGGCTTCTTTTTATGTTGTTGGCGTTGATTCGTTTTTTTTTTTTCGCTTGTTTCCCAAGGTGACCATCTTGGCATTTGTCAAGAGGGATGAGAGTGCCCAAAGAGATCGCTTACAGCAGCATCACCCTGAAAGAGCCCTATCTCTTCTCTTCTCTGAGGCTAAGAAGGGTTGGGCCTAGTTAGTACCTGGATGGGAGATGGCGTTGGAATACCAGGTGCCGTATTCTTCTTTTTATGTTGTTGACATTGACCTGTTTTTTTTCGCTTGTATCTCAAGGTGACTATCTTGGCATTTGTCAAGAGGGTTGAGAATGCCCAAAGAGATTGCCTATGGGCACATAACCCTGAAAGCGCCCGATCTCCTCTGATCTCAGAAGCTAAACAGGGTTGGGCCTTGCTAGTACCTGGATTGGAGACCACCTGGGAATACTAGGTGCTGTAGGCTTCTTTTTATGTTGTTGGCCTTGACCTGGTTTTTTTTTCACTTGTTTCCCAAGGTGACCATCTTGGCATTTGTCAAGAGGGTTGAGAGTGCCCAAAGAGATCACCTACGGCCCCATCACCCTGAAAGCGCCCAATCTCGTCTGATCTCGGATGCTAAACAGTGTCGGGCCTGGTTAGTACCTGGATGGGAGACCGCCTGGAAATACCAGATGCCATAGGCTTTTTTTTTTTTTTTTTTTTTTTATTTAGTAGTATGCGACATACAATGCAAAGGCAACTTCACAGAATGTGTGATACAAATAGTTACAAACAAACGATCATATTGCATGGATATCAGAGCCAATGGTAAGAAGTCCGAGGAGAATAGCACGTGTACAGCTTTGCGGTCATATCAAGATGAGATTAAAGCTCCATCTCGTTGGGATCCTCTACCACTTAAAATATTATTGATACTAGCCCTGCTACCTTCGAAGAGTTTAGATATCCATAGATAGAGGAAGAGTATTGTGTAGTAGTCAAATGGGGTCGGAACATACCATTTTCTTTTCCCTTTTTTGAGTTAAGAAGGGAAATAGTAGAACTGAAAGGAGGGAGAAGGGGAAAGAGAAGATTGGGGAAGGAAATGGCAGAAAAGGAAAAGAAGGGGTAAGGGGGTGTCGTGGGTAGAGTGGATAGGATGGGGTCCCCTCCCAGGGAGCAAGAGACGCCCTCGGCTCACCAGCTCATCAGCTGTCCAACGTTTGGAACAGCGATCTCCAACGATCACCATGAGCTTACTATGTCTCGCGGAGGTATTCTTCCGAAAAGCGAAACTGGGTCCAGTAGAACCATCTGTTCCCATGCTCCTCCGTTTTATCCCTCATTGTGGCAGTCAGGTCTTCCATTCGTTCAATATCATTAACCCTTGCGAACCACTGGGTCACCATTGGAGCAGATTGCTCTTTCCACTGACTTGGGATGCAGGCCCTAGCTGCCTTGAGGAGATGTTTAAGTAAGGACTTATGATAACGCTTTATCGACATAGGAGTTAGATTGAGAAGAACTGCTGCGGGATCATTGGCTAAGGAAATGTCTGTGAACTTGTGGATGAGTCTCAGGACAGGCTGCCCGAATGTTTGTAATTTAGGGCATTCCCAGAAAATGTGGAGAATGGTGCCAGCCTGTTGCCCACAGCGACAGCAGCGGTCAGATTGACCGGGGAATATTTTGGCCAACACCACCGGTGTACAATACCAGCATGTGATCAGCTTATATGAGATCTCCTGATATTTACTGCAGAGTGACGACTTATGGGCGAAAAAGAGTATTCTGTCCTTCTGTGGTTTGGAGAATGTAGTTTGTAAGTCCCTTTTCCATTTAGCTAGGAAGGGTGGATCCGTGGAGGATTGTGCATCTGTCAGGATTAGGTAGGACCTAGAGAGGGAACCATGAATTGGGCCATCATCCAGGCAAAGTTCCTTGAAGGGGTGGAATTGTCTAGAGAAGAACGAATGGTTAGGTAGTGATCCGAGGAAATGGATTAGCTGTCTAGCTCTCCAGCTATCCAATGCAACAGGTACTTGCTCTAGCAGTATGGTTCCCATGGGAATCAAGCCTGTGGGTCCAAGAAATAGGGCTGCTCTCAGAAGCCCTTTCGGGGCTTGCCTGGTAAAGGCCTGGTCAGACAGGCCCGGAGGGAATCTAGGATGTCCAATAATTGGGGTCATAGGAGAAGGGAAGTTAGTCAGGTGGGAAAGGTAAAAAAAACTATCCATCTCGGCGAGCGAGGGGCCAATTAATGGGTGAGTAGTCACACAGGGCTCCAATGGCCTCCCCGCCCAAGGCAGACCAGCCAGTGGAACCCGCGCCATCTCCTGCTCTAGCTTGACCCATAGCTTCAGTTCCCCATGCCGGTGTCTTATCACATATGGTCCCCCATCGGATAGTGTCCGCTGTGTACTGCGCATGCGCAGTACACAGCAACACAGATTCCAAAAATTGCGAGCATGAACGGCACCTGCGCACTGAGTACAGGTTCTATCCCCACTATCCAAGTGGACATAGAGTAAGAATATAAAAGAGCCGAGCGCAGCGAAGCCAAGCCCGAAGCGTGGCGAGCGAAGCTCGCCTGCGAGGGGCCCTCTAACCACTTTCAGACCGGACCAATTTGCTGGTCAAAGACCAGACCACTTTTTGCGATTCGGCACTGCGTCGCTTTAACTGACAATTGCGCGGTCGTGCGACGTGGCTCTCAAACAAAATTAACGTCCTTTTTTTCCCACAAATAGAGCTTTCTTTTGGTGGTATTTGATCACCCCTGCAGTTTTTATTTTTTGCGCTATAAACAAAAATAGAGCGACAATTTTGAAAAAAACGCATTATTTTTTACTTTTTGTTATAATAAATATCCCCCAAAAATATATAAAAAAACATTTTTTTCCCTCAATTTAGGCCAATACGTATTCGTCTACATATTTTTGGTAAAAAAAATCGCAATAAGCGATTATTGATTGGTTTGCGCAAAAGTTATAGCGTTTACAAAATAGGGATAGTTTTATAGCATTTTTATTAATAATTTTTTATTATTTTATTTTTACTAGTAATGGCGGCGATCTGCGATTTTTATTGTGACTGCGACATTGTCGGGGACCCATCGGACATTTTTGACACATTTTTGGGACCATTGTCATTTATACAGTAATCACTGCTATATAAATGCAGTGATTCCTGTGTAAATGACACTGGCAGTGAAAGGGTTAACCAGTAAGTGGCAGTGTAGGGGTTAAGTGTTCCTAGGAGAGTGTTACTAACTGTGGGGGGGTTGGGCTTTCATTTAGTGTACACTGATCTCTGCTCCAATCACATGGAGCAGAGATCAGCGTCACTAGTTGCTAGGCAGAATGAGAAAATGTTGTTTATACAGCATTTCCTCACTTCCGCCGCTCCGTGAGACGATCGCGGGGATGCCCGCGGCGATCGAGTCCGCGGGTCCCGCGACCGGACTCACGGGGGTCCCGACCAGCGCGGGAGCGCGCCGCCGGCGGCGCGCTCCCGATGGCACGGCGGCAACGAATATTGGACGTACATGTACGCCAATATGCCTGCCCGTGCCATGCTGTCGACGTACATCGTCGTGCGCTGGTCGGGAAGTGGCTAATATTCACAACCCTATGTCCGCTTGGATGGTGGGGCTACCACCTCCACTCACCGCGCAGGAGCCGTTCAGCTTCGGAGTACACAGCGGACACTATATCATGGCCGGACAGTATATGGCAGAACACCGGCACCAGTCAACCACCGGTGTCATGTGCCTCGCTGTGTAATATAGAGCAGGGTCCGGGAAGCCAATACCTCCCCGCAATTTCGGTCGCAATAGCATTGCCCTACCAATACGCATATGTTTTCCGCGCCAGAGGAACTTGATAAAGATTGAGCGAACCGAATGAAAGAAAGTCTGGGGTATTTTGATAGGTAAGGCTTGTAGTAGATACAGAAGTCGTGGCAACGCGTTCATCTTCAACACATTACAGCGTCCGAACCATGACAGAGCTAGTGGGTCCCATCTTTTAAGGTCCGCTGTAAGCCCATAGGCTTCCTTTTATGTTGTTGGCTTTGTCTGTTGTTCTCAAGGCGACCATTTGGCGTTTGTCAAGAGGGTTAGGCGTGTCTCGAAGAGAACGCTTACGGCCACATCAACCTGAAAGCACCCGATCTCGTCTGATTTCAGAGGCTAAGCAGCGTCAGGCCTGGTTAGTACCTGGATGGGAGACTGCCTGGGAAGACCAGGTGCCATAGAAGGATCTGGTCTGGTTAGTGTCTTGATTGGGAGATCGCCTGGGAATACTGGATGCCGTAGGCTTCTTTTTATGTTGTTGGCTTTGACCTGTTTTTTTTAGCTTGTTTCCCAAGGTGACCATCTTGGCCTTTGTCAAGAGGCTTCAGAGTGCCCAAAGAGAGTGCCTACAGCCAAATCACCCTGAAAGAGCCTAATCTCATCTGATCTCGGAGGCTAAGCAGCGATGGGCCTGGTTAGTACCTGGATGGGAGAAAGCTTGGGAATACCAGGTGCCGTAGGCTTCTCATTATGTTGTCGCGTTGACCTGTTTTTTTTCCCTTGTTTCCCAAGGTGACCATCTTGGCATGTGTCAAGAGGGTTGAGAGTGCACAAAGAAATTGCCTATGGGCACAACACCCTGAAAGCGCCCAATCTCGTTTGGTCTCAGAGGCTAAGCAGGGTTGGGCCTGGTTTGTACCTGGATGGGAGACCGCCTGGGTTTTCCAGATGCCGCAGGCTTCTTTTTATGTTGTTGGTGTTGACCTGTTTTTTTCGCTTGTTTCCCAAAGGGATCATCTTGGCATTTGTCAAGAGGGTTGAGAGTGCCTAAAGAGATCGCTTACAGCCACATCACCCTGAAAGCACCCTATCTCTTCTGATCTCAGAGGCTAAGAAGGGTTGGGCCTAGTTAGTACTTGAATGGGAGACGGCCTTGGAATACCAGGTGCCGTATTCTTCTTTTTATGTTGTTGGCGTTGACCTGTTTTTTTTCGCTTGTTTCCCAGGGTGACTATCTTGGCATTTTTCAAGAGGGATGAGAGTGCCCAAAGAGATTGCCTATGGGCACATCCCCCTGAAAGCGCCCAATCTCTGCTGATCTCAGAGGCTAGAAAGGGTCGCGCCTTGTTAATACCTGGATGGGAGACCGCCTGGAAATACTAGGTGCGGTAGGCTTCTTTTTATGTTGTTGGTGTTGACTTGTTTTTTTTGTTTGTTTCCTAAGGTGACCATCTTGGCATTTGTCAAGAGGGTTGAGCGTGCCTGAAAAAATCTACTATGGCTGCATCACCCTGAAAGAGCCAAATCTCATTTGATCTCAGAGCAGGGCCGGCGCTACCACTAGGCGAAGTAGGCAGCCGCCTAGGGCGCACTACCACCTAGGGCGCAACTACGGCCTCTGCCCAGTGTGAGCTCCTCTTCTGCTCTCTCGCCCCCCCTGTGGTGTTCCACCGGCGCCACCAATCCCCCATGTTTCCCGCTGAGCGCCCCACCGTACTCATCTCACAGCGCCGCTCCGGGACTCCTTTGCTCCAGTCTGTCCCTCTGGAGCTGCGCTGTGTGTCTGTGTGAGTGCAGTGGAGGGGCGGGGCTCGGCGAAGATGGGAGCTTCGAGAGGTCGGTCAGCTGACCTCCTGCCCGGCGGGGACATCATGGAGCGGGGTTGACGGCGCTGGCCTGGTCCCGGCGGGGATATGATGGAGGCGGAGCGGATGGATGGCGCTGGTGTGGCCCCGGCGGAGCGGGTGGACGGCGCTGGTGTGGCCCCGGCGGAGCGGATGGATGGCGCTGGCGTGGCCCCGGCGGAGCGGGTGGACGGCGCTGGCAGTGCGGAGGAGTCGGAGAGGCCCGGTGGGATGATGGTCGCTGAGGGCAGCATCAAAGAGCAGAGGTAAGGAGGAGGATGGATCCATTGAGCTGTATGGAGGGGGTTTGTGTGTGAGTAATGCAGGAAGTAGGAGTCAGGTAGGTCAGTGTGATGTGTGTCAGTGTCATGCCAGTGTGGTGTGTCTGTGTATGTGTCATGTCAGTGTGATGTGTCTGTGTATGTGTCATGTCAGTGTGATGTGTCTGTGTATGTGTCATGCCAGTGTGATGTGTTTAGAACACCGGCACCAGTCAACCACCGGTGTCATGTGCGTCGCTGTGTAATATAGAGCAGGGTCCGGGAAGCCATTACCTCCCCGCAATTTCGGTCGCAATAGCATTGTCCTACCAATACGCTTATGTTTTCCGCGCCAGAGGAACTTGATAAAGATTGAGCGAACCGCATGAAAGAAAGTCTGGGGTATTTTGATAGGTAAGGCTTGTAGTAGATACAGAAGTCGTGGCATCGCGTTCATCTTCAACACATTACAGCGTCCGAACCATGACAGAGCTAGTGGGTCCCATCTTTTAAGGTTCGCTGTAAGCCCATAGGCTTCTTTTTATGTTGTTTTTTGCTTGTTTCTCAAGGCGACCATCTTGGCGTTTGTCAAGAGGGTTGGGCGTGTCTTGAAGAGAACGCTTACGGCCACATCAACCTGAAAGCACCCGATGTCATCTGATTTCAGAGGCTAAGCAGCGTCAGGCCTGGTTAGTACCTGGATGGGAGACTCCCTGGGAAGACCAGGTGCCATAGAAGGATCTGGTCTGGTCTGGTTAGTGTCTTTTTTTTTTTTTTATTCTTTATTTACGGATTGCAGGTAATACAGAGACAAACTTTAAAAGACATAGATCCCTCAGTTTTCCAGGTTAACAAAAATACATAGTTAATACTTCGTGGGGGACCGGGGGAAACCTAACAACTTATGTCAGCAGAAGCCCCAGCCGTGGCTAGGCCACCACATTATCCCACTCTAATGATCTGGCACCCCAGTGTCTACTTATAAACCAGGGCAGTCCGCGGGGCGATCCCCCTCAAGGCCCAGATTGAGGGGCCTCTAACATCGGTCACCTTCATTCTATTGGTCAAAGAGCTCAGCCGGGACCACCCCGAGGGCCGCCAACCCCTGGCTGGGAAATCGAGGGAACAAAACGAAAAGATCCTTGCAATCACCATGTATTTTAATTATACTTGGGAGTTAGGGGGTAGGGAAAGAGGGGGGAGCAAATGGGCGTTAGAAGGGGATGGGGGGCTCCAAGACAACCAACGACAACCAACGAGCAGTGTGCTCTTCCTCCCTGTCGCCTAACGCTGATGTGAGCTGTTCCATACGGTAGATGTCGCAAACTCTTGCAAACCAGTGAGACACCAGTGGAGCGGCCTGCTGTTTCCACATGCTAGGTATACATGCCCTGGCCCCACTCAGAAGATGTTTTAAGAGAGATTTATGGTACTTCTTGCTCGAGAGTGGGGTCAGATTGAGGAAGATCGCAGCTGGGTTGTTCTGGAGATCAATAGCCGTGAGGTCATAAATGATATTGAGAACCTGTCTCCAGAAATGGGCCAGTTGAGGGCATTCCCAGAAGATATGTAGTAACGTGCCGGCTTGTTCACCGCATCTCCAGCACAAAGGGCTGTGACCGGGAAACATAGCCGCCAGGACAGTGGGGGTCCTGTACCATCGGGTCAAAATTTTATAAGCTATTTCCTGGTATTTACTACATAGGGATGACTTGTGCGCAAAAAGAAGCGCGCGGTTCTTCTGGTCTGGCGAGAGCCGGATATGCAGGTCTCGCTCCCATTTTTCCACGAACACCAGGTTACCCTGGGAGAGTTGGTCAAGTAGGATGCGATATGACAGGGAAAGAGACCCTCGGGTCGGTCCCTCTCCTGAGCATACCTCCTCAAACGATGTTAGGGGTCTGCGGAATTCGCCACTGTTTGGCAAAGATTTCAAGAAGTGGGAGAGTTGGGCAAGCTTCCACTGTCCCAGGGCAGTGGTTGCTAACGCCTCGTACATAGTGGAGACCGCTGTCCACGTCCTAGGGCCAAGAAAAGAAGAGGCCCGCACAAGGTCCCGGTCAGGGTCGAGGCGGAAAGACTTTTCCGTCATGCCGGGTTCAAAGCGTGGGTGTCCAATAATAGGAGTCATGGGCGAAGGGAAACTGGGCACGCCCATCAGGGTAAAATATCTGTCTAGCTCTTGTAACATTGGCTCAATGAGTGGGTGTGCCTGCGTCGCTCCCGACCAGCCCGGTCCACTCCAGGGCAAACCTGGAAATGGTACGGATTCACGCTCCAGACGAACCCACAGCTTATCCTTCAGGTGTCTGCACCAGTCAACTACTCTGTTCATGTGCACCGCCGTATAGTACCATGCCGGATCTGGGAGGCCAATCCCTCCCTTGTCTTTTGATCTGAGCAGTAATGTTCGGCTGAGTCTTGGAGGCCTGCCCTGCCATACGTATCGAATAAAGATGGAGCGCATGGCTTTAAAAAATGATTGGGGGATTTTTATCGGTAAGGCTTGTAATAGGTACAAGAGTCTGGGCATTACATTCATTTTGAGCATATTGCATCTCCCAAACCAAGAGGTCGCCAACTTTGACCACCTCTCTAGATCTACGGCAAAATTTTTTAGAAGCGGCTGGAAATTCAATTGGAAAATCAGATGTGGGTCTGGGGGAACCTTGGTACCCAGATATTGTATAGCCCCAGTTGCCCAACGAAAGGGAAAATTAGTGCTTAGACTCGTCTGGGCGTTGGTAGACAGGGAGACGTTGAGTGCTTCCGATTTCTGTAAGTTCATTTTAAAATTTGACAGGGTGCCATATCGTCTTATTTCCGCTAAGAGATTCGGCAATGTAATGTGAGGCTCCGAGACATAGAACAAGAGGTCATCTGCAAAGGCTGCGACCTTATGGTGGTGTAAGGGGGTGTCCAGTCCCTTGATGTCTATGTTCTGCCTGATGTGGTGCAGCAAGGGTTCAAGCGATAGGACAAACAAAAGGGGGGACAACGGGCATCCCTGCCTCGTTCCATTGCCAATAGTGAAACGCGACGAGGCAAACCCATTGACCCTAACCATCGCCGTCGGTGACGAGTAAAGAGCTGTAACCCATGAAAGCATGGGGGGGTACACCCAAGCTTCGCAGGGTGGCTAGCAAAAAAGGCCAGCTCACCCTGTCAAACGCTTTTTCTGCGTCCACAGAGAGAAACATAATCGGTAGTTTAAGGCGTCTGACGCGTTCTATAACATTGATTGTCCTGGTAGTGTTGTCTCGGGCTTCCCTGTTACGAATAAACCCCACCTGATCCAGAGGTATCAGGCGTTGGAGAATGGGTGCCAACCGCTCCGCCAGTATCTTAGTGAAGAGCTTAAGGTCGCTGTTTAATAAGGAGATGGGCCTGTAGTTCGCACAGAGAAGCGGATCCTTCTCCGGCTTGAGTATGACCGAGATGCTTGCCTGCAACAGCTCCGGTGGAAAGGTCTGGCCCTCCAATAGGGCGTTAAAAGCTGACACAAACGGCGTGGACAACAGGGAGAGGAAGGCCTTATAATAAGGGACCGTAAACCCATCTGGGCCTGGTGCCTTGCCCTTGGGTGAGTCTCTTAACGCTGCCGACAATTCCTCCGGGGAGATAGGTTGCGAGAGAAGCTCTATCTCTTCCTGTGTCAGCGACGGGAGGTTTGCCGAAGCTAGGTACTCGTCAATGGCCGCTGTGCCGGCCTGGAGGGCGTCTCCTGAGTCCCGGGGGTGCAAGTTATAAAGGGCTTCATAGAAAGATCAGAAACACTCCGCTATCTCCCGTGAATCATGAAGCTTGGCACCCGAAGGGGAGGTTATGGTTGGAATGAAGGACGCGTTGCGTTGGGCACGCAGGGAGTTCGCTAGGGACCTACTACACCTGTCTCCATATTCATAATACGTCCTGCGAACCCACATGAGTCTGGTTCTAGCCTGAAAGAGAGAGAAATCTCTGATTTGTTCTCTAAGATCTCTCACCTCCAGCGCAGCAGTCGGCTGGGATTTGTGTCGTTGTTCACACGCATGCAACTTGGCAATAAGTTTGGAGAGAGCCTCAGTTTTGGCCACTTTGAGTCTATGACCATGTTTAATAAGAATGCCCCTAATGTAGCATTTATGAGCCGCCCATAACATGAGGGGGTTGGAAACAGAATCACGGTTATGATCAAAGTAACTTTCTAATTCCCTAAGCAGGTCTGCGTGGGTCTCAGGGTCCTTCAGGAGAGACTCGTTCAGTCTCCACCAGGACTGACCACGCGACTCCTGTTGTAGCTTCAGCATCAAAGAAA
The DNA here is from genome assembly GCF_037356315.1 of Lithobates pipiens. NCBI lineage: Eukaryota > Metazoa > Chordata > Amphibia > Anura > Ranidae > Lithobates > Lithobates pipiens. The sequence continues at coordinate 171,848,430 of NW_027507791.1, read as the reverse complement.
TCGGGGCATGGTCAGACAGGGCTATGTGGCCTATCTGAGCGTCTGTGACCGCCGGGATAGCATTGTGGGTGACTAAAAACATATCTATACGTGAGTAAGAACCATGAGCGGTGAAAAAGAATGTATAGTCCCTATCCTGTGGGTGAAGCGTACGCCACACATCGATCAGTCGGTGGGAGTGTAGCAGGTCTCTTATGTGTGAACGCGTTCTCGCAGAAATCGCAGAGGTGCCCGATGATGAGTCTCTGCGGGGGTCCAAGGTGAGGTTAAAGTCCCCCCCAACGATCAAAGTACCCTCCGAGAATGCAGCCAGGGCATCCAAGCATGCTTCTAAGGCCGGCAGCTAGTCCACATTCGGCATGTATAGGTTGGCAAGAGTAAAAGTTTGCGAGTGGAGAGTTCCCTTAATGAAGAGATATCTCCCTTCACTATCGGCTTGGACAGCTAACAGGCGCCACGGCAAGTTTTTAGCAAGAAGAACACACACTCCTCTCGATTTGGAAGTAGGGGACGTGCTGTGGTGGGCCAGGGGGAAGTGCTTACTATAAAGCCGTGGTATTTGGTCTGTCCTGAAATGGGTCTCCTGGAGGAAAACTATTTGGGGCTTCATCCGCCACAATTCTGTTAGGCAGCTGGACCTTTTTTCAGGTACATTCAGCCCTTTCACATTCCAGGAAACCAGCTTCAGGGCCATGGCGGCAGTGGTACCCGGCCGGCGGTCTCCACCAGAGTCAGTAGTAGATATAGAGTTCAAGCACAGAGGAAGAGGAGGAGAAAAAGGAAAAGCAGTAACGAAGCGGAGAAGGTCCGGAGTTAGTAGGGAGGAGGAGGGTAGGAGGGGTGGGGATAGATCGGGGAATTGCTAAAGCTCCTATCAGAGAGAACCTGCCGGTTAGGGCAGAGGGGCCTAGTGGGGGAAGAGGTAAGGCACTGCAGAGGGAGGAACTCATCGGTGCAGTACCCCTCCAGCATCCCATGGTCCATGCAGTCGCAATCGGGCATGCACGGAGCTTCTTTGGCATCTTAACTACGACATCAAACGCATTATAGAACATCACTGCAGCAGGTATCGGGCAGTTAACAACAGTAGAACAGTGCATAATTAGACCAACATATTAAACTTTTCAACACAGAGTATAGATAACTTTATACCACCCAGGCACCCGCCCCTCCCCCCCCCCCAAAAAAAAAAATGGAAAAAAGGGGGGGGGGAGGAGAGGGGGAGGGAGCGGGAACGCCGCCCAGGGGCACCCGGGGGGCACCACCAGGCAGTCCAAAAACACAAAGAGCGCCGAGACTAGGGCAAGTGTAGATAAACAGTAACGAGAATGGTGAACAGTACCGCCAATAACTCAGGGCTTCGTCCAGGAAGTGCAGTGTCCAACTCTGTTCTTCCAATGTCCTTCCTCTCCCCTAGCGGGGGCGCTGGGAACAATGGCCCGTGGCATGGTAAACAACACAAAGCTGGATACTCCAGCCGTCTATGTTGGTAGAGAAAAAGAAAACAAAAAAAAAAAGGGTATAACACAGGAATAACGGAAAATTACTGTACTCTCTCGGGGTTCACGATCTTGAGGGGCCTGCGATCTCTGACGTTGGGATCGATGGTGGCGTCTCACTCTCTGTGGCCTGGTTGAGGGGTTGTTCGTCGGGGCCACTGCTCCCTGGGGGACAACAGGAGCCAACCAGTCGGGGACCTGAACCGAGGGCAGGCCCAAAGCCTCCAGAAAGGACGGGACCTCCGAAGGGTGTCATAGCGCAAGGGGCCTCCCATTTTTGCGCACTATAAGGTGAAACGGATGGCCCCACTTGTATGGAATCCTCCGTTCAGTTAGGTGTTCCAGAAGGGGTCGCAGACAGCGTCTCATCTGGAAGGTCTTGCGGGATACATCTGGCAGAAGGGTGACTTGGGCCCCGTCAAAATCAATGCTGCCTTTGCGCCACGACGCTTGCAGGACATCCTCCCTAACTGAGTAATTGTGGAGACAGCATAAAACGTCACGTGGCCGGTTCTCTGTGGGGCTCCTGGGGCCCAGGGTCCTGTGGACTCTATCAATGGCTATTACTGTGTCAGCAGCGCGGTCCAGACAGGCGTTAAATATAGCTGTAACTGTGGCTTTGAGGTCTGCCTGGCCAGTGGCTTCGGGCAAGTCTCTGATCCTGATGTTGCGTCTGCGGTTGCGATTCTCAAGGTCATCCACTAGGAGTTGCAACTGTGCCACTCTGTCAGCAAGGGTATCATGTGCGGCTTGCAGGCCAGAAACATCAGTGGTCAGGGAGGTCACATCCGATGCCAGGGTGGTCACCCGCTCGTTCGTAGCCGACACGTCACGTTTGACCCCTGCGATTTCATGTCGCAAGGTCGTTTCAATCCTGGCTGCCATACAGCTAAAGTCTGCTTTAGTGGGAAGGTTTTGGAGTAAAGCTAGGATGGCCTTGTCCCCCAATAATGCCGGTGCTGGTGGCAGCGGTGGGTCCCCCTGTGTGTCTGAGGCGAGAGCAGCCTGGCCATTCGGTCCTGGGATGAGGCTTCCACTGCGGGAGGGTCTCTGGGACAGTTGGGAGTTGTGAGGGAACCAGGGTGGCAGGCCGCTATGGTCCGGGCTGTCAAGCGAGGCCATGGACAGTGAGCGTGGGAGACACGGGGACAAGTCACTAGGCGGGGAGAACGGGGGCATGTCGTGTCCCTGCATAGCAGTCTGCTCACCTTCCCTCTGTGCCTGGAGCGCCGGAGGCCGCGGGCGCCATCTTGGCTGGATCCGGCGTGGAGGCCGGAGGCTGCAGCGGGACCAAGTACCTGTCCATGGCAGCAGCGGCGGACCCCGCTCGGCTGGCTGTGTTCCGCCGAAGCGCGGGGATGTCGGCGATGCCGAAATATGCAACCAGACTGTGGTAAAGGGGTGCGGAGGGGTCACGGACCGGGAGCTCCAGAAAAGAGCGTCCTCACTCCTTCATGCCTAGGCCACGCCCCCCCTGGTTAGTGTCTTGATTGGGAGATCGCCTGGGAATACTGGATGCCGTAGGCTTCTTTTTATGTTGTTGGCTTTGACCTGTTTTTTTTAGCTTGTTTCCCAAGGTGACCATCTTGGCCTTTGTCAAGAGGCTTCAGAGTGCCCGAAGAGAGTGCCTACGGCCAAATCACCTATATAGTATCTTATATATAATAACTAAAAATATTATTTATTATTATAGATATAGATATATAGTATAGTGATTTGGTCGTAGGCACTCTCTTTGGGCACTCTGAAGCCTCTTGACAAAGGCCAAGATGGTCACCTTGGGAAGCAAGCTAAAAAAAACAGGTCAAAGCCAACAACATAAAAAGAAGCCTACGGCATCCAGTATTCCCAGGCGATCTCCCAATCAAGACACTAACCAGACCAGATCCTTCTATGGCACCTGGTCTTCCCAGGGAGTCTCCCATCCAGGTACTAACCAGGCCTGACGCTGCTTAGCCTCTGAAATCAGACGAGATCGGGTGCTTTCAGGTTGATGTGGCCGTAAGCGTTCTCCTCAAGACACGCCCAACCCTCTTGACAAACGCCAAGATGCTCACCTTGAGAAACAATTAAAAAAAAACAGGTCAAAGCCAACAACATAAAAAGAAGCCTATGGGCTTACAGCGGACCTTAAAAGATGGGACCCACTAGCTCTGTCATGGTTCGGACGCTGTAATGTGTTGAAGATGAACGCGATTCCACGACTTCTGTATCTACTACAAGCCTTACCTATCAAAATACCCCAGACTTTCTTTCATGCGGTTCGCTCAATCTTTATCAAGTTCCTCTGGCGCGGAAAACATATGCGTATTGGTAGGGCAATGCTATTGCGACCGAAATTGCGGGGAGGTATTGGCTTCCCGGACCCTGCTCTATATTACACAGCGACGCACATGACACCGGTGGTTGACTGGTGCCGGTGTTCTGCCATATACTGTCCGGCCATGATATAGTGTCCGCGCCGTACTGCGCATGCGCAGTACGGAGCAGACGAAGCTTCGGAAAATCTCCGAAGCTGAACGGTGCCTGCGCGGTGAGTGGAGGTGGTAGCCCCACCATCCAAGCGGACATAGGGTTGTGAATATTAGAGGGCCCCTCGCAGGTGAGCTTCGCTCGCCACGCTTCGGGCTCGGCCTCGCTGCGCTCGGCTCTTTTATATTCTTACTCTATGTCCACTTGGACAGTGGGGATAGAACCTGGACTCAGTGCGCAGGCGCCGTTCATGCTCGGCAATTTTCGGAATCTGTGTTGCTGTGTACTACGCATGCGCAGTACACAGCGGACACTATCCGATGGGGGACCATATGTGATAAGACACCGGCATGGGGAACTGAAGCTATGGGTCAAGCTAGAGCAGGAGATGGCACGGGTTCCACTGGCTGGTCTGCCTTGGGCGGGGAGGCCATTGGAGCCCTGTGTGACTACTCACCCGTTAATTGGCCCCTCGCTCGCCGAGATGGATAGTTTTTTTCACCTTTCCCACCTGACTAACTTCCCTTCTCCTATGACCCCAATTATTGGACATCCTAGATTCCCTCCGGGCCTGTCTGACCAGGCCTTTACCAGGCAAGCCCCGAAAGGGCTTCTGAGAGCAGCCCTATTTCTTGGACCCACGGGCTTGATTCCCACGGGGACCATACTGCTAGAGCAAGTACCTGTTGCATTGGATAGCTGGAGAGCTAGACAGCTAATCCATTTCCTCGGATCACTACCTAACCATTCGTTCTTCTCTAGACAATTCCACCCCTTCAAGGAACTTTGCCTGGATGATGGCCCAATTCGTGGTTCCCTCTCTAGGTCCTACCAAATCCTGACAGACGCACAATCCGCCACGGATCCACCCTTCCTAGCTAAATGGAAAAGGGACTTACAAACTACATTCTCCAAACCACAGAAGGACAGAATACTCTTTTTCGCCCATAAGTCGTCACTCTGCAGTAAATATCAGGAGATCTCATATAAGCTGATCACACGCTGGTATCGTACACCGGTGGTGTTGGCCAAAATATTCCCCGGTCAATCTGACCTCTGCTGTCACTGTGGGCAACAGACTGGCACCATTCTCCACATTTTCTGGGAATGCCCTAAATTACAAACATTCTGGCAGCCTGTCCTGAGACTCATCCACAAATTCACAGACATTTCCTTAGCCAATGATCCCGCAGCAGTTCTTCTCAATCTAACTCCTATGTCGAGAAAGCGTTATCATAAGCGTTATCATAAACATCTCCTCAATGCAGCTAGGGCCTGCATCCCAAGTTGTGGAAAGAGCAATCTGCTCCAATGGTGACCCAGTGGTTCGCAAGGGTAAATGATATTGAACGAATGGAAGACCTGACTGCCACAATGAGGGATAAAACGGAGGAGCATGGGAACAGATGGTTCTACTGGACCCAGTTTCGCTTTTCGGAGGAATACCTCCGCGAGACATAGTAAGCTCATGGTGATCGTTGGAGATCGCTGTTCCAAACGTTGGACAGCTGATGAGCTGGTGAGCCGAGGGCGTCTCTTGCTCCCTGGGAGGGGACCCTACCCAGCCGAGGGCGTCTCTTGCTCCCTGGGAGGGGACCCCACCCTATCCACTCTACCCACGACACCCCCTTACCCCTTCTTTTCCTTTTCTGCCATTTCCTTCCCCAATCTTCTCTTTCCCCTTCTCCCTCCTTTCAGTTCTACTATTTCCCTTCTTAACTCAAAAAAGGGAAAAGAAAATGGTATGTTCCGACCCCATTTGACTACTACACAATACTCTTCCCCTATCTATGGATATCTAAACTCTTCGAGGGTAGCAGGGCTAGTATCAATAATATTTTAAGTGGTAGAGGATCCCAACGAGATGGAGCTTTAATCTCATCTTGATATGACCGCAAAGCTGTACACGTGCTATTCTCCTCAGACTTCTTACCATTGGCTCTGATATCCATGCAATATGATCATTTGTTTGTAACTATTTGTATCACACATTCTGTGAAGTTGCCTTTGCATTGTATGTCGCATACTACTAAATAAAAAATAAAAAAAACAGAAGCCTATGGCACCTGGTATTCCCAGGCGGTCGCCCATCCAGGTACTAACCAGGCCCGACACTGTTTAGCATCCGAGATCAGACGAGATTGGGCGTTTTCAGGGTGATGGGGCCATAGGTGATCTCTTCGGGCACTCTCAACCCTCTTGACAAATGCCAAGATGGTCACCTTGGGAAACAAGTGAAAAAAAAAACAGGTCAATGTCAACAACATAAAAAGAAGAATACGGCACCTGGTATTCCAACGCCATCTCCCATCCAGGTACTAACTACGCCCAACCCTTCTTAGCCTCAGAGAAGAGAAGAGATAGGGCTCTTTCAGGGTGATGCTGCTGTAAGCGATCACTTTGGGCACTCTCAACCCTCTTGACAAATGCCAAGATGGTCACCTTGGGAAACAAGCAAAAAAAGAAAACGAATCAACGCCAACAACATAAAAAGAAGCCTACAATAACTGGTAATCCCAGGTGGTCTCCCATCCAGGTACTAACCAGGCCCGACTCTTCTTAGCCTCCAAGATCAGACGAGATTGGGTGCTTTCAGAGTGATGTGGCCATAGGCAATCTCTTCAGGCACTCTCAACCCTCTTGACAAACACCAAGATGGTCACTTTGGGAAATAAGCGAAAAAAAAAACAGGTCAACGCCAACAACATAAAAAGAAGTCTACGACACCTGGTATTCCCAGGCGGTCTCCCATCCAGGTACTAACAAGGCCCGACTCTATTAGCCTCCAACATCAAACGAGATCGGGTGCTTTCAGGGTGATGTGCCCGCAGGCAATCTCTTCAGGCACTTTCAACCCTCTTGACAAACGCCAAGATGGTCACCTTGGGAAACAAGCAAAAAAATATAAATAAGTCGGAAGCTAGAGACAATACGGCCCGAGTCCTCAATTTAATCCATGCGGCGCATGTACAGGGAAGGCCCTTGCTTATGTTGTCAACGGACGCGGAGAAGGCCTTTGACAGGGTGGCCTGGCACTTTATGCAGGCCACCCTGGAACATATAGGTCTTAGCCCCAACATGATGAGCTGGGTAATGTCGCTTTACTCCACGCCGTCGGCAGCGGTACGGGTGACCGAGGGGTGCTCGGACTCTTTCCCCATCACTAATGGGACAAGGCAGGGGTGCCCTCTGTCTCCCCTAATTTTAATTCTGACACTGGAACCACTTATGTGTCACGTTCGGAATGACCCGAATATTACTGGCATATCCAAACCCTCGGCACACCACAAAATTGCGGCGTACGCTGACGATCTAATTTTTTCCGTCTCCAATCCACACATTTTGCTTCCCAAAATACTTGCGTCTCTACAGCGACACGGCAGCCTATCAAACTATAAAAACAATTGCGCCAAGTCGGCTGTATTGAATATATCGGTCCCGGATGGTGAGGCCAAGAGGCTCCGGTCCGCTTTTCCATTCTACTGGGCTGAAAAATCTATACGTTAACTGGGCGTTGACATCGCAGCGGATTTAGCGCAATTGTACCTGCTTAATTTTGTCCCTCTCCTGGATAGACTGAAATCTGATTTGGGAAACTGGCATGCTTTAACACTGACCTGGTTCGGGCGCTGTAATGCATTCAAAATGATGGCCCTCCCTCGGATCTTATACATGTTCCAGACATTACCGATCCGGTTACCCCCAATTTTTTTCAGACAACTGCAGGTGCTGCTCCGGGACTTTATTTGGGCGTGCAAACCGCCCAGAGCCCGTTTGCAATTGCTTGCCAGACCAAAGGACAAGGGGGGTCTGGGTCTCCCAGATCTCAGACAATACTACAGAGTGACTCTGCTAGCGAGAGTCGTTGATTGGCATTGTAATGGCCCACACAAGCAGTGGGTGGAGATGGAGATTGAGGATGGTTCCATTCTCCTATTGACCTCCCCGTGGCTCCTGTCCTCCCTACCAAAAGACCTCAGAGGTCACCCCGTAGTGGGAGCTACGTTGGCTGTTGTGCGGAGGTTGTTCCGCTGCACACACATTGCTCCCCTGCCATCACCAATGACTCCGGTTATAGGTAATCCAGACTTCCCACCGGGATTTACCAACAAGAAACTGCGACAGTGGACAGTGGTGGGGAAACAGCGTCTGGGAGAGGTGTGGCCCACGGGAGGGCTCCCGACCACGCAAACTGTCGCCGAGCTTTCTGACCCTCCGCTTGACTTGTTTAGTCCTTATCAACTTCGTCACTTTCTTCTGGCCATACAAAGGGCCCCCTACACTCCTAGAGACCTGACACCCTATAAATCCATCTGTCACAAAAGGGAACCTGTGCGACACACCCTCTCCCTCCTGTACAACCTATTGAGTAGTCAGGAGGAGGAGTCGACCCCACCATTTATCCACAAATGGGAGAGGGACTTAGGCATCACATTTACCCCACAACAGATAGGGAAGATCCTGACCTTAGTACATAAAGCTTCCATCGCAAACCAATATCAAGATACAAGATAGTCTCACGCTGGTATAGAGTCCCATACCTTCTGAATAAAATGGATAGATCGATCCCGGATGTTTGTTGGAGGTGAAATTCAGATATGGGGACCATGGGACACCTTTTCTGGGCATCCCCGACCTTGAGGAACTTTTGGGTTCCCAGTAGCGTGCCTTCTACACTTGACCGAACAGCCTGTTCGAAAATACAAAAAAAAACCTCACGATGCAACTCCTGAATGCCGCCCGGGCCTGCATTCCCGCACTGTGGAGGCAGCCTCAGCCCCCATCCAAGGTGCTGTGGTATTCCAAAGTCAATCATATTCTCCGGATGGAAGAATTGACCGCCACCCTTCACAACACTGAAGAGGCATTTAGTGTTACATGGAGGCCCTGGAGGTATTTTACTGGTACTCGAGACTACATTCGGGAGGTGAGCAGTGCCCCCGTCCCAGAAAACGACTGAACATCTAACGTTTACCTTACGTAGGCCATGTCTGCCCTGGGTGGCATTCCCCCCTCCCTTTTTGTCTTTATTTTTCTTTTTTTCCCCGCCGCCATCCCCCCACCTCCTCTCTCTCCGTCTTTGCACTCTCTTCTTCCCCCGTCCTCCCTTTAACTATGCCTTGTCTCCTTACTAGCCTTCAGGACCCAGAAGAACCCCAGGGTTCTGGACATGACCGGCTCATATTTTACTCTGGTTCACGTAGGTCATGATAAGCTGGCTCGCTGTGGTCCCAGTTGTTCTCCATGATTACATTTGTCCGAACGGAGCTGCACTAGTTATACTGTACTACATGTCGGAGGTGGGGTTTCTCTATTTTCTGCATGAAACTGTAGGACTCCCCTCTGAGAACCCAGAGTTATTTGGCTGCCTATTTTTTGTTAGCATGTAATTGTGACCCTGGGTCATGCTGTATGGTTGACTGTTATATTTATGTTGTTCTACTTAATAAAAGAATAATAAAAATAAAAAAAATAAGTCAATGCCAACAGCTTAAAACTAAAGCCTATGGCATTGAGAAATCCCAGGCGGTCTCCCATACAGGTACTAACCATGTCCCAACCCTGCTTAGCCTCTGAGATCAAATGCACGCTCAACCCTCTTGACAAACGCCAAGATGGTCACCTTGGGAAACAAACAAAAAAAACAAGTCAACGCCAACAACATAAAAAGAAGCCTGCGGCATCTGGAAAACCCAGGCGGTCTCCCATCCAGGTACAAACCAGGCCCAACCCTGCTTAGCCTCTGAGACCAAACGAGATTGGGCGCTTTCAGGGTGTTGTGCCCATAGGCAATTTCTTTGTGCACTCTCAACCCTCTTGACAAATGCCAAGATGGTCACCTTGGGAAACAAGGGAAAAAAAACAGGTCAAAGCCAACAACAAAAAAAGAAGCCTATGGCACCTGGTATTTCCAGGCGGTCTCCCATCCAGGTACTAACCAGGCCCGACACTGTTTAGCCTCTGAGATCAGATGAGATTGGGCGCTTTCAGGGTGATGGGGCCGTAGGTGATCTCTTTGGGCACTCTCAACCCTCTTGTTAAGCGCCAAGATGGTCACCTTGGGAAACAAGCGAAAATAAACAGGTAAACGCCAACAACATAAAAAGAAGCCTACGGCACCTGGTATTCACAGATGGTCTCCCATACAGGTATTAACCAGGCCGTACACTGCTAGGCCTCCGAGATCAATGAGATTGTGCGCTTTCAGGGTGATGTGGCCATATGTGTTCTATTTAGACACTCTCAACCCTCTTGACAAATACCAAGATGGTTATCTTGGGAAACAAGTGAAAAAAAAAAGGTCAACGCCAACAACATAGACCCTGCCGGTCTCCCATCTGACCCAGACCCTGCTTAGCCTCTGAGATTGGGCGCTTTCAGGGTGATGTGACCTCAGGCGAACGCTTTGGGACATACTCAAAACTCTTGACTGATGCTAAAATGGTCACCTTGGGAAACAAGCGAAAGAAAAACAGGTCAAAGCCATTAATATAAAAAGATTCCTACGGCACCTTTAATTAGGTACTATCCAGGCCGGACCCTGCTTAGCCTCTGAGATCAGATGAGATCGGGCGCTTTCAGGGGGATGTGGCCGTAGGAGATCTCTTTGGGCTCTCTCAGCCCTCTTGACAAATGCCAAGATGATCACCTTGGGAAACAAGCGGAAAAAATAAACCATGTCAACGCCAACAACATAAAAAGAATCCTACGGCACCTGGTATTCCCAGTTGGTCTCCCATCCAGTTACTAATCAGGCCCGACAATGCTTAGCCTCCGAGATCAGACAAGATCAGGCACTTTCAACGTGATGGGGCCATAGGCGATCTCTTCGGGCACTCTCAACCATCTTGACAAACGCCAACATGGTCATCTTGGGAAACAAGCGAAAAAAACCAAGTCATTGCCAACATTGGAGGCTAAGCAGGGTTGAGCAATCAGTTTCCTTGCCTGAAATAGGCATCTCAGAACTGCCATCTGGCTACTTCCCGGGTTTCCAACTCCTTCAACTAATCCCAGGAGACAATACTTCGCCTCCATCCTGGTGGAGGTTCCAACCACCCGATCAATGGTTCCTGTCACCTCTGTCCAGTAGCGGATCAACTTCGGGCATCTCCAAAACATGTGCATCATGTCTCCCCCCATGTTCCCACACCGGGGGCAACTTGCGTCCGGCCGTTCGGCCAAACTGAAAAAGTTTACGAGGAGCATAATAGGTTCTATATAATAAGAACAGATGTGACATCCTCTGTGAAGAGAGCCACAATTCACCACAGGCAGGATTCCTGTGGCCAATTATAGCTCAGGGGGGTTTAGTACACACCCCACACTATATAAGGCCGCCAGCGCGGCGGCTTTGTATAGTGTGTTGCGGTGGTCAGGGAAAGAGGACTATAGGCAGGGACAGTGCCTTTACTGCTTGGGAACCTAGCACTGTTACAGTGGGTGTTATGTGCCTCCTGCACAGTACACATATTATTACTGGTGTTCAATTTCTGCAATACATGCATCTGCAGTGCAGAAGTTAGAGTCGGTGTTGTGTGCCTCCTGCACAGTATACATCTTATTGCTGGTGTTCTTTTTCTGTAATACAGGAACCTAGTACTGTTACAGTGCTAGGGTGTACAGAGAAGCTGGTATATATAGAAGACTACAGCATACAGAAGAAAGGCTAGTGAATACAGAATACAGGTTTCGTGTATGTAGATAGGCTTGAGTATACAGAGATGCTAGAGTAAACAGTGAGGCTGGGGTACACAGAGAGGCTAGTTTAAAGACAAATACAAAGATGTTAGTGTATATAGAGAGGTTAGTGTATAGAGAGAGTCGAGTGTATACAGAAAGGACAGTGCATATAGAGAATCTAGTGTATACAGAAAGGGTATACATGAAAGCTGACATTCTATACAGAAGACTGGGTAGTGTATACAGAGAGTCTAGTGGGTACAGAAGACAGGCTGGTGTATTCTAGCTAGTTTTTACAGTCTAGTGTATACAGAAGACAGGCTGTGGTATACAGAGAGTTTAGTGTATTCAGAGAGTCTAGTGTATACAGTCGGCGAGTGTATACATAAGACTGGCTAGTTTACACAGTGTTTACAGAGATGCAAGAGTGTACAGAGAAGCTGGTATATATAGAAGACTACAGCATACAGAAGAAAGGCTAGTTAATACACAATACAGAAGACTCGTGTATGTAGATAGGCTTGAGTATACAGAGATGCTAGAGTAAACAGTGAGGCTGGGGTACACAGAGAGGCTAATTTAAAGAGAGGCTAGTATATACAAAGATGTTAGTGTATATAGAGAGGTTAATGTATAGAGAGGGTCGAGAGTATACAGAAAGGACAGTGCATATAGAGAAACTAGTGTATACAGAAGACAGGCTTGGGTATACATCAAAGCTGACAGTGTATACAGAAGACTGAGTAGTGCATACAGAGAGTCTATTGGGTAAAGAAGACAGGCTGGTGTATTCTAGCTAGTTTTTACAGTCTAATGTATACAGAAGACAGGCTGTGGTATACTGAGGGTTTAGTGTATTCAGAGAGTCTAGTGTACAGAGATGCAAGGGTGTACAGAGAAGCGAGAAGCTAGTATATATAAGGCTAGTGAATACAGGCTAGTGAATACAGAATACAGACTCGTGTAAGCAGATAGGCTTGAGTATACAGAGATGCTAGAGTAAACAATGAGGCTGGGGTACACAGAGAGGCTAATTTAAAGAGAGGCTAGTATATACAAAGATGTTAGTGTATATAGAGAGGTTAGTGTATAGAGAGAGTCGAGTGTATACAGATAGGACCGTGCATCTAGAGAGACTAGTGTATACAGAAGACAGGCTTGGGTACACATCCAAGCTGACAGTGTATACAGAAGACTGGGTAGTGTATACAGAGATTCTAGTGGGTACAGAAGACAGGCTGGTGTATTCTAGCTAGTGTTTACAGTCTAGTGTATACAGAAGACAGGCTGTGGTATACAGAGGGTTTAGTGTATTACAGAGATGCAAGGGTGTACAGAGAAGCTAGTATATATAGAAGACTACAGCATACAGAAGAAAGGCTAGTGAATACAGAATAAAGGCTGGCTTCTACGGAGAGGCTACCACTACGGAGATGCAGAACACTATCTAGGGTATATAGAGAGGCTAGATTATACAGAGAGGCTAGCGCATAGAGTGAAGCTATTGTATATAGAAGCCTGGTTAGTGTATACAGAGAAGCTAGTGTGTACAGAAGAAAGGCTAGACAGGCTATAAAGAGAGACACGTTTTTACAGAAGACAGTTTGGGGTATACAGAGATGCTAGTTTATACAGAGAGACTAATGTATACAGAAGACAGGCTAGGGCATACAGAAGACAGAAGACGGGCTAGTGTATTCAGAACATAGGCTAGTGTATATCGAAGACAGGCTATTGTATGCAGAAGACCGGCTAGTGTAAACATACTGGTGTATATAGAGAGGCTAGTGAATTTAGAGGGTAGGCTAAGTGATAACAGAAGACAATCTGGGCTATACAGAGACATCTCATTATTTCATCTAGCTCACATCTCTAATGGAGTTTGTCTCATTGCCAGGTTATGCCTTTTCATTCTTATGCTAAATATAGATCACTACACGATTTTAATCATCCACATCAAGCATGCAATAAAACTATCATACATCAAAATAAACCATGTACTCTTTTGCTCTATTTTGCATATTTGTACCGGAACTGTGAGTATGTGACAGTCCTGACACACCATCCTGACTTATTTTTCTTTATTTCTTATTAGAAATGGAGAGTACTATCTCAAAATCCGCTTAAATCTATTCACTTCCATGAGTTCTACCGCTAATTGTACCTTAATGCAAAATGTTCACAAAACCATCCATTTGCTACCAGACATGCTGCACATACTAAGAGTAATGTAACTATCGCTCTCTAACGATGTAAACAGTTTTATTGCTTTTCTGACATTGACCGAGTATCTCTGACATTAACTGAGTATCTCTCTGCACTATGATCTTAATAATAATAATAATAATAATAATAATAATAATAGGATTGTGTAATGCAAAGATCAACTAGTCTAATATAAGCTTTCTCATTGGTACCGGCATATCCTTTAAATTTAGACTAACGCAACTATTTCTCGGCCATTTTCAAGCTAAGCTTTCAATCTCTTACCTTTGAACTGCGATACTTCCTCCCTACAATATTAAGCCATTTAAATGTCCTATTGGTCGCCTATATTATACAACTCTCTGAAAAGCCTATATGTAGAGAATAAAACTAGTCTTACATCTTAATAAAACAGTTTTATTACTCAACCAGTATCAGCTGTCATGTACTGTATTACTTCTTTTTCTCCACCTTATCTGTCACAGTTAAAACACAGTGACAAAACATTTCTTTTTACCGCAGCAAAATGTGAGAAAAGCAGTGTAAGCCGTCTTTCTGCCATATGCAACCATCTCTCGCTACCTCTATGCAATAGGATTCTCTTTCCAGTGGAAACGGAAAACAGTCAGTGTAAGCCGTCTTCGTGCGTAACAAAATTAATGGAACGATTTACACGTTAGAATTTGCAAGCTACGTCAATTTACTATTAAATAGAGTACCTTTGCATTTATCCCTTGACTTTGCAACTATCCCTTGATCCCTTTTGTGTATTCACTTTATCTCGACCTATCTATGCTGCCTCAATATTTTTCCTAATTTGTTTTGCTATACTTATTATTATTATATTATAGAGATTACTAACTCTAAATCTTTGTAAACCTAACCATATTTATAATGTCTACAGCTAATTTTACGTTAAAGCAAAATTCACACAAAACCATCTTTTTAAAACCTTTTACACACTGCACATTAAGATTAATGCAACCATCTCTCGCTACCTCTATGCAATAGGATTCTCTTTCCAGTGGAAACGGAAAACAGTCAGTGTAAGCCGTCTTCGTGCGCAGCAAAATTAATGGAACGATTTACACGTTGAAATTTGCAAGCTACGTCAATTTACTGTTAAATAGAGTACCTTTGCATTTATCCCTTGACTTTGCTACTATCCCTTGATCCCTTTTGTGTATTCACTATATCTCGACCTATACATACTGCCTCAAAATTTTCCAAATTTGTTTTGCTATACTTATTATTATTATTTTATAGAGATTACTATCTCTAAATCATTGTAACAAGTTATAATGTCTACAGCTAATTTTACGTTAAAGCAAAAGTCACACAAAACCATCTTTTTAAAACCTTTTACACACTGCACATTAAGATTAATGCAACCATCTCTCGCTACCTCTATGCAATAGGATTCTCTTTCTGACTCTATTTTGTGTATTACTTCTTCTCCACATTAACTGTCACACTGATAACCATTTGTAACACATAACACTTGCAACACATTTTTTAACAGCGGCAAGAAGTGGTTGCAGTAGCAAAGCAAAGCAATACAGTTTGGTTACATTAATAACACATAATGCAACTATTTTACATTCATTTTACATTCACATCATGCATACATCCTAATGTAAGCTGTCTATCACTATTAATGTTCATGGTTACTGATACATTATGCCGATGACCAGTGGAAACGGAAAACAAGCCGTGTAAGCCGTCTTCGTGCGTAGCATAATTAATGGAACGATTTACACGTTGGAATTTTCAAGCTACGTCAATTTACTCTTAAATACCCTTTAGCTGCTTAGCTCACACTTTGCTGTATGTAGCCGCGTTTACATGTAAGTAACCAATGGGGATTGACATTTCATGTCCATCTCACATCTCTAATGCAATTTGTCTCTTTGCCATGTCATACTTTGCCAGTTATTATACTTTCTCATCCGATAGAAACCTAGTCGTTGCTGATATTTCATGATTACAGCAATCATCTCATCTAATTGCTATTCCGACATTTTGCCTTGGTATTAATTTGCAACGCTCTATTGAACAATGTAAAGGTAAGCTAGATATTTTGTGTATTTCCACTTAAACTCTACCTGTATATACTGTCTCAATATTATCCTTTCTAATTTTGCTAAATTAGATTATAGAGTTTGCTATGTCTAAATCCAGGTTACCTACTCACCTTTATTACGTATACTGCTAATTTTAGGATAATACAAAACCATCTTATTGCTTCTTTACACGCTGCACATGTTAAGAGTAATGCAATGCTACCGTGAACAGTTTAATTACTCGTCTCACAGTAACTGGTATCTCTCTGCTATAGGAAACTGAATTTGTACTAGAACGATCACTCATCTAATATCAGTCCACTCAGTGCTACCGGGATAACTTTTAAATTTAGAGTAATGAAATGATTTCTCAGTCATTTTGGAGCTACTGCAACTAACGCTTCCGATCTCATTTCGACTGCAATACTTAATCTCTGCTATTGCAGAATATTTAGCTGCTGACACGTAATTAACTTGATTGATAAAAACCTACACACGTTGTTGCTGTTATTTCGTGTATTTCCACTTAAACCCGTTATAGTTATTTTGCTATATTTATTACTAGTATAAACAGATTACTATCTCTAAATCCTGGTAAACCAGCTCACACTAAACCATCTAATTTCTACCTTACACGCAGCACATATTAACATATTAACATTTAGCCGGTATAGTGAAATAGTAAACGAAATGTGTAGATCACTCATCTAATATCGTCTTTTCAGTGCTACCGGAAAAACTTTTAAATTTAGAGTAATGCAACGATATCTCAGTTTTATGAAGCTACTGCAACTAACGC
Source organism: Lithobates pipiens (assembly GCF_037356315.1). Lineage (NCBI taxonomy): Eukaryota > Metazoa > Chordata > Amphibia > Anura > Ranidae > Lithobates > Lithobates pipiens. The sequence goes on along the minus strand of NW_027507791.1, from coordinate 171,831,709 downwards.
TTTGGATCTCTTTCCTGATAAATTACGCTCTGCAATATTAAGCCATGTAAATTGTCCTATTGGTCTGCTAACAATGCTATGTATAATAATACAAATCTTTTAAAAGCAATATCGTCTCACTGCAATACTTACACTCTGCATAATATATATGAATAATGCGAATAATGCTAATAATAAAGTCGTCTAAAACTCGGCTATAAGTAGAGAATAAAACTATCTTACATCAAAATAAACCATGTACTGCCAAACCAATAACGGCCAATTACTTAACGTCTATCAGTCAATGACTTAACAAAATAAACTTAGCACTCTTTTGCTCTATTTTGAATAGTTGTAGTTCTCCACATTAACTGTCACATTGATATCACCACTGACAACACACCACTTTTTAACAGCACCAAAATATGAAAAAAGCACTTTATATGTTTCAAAAGTAGTTGCATTAGCAAAAAATAAAGTCCTGTCTTCTTTACACGCTAGCTTTTCTGTATACATTAATCTCTCTGTGTACACCAGCCACTCAATATAGACTAGCCTCTCTGTCTTCTGTATACAGGTGCCCGTAATCTATATACACTAGCCTGCCTTCTTTTTACAATAGTCTCGGTGTCCCAGCCTCTCTGCATACACTAGCCTCACTGAATTCACCAGACTGTCTTCTGTATACACAAGCCTATCTGTAAAAAAAAAAATAGCCGGTCTTCTGCATACTCTAGCCTCTCTGTGTAACACAGTCTCTCTCTGGATTCCCTAGCCTACATCTCTGCATACCCAGGACCTTCCTCTGTATAATCTAGCCTATCTGTATACACTAGCCTGTCTTTTGTACAAATTAGCTTCTCTGTAGCCGGTTCTTCTGTATACATGAGCCTCACTGTCTACTCTTGGTTGTCTTTTGTATACACTAGCATCTCTTTATACATGAGCTCTCTGTATACCCAAGCCTCTCTGTATACACTAGTCCACCGGTATACATTAGCAAGTCTGCATACACTAGCCTCTCTTTGTAACTCAACTTCTCTCTCTGTATACCTTAGCCTCCATCTCTGCATACCCAGGACGTTCTTCTCTATAATCTAGCCTATGTGTATACACTAGCCGGTCTTCTGTAGACATTAGCCTCTCTGTATAAACTAACCGGTCTTCTGTATACACTAGTCCGCCTGTATACACTAGCAAGTATGCATACTCTAGCCTCTCTCTCTGTATACCCTAGCCTCCATCTCTGCATACCCAGGACGTTCTTCTGTATAATCTAGCCTATCTGTATACACTAGCCTGTCTTTTGTACACATTAGCCTCTCTGTGTAAACTAGCCGGTCTACTGTATACACTAGTCCATCTGTATACACTAGCAAGTCTGCATACTCCTGCCTCTCTGTGTAACCCAGCCTCGCTCTCTCTCTCTGTATACCCTAGCCTCCATCTCTGCATACCCAGGACGTTCTTCTGTATAATCTAGCCTATCTGTATAAACTATCCTGTCTTTTTTACACATCAACCTCTCTGTATAAACTAGCCGGTCCTCTGTATACACTAGTCCGTCGGTATACACTAGCATCTCTTTATACATTAGCTCTCTGTATACCCAAGCCTCTCTGTATACACTAGTCCACCGGTATACACTAGCAAGTCTGCATACACTAGCCTCTCTTTGTAACCCAACTTCTCTCTCTGCATACCCAGGACGTTCTTCTCTATAATATAGCCTATTTGTATACACTAGCCTGTCTTTTGTACACATTAGCCTCTCTGTATAAACTAGCCGGTCCTCTGTATACACTAGTCCATCTGTATACACTAGCAAGTATGCGTACTCTAGCCTCTCTCTCTGTATACCTTAGCCTCCATCTCTGCATACCCAGGACGTTCTTCTGTATAATCTAGCCTATCTGTATAATCTAGCCTATCTGTATACACTAGCCATCCATCTCTGCATACCCAGGACGTTCTTCTCTATAATCTAGCCTATTTGTATACACTAGCCTGTCTTTTGTACACATTTGCCTCTCTGTATAAACTAACCGGTCTTCTGTATACACTAGTCCACCTGTATACACTAGCAAGTATGCATACTCTAGCCTCGCTCTCTGTATACCCTAGCAAGTCTGCATACTCCTGCCTCTCTGTGTAACCCAGCCTCACTCTCTCTCTGTATACCCTAGCCTCCATCTCTGCATACCCAGGACGTTCTTCTGTATAATCTAGCCTGTGTTTTGTACACTTTAGCCTCTCTGTATAAACTAGCCGGTCTTCTGCATACACGAGTCTCTCTGTATACCCTTGGATGTCTTTTGTATACACTAGCTGCTCTTTATACATTAGCTCTCTGTATACCCAAGCCTCTCTGTATACACTAGTCCGTCTGTATACACTAGCAAGTCTGCATACAGCAGCCTCTCTGTGTAACCCAGCCGCTCTCTCTGCATACCCAAGATGTTCTTCTCTATAATCTAGCCTATTTGTATACACTAGCCTGTCTTTTGCACACATTAGCCTCCCTATATAAACTAGCCGGTCTTCTGTATACACTAGTCCGTCTGTATACACTAGCAAGTATGCATACTCTAGCCTCTCTCTCTGTATACCCTAGCCTCCATCTCTGCATACCCAGGACGTTCTTCTGTATAATCTAGCCTATCTGTATACACTAGTGTATACAGACAGACTAGTGTATACAGAGGACCGACTAATGTGTACAGATAGGCTAGATTATACAGAAGAACGTCCTGGGTATGCAGAGCGCTCAGCTTCAAGGTATGGCCAATGTGAGTAATATGAGGGACACTCCTCACCCCCGCCCCCACCTACCAGATCTGACTTTCATCCCCTTGCCCTCTCTGCCCCGGTCATCTGGTGGCAGTTTTATGCACTCCCTGGCCCCCACCCATTCATAATCCTTACCGACCTTTCTTTCCGCTGCTCACAGAAACACACTGGATGACTTGTCTAATTAACCAACTTGTACAAGACACAGCTATCCTCCTCTCTGACACCGGTCCCCCTTGGAGGCTTTACCCCTCACTGTTTGGGTGGTCCCTGCCTCTCCCTGGATGCTCCACATACAGTGCCTACAAGTAGTATTCAACCCCCTGCAGATTTAGCAGGTTTACACATTCGGAATTAACTTGGCATTGTGACATTTGGACTGTAGATCAGCCTGGAAGTGTGAAATGCACTGCAGCAAAAAAGAATGTTATTTCTTTGTTTAATTTTTTTTTAAATAGTGAAAAGTTTATTCAGAGGGTCAATTATTATTCAACCCCTCAATTCAACAGAATTCTGTTTGGTTCCCCTAAAGTATTAAGAAGTAGTTCAGGCACAAAGAACAATGAGCTTCACATGTTTGGATTAATTATCTGTTTTTCCAGCCTTTTCTGACTATTTAAGACCCTCCCCAAACTTGTGAACAGCACTCATACATGGTCAACATGGGAAAGACAAAGGAGCATTCCAAGGCCATCAGAGACAAGATCGTGGAGGGTCACAAGGCTGGCAAGGGGTACAAAACCCTTTCCAAGGAGTTGGGCCTACCTGTCTCCACTGTTGGGAGCATCATCCGGAAGTGGAAGGCTTATGGAACTACTGTTAGCCTTCCACGGGCTGGACAGCCTTTGAAAGTTTCCTCCCGTGCCGAGGCCAGGCTTGTCCAAAGAGTCAAGGCTAACCCAAGGACAACAAGGAAGGAGCTCCGGGAAGATCTCATGGCAGTGGGGACATTGGTTTCAGTCAATACCATAAGTAACGTACTCCACCGCAATGGTCTCCGTTCCAGACGAGCCCGTAAGGTACCTTTACTTTCAAAGCGCCATGTCAAGGCTCGTCTACAGTTTGCTCATGATCACTTGGAGGACTCTGAGACAGACTGGTTCAAGGTTCTCTGGTCTGATGAGACCAAGATCGAGATCTTTGGTGCCAACCACACACGTGACGTTTGGAGACTGGATGGCACTGCATACGACCCAAAGAATACCATCCCTACAGTCAAGCATGGTGGTGGCAGCATCATGCTGTGGGGCTGCTTCTCAGCCAAGGGGCCTGGCCATCTGGTCCGCATCCATGGGAAGATGGATAGCACGGCCTACCTGGAGATTTTGGCCAAGAACCTCCGCTCCTCCATCAAGGACCTTAAGATGGGTCGTCATTTCATCTTCCAACAAGACAACGACTCAAAGCACACAGCCAAGAAAACCAAGGCCTGGTTCAAGAGGGAAAAAATCAAGGTGTTGCAGTGGCCTAGTCAGTCTCCTGACCTTAACCCAATTGAAAACTTGTGGAAGGAGCTCAAGATTAAAGTCCACATGAGACACCCAAAGAACCTAGATAACTTGGAGAAGATCTGCATGGAGGAGTGGGCCAAGATAACTCCAGAGACCTGTGCCGGCCTGATCAGGTCTTATAAAAGACGATTATTAGCTGTAATTGCAAACAAGGGTTATTCCACAAAATATTAAACATAGGGGTTGAATAATAATTGACCCACACTTTTATGTTTAAAATTTATTAAAATTTAACTGAGCAACATAACTTTTTGGTTTGTAAGATTTATGCATCTGTTAATAAATCCTGCTCTTGTTTAAAGTTTGAAGGCTCTAACTTATTTGCATCTTATCAAACCTGCTAAATCTGCAGGGGGTTGAATACTACTTGTAGTCACTGTATACCACAACGACATTGTCAGAGGGGCACCACTTGACAGGACACGGGGCTTTCATTCCGGTGGCATCTCCCATTGGAGGAAGGGATGATGGCCCCAACCCCTTGGCAGCAGGTTCTTTCATGTACAGACCAGGGCGGCTCATCTTCCCTTCTGGAGTCTTGACCTTAGATGGGGGAGTTGCACTTTGGGGGGTCTGAGTGATACCTAATGCGCTGTACTGGAAGGGCTTGACATTCCCGCATATGTGTCCCCTCCCCCTGGATGCGCCCCTTGTCCCCCCCTCTGGCTCCCACCTACTCTTTGCCGACATTGCCTTCTGCAGCTTTCGGGGACCCTGGATGACTTATTTATTGAGCCTATTGGTATGAGACACTGCTTCCCTCCAGGGTGACTCTGGACCCCCCTGGAGGATTTACCCCTTACTGTTTGGGCGGTCCCAGCCTCCCTCTGGATTCTCTACACAGCCCCCGATGGCGATGCAGGAGAGACACTAATTGGCGGGCCCCAGGACTGCTGCTCGGGTGAAGCCTCCCATTGGATGGAGGGATGGTGGCACCAGCCCCTTGCCTGCCGGATTTTCCATGCACCGACCAGGGCTGCTCCTCTTTCATCTTGATGTGGTGACCATGAACTAACCGGTCTTCTGTATACACTAGTCCACCTGTATACACTAGCAAGTATGCATACTCTAGCCTCGCTCTCTGTATACCCTAGCAAGTCTGCATACTCCTGCCTCTCTGTGTAACCCAGCCTCACTCTCTCTCTGTATACCCTAGCCTCCATCTCTGCATACCCAGGACGTTCTTCTGTATAATCTAGCCTGTGTTTTGTACACTTTAGCCTCTCTGTATAAACTAGCCGGTCTTCTGCATACACGAGTCTCTCTGTATACCCTTGGATGTCTTTTGTATACACTAGCTGCTCTTTATACATTAGCTCTCTGTATACCCAAGCCTCTCTGTATACACTAGTCCGTCTGTATACACTAGCAAGTCTGCATACAGCAGCCTCTCTGTGTAACCCAGCCGCTCTCTCTGCATACCCAAGATGTTCTTCTCTATAATCTAGCCTATTTGTATACACTAGCCTGTCTTTTGCACACATTAGCCTCCCTATATAAACTAGCCGGTCTTCTGTATACACTAGTCCGTCTGTATACACTAGCAAGTATGCATACTCTAGCCTCTCTCTCTGTATACCCTAGCCTCCATCTCTGCATACCCAGGACGTTCTTCTGTATAATCTAGCCTATCTGTATACACTAGTGTATACAGACAGACTAGTGTATACAGAGGACCGACTAATGTGTACAGATAGGCTAGATTATACAGAAGAACGTCCTGGGTATGCAGAGCGCTCAGCTTCAAGGTATGGCCAATGTGAGTAATATGAGGGACACTCCTCACCCCCGCCCCCACCTACCAGATCTGACTTTCATCCCCTTGCCCTCTCTGCCCCGGTCATCTGGTGGCAGTTTTATGCACTCCCTGGCCCCCACCCATTCATAATCCTTACCGACCTTTCTTTCCGCTGCTCACAGAAACACACTGGATGACTTGTCTAATTAACCAACTTGTACAAGACACCGCTATCCTCCTGTCTGACAACGGTCCCCCTTGGAGGCTTTACCCCTCACTGTTTGGGTGGTCCCTGCCTCTCCCTGGATGCTCCACATATACCACAACGACATTGTCAGAGGGGCACCACTTGACAGGACACGGGGCTGTCATGCCGGTGGCATCTCCCATTGGAGGAAGGGATGATGGCCCCAACCCCTTGGCAGCAGGTTCTTTCATGTACAGACCAGGGCGGCTCATCTTCCCTTCTGGAGTCTTGACCTTAGATGGGGGATTTGCACTTTGGGGGGTCTGAGTGATACCTAATGCGCTGTACTGGAAGTGCTTGACATTCCCGCATATGTGTCCCCTCCCCCTGGATGTGCCCCTTGTCCCCCCCTCTGGCTCCCACCTACTCTTTGCCGACATTGCCTTCTGCAGCTTTCGGGGACCCTGGATGACTTATTTATTGAGCCTATTGGTACGAGACACTGCTTCCCTCCAGGGTGACTCTGGACCCCCCTGGAGGATTTACCCCTTACTGTTTGGGCAGTCCCAGCCTCCCTCTGGAGATGCAGGAGAGACACTAATTGGCGGGCCCCAGGACTGCTGCTCGGGTGAAGTCTCCCATTGGATGGAGGGATGGTGGCCCCAGCCCCTTGCCTGCCGGGTTTTCCATGCACCGACCAGGGCTGCTTCTCTTTCATCTTGATGTGGTGACCATGGAGGGGAGGAGTTGAAATTTATGGGGTCCGGGTGTTTGCTGGTGGGAGTGCGCTAAAGGACTTGACATTTCTGCATGTTTGTCCCCTCTCCCCTGTTTCCCCCCTCCCTTCCCACCCTTCCCTTCCCTCCTTTCCCTCCCCCTTTCCCCCTTCCACTCCCCCTTTCCCCCCTTCCCTGCCCCTTTTCCCCCCGGGGCGTGGACGGGGGAGCGGGGGTAAGGAGAGGACAATCTGCCAAAGAGAGAAAGGCATTTGTTTGGGGACTGCATGTACTTTAGGGGTATGGGACGGGGGGTGGTGGATCCCATTCTGTGATGCCTTTTCTGTTGTGACGGGCTCCCTCGTGCATGCCTACGTTTAGGGCGAGCCGAGGAGACCCCTCAGTGCTAACAGTTATATGCTCTACCTCTGTTTTGGTTATACTATTGTTTTTTGTTTCTTTGATGTTACTGATTGTCTTTTATTTGCATACCGGTATCAGACGTGACATTTACCACTGCCGGGGCTGGGGGGACTAGGATTCGGGGGCTCCCTCTCCAACCTGTCTACCCAATTACCCAAGTAGGACAGCGCGTTAAACCCAGTGTACATCTGGTAAGCGCTATAGCATAATTGTGCTGTTTTAGTATACCCTTCCTGTACTGTTGAGTGCGGACAACCCTTAATTTCCCTCTCCCCCTGGGGTTGAGGTGCCCGGCCTCTTTTTCCCTTTACCTTTCCTTGCATTTGCCCTTCCTTTCTCCCCCTTAGTTCCCACCATGCATTACCTACCCAAAACCTACCTTGGTTCAACTTTCTTTGCTTTTCTCTGATGTCCCCCCCCCCCCCTCCCCGAGGAGCGATGGCAGACTCAGTCAAGGTCACCTCTCTAAACGTTAAGGGACTGAACTCCCCTGAAAAACGGTGGATCCTCCTGTGAGAACTGAACACATCCTGTACTGATGTGGCCTTTATACAAGAAACACATTTTAAAAATACTAGCCTCCCCTTTCTATGGTCGAGATCCTTCCCTAAGGTCTACCACTCTACTAACCCCTCCTCTCCATTCTGATCTCTAGCAGGCTCCCCTGGGTTCTCCAGGATTCTCTGGTGGACCCTGGGGGCCAATATCTTTTTCTTAGGGGCCACATTGGAGAGCGCCTTTTTACATTTGCCACTGTGTACGCTCCCAATGATCACCAAGACACGTTCCTCAGAACTACCCTGCACAGATGATGTGACTTTCGGGAGGGCCAATTGATATTAGGTGGGGACTTTAATGTCCCCTTTCGCCATCGGTTGACACTTCTGCCTCTTGCTCCTCGCTCCCTACCCCTCACCTAGGTCTCTATTCTGGCACCTTAATGAGAGCCTGCTCCAGATACCGGAAGTTTTAGCAGATGTGACCAGGGAATTGGACCTTTATTTCCAAGAAAACTAAAGCAGGACTGTGACCCGGGGATAATTTGGGAGGCTCACAAGTCAGTACTCCGCAGGGTACTTATCAGGCACGGGGCGCGCATCAAACGAACACGGAAGGAACAGCTTGCTAATCTGTTTCGTGAACTTGCCTCTGTGGAAGCGAAACATAAACATACCCCCTTACGGACCTTAGAGATTGAATTGGGGACACTCCATACCCATATTGCTGTCCTACTCCATTATAAAGCGAAAGCGGCACTCCAGTTTTGTCGTAAACTGACGTAGGAGTCAGAGGACAAATGCAGAAAAATCTTAGCCAGGTCGGTAAAGGAGTTGAAATCTGGCTCTTACATACCACAGTTGATAGATGAGAATGGCCAGAGGGCTCTACCCCAACCCAAATAGTCGAAGTCTTTGAAAAATGTTACTCTGTTTTCTACAACCTGCCCGATTCAGGGTCTGGACAGGACAATATAGACAGATATGTAACCGGTTCTGGTCTACCAACCCTCTCATCGGAATCACGGGAGTACTTGGAGGACCCGATCACACTGGAAGAAGTCCAGACGGCCGTGGGACCTCCGAAGGTGGGTAAGGCTCCGGGCCCTGACGGATATACCGCACAATACTTTAAGACCTTCCTCCCTATTCTCGGCCCGCGCTTGGTGAATTTATTTAATACTCTGAGCTCGAATGGGGATTTTCCTGAGGATACCCTTAGAGCCCACATCTCGTTGATACCTAAGGAGGGCAAAGACCCAGGCCTATGTGGGAGCTACAGACCCATTTCCCTCCAAAATTCGGTCCTAAAACTATTCTCTAACTCCACGTGATTGGCACATCACTTGTAGTCCCTTATACATATTGACCAGTTAGGTTTTATTCCCACCAGGGAAGATAGGGACAACACCACTAAGGTGCTTACCCTGATCCGTAAAGCAAAGTCATCTGGGACCCCTTGTCTTTTCATGAGTACTGATATTGACCAGTTAGGTTTTATTCCCACCAGGGAAGATAGGGACAACACCACTAAGGTGCTTACCCTGATCCGTAAAGCAAAGTCATCTGGGACCCCTTGTCTTTTCATGAGTACTGATGCCGAGAAGGCTTTTGATCGGGTCAAATGGACATTAATGTTCTCGGTCCTTCGCCATATAGGTCTGAGTGAACGGATGCTGGCATGGATAAGTAAGATATACTCACGTACTTACATTCCACCGGACATCGCGCGTACGTTTATGTTGAACTTCCCCCCACCCCTTGTCACTAAGATCCGCAGTTTGCTTCACGGGTGGCATTCTGGCCTCCATTCCTGGTTCAGCAGATGCAATCTCATTAAAATGAACATACTCCCTAAATTTACTTATCTTTTCCAAGCTCTCCCGATCCAGATTCCAGTCCTGTTTTTTAAGCAAGCTCAATCCTTGCTCACTCAATTTAACTGGGCCCACAAAAATCCCAGACTTAAGCGGTCACAGCTGACATTGTCTAAACAACAGGGAGGGTTGGTTCTCCCTAACTTGCGACGCTACTACCTGGCCTCCCATCTGGGGCGTGTATTGGACTGGAATCGAAACAAATTTTCTAAGCTCACTCCCGAATCCCGCTAAGAAGCGCCATGTGGTGCTATAAGTATTTACCCACAGAATTTATGTCACATCCCACTATAGGGGCTTAGTTGAAAGTCAGTCACCTGATCGCTACCCAAAACACACTCACGTCTTTGACTTCCCCCCTATTCCCTATACGTGGCCATCCAACCTTTGAACTGGGGTCCCACTTAGAAATTCCAACCTAGACAATGCGTCTAAATTCGTCATTGATGGAAAATGGCCTTCTTTCTCAACCCTAACAGATCCGACAGGGCTTTTCCAACTGCCTTTTTGGAGAGCGGCGCAACGACATCATTTTCTCCATTCCATCCCCAATCCTCAAACGTTCGCCCGCCCTCAGACGGAGTTTGAGACTCTATGCAGGAGCGAAGGCCCTTTGGCCCACATTCTCTCTCAAACAGATTACCCACACTTAACCTGTCTGGCCAACTGGGTAAAGGACTTTAATTGCTAATTTTCCCCAGCACAGAGACAACGCATTATCACTTTGGCTCTCAAAATGTCGCTGTGCACGAAGATACAGGAGACGAATTTTAAACTTCTCACCAGGTGGTATTTGACACCATCAAAGCTGCAGAAATGTTTCCCCTCTTCCTCGAACATATGCTGGAGGTGTGGAGAAGAAGAGGGCACGTTGCTGCACATTTTTTGGTCCTGCCTCAGCTTGGTGGACTTCTGGACAGAGATCCGATGCATGACACAAAAATTCACAGACTTCTCCATCCAGGAAGAGGCTGCATTCTTTCTCTTGTACCATTCACAGATTCCCATTAAGAAGTACAAAAAAATCTATTTTACGGCATGTGATTAATGCGGCGAAATCCTGCATCCCTCTCTATTGGAAAAAATGTTCCCCCCCTTTCATTACTCACTGGCTTAGGAAAATAGAGGACATTAAAAAAAATGGAGGACTTGATCCTCACATCACAAGGTAAACAAGAATTTTTTAAACAAACCTGAGACATCTGGAATACCTTTATATTCTCGCTAGAAGGATGTCGCCTGCTATCGCCTTAGTGCTCTGAGCTTTCCTTGACTGGCCCCTTGGACAGTGGCTGCCATCGTGTCTCGTCCCCTCTTCTCCTTTTCTGATCTTTCAACCCTTCTCTTTTCGGCCTTCCTCCCCTATCTCTCACCCCCTCCACCCCCTCTCTCTTTTGGAAAGAGTGGAAAATTGGGAATGACGGCCCCACACCCCCCTCTGGATGGATTATGCCGGAGGGACCTGGGGTTTGTGTGACCCTGGATCTTGGTACAGTACTTTATCCGTGCCTCGAATCATTGTGATTGATGGAAGGCAGACTCACAGTTGCGAATATACCTGTATCAAGTATTGTTCAGCTGCTTTTTGCTCTGTATTTCTCTGTTGCATTATGTACTTGGGGGACCGTCTTCCCCTATTTGGAAAAAAAATTATATTTGAAAAAAAAAGAAGCCTACGACACCTGGTATTCCCAGGCGGTCTCCCATCCAGGCATTAACCAGGCCGGACCCTGCTTAGCCTCCAAGATCAGATGAGATGGAACAGATTCAGTGTGATGTGGCCGTAGCCAATATCTTCAGGCACTCTCAACTCTCTTGACAAACACCAAGATGGTCACCTTGGAAACAAGCGGAAAAAAATAGGTCAATGGCCACAACATAAAAAGAAGCCTACGGCATCTGGAAATCCCAGGCGGTCTCCCATCCAGGTACTAAACTGGTCCCAACCCTGCTTAGCCTCTAAGATCAGATAAGATTGGGCTCTTTCAGGGTGGTGTGGCCGTAGGAGATTTCTTCAGGCACTCTCAACCTTGACTAACGCCAATATGGTCACCTTGGGAAACAAACAAAAAAATCAAGTCAACGCCAACAACATGAGAAGAAGTCTACAGCACCTAGTATTCCCAGGTGGTCTCCCATCCAGGTATTAACAAGGCCCGACCCTGTTTAGTCTCTGAGAACAGACGAGATCTGGTGCTTTCAGGGTTATGTGGCCATAGGCGAGCTCTTCAAGCACTCTCAACCCTCTTGACAAACACCAAGATGGTCACCTTGGTAAACAAAAAAACAAAAAAACAAGTCAACGCCAACAACATAAAAATAAGCCTCCAGCACCTAGTATTCCCAGGTGGTCTCCAATCCAGGTACTAGCAAGGCCCGACCCTGTTTAGCCTCTGAGATCAGAGGAGATCGGGCGCTTTCAGGCTTATGTGCCCATAGGCAATCTCTTTGGCCACTCTCAACCCTCTTGACAAATGCCAAGATAGTCACCTTGGGAAACAAGCGAAAAAAAAACAGGTCAATGTCAACAACATAAAAAGAAGACTACGGCACCTGGTATTCCAAAGCCATCTCCCATCCAGGGACTAACTAGGCCCAACCCTTCTTAGCCTCAGAGATGAGAAGAGATAGGGCTCTTTCAGGGTGATGCTGCTGTAAGCGAACTCTTTGGGCACTCTCAACCCTCTTGACAAATGCCAAGATGGTCACCTTGGGAAACAAGTGAAAAAAAAAAAAAAACGAATCAAGGCCAACAACATAAAAAGAAGCCTACAATAACTGGTATTCCCAGGTGGTCTCCCATCCAGGTACTAACCAGGCCTGACTCTTCTTAGCCTCCAAGATCAGACGAGATTGGGTGCTTTCAGAGTGCTCGGACTCTTTCCCCATCACTAATGGGATGAGGCAGGGGTGCCCTCTGTCTCCCCTAATTTTTATTCTGACACTGGAACCACTTATGTGTCACGTTCGGAATGACCCGAATATTACTGGCATATCCAAACCCTCGGCACACCACAAAATTGCGGCGTACGCTAACGATCTAATTTCTTTTGTCTCCAATCCACACATTTCGCTTCCCAATATACTCACGGCTCTCCGGCGATACGGCAGCCTATCAAACTATAAAATCAATTGCACCTTTGGCTGTATTGAATATATCGGTCCCGGATGGTGAGGCCAAGAGGCTACGCTCCGCTTTTCCATTCTACTGAGCTGAAAAATCTATACGTTACCTGGGCGTTGACATCGCAGCGGATTTGGCGCAATTGTACCCCGCTTAATTTTGTCCCTCTCCTGAATAGACTGAAATCTGATTTGGGAAACTGGCATGCTTTAACACTGACCTGGTTCAGGCGCTGTAATGCATTCAAAATGACGGCCCTCCCGCGGATTTTATACTTGTTCCAGACATTACCGATCCGGTTACCCCCAATTTTTTTCAGACAACTGCAGGTGCTGCTCCGGGACTTTATTTGGCCGCGCAAACCGCCCAGAGCCCGTTTGCAATTGCTTGCCAGACCAAAGGACAAGGGGGGTCTGGGTCTCCCAGATCTGAGACAATACTACAGAGTGACTCTGCTAGCGAGAGTCGTTGATTGGCATTGTAATGGCCCACACAAGCAGTGGGTGGAGATGGAGATTGAGGATGGATCCATTCCCCTATTGACCTCCCCGTGGCTCCTGTCCTCCCTACCAAAAGACCTCAGAGATCACCCCGTAGTGGGAGCTACGTTGGCTGTTGTGCGGAGGTTGTTCCGCTGCACACACATTGCTCCCCTGCCGTCACCAATGACTCCGGTTATAGGTAATCCAGACTTCCCACCGGGATTTACCAACAAGAAACTGCGACAGTTGACAGTGGTGGGGAAACAGCGTCTGGGAGAGGTGTGGCCCTCGGGAGGGCTCCCGACCACGCAAACTGTCGCCAAGCTTTCTGACCCTCCGCTTGACTTGTTTAGTGCTTATCAACTTCATCACTTTCTTCTGGCCATACAAAGGGCCCCCTACACTCCTAGAGACCTGACACCCTATGAATCCATCTGTCACAAAAAGGAACCTGTGCGACACACCCTCTCCCTCCTGTACAACCTATTAAGTAGTCAGGAGGAGGAGTCGACCCCACCATTTATCCACAAATGGGAGAGGGACTTTGGCATCACATTTACCCCACAACAGATAGGCAAGATCCTGACATTAGTACATAAAGCTTCCATCGCAAACCAATATCAAGAATCAGGATACAAGATAGTCTCACGCTGGTATAGAGTCCCATACCTTCTGAATAAAATGAATAGATCGATCCCGGATGTTTGTTGGAGGTGCAATTCAGATACGGGGACCATGGGACACATTTTCTGGGCATGCCTGGCCTTGAGGAACTTTTGGGTGGAGGTGACCGAGACGATAAAAACTCTCAGAAATGTAGATATCGCAGACAACCCAGCAGCGTGCCTTCTACACTTGACCGAACAGCCTGTTCGAAAATACAAAAAAACCCTCCCGATGCAACTCCTGAACGCCGCCCGGGCCTGCATTCCCACGCTGTGGAGGCAGCCTCAGCCCCCCATCCAAAGTGCTGTGGTATTCCAAAGTCAATCATATTCTCCGGATGGAAGAATTGACCGCCACCCTTCACAACACTGAAGAGGCATTTAGTGTTACATGGAGGCCCTGGAGGTATTTTTCTGGTACTTGAGACTACATTCGGGAGGTGAGCAGCGCCCCTGTCCCAGAAAAAGACTGAACATCTAACGTTTACCTACGTAGGCCATGTCTGCCCTCGGTGGCATCCCCCCCCCCCCCTCCCTTTTCGTCTTTATTTTTCTATTTTTCCCCGCCGCCATCCCCCCCCTTCCTCTCTCTCCGTCTTTGCACTCTCTTCTTCCCCCGTCCTCCCTTTTGACTATGCCTTGTCTCCTTACTAGCCTTTGGGACCCAGAAGAGCCCCAGGGTTCTGGACACGACCGGCTCATATTTTACTCTGGTTCACATAGGTCATGATAAGCTGGCTCGCTGTGGTCCCAGTTGCTCTCCATGATTACATTTGTCCGAACAGGGCTGCATTAGTTATACTGTACTACATGTCCGAGGTGGGGTTTCTCTCATTTCTGCATGAAACTCTAGGACTCCCCTCTGAGAACCCAGAGTTATTTGGCTGCCTATTTTTTGTTACCATGTAATTGTGACCCTGGGTCATGCTGTATGGTTGACTGTTATATTTATGTTGTTCTACTTATACTTAATAAAAGAATAAAACAAAAAAAAAAAAATAAGTCAATGCCAACAACTTAAAAAAAGCCTATGGCATCGAGAAATCCCAGGCGTTCTCCCATCCAGGTACTAACCAGGTCCCAACCCTGCTTAGCCTCTGAGATCAAATGAGGTTTGGCTCTTTCAGGATGATGCAGCCATAGTAGATTTTTTCAGGCACGCTCAACCCTCTTGACAAACGCCAAGATGGTCACCTTGGGAAACAAACAAAAAAAAACAAGTCAACGCCAACAACATAAAAAGAAGCCTACCGCACCTAGTATTTCCAGACGGTCTCCCATCCAGGTATTAACAAGGCGCGACCCTTTCTAGCCTCTGAGATCAGCGGAGATTGGGCGCTTTCAGGGTGATGTGCCCATAGGCAATCTCTTTGAGCACTCTCATCCCTCTTGAAAAATGCCAAGATAGTCACCCTGGGAAACAAGCGAAAAAAAACAGGTCAACGCCAACAACATAAAAAGAAGACTACGGCACCTAGTGCCGTCTCCCATTCAAGTACTAACTAGGCCCAACCCTTCTTAGCCTCTGAGATCAGAAGAGATAGGGTGCTTTCAGGGTGATGCGGCTATAAGCGATCTCTTTAGGCACTCTCAACCCTCTTGACAAATGCCAAGATGATCACTTTGGGAAACAAGCGAAAAAAACAGGTCAACACCAACAACATAAAAATAAGCCTGCGGCATCTGGAAAACCCAGGCGGTCTCCCATCCAGGTACAAACCAGGCCCAACCCTGCTTAGCTTCTGAGACCAAACGAGATTGGGCGCTTTCAGGGTGTTGTGCTCGTAGGCAATTTCTTTGTGCACTCTCAACCCTCTTGACACATGCCAAGATGGTCACCTTGGGAAACAAGGGAAAATAAAACAGGTCAACGCCGACAACATAATGAGAAGCCTACGGCACCTGGTATTCCCAAGCTGTCTCCCATCCAGGTACTAACCAGGCCCATTGCTGCTTAGCCTCTGAGATCAGATGAGATTGGGCTCTTTCAGGGTGATTTGGCCGTAGGCACTCTCTTTGGGCACTCTGAAGCCTCTTGACAAAGGCCAAGATGGCACTTTGGGAAACAAGCTAAAAAAAACAGGTCAAAGCCAACAACATAAAAAGAAGCCCACGGCATCCAGTATTCCCAGGCGATCTCCCAATCAAGACACTAACCAGACCAGATCCTTCTATGGCACCTGGTCTTCCCAGGCAGTCTCCCATCCAGGTACAAACCAGGCCTGACGCTGCTTAGCCTCTGAAATTAGACGAGATCGGGTGCTTTCAGGTTGATGTGGCCGTAAGCATTCTCTTCAAGACACACCCAACCCTCTTGACAAACGCCAAGATGGTCGCCTTGAGAAACAAGCAAAAAAAACAGGTCAAAGCCAACAACATAAAAAGAAGCCTATGGGCTTACAGCGGACCCTAAGAGATGGGACCCACTAGCTCTGTCATGGTTCGGACGCTGTAATATGAACGCAATGCCACGACTTCTGTATCTACTACAAGCCTTACCTATCAAAATACCCCAGACTTTCTTTCATGCGGTTCGCTCAACCTTTATCAAGTTCCTCTGGCACGGAAAACATATGCGTATTGGTAGGGCAATGCTGTTGCGACCGAAATTGCGGGGAGGTATTGGCTTCCCGGACCCTGCTCTATATTACACAGCGACGCACATGACACCGGTGGTTGACTGGTGCTGGTGTTCTGCCATATACTGTCCGGCCATGATAAAGTGTCTGCGCCGTACTGCGCATGCGCAGTACGGAGCAGACGAAGCTTCGGAAAATCTCCGAAGCCGAACGGCGCCTGCGCGGTGAGTGGAGGTGGTAGCCCCACCATCCAAGCGGACATAGGGTTGTGAATATTAGAGGGCCCCTCGCAGGCGAGCTTAGCTCGCCACGCTTCGGGCTCGGCCTCGCTGTGCTCGGCTCTTTTATATTCTTACTCTATGTCCACTTGGATAGTGGGGATAGAAACTGGACTCAGTGCGCAGGCGCCGTTCATGCTCGGCAATTTTCGGAATCTGTGTTGCTGTGTACTGCGCATGCGCAGTACACAGCGGACACTATCCGATGGGGGACCATATGTGATAGGACACCGGCATGGGGAACTGAAGCTATGGGTCAAGCTAGAGCAGGAGATGGTGCGGGTTTCACTGACTGGTCTGCCTTGGGCGGGGAGGCCATTGGAGCCCTGTGTGACTACTCACCCGTTAATTGGCCCCTCGCTCGCCGAGATGGATAGTTTTTTTCACCTTTCCCACCTGACTAACTTCCCTTCTCCTATGACCCCAATTATTGGACATCCTAGATTCCCTCCGGGCCTGTCTGACCAGGCCTTTACCAGGCAAGCCCCGAAAGGGCTTCTGAGAGCAGCCCTATTTCTTGGACCCACGGGCTTGATTCCCATGGGGACCATACTGCTAGAGCAAGTACCTGTTGCATTGGATAGCTGGAGAGCTAGACAGCTAATCCATTTCCTCTGATCACTACCTAACCATTCGTTCTTCTCTAGACAATTCCACCCCTTCGAGGAACTTTGCCTGGATGATGGCCCAGTTCGTGGTTTCCTCTCTAGGTCCTACCAAATCCTGACAGACGCACAATCCTCCACGGATCCACCCTTCCTAGCTAAATGGAAAAGGACTTACAAACTACATTCTCCAAACCACAGAAGGACAGAATACTATTTTTCGCCCATAAGTCGTCACTCTGCAGTAAATATCAGGAGATCTCATATAAGCTGATCACACGCTGGTATCGTACACCGGTGGTGTTGGCCAAAATATTCCCCGGTCAATCTGACCGCTGCTGTCGCTGCGGGCAACAGGCTGGCACCATTCTCCACATTTTCTGGGAATGCCCTAAATTACAAACATTCTGGCAGCCTGTCCTGAGACTCATCCACAAGTTCACTGACATTTCCTTAGCCAATGATCCCACAGCAGTTCTTCTCAATCTAACTCCTATGTCGAGAAAGCGTTATCATAAGTCCTTACTTAAACATCTCCTCAATGCAGCTAGGGCCTGTATCCCAAGTCAGTGGAAAGAGCAATCTGCTCCAATGGTGACCCAGTGGTTCGCAAGGGTAAATGATATTGAACGAATGGAAGACCTGACTGCCACAATGAGGGATAAAACGGAGGAGCATGGGAACAGATGGTTCTACTGGACCCAGTTTCGCTTTTCGGAAGAATACCTCCGCGAGACATAGTAAGCTCATGGTGATCGTTGGAGATCGCTGTTCCAAACGTTGGACAGCTGATGAGCTGGTGAGCCGAGGGCGTCTCTTGCTCCCTGGGAGGGGACCCCATCCTATCCACTCTACCCACGACACCCCCTTACCCCTTCTTTTCCTTTTCTGCCATTTCCTTCCCCAATCTTCTCTTTCCCCTTCTCCCTCCTTTCAGTTCTACTATTTCCCTTCTTAACTCAAAAAAGGGAAAAGAAAATGGTATGTTCCGACCCCATTTGACTACTACACAATACTCTTCCCCTATCTATGGATATCTAAACTCTTCGAGGACAGCAGGGCTAGTATCAATAATATTTTAAGTGGTAGAGGATCCCAACGAGATGGAGCTTTAATCTCATCTTGATATGACCGCAAAGCTGTACACATGCTATTCTCCTCGGACTTCTTACCATTGGCTCTGATATCCATACAATATGATCGTTTGTTTGTAACTATTTGTATCACACATTCTGTGAAGTTGCCTTTGCATTGTATGTTGCATACTACTAAATAAAAAAAAATAAAAAAAAGAAGCCTATGGCACCTGGTATTCCCAGGCGGTCTCCCATCCAGGTACTAACCAGGCCCGACACTGTTTAGCATCCGAGATCAGACGAGATTGGGTGCTTTCAGGGTGATGGGGCCATAGGTAATCTCTTCAGGCACTCTCAACCCTCTTGACATACGCCAAGATGGTCACCTTGGGAAACAAGTGAAAAAAAAAACAGGTCAAGGCCAACAACATAAAAAGAAGCCTACAGCACCTAGTATTCCCAGGTGGTCTCCAATCCAGGTACTAGCAAGGCCCAACCCTGTTTAGCTTCTGAGATCAGAGGAGATCGGGTGCTTTCAGGGTTATGTGCCCATAGGCAATCTCTTTGGGCATTCTCAACCCTCTTGACAAATGCCAAGATAGTCACCTTGAGATACAAGTGATAAAAAACAGGTCAATGTCAACAACATAAAAAGAAGAATACGGCACCTGGTATTCCAACGCCATCTCCCATCCAGGTACTAACTAGGCCCAACCCTTCTTAGCCTCAGAAAAGAGAAGAGATAGGGCTCTTTCAGGGTGATGCTGCTGTAAGCGATCTCTTTGGGCACTCTCAACCCTCTTGACAAATGCCAAGATGGTCATCTTGGGAAACAAGCAAAAAAAAGAAAACGAATCAACGCCAACAACATAAAAAGAAGCCTAGAATAACTGGTAATCCCAGGTGGTCTCCCATTCAGGTACTAACCAGGCCCGACTCTTCTTAGCCTCCAAGATCAGATGAGATTGGGTGCTTTCAGAGTGATGTGGCCATAGGCAATCTCTTCAGGCACTCTCAACCCTCTTGACAAACACCAAGATGGTCACTTTGGGAAATAAGCGAAAAAAAAACAGGTCAACGCCAACAACATAAAAAGAAGTCTACGACACCTGGTTTTCCCAGGCGGTCTCCCCTCCAGGTACTAACAAGGCCCGACTCTATTAGCCTCCAACATCAAACGAGATCGGGTGCTTTCAGGGTGATGTGCCCGTAGGCAATCTCTTCAGGCACTTTCAACCCTCTTGACAAACGCCAAGATGGTCACCTTGGGAAACAAGCAAAAAAATAAAATTAAGTCGGAAGCTAGAGACAATACGGCCCGAGTCCTCAATTTAATCCATGCGGCGCATGTACAGGGAAGGCCCTTGCTTATGTTGTCAACGGATGCGGAGAAGGCCTTTGACAAGGTGGCCTGGCACTTTATGCAGGCCACCCTGGAACATATAGGTCTTGGCCCCAACATGATGAGCAGGGTAATGTCGCTTTACTCCACGCCATCGGCAGCGGTACGGGTGACCGAGTGGTGCTCGGACTCTTTCCCCATCACTAATGGGACGAGGCAGGGGTGCTCTCTGTCTCCCCTAATTTTAATTCTGACACTGGAACCACTTATGTGTCACGTTCGGAATGACCCGAATATTACTGGCATATCCAAACCCTCGGCACACCACAAAATTGCGGCGTACGCTGACGATCTAATTTTTTCCGTCTCCAATCCACACATTTTGCTTCCCAAAATACTTGCGTCTCTACAGCGATACGGCAGCCTATCAAACTATAAAAACAATTGCGCCAAGTCGGCTGTATTGAATATATCGGTCCCGGATGGTGAGGCCAAGAGGCTCCGCTCCTCTTTTCCATTCTACTGGGCTGAAAAATCTATACGTTAACTGGGCGTTGACATCGCAGCGGATTTAGCGCAATTGTACCTGCTTAATTTTGTCCCTCTCCTGGATAGACTGACATCTGATTTGGGAAACTGGCATGCTTTAACACTGACCTGGTTCGGGCGCTGTAATGCATTCAAAATGATGGCCCTCCCTCGGATCTTATACATGTTCCAGACATTACCGATCCGGTTACCCCCAATTGTTTTTCAGACAACTGCAGGTGCTGCTCCGGGACTTTATTTGGGTGCGTGAAGGGTGGCGGTCAATTCTTCCATCCGGAGAATATGATTGACTTTGGAATACCACAGCACCTTGGATGGGGGCTGAGGCTGCCTCCACAGTGCGGGAATGCAGGCCCGGGCGGCATTCAGGAGTTGCATCGTGAGGGTTTTTTTGTCTTTTCGAACAGGCTGTTCGGTCAAGTGTAGAAGGCACGCTACTGGAAACCCAAAAGTTCCTCAAGGTCGGGCATGCCCAGAAAAGGTGTCCCATGGTCCCCATATCTGAATTTCACCTCCAACAAACATCCGGGATCGATCTATCCATTTTATTCAGAAGGTATGGGACTCTATACCAGCGTGAGACTATCTTGTATCTTGATATTGGTTTGCGATGGAAGCTTTATGTACTAAGGTCAGGATCTTCCCTATCTGTTGTGGGGTAAATGTGATGCCTAAGTCCCTCTCCCATTTGTGGATAAATGGTGGGGGTCGACTCCTCCTCCTGACTACTCAATAGGTTGTACAGGAGGGAGAGGGTGTGTCGCACAGGTTCCCTTTTGTGACAGATGGATTCATAGAGTGTCAGGTCTCTAGGAGTGTAGGGGGCCCTTTGTATGGCCAGAAGAAAGTGACAAAGTTGATAAGCACTAAACAAGTCAAGCGGAGGGTCAGAAAGCTCGGCGACAGTTTGCGTGGTCGGGAGCCCTCCCGTGGGCCACACCTCTCCCAGACGCTGTTTCCCCACCACTGTCAACTGTCGCAGTTTCTTGTTGGTAAATCCCGGTGGGAAGTCTGGATTAGCTATAACCGGAGTCATTGGTGATGGCAGGGGAGCAATGTGTGTGCAGCGGAACAACCTCCGCACAACAGCCAACGTAGCTCCCACTACGGGGTGACCTCTGAGGTCTTTTGGTAGGGAGGACAGGAGCCACGGGGAGGTCAATAGGGGAATGGATCCATCCTCAATCTCCATCTCCACCCACTGCTTGTGTGGGCCATTACAATGCCAATCAACGACTCTCGCTAGCAGAGTCACTCTGTAGTATTGTCTGAGATCTGGGAGACCCAGACCCCCCTTGTCCTTTGGTCTGGCAAGCAATTGCAAACGGGCTTTGGGCGGTTTGCGCGCCCAAATAAAGTCCCGGAGCAGCACCTGCAGTTGTCTGAAAAAAATTGGGGGTAACCGGATCGGTAATGTCTGGAACATGTATAAGATCCGAGGGAGGGCCATCATTTTGAATGCATTACAGCGCCCAAACCAGGTCAGTGTTAAAGCATGCCAGTTTCCCAAATTAGATTTCAGTCTATCCAGGAGAGGGACAAAATTAAGCAGGTACAATTGCGATAAATCGGCTGCGATGTCAACGCCCAGTTAACGTATAGATTTTTCAGCCCAGTAGAATGGAAAAGAGGAGCGGAGCCTCTTGGCCTCACCATCCGGGACCGATATATTCAATACAGCCGACTTGGCGCAATTGTTTTTATAGTTTGATAGGCTGCCGTGTCGCTGTAGAGACGCAAGTATTTTGGGAAGCAAAATGTGTGGATTGGAGACGGAAAAAATTAGATCGTCAGCGTACGCCGCAATTTTGTGGTGTGCCGAGGGTTTGGATATGCCAGTAATATTCGGGTCATTCCGAACGTGACACATAAGTGGTTCCAGTGTCAGAATTAAAATTAGGGGAGACAGAGAGCACCCCTGCCTCGTCCCATTAGTGATGGGGAAAGAGTCCGAGCACCACTCGGTCTCCCGTACCGCTGCCGATGGCGTGGAGTAAAGCGACATTACCCAGCTCATCATGTTGGGGCCAAGACCTATATGTTCCAGGGTGGCCTGCATAAAGTGCCAGGCCACCTTGTCAAAGGCCTTCTCCGCATCCGTTGACAACATAAGCAAGGGCCTTCCCGGTACATGCGCCGCATGGATTAAATGGAGGACTCGGGCCGTATTGTCTCTAGCTTCCGACTTATTTTTATTTTTTTGCTTGTTTCCCAAGGTGACCATCTTGGCGTTTGTCAAGAGGGTTGAAAGTGCCTGAAGAGATTGCCTACGGGCACATCACCCTGAAAGCACCCGATCTCGTTTGATGTTGGAGGCTAATAGAGTCGGGCCTTGTTAGTACCTGGATGGGAGACCGCCTGGGAATACCAGGTGTCGTAGACTTTTTTTTATGTTGTTGACGTTGACCTGTTTTTTTTTTCGCTTATTTCCCAAAGTGAGCATCTTGGTGTTTGTCAAGAGGGTTGAGAGTGCCTGAAGAGATTGCCTATGGCCACATCACTCTGAAAGCACCCAATCTCGTCTGATCTTGGAGGCTAAGAAGAGTCGGGCCTGGTTAGTACCTGGATGGGAGACCACCTGGGATTACCAGTTATTGTAGGCTTCTTTTTATGTTGTTGGCGTTGATTCGTTTTCTTTTTTTTGCTTGTTTCCCAAGGTGACCATCTTGGCATTTGTCAAGAGGGTTGAGAGTGCCCAAAGAGATCGCTTACAGCAGCATCACCCTGAAAGAGCCCTATCTATTCTCTTTTCTGAGGCTAAGAAGGGTTGGGCCTAGTTAGTACCTGGATGGGAGATGGCGTTGGAATACCAGGTGCCGTATTCTTCTTTTTATGTTGTTGACATTGACCTGTTTTTTATCGCTTGTATCTCAAGGTGACTATCTTGGCATTTGTCAAGAGGGTTGAGAATGCCCAAAGAGATTGCCTATGGGCACATAACCCTGAAAGCACCCGATCTCCTCTGATCTCAGAAGCTAAACAGGGTTGGGCCTTGCTAGTACCTGGATTGGAGACCACCTGGGAATACTAGGTGCTGTAGGCTTCTTTTTATGTTGTTGGCCTTGACCTGTTTTTTTTTTTCACTTGTTTCCCAAGGTGACCATCTTGGCGTATGTCAAGAGGGTTGAGAGTGCCCGAAGAGATTACCTACGGCCCCATCACCCTGAAAGCACCCAATCTCGTCTGATCTCGGATGCTAAAGAGTGTCGGGCCTGGTTAGTACCTGGATGGGAGACCGCCTGGGAATACCAGGTGCCATAGGCTTCTTTTTTTTATTTTTTTTTATTTAGTAGTATGCAACATACAATGCAAAGGCAACTTCACAGAATGTGTGATACAAATAGTTACAAACAAACGATCATATTGCATGGATATCAGAGCCAATGGTAAGAAGTCCGAGGAGAATAGCATGTGTACAGCTTTGCGGTCATATCAAGATGAGATTAAAGCTCCATCTCGTTGGGATCCTCTACCACGTAAAATATTATTGATACTAGCCCTGCTATCCTCGAAGAGTTTAGATATCCATAGATAGGGGAAGAGTATTGTGTAGTAGTCAAATGGGGTCGGAACATACCATTTTCTTTTCCCTTTTTTGAGTTAAGAAGGGAAATAGTAGAACTGAAAGGAGGGAGAAGGGGAAAGAGAAGATTGGGGAAGGAAATGGCAGAAAAGGAAAAGAAGGGGTAAGGGGGTGTCGTGGGTAGAGTGGATAGGATGGGGTCCCCTCCCAGGGAGCAAGAGACGCCCTCGGCTCACCAGCTCATCAGCTGTCCAACGTTTGGAACAGCGATCTCCAACAATCACCATGAGCTTACTATGTCTCGCGGAGGTATTCTTCCGAAAAGCGAAACTGGGTCCAGTAGAACCATCTGTTCCCATGCTCCTCCGTTTTATCCCTCATTGTGGCAGTCAGGTCTTCCATTCGTTCAATATCATTTACCCTTGCGAACCACTGGGTCACCATTGGAGCAGATTGCTCTTTCCACTGACTTGGGATACAGGCCCTAGCTGCATTGAGGAGATGTTTAAGTAAGGACTTATGATAACGCTTTCTCGACATAGAAGTTAGATTGAGAAGAACTGCTGTGGGATCATTGGCTAAGGAAATGTCTGTGAACTTGTGGATGAGTCTCAGGACAGGCTGCCAGAATGTTTGTAATTTAGGGCATTCCCAGAAAATGTGGAGAATGGTGCCAGCCTGTTGCCCGCAGCGACAGCAGCGGTCAGATTGACCGGGGAATATTTTGGCCAACACCACCGGTGTACGATACCAGCGTGTGATCAGCTTATATGAGATCTCCTGATATTTACTGCAGAGTGACGACTTATGGGCGAAAAAGAGTATTCTGTCCTTCTGTGGTTTGGAGAATGTAGTTTGTAAGTCCCTTTTCCATTTAGCTAGGAAGGGTGGATCCGTGGAGGATTGTGCGTCTGTCAGGATTTGGTAGGACCTAGAGAGGAAACCATGAACTGGGCCATCATCCAGGCAAAGTTCCTCGAAGGGGGGGAATTGTCTAGAGAAGAACGAATGGTTAGGTAGTGATCAGAGGAAATGGATTAGCTGTCTAGCTCTCCAGCTATCCAATGCAACAGGTACTTGCTCTAGCAGTATGGTCCCCATGGGAATCAAGCCCGTGGGTCCAAGAAATAGGGCTGCTCTCAGAAGCCCTTTCGGGGCTTGCCTGGTAAAGGCCTGGTCAGACAGGCCCGGAGGGAATCTAGGATGTCCAATAATTGGGGTCATAGGAGAAGGGAAGTTAGTCAGGTGGGAAAGGTGAAAAAAACTATCCATCTCGGCGAGCGAGGGGCCAATTAACGGGTGAGTAGTCACACAGGGCTCCAATGGCCTCCCCGCCCAAGGCAGACCAGTCAGTGGAACCCGCACCATCTCCTGCTCTAGCTTGACCCATAGCTTCAGTTCCCCATGCCGGTGTCCTATCACATATGGTCCCCCATCGGATAGTGTCCGCTGTGTGCTGCGCATGCGCAGTACACAGCAACACAGATTCCGAAAATTGCCGAGCATGAACGGCGCCTGCGCACTGAGTCCAGTTTCTATCCCCACTATCCAAGTGGACATAGAGTAAGAATATAAAAGAGCCGAGCGCAGCGAGGCCGAGCCCGAAGCGTGGCGAGCTAAGCTCGCCTGCGAGGGGCCCTCTAATATTCACAACCCTATGTCCGCTTGGATGGTGGGGCTACCACCTCCACTCACCGCGCAGGCGCCGTTCGGCTTCGGAGATTTTCCGAAGCTTCGTCTGCTCCGTACTGCGCATGCGCAGTACGGCGCAGACACTTTATCATGGCCGGACAGTATATGGCAGAACACCAGCACCAGTCAACCACCGGTGTCATGTGCGTCGCTGTGTAATATAGAGCAGGGTCCGGGAAGCCAATACCTCCCCGCAATTTCGGTCGCAACAGCATTGCCCTACCAATACGCATATGTTTTCCGCGCCAGAGGAACTTGATAAACGTTGAGCGAACCGCATGAAAGAAAGTCTGGGGTATTTTGATAGGTAAGGCTTGTAGTAGATACAGAAGTCGTGGCATTGCGTTCATATTACAGCGTCCGAACCATGACAGAGCTAGTGGGTCCCATCTCTTAGGGTCCGCTGTAAGCCCATAGGCTTCTTTTTATGTTGTTGGCTTTGACCTGTTTTTTTTGCTTGTTTCTCAAGGCGACCATCTTGGCGTTTGTCAAGAGGGTTGGGTGTGTCTTGAAGAGAATGCTTACGGCCACATCAACCTGAAAGCACCCGATCTCGTCTGATTTCAGAGGCTAAGCAGCGTCAGGCCTGGTTTGTACCTGGATGGGAGACTGCCTGGGAAGACCAGGTGCCATAGAAGGATCTGGTCTGGTTAGTGTCTTGATTGGGAGATCGCCTGGGAATACTGGATGCCGTAGGCTTCTTTTTATGTTGTTGGCTTTGACCTGTTTTTTTTAGCTTGTTTCCCAAGGTGACCATCTTGGCCTTTGTCAAGAGGCTTCAGAGTGCCCAAAGAGAGTGCCTACGGCCAAATCACCCTGAAAGAGCCCAATCTCATCTGATCTCGGAGGCTAAGCAGCAATGGGCCTGGTTAGTACCTGGATGGGAGACAGCTTGGGAATACCAGGTGCCGTAGGCTTCTCATTATGTTGTCGGCGTTGACCTGTTTTATTTTCCCTTGTTTCCCAAGGTGACCATCTTGGCATGTGTCAAGAGGGTTGAGAGTGCACAAAGAAATTGCCTACGAGCACAACACCCTGAAAGCGCCCAATCTCGTTTGGTCTCAGAAGCTAAGCAGGGTTGGGCCTGGTTTGTACCTGGATGGGAGACCGCCTGGGTTTTCCAGATGCCGCAGGCTTATTTTTATGTTGTTGGTGTTGACCTGTTTTTTTCGCTTGTTTCCCAAAGTGATCATCTTGGCATTTGTCAAGAGGGTTGAGAGTGCCTAAAGAGATCGCTTACAGCCGCATCACCCTGAAAGCACCCTATCTCTTCTGATCTCAGAGGCTAAGAAGGGTTGGGCCTAGTTAGTACTTGAATGGGAGACGGCACTAGGTGCCGTAGTCTTCTTTTTATGTTGTTGGCGTTGACCTGTTTTTTTTCGCTTGTTTCCCAGGGTGACTATCTTGGCATTTTTCAAGAGGGATGAGAGTGCTCAAAGAGATTGCCTATGGGCACATCACCCTGAAAGCGCCCAATCTCCGCTGATCTCAGAGGCTAGAAAGGGTCGCGCCTTGTTAATACCTGGATGGGAGACCGTCTGGAAATACTAGGTGCGGTAGGCTTCTTTTTATGTTGTTGGCGTTGACTTGTTTTTTTTTGTTTGTTTCCCAAGGTGACCATCTTGGCGTTTGTCAAGAGGGTTGAGCGTGCCTGAAAAAATCTACTATGGCTGCATCATCCTGAAAGAGCCAAATCTCATTTGATCTCAGAGGCTAAGCAGGGTTGGGACCTGGTTAGTACCTGGATGGGAGAACGCCTGGGATTTCTCGATGCCATAGGCTTTTTTTAAGTTGTTGGCATTGACTTATTTTTATTTTTTTTGTTTTATTCTTTTATTAAGTATAAGTAGAACAACATAAATATAACAGTCAACCATACAGCATGACCCAGGGTCACAATTACATGGTAACAAAAAATAGGCAGCCAAATAACTCTGGGTTCTCAGAGGGGAGTCCTAGAGTTTCATGCAGAAATGAGAGAAACCCCACCTCGGACATGTAGTACAGTATAACTAATGCAGCCCTGTTCGGACAAATGTAATCATGGAGAGCAACTGGGACCACAGCGAGCCAGCTTATCATGACCTATGTGAACCAGAGTAAAATATGAGCCGGTCGTGTCCAGAACCCTGGGGCTCTTCTGGGTCCCAAAGGCTAGTAAGGAGACAAGGCATAGTCAAAAGGGAGGACGGGGGAAGAAGAGAGTGCAAAGACGGAGAGAGAGGAGGGGGGGGGATGGCGGCGGGGAAAAATAGAAAAATAAAGACGAAAAGGGAGGGGGGGGGGATGCCACCGAGGGCAGACATGGCCTACGTAGGTAAACGTTAGATGTTCAGTCTTTTTCTGGGACAGGGGCGCTGCTCACCTCCCGAATGTAGTCTCAAGTACCAGAAAAATACCTCCAGGGCCTCCATGTAACACTAAATGCCTCTTCAGTGTTGTGAAGGGTGGCGGTCAATTCTTCCATCCGGAGAATATGATTGACTTTGGAATACCACAGCACTTTGGATGGGGGGCTGAGGCTGCCTCCACAGTGTGGGAATGCAGGCCCGGGCGGCGTTCAGGAGTTGCATCGGGAGGGTTTTTTTGTATTTTCGAACAGGCTGTTCGGTCAAGTGTAGAAGGCACGCTGCTGGGTTGTCTGCGATATCTACATTTCTGAGAGTTTTTATCGTCTCGGTCACCTCCACCCAAAAGTTCCTCAAGGCCAGGCATGCCCAGAAAATGTGTCCCATGGTCCCCGTATCTGAATTGCACCTCCAACAAACATCCGGGATCGATCTATTCATTTTATTCAGAAGGTATGGGACTCTATACCAGCGTGAGACTATCTTGTATCCTGATTCTTGATATTGGTTTGCGATGGAAGCTTTATGTACTAATGTCAGGATCTTGCCTATCTGTTGTGGGGTAAATGTGATGCCAAAGTCCCTCTCCCATTTGTGGATAAATGGTGGGGTCGACTCCTCCTCCTGACTACTCAATAGGTTGTACAGGAGGGAGAGGGTGTGTCGCACAGGTTCCCTTTTGTGACAGATGGATTCATAGGGTGTCAGGTCTCTAGGAGTGTAGGGGGCCCTTTGTATGGCCAGAAGAAAGTGATGAAGTTGATAAGCACTAAACAAGTCAAGCGGAGGGTCAGAAAGCTTGGCGACAGTTTGCGTGGTCGGGAGCCCTCCCGAGGGCCACACCTCTCCCAGACGCTGTTTCCCCACCACTGTCAACTGTCGCAGTTTCTTGTTGGTAAATCCCGGTGGGAAGTCTGGATTACCTATAACCGGAGTCATTGGTGACGGCAGGGGAGCAATGTGTGTGCAGCGGAACAACCTCCGCACAACAGCCAACGTAGCTCCCACTACGGGGTGATCTCTGAGGTCTTTTGGTAGGGAGGACAGGAGCCACGGGGAGGTCAATAGGGGAATGGATCCATCCTCAATCTCCATCTCCACCCACTGCTTGTGTGGGCCATTACAATGCCAATCAACGACTCTCGCTAGCAGAGTCACTCTGTAGTATTGTCTCAGATCTGGGAGACCCAGACCCCCCTTGTCCTTTGGTCTGGCAAGCAATTGCAAACGGGCTCTGGGCGGTTTGCGCGCCCAAATAAAGTCCCGGAGCAGCACCTGCAGTTGTCTGAAAAAAATTGGGGGTAACCGGATCGGTAATGTCTGGAACAAGTATAAAATCCGCGGGAGGGCCGTCATTTTGAATGCATTACAGCGCCTGAACCAGGTCAGTGTTAAAGCATGCCAGTTTCCCAAATCAGATTTCAGTCTATTCAGGAGAGGGACAAAATTAAGCGGGTACAATTGCGCCAAATCCGCTGCGATGTCAACGCCCAGGTAACGTATAGATTTTTCAGCTCAGTAGAATGGAAAAGCGGAGCGTAGCCTCTTGGCCTCACCATCCGGGACCGATATATTCAATACAGCCAAAGGTGCAATTGATTTTATAGTTTGATAGGCTGCCGTATCGCCGGAGAGCCGCGAGTATATTGGGAAGCGAAATGTGTGGATTGGAGACAAAAGAAATTAGATCGTTAGCGTACGCCGCAATTTTGTGGTGTGCCGAGGGTTTGGATATGCCAGTAATATTCGGGTCATTCCGAACGTGACACATAAGTGGTTCCAGTGTCAGAATAAAAATTAGGGGAGACAGAGGGCACCCCTGCCTCATCCCATTAGTGATGGGGAAAGAGTCCGAGCACTCTGAAAGCACCCAATCTCGTCTGATCTTGGAGGCTAAGAAGAGTCATGCCTGGTTAGTACCTGGATGGGAGACCACCTGGGAATACCAGTTATTGTAGGCTTCTTTTTATGTTGTTGGCCTTGATTCGTTTTTTTTTTTTTTTCGCTTGTTTCCCAAGGTGACCATCTTGGCATTTGTCAAGAGGGTTGAGAGTGCCCAAAGAGTTCGCTTACAGCAGCATCACCCTGAAAGAGCCCTATCTCTTCTCATCTCTGAGGCTAAGAAGGGTTGGGCCTAGTTAGTCCCTGGATGGGAGATGGCTTTGGAATACCAGGTGCCGTAGTCTTCTTTTTATGTTGTTGACATTGACCTGTTTTTTTTTCGCTTGTTTCCCAAGGTGACTATCTTGGCATTTGTCAAGAGGGTTAAGAGTGCCCAAAGAGATTGCCTATGGGCACATAAGCCTGAAAGCGCCCGATCTCCTCTGATCTCAGAGGCTAAACAGGGTCGGGCCTTGCTAGTACCTGGATTGGAGACCACCTGGGAATACTAGGTGCTGGAGGCTTATTTTTATGTTGTTGGCGTTGACTTGTTTTTTTGTTTTTTTGTTTACCAAGGTGACCATCTTGGTGTTTGTCAAGAGGGTTGAGAGTGCTTGAAGAGCTCGCCTATGGCCACATAACCCTGAAAGCACCAGATCTCGTCTGTTCTCAGAGACTAAACAGGGTCGGGCCTTGTTAATACCTGGATGGGAGACCACCTGGGAATACTAGGTGCTGTAGACTTCTTCTCCTGTTGTTGGCGTTGACTTGATTTTTTTGTTTGTTTCCCAAGGTGACCATATTGGCGTTAGTCAAGGTTGAGAGTGCCTGAAGAAATCTCCTACGGCCACACCACCCTGAAAGAGCCCAATCTTATCTGATCTCAGAGGCTAAGCAGGGTTGGGACCAGTTTAGTACCTGGATGGGAGACCGCCTGGGATTTCCAGATGCCGTAGGCTTCTTTTTATGTTGTGGCCATTGACCTATTTTTTTCCGCTTGTTTCCAAGGTGACCATCTTGGTGTTTGTCAAGAGAGTTGAGAGTGCCTGAAGATATTGGCTACGGCCACATCACACTGAATCTGTTCCATCTCATCTGATCTTGGAGGCTAAGCAGGGTCCGGCCTGGTTAATGCCTGGATGGGAGACCGCCTGGGAATACCAGGTGTCGTAGGCTTCTTTTTTTTTCAAATATAATTTTTTCTCCAAATAGGGGAAGACGGTCCCCCAAGTACATAATGCAACAGAGAAATACAGAGCAAAAAGCAGCTGAACAATACTTGATACAGGTATATTCGCAACTGTGAGTCTGCCTTCCATCAATCACAATGATTCGAGGCACGGATAAAGTACTGTACCAAGATCCAGGGTCACACAAACCCCAGGTCCCTCCGGCATAATCCATCCAGAGGGGGGTGTGGGGCCGTCATTCCCAATTTTCCACTCTTTCCAAAAGAGAGAGGGGGTGGAGGGGGTGAGAGATAGGGGAGGAAGGCCGAAAAGAGAAGGGTTGAAAGATCAGAAAAGGAGAAGAGGGGACGAGACACGATGGCAGCCACTGTCCAAGGGGCCAGTCAAGGAAAGCTCAGAGCACTAAGGCGATAGCAGGCGACATCCTTCTAGCGAGAATATAAAGGTATTCCAGATGTCTCAGGTTTGTTTAAAAAATTCTTGTTTACCTTGTGATGTGAGGATCAAGTCCTCCATTTTTTTTAATGTCCTCTATTTTCCTAAGCCAGTGAGTAATGAAAGGGGGGGAACATTTTTTCCAATAGAGAGGGATGCAGGATTTCGCCGCATTAATCACATGCCGTAAAATAGATTTTTTTGTACTTCTTAATGGGAATCTGTGAATGGTACAAGAGAAAGAATGCAGCCTCTTCCTGGATGGAGAAGTCTGTGAATTTTTGTGTCATGCATCGGATCTCTGTCCAGAAGTCCACCAAGCTGAGGCAGGACCAAAAAATGTGCAGCAACGTGCCCTCTTCTTCTCCACACCTCCAGCATATGTTCGAGGAAGAAGGGAAACATTTCTGCAGCTTTGATGGTGTCAAATACCACCTGGTGAGAAGTTTAAAATTCGTCTCCTGTATCTTCGTGCACAGCGACATTTTGAGAGCCAAAGTGATAATGCGTTGTCTCTGTGCTGGGGAAAATTAGCAATTAAGGTCCTTTTCCCAGTTGGCCAGACAGGTTAAGTGTGGGTAATCTGTTTGAGAGAGAATGTGGGCCAAAGGGCCTTCGCTCCTGCATAGAGTCTCAAACTCCGTCTGAGGGCGGGCGAACGTTTGAGGATTGGGGATGGAATGGAGAAAATGATGTCGTTGCGCCGCTCTCCAAAAAGGCAGTTGGAAAAGCCCTGTCGGATCTGTTAGGGTTGAGAAAGAAGGCCATTTTCCATCAATGACGAATTTAGACGCATTGTCTAGGTTGGAATTTCTAAGTGGGTCCCCAGTTCAAAGGTTGGATGGCCACGTATAGGGAATAGGGGGGAAGTCAAAGACGTGAGTGTGTTTTGGGTAGCGATCAGGTGACTGACTTTCAACTAAGCCCCTATAGTGGGATGTGACATAAATTCTGTGGGTAAATACTTATAGCACCACATGGCGCTTCTTAGCGGGATTCGGGAGTGAGCTTAGAAAATTTGTTTCGATTCCAGTCCAATACACGCCCCAGATGGGAGGCCAGGTAGTAGCGTCGCAAGTTAGGGAGAACCAACCCTCCCTGTTGTTTAGACAATGTCAGCTGTGACCGCTTAAGTCTGGGATTTTTGTGGGCCCAGTTAAATTGAGTGAGCAAGGATTGAGCTTGCTTAAAAAACAGGACTGGAATCTGGATCGGGAGAGCTTGGAAAAGATAAGTAAATTTAGGGAGTATGTTCATTTTAATGAGATTGCATCTGCTGAACCAGGAATGGAGGCCAGAATGCCACCCGTGAAGCAAACTGCGGATCTTAGTGACAAGGGTTGGGGGGAAGTTCAACATAAACGTACGCGCGATGTCCGGTGGAATGTAAGTACGTGAGTATATCTTACTTATCCATGCCAGCATCCGTTCACTCAGACCTATATGGCGAAGGACCGAGAACATTAATGTCCATTTGACCCGATCAAAAGCCTTCTCGGCATCAGTACTCATGAAAAGACAAGGGGTCCCAGATGACTTTGCTTTACGGATCAGGGTAAGCACCTTAGTGGTGTTGTCCCTATCTTCCCTGGTGGGAATAAAACCTAACTGGTCAATATCAGTACTCATGAAAAGACAAGGGGTCCCAGATGACTTTGCTTTACGGATCAGGGTAAGCACCTTAGTGGTGTTGTCCCTATCTTCCCTGGTGGGAATAAAACCTAACTGGTCAATATGTATAAGGGACTACAAGTGATGTGCCAATCACGTGGCGAGGAGTTAGAGAATAGTTTTAGGACCGAATTTTGGAGGGAAATGGGTCTGTAGCTCCCACATAGGCCTGGGTCTTTGCCCTCCTTAGGTATCAACGAGATGTGGGCTCTAAGGGTATCCTCAGGAAAATCCCCATTCGAGCTCAGAGTATTAAATAAATTCACCAAGCGCGGGCCGAGAATAGGGAGGAAGGTCTTAAAGTATTGTGCGGTATATCCGTCAGGGCCCGGAGCCTTACCCACCTTCGGAGGTCCCACGGCCGTCTGGACTTCTTCCAGTGTGATCGGGTCCTCCAAGTACTCCCGTGATTCCGATGAGAGGGTTGGTAGACCAGAACCGGTTACATATCTGTCTATATTGTCCTGTCCAGACCCTGAATCGGGCAGGTTGTAGAGATCAGAGTAACATTTTTCAAAGACTTCGACTATTTGGGTTGGGGTAGAGGCCCTCTGGCCATTCTCATCTATCAACTGTGGTATGTAAGAGCCAGATTTCAACTCCTTTACCGACCTGGCTAAGATTTTTCTGCATTTGTCCTCTGACTCCTACGTCAGTTTACGACAAAACTGGAGTGCCGCTTTCGCTTTATAATGGAGTAGGACAGCAATATGGGTATGGAGTGTCCCCAATTCAATCTCTAAGGTCCGTAAGGGGGTATGTTTATGTTTCGCTTCCACAGAGGCAAGTTCACGAAACAGATTAGCAAGCTGTTCCTTCCGTGTTCGTTTGATGCGCGCCCGTGCCTGATAAGTACCCTGCGGAGTACTGACTTGTGAGCCTCCCAAATTATCCCCGGGTCACAGTCCTGCTTTAGTTTTCTTGGAAATTCCCTGGTCCAATTCCCTGGTCACATCTGCTAAAACTTCCGGTATCTGGAGCAGGCTCTCATTAAGGTGCCAGAATAGAGACCTAGGTGAGGGGTAGGGAGCGAGGAGCAAGAGGCAGAAGTGTCAACCGATGGCGAAAGGGGACATTAAAGTCCCCACCTAATATCAATTGGCCCTCCCGAAAGTCACATCATCTGTGCAGGGTAGTTCTGAGGAACGTGTCTTGGTGATCATTGGGAGCGTACACAGTGGCAAATGTAAAAAGGCGCTCTCCAATGTGGCCCCTAAGAAAAAGATATTGGCCCCCAGGGTCCACCAGAGAATCCTGGAGAACCCAGGGGAGCCTGCTAGAGATCAGAATGGAGAGGAGGGGTTAGTAGAGTGGTAGACCTTAGGGAAGGATCTCGACCATAGAAAGGGGAGGCTAGTATTTTTAAAATGTGTTTCTTGTATAAAGGCCACATCAGTACAGGATGTGTTCAGTTCTCACAGGAGGATCCACCGTTTTTCAGGGGAGTTCAGTCCCTTAACGTTTAGAGAGGTGACCTTGACTGAGTCTGCCATCGCTCCTCGGGGAGGGGGGGGGGGACATCAGAGAAAAGCAAAGAAAGTTGAACCAAGGTAGGTTTTGGGTAGGTAATGCATGGTGGGAACTAAGGGGGAGAAAGGAAGGGCAAATGCAAGGAAAGGTAAAGGGAAAAAGAGGCCGGGCACCTCAACCCCAGGGGGAGAGGGAAGTTAAGGGTTGTCCGCACTCAACAGTACAGGAAGGGTATACTAAAACAGCACAATTATGCTATAGCGCTTACCAGATGTACACTGGGTTTAACGCGCTGTCCTACTTGGGTAATTGGGTAGACAGGTTGGAGAGGGAGCCCCCGAATCCTAGTCCCCCCAGCCCCGGCAGTGGTAAATGTCACGTCTGATACCGGTATGCAAATAAAAGACAATCAGTAACATCAAAGAAACAAAAAACAATAGTATAACCAAAACAGAGGTAGAGCATATAACTGTTAGCACTGAGGGGTCTCCTCGGCTCGCCCTAAACGTAGGCATGCACGAGGGAGCCCGTCACAACAGAAAAGGCATCACAGAATGGGATCCACCACCCCCCGTCCCATACCCCTAAAGTACATGCAGTCCCCAAACAAATGCCTTTCTCCCTTTGGCAGATTGTCCTCTCCTTACCCCCGCTCCCCCGTCCACGCCCCGGGGGGAAAAGGGGCAGGGAAGGGGGGAAAGGGGGAGTGTAAGGGGGGAAAGGGGGAGTGGAAGGGGGAAAGGGGGAGGGAAAGGAGGGAAGGGAAGGGTGGGAAGGGGGGGAAGGGAGGGGGGAAACAGGGGAGAGGGGACAAACATGCAGAAATGTCAAGTCCTTTAGCGCACTCCCACCAGCAAACACCCGGACCCCATAAATTTCAACTCCTCCCCTCCATGGTCACCACATCAAGATGAAAGAGAAGCAGCCCTGGTCGGTGCATGGAAAACCCGGCAGGCAAGGGGCTGGGGCCACCATCCTTCCATCCAATGGGAGACTTCACCCGAGCAGCAGTCCTGGGGCCCGCCAATTAGTGTCTCTCCTGCATCTCCAGAGGGAGGCTGGGACTGCCCAAACAGTAAGGGGTAAATCCTCCAGGGGGGTCCAGAGTCACCCTGGAGGGAAGCAGTGTCTCGTACCAATAGGCTCAATAAATAAGTCATCCAGGGTCCCCGAAAGCTGCAGAAGGCAATGTCGGCAAAGAGTAGGTGGGAGCCAGAGGGGGGGACAAGGGGCACATCCAGGGGGAGGGGACACATATGCGGGAATGTCAAGCACTTCCAGTACAGCGCATTAGGTATCACTCAGACCCCCCAAAGTGCAAATCCCCCATCTAAGGTCAAGACTCCAGAAGGGAAGATGAGCCGCCCTGGTCTGTACATGAAAGAACCTGCTGCCAAGGGGTTGGGGCCATCATCCCTTCCTCCAATGGGAGATGCCACCGGCATGACAGCCCCGTGTCCTGTCAAGTGGTGCCCCTCTGACAATGTCGTTGTGGTATATGTGGAGCATCCAGGGAGAGGCAGGGACCACCCAAACAGTGAGGGGTAAAGCCTCCAAGGGGGACCGTTGTCAGACAGGAGGATAGCGGTGTCTTGTACAAGTTGGTTAATTAGACAAGTCATCCAGTGTGTTTCTGTGAGCAGCGGAAAGAAAGGTCGGTAAGGATTATGAATGGGTGGGGGCCAGGGAGTGCATAAAACTGCCACCAGATGACCGGGGCAGAGAGGGCAAGGGGATGAAAGTCAGATCTGGTAGGTGGGGGCGGGGGTGAGGAGTGTCCCTCATATTACTCACATTGGCCATACCTTGAAGCTGAGCGCTCTGCATACCCAGGACGTTCTTCTGTATAATCTAGCCTATCTGTACACATTAGTCGGTCCTCTGTATACACTAGTCTGTCTGTATACACTAGTGTATACAGATAGGCTAGATTATACAGAAGAACGTCCTGGGTATGCAGAGATGGAGGCTAGGGTATACAGAGAGAGAGGCTAGAGTATGCATACTTGCTAGTGTATACAGACGGACTAGTGTATACAGAAGACCGGCTAGTTTATATAGGGAGGCTAATGTGTGCAAAAGACAGGCTAGTGTATACAAATAGGCTAGATTATAGAGAAGAACATCTTGGGTATGCAGAGAGAGCGGCTGGGTTACACAGAGAGGCTGCTGTATGCAGACTTGCTAGTGTATACCGGTGGACTAGTGTATACAGAGAGGCTTGGGTATACAGAGAGCTAATGTATAAAGAGCAGCTAGTGTATACAAAAGACATCCAAGGGTATACAGAGAGACTCGTGTATGCAGAAGACCGGCTAGTTTATACAGAGAGGCTAAAGTGTACAAAACACAGGCTAGATTATACAGAAGAACGTCCTGGGTATGCAGAGATGGAGGCTAGGGTATACAGAGAGAGAGTGAGGCTGGGTTACACAGAGAGGCAGGAGTATGCAGACTTGCTAGGGTATACAGAGAGCGAGGCTAGAGTATGCATACTTGCTAGTGTATACAGGTGGACTAGTGTATACAGAAGACCGGTTAGTTCATGGTCACCACATCAAGATGAAAGAGGAGCAGCCCTGGTCGGTGCATGGAAAATCCGGCAGGCAAGGGGCTGGTGCCACCATCCCTCCATCCAATGGGAGGCTTCACCCGAGCAGCAGTCCTGGGGCCCGCCAATTAGTGTCTCTCCTGCATCGCCATCGGGGGCTGTGTAGAGAATCCAGAGGGAGGCTGGGACCGCCCAAACAGTAAGGGGTAAATCCTCCAGGGGGGTCCAGAGTCACCCTGGAGGGAAGCAGTGTCTCATACCAATAGGCTCAATAAATAAGTCATCCAGGGTCCCCGAAAGCTGCAGAAGGCAATGTCGGCAAAGAGTAGGTGGGAGCCAGAGGGGGGGACAAGGGGCGCATCCAGGGGGAGGGGACACATATGCGGGAATGTCAAGCCCTTCCAGTACAGCGCATTAGGTATCACTCAGACCCCCCAAAGTGCAACTCCCCCATCTAAGGTGAAGACTCCAGAAGGGAAGATGAGCCGCCCTGGTCTGTACATGAAAGAACCTGCTGCCAAGGGGTTGGGGCCATCATCCCTTCCTCCAATGGGAGATGCCACCGGAATGAAAGCCCCGTGTCCTGTCAAGTGGTGCCCCTCTGACAATGTCGTTGTGGTATACAGTGACTACAAGTAGTATTCAACCCCCTGCAGATTTAGCAGGTTTGATAAGATGCAAATAAGTTAGAGCCTTCAAACTTTAAACAAGAGCAGGATTTATTAACAGATGCATAAATCTTACAAACCAAAAAGTTATGTTGCTCAGTTAAATTTTAATAAATTTTAAACATAAAAGTGTGGGTCAATTATTATTCAACCCCTATGTTTAATATTTTGTGGAATAACCCTTGTTTGCAATTACAGCTAATAATCGTCTTTTATAAGACCTGATCAGGCCGGCACAGGTCTCTGGAGTTATCTTGGCCCACTCCTCCATGCAGATCTTCTCCAAGTTATCTAGGTTCTTTGGGTGTCTCATGTGGACTTTAATCTTGAGCTCCTTCCACAAGTTTTCAATTGGGTTAAGGTCAGGAGACTGACTAGGCCACTGCAACACCTTGATTTTTTCCCTCTTGAACCAGGCCTTGGTTTTCTTGGCTGTGTGCTTTGAGTCGTTGTCTTGTTGGAAGATGAAATGACGACCCATCTTAAGGTCCTTGATGGAGGAGCGGAGGTTCTTGGCCAAAATCTCCAGGTAGGCCGTGCTATCCATCTTCCCATGGATGCGGACCAGATGGCCAGGCCCCTTGGCTGAGAAGCAGCCCCACAGCATGATGCTGCCACCACCATGCTTGACTGTAGGGATGGTATTCTTTGGGTCGTATGCAGTGTCATCCAGTCTCCAAACGTCACGTGTGTGGTTGGCACCAAAGATCTCGATCTTGGTCTCATCAGACCAGAGAACCTTGAACCAGTCTGTCTCAGAGTCCTCCAAGTGATCATGAGCAAACTGTAGACGAGCCTTGACATGGCGCTTTGAAAGTAAAGGTACCTTACGGGCTCGTCTGGAACGGAGACCATTGCGGTGGAGTACGTTACTTATGGTATTGACTGAAACCAATGTCCCCACTGCCATGAGATCTTCCCGGAGCTCCTTCCTTGTTGTCCTTGGGTTAGCCTTGACTCTTTGGACAAGCCTGGCCTCGGCAGGGGAGGAAACTTTCAAAGGCTGTCCAGCCCGTGGAAGGCTAACAGTAGTTCCATAAGCCTTCCACTTCCGGATGATGCTCCCAACAGTGGAGACAGGTAGGCCCAACTCCTTGGAAAGGGTTTTGTACCCCTTGCCAGCCTTGTGACCCTCCACGATCTTGTCTCTGATGGCCTTGGAATGCTCCTTTGTCTTTCCCATGTTGACCATGTATGAGTGCTGTTCACAAGTTTGGGGAGGGTCTTAAATAGTCAGAAAAGGCTGGAAAAACAGATAATTAATCCAAACATGTGAAGCTCATTGTTCTTTGTGCCTGAACTACTTCTTAATACTTTAGGGGAACCAAACAGAATTCTGTTGAATTGAGGGGTTGAATAATAATTGACCCTCTGAATAAACTTTTCACTATTTAAAAAAAAATTAAACAAAGAAATAACATTCTTTTTTGCTGCAGTGCATTTCACACTTCCAGGCTGATCTACAGTCCAAATGTCACAATGCCAAGTTAATTCCGAATGTGTAAACCTGCTAAATCTGCAGGGGGTTGAATACTACTTGTAGGCACTGTATGTGGAGCATCCAGGGAGAGGCAGGGACCACCCAAACAGTGAGGGGTAAAGCCTCCAAGGGGGACCGGTGTCAGACAGGAGGATAGCTGTGTCTTGTACAAGTTGGTTAATTAGACAAGTCATCCAGTGTGTTTCTGTGAGCAGCGGAAAGAAAGGTCGGTAAGGATTATGAATGGGTGGGGGCCAGGGAGTGCATAAAACTGCCACCAGATGACCGGGGCAGAGAGGGCAAGGGGATGAAAGTCAGATCTGGTAGGTGGGGGCGGGGGTGAGGAGTGTCCCTCATATTACTCACATTGGCCATACCTTGAAGCTGAGCGCTCTGCATACCCAGGACGTTCTTCTGTATAATCTAGCCTATCTGTACACATTAGTCGGTCCTCTGTATACACTAGTCTGTCTGTATACACTAGTGTATACAGATAGGCTAGATTATACAGAAGAACGTCCTGGGTATGCAGAGATGGAGGCTAGGGTATACAGAGAGAGAGGCTAGAGTATGCATACTTGCTAGTGTATACAGACGGACTAGTGTATACAGAAGACCGGCTAGTTTATATAGGGAGGCTAATGTGTGCAAAAGACAGGCTAGTGTATACAAATAGGCTAGATTATAGAGAAGAACATCTTGGGTATGCAGAGAGAGCGGCTGGGTTACACAGAGAGGCTGCTGTATGCAGACTTGCTAGTGTATACAGACGGACTAGTGTATACAGAGAGGCTTGGGTATACAGAGAGCTAATGTATAAAGAGCAGCTAGTGTATACAAAAGACATCCAAGGGTATACAGAGAGACTCGTGTATGCAGAAGACCGGCTAGTTTATACAGAGAGGCTAAAGTGTACAAAACACAGGCTAGATTATACAGAAGAACGTCCTGGGTATGCAGAGATGGAGGCTAGGGTATACAGAGAGAGAGTGAGGCTGGGTTACACAGAGAGGCAGGAGTATGCAGACTTGCTAGGGTATACAGAGAGCGAGGCTAGAGTATGCATACTTGCTAGTGTATACAGGTGGACTAGTGTATACAGAAGACCGGTTAGTTTATACAGAGAGGCAAATGTGTACAAAAGACAGGCTAGTGTATACAAATAGGCTAGATTATAGAGAAGAACGTCCTGGGTATGCAGAGATGGATGGCTAGTGTATACAGATAGGCTAGATTATACAGATAGGCTAGATTATACAGAAGAACGTCCTGGGTATGCAGAGATGGAGGCTAAGGTATACAGAGAGAGAGGCTAGAGTACGCATACTTGCTAGTGTATACAGATGGACTAGTGTATACAGAGGACCGGCTAGTTTATACAGAGAGGCTAATGTGTACAAAAGACAGGCTAGTGTATACAAATAGGCTATATTATAGAGAAGAACGTCCTGGGTATGCAGAGAGAGAAGTTGGGTTACAAAGAGAGGCTAGTGTATGCAGACTTGCTAGTGTATACCGGTGGACTAGTGTATACAGAGAGGCTTGGGTATACAGAGAGCTAATGTATAAAGAGATGCTAGTGTATACCGACGGACTAGTGTATACAGAGGACCGGCTAGTTTATACAGAGAGGTTGATGTGTAAAAAAGACAGGATAGTTTATACAGATAGGCTAGATTATACAGAAGAACGTCCTGGGTATGCAGAGATGGAGGCTAGGGTATACAGAGAGAGAGGCTAGAGTATGCATACTTGCTAGTGTATACAGGCGGACTAGTGTATACAGAAGACCGGTTAGTTTATACAGAGAGGCTAATGTCTACAGAAGACCGGCTAGTGTATACACATAGGCTAGATTATAGAGAAGAACGTCCTGGGTATGCAGAGATGGAGGCTAAGGTATACAGAGAGAGAAGTTGAGTTACAAAGAGAGGCTAGTGTATGCAGACTTGCTAATGTATACCGGTGGACTAGTGTATACAGAGAGGCTTGGGTATACAGAGAGCTCATGTATAAAGAGATGCTAGTGTATACAAAAGACAACCAAGAGTAGACAGTGAGGCTCATGTATACAGAAGACCGGCTACAGAGAAGCTAATTTGTACAAAAGACAGGCTAGTGTATACAGATAGGCTAGATTATACAGAGGAAGGTCCTGGGTATGCAGAGATGTAGGCTAGGGAATCCAGAGAGAGACTGTGTTACACAGAGAGGCTAGAGTATGCAGAAGACCGGCTATTTTTTTTTTTACAGATAGGCTGTACACAAAATAGAGTCAGAAAGAGAATCCTATTGCATAGAGGTAGCGAGAGATGGTTGCATTAATCTTAATGTGCAGTGTGTAAAAGGTTTTAAAAAGATGGTTTTGTGTGACTTTTGCTTTAACGTAAAATTAGCTGTAGACATTATAACTTGTTACAATGATTTAGAGATAGTAATCTCTATAAAATAATAATAATAAGTATAGCAAAACAAACACTGGCAGAAAGACGGCTTACACTGCTTTTCTCACATTTTGCTGCGGTAAAAAGAAATGTTTTGTCACTGTGTTTTAACTGTGACAGATAAGGTGGAGAAAAAGAAGTAATACAGTACATGACAGCTGATACTGGTTGAGTAATAAAACTGTTTTATTAAGATGTAAGACTAGTTTTATTCTCTACATATAGGCTTTTCAGAGAGTTGTATAATATAGGCGACCAATAGGACATTTAAATGGCTTAATATTGTAGGGAGGAAGTATCGCAGTTCAAAGGTAAGAGATTGAAAGCTTAGCTTGAAAATGGCCGAGAAATAGTTGCGTTAGTCTAAATTTAAAGGATATGCCGGTACCAATGAGAAAGCTTATATTAGACTAGTTGATCTTTGCATTACACAATCCTATTATTATTATTATTATTATTATTATTATTAAGATCATAGTGCAGAGAGATACTCAGTTAATGTCAGAGATACTCGGTCAATGTCAGAAAAGCAATAAAACTGTTTACATCGTTAGAGAGCGATAGTTACATTACTCTTAGTATGTGCAGCATGTCTGGTAGCAAATGGATGGTTTTGTGAACATTTTGCATTAAGGTACAATTAGCGGTAGAACTCATGGAAGTGAATAGATTTAAGCGGATTTTGAGATAGTACTCTCCATTTCTAATAAGAAATAAAGAAAAATAAGTCAGGATGGTGTGTCAGGACTGTCACATACTCACAGTTCCGGTACAAATATGCAAAATAGAGCAAAAGAGTACATGGTTTATTTTGATGTATGATAGTTTTATTGCATGCTTGATGTGGATGATTAAAATCGTGTAGTGATCTATATTTAGCATAAGAATGAAAAGGCATAACCTGGCAATGAGACAAACTCCATTAGAGATGTGAGCTAGATGAAATAATGAGATGTCTCTGTATAGCCCAGATTGTCTTCTGTTATCACTTAGCCTACCCTCTAAATTCACTAGCCTCTCTATATACACCAGTATGTTTACACTAGCCGGTCTTCTGCATACAATAGCCTGTCTTCGATATACACTAGCCTATGTTCTGAATACACTAGCCCGTCTTCTGTCTTCTGTATGCCCTAGCCTGTCTTCTGTATACATTAGTCTCTCTGTATAAACTAGCATCTCTGTATACCCCAAACTGTCTTCTGTAAAAACGTGTCTCTCTTTATAGCCTGTCTAGCCTTTCTTCTGTACACACTAGCTTCTCTGTATACACTAACCAGGCTTCTATATACAATACCTTCACTCTATGCACTAGCCTCTCTGTATAATTTAGCCTCTCTATATACCCTAGATAGTGTTCTGCATCTCCGTAGTGGTAGCCTCTCCGTAGAAGCCAGCCTTTATTCTGTATTCACTAGCCTTTCTTCTGTATGCTGTAGTCTTCTATATATACTAGCTTCTCTGTACACCCTTGCATCTCTGTAATACACTAAACCCTCTGTATACCACAGCCTGTCTTCTGTATACACTAGACTGTAAACACTAGCTAGAATACACCAGCCTGTCTTCTGTACCCACTAGAATCTCTGTATACACTACCCAGTCTTCTGTATACACTGTCAGCTTGGATGTATACCCAAGCCTGTCTTCTGTATACACTAGTCTCTCTAGATGCACGGTCCTATCTGTATACACTCGACTCTCTCTATACACTAACCTCTCTATATACACTAACATCTTTGTATATACTAGCCTCTCTTTAAATTAGCCTCTCTGTGTACCCCAGCCTCATTGTTTACTCTAGCATCTCTGTATACTCAAGCCTATCTGCTTACACGAGTCTGTATTCTGTATTCACTAGCCTGTATTCACTAGCCTTATATATACTAGCTTCTCGCTTCTCTGTACACCCTTGCATCTCTGTACACTAGACTCTCTGAATACACTAAACCCTCAGTATACCACAGCCTGTCTTCTGTATACATTAGACTGTGAAAACTAGCTAGAATACACCAGCCTGTCTTCTTTACCCAATAGACTCTCTGTATGCACTACTCAGTCTTCTGTATACACTGTCAGCTTTGATGTATACCCAAGCCTGTCTTCTGTATACACTAGTTTCTCTATATGCACTGTCCTTTCTGTATACTCTCGACCCTCTCTATACATTAACCTCTCTATATACACTAACATCTTTGTATATACTAGCCTCTCTTTAAATTAGCCTCTCTGTGTACCCCAGCCTCACTGTTTACTCTAGCATCTCTGTATACTCAAGCCTATCTACATACACGAGTCTTCTGTATTGTGTATTAACTAGCCTTTCTTCTGTATGCTGTAGTCTTCTATATATACCAGCTTCTCTGTACACTCTTGCATCTCTGTAAACACTGTGTAAACTAGCCAGTCTTATGTATACACTCGCCGACTGTATACACTAGACTCTCTGAATACACTAAACTCTCTGTATACCACAGCCTGTCTTCTGTATACACTAGACTGTAAAAACTAGCTAGAATACACCAGCCTGTCTTCTGTACCCACTAGACTCTCTGTATACACTACCCAGTCTTCTGTATAGAATGTCAGCTTTCATGTATACCCTTTCTGTATACACTAGCTTCTCTATATGCACTGTCCTTTCTGTATACACTCGACTCTCTCTATACACTAACCTCTCTATATACACTAACATCT
The DNA here is from genome assembly GCF_037356315.1 of Lithobates pipiens. Taxonomy (NCBI): domain Eukaryota; kingdom Metazoa; phylum Chordata; class Amphibia; order Anura; family Ranidae; genus Lithobates; species Lithobates pipiens. Next base: position 171,787,241 of record NW_027507791.1, on the reverse strand, counting down.
TTGTATTTGTCTTTAAACTAGCCTCTCTGTGTACCCCAGCCTCACTGTTTACTCTAGCATCTCTGTATACTCAAGCCTATCTACATACACGAAACCTGTATTCTGTATTCACTAGCCTTTCTTCTGTATGCTGTAGTCTTCTATATATACCAGCTTCTCTGTACACCCTAGCACTGTAACAGTACTAGGTTCCTGTATTACAGAAACAGAACACCAGCAATAAGGTGTATACTGTGCAGGAGGCACACAACACCGACTCTAACTTCTGCACTGCAGATGCATGTATTGCAGAAATTGAACACCAGTAATAATATGTGTACTGTGCAGGAGGCACATAACACCCACTGTAACAGTGCTAGGTTCCCAAGCAGTAAAGGCACTGTCCCTGCCTATAGTCCTCTTTCCCTGACCACCGCAACACACTATACAAGGCCGCCGCGCTGGCGGCCTTATATAGTGTGGGGTGTGTACTAAACCCCCCTGAGCTATAATTGGCCACAGGAATCCTGCCTGTGGTGAATTGTGGCTCTCTTCACAGAGGATGTCACATCTGTTCTTATTATATAGAACCTATTATGCTCCTCGTAAACTTTTTCAGTTTGGCCGAACGGCCGGACGCAAGTTGCCCCCGGTGCGGGAACATGGGGGGAGACATGATGCACATGTTTTGGAGATGCCCGAAGTTGATCCGCTACTGGACAGAGGTGACAGGAACCATTGATCGGGTGGTTGGAACCTCCACCAGGATGGAGGCGAAGTATTGTCTCCTGGGATTAGTTGAAGGAGTTGGAAACCCAGGAAGTAGCCAGATGGCAGTTCTGAGATGCCTATTTCAGGCAAGGAAACTGATTGCTCAACCCTGCTTAGCCTCCAATGTTGGCAATGACTTGGTTTTTTTCGCTTGTTTCCCAAGATGACCATGTTGGCGTTTGTCAAGATGGTTGAGAGTGCCCGAAGAGATCGCCTATGGCCCCATCACGTTGAAAGTGCCTGATCTTGTCTGATCTCGGAGGCTAAGCATTGTCGGGCCTGATTAGTAACTGGATGGGAGACCAACTGGGAATACCAGGTGCCGTAGGATTCTTTTTATGTTGTTGGCGTTGACATGGTTTATTTTTTCCGCTTGTTTCCCAAGGTGATCATCTTGGCATTTGTCAAGAGGGCTGAGAGAGCCCAAAGAAATCTCCTACGGCCACATCCCCCTGAAAGCGCCCGATCTCATCTGATCTCAGAGGCTAAGCAGGGTCCGGCCTGGATAGTACCTAATTAAAGGTGCCGTAGGAATCTTTTTATATTAATGGCTTTGACCTGTTTTTCTTTCGCTTGTTTCCCAAGGTGACCATTTTAGCATCAGTCAAGAGTTTTGAGTATGTCCCAAAGCGTTCGCCTGAGGTCACATCACCCTGAAAGCGCCCAATCTCAGAGGCTAAGCAGGGTCTGGGTCAGATGGGAGACCGGCAGGGTCTATGTTGTTGGCGTTGACCTTTTTTTTTTCACTTGTTTCCCAAGATAACCATCTTGGTATTTGTCAAGAGGGTTGAGAGTGTCTAAATAGAACACATATGGCCACATCACCCTGAAAGCGCACAATCTCATTGATCTCGGAGGCCTAGCAGTGTACGGCCTGGTTAATACCTGTATGGGAGACCATCTGTGAATACCAGGTGCCGTAGGCTTCTTTTTATGTTGTTGGCGTTTACCTGTTTATTTTCGCTTGTTTCCCAAGGTGACCATCTTGGCGCTTAACAAGAGGGTTGAGAGTGCCCAAAGAGATCACCTACGGCCCCATCACCCTGAAAGCGCCCAGTCTCATCTGATCTCAGAGGCTAAACAGTGTCGGCCCTGGTTAGTACCTGGATGGGAGACCGCCTGGAAATACCAGGTGCCATAGGCTTCTTTTTTTGTTGTTGGCTTTGACCTGTTTTTTTTCGCTTGTTTCCCAGGGTGACTATCTTGGCATTTTTCAAGAGGGATGAGAGTGCTCAAAGAGATTGCCTATGGGCACATCACCCTGAAAGCGCCCAATCTCGTTTGGTCTCAGAGGCTAAGCAGGGTTGGGCCTGGTTTGTACCTGGATGGGAGACCGCCTGGGTTTTCCAGATGCCGCAGGCTTCTTTTTATGTTGTTGGCGTTGACTTGTTTTTTTTGTTTGTTTCCCAAGGTGACCATCTTGGCGTTTGTCAAGAGGGTTGAGCGTGCATTTGATCTCAGAGGCTAAGCAGGGTTGGGACATGCTTAGTACCTGTATGGGAGACCGCCTGGGATTTCTCAATGCCATAGGCTTTAGTTTTAAGCTGTTGGCATTGACTTATTTTTTTTATTTTTATTATTCTTTTATTAAGTAGAACAACATAAATATAACAGTCAACCATACAGCATGACCCAGGGTCACAATTACATGCTAACAAAAAATAGGCAGCCAAATAACTCTGGGTTCTCAGAGGGGAGTCCTACAGTTTCATGCAGAAAATAGAGAAACCCCACCTCCGACATGTAGTACAGTATAACTAGTGCAGCTCCGTTCGGACAAATGTAATCATGGAGAACAACTGGGACCACAGCGAGCCAGCTTATCATGACCTACGTGAACCAGAGTAAAATATGAGCCGGTCATGTCCAGAACCCTGGGGTTCTTCTGGGTCCTGAAGGCTAGTAAGGAGACAAGGCATAGTTAAAGGGAGGACGGGGGAAGAAGAGAGTGCAAAGACGGAGAGAGAGGAGGTGGGGGGATGGCGGCGGGGAAAAAAAGAAAAATAAAGACAAAAAGGGAGGGGGGAATGCCACCCAGGGCAGACATGGCCTACGTAGGTAAACGTTAGATGTTCAGTCGTTTTCTGGGACGGGGGCACTGCTCACCTCCCGAATGTAGTCTCGAGTACCAGTAAAATACCTCCAGGGCCTCCATGTAACACTAAATGCCTCTTCAGTGTTGTGAAGGGTGGCGGTCAATTCTTCCATCCGGAGAATATGATTGACTTTGGAATACCACAGCACCTTGGATGGGGGCTGAGGCTGCCTCCACAGTGCGGGAATGCAGGCCCGGGCGGCATTCAGGAGTTGCATTGTGAGGTTTTTTTTGTATTTTCGAACAGGCTGTTCGGTCAAGTGTAGAAGGCACGCTACTGGGAACCCAAAAGTTCCTCAAGGTCGGGCATGCCCAGAAAAGGTGTCCCATGGTCCCCATATCTGAATTTCACCTCCAACAAACATCCGGGATCGATCTATCCATTTTATTCAGAAGGTATGGGACTCTATACCAGCGTGAGACTATCTTGTATCTTGATATTGGTTTGCGATGGAAGCTTTATGTACTAAGGTCAGGATCTTCCCTATCTGTTGTGGGGTAAATGTGATGCCTAAGTCCCTCTCCCATTTGTGGATAAATGGTGGGGTCGACTCCTCCTCCTGACTACTCAATAGGTTGTACAGGAGGGAGAGGGTGTGTCGCACAGGTTCCCTTTTGTGACAGATGGATTTATAGGGTGTCAGGTCTCTAGGAGTGTAGGGGGCCCTTTGTATGGCCAGAAGAAAGTGACGAAGTTGATAAGGACTAAACAAGTCAAGCGGAGGGTCAGAAAGCTCGGCGACAGTTTGCGTGGTCGGGAGCCCTCCCGTGGGCCACACCTCTCCCAGACGCTGTTTCCCCACCACTGTCAACTGTCGCAGTTTCTTGTTGGTAAATCCCGGTGGGAAGTCTGGATTACCTATAACCGGAGTCATTGGTGATGGCAGGGGAGCAATGTGTGTGCAGCGGAACAACCTCCGCACAACAGCCAACGTAGCTCCCACTACGGGGTGACCTCTGAGGTCTTTTGGTAGGGAGGACAGGAGCCACGGGGAGGTCAATAGGAGAATGGAACCATCCTCAATCTCCATCTCCACCCACTGCTTGTGTGGGCCATTACAATGCCAATCAACGACTCTCGCTAGCAGAGTCACTCTGTAGTATTGTCTGAGATCTGGGAGACCCAGACCCCCCTTGTCCTTTGGTCTGGCAAGCAATTGCAAACGGGCTCTGGGCGGTTTGCGCGCCCAAATAAAGTCCCGGAGCAGCACCTGCAGTTGTCTGAAAAAAATTGGGGGTAACCGGATCGGTAATGTCTGGAACATGTATAAGATCCGAGGGAGGGCCATCATTTTGAATGCATTACAGCGGCCGAACCAGGTCAGTGTTAAAGCATGCCAGTTTCCCAAATCAGATTTCAGTCTATCCAGGAGAGGGACAAAATTAAGCAGGTACAATTGCGCTAAATCCGCTGCGATGTCAACGCCCAGTTAACGTATAGATTTTTCAGCCCAGTAGAATGGAAAAGCGGACCGGAGCCTCTTGGCCTCACCATCCGGGACCGATATATTCAATACAGCCGACTTGGCGCAATTGTTTTTATAGTTTGATAGGCTGCCGTGTCGCTGTAGAGACGCAAGTATTTTGGGAAGCAAAATGTGTGGATTGGAGACGGAAAAAATTAGATCGTCAGCGTACGCCGCAATTTTGTGGTGTGCCGAGGGTTTGGATATGCCAGTAATATTCGGGTCATTCCGAACGTGACACATAAGTGGTTCCAGTGTCAGAATTAAAATTAGGGGAGACAGAGGGCACCCCTGCCTTGTCCCATTAGTGATGGGGAAAGAGTCCGAGCACCCCTCGGTCACCCGTACCGCTGCCGACGGCGTGGAGTAAAGCGACATTACCCAGCTCATCATGTTGGGGCTAAGACCTATATGTTCCAGGGTGGCCTGCATAAAGTGCCAGGCCACCCTGTCAAAGGCCTTCTCCGCGTCCGTTGACAACATAAGCAAGGGCCTTCCCTGTACATGCGCCGCATGGATTAAATTGAGGACTCGGGCCGTATTGTCTCTAGCTTCCGACTTATTTATATTTTTTTGCTTGTTTCCCAAGGTGACCATCTTGGCGTTTGTCAAGAGGGTTGAAAGTGCCTGAAGAGATTGCCTGCGGGCACATCACCCTGAAAGCACCCGATCTCGTTTGATGTTGGAGGCTAATAGAGTCGGGCCTTGTTAGTACCTGGATGGGAGACCGCCTGGGAATACCAGGTGTCGTAGACTTCTTTTTATGTTGTTGGCGTTGACCTGTTTTTTTTTCGCTTATTTCCCAAAGTGACCATCTTGGTGTTTGTCAAGAGGGTTGAGAGTGCCTGAAGAGATTGCCTATGGCCACATCACTCTGAAAGCACCCAATCTCGTCTGATCTTGGAGGCTAAGAAGAGTCGGGCCTGGTTAGTACCTGGATGGGAGACCACCTGGGATTACCAGTTATTGTAGGCTTCTTTTTATGTTGTTGGCGTTGATTCGTTTTCTTTTTTTTGCTTGTTTCCCAAGGTGACCATCTTGGCATTTGTCAAGAGGGTTGAGAGTGCCCAAAGTGATCGCTTACAGCAGCATCACCCTGAAAGAGCCCTATCTCTTCTCTTCTCTGAGGCTAAGAAGGGTTGGGCCTAGTTAGTACCTGGATGGGAGATGGCGTTGGAATACCAGGTGCCGTATTCTTCTTTTTATGTTGTTGACATTGACCTGTTTTTTTTTCACTTGTTTCCCAAGGTGACCATCTTGGCATTTGTCAAGAGGGTTGAGAGTGCCCGAAGAGATCACCTATGGCCCCATCACCCTGAAAACGCCCAATCTCGTCTGATCTCGGATGCTAAACAGTGTCGGGCCTGGTTAGTACCTGGATGGGCGACCGCCTGGGAATACCAGGTGCCATAGGCTTCTGTTTTTTTTATTTTTTATTTAGTAGTATGCGACATACAATGCAAAGGCAACTTCACAGAATGTGTGATACAAATAGTTACAAACAAATGATCATATTGCATGGATATCAGAGCCAATGGTAAGAAGTCTGAGGAGAATAGCACGTGTACAGCTTTGCGGTCATATCAAGATGAGATTAAAGCTCCATCTCGTTGGGATCCTCTACCACTTAAATTATTATTGATACTAGCCCTGCTACCCTCGAAGAGTTTAGATATCCATAGATAGGGGAAGAGTATTGTGTAGTAGTCAAATGGGGTCGGAACATACCATTTTCTTTTCCCTTTTTTGAGTTAAGAAGGGAAGTAGTAGAACTGAAAGGAGGGAGAAGGGGAAAGAGAAGATTGGGGAAGGAAATGGCAGAAAAGGAAAAGAAGGGGTAAGGGGGTGTCGTGGGTAGAGTGGATAGGGTGGGGTCCCCTCCCAGGGAGCAAGAGACGCCCTCGGCTGGGTAGGGTCCCCTCCCAGGGAGCAAGAGACGCCCTCGGCTCACCAGCTCATCAGCTGTCCAACGTTTGGAACAGCGATCTCCAACGATCACCATGAGCTTACTATGTCTCGCGGAGGTATTCCTCCGAAAAGCGAAACTGGGTCCAGTAGAACCATCTGTTCCCATGCTCCTCCGTTTTATCCCTCATTGTGGCAGTCAGGTCTTCCATTCGTTCAATATCATTTACCCTTGCGAACCACTGGGTCACCATTGGAGCAGATTGCTCTTTCCACGACTTGGGATGCAGGCCCTAGCTGCATTGAGGAGATGTTTATGATAACGCTTATGATAACGCTTTCTCGACATAGGAGTTAGATTGAGAAGAACTGCTGCGGGATCATTGGCTAAGGAAATGTCTGTGAACTTGTGGATGAGTCTCAGGACAGGCTGCCAGAATGTTTGTAATTTAGGGCATTCCCAGAAAATGTGGAGAATGGTGCCAGTCTGTTGCCCACAGTGACAGCAGAGGTCAGATTGACCGGGGAATATTTTGGCCAACACCACCGGTGTACGATACCAGCGTGTGATCAGCTTATATGAGATCTCCTGATATTTACTGCAGAGTGACGACTTATGGGCGAAAAAGAGTATTCTGTCCTTCTGTGGTTTGGAGAATGTAGTTTGTAAGTCCCTTTTCCATTTAGCTAGGAAGGGTGGATCCGTGGAGGATTGTGCGTCTGTCAGGATTTGGTAGGACCTAGAGAGGGAACCACGAATTGGGCCATCATCCAGGCAAAGTTCCTCGAAGGGGTGGAATTGTCTAGAGAAGAACGAATGGTTAGGTAGTGATCCGAGGAAATGGATTAGCTGTCTAGCTCTCCAGCTATCCAATGCAACAGGTACTTGCTCTAGCAGTATGGTCCCCGTGGGAATCAAGCCCGTGGGTCCAAGAAATAGGGCTGCTCTCAGAAGCCCTTTCGGGGCTTGCCTGGTAAAGGCCTGGTCAGACAGGCCCGGAGGGAATCTAGGATGTCCAATAATTGGGGTCATAGGAGAAGGGAAGTTAGTCAGGTGGGAAAGGTGAAAAAAACTATCCATCTCGGCGAGCGAGGGGCCAATTAACGGGTGAGTAGTCACACAGGGCTCCAATGGCCTCCCCGCCCAAGGCAGACCAGCCAGTGGAACCCGTGCCATCTCCTGCTCTAGCTTGACCCATAGCTTCAGTTCCCCATGCCGGTGTCTTATCACATATGGTCCCCCATCGGATAGTGTCCGCTGTGTACTGCGCATGCGCAGTACACAGCAACACAGATTCCGAAAATTGCCGAGCATGAACGGCGCCTGCGCACTGAGTCCAGGTTCTATCCCCACTATCCAAGTGGACATAGAGTAAGAATATAAAAGAGCCGAGCGCAGCGAGGCCGAGCCCGAAGCGTGGCGAGCGAAGCTCACCTGCGAGGGGCCCTCTAATATTCACAACCCTATGTCCGCTTGGATGGTGGGGCTACCACCTCCACTCACCGTGCAGGCACCGTTCAGCTTCGGAGATTTTCCGAAGCTTCGTCTGCTCCGTACTGCGCATGCGCAGTACGGCGCGGACACTATATCATGGCCGGACAGTATATGGCAGAACACCGGCACCAGTCAACCACCGGTGTCATGTGCGTCGCTGTGTAATATAGAGCAGGGTCCGGGAAGCCAATACCTCCCCGCAATTTCGGTCGCAATAGCATTGCCCTACCAATACGCATATGTTTTCCGCGCTAGAGGAACTTGATAAAGATTGAGCGAACCGCATGAAAGAAAGTCTGGGGTATTTTGATAGGTAAGGCTTGTAGTAGATACAGAAGTCGTGGAATCGCGTTCATCTTCAACACATTACAGCGTCCGAACCATGACAGAGCTAGTGGGTCCCATCTTTTAAGGTCCGCTGTAAGCCCATAGGCTTCTTTTTATGTTGTTGGCTTTGACCTGTTTTTTTTTTGATTGTTTCTCAAGGTGAGCATCTTGGCGTTTGTCAAGAGGGTTGGGCGTGTCTTGAGGAGAACGCTTACGGCCACATCAACCTGAAAGCACCCGATCTCGTCTGTTTTCAGAGGCTAAGCAGCGTCAGGCCTGGTTAGTACCTGGATGGGAGACTCCCTGGGAAGACCAGGTGCCATAGAAGGATCTGGTCTGGTTAGTGTCTTGATTGGGAGATTGCCTGGGAATACTGGATGCCGTAGGCTTCTTTTTATGTTGTTGGCTTTGACCTGTTTTTTTTAGCTTGCTTCCCAAGGTGACCATCTTGGCCTTTGTCAAGAGGCTTCAGAGTGCCCAAAGAGAGTGCCTACGACCAAATCACTATACTATATATCTATATCTATAATAATAAATAATATTTTTAGTTATTATATATAAGATACTATATAGGTGATTTGGCCGTAGGCACTCTCTTCGGGCACTCTGAAGCCTCTTGACAAAGGCCAAGATGGTCACCTTGGGAAACAAGCTAAAAAAAACAGGTCAAAGCCAACAACATAAAAAGAAGCCTACAGCATCCAGTATTCCCAGGCGATCTCCCAATCAAGACACTAACCAGGGGGGGCGTGGCCTAGGCATGAAGGAGTGAGGACGCTCTTTTCTGGAGCTCCCGGTCCGTGACCCCTCCGCACCCCTTTACCACAGTCTGGTTGCATATTTCGGCATCGCCGACATCCCCGCGCTTCGGCGGAACACAGCCAGCCGAGCGGGGTCCACCGCTGCTGCCATGGACAGGTACTTGGTCCCGCTGCAGCCTCCGGCCTCCACGCCGGATCCAGCCAAGATGGCGCCCGCGGCCTCCGGCGCTCCAGGCACAGAGGGAAGGTGAGCAGACTGCTATGCAGGGACACGACATGCCCCCGTTCTCCCCGCCTAGTGACTTGTCCCCGTGTCTCCCACGCTCACTGTCCATGGCCTCGCTTGACAGCCCGGACCATAGCGGCCTGCCACCCTGGTTCCCTCACAACTCCCAACTGTCCCAGAGACCCTCCCGCAGTGGAAGCCTCATCCCAGGACCGAATGGCCAGGCTGCTCTCGCCTCAGACACACAGGGGGACCCACCGCTGCCACCAGCACCGGCATTATTGGGGGACAAGGCCATCCTAGCTTTACTCCAAAACCTTCCCACTAAAGCAGACTTTAGCTGTATGGCAGCCAGGATTGAAACGACCTTGCGACATGAAATCGCAGGGGTCAAACGTGACGTGTCGGCTACGAACGAGCGGGTGACCACCCTGGCATCGGATGTGACCTCCCTGACCACTGATGTTTCTGGCCTGCAAGCCGCACATGATACCCTTGCTGACAGAGTGGCACAGTTGCAACTCCTAGTGGATGACCTTGAGAATCGCAACCGCAGACGCAACATCAGGATCAGAGACTTGCCCGAAGCCACTGGCCAGGCAGACCTCAAAGCCACAGTTACAGCTATATTTAACGCCTGTCTGGACCGCGCTGCTGACACAGTAATAGCCATTGATAGAGTCCACAGGACCCTGGGCCCCAGGAGCCCCACAGAGAACCGGCCACGTGACGTTTTATGCTGTCTCCACAATTACTCAGTTAGGGAGGATGTCCTGCAAGCGTCGTGGCGCAAAGGCAGCATTGATTTTGACGGGGCCCAAGTCACCCTTCTGCCAGATGTATCCCGCAAGACCTTCCAGATGAGACGCTGTCTGCGACCCCTTCTGGAACACCTAACTGAACGGAGGATTCCATACAAGTGGGGCCATCCGTTTCACCTTATAGTGCGCAAAAATGGGAGGCCCCTTGCCCTACGACACCCTTCGGAGGTCCCGTCCTTTCTGGAGGCTTTGGGCCTGCCCTCGGTTCAGGTCCCCGACTGGTTGGCTCCTGTTGTCCCCCAGGGAGCAGTGGCCCCGACGAACAACCCCTCAACCAGGCCACAGAGAGTGAGACGCCACCATCGATCCCAACGTCAGAGATCGCAGGCCCCTCAAGATCGTGAACCCTGAGAGAGTACAGTAATTTTCCGTTATTCCTGTGTTATACCCTTTTTTTTTTGTTTTCTTTTTCTCTACCAACATAGACGGCTGGAGTATCCAGCTTTGTGTTGTTTACCATGCCACGGGCCATTGTTCCCAGCGCCCCCGCTAGGGGAGAGGAAGGACATTGGAAGAACAGAGTTGGACACTGCACTTCCTGGACGAAGCCCTGAGTTATTGGCGGTACTGTTCACCATTCTCGTTACTGTTTATCTACACTTGCCCTAGTCTCGGCGCTCTTTGTGTTTTTGGACTGCCTGGTGGTGCCCCCCGGGTGCCCCTGGGCGGCGTTCCCGCTCCCTCCCCCTCTCCTCCCCCCCCTTTTTTCCATTTTTTTTTTGGGGGGGGGGGGAGGGGCGGGTGCCTGGGTGGTATAAAGTTATCTATACTCTGTGTTGAAAAGTTTAATATGTTGGTCTAATTATGCACTGTTCTACTGTTGTTAACTGCCCGATACCTGCTGCAGTGATGTTCTATAATGCGTTTGATGTCGTAGTTAAGATGCCAAAGAAGCTCCGTGCATGCCCGATTGCGACTGCATGGACCATGGGATGCTGGAGGGGTACTGCACCGATGAGTTCCTCCCTCTGCAGTGCCTTACCTCTTCCCCCACTAGGCCCCTCTGCCCTAACCGGCAGGTTCTCTCTGATAGGAGCTTTAGCAATTCCCCGATCTATCCCCACCCCTCCTACCCTCCTCCTCCCTACTAACTCCGGACCTTCTCCGCTTCGTTACTGCTTTTCCTTTTTCTCCTCCTCTTCCTCTGTGCTTGAACTCTATATCTACTACTGACTCTGGTGGAGACCGCCGGCCGGGTACCACTGCCGTCATGGCCCTGAAGCTGGTTTCCTGGAATGTGAAAGGGCTGAATGTACCTGAAAAATGTGCCTAACAGAATTGTGGCGGATGAAGCCCCAAATAGTTTTCCTCCAGGAGACCCATTTCAGGACAGACCAAATACCACGGCTTTATAGTAAGCACTTCCCCCTGGCCCACCACAGCACGTCCCCTACTTCCAAATCGAGAGGAGTGTGTGTTCTTCTTGCTAAAAACTTGCCGTGGCGCCTGTTAGCTGTCCAAGCCGATAGTGAAGGGAGATATCTCTTCATTAAGGGAACTCTCCACTCGCAAACTTTTACTCTTGCCAACCTATATATGCCAAATGTGGACTAGCTGCCGGCCTTAGAAGCATGCTTGGATGCCCTGGCTGCATTCTCGGAGGGTACTTTGATCGTTGGGGGGGACTTTAACCTCACCTTGGACCCCCGCAGAGACTCATCATCGGGCACCTCTGCGATTTCTGCGAGAACGCGTTCACACATAAGAGACCTGCTACACTCCCACCGACTGATCGATGTGTGGCGTACGCTTCACCCACAGGATAGGGACTATACATTCTTTTTCACCGCTCATGGTTCTTACTCACGTATAGATATGTTTTTAGTCACCCACAATGCTATCCCGGCGGTCACAGACGCTCAGATAGGCCACATAGCCCTGTCTGACCATGCCCCGATTTCTTTGATGCTGAAGCTACAACAGGAGTCGCGTGGGCAGTCCTGGTGGAGACTGAACGAGTCTCTCCTGAAGGACCCTGAGACCCACGCAGACCTGCTTAGGGAATTAGAAAGTTACTTTGATCATAACCGTGATTCTGTTTCCAACCCCCTCATGTTATGGGCGGCTCATAAATGCTACATTAGGGGCATTCTTATTAAACATGGTCATAGACTCAAAGTGGCCAAAACTGAGGCTCTCTCCAAACTTATTGCCAAGTTGCATGCGTGTGAACAACGACACAAATCCCAGCCGACTGCTGCGCTGGAGGTGGAGGTGAGAGATCTTAGAGAACAAATCAGAGATTTCTCTCTCTTTCAGGCTAGAACCAGACTCATGTGGGTTCGCAGGACGTATTATGAATATGGAGACAGGTGTAGTAGGTCCCTAGCGAACTCCCTGCGTGCCCAACGCAACGCGTCCTTCATTCCAACCATAACCTCCCCTTCGGGTGCCAAGCTTCATGATTCACGGGAGATAGCGGAGTGTTTCCGATCTTTCTATGAAGCCCTTTATAACTTGCACCCCCGGGACTCAGGAGACGCCCTCCAGGCCGGCACAGCGGCCATTGACGAGTACCTAGCTTCGGCAAACCTCCCGTCGCTGACACAGGAAGAGATAGAGCTTCTCTCGCAACCTATCTCCCCGGAGGAATTGTCGGCAGCGTTAAGAGACTCACCCAAGGGCAAGGCACCAGGCCCAGATGGGTTTACGGTCCCTTATTATAAGGCCTTCCTCTCCCTGTTGTCCACGCCGTTTGTGTCAGCTTTTAACGCCCTATTGGAGGGCCAGACCTTTCCACCGGAGCTGTTGCAGGCAAGCATCTCGGTCATACTCAAGCCGGAGAAGGATCCGCTTCTCTGTGCGAACTACAGGCCCATCTCCTTATTAAACAGCGACCTTAAGCTCTTCACTAAGATACTGGCGGAGCGGTTGGCGCCCATTCTCCAACGCCTGATACCTCTGGATCAGGTGGGGTTTATTCGTAACAGGGAAGCCCGAGACAACACTACCAGGACAATCAATGTTATAGAACGCGTCAGTCGCCTTAAACTACCGATTATGTTGCTCTCTGTGGACGCAGAAAAAACGTTTGACAGGGTGAGCTGGCCTTTTTTGCTAGCCACCCTGCGAAGCTTGGGTGTACCCCCCCATGCTTTCATGGGTTACAGCTCTTTACTCGTCACCGACGGCGATGGTTAGGGTCAATGGGTTTGCCTCGTCGCGTTTCACTATTGGCAATGGAACGAGGCAGGGATGCCCGTTGTCCCCCCTTTTGTTTGTCCTATCGCTTGAACCCTTGCTGCACCACATCAGGCAGAACATAGACATCAAGGGACTGGACACCCCCTCACACCACCATAAGGTCGCAGCCTTTGCAGATGACCTCTTGTTCTATGTCTCGGAGCCTCACATTACATTGCCGAATCTCTTAGCGGAAATAAGACGATATGGCACCCTGTCAAATTTTAAAATTAACTTACAGAAATCGGAAGCACTCAACGTCTCCCTGTCTACCAACGCCCAGACGAGTCTAAGCACTAATTTTCCCTTTCGTTGGGCAACTGGGGCTATACAATATCTGGGTACCAAGGTTCCCCCGGACCCACATCTGATTTTCCAATTGAATTTCCAGCCGCTTCTAAAAAATTTTGCCGTAGATCTAGAGAGGTGGTCAAAGTTGGCGACCTCTTGGTTTGGGAGATGCAATGTGCTCAAAATGAATGTAATGCCCAGACTCTTGTACCTATTACAAGCCTTACCGATAAAAATCCCCCAATCATTTTTTAAAGCCATGCGCTCCATCTTTATTCGATACGTATGGCAGGGCAGGCTTCCAAGACTCAGCCGAACATTACTGCTCAGATCAAAAGACAAGGGAGGGATTGGCCTCCCAGATCCGGCATGGTACTATACGGCGGTGCACATGAACAGAGTAGTTGACTGGTGCAGACACCTGAAGGATAAGCTGTGGGTTCGTCTGGAGCGTGAATCCGTACCATTTCCAGGTTTGCCCTGGAGTGGACCGGGCTGGTCGGGAGCGACGCAGGCACACCCACTCATTGAGCCAATGTTACAAGAGCTAGACAGATATTTTACCCTGATGGGCGTGCCCAGTTTCCCTTCGCCCATGACTCCTATTATTGGACACCCACGCTTTGAACCCGGCATGACGGAAAAGTCTTTCCGCCTCGACCCTGACCGGGACCTTGTGCGGGCCTCTTCTTTTCTTGGCCCTAGGACGTGGACAGCGGTCTCCACTATGTACGAGGCGTTAGCAACCACTGCCCTGGGACAGTGGAAGCTTGCCCAACTCTCCCACTTCTTGAAATCTTTGCCAAACAGTGGCGAATTCCGCAGACCCCTAACATCGTTTGAGGAGGTATGCTCAGGAGAGGGACCGACCCGAGGGTCTCTTTCCCTGTCATATCGCATCCTACTTGACCAACTCTCCCAGGGTAACCTGGTGTTCGTGGAAAAATGGGAGCAAGACCTGCATATCCGGCTCTCGCCAGACCAGAAGAACCGTGCGCTTCTTTTTGCGCACAAGTCATCCCTATGCAGTAAATACCAGGAAATAGCTTATAAAATTTTGACCCGATGGTACAGGACCCCCACTGTCCTGGCGGCTATGTTTCCTGGTCACAGCCCTTTGTGCTGGAGATGCGGTGAACAAGCCGGCACGTTACTACATATCTTCTGGGAATGCCCTCAACTGGCCCATTTCTGGAGACAGGTTCTCAATATCATTTATGACCTCACGGCTATTGATCTCCAGAACAACCCAGCTGCGATCTTCCTCAATCTGACCCCACTCTCGAGCAAGAAGTACCATAAATCTCTCTTAAAACATCTTCTGAGTGGGGCCAGGGCATGTATACCTAGCATGTGGAAACAGCAGGCCGCTCCACTGGTGTCTCACTGGTTTGCAAGAGTTTGCGACATCTACCGTATGGAACAGCTCACATCAGCGTTAGGCGACAGGGAGGAAGAGCACACTGCTCGTTGGTTGTCGTTGGTTGTCTTGGAGCCCCCCATCCCCTTCTCCTGCCCATTTGCTCCCCCCTCTTTCCCTACCCCCTAACTCCCAAGTATAATTAAAATACATGGTGATTGCAAGGATCTTTTTGTTTTGTTCCCTCGATTTCCCAGCCAGGGGTTGGCGGCCCTCGGGGTGGTCCCGGCTGAGCTCTTTGACCAATAGAATGAAGGTGACCGATGTTAGAGGCCCCTCAATCTGGGCCTTGAGGGGGATCGCCCCGCGGACTGCCCTGGTTTATAAGTAGACACTGGGGTGCCAGATCATTAGAGTGGGATAATGTGGTGGCCTAGCCACGGCTGGGGCTGCTGCTGACATAAGTTGTTAGGTTTCCCCCGGTCCCCCACGAAGTATTAACTATGTATTTTTGTTAACCTGGAAAACTGAGGGATCTATGTCTTTTAAAGTTTGTCTCTGTATTACCTGCAATCCGTAAATAAAGAATAAAAAAAAAAAAAAAGACACTAACCAGACCAGACCAGATCCTTCTATGGCACCTGGTCTTCCCAGGGAGTCTCCCATCCAGGTACTAACCAGGCCTGACGCTGCTTAGCCTCTGAAATCAGACGACATCGGGTGCTTTCAGGTTGATGTGGCCGTAAGCGTTCTCTTCAAGACACGCCCAACCCTCTTGACAAACGCCAAGATGGTCGCCTTGAGAAACAAGCAAAAATCAACATAAAAAGAAGCCTATGGGCTTACAGCGGACCTTAAAAGATGGGACCCACTAGCTCTGTCATGGTTCGGACGCTGTAATGTGTTGAAGATGAACGCGATGCCACGACTTCTGTATCTACTACAAGCCTTACCTATCAAAATACCCCAGACTTTCTTTCATGCGGTTCGCTCAATCTTTATCAAGTTCCTCTGGCGCGGAAAACATAAGCGTATTGGTAGGACAATGCTATTGCGACCGAAATTGCGGGGAGGTAATGGCTTCCCGGACCCTGCTCTATATTACACAGCGACGCACATGACACCGGTGGTTGACTGGTGCCGGTGTTCTGCCATATACTGTCCGGCCATGATATAGTGTCCGCGCCGTACTGCGCATACGCAGTACGGAGCAGACGAAGCTTCGGAAAATCTCCGAAGCTGAACGGCGCCTGCGCGGTGAGTGGAGGTGGTAGCCCCACCATCCAAGCGGACATAGGGTTGTGAATATTAGAGGGTCCCTCGCAGGCGAGCTTTGCTCGCCACGCTTCGGGCTCGGCCTCGCTGCGCTCGCCTCTTTTATATTCTTACTCTATGTCCACTTGGATAGTGGGGATAGAACCTGGACTCAGTGCGCAGGCGCCGTTCATGCTCCGCAATTTTCGGAATCTGTGTTGCTGTGTACTGCGCATGCGCAGTACACAGCGGACACTATCCGATGGGGGACCATATGTGATAAGACACCGGCATGGGGAACTGAAGCTATGGGTCAAGCTAGAGCAGGAGATGGCGCGGGTTCCACTGTCTGGTCTTCCTTGGGCGGGGAGGCCATTGGAGCCCTGTGTGACTACTCACCCGTTAATTGGCCCCTCGCTCGCCGAGATGGATAGTTTTTTTCACCTTTCCCACCTGACTAACTTCCCTTCTCCTATGACCCCAATTATTGGACATCCTAGATTCCCTCCGGGCCTGTCTGACCAGGCCTTTACCAGGCAAGCCTCGAAAGGGCTTCTGAGAGCAGCCCTATTTTTGGACCCACGGGCTTGATTCCCGTGGGGACCATACTGCTAGAGCAAGTACCTGTTGCATTGGATAGCTGGAGAGCTAGACAGCTAATCCATTTCCTCGGATCACTACCTAACCATTCGTTCTTCTCTAGACAATTCCACCCCTTCGAGGAACTTTGCCTGGATGATGGCCCAATTCGTGGTTCCCTCTCTAGGTCCTACCAAATCCTGACAGACGCACAATCCTCAACGGATCCACCCTTCCTAGCTAAATGGAAAAGGGACTTACAAACTACATTCTCCAAACCACAGAAGGACAGAATACTCTTTTTCGCCCATAAGTCGTCACTCTGCAGTAAATATCAGGAGATCTCATATAAGCTGATCACACGCTGGTATCGTACACCGGTGGTGTTGGCCAAAATATTCCCCGGTCAATCTGACCGCTGCTGTCACTGTGGGCAACAGACTGGCACCATTCTCCACATTTTCTGGGAATGCCCTAAATTACAAACATTCTGGCAGCCTGTCCTGAGACTCATCCACAAGTTCACAGACATTTCCTTAGCCAATGATCCCGCAGCAGTTCTTCTCAATCTAACTCCTATGTCGAGAAAGCGTTATCATAAGTCCTTACTTAAACATCTCCTCAATGCAGCTAGGGCCTGCATCCCAAGTCAGTGGAAAGAGCAATCTGCTCCAATGGTGACCCAGTGGTTCGCAAGGGTAAATGATATTGAACGAATGGAAGACCTGACTGCCACAATGAGGGATAAAACGGAGGAGCATGGGAACAGATGGTTCTACTGGACCCAGTTTCGCTTTTCGTAAGAATACCTCCGCGAGACATAGTAAGCTCATGGTGATCGTTGGAGATCGCTGTTCCAAACGTTGGACAGCTGATGAACTGGTGAGCCGAGGGCGTCTCTTGCTCCCTGGGAGGGGACCCCACACTATCCACTCTACCCACGACACCCCCTTACCCCTTCTTTTCCTTTTCTGCCATTTCCTTCCCCAATCTTCTCTTTCCCCTTCTCCCTCCTTTCAGTTCTACTATTTCCCTTCTTAACTCAAAAAAGGGAAAAGAAAATGGTATGTTCCGACCCCATTTGACTACTACACAATACTCTTCCCCTATCTATGGATATCTAAACTCTTCGAGGGTAGCAGGGCTAGTATCAATAATATTTTAAGTGGTAGAGGATCCCAACGAGATGGAGCTTTAATCTCATCTTGATATGACCGTAAAGCTGTACACGTGCTATTCTCCTCAGACTTCTTACCATTGGCTCTGATATCCATGCAATATGATCGTTTGTTTGTAACTATTTGTATCACACATTCTGTGAAGTTGCCTTTGCATTGTATGTCGCATACTACTAAATAAAAAAACAAAAAAAACAGAAGCCTATGGCACCTGGTATTCCCAGGCGGTCTCCCATCCAGGTACTAACCAGGCCCGACACTGTTTAGCATCCGAGATCAGACGAGATTGGGCGCTTTCAGGGTGATGGGGCCGTAGGTGATCTCTTCGGGCACTCTCAACCCTCTTGACAAATGCCAAGATGGTCACCTTGGGAAATAAGTGAAAAAAAAAACAGGTCAATGTCAACAACATAAAAAGAAGAATACGGCACCTGGTATTCCAACGCCATCTCCCATCCAGGTACTAACAAGGCCCAACCCTTCTTAGCCTCAGAAAAGAGAAGAGATAGGGCTCTTTCAGGGTGATGCTGCTGTAAGCGATCTCTTTGGGCACTCTCAACCCTCTTGACAAATGCCAAGATGGTCACCTTGGGAAACAAGCAAAAAAAAAAAAACGAATCAACGCCAACAACATAAAAAGAAGCCTACAATAACTGGTAATCCCAGGTGGTCTCCCATCCAGGTACTAACCAGGCCCGACTCTTCTTAGCCTCCAAGATCAGACGAGATTGGGTGCTTTCAGAGTGATGTGGCCATAGGCAATCTCTTCAGGCACTCTCAACCCTCTTGACAAACACCAAGATGGTCACTTTGGGAAATAAGCGAAAAAAAAACAGGTCAACGCCAACAACATAAAAAGAAGTCTACGACACCTGGTATTCCCAGGCGGTCTCCCATCCAGGTACTAACAAGGCCCGACTCTATTAGCCTCCAACATCAAACGAGATCGGGTGCTTTCAGGGTGATGTGCCCGTAGGCAATCTCTTCAGGCACTTTCAACCCTCTTGACAAACGCCAAGATAGTCACCTTGGGAAACAAGCAAAAAAATAAAAATAAGTCGGAAGCTAGAGACAATACGGCCCGAGTCCTCAATTTAATCCATGCGGCGCATGTACAGGGAAGGCCCTTGCTTATGTTGTCAACGGACACGGAGAAGGCCTTTGACAGGGTGGCCTGGCACTTTATGCAGGCCACCCTGGAACATATAGGTCTTGGCCCCAACATGATGAGCTGGGTAATGTCGCTTTACTCCACGCCATCGGCAGCGGTACGGGTGACCGAGTGTTGCTCGGACTCTTTCCCCATCACTAATGGGACGAGGCAGGGGTGCCCTCTGTCCCCCCTAATTTTAATTCTGACACTGGAACCACTTATGTGTCACGTTCGGAATGACCCGAATATTACTGGCATATCCAAACCCTCGGCACACCACAAAATTGCGGCGTACGCTGACGATCTAATTTTTTCCGTCTCCAATCCACACATTTTGCTTCCCAAAATACTTGCGTCTCTACAGCGACACGACAGCCTATATGTATTGAATATATCGGTTCCGGATGGTGAGGCCAAGAGGCTCCGCTCCTCTTTTCCATTCTACTGGGCTGAAAAATCTATACGTTAACTGGGCGTTGACATCGCAGCGGATTTAGCGCAATTGTACCTGCTTAATTTTGTCCCTCTCCTGGATAGACTGAAATCTGATTTGGGAAACTGGAATGCTTTAACACTGACCTGGTTCGGGCGCTGTAATGCATTCAAAATGATGGCCCTCCCTCGGATCTTATACATGTTCCAGACATTACCGATCCGGTTACCCCCAATTTTTTTCAGACAACTGCAGGTGCTGCTCCGGGACTTTATTTGGGCGCGCAAACCGCCCAGAGCCCGTTTGCAATTGCTTGCCAGACCAAAGGACAAGGGGGGTCTGGGTCTCCCAGATCTCAGACAATACTACAGAGTGACTCTGCTAGCGAGAGTCGTTGATTGGCATTGTAATGGCCCACACAAGCAGTGGGTGGAGATGGAGATTGAGGATGGATCCATTCCCCTATTGACCTCCCCGTGGCTCCTGTCCTCCCTACCAAAAGACCTCAGAGGTCACCCCGTAGTGGGAGCTACGTTGGCTGTTGTGCGGAGGTTGTTCCGCTGCACACACATTGCTCCCCTGCCATCACCAATGACTCCGGTTATAGGTAATCCAGACTTCCCATCGGGATTTACCAACAAGAAACTGCGACAGTTGACAGTGGTGGGGAAACAGCGTCTGAGAGAGGTGTGGCCCACGGGAGGGCTCCCGACCACGTAAACTGTCGCTGAGCTTTCTGACCCTCCGCTTGACTTGTTTAGTGCTTATCAACTTCGTCACTTTCTTCTGGCCATACAAAGGGCCCCCTACACTCCTAGAGACCTGACACCCTATAAATCCATCTGTCACAAAAGGGAACCTGTGCGACACACCCTCTCCCTCCTGTACAACCTATTGAGTAGTCAGGAGGAGGAGTCGACCCCCACCATTTATCCACAAATGGGAGAGGGACTTAGGCATCACATTTACCCCACAACAGATAGGGAAGATCCTGACCTTAGTACATAAAGCTTCCATCGCAAACCAATATCAAGATACAAGATAGTCTCACGCTGGTATAGAGTCCCATACCTTCTGAATAAAATGGATAGATCGATCCCGGATGTTTGTTGGAGGTGAAATTCAGATATGGGGACCATGGGACACCTTTTCTGGGCATGCCCGACCTTGAGGAACTTTTGGGTTCCCAGTAGCGTGCCTTCTACACTTGACCGAACAGCCTGTTCGAAAATACAAAAAAACCCTCACGATGCAACTCCTGAATGCCGCCCGGGCCTGCATTCCCGCACTGTGGAGGCAGCCTCAGCCCCCATCCAAGGTGCTGTGGTATTCCAAAGTCAATCATATTCTCCGGATGGAAGAATTGACCGCCACCCTTCACAACACTGAAGAGGCATTTAGTGTTACATGGAGGCCCTGGACGTATTTTACTGGTACTCGAGACTACATTCGGGAGGTGAGCAGTGCCTCCGTCCTAGAAAACGACTGAACATCTAACGTTTACCTACGTAGGCCATGTCTGCCCTGGGTGGCATTCCCCCCCTCCTTTTTGTCTTTATTTTTCTTTTTTTCCCCGTCGCCATCCCCCCACCTCCTCTCTCTCCGTCTTTGCACTCTCTTCTTCCCCCGTCCTCCCTTTTGACTATGCCTTGTCTCCTTACTAGCCTTCGGGACCCAGAAGAACCCCAGGGTTCTGGACATGACCGGCTCATATTTTGCTCTGGTTCACGTAGGTCATGATAAGCTGGCTCGCTGTGGTCCCAGTTGTTCTCCATGATTACATTTGTCCGAACGGAGCTGCACTAGTTATACTGTACTACATGTCGGAGGTGGGGTTTCTCTATTTTCTGCATGAAACTGTAGGACTCCCCTCTGAGAACCCAGAGTTATTTGGCTGCCTATTTTTTGTTAGCATGTAATTGTGACCCTGGGTCATGCTGTATGGTTGACTGTTATATTTATATTGTTCTACTTATACTTAATAAAAGAATAAAACAAAAAAAATAAATAAGTCAATGCCAACAACTTAAAAAAAAAGCCCATGGCATCGAGAAATCCCAGGCGGTCTCCCATCCCGGTACTAACCAGGTCCCAACCCTGCTTAGCCTCTGAGATCAAATGCACGCTCAACCCTCTTGACAAACGCCAAGATGGTCACCTTGGGAAACAAACAAAAAAAAACAAGTCAATGCCAACAACATAAAAAGAAGCCTGCAGCATTTGGAAAACCCAGGCGGTCTCCCATCCAGGTACAAACCAGGCCCAACCCTGCTTAGCCTCTGAGACCAAATGAGATTGGGCGCTTTCAGGGTGTTGTGCCCGTAGGCAATTTCTTTGTGCACTCTTAACCCTCTTGACAAATGCCAAGATGGTCACCTTGGGAAAAAAGGGAAAAAAAACAGGTCAAAGCCAACAACATAAAAAGAATCCTACGGCAT
The DNA here is from genome assembly GCF_037356315.1 of Lithobates pipiens. Classification (NCBI taxonomy): domain Eukaryota; kingdom Metazoa; phylum Chordata; class Amphibia; order Anura; family Ranidae; genus Lithobates; species Lithobates pipiens. The sequence goes on along the minus strand of NW_027507791.1, from coordinate 171,765,526 downwards.
CCGGTATTCCCAGGCGATCTCCCAATCAAGACACTACCAGACCAGATCCTTCTATGTAACCTGGTCTTCCCAGGCAGTCTCCCATCCAGGTACTAACCAGGCCTGATGCTGCTAAGCCTCTGAAATCAGACGAGATCAGGTGCTTTCAGTGTGATGTGGCCGTAAGCGTTCTCTTCAAGACACGGCCAACCCTCTTGACAAACGCCAAGATGGTCGCCTTGAGAAACAAGCGAAAAAAACAGTTCAAAGCCAACAACAAAAAAAGAAGTCTATGGCACCTGGTATTTCCAGGCGGTCTCCCATTCAGGTACTAACCAGGCCCGACACTGTTTAGCCTCTGAGATCAGATGAGACTGGGCGCTTTCAGGGTGATGGGGCCGTAGGTGATCTCTTTGGGCACTCTCAACCCTCTTGTTAAACACCAAGATGGTCACCTTGGGAAACAAGCGAAAATAAACAGGTAAATGCCAACAACATAAAAAGAAGCCTACGGCACCTGGTATTCACAGATGGTCTCCCATACAGGTATTAACCAGGCCGTACACTGCTAGGCCTCCGAGATCAGATGAGATTGTGCACTTTCAGGGTGATGTGGCCATAGGTGTTCTATTTAGACACTCTCAACCCTCTTGACAAATACCAAGATGGTTATCTTGGGAAACAAGTGAAAAAAAAAAGGTCAACGCCAACAACATAGACCCTGGCGGTCTCCCATCTGACCCAGACCCTGCTTAGCCTCTGAGATCGGGCGCTTTCAGGGTGATGTGACCTCAGGCGAACGCTTTGGGACATACTCAAAACTCTTGACTGATGCTAAAATGGTCACCTTGGGAAACAAGCGAAAGAAAAACAGGTCAAAGTACTATCCAGGCCGGACCCTGCTTAGCCTCTGAGATCAGATGAGATCGGGCGCTTTCAGGGGGATGTGGCCGTAGGAGATTTCTTTGGGCTCTCTCAGCCCTCTTGACAAATGCCAAGATGATCACCTTGGGAAACAAGCGGAAAAAAAAAACCATGTCAACGCCAACAACATAAAAAGAATGCTACGGCACCTGGTATTCCCAGTTGGTCTCCCATCCAGTTACTAATCAGGCCCGACAATGCTTAGCCTCCGAGATCAGACAAGATCAGGCACTTTCAAGGTGATGGGGCCATAGGCGATCTCTTCGGGCACTCTCAACCATCTTGACAAACGCCAACATGGTCATCTTGGGAAACAAGTGAAAAAAACCAAGTCATTGCCAACATTGGAGGCTAAGCAGGGTTGGGCATTCAGTTTCCTTGCCTGAAATAGGCATCCAAGAACTGCCATCTGGCTACTTCCCGGGTTTCCAACTCCTTCAACTAATCCCAGGAGACAATACTTTGCCTCCATCATGGTGGAGGTTCCAACCACCCGATCAATGGTTCCTGTCACCTCTGTCCAGTAGCGGATCAACTTCGGGCATCTCCAAAACATGTGCATCATGTCTCCCCCCATGTTCCCGCACCGGGGGCAACTTGCGTCCGGCCGTTTGGCCAAACTGAAAAAGTTTACGAGGAGCATAATAGGTTCTATATAATAAGAACAGATGTGACATCCTGTGTGAGGAGAGCCACAATTCACCACAGGCAGGATTCCTGCGGCCAATTATAGCTCAGGGGGGTTTAGTACACACCCCACACTATATAAGGCCGCCAGCATGGCGGCCTTGTATAGTGTGTTGCGGTGGTCAGGGAAAGAGGACGATAGGCAGGGACAGTGTCTTTACTGCTTGGGAACCTAGCACTGTTACAATGGGTGTTATGTGCCTCCTGCACAGTACACACCTGAAGCTACCCTTTATTACTGGTGTTCAATTTCTGCAATACATGCATCTGCAGTGCAGAAGTTAGAGTCGGTGTTGTGTGCCTCCTGCACAGTATACACCTTATTGCTGGTGTTCTGTTTCTGTAATACAGGAACCTAGTACTGTTACAGTGCTAGGGTGTACAGAGAAGCTGGTATATATAGAAGACTACAGCATACAGAAGAAAGGCTAGTGAATACAGAATACAGGTTTCGTGTATGTAGATAGGCTTGAGTATACAGAGATGCTAGAGTAAACAGTGAGGCTGGGGTACACAGAGAGGCTAGTTTAAAGACAAATACAAAGATGTTAGTGTATATAGAAAGGTTAGTGTATAGAGAGAGTCGAGTGTATACAGAAAGGACAGTGCATATAGAGAAGCTAGTGTATACAGAAAGGGTATACATGAAAGCTGACATTCTATACAGAAGACTGGGTAGTGTATACAGAGAGTCTAGTGGGTACAGAAGACAGGCTGGTGTATTCTAGCTAGTTTTTACAGTCTAGTGTATACAGAAGACAGGCTGTGGTATACAGAGAGTTTAGTGTATTCAGAGAGTCTAGTGTATACAGTCGGCGAGTGTATACATAAGACTGGCTAGTTTACACAGTGTTTACAGAGATGCAAGGGTGTACAGAGAAGCTGGTATATATAGAAGACTACAGCATACAGAAGAAAGGCTAGTTAATACACAATACAGAAGACTCGTGTATGTAGATAGGCTTGAGTATACAGAGATGCTAGAGTAAACAGTGAGGCTAATTTAAAGAGAGGCTAGTATATACAAAGATGTTAGTGTATATAGAGTGTATAAAGGAGAGGGTATAAAGGAGAGGGTCGAGAGTATACAGAAAGGACAGTGCATATAGAGAAACTAGTGTATACAGAAGACAGGCTTGGGTATACATCAAAGCTGACAGTGTATACAGAAGACTGGGTAGTGCATACAGAGAGTCTATTGGGTAAAGAAGACAGGCTGGTGTATTCTAGCTAGTTTTTACAGTCTAGTGTATACAGAAGACAGGCTGTGGTATACTGAGGGTTTAGTGTATTCAGAGAGTCTAGTGTACAGAGATGCAAGGGTGTACAGAGAAGCAGGAAGCTAGTATATATAAGGCTAGTGAATACAGGCTAGTGAATGCAGATAGGCTTGAGTATACAGAGATGCTAGAGTAAACAATGAGGCTGGGGTACACAGAGAGGCTAATTTAAAGAGAGGCTAGTATATACAAAGATGTTAGTGTATATAGAGAGGTTAGTGTATAGAGAGAGTCGAGTGTATACAGATAGGACAGTGCATATAGAGAGACTAGTGTATACAGAAGACAGGCTTGGGTATACATCCAAGCTGACAGTGTATACAGAAGACTGGGTAGTGTATACAGAGATTCTAGTGGGTACAGAAGACAGGCTGGTGTATTCTAGCTAGTGTTTACAGTCTAGTGTATACAGAAGACAGGCTGTGGTATACAGAGGGTTTAGTGTATTACAGAGATGCAAGGGTGTACAGAGAAGCTAGTATATATAAAAGACTACAGCATACAGAAGAAAGGCTAGTGAATACAGAATAAAGGCTGGCTTCTACGGAGAGGCTACCACTACGGAGATGCAGAACACTATATATAGAGAGAGGGTATATAGAGAGGCTAGATTATACAGAGAGGCTAGTGCATAGAGTGAAGCTATTGTATATAGAAGCCTGGTTAGTGTATACAGAGAAGCTAGTGTGTACAGAAGAAAGGCTAGACAGGCTATAAAGAGAGACAAGTTTTTACAGAAGACAGTTTGGGGTATACAGAGATGCTAGTTTATACAGAGAGACTAATGTATACAGAAGACAGGCTAGGGCATACAGAAGACAGAAGACGGGCTAGTGTATTCAGAACATAGGCTAGTGTATATCGAAGACAGGCTATTGTATGCAGAAGACCGGCTAGTGTAAACATGCTGGTGTATATAGAGAGGCTAGTGAATTTAGAGGGTAGGCTAAGTGATAACAGAAGACAATCTGGGCTATACAGAGACATTTCATCATTTCATCTAGCTCACATCTCTAATGGAGTTTGTCTCATTGCCATGTTATGCCTTTTCATTCTTATGCTAAATATAGATCACTACACGATTTTAATCATCCACATCAAGCATGCAATAAAACTATCATACATCAAAATAAACCATGTACTCTTTTGCTCTATTTTGCATATTTGTACCGGGACCTTGAGTATGTGACAGTCCTGACACACCATCCTGACTTATTTTTCTTTATTTCTTATTAGAAATGGAGAGTACTATCTCAAAATCCGCTTAAATCTATTCACTTCTACCGCTTTTTGCTACCAGACATGCTGCACATACTAAGAGTAATGTAACCATCGCTCTCTAACGATGTAAACAGTTTTATTGCTTTTCTGACATTGACCGAGTATCTCTGACATTAACTGAGTATCTCTCTGCACTATGATCTTAATAATAATAATAATAATAATAATAGGATTGTGTAATGCAAAGATCAACTAGTCAATCAATAAGCTTTCTCATTGGTACCGGCATATCCTTTAAATTTAGACTAACGCAACTATTTCTCGGCCATTTTCAAGCTAAGCTTTCAATCTCTTACCTTTGAACAGCGATACTTCCTCCCTACAATATTAAGCCATTTAAATGTCCTATTGGTCGCCTATATTATACAACTCGGTTAAAAGCCTACACGTAGAGAATAAAACTAGTCTTACATCTTAATAAAACAGTTTTATTGCTCAACCAGTATCAGCTGTCATGACAAATAAACGTTTCCACGTTTTGACTCTATTTTCTGTATTACTTCTTTTTCTCCACCTTATCTGTCACAGTTAAAACACAGTGACAAAACATTTCTTTTTACCGCAGCAAAATGTGAGAAAAGCAGTGTAAGCCGTCTTTCTGCCATATGCAACCATCTCTCGCTACCTCTATGCAATAGGATTCTCTTTCCAGTGGAAACGGAAAACAGTCAGTGTAAGCCGTCTTCGTGCGTAACAAAATTAATGGAACGATTTACTTGTTAGAATTTGCAAGCTACGTCAATTTACTATTAAATAGAGTACCTTTGCATTTATCCCTTGACTTTGCAACTATCCCTTGATCCCTTTTGTGTATTCACTTTATCTCGACCTATATATACTGCCTCAATATTTTCCTAATTTGTTTTGCTATACTTATTATTATTATATCATAGAGATTACTAACTCTAAATCATTGTAAACCTAACCATAGTTATAATGTCCACAGCTAATTTTACGTTAAAGCAAAATTCACACAAAACCATCTTTTTAAAACCTTTACACATTAAGAGTAATGCAACCATCTCTCGCTACCTCTATGCAATAGGATTCTCATTCCAGTGGAAACGGAAAACAGTCAGTGTAAGCCGTCTTCTTGAGCAGCAAAATGAATGGAACGATTTACACGTTGGAATTTGCAAGCTACGTCAATTTACTGTTAAATAGAGTACCTTTGCATTTATCCCTTGACTTTGCTACTATCCCTTGATCCCTTTTGTGTATTCACTATATCTCGACCTATACATACTGCCTCAGAATTTTCCTAATTTGTTTTGCTATACTTATTATTATTATTATTTTATAGAGATTACTATCTCTAAATCATTGTAACAAGTTATAATGTCTACAGCTAATTTTACGTTAAAGCAAAAGTCACACAAAACCATCTTTTTAAAACCTTTTACACACTGCACATTAAGATTAATGCAACCATATCTCGCTACCTCTATGCAATAGGATTCTCTTTCTGACTCTATTTTGTGTATTACTTCTTCTCCACATTAACTGTCACACTGATAACCATTTGTAACACATAACACTTGCAACACATTTTTTAACAGCGGCAAAATGTGAGAAAAGCAGTGGGACGGTTTACTTGATTGAGAAGTGGTTGCAGTAGCAAAGCATAGCAATACATTAATAACACATAATGCAACTATTTTACATTCATTTTACATTCACATCATGCATACATCCTAATGTAAGCTGTCTATCATTATTAATGTTCATGGTTACTGATACATTATGCCGATGACCAGTGGAAACGGAAAACAGTCAGTGTAAGCCGTCTTCGTGCGTAACATAATTAATGGAACGATTTACACGTTGGAATTTTCAAGCTACGTCAATTTACTCTTAAATACCCTTTAGCTGCTTAGCTCACACTTTGCTGTATGTAGCCGCGTTTACATGTAAGTAACCAATGGGGATTGACATTTCATGTCCATCTCACATCTCTAATGCAATTTGTCTCTTTGCCATGTCATACTTTGCCAGTTATTATACTTTCTCATCCGATATTAACCTAGGCGTTGCTGATATTTCATGATTACAGCAATCATCTCATCTAATTGCTATTCCGACATTCTGCCTTGGTATTTCTTTGCAACGCTCTATTGAACAATGTAAAGGTAAGCTAGATATTTTGTGTATTTCCACTTAAACTCGACCTGTATATACTCTCTCAATATTATCTTTTCTAATTTTGCTAAATTAGATTATAGAGTTTGCTATGTCTAAATCCAGGTTACCTACTCACCTTTATTACGTATACTGCTAATTTTAGGATAATACAAAACCATCTTATTGCTTCTTTACACGCTGCACATATTAAGAGTAATGCAATGCTACCGTGAACAGTTTAATTGCTCGTCTCACATTTAGCTGGTATCTCTCTGCTATAGGAAACTGAATTTGTACTACAACGATCACTCATCTAATATCAGTCCACTCAGTGCTACCGGGATAACTTTTACATTTAGAGTAATGAAATGATTTCTCAGTCATTTTGGAGCTACTGCAACTAACGCTTCCGATCTCATTTCGACTGCAATACTTAATCTCTGCTATTGCAGAATATTTAGCTGCTTAGCTCACACTTTGCTGTACGTAGCCGTGGCGATTGGCATTTCAACTCTAATTCATATTCACATTTCTAATGCAGTTTGTCTTTTTGCCATGTCATCCTCTGTTAGTTATTATGCTTTCTCATCCTTGTGCTCCAATATTGGGGTATATTCACTACATGATTAAAGACACGTAATGAACTTGATTGATAAAAACCTACACACGTTGTTGCTGTTATTTCGTGTATTTCCACTTAAACCCGTTATAGTTATTTTGCTATATTTATTACTAGTATAAACAGATTACTATCTCTAAATCCTGGTAAACCAGCTCACACTAAACCATCAAATTTCTACCTTACACGCAGCACATATTAACATATTAACATTTAGCCGGTATAGTGAAATAGTAAACGAAATGTGTAGATCACTCATCTAATATCGTCTTTTCAGTGCTGCCGGAACATATTTTAAATTTAGAGTAATGCAACGATTTCTCAGTTTTATGAAGCTACTGCAACTAACGCTTTGAATCTCTTTCCTGATAAATTACGCTCTGCAATATTAAGCCATGTAAATTGTCCTATTGGTCTGCTAACAATGCTATGTATAATAATACAAATCTTTTAAAAGCAATATCGTCTCACTGCAATACTTACACTCTGCATAATATATATGAATAATGCGAATAATGCTAATAATAAAGTCGTCTAAAACTCGGCTATAAGTAGAGAATAAAACTATCTTACATCAAAATAAACCATGTACTGCCAAACCAATAACGGCCAATTACTTAACGTCTATCAGTCAATGACTTAACAAAATAAACTTAGCACTCTTTTGCTCTATTTTGAATAGTTGTAGTTCTCCACATTAACTGTTACATTGATATCACCACTGACAATACACCACTTTTTAACAGCACCAAAATATGAAAAAAGCACTTTATATGTTTCAAAAGTAGTTGCATTAGCAAAAAATAAAGTCCTGTCTTCTTTACACGCTAGCTTTTCTGTATACATTAATCTCTCTGTGTACACCAGCCACTCAATATAGACTAGCCTCTCTGTCGTCTGTATACAGGTGCCCGTAATCTATATACACTAGCCTGCCTTCTTTTTACAATAGTCTTGGTGTACCAGCCTCTCTGCATACACTAGCCTCACTGAATTCCCCAGACTGTCTTCTGTATACACAAGCCTATCTGTAAAAAAAAAATAAGCGTTCTTCTGCATACTCTAGCCTCTCTGTGTAACACAGTCTCTCTCTGGATTCCCTAGCCTACATCTCTGCATACCCAGGACCTTCCTCTGTATAATCTAGCCTATCTGTATACACTAGCCTGTCTTTTGTACAAATTAGCTTCTCTGTAGCCGGTCTTCTGTATACACGATCCTCACTGTCTACTCTTGGTTGTCTTTTGTATACACTAGCATCTCTTTATACATATACATATACAGCTCTCTGTATACCCAAGCCTCTCTGTATACACTAGTCCACCGGTATACACTAGCAAGTCTGCCTACACTATCCTCTCTTTGTAACTCAACTTCTCTCTCTGTATACCTTAGCTTCCATCTCTGCATACCCAGGACGTTCTTCTCTATAATCTAGCCTATGTGTATACACTAGCCGGTCTTCTGTAGACATTAGCCTCCCTGTATAAACTAGCTGGTCTACTGTATACACTAGTCCGTCTGTATACACTAGCAAGCTTGCATACACTAGCCTCTCTGTGTAACCCAGCCTCCATCTCTGCATACCCAGGACGTTCTTCTCTATAATCTAGCCTATTTGTATACACTAGCCTGTCTTTTGTACACATTAGCCTCTCTGTATAAACTAGCCGGTCCTCTGTATACACTAGTCCATCTGTATACACTAGCAAGTATGCGTACTCTAGCCTCTCTCTCTGTATAACTTAGCCTCCATCTCTGCATACCCAGGACGTTCTTCTGTATAATCTAGCCTATCTGTATAATCTAGCCTATCTGTATACACTAGCCATCCATCTCTGCATACCCAGGACGTTCGTTTGTATAATCTAGCCTATCTGTATAAACTAGCCTGTCTTTTGTACACATTAGCCTCTCTATATAAACTAGCCGGTCCTCTGTATACACTAGTCCGTCTGTATACATTAGCAAGTCTGTGTAACCAAGCCTCTCTCTCTGCATACTCTAGCCTTCATCTCTTGCATAACCAGGACCTTCTTATGTATAATCTAGCCTATCTGTATACACTAGCCTGTGTTTTGTACACATTAGCCTCTCTGTATAAACTAGCCGGTCTACTGTATACACTAGTCCATCTGTATACACTAGCAAGTCTGCATACTCCTGCCTCTCTGTGTAACACAGTCTCTCTCTCTGTATACCCTAGCCTCCATCTCTGCATAACCATGATGTTCTTCTGTATAATCTAGCCTGTGTTTTGTACACTTTAGCCTCTCTGTATAAACTAGCCGGTCTTCTGCATACACGAGTCTCTCTTTATACCCTTGGATGTCTTTTGTATACACTAGCTGCTCTTTATACATTAGCTCTCTGTATACCCAAGCCTCTCTATACACTAGTCCGTCTGTATACACTAGCAAGTCTGCATACACCAGCCTCTCTGTGTAACCCAGCCTCTCTCTCTGCATACCCAAGATGTTCTTCTCTATAATCTAGCCTATTTGTATACACTAGCCTGTCTTTTGCACACATTAGCCTCCCTATATAAACTAGCCGGTCTTCTGTATACACTAGTCCGTCTGTATACACTAGCAAGTATGCATACTCTAGCCTCTCTCTCTGTATACCCTAGCCTCCATCTCTGCATACCCAGGACGTTCTTCTGTATAATCTAGTTTATCTGTATACACTAGTGTATACAGACAGACTAGTGTATACAGAGGACCGACTAATGTGTACAAAAGACAGGCTAATGTATACAGATAGGCTAGATTATACAGAAGAACGTCCTGGGTATGCAGAGCGCTCAGCTTCAAGGTATGGCCAACGTGAGTAATATGAGGGACACTCCTCACCCCCGCCCCCACCTACCAGATCTGAGTTTCATCCCCTTGCCCTCTCTGCCCCGGTCATCTGGTGGCAGTTTTATGCACTCCCTGACCCCCACCCATTCATAATCCTTACCGACCTTTCTTTCCGCTGCTCACAGGAACACACTGGATGACTTGTCTAATTAACCAACTTGTACAAGACACAGCTATCCTCCTGTCCGACACTGGTCCCCCTTGGAGGCTTTACCCCTCACTGTTTGGGTGGTCCCTGCCTCTCCCTGGATGCTCCACATATACCACAACGACATTGTCAGAGGGGCACCACTTGACAGGACACAGGGCTTTCATTCCGGTGGCATCTCCCATTGGAGGAAGGGATGATGGCCCCAACCCCTTGGCAGCAGGTTCTTTCATGTACAGACCAGGGCGGCTCATCTTTCCTTCTGGAGTCTTGACCTTAGATGGGGGAGTTGCACTTTGGGGGGTCTGAGTGATACCTAATGCGCTGTACTGGAAGGGCTTGACATTCCCGCATATGTGTCCCCTCCCCCTGGATGCGCCCCTTGTCCCCCCCTCTGGCTCCCACCTACTCTTTGCTGACATTGCCTTCTGCAGCTTTCGGGGACCCTGGATGACTTATTTATTGAGCCTATTGGTACGAGACACTGCTTCCCTCCAGGGTGACTCTGGACCCCCCTGGAGGATTTACCCCTTACTGTTTGGGCGGTCCCAGCCTCCCTCTGGATGCTCTACACAGCCCCCGATGGCGATGCAGGAGAGACACTAATTGGCGGGCCCTAGGACTGCTGCTCGGGTGAAGTCTCCCATTGGATGGAGGGATGGTGGCCCCAGCCCCTTGCCTGCCGGATTTTCCATGCACCGACCAGGGCTGCTCCTCTTTCATCTTGATGTGGTGACCATGGAGGGGAGGAGTTGAAATTTATGGGGTCCGGGTGTTTGCTGGTGGGAGTGCGCTAAAGGACTTGACATTTCTGCATGTTTGTCCCCTCTCCCCTGTTTCCCCCCTCCCTTCCCCCCCTTCCCACCCTTCCCTTCCCTCCTTTCCCTCCCCCTTTCCCCCTTCCACTCCCCCTTTCCCCCCTTCCACTCCCCCTTTCCCCCCTTCCCTGCCCCTTTTCCCCCCGGGGCGTGGACAGGGGAGAGGGGGTAAGGAGAGGACAATCTGCCAAAGGGAGAAATGCATTTGTTCGGGGACTGCATGTACTTTAGGGGTATGGGATGGGGGGTGGTGGATCCCATTCTGTGATGCCTTTTCTGTTGTGACGGGCTCCCTCGTGCATGCCTACGTTTAGGGCGAGCCGAGGAGACCCCTCAGTGCTGACAGTTATATGCTCTACCTCTGTTTTGGTTATACTATTGTTTTTTGTTTCTTTGATGTTACTGATTGTCTTTTATTTGCATAGCGGTATCAGACGTGACATTTACCACTGCCGGGACTGGGGGGACTAGGATTCGGGGGCTCCCTCTCCGACCTGTCTACCCAATAACCCAAGTAGGACAGCGCTTTAAACCCAGTGTACATCTGGTAAGCGCTATAGCATAATTGTGCTGTTTTAGTATACCCTTCCTGTACTGTTGAGTGCGGACAACCCTTAATTTCCCTCTCCCCCTGGGGTTGGGGTGCCCGGCCTCTTTTTCCCTTTACCTTTCCTTCCATTTGCCCTTCCTTTCTCCCCCTTAGTTCCCGCCATGCATTACCTACCCAAAACCTACCTTGGTTCAACTTTCTTTGCTTTTCTCTGACGTCCCCCTCCCCCTCCCCGAGGAGCGATGGGAGACTCAGTCAAGGTCACCTCTCTAAACGTTAAGGGACTGAACTCCCCTGAAAAACGGTGGATCCTCCTGGGAAAACTGAACACATCCTGTACTGATGTGGCCTTTATACAAGAAACACATTTTAAAAATACTAGCCTCCCCTTTCTATGGTCGAGATCCTTCCCTAAGGTCTACCACTCTACTAACCCCTCCTCTCCATTCTGATCTCTAGCAGGCTCCCCTGGGTTCTCCAGGATTCTCTGGTGGACCCTGGGGGCCAATATCTTTTTCTTAGGGGCCACATTGGAGAGCGCCTTTTTACATTTGCCACTGTGTACGCTCCCAATGATCACCAAGACACGTTCCTCAGAACTACCCTGCACAGATTATGTGACTTTCGGGAGGGCCAATTGATATTAGGTGGGGACTTTAATGTCCCCTTTCGCCATCGGTTGACACTTCTGCCTCTTGCTCCTCGCTCCCTACCCCTCACCTAGGTCTCTATTCTGGCACCTTAATGAGAGCCTCATCCAGATACCGGAAGTTTTAGCAGATGTGACCAGGGAATTGGACCTTTATTTCCAAGAAAACTAAAGCAGGACTGTGACCCGGGGATAATTTGGGAGGCTCACAAGTCAGTACTCCGCAGGGTACTTATCAGGAACAGCTTGCTAATCTGTTTCGTGAACTTGCCTCTGTGGAAGCGAAACATAAACATACCCCCTTACGGACCTTAGAGATTGAATTGGGGACACTCCATACCCATATTGCTGTCCTTCTCCATTATAAAGCGAAAGCGGCACTCCAGTTCTGTCGTAAACTGACGTAGGAGTCAGAGGACAAATGCAGAAAAATCTTAGCCAGGTCGGTAAAGGAGTTGAAATCTGGCTCTTACATACCACAGTTGATAGATGAGAATGGCCAGAGGGCCTCTACCCCAACCCAAATAGTTGAAGTCTTTGAAAAATGTTACTCTGATCTCTACAACCTGCCCGATTCAGGGTCTGGACAGGACAATATAGACAGATATGTAACCGGTTCTGGTCTACCAACCCTCTCATCGGAATCACGGGAGTACTTGGAGGACCCGATCACACTGGAAGAAGTCCAGACGGCCGTGGGACCTCAGAAGGTGGGTAAGGCTCCGGGCCCTGACGGATATACCGCACAATACTTTAAGACCTTCCTCCCTATTCTCGGCCCGCGCTTGGTGAATTTATTTAATACTCTGAGCTCAAATGGTGATTTTCCTGAGGATACCCTTAGAGCCCACATCTCGTTGATACCTAAGGAGGGCAAAGACCCGGGCCTATGTGGAAGCTACAGACCCATTTCCCTCCAAAATTCGGTCCTAAAACTATTCTCTAACTCCTCGCCACGTGATTGGCACATCACTTGTAGTCCCTTATACATATTGACCAGTTAGGTTTTATTCCCACCAGGGAAGATAAGGACAACACCACTAAGGTGCTTACCCTGATCCGTAAAGCAAAGTCATCTGGGACCCCTTGTCTTTTCATGAGTACTGATGCCGAGAAGGCTTTTGATCGGGTCAAATGGACATTAATGTTCTCGGTCCTTTGCCATATAGGTCTGAGTGAACGGATGCTGGCATGGATAAGTAAGATATACTCACGTACTTACATTCCACCGGACATCGCGCGTACGTTTATGTTGAACTTCCCCCCACCCCTTGTCACTAAGATCCGCAGTTTGCTTCACGGGTGGCATTCTGGCCTCCATTCCTGGTTCAGCAGATGCAATCTCATTAAAATGAACATACTCCCTAAATTTACTTATCTTTTCCAAGCTCTCCCGATCCAGATTCCAGTCCTGTTTTTTAAGCAAGCTCAATCCTTGCTCACTCAATTTAACTGGGCCCACAAAAATCCCAGACTTAAGCGGTCACAGCTGACATTGTCTAAACAACAGGGAGGGTTGGTTCTCCCTAACTTGCGACGCTACTACCTGGCCTCCCATCTGGGCCGTGTATTGGACTGGAATCGAAACAAACTTTCTAAGCTCACTCCCGAATTCCGCTAAGAAGCGCCATGTAGTGCTATAAGTATTTACCCACAGAATTTATGTCACATCCCACTATAGGGGCTTAGTTGAAAGTCAGTCACCTGATCGCTACCCAAAACACACTCACGTCTTTGACTTCCCCCCTATTCCCTATACGTGGCCATCCAACCTTTGAACTGGGGACCCACTTAGAAATTCCAACCTAGACAATGCGTCTAAATTCGTCATTGATGGAAAATGGCCTTCTTTCTCAACCCTAACAGATCCGACAGGGCTTTTCCAACTGCCTTTTTGGAGAGCGGCGCAACGACATCATTTTCTCCATTCCATCCCCAATCCTCAAACGTTCGCCCGCCCTCAGACGGAGTTTGAGACTCTATGCAGGAGCGAAGGCCCTTTGGCCCACATTCTCTCTCAAACAGATTACCCACACTTAACCTGTCTGTCCAACTGGGAAAAGGACCTTAATTGCTAATTTTCCCCAGCACAGAGACAACGCATTATCACTTTGGCTCTCAAAATGTCGCTGTGCACGAAGATACAGGAGACGAATTTTAAACTTCTCACCAGGTGGTATTTGACACCATCAAAGCTGCAGAAATGTTTCTCCTCTTCCTCGAACATATGCTGGAGGTGTGGAGAAGAAGAGGGCACGTTGCTGCACATTTTTTGGTCCTGCCTCAGCTTGGTGGACTTCTGGACAGAGATCCGATGCATAACACAAAAATTCACAGACTTCTCCATCCAGGAAGAGGCTGCATTCTTTCTCTTGCACCATTCACTGATTCCCATTAAGAAGTACAAAAAAATCTATTTTACGTCATGTGATAAATGCGGCGAAATCCTGCATCCCTCTCTATTGGAAAAAATGTTCCCCCCCTTTCATTACTCACTGGCTTAAGAAAACAGAGGACATTAAAAAAAATGGAGGACTTGATCCTCACATCACAAGGTATACAAGAATTTTTTAAACAAACCTGAGACATCTGGAATACCTTTATATTCTCACTGGAAGGATGTCGCCTGCTATCGCCTTAGTGCTCTGAGCTTTCCTTGACTGGCCCCTTGGACAGTGGCTGCCATCGTGTCTCGTCCCCTCTTCTCCTTTTCTGATCTTTCAACCCTTCTCTTTTCTGCCTTCCTCCCCTATCTCTCACCCCCTCCACCCCCTCTCTCTTTTGGAAAGAGTGGAAAATTGGGAATGACGGCCCCACACCCCCCTCTGGATGGATTATGCCGGAGGGACCTGGGGGTTTGTGTGACCCTGGATCTTGGTACAGTACTTTATCCGTGCCTCGAATCATTGTGATTGATGGAAGGCAGACTCACAGTTGCGAATATACCTGTATCAAGTATTGTTCAGCTGCTTTTTGCTCTGTATTTCTCTGTTGCATTATGTACTCGGGGGACCGTCTTCCCCTATTTGGAGAAAAAATTATATTTGAAAAAAAAAAGAAGCCTACGACACCTGGTATTCCCAGGCGGTTTCCCATCCAGGCATTAACCAGGCCTGACCCTGCTTAGCCTCCAAGATCAGACGAGATGGAACAGATTCAGGGCGATGTGGCCGTAGCCGATATCTTCAGGCACTCTCAACTCTCTTGACAAACACCAAGATGGTCACCTTGGAAACAAGCGGAAAAAAATAGGTCAACGGCCACAACATAAAAAGAAGCCTACGGCATCTGGAAATCCCAGGCGGTCTCCCATCCAGGTACTAAACTGGTCCCAACCCTGCTTAGCCTCTGAGATCAGATGAGATTGGGCTCTTTTAGGGTGGTGTGGCCGTAGGAGATTTCTTCAGGCACTCTCAACGTTGACTAACGCCAATATGGTCACCTTGGGAAACAAACAAAAAAATCAAGTCAACGCCAACAACATGAGAAGAAGTCTACAGCACCTAGTATTCCCAGGTGGTCTCCCATCCAGGTATTAACAAGGCCCTACCCTGTTTAGTCTCTGAGATCAGATGAGATCTGGTGCTTTCAGGGTTATGTGGCCATAGGCGAGCTCTTCAAGCACTCTCAACCCTCTTGACAAACACCAAGATGGTCACCTTGGTAAACAAACAAAAAAAAAAAAACAAGTCAACGCCAACAACATAAAAATAAGCCTTCAGCACCTAGTATTCCCAGGTGGTCTCCAATCCAGGTACTAGCAAGGCCCGACCCTGTTTAGCCTCTGAGATCAGAGGAGATCTGGCGCTTTCAGGCTTATGTGCCCATAGGCAATCTCTTTGGGCACTCTCAACCCTCTTGACAAATGCCAAGATAGTCACCTTGGGAAACAAGCGAAAAAAAAACAAAACGAATCAAGGCCAACAACATAAAAAGAAGCCTACAATAACTGGTATTCCCAGGTGGTCTCCCATCCAGGTACTAACCAGGCCTGACTCTTCTTAGCCTCCAAGATCAGACGAGATTGGGTGCTTTCAGAGTGCTCGGACTCTTTCCCCATCACTAATGGGACGAGGCAGGGGTGCCCTCTGTCTCCCCTAATTTTTATTCTGACACTGGAACCACTTATGTGTCACGTTCGGAATGACCCGAATATTACTGGCATATCCAAACCCTCGGCACACCACAAAATTGCGGCGTACGCTGACGATCTAATTTTTTTCGTCTCCAATCCACACATTTCGCTTCCCAATATACTCGTGGCTCTCCGGCGATACGGCAGCCTATCAAACTATAAAATCAATTGCACCATCGGCTGTATTGAATATATCGGTCCCGGATGGTGAGGCCAAGAGGCTATGCTCCGCTTTTCCATTCTACTGAGCTGAAAAATCTATACGTTACCTGGGCGTTGACATCGCAGCGGATTTGGTGCAATTGTACCCGCTTAATTTTCTTCCTCTCCTGAATAGACTGAAATCTGATTTGGGAAACTGGCATGATTTAACACTGACCTGGTTCGGGCGCTGTAATGCATTCAAAATGACGGCCCTCCCGCGGATCTTATACTTGTTCCAGACATTATCGATCCGGTTACCCCCAATCTTTTTCAGACATCTGCAGGTGCTGCTCCGGGACTTTATTTGGGCGCGCAAACCGCCCAGAGCCCGTTTGCAATTGCTTGCCAGACCAAAGGACAAGGGGGGTCTGGGTCTCCCAGATCTGAGACAATACAACAGAGCGACTCTGCTAGCGAGAGTCGTTGATTGGCATTGTAATGGCCCACACAAGCAGTGGGTGGAGATGGAGATTGAGGATGGATCCATTCCCCTATTGACCTCCCCGTGGCTCCTGTCCTCCCTACCAAAAGACCTCAGAGATCACCCCGTAGTGGGAGCTACGTTGGCTGTTGTGCGGAGGTTGTTCCGCTGCACACACATTGCTCCCCTGCCGTCACCAATGACTCCGGTTATAGGTAATCCAGACTTCCCACCGGGATTTACCAACAAGAAACTGCGACAGTTGACAGTGGTGGGGAAACAGCGTCTGGGAGAGGTGTGGTCCTCGGGAGGGCTCCCGACCACGCAAACTGTCGCCGAGCTTTCTGACCCTCCGCTTGACTTGTTTAATGCTTATCAACTTCATCACTTTCTTCTGGCCATACAAAGGGCCCCCTACACTCCTAGAGACCTGACGCCCTATGAATCCATCTGTCACAAAAAGGAACCTGTGCAACACACCCTCTCCCTCCTGTACAACCTATTAAGTAGTCAGGAGGAGGAGTCGACCCCACCATTTATCCACAAATGGGAGATTGCATTTGGCATCACATTTACCCCACAACAGATAGGGAATATCCTGACATTAGTACATAAAGCTTCCATCGCAAACCAATATCAAGAATCAGGATACAAGATAGTCTCACGCTGGTATAGAGTCCCATACCTTCTGAATAAAATGAATAGATCGATTCCGGATGTTTGTTGGAGGTGCAATTCAGATACGGGGACCATGGGACACATTTTCTGGGCATGCCCGGCCTTGAGGAACTTTTGGGTGGAGGTGACCGGGACAATAAAAACAGCCTGTTCGAAAATACAAAAAAACCCTCACGATGCAACTCCTGAACGCCGCCCGGGCCTGCATTCCCACACTGTGGAGGCAGCCTCAGCCCCCATCCAAGGTGCTGTGGTATTCCAAAGTCAATCATATTCTCCGGATGGAAGAATTGACCGCCACCCTTCACAACACTGAAGAGGCATTTAGTGTTACATGGAGGCCCTGGAGGTATTTTACTGGTACTTGAGACTACATTTGGGAGGTGAGCAGCGCCCCTGTCCCAGAAAACGACTGAACATCTAACGTTTACCTACGTAGGCCAAGTCTGCCCTGGGTGGCATTCCCCCCCTTCCCTTTTTGTCTTTATTTTTCTTTTTTTCCCTGCCGCCATCCCCCCCCCCTCTTCTCTCTCCGTCTTTGCACTCTCTTCTTCCCCCGTCCTCCCTTTTGACTATGCCTTGTCTCCTTACTAGCCTTTGGGACCCAGAAGAACCCCAGGGTTCTGGACACGACCGGCTCATATTTTACTCTGGTTCACGTAGGTCATGATAAGCTGGCTCGCTGTGGTCCCAGTTGTTCTCCATGATTACATTTGTCCGAACGGAGCTGCATTAGTTATACTGTACTACATGTCGGAGGTGGGGTTTCTCTCTTTTCTGCATGAAACTCTAGGACTCCCCTCTGAGAACCCAGAGTTATTTGGCTGCCTATTTTTTGTTACCATGTAATTGTGACCCTGGGTCATGCTGTATGGTTGACTGTTATATTTATGTTGTTCTACTTATACTTAATAAAAGAATAAAACAAAAAAAAAAAATTAAGTCAATGCCAACAACTTAAAAAAAAAGCCTATGGCATCGAGAAATCCCAGGCGGTCTCCCATCCCGGTACTAACCAGGTCCCAACCCTGCTTAGCCTCTGAGACAGGGCTGGTGCAAGGATCGTTGACACCCTAGGCGAAAACCTAATTTTGCCACCCCCCCCCCGGCTGCGCCCATGACTCCACCTGCCCTTGCTACACATGACCTATCTGACCCCTACACTGACCCCCTGACACATAAACTAATCCACCTGACTCCTACTTCCTGCACTACTCACATCACATTGACCCCTACACTGACCCACCTGATAATTACACCGACCCACCTGGCACCTACACCAACCCACCTGGCACCTACACTGCCAATTACACTGACCATCGCGCTGACACCTACACTGACCATCACGCTGACACCTACACTGACCATCACGCTGACACCTACCCTGAAAACACATACCCTGAAAACACATACCCTGAAAACACATACCCTGACACATAAAATGGCACTGACGCATACACTGACGCATACACTGACGCATACACTGACATGACACATACACTGACACGACACATACACTGACACATTACACTGACACGACACATACACTGACACGACACATCACACTGGCATGACACATACAGTGGCATGACACATACACTGACACATCACACTGGCATGACACATACACAGACACATCACACTGGCATGACACATACACAGACACATCACACTGACATGACACATACACTGACATGACACATACACAGACACATCACACTGACATGACACATACACTGACACATCACACTGACATGACACATACACTGACACATTACACTGACATGACACATACACTGACACGACACATACACTGACACATCACACTGGCATGACACATACACAGACACATCACAATGACATGACACATACACAGACACATCACACTGACATGACACATACACAGACACATCACACTGACATGACACATACACAGACACATTACACTGACATGACACATACACTGACACATTACACTGACATGACACATACACTGACACGACACATACACTGACACATCACACTGGCATGACACATACACTGACACATTACACTGACATGACACATACACTGACACATTACACTGACATGACACATACACAGACACATCACACTGACATGACACATACACAGACACATCACACTGACATGACACATACACAGACACATCACACTGACATGACACATACACAAACACATCACACTGGCATGACACATACACAGACACATCACACTGACATGACACATACACAGACACATCACACTGACATGACACATACACAGACACACCACACTGGCATGACACTGACACACATCACACTGACCTACCTGACTCCTACTTCCTGCATTACTCACACACAAACCCCCTCCATACAGCTCAATGGATCCATCCTCCTCCTTACCTCTGCTCTTTGATGCTGCCTTCAGCGACCATCATCCCACCGGGCCTCTCCGACTTCTCCGCACTGCCAGCGCCGTCCACCCGCTCCGCCGGGGCCACGCCAGCGCCATCCATCCGCTCCGCCGGGGCCACACCAGCGCCGTCCACCCGCTCCGCCGGGGCCACACCAGCGCCATCCATCCGCTCCGCCTCCATCATATCCCCGCCGGGACCAGGCCAGCGCCGTCAACCCCGCTCCATGATGTCCCCGCCGGGCAGGAGGTCAGCTGACCGACCTCTCGAAGCTCCCATCTCCGCCGAGCCCCGCCCCTCCGCTGCACTCACACAGACACACAGCGCAGCTCCAGAGGGACAGGCTGGAGCAAAGGAGTCCCGGAGCGGCGCTGTGAGATGAGTACGGTGGGGCGCTCAGCGGGAAACATGGGGGAATGGTGGCGCCGGTGGAACACCACAGGGGGGGCGAGAGAGCAGAAGAGGAGCTCACACTGGGCAGAGGCCGTAGTTGCGCCCTAGGTGGTAGTGCGCCCTAGGCGGCTGCCTACTTCGCCTAGTGGTAGCGCCGGCCCTGCTCTGAGATCAAATGAGATTTGGCTCTTTCAGGGTGATGCAGCCATAGTAGATTTTTTCAGGCACGCTCAACCCTCTTGACAAATGCCAAGATGGTCACCTTAGGAAACAAACAAAAAAAACAAGTCAACACCAACAACATAAAAAGAAGCCTACCGCACCTAGTATTTCCAGGCGGTCTCCCATCCAGGTATTAACAAGGCGCGACCCTTTCTAGCCTCTGAGATCAGCGGAGATTGGGCGCTTTCAGGGGGATGTGCCCATAGGCAATCTCTTTGGGCACTCTCATCCCTCTTGAAAAATGCCAAGATAGTCACCCTGGGAAACAAGCGAAAAAAAACAGGTCAACGCCAACAACATAAAAAGAAGAATACGGCACCTGGTATTCCAAGGCCGTCTCCCATTCAAGTACTAACTA
The DNA here is from genome assembly GCF_037356315.1 of Lithobates pipiens. NCBI lineage: Eukaryota > Metazoa > Chordata > Amphibia > Anura > Ranidae > Lithobates > Lithobates pipiens. Next base: position 171,744,782 of record NW_027507791.1, on the reverse strand, counting down.
GGCCCAACCCTTCTTAGCCTCTGAGATCAGAAGAGATAGGGTGCTTTCAGGGTGATGTGGCTGTAAGCGATCTCTTTAGGCACTCTCAACCCTCTTGACAAATGCCAAGATGATCCCTTTGGGAAACAAGCGAAAAAAACAGGTCAACACCAACAACATAAAAAGAAGCCTGCGGCATCTGGAAAACCCAGGCGGTCTCCCATCCAGGTACAAACCAGGCCCAACCCTGCTTAGCCTCTGAGACCAAACGAGATTGGGCGCTTTCAGGGTGTTGTGCCCATAGGCAATTTCTTTGTGCACTCTCAACCCTCTTGACACATGCCAAGATGGTCACCTTGGGAAACAAGGGAAAAAAAACAGGTCAACGCGACAACATAATGAGAAGCCTACGGCACCTGGTATTCCCAAGCTTTCTCCCATCCAGGTACTAACCAGGCCCATCGCTGCTTAGCCTCCGAGATCAGATGAGATTAGGCTCTTTCAGGGTGATTTGGCTGTAGGCACTCTCTTTGGGCACTCTGAAGCCTCTTGACAAAGGCCAAGATGGTCACCTTGGGAAACAAGCTAAAAAAAACAGGTCAAAGCCAACAACATAAAAAGAAGCCTACGGCATCCAGTATTCCCAGGCGATCTCCCAATCAAGACACTAACCAGACCAGATCCTTCTATGGCACCTGGTCTTCCCAGGCAGTCTCCCATCCAGGTACTAACCAGGCCTGACGCTGCTTAGCCTCTGAAATCAGACGAGATCGGGTGCTTTCAGGTTGATGTGGCCGTAAGCGTTCTCTTCAAGACACGCCTAACCCTCTTGACAAACGCCAAATGGTCGCCTTGAGAACAACAGACAAAGCCAACAACATAAAAGGAAGCCTATGGGCTTACAGCGGACCTTAAAAGATGGGACCCACTAGCTCTGTCATGGTTCGGACGCTGTAATGTGTTGAAGATGAACGCGTTGCCACGACTTCTGTATCTACTACAAGCCTTACCTATCAAAATACCCCAGACTTTCTTTCATTCGGTTCGCTCAATCTTTATCAAGTTCCTCTGGCGCGGAAAACATATGCGTATTGGTAGGGCAATGCTATTGCGACCGAAATTGCGGGGAGGTATTGGCTTCCCGCACCCTGCTCTATATTACACAGCGAGGCACATGACACCGGTGGTTGACTGGTGCCGGTGTTCTGCCATATACTGTCCGGCCATGATATAGTGTCCGCTGTGTACTCCGAAGCTGAACGGCTCCTGCGCGGTGAGTGGAGGTGGTAGCCCCACCATCCAAGCGGACATAGGGTTGTGAATATTAGCCACTTCCCGACCAGCGCACGACGATGTACGTCGACAGCATGGCACGGGCAGGCATATTGGCGTACATGTACGTCCAATATTCGTTGCCGCCGTGCCATCGGGAGCGCGCCGGCGGCGGCGCGCTCCCGCGCTGGTCGGGACCCCCGTGAGTCCGGTCGCGGGACCCGCGGACTCGATCGCCGCGGGCATCCCCTCGATCGTCTCACGGAGCGGCGGAAGTGAGGAAATGCTGTATAAACAACATTTTCTCATTCTGCCTAGCAACTAGTGACGCTGATCTCTGCTCCATGTGATTGGAGCAGAGATCAGTGTACACTAAATGAAAGCCCAACCCCCCCACAGTTAGTAACACTCCCCTAGGAACACTTAACCCCTACACTGCCACTCACTGGTTAACCCTTTCACTGCCAGTGTCATTTACACAGGAATCACTGCATTTATATAGCAGTGATTACTGTATAAATGACAATGGTCCCAAAAATGTGTCAAAAATGTCCGATGGGTCCCCGACAATGTCGCAGTCACAATAAAAATCGCAGATCGCCGCCATTACTAGTAAAAATAAAATAATAAAAAAATATTAATAAAAATGCTATAAAACTATCCCTATTTTGTAAACGCTATAACTTTTGCGCAAACCAATCAATAATCGCTTATTGCGATTTTTTTTACCAAAAATATGTAGACGAATACGTATTGGCCTAAATTGAGGGAAAAAAATGTTTTTTTATATATTTTTGGGGGATATTTATTATAACAAAAAGTAAAAAATAATGCGTTTTTTTCAAAATTGTCGCTCTATTTTTGTTTATAGCGCAAAAAATAAAAACCGCAGGGGTGATCAAATACCACCAAAAGAAAGCTCTATTTGTGGGAAAAAAAGGACGTTAATTTTGTTTGAGAGCCACGTCGCACGATCGCGCAATTGTCAGTTAAAGCGACGCAGTGCCGAATCGCAAAAAGTGGTCTGGTCTTTGACCAGCAAATTGGTCCGGTCTGAAAGTGGTTAGAGGGCCCCTCGCAGGCGAGCTTCGCTCGCCACGCTTCGGGCTTGGCTTCGCTGCGCTCGGCTCTTTTATATTCTTACTCTATGTCCACTTGGATAGTGGGGATAGAACCTGTACTCAGTGCGCAGGTGCCGTTCATGCTCGCAATTTTTGAAATCTGTGTTGCTGTGTACTGCGCATGCGCAGTACACAGCGGACACTATCCGATGGGGGACCATATGTGATTAGACACCGGCATGGGGAACTGAAGCTATGGGTCAAGCTAGAGCAGGAGATGGTGCGGGTTCCACTGGCTGGTCTGCCTTGGGCGGGGAGGCCATTGGAGCCCTGTGTGACTACTCACCCATTAATTGGCCCCTCGCTCGCCGAGATGGATAGTTTTTTTTACCTTTCCCACCTGACTAACTTCCCTTCTCCTATGACCCCAATTATTGGACATCCTAGATTCCCTCCGGGCCTGTCTGACCAGGCCTTTACCAGGCAAGCCCCGAAAGGGCTTCTGAGAGCAGCCCTATTTCTTGGACCCACAGGCTTGATTCCCATGGGAACCATACTGCTAGAGCAAGTACCTGTTGCATTGGATAGCTGGAGAGCTAGACAGCTAATCCATTTCCTCGGATCACTACCTAACCATTCGTTCTTCTCTAGACAATTCCACCCCTTCAAGGAACTTTGCCTGGATGATGGCCCAATTCATGGTTCCCTCTCTAGGTCCTACCTAATCCTGACAGATGCACAATCCTCCACGGATCCACCCTTCCTAGCTAAATGGAAAAGGGACTTACAAACTACATTCTCCAAACCACAGAAGGACAGAATACTCTTTTTCGCCCATAAGTCGTCACTCTGCAGTAAATATCAGGAGATCTCATATAAGCTGATCACATGCTGGTATCGTACACCGGTGGTGTTGGCCAAAATATTCCCCGGTCAATCTGACCGCTGCTGTCGCTGTGGGCAACAGGCTGGCACCATTCTCCACATTTTCTGGGAATGCCCTAAATTACAAACATTCGGGCAGCCTGTCCTGAGACTCATCCACAAGTTCACAGACATTTCCTTAGCCAATGATCCCGCAGCAGTTCTTCTCAATCTAACTCCTATGTCGAGAAAGCGTTATCATAAGTCCTTACTTAAACATCTCCTCAAGGCAGCTAGGGCCTGCATCCCAAGTCAGTGGAAAGAGCAATCTGCTCCAATGGTGACCCAGTGGTTCGCAAGGGTTAATGATATTGAACGAATGGAAGACCTGACTGCCACAATGAGGGATAAAACGGAGGAGCATGGGAACAGATGGTTCTACTGGACCCAGTTTCGCTTTTCGGAAGAATACCTCCGCGAGACATAGTAAGCTCATGGTGATCGTTGGAGATCGCTGTTCCAAACGTTGGACAGCTGATGAGCTGGTGAGCCGAGGGCGTCTCTTGCTCCCTGGGAGGGGACCCCATCCTATCCACTCTACCCACGACACCCCCTTACCCCTTCTTTTCCTTTTCTGCCATTTCCTTCCCCAATCTTCTCTTTCCCCTTCTCCCTCCTTTCAGTTCTACTATTTCCCTTCTTAACTCAAAAAAGGGAAAAGAAAATGGTATGTTCCGACCCCATTTGACTACTACACAATACTCTTTCTCTATCTATGGATATCTAAACTCTTCGAAGGTAGCAGGGCTAGTATCAATAATATTTTAAGTGGTAGAGGATCCCAACGAGATGGAGCTTTAATCTCATCTTGATATGACCGCAAAGCTGTACACGTGCTATTCTCCTTGGACTTCTTACCATTGGCTCTGATATCCATGCAATATGATCGTTTGTTTGTAACTATTTGTATCACACATTCTGTGAAGTTGCCTTTGCATTGTATGTCGCATACTACTAAATAAAAAAAAAAAAAAAAAAAAAAAAGCCTATGGCATCTGGTATTTCCAGGCGGTCTCCCATCCAGGTACTAACCAGGCCCGACACTGTTTAGCATCCGAGATCAGACGAGATTGGGCGCTTTCAGGGTGATGGGGCCGTAGGTGATCTCTTTGGGCACTCTCAACCCTCTTGACAAACGCCAAGATTTTCACCTTGGGAAACAAGTGAAAAAAAAACCAGGTCAAGGCCAACAACATAAAAAGAAGCCTACAGCACCTAGTATTCCCAGGTGGTCTCCAATCCAGGTACTAGCAAGGCCCAACCCTGTTTAGCTTCTGAGATCAGAGGAGATCGGGCGCTTTCAGGGTTATGTGCCCATAGGCAATCTCTTTGGGCATTCTCAACCCTCTTGACAAATGCCAAGATAGTCACCTTGAGATACAAGCGAAAAAAAACAGGTCAATGTCAACAACATAAAAAGAAGAATACGGCACCTGGTATTCCAACGCCATCTCCCATCCAGGTACTAACTAGGCCCAACCCTTCTTAGCCTCAGAGAAGAGAAGAGATAGGGCTCTTTCAGGGTGATGCTGCTGTAAGCGATCTCTTTGGGCACTCTCATCCCTCTTGACAAATGCCAAGATGGTCACCTTGGGAAACAAGCGAAAAAAGAAAACGAATCAACGCCAACAACATAAAAAGAAGCCTACAATAACTGGTATTCCCAGGTGGTCTCCCATCCAGGTACTAACCAGGCCCGACTCTTCTTAGCCTCCAAGGTCAGACGAGATTGGGTGCTTTCAGAGTGATGTGGCCATTGGCAATCTCTTCAGGCACTCTCAACCCTCTTGACAAACACCAAGATGGTCACTTTGGGAAACAAGCGGAAAAAAAACAGGTCAACGCCAACAACATAAAAAGAAGTCTACGACACCTGGTATTCCCAGGCGGTCTCCCCTCCAGGTACTAACAAGGCCTGACTCTTCTTAGCTTCCAACATCAAACGTGATCGGGTGCTTTCAGGGTGATGTGCCTGTAGGCAATCTCTTCAGGCACTTTCAACCCTCTTGACAAACGCCAAGATGGTCACCTTGGGAAACAAGCAAAAAAATAAAAATAAGTCGGAAGCTAGAGACAATACGGCCCGAGTCCTCAATTTAATCCATGCGGCGCATGTACAGGGAAGGCCCTTGCTTATGTTGTCAACGGACGTGGAGAAGGCCTTTGACAGGGTGGCCTGGCACTTTATGCAGGCCACCCTGAAACATATAGGTCCAATATATATATATATATCCAATGCAACAGGTACTTGCTCTAGCAGTATGGTCCCCATGGGAATCAAGCCCGTGGGTCCAAGAAATAGGGCTTCTCTCAGAAGCCCTTTCGGGGCTTGCCTGGTAAAGGCCTGGTCAGACAGGCCCGGAGGGAATCTAGGATGTCCAATAATTGGGGTCATAGGAGAAGGGAAGTTAGTCAGGTGGGAAAGGTGAAAAAAACTATCCATCTCGGCGAGCGAGGGGCCAATTAACGGGTGAGTAGTCACACAGGGCTCCAATGGCCTCCCCGCCCAAGGCAGACCAGCCAGTGGAACCCGCACCATCTCCTGCTCTAGCTTGACCCATAGCTTCAGTTCCCCATGCCGGTGTCTTATCACATATGGTCCCCCATCGGATAGTGTCCGCTGTGTACTGCGCATGCGCAGCGAGGCCAAGCCCAAAGCGTGGCGAGCGAAGCTCGCCTGCGAGGGGCCCTCTAATATTCACAACCCTATGTCCACTTGGATGGTGGGGCTACCACCTCCACTCACCGCGCATGAAAATCTCCGAAGCTTCGTCTGCTCCGTACTGCGCATGCGCAGTACGGCGCAGACACTATATCATGGCCGGACAGTATATGGCAGAACACCGGCACCAGTCAACACCGGTGTCATGTGCGTCGCTGTGTAATATAGAGCAGGGTCCGGGAAGCCAATACCTCCCCGCAATTTCGGTCGCAATAGCATTGCCCTACCAATACGCATATGTTTTCCACGCCAGAGGAACTTGATAAAGATTGAGCGAACCGCATGAAAGAAAGTCTGGGGTATTTTGATAGGTAAGGCTTGTAGTAGATACAGAAGTCGTGGCAACGCGTTCATCTTCAACACATTACAGCGTCCGAACCATGACAGAGCTAGTGGGTCCCATCTTTTAGGGTCCACTGTAAGCCCATAGGCTTCTTTTTATGTTGTTGGCTTTGACCTGTTTTTTTTGCTTGTTTCTCAAGGCGACCATCTTGCCGTTTGTCAAGAGGGTTGGGCGTGTCTTGAAGAGAACGCTTACGGCCACATCAACCTGAAAGCACCCGATCTCGTCTGATTTCAGAGGCTAAGCAGCGTCAGGCCTGGTTAGTACCTGGATGGGAGACTGCCTGGGAAGACCAGGTGCCATAGAAGGATCTGGTCTGGTTAGTGTCTTGATTGGGAGATCGCCTGGGAATACTGGATGCCGTAGGCTTCTTTTTATGTTGTTGGCTTTGACCTGTTTTTTTTAGCTTGTTTCCCAAGGTGACCATCTTGGCCTTTGTCAAGAGGCTTCAGAGTACCCAAAGAGAGTGCCTACGGCCAAATCACCCTGAAAGAGCCCAATCTCATCTGATCTCGAAGGCTAAGCAGCGATGGGCCTGGTTAGTTCCTGGATGGGAGACAGCTTGGGAATACCAGGTGCCATAGGCTTCTCATTATGTTGTCGGCGTTGACCTGTTTTATTTTCCCTTGTTTCCCAAGGTGACCATCTTGGCATGTGTCAAGAGGGTTGAGAGTGCACAAAGAAATTGCCTACGAGCACAACAACCTGAAAGCGCCCAATCTCGCTTGGTCTCAGAGGCTAAGCAGGGTTGGGCCTGGTTTGTACCTGGATGGGAGACCGCCTGGGTTTTCCAGATGCCGCAGGCTTCTTTTTATGTTGTTGGTGTTGACCTGTTTTTTTCGCTTGTTTCCCAAAGTGATCATCTTGCCATTTGTCAAGAGGGTTGAGAGTGCCTAAAGAGATCGCTTACAGCCACATCACCCTGAAAGCACCCTATCTCTTCTGATCTCAGAGGCTAAGAAGGGTTGGGCCTAGTTAGTACTTGAATGGGAGACGGCCTTGGAATACCAGGTGCCGTATTCTTCTTTTTATGTTGTTGGCGTTGACCTGTTTTTTTTCACTTGTTTCCCAGGGTTTTGGCATTTTTCAAGAGGGATGAGAGTGCCCAAAGAGATTGCCTATGGACACATCACCCTGAAAGCGCCCAATCTCCGCTGATCTCAGAGGCTAGAAAGGGACGCGCCTTGTTAATACCTGGATGGGAGACCGCGTGGAAATACTAGGTGCGGTAGGCTTCTTTTTATGTTGTTGGCATTGACTTGTTTTTTTTGTTTGTTTCCCAAGGTGACCATCTTGGCGTTTGTCAAGAGGGTTGAGCGTGCCTGAAAAAATCTACTATGGCTGCATCACCCTGAAAGAGCCAAATCTCATTTGATCTCAGAGGCTAAGCAGGTTTGGGACCTGGTTAGTACGTGGATGGGAGACCGCCTGGGATTTCTCGATGCCATAGGCTTTTTTATTAAGTTGTTGGCATTGACTTATTTTTTATTTTTTGTTTTATTCTTTTACTAAGTATAAGTAGAACAACACAAATGTAACAGTCAACCATACAGCATGACCCAGGGTCACAATTACATGGTAACAAAAAATAGGCAGCCAAATAACTCTGGGTTCTCAGAGGGGAGTCCTAGAGTTTCATGCAGAAAAGAGAGAAACCCCACCTCCGACATGTAGTACAGTATAACTAATGCAGCTCCGTTCGGACAAATGTAATCATGGAGAACAACTGGGACCACAGCGAGCCAGCTTATCATGACCTACGTGAACCAGAGTAAAATATGAGCCGGTCGTGTCCATAACCCTGGGGTTCTTCTGGGTCCCAAAGGCTAGTAAGGAGACAAGGCATAGTCAAAAGGGAGGACGGGGGAAGAAGAGAGTGCAAAGACGGAGAGAGAAGAGGGGGGGGGATGGCGGCAGGGAAAAAAAGAAAAATAAAGACAAAAAGGGAAGGGGGGGAATGCCACCCAGGGCAGACTTGGCCTACGTAGGTAAACGTTAGATGTTCAGTCGTTTTCTGGGACAGGGGCGCTGCTCACCTCCCAAATGTAGTCTCAAGTACCAGTAAAATACCTCCAGGGCCTCCATGTAACACTAAATGCCTCTTCAGTGTTGTGAAGGGTGGCGGTCAATTCTTCCATCCGGAGAATATGATTGACTTTGGAATACCACAGCACCTTGGATGGGGGCTGAGGCTGCCTCCACAGTGTGGGAATGCAGGCCCGGGCGGCGTTCAGGAGTTGCATCGTGAGGGTTTTTTTGTATTTTCGAACAGGCTGTTTTTATTGTCCCGGTCACCTCCACCCAAAAGTTCCTCAAGGCCGGGCATGCCCAGAAAATGTGTCCCATGGTCCCCGTATCTGAATTGCACCTCCAACAAACATCCGGAATCGATCTATTCATTTTATTCAGAAGGTATGGGACTCTATACCAGCGTGAGACTATCTTGTATCCTGATTCTTGATATTGGTTTGCGATGGAAGCTTTATGTACTAATGTCAGGATCTTCCCTATCTGTTGTGGGGTAAATGTGATGCCAAATGCAATCTCCCATTTGTGGATAAATGGTGGGGTCGACTCCTCCTCCTGACTACTTAATAGGTTGTACAGGAGGGAGAGGGTGTGTTGCACAGGTTCCTTTTTGTGACAGATGGATTCATAGGGCGTCAGGTCTCTAGGAGTGTAGGGGGCCCTTTGTATGGCCAGAAGAAAGTGACGAAGTTGATAAGCATTAAACAAGTCAAGCGGAGGGTCAGAAAGCTCGGCGACAGTTTGCGTGGTCGGGAGCCCTCCCGAGGACCACACCTCTCCCAGACGCTGTTTCCCCACCACTGTCAACTGTCGCAGTTTCTTGTTGGTAAATCCCGGTGGGAAGTCTGGATTACCTATAACCGGAGTCATTGGTGACGGCAGGGGAGCAATGTGTGTGCAGCGGAACAACCTCCGCACAACAGCCAACGTAGCTCCCACTACGGGGTGATCTCTGAGGTCTTTTGGTAGGGAGGACAGGAGCCACGGGGAGCTCAATAGGGGAATGGATCCATCCTCAATCTCCATCTCCACCCACTGCTTGTGTGGGCCATTACAATGCCAATCAACGACTCTCGCTAGCAGAGTCGCTCTGTTGTATTGTCTCAGATCTGGGAGACCCAGACCCCCCCTGTCCTTTGGTCTGGCAAGCAATTGCAAACGGGCTCTGGGCGGTTTGCATGCCCAAATAAAGTCCCGGAGCAGCAGCTGCAGTTGTCTGAAAAAAATTGGGGGTAACCGGATCGGTAATGTCTGGAACAAGTATAAGATCCGCGGGAGGGCCGTCATTTTGAATGCATTACAGCGCCCGAACCGGGTCAGTGTTAAAGCATGCCAGTTTCCCAAATCAGATTTCAGTCTATTCAGGAGAGGGACAAAATTAAGCGGGTACAATTGCGCCAAATCCGCTGCGATGTCAACGCCCAGGTAACGTATAGATTTTTCAGCTCAGTAGAATGGAAAAGCGGAGCGTAGCCTCCTGGCCTCACCATCCGGGACCGATATATTCAATACAGCCGACGGTGCAATTGATTTTATAGTTTGATAGGCTGCCGTATCGCCGGAGAGCCGCGAGTATATTGGGAAGTGAAATATGTGGATTGGAGACGAAAAAAATTAGATCGTCAGCGCATGCCGCAATTTTGTGGTGTGCCGAGGGTTTGGATATGCCAGTAATATTCGGGTCATTCCGAACGTGACACATAAGTGGTTCCAGTGTCAGAATAAAAATTAGGGGAGACAGAGTACACCCCTGCCTCGTCCCATTAGTGATGGGGAAAGAGTCCGAGCACTCTGAAAGCACCCAATCTCATCTGATCTTGGAGGCTAAGAAGAGTCAGGCCTGGTTAGTACCTGGATGGGAGACCACCTGGGAATACCAGTTATTGTAGGCTTCTTTTTATGTTGTTGGCCTTGATTCGTTTTGTTTTGTTTTCGCTTGTTTCCCAAGGTGACCATCTTGGCATTTGTCAAGAGGGTTGAGAGTGCCCAAAGAGTTCGCTTACAGCAGCATCACCCTGAAAGAGCCCTATCTCTTCGCATCTCTGAGGCTAAGAAGGGTTGGGCCTAGTTAGTCCCTGGATGGGAGATGGCTTTGGAATACCAGGTGCCGTAGTCTTCTTTTTATGTTGTTGACATTGACCTGTTTTTTTTTCGCTTGTTTCCCAAGGTGACTATCTTGGCATTTGTCAAGAGGGTTGAGAGTGCCCAAAGAGATTGCCTATGGGCACATAAGCCTGAAAGCGCCCGATCTCCTCTGATCTCAGAGGCTAAACAGGGTCGGGCCTTGCTAGTACCTGGATTGGAGACCACCTGGGAATACTAGGTGCTGAAGGCTTATTTTTATGTTGTTGGCGTTGACTTGTTTTTTTTTTTTTTTTTGTTTACCAAGGTGACCATCTTGGTGTTTGTCAAGAGGGTTGAGAGTGCTTGAAGAGCTCGCCTATGGCCACATAACCCTGAAAGCAACAGATCTCGTCTGATCTCAGAGACTAAACAGGGTCGGGCCTTGTTAATACCTGGATGGGAGACCACCTGGGAATACTAGGTGCTGTAGACTTCTTCTCATGTTGTTGGCGTTGACTTGATTTTTTTGTTTGTTTCCCAAGGTGACCATATTGGCGTTAGTCAAGGTTGAGAGTGCCTGAAGAAATCTCCTACGGCCACACCACCCTAAAAGAGCCCAATCTCATCTGATCTCAGAGGCTAAGCAGGGTTGGGACCAGTTTAGTACCTGGATGGGAGACCGCCTGGGATTTCCAGATGCCGTAGGCATCTTTTTATGTTGTGGCCATTGACCTATTTTTTTCCGCTTGTTTCCAAGGTGACCATCTTGGTGTTTGTCAAGAGAGTTGAGAGTGCCTGAAGATATCGGCTACGGCCACATCACCCTGAATCTGTTCCATCTCGTCTGATCTTGGAGGCTAAGCAGACCAGCAGGCCTGGTTAATGCCTGTATGGGAAACCGCCTGGGAATACCAGGTGTCGTAGGCTTCTTTTTTTTTTTCAAATATAATTTTTTCTCCAAATAGGGGAAGACGGTCCCCCGAGTACATAATGCAACAGAGAAATACAGAGCAAAAAGCAGCTGAACAATACTTGATACAGGTATATTCGCAACTGTGAGTCTGCCTTCCATCAATCACAATGATTCGAGGCACGGATAAAGTACTGTACCAAGATCCAGGGTCACACAAACCCCCAGGTCCCTCCGGCATAATCCATCCAGAGGGGGGTGTGGGGCCGTCATTCCCAATTTTCCACTCTTTCCAAAAGAGAGAGGGGGTGGAGGGGGTGAGAGATAGGGGAGGTAGGCAGAAAAGAGAAGGGTTGAAAGATCAGAAAAGGAGAAGAGGGGACGAGACACGATGGCAGCCACTGTCCCCAAGGGGCCAGTCAAGGAAAGCTCAGAGCACTAAGGCGATAGCAGGCGACATCCTTCCAGCGAGAATATAAAGGTATTCCAGATGTCTCAGGTTTGTTTAAAAAATTCTTGTATACCTTGTGATGTGAGGATCAAGTCCTCCATTTTTTTTAATGTCCTCTATTTTCCTAAGCCAGTGGGTAATGAAAGGGGGGGAACATTTTTTCCAATAGAGAGGGATGCAGGATTTCGCCGCATTTATCACATGCCGTAAAATAGATTTTTTTGTACTTCTTAAAGGGGAGGGCCACCCTGAAAAACAAAAAAATGTTAAAAATTACAAAAAATCTAAAAAAAAAAAAAATGAAAACATTTTTTTTTTTTTACTTACCAGAAATGCCTGTTGCTAGGCACTTTCTCCTAATCTTCCTCTTCCTCCTCCGCGGAGATCTTCTGTCTTCTGTCTTCGTCGCGGCGTCTTCTGGGTAATGAGTCGCGCTATGTTCTGGGAACTGTGTGTTCCAGAACACAGCGCGTCCCATTCAGAAAGCGCTGCGGGACTCGCGCATGCGCAGTAGCTGCGGGACTCGCGCATGCGCAGTAGGAAACGGGCAGTGAAGCCATAAGGCTCCGCTGCCTGTTTCCCTTACAAGGGATGGCGGCGCCGGGACCCGAGAGCCGAGGGACGGGTCGGCCTCGGGCGGCCGACATCGCGGGCGCCCTGGACAGGTGAGTGTGTTTATTAAGTCAGCAGCTGCAGTGTTTGCAGCTGCTGACTTTTTTTTTTTTTTTTTTTTTTATAACCGGCCCTCCACTTTAATGGGAATCTGTGAATGGTGCAAGAGAAAGAATGCAGCCTCTTCCTGGATGGAGAAGTCTGTGAATTTTTGTGTTATGCATCGGATCTCTGTCCAGAAGTCCACCAAGCTGAGGCAGGACCAAAAAATGTGCAGCAACGTGCCCTCTTCTTCTCCACACCTCCAGCATATGTTCGAAACATTTCTGCAGCTTTGATGGTGTCAAATACCACCTGGTGAGAAGTTTAAAATTCGTCTCCTGTATCTTCGTGCACAGCGACATTTTGAGAGCCAAAGTGATAATGCGTTGTCTCTGTGCTGGGGAAAATTAGCAATTAAGGTCCTTTTCCCAGTTGGACAGACAGGTTAAGTGTGGGTAATCTGTTTGAGAGAGAATGTGGGCCAAAGGGCCTTCGCTCCTGCATAGAGTCTCAAACTCCGACTGAGGGCGGGCGAACGTTTGAGGATTGGGGATGGAATGGAGAAAATGATGTAGTTGCGCCGCTCTCCAAAAAGGCAGTTGGAAAAGCCCTGTCGGATCTGTTAGGGTTGAGAAAGAAGGCCATTTTCCATCAATGACGAATTTAGACGCATTGTCTAGGTTGGAATTTCTAAGTGGGTCCCCAGTTCAAAGGTTGGATGGCCACGTATAGGGAATAGGGGGGAAGTCAAAGACGTGAGTGTGTTTTGGGTAGCGATCAGGTGACTGACTTTCAACTAAGCCCCTATAGTGGGATGTGACATAAATTCTGTGGGGGAATACTTATAGCACCACATGGCGCTTCTTAGCGGAATTTGGGAGTGAGCTTAGAAAGTTTGTTTCGATTCCAGTCCAATACATGCCCCAGATGGGAGGCCAGGTAGTAGCGTCGCAAGTTAGGGAGAACAAACCCTCCCTGTTGTTTAGACAATGTCAGCTGTGACCGCTTAAGTCTGGGATTTTTGTGGGCCCAGTTAAAATGAGTGAGCAAGGATTGAGCTTGCTTAAAAAACAGGACTGGAATCTGGATCGGGAGAGCTTGGAAAAGATAAGTAAATTTAGGGAGTATGTTCATTTTAATGAGATTGCATCTGCTGAACCAGGAATGGAGGCCAGAATGCCACCCGTGAAGCAAACTGCGGATCTTAGTGACAAGGGGTGGGGGGAAGTTCAACATAAACGTACGCACGATGTCCGGTGGAATGTAAGTACGTGAGTATATCTTACTTATCCATGCCAGCATCCGTTCACTCAGACCTATATGGCGAAGGACCGAGAACATTAATGTCCATTTGACCCGATCAAAAGCCTTCTCGGCATCAGTACTCATGAAAAGACAAGGGGTCCCAGATGACTTTGCTTTACGGATCAGGGTAAGCACCTTAGTGGTGTTGTCCCTATCTTCCCTGGTGGGAATAAAACCTAACTGGTCAATATGTATAAGGGACTACAAGTAATGTGCCAATCACGTGGCGAGGAGTTAGAGAATAGTTTTAGGACCGAATTTTGGAGGGAAATGGGTCTGTAGCTCCCACATAGGCCTGGGTCCTTGCCCTCCTTAGTTATCAACGAGATGTGGGCTCTAAGGGTATCCTCAGGAAAATAAATTCACCAAGCGCAGGCCGAGAATAGGGAGGAAGGTCTTAAAGTATTGTGCGGTATATCCGTCAGGGCCCGGAGCCTTACCCACCTTCGGAGGTCCCACGGCCGTCTGGACTTCTTCCAGTGTGATCGGGTCCTCCAAGTACTCCCGTGATTCCGATGAGAGGGTTGGTAGACCAGAACCGGTTACATATCTGTCTATATTGTCCTGTCCAGACCCTGAATCGGGCAGGTTGTAGAGATCAGAGTAACATTTTTCAAAGACTTCGACTATTTGGGTTGGGGTAGAGGCCCTCTGGCCATTCTCATCTATCAACTGTGGTATGTAAGAGCCAAATTTCAACTCCTTTACCGACCTGGCTAAGATTTTTCTGCATGTGTCCTCTGATTCCTACGTCAGTTTACGACAAAACTGGAGTGCCGCTTTCGCTTTATAATGGAGTAGGACAGCAATATGGGTATGGAGTGTCCCCAATTCAATCTCTAAGGTCCGTAAGGGGGTATGTTTATGTTTCGCTTACACAGAGGCAAGTTCACGAAACAGATTAGCAAGCTGTTCCTTCCGTGTTCGTTTGATGCGCGCCCCGTGCCTGATAAGTACCCTGCGGAGTACTGACTTGTGAGCCTCCCAAATTATCCCCGGGTCACAGTCCTGCTTTAGTTTTCTTGGAAATAAAGGTCCAATTCCCTGGTCACATCTGCTAAAACTTACGGTATCTGGAGGAGGCTCTCATTAAGGTGCCAGAATAGAGACCTAGGTGAGGGGTAGGGAGCGAGGAGCAAGAGGCAGAAGTGTCAACCGATGGCGAAAGGGGACATTAAAGTCCCCACCTAATATCAATTGGCCCTCCCGAAAGTCACATAATCTGTGCAGGGTAGTTCTGAGGAACGTGTCTTGGTGATCATTGGGAGCGTACACAGTGGCAAATGTAAAAAGGCGCTCTCCAATGTGGCCCCTAAGAAAAAGATATTGGCCCCCAGGGTCCACCAGAGAATCCTGGAGAACCCAGGGGAGCCTTCTAGAGATCAGAATGGAGAGGAGGGGTTAGTAGAGAGGTAGACCTTAGGGAAGGATCTCGACCATAGAAAGGGGAGGCTAGTATTTTTAAAATGTGTTTCTTGTATAAAGGCCACATCAGTACAGGATGTGTTCAGTTCTCACAGGAGGATCCACCATTTTTCAGGGGAGTTCAGTCCCTTAACGTTTAGAGAGGTGACCTTGACTGAGTCTGCCATCGCTCCTCGGGGAGGGGGAGGGGGACATCAGAGAAAAGCAAAGAAAGTTGAACCAAGGTAGGTTTTGGGTAGGTAATGCATGGCGGGAACTAAGGGGGAGAAAGGAAGGGCAAATGGAAGGAAAGGTAAAGGGAAAAAGAGGCCGGGCACCTCAACCCCAGGGGGAGAGGGAAATTAAGGGTTGTCCGCACTCAACAGTACAGGAAGGGTATACTAAAACAGCACAATTATGCTATAGCGCTTACCAGATGTACACTGGGTTTAAAGCGCTGTCCTACTTGGGTTATTGGGTAGACAGGTCGGAGAGGGAGCCCCCGAATCCTAGTCCCCCCAGTCCCGGCAGTGGTAAATGTCACGTCTGATACCGCTATGCAAATAAAAGACAATCAGTAACATCAAAGAAACAAAAAACAATAGTATAACCAAAACAGAGGTAGAGCATATAACTGTCAGCACTGAGGGGTCTCCTCGGCTCGCCCTAAACATAGGCATGCACGAGGGAGCCCGTCACAACAGAAAAGGCATCACAGAATGGGATCCACCACCCCCCGTCCCATACCCCTAAAGTACATGCAGTCCCCGGACAAATGCATTTCTCCCTTTGGCAGATTGTCCTCTCCTTACCCCCCTCTCCCCCGTCCACGCCCCGGGGGGAAAAGGGGCAGGGAAGGGGGGAAAGGGGGAGTGGAAGGGGGGAAAGGGGGAGTGGAAGGGGGAAAGGGGGAGGGAAAGGAGGGAAGGGAAGGGTGGGAAGGGGGGGGAGGGAGGGGGGAAACAGGGGAGAGGGGACAAACATGCAGAAATGTCAAGTCCTTTAGCGCACTCCCACCAGCAAACACCCGGACCCCATAAATTTCAACTCCTCCCCTCCATGGTCACCACATCAAGATGAAAGAGGAGCAGCCCTGGTCGGTGCATGGAAAATCCGGCAGGCAAGGGGCTGGGGCCACCATCCCTCCATCCAACGGGAGACTTCACCTGAGCAGCAGTCCTGGGGCCCGCCAATTAGTGTCTCTCCTGCATCGCCATCGGGGGCTGTGTAGAGCATCCAGAGGGAGGCTGGGACCGCCCAAACAGTAAGGGGTAAATCCTCCAGGGGGGTCCAGAGTCACCCTGGAGGGAAGCAGTGTCTCGTACCAATAGGCTCAATAAATAAGTCATCCAGGGTCCCCGAAAGCTGCAGAAGGCAATGTCGGCAAAGAGTAGGTGGGAGTCAGAGGGGGGGACAAGGGGCGCATCCAGGGGGAGGGGACACATATGCGGGAATGTCAAGCCCTTCCAGTACAGCGCATTAGGTATCACTCAGACCCCCCAAAGTGCAACTCCCCCATCTAAGGTCAAGACTCCAGAAGGGAAGATGAGCCGCCCTGGTCTGTACATGAAAGAACCTGCTGCCAAGGGGTTGGGGCCATCATCCCTTCCTCCAATGGGAGATGGCACCAGAATGAAAGCCCTGTGTCCTGTCAAGTGGTGCCCCTCTGACAATGTCGTTGTGGTATATGTGGAGCATCCAGGGAGAGGCAGGGACCACCCAAAAAGTGAGGGGTAAAGCCTCCAAGGGGGACCGGTGTCAGACAGGAGGATAGCGGTGTCTTGTACAAGTTGGTTAATTAGACAAGTCATTCAGTGTGTTCCTGTGAGCAGCGGAAAGAAAGGTCGGTAAGGATTATGAATGGGTGGGGGCCAGGGAGTGCATAAAACTGCCACCAGATGACCGGGGCAGAGAGGGCAAGGGGATGAAACTCAGATCTGGTAGGTGGGGGCGGGGGTGAGGAGTGTCCCTCATATTACTCACGTTGGCCATACCTTGAAGCTGAGCGCTCTGCATACCCAGGACGTTCTTCTGTATAATCTAGCCTATCTGTATACATTAGCCTGTCTTTTGTACACATTAGTCGGTCCTCTGTATACACTAGTCTGTCTGTATACACTAGTGTATACAGATAAGCTAGATTATACAGAAGAACGTCCTGGGTATGCAGAGATGGAGGCTAGAGTGTATACAGACGGACTAGTGTATACAGAAGACCGGCTAGTTTATATAGGGAGGCTAATGTGTGCAAAAGACAGGCTAGTGTATACAAATAGGCTAGATTATAGAGAAGAACATCTTGGGTATGCAGAGAGAGAGGCTGGGTTACAAAGAGAGGCTGGTGTATGCAGACTTGCTAGTGTATACAGACGGACTAGTGTATAGAGAGGCTTGGGTATACAGAGAGTTAATGTATAAAGAGCAGCTAGTGTATACAAAAGACATCCAATGGTATACAGAGAGACTCGTGTATGCCGAAGACCGGCTAGTTTATACAGAGAGGCTAAAGTGTACAAAACACAGGCTAGATTATACAGAAGAATGTCCTGGGTATGCAGAGATGGAGGCTAGGGTATACAGAGAGAGAGACTGGGTTACACAGAGAGGCAGGAGTATGCAGACTTGCTAGTGTATACAGATGGACTAGTGTATACAGTAGACCGGCTAGTTTACACAGAGAGGCTAATCTGTACAAAAGACAGGCTAGTGTATACAGATAGGCTAGATTATACAGAAGAAGGTCCTGGTTTATGCAAGAGATGGAGGCTAGGGTATGCAGAGAGAGAGGCTTGGTTACACAGACTTGCTAGTGTATACAGACGGACTAGTGTATACAGAGGACCGGCTAGTTTATACAGAGAGTCTAATGTGTACAAAAGACAGGCAATTGTATACAGATAGGCTAGATTATACAGAAGAACGTCCTGGGTATGCAGAGATGGAGGCTAAGGTATACAGAGAGAGAGAGGCTAGAGTACGCATACTTGCTAGTGTATACAGATGGACTAGTGTATACAGAGGACCGGCTAGTTTATACAGAGAGGCTAATGTGTACAAAAGACAGGCTAGTGTATACAAATAGGCTAGATTATAGAGAAGAACGTCTTGGGTATGCAGAGATGGAGGCTGGGTTACACAGAGAGGCTAGTGTATGCAAGCTTGCTAGTGTATACAGACGGACTAGTGTATACAGTAGACCAGCTAGTTTATACAGGGAGGCTAATGTCTACAGAAGACCGGCTAGTGTATACACATAGGCTAGATTATAGAGAAGAACGTCCTGGGTATGCAGAGATGGAGGCTAAGGTATACAGAGAGAGAAGTTGAGTTACAAAGAGAGGCTAGTGTATGCAGACTTGCTAGTGTATACCGGTGGACTAGTGTATACAGAGAGGCTTGGGTATAGAGAGCTAATGTATAAAGAGATGCTAGTGTATACAAAAGACAACCAATAGTAGACAGTGAGGCTCGTGTATACAGAAGACCGGCTACAGAGAAGCTAATTTGTACAAAAGACAGGCTAGTGTATACAGATAGGCTAGATTATACAGAGGAAGGTCCTGGGTATGCAGAGATGTAGGCTAGGGAATCCAGAGAGAGACTGTGTTACACAGAGAGGCTAGAGTATGCAGAAGACCGGCTATTTTTTTTACAGATAGACTTGTGTATACAGAAGACAGTCTGGGGAATTCAGTGAGGCTAGTGTATGCAGAGAGGCTGGGACACCGAGACTATTGTAAAAAGAAGGCAGGCTAGTGTATATAGATTACGGGCACCTGTATACAGAAGACAGAGAGGCTAGTCTATATTGAGTGGCTAGTGTACACAGAGAGATTCATGTATACAGAAAAGCTAGCGTGTAAAGAAAACAGGACTTTATTTTTTGCTAATGCAACTACTTCTGAAACATGTAAAATGCTTTTTTCATATTTTGGTGCTGTTACAAAGTGGTGTGTTGTCAGTGGTGATATCAATGTGACAGTTAATGTGGAGAACTACAACTATTCAAAATAGAGCAAAAGAGTGCTAAAGTTTATTTTGTTAAGTCATTGACTGATAGACGTTGAGTAATTGGCCATTATTGGTTTGGCAGTACATGGTTTATTTTGATGTAAGATAGTTTTATTCTCTACTTATAGCCGAGTTTTACACGACTTTATTATTAGCATTATTCGCATTATTCATATATATTATGCAGAGTGTAAGTATTGCAGTGAGACGATATTGCTTTTAAAAGATTTGTATTAATATACATAGCATTGTTAGCAGACCAATAGGACAATTTACATGGCTTAATATTGCAGAGCGTAATTTATCAGGAAAGAGATCCAAAGCGTTAGTTGCAGTAGTTTCATAAAACTGAGAAATCGTTGCATTACTCTAAATTTAAAAGTTGTTCCGGTAGCACTGAAAAGACGATATTAGATGAGTGATCTACACATTTCGTTTACTATTTCACTATACCGGCTAAATGTTAATATGTTAATATGTGCTGCGTGTAAGGTAGAAATTAGATGGTTTAGTGTGAGCTGGTTTACCAGGATTTAGAGATAGTAATCTGTTTATACTAGTAATAAATATAGCAAAATAACTATAACGAGTTTAAGTGGAAATACGTGAAATAACAGCAACAACGTGTGTAGGTTTTTATCAATCAAGTTAATTACGTGTCAGCAGCTAAATATTCTGCAATAGCAGAGATTAAGTATTGCAGTCGAAATGAGATCGGAAGCGATAGTTGCAGTAGCTCCAAAAAAACTGAGAAATCATTTCATTACTCTAAATGTAAAAGTTATCCCGAGCAATTAAACTGTTCACGGTAGCATTGCATTACTCTTAATATGTGCAGCGTGTAAAGAAGCAATAAGATGGTTTTGTATTATCCTAAAATTAGCAGTATACGTAATAAAGGTGAGTAGGTAACCTGGATTTAGACATAGCAAACTCTATAATCTGATTTAGCAAAATTAGAAAGGATAATATTGAGACAGTATATACAGGTCGAGTTTAACTGGAAATACACAAAATATCTAGCTTACCTTTACATTGTTCAATAGAGCATTGCAAAGTAATACCAAGGCAGAATGTCGGAATAGCAATTAGATGAGATGATTGCTGTAATCATGAAATATCAGCAACGCCTAGGTTTCTATCGGATGAGAAAGTATAATAACTGGCAAAGTATGACATGGCAAAGAGACATATTGCATTAGAGATGTGAGATGGACATGAAATGTCAATCCCCATTGGTTACTTACATGTAAACGCGGCTACATACAGCAAAGTGTGAGCTAAGCAGCTAAAGGGTATTTAAGAGTAAATTGACGTAGCTTGAAAATTCCAACGTGTAAATCGTTCCATTAATTATGTTACGCACGAAGACGGCTTACACTGACTGTTTTCCGTTTCCACTGGTCATCGGCATAATGTTTCAGTAACCATGAACATTAATAGTGATAGACAGCTTACATTAGGATGTATGCATGATGTGAATGTAAAATGAATGTAAAATAGTTGCATTATGTGTTATTAATGTAATCAAACTGTATTCCTATGCTTTGCTACTGCAACCACTTCTCAATCAAGTAAACCGTCCCACTGCTTTTCTCACATTTTGCCGCTGTTAAAAAATGTGTTGCAAGTGTTATGTGTTACAAATGGTTATCAGTGTGACAGTTAATGTGGAGAAGAAGTAATACACAAAATAGAGTCAGAAAGAGAATCCTATTGCATAGAGGTAGCGAGAGATGGTTGCATTAATCTTAATGTGCAGTGTGTAAAAGGTTTTAAAAAGATGGTTTTGTGTGACTTTTGCTTTAACGTAAAATTAGCTGTAGACATTATAACTTGTTACAATGATTTAGAGATAGTAATCTCTATAAAATAATAATAATAAGTATAGCAAAACAAATTACGAAAATTTTGAGGCAGTATGTATAGGTCGAGATATAGTGAATACACAAAAGGGATCAAGGGATAGTAGCAAAGTCAAGGGATAAATGCAAAGGTACTCTATTTAACAGTAAATTGACGTAGCTTGCAAATTCCAACGTGTAAATCGTTCCATTAATTTTGCTGCGCACGAAGACGGCTTTCACTGACTGTTTTCCGTTTCCACTGGAAAGAGAATCCTATTGCATAGAGGTAGCGAGAGATGGTTGCATTACTCTTAATGTGTAAAGGTTTTAAAAAGATGGTTTTGTGTGAATTTTGCTTTAACGTAAAATTAGCTGTAGACATTATAACTATGGTTAGGTTTACAATGATTTAGAGTTAGTAATCTCTATAATATAATAATAAGTATAGCAAAACAAATTAGGAAAATATTGAGGCATTATATATAGGTCGAGATAAAGTGAATACACAAAAGGGATCAAGGGATAGTTGCAAAGTCAAGGGATAAATGCAAAGGTACTCTATTTAACAGTAAATTGACGTAGCTTGCAAATTCCAACGTGTAAATCGTTCCACTAATTTTGTTACGCACGAAGACGGCTTACACTGACTGTTTTCCGTTTCCACTGGAAAGAGAATCCTATTGCATAGAGGTAGCGAGAGATGGTTGCATATGGCAGAAAGACGGCTTATACTGCTTTTCTCACATTTTGCTGCGGTAAAAAGAAATTTTTTGTCACTGTGTTTTAACTGTGACAGATAAGGTGGAGAAAAAGAAGTAATACAGAAAATAGAGTCAAACAGTGGAAACGTTTATTTGTCATGACAGCTGATACTGGTTGAGCAATAAAACTGTTTTATTAAGATGTAAGACTAGTTTTATTCTCTACATATAGGCTTTTCAAAGAGTTGTATAATATAGGCGACCAATAGGACATTTAAATGGCTTAATATTGTAGGGAGGAAGTATCGCTGTTCAAAGGTAAGAGATTGAAAGCTTAGCTTGAAAATGGCCGAGAAATAGTGGCGTTAGTCTAAATTTAAAGGATATGCCGGTACCAATGAGAAAGCTTATATTAGACTAGTTGATCTTTGCATTACACAATCCTATTATTATTATTATTATTATTATTAAGATCATAGTGCAGAGAGATACTCAGTTAATGTCAGAGATACTCGGTCAATGTCAGAAAAGCAATAAAACTGTTTACATCGTTAGAGAGCGATAGTTACATTACTCTTAGTATGTGCAGCATGTCTGGTAGCAAATGGATGGTTTTGTGAACATTTTGCATTAAGGTACAATTAGAGGTAGAACTCATGGAAGTGAATAGATTTAAGCGGATTTTGAGATAGTACTCTCCATTTCTAATAAGAAATAAAGAAAAATAAGTCAGGATGGTGTGTCAGGACTGTCACATAATCACAGTCCCGGTACAAATATGCAAAATAGAGCAAAAGAGTACATGGTTTATTTTGATGTATGATAGTTTTATTGCATGCTTGATGTGGATGATTAAAATCGTGTAGTGATCTATATTTAGCATAAGAATGAAAAGGCATAACATGGCAATGAGACAAACTCCATTAGAGATGTGAGCTAGATGAAATGATGAAATGTCTCTGTATAGCCCAGATTGTCTTCTGTTATCACTTAGCCTACCCTCTAAATTCTCTAGCCTCTCTATATACACCAGCATGTTTACACTAGCCGGTCTTCTGCATACAATAGCCTGTCTTCGATATACACTAGCCTATGTTCTGAATACACTAGCCCGTCTTCTGTCTTCTGTATGCCCTAGCCTGTCTTCTGTATACATTAGTCTCTCTGTATAAACTAGCATCTCTGTATACCCCAAACTGTCTTCTATAAAAACTTGTCTCTCTTTATAGCCTGTCTAGCCTTTCTTCTGTACACACTAGCTTCTCTGTATACACTAACCAGGCTTCTATATACAATAGCTTCACTCTATGCACTAGCCTCTCTGTATAATCTAGCCTCTCTATATACCCTAGGTAGTGTTCTGCATCTCCGTAGTGGTAGCCTCTCCGTAGAAGCCAGCCTTTATTCTGTATTCACTAGCCTTTCTTCTGTATGCTGTAGTCTTCTATATATACTAGCTTCTCTGTACACCCTTGCATCTCTGTAATACACTAAACCCTCTGTATACCACAGCTTGTCTTCTGTATACACTAGACTGTAAACACTAGATAGAATACACCAGCCTGTCTTCTGTACCCACTAGAATCTCTGTATACACTACCCAGTCTTCTGTATACACTGTCAGCTTGGATGTATACCCAAGCCTGTCTTCTGTATACACTAGTTTCTCTATATGCACTGTCCTTTCTGTATACTCTCGACCCTCTCTATACATTAACCTCTCTATATACACTAACATCTTTGTATATACTAGCCTCTCTTTAAATTAGCCTCTCTGTGTACCCCAGCCTCACTGTTTACTCTAGCATCTCTGTATACTCAAGCCTACACGAGTCTTCTGTATTCTGTATTAACTAGCCTTTCTTCTGTATGCTGTAGTCTTCTATATATACCAGCTTCTCTGTACACCCTTGCATCTCTGTAAACACTGTGTAAACTAGCCAGTCTTATGTATACACTCGCCGACTGTATACACTAGACTCTCTGAATACACTAAGCTCTATGTCTTCTGTATACACTAGACTGTAAAAACTAGCTAGAATACACCAGCCTGTCTTCTGTACCCACTAGACTCTCTGTATACACTACCCAGTCTTCTGTATAGAATGTCAGCTTTCATGTATACCCTTTCTGTATACACTAGCTTCTCTATATGCACTGTCCTTTCTGTATACACTCGACTCTCTCTATACACTAACCTCTCTATATACACTAACATCTTTGTATTTGTCTTTAAACTAGCCTCTCTGTGTACCCCAGCCTCACTGTTTACTCTAGCATCTCTGTATACTCAAGCCTATCTACATACACGAAACCTGTATTCTGTATTCACTAGCCTTTCTTCTGTATGCTGTAGTCTTCTATATATACCAGCTTCTCTGTACACCCTAGCACTGTAACAGTATTACAGAAACAGAACACCAGCAATAAGGTGTATACTGTGCAGGAGGCACACAACACCGACTCTAACTTCTGCACTGCAGATGCATGTATTGCAGAAATTGAACACCAGTAATAAAGGGTAGCTTCAGGTGTGTACTGTGCAGGAGGCACATAACACCCACTGTAACAGTGCTAGGTTCCCAAGCAGTAAAGACACTGTCCCTGCCTATCGTCCTCTTTCCCTGACCACCGCAACACACTATACAAGGCCGCCGTGCTGGCGGCCTTATATAGTGTGGGGTGTGTACTAAACCCCCCGAGCTATAATTGGCCACAGGAATCCTGCCTGTGGTGAATTGTGGCTCTCCTCACACAGGATGTCACATCTGTTCTTATTATATAGAACCTATTATGCTCCTCGTAAACTTTTTCAGTTTGGCCGAACGGCCGGACGCAAGTTGCCCCCGGTGCGGGAACATGGGGGGAGACATGATGCACATGTTTTGGAGAGGCCCAAAATTGATCCGCTACTGGACAGAGGTGACAGGAACCATTGATCGGGTGGTTGGAACCTCCACCAGGATGGAGGCGAAGTATTGTCTCCTGGGATTAGTTGAAGGAGTTGGAAACCCGGGAAGTAGCCAGATGGCAGTTCTGAGATGCCTATTTCAGGCAAGGAAACTGATTGCCCAACCCTGCTTAGCCTCCAATGTTGGCAATGACTTGGTTTTTTTCGCTTGTTTCCCAAGATGACCATGTTGGCGTTTGTCAAGATGGTTGAGAGTGCCCGAAGAGATCGCCTATGGCCCCATCACCTTGAAAGTGCCTGATCTTGTCTGATCTCGGAGGCTAAGCATTGTCGGGCCTGATTAGTAACTGGATGGGAGACCAACTGGGAATACCAGGTGCCGTAGGATTCTTTTTATGTTGTTGGCGTTGACATGTTTTTTTTTTTCCGCTTGTTTCCCAAGGTGATCATCTTGGCATTTGTCAAGAGGGCTGAGAGTGCCCAAAGAAATCTCCTACGGCCACATTCCCCTGAAAGCGCCCAATCTCATCTGATCTCAGAGGCTAAGCAGGGTCCGTAGGAATCTTTTTATATTGTTGGCTTTGACCTGTTTTTCTTTCGCTTGTTTCCCAAGGTGACCATTTTAGCATCAGTCAAGAGTTTTGAGTATGTCCCAAAGCGTTCACCTGAGGTCACATCACCCTGAAAGCGCCCGATCTCAGAGGCTAAGCAGGGTCTGGGTCAGATGGGAGACCGCCAGGGTCTATGTTGTTGGCATTGACCTTTTTTTTTTCACTTGTTTCCCAAGATAACCATCTTGGTATTTGTCAAGAGGGTTGAGAGTGTCTAAATAGAACACCTATGGCCACATCACCCTGAAAGCGCACAATCTCATCTGATCTCGGAGGCCTAGCAGTGTACGGCCTGGTTAATACCTGTATGGGAGACCATCTGTGAATACCAGGTGCCGTAGGCTTCTTTTTATGTTGTTGGCGTTTACCTGTTTATTTTCGCTTGTTTCCCAAGGTGACCATCTTGGCGTTTAACAAGAGGGTTGAAAGTGCCCAAAGAGATCATCTACGGCCCCATCACCCTGAAAGCGCCCAATCTCATCTGATCTCAGAGGCTAATCAGTGTCGGGCCTGGTTAGTACCTGGATGGGAGACCGCCTGGAAATACCAGGTGCCATAGGCTACTTTTTTTGTTGTTGGCTTTGAACTGTTTTTTTCGCTTGTTTCTCAAGGCGACCATCTTGGCGTTTGTCAAGAGGGTTGGGCGTGTCTTGAAGAGAACGCTTACGGCCACATCACCCTGAAAGCACCCGATCTCGTCTGATTTCAGAGGCTTAGCAGCATCAGGCCTGGTTAGTACCTGAATGGGAGACTGCCTGGGAAGACCAGGTGACATAGAAGGATCTGGCCTGGTTAGTGTCTTGATTGGGAGATCGCCTGGGAATTCCGGATGCCGTAGGCTTCTTTTTATGTTGTTGGCTTTGACCTGTTTTTTTTCCCTTGTTTCCCAAGGTGACCATCTTGGCATTTGTCAAGAGGGTTGAGAGTGCACAAAGAAATTGCCTACGGGCACAACACCCTGAAAGCGCCCAATCTCGTTTGGTCTCAGAGGCTAAGCAGGGTTGGGCCTGGTTTGTACCTGGATGGGAGACCGCCTGGGTTTTCCAGATGCCGCAGGCTTCTTTTTATGTTGTTGGCGTTGACTTGTTTTTTTTGTTTGTTTCCCAAGGTGACCATCTTGGCGTTTGTCAACAGGGTTGAGCGTGCATTTGATCTCAGAGGCTAAGCAGGGTTGGGACATGGTTAGTACATGGATGGGAGACCGCCTGGGATTTCTCGATGCCATAGGCTTTAGTTTTAAGTTGTTGACATTGACTTATTTTTTTAATTTTTATTATTCTTTTATTAAGTAGAACAACATAAATATAACAGTCAACCATACAGCATGAGCCAGGGTCACAATTACATGCTAACAAAAAATAGGCAGCCAAATAACTCTGGGTTCTCAGAGGGGAGTCCTACAGTTTCATGCAAAAAATAGAGAAACCCCACCTCCGACATGTAGTACAGTATAACTAGTGCAACACCGTTCGGACAAATGTAATCATGGAGAACAACTGGGACCACAGCGAGCCAGCTTATCATGACCTACGTGAACCAGAGTAAAATATGAGCCGGTCATGTCCAGAACCCTGGGGTTCTTCTGGGTCCCGAAGGCTAGTAAGGAGACAAGGCATAGTCAAAAGGGAGGACGGGGGAAGAAGAGAGTGCAAAGACGGAGAGAGAGGAGGTGGGGGGATGGCGGCGGGGAAAAAAAAGAAAAATAAAGACAAAAAGGGAGGGGGGGAATGCCACCCAGGGCAGACATGGCCTACGTAGGTAAACGTTAGATGTTCAGTCGTTTTCTGGGACGGAGGCACTGCTCACCTCCCGAATGTAGTCTCGCGTAACAGTAAAATACCTCCAGGGCCTCCATGTAACACTAAATGCCTCTTCAGTGTTGTGAAGGGTGGCGGTCAATTCTTCCATCCAGAGAATATGATTGACTTTGGAATACCACAGCACCTTGGATGGGGGCTGAGGCTGCCTCCACAGTGCGGGAATGCAGGCCCGGGCGGCATTCAGGAGGTGCATCGTGAGGGTTTTTTTGTATTTTCGAACAGGCTGTTCGGTCAAGTGTAGAAGGCACACTACTGGGAACCCAAAAGTTCCTCAAGGTCGGGCATGCCCAGAAAAGGTGTCCCATGGTCCCCATATCTGAATTTCACCTCCAACAAACATCCGGGATCGATCTATCCATTTTATTCAGAAGGTATGGGACTCTATACCAGCGTGAGACTATCTTGTATCGTGATATTGGTTTGCGATGGAAGCTTTATGTACTAAGGTCAGGATCTTCCCTATCTGTTGTGGGGTAAATGTGATGCCAAAGTCCCTCTCCCATTTGTGGATAAATGGTGGGGGTTGACTCCTCCTCCTGACTACTCAATAGGTTGTACAGGAGGGAGAGGGTGTGTCGCACAGGTTCCCTTTTGTGACAGATGGATTCATAGGGTGTCAGGTCTCTAGGAGTGTAGGGGGCCCTTTGTATGGCCAGAAGAAAGTGACGAAGTTGATAAGCACTAAACAAGTCAAGCGGAGGGTCAGAAAGCTCGGCGACAGTTTGCGTGGTCGGGAGCCCTCCCGTGGGCCACATCTCTCCCAGACGCTGTTTCCCCACCACTGTCAACTGTCGCAGTTTCTTGTTGGTAAATCCCGGTGGGAAGTCTGGATTACCTATAACCGGAGTCATTGGTGATGGCAGGGGAGCAATGTGTGTGCAGCGGAACAACCTCCGCACAACAGCCAACGTAGCTCCCACTACGGGGTGACCTCTGAGGTCTTTTGGTAGGGAGGACAGGAGCCACGGGGAGGTCAATAGGGGAATGGATCCATCCTCAATCTCCATCTCCACCCCCTGCTTGTGTGGGCCATTACAATGCCAATCAACGACTCTCGCTAGCAGAGTCACTCTGTAGTATTGTCTGAGATCTGGGAGACCCAGACCCCCCTTGTCCTTTGGTCTGGCAAGCAATTGCAAATGGGCTTTGGGCAGTTTGCGCGCCCAAATAAAGTCCCGGAGCAGCAGCTGCAGTTGTCTGAAAAAAATTGGGGGTAACCGGATTGGTAATGTCTGGAACATGTATAAGATCCGAGGGAGGGCCATCATTTTGAATGCATTACAGCGCCCGAACCAGGTCAGTGTTAAAGCATGCCAGTTTCCCAAATCAGATTTCAGTCTATCCAGGAGAGGGACAAAATTAAGCAGGTACAATTGCGCTAAATCCGCTGCGATGTCAACGCCCAGTTAACGTATAGATTTTTCAGCCCAGTAGAATGGAAAAGAGGAGCGGAGCCTCTTGGCCTCACCATCCGGAACCGATATATTCAATACATATAGGCTGCCGTGTCGCTGTAGAGACGCAAGTATTTTGGGAAGCAAAATGTGTGGATTGGAGACGGAAAAAATTAGATCGTCAGCGTACGCCGCAATTTTGTGGTGTGCCGAGGGTTTGGATATGCCAGTAATATTCGGGTCATTCCAAACGTGACACATAAGTGGTTCCAGTGTCAGAATTAAAATTAGGGGAGACAGAGGGCACCCCTGCCTCGTCCCATTAGTGATGGGGAAAGAGTCCGAGCACCAATCGGTCACCCGTACCGCTGCCGATGGCGTGGAGTAAAGCGACATTTCCCAGCTCATCATGTTGGGGCCAAGACCTATATGTTCCAGGGTGGCCTGCATAAAGTGCCAGGCCACCCTGTCAAAGGCCTTCTCCGCGTCCGTTGACAACATAAGCAAGGGCCTTCCCTGTACATGCGCTGCATGGATTAAATTGAGGACTCGGGCCGTATTGTCTCTAGCTTCCGACTTATTTTTATTTTTTTGCTTGTTTCCCAAGGTGACCATCTTGGCGTTTGTCAAGAGGGTTGAAAGTGCCTGAAGAGATTGCCTACGGGCACATCACCCTGAAAGCACCCGATCTCGTTTGATGTTGGAGGCTAATAGAGTCGGGCCTTGTTAGTACCTGGATTGGAGAACGCCTGGGAATACCAGGTGTCGTAGACTTCTTTTTATGTTGTTGGCGTTGACCTGTTTTTTTTTCGCTTATTTCCCAAAGTGACCATCTTGGTGTTTGTCAAGAGGGTTGAGAGTGCCTGAAGAGATTGCCTATGGCCACATCACTCTGAAAGCACCCAATCTCGTCTGATCTTGGAGGCTAAGAAGAGTCGGGCCTGGTTAGTACCTGGATGGGAGACCACCTGGGATTACCAGTTATTGTAGGCTTCTTTTTATGTTGTTGGCGTTGATTCGTTTTCTTTTTTTTGCTTGTTTCCCAAGGTGACCATCTTGGCATTTGTCAAGAGGGTTGAGAGTGCCCAAAGAGATCGCTTACAGCAGCATCACCCTGAAAGAGCCCTATCTCTTCTCTTTTCTGAGGCTAAGAAGGGTTGGGCCTAGTTAGTACCTGGATGGGAGATGGCGTTGGAATACCAGGTGCCGTATTCTTCTTTTTATGTTGTTGACATTGACCTGTTTTGTTTTCACTTGTTTCCCAAGGTGACCATCTTGGCATTTGTCAAGAGGGTTGAGAGTGCCCGAAGAGATCACCTACGGCCCCATCACCCTGAAAGC
The DNA here is from genome assembly GCF_037356315.1 of Lithobates pipiens. Lineage (NCBI taxonomy): Eukaryota > Metazoa > Chordata > Amphibia > Anura > Ranidae > Lithobates > Lithobates pipiens. The sequence goes on along the minus strand of NW_027507791.1, from coordinate 171,715,029 downwards.
GCCCAATCTCGTCTGATCTCGGATGCTAAACAGTGTCGGGCCTGGTTAGTACCTGGATGGGAGACCGCCTGGGAATACCAGGTGCCATAGGCTTCTGTTTTTTATTTTTTTTATTTAGTAGTATGCGACATACAATGCAAAGGCAACTTCACAGAATGTGTGATACAAATAGTTACAAACAAACGATCATATTGCATGGATATCAGAGCCAATGGTAAGAAGTCTGAGGAGAATAGCACGTGTACAGCTTTGCGGTCATATCAAGATGAGATTAAAGCTCCATCTCGTTGGGATCCTCTATCACTTAAAATAGTATTGATACTAGCCCTGCTACCATCGAAGAGTTTAGATATCCATAGATAGGGGAAGAGTATTGTGTAGTAGTCAAATGGGGTCGGAACATACCATTTTCTTTTCCCTTTTTTGAGTTAAGAAGGGAAATAGTAGAACTGAAAGGAGGGAGAAGGGGAAAGAGAAGATTGGGGAAGGAAATGGCAGAAAAGGTAAAGAAGGGGTAAGGGGGTGTCGTGGGTAGAGTGGATAGGGTGGGGTCCCCTCCCAGGGAGCAAGAGACGCGCTCGGCTCACCAGCTCATCAGCTGTCCAACGTTTGGAACAGCGATCTCCAACGATCACCATGAGCTTACTATGTCTCACGGAGGTATTCTTCCGAAAAGCGAAACTGGGTCCAGTAGAACCATCTGTTCCCATGTTTTATCCCTCATTGTGGCAGTCAGGTCTTCCATTCGTTCAATATCATTTACCCTTGCGAACCACTGGGTCACCATTGGAGCAGATTGCTCTTTCCACTGACTTGGGATGCAGGCCCTAGCTGCATTGAGGAGATGTTTAAGTAAGGACTTATGATAACGCTTTCTCGACATAGGAGTTAGATTGAGAAGAACTGCTGCGGGATCATTGGCTAAGGAAATGTCTGTGAACTTGTGGATGAGTCTCAGGACAGGCTGCCAGAATGTTTGTAATTTAGGGCATTCCCAGAAAATGTGGAGAATGGTGCCAGTCTGTTGCCCACAGCGACAGCAGCGGTCAGATTGACCGGGGAATATTTTGGCCAACACCACCGGTGTACGATACCAGCGTGTGATCAGCTTAAATGAGATCTCCTGATATTTACTGCAGAGTGACGACTTATGGGCGAAAAAGAGTATTCTGTCCTTCTGTGGTTTGGAGAATGTAGTTTGTAAGTCCCTTTTCCATTTAGCTAGGAAGGGTGGATCCGTGGAGGATTGTGCGTCTGTCAGGATTTGGTAGGACCTAGAGAGGGAACCACGAATTGGGCCATCATCCAGGCAAAGTTCCTCGAAGGGGTGGAACTGTCTAGAGAAGAACGAATGGTTAGGTAGTGATCCGAGGAAATGGATTAGCTGTCTAGCTCTCCAGCTATTCAATGCAACAGGTACTTGCTCTAGCAGTATGGTCCCCATGGGAATCAAGCCCGTGGGTCCAAGAAATAGGGCTGCTCTCAGAAGCCCTTTCGGGGCTTGCCTGGTAAAGGCCTGGTCAGACAGGCCCGGAGGGAATCTAGGATGTCCAATAATTGGGGTCATAGGAGAAGGGAAGTTAGTCAGGTGGGAAAGGTGAAAAAAACTATCCATCTCGGCGAGCGAGGGGCCAATTAACGGGTGAGTAGTCACACAGGGCTCCAATGGCCTCCCCGCCCAAGGCATACCAGCCAGTGGAACCCGCGCCATCTCCTGCTCTAGCTTGACCCATAGCTTCAGTTCCCCATGCCGGTGTCTTATCACATATGGTCCCCCATTGGATAGTGTCCGCTGTGTACTGCGCATGCGCAGTACACAGCAACACAGATTCAGAAAATTGCCGAGCATGAACGGCGCCTGCGCACTGAGTCCAGGTTCTATCCCCACTATCCAAGTGGACATAGAGTAAGAATATAAAAGAGCCGAGCGCAGCGAGGCCGAGCCCGAAGCGTGGCGAGCAAAGCTCGCCTGCGAGGGACCCTCTAATATTCACAACCCTATGTCCGCTTGGATGGTGGGGCTACCACCTCCACTCACCGCGCAGGCGCCGTTCAGCTTCGGAGATTTTCCGAAGCTTCGTCTGCTCCATACTGCGCATGCGCAGTACGGCGCGGACACTATATCATGGCCGGACAGTATATGGCAGAACACCGGCACCAGTCAACCACCGGTGTCATGTGCGTCGCTGTGTAATATAGAGCAGGGTCCGGGAAGCCAATACCTCCCCGCAATTTCGGTCACAATAGCATTGCCCTACCAATACGCATATGTTTTCCGCGCCAGAGGAACTTGATAAAGATTGAGCGAACCGCATGAAAGAAAGTCTGGGGTATTTTGATAGGTAAGGCTTGTAGTAGATACAGAAGTCGTGGCCTCGCGTTCATCTTCAACACATTACAGCGTCCGAACCATGACAGAGCTAGTGGGTCCCATCTTTTAAGGTCCGCTGTAAGCCCATAGGCTTCTTTTTATGTTGTTTTTTGCTTGTTTCTCAAGGCGACCATCTTGGCATTTGTCAAGAGGTTTGGGCGTGTCTTGAAGAGAACGCTTACGGCCACATCAACCTGAAAGCACCCGATGCCGTCTGATTTCAGAGGCTAAGCAGCGTCAGGCCTGGTTAGTACCTGGATGGGAGACTCCCTGGGAAGACCAGGTGCCATAGAAGAATCTGGTCTGGTTAGTGTCTTTTTTTTTTTTAATTCTTTATTTACGGATTGCAGGTAATACAGAGACAAACTGTAAAAGACATAGATCCCTCAGTTTTCCAGGTTAACAAAAATACATAGTTAATACTTCGTGGGGGACCGGGGGAAACCTAACAACTTATGTCAGCAGCAGCCCCAGCCGTGGCTAGGCCTCCACATTATCCCACTGTAATGATCTGGCACCCCAGTGTCTACTTATAAACCAGGGCAGTCCGCGGGGCGATCCCCCTCAAGGCCCAGACTGAGGGGCCTCTAACATCGGTCACCTTCATTCTATTGGTCAAAGAGCTCAGCCGGGACCACCCCGAGGGCCGCCAACCCCTGGCTGGGAAATCGAGGGAACAAAACGAAAAGATCCTTGCAATCACCATGTATTTTAATTATACTTGGGAGTTAGGGGGTAGGGAAAGAGGGGGGAGCAAATGGGCAGGAGAAGGGGATGGGGGGCTCCAAGACAACCAACGACAACCAACGAGCAGTGTGCTCTTCCTCCCTGTCGCCTAACGCTGATGTGAGCTGTTCCATACGGTAGATGTCGCAAACTCTTGCAAACCAGTGAGACACCAGTGGAGCGGCCTGCTGTTTCCACATGCTAGGTATACATGCCCTGGCCCCACTCAGAAGATGTTTTAAGAGAGATTTATGGTACTTCTTGCTCGAGAGTGGAGTCAGATTGAGGAAGATCGCAGCTGGGTTGTTCTGGAGATCAATAGCCGTGAGGTCATAAATGATATTGAGAACCTGTCTCCAGAAATGGGCCAGTTGAGGGCATTCCCAAAAGATATGTAGTAACGTGCCGGCTTGTTCACCGCATCTCCAGCACAAAGGGCTGTGACCGGGAAACATAGCCGCCAGGACAGTGGGGGTCCTGTACCATCGGGTCAAAATTTTATAAGCTATTTCCTGGTATTTACTACATAGGGATGACTTGTGCGCAAAAAGAAGCGCGCGGTTCTTCTGGTCTGGCGAGAGCCGGACATGCAGGTCTCGCTCCCATTTTTCCACGAACACCAGGTTACCCTGGGAGAGTTGGTCCAGTAGGATGCGATATGACAGGGAAAGAGACCCTCGGGTCGGTCCCTCTCCTGAGCATACCTCCTCAAACGATGTTAGGGGTCTGCGGAATTCGCCACTGTTTGACAAAGATTTCAAGAAGTGGGAGAGTTGGGCAAGCTTCCACTGTCCCAGGGCCGTGGTTGCTAACGCCTCGTACATAGTGGAGACCGCTGTCCACATCCTAGGGCCAAGAAAAGAAGAGGCCCGCACAAGGTCCCGGTCAGGGTCGAGGCGGAAAGACTTTTCCGTCATGCCTGGTTCAAAGCGTGGGTGTCCAATAATAGGAGTCATGGGCGAAGGGAAACTGGGCACGCCCGTCAGGGTAAAATATCTGTCTAGCTCTTGTAACGTTTGCTCAATGAGTGGGTGTGCCCGCGTCGCTCCCGACCAGCCCGGTCCACTCCAGGGCAAACCTGGAAATGGTACGGATTCACGCTCCAGACGAACCCACAGCTTATCCTTCAGGTGTCTGCACCAGTCAACTACTCTGTTCATGTGCACCGCCGTATAGTACCATGCCGGATCTGGGAGGCCAATCCCTCCCTTGTCTTTTGATCTGAGCAGTAATGTTCGGCTGAGTCTTGGAGGCCTGCCCTGCCATACGTATCGAATAAAGATGGAGCGCATGGCTTTAAAAAATGATTGGGGGATTTTTATCGGTAAGGCTTGTAATAGGTACAAGAGTCTGGGCATTACATTCATTTTGAGCACATTGCATCTCCCAAACCAAGAGGTCGCCAACTTTGACCACCTCTCTAGATCTATGGCAAAATTTTTTAGAAGCGGCTGGAAATTCAATTGGAAAATCAGATGTGGGTCCGGGGGAACCTTGGTACCCAGATATTGTATAGCCCCAGTTGCCCAACGAAAGGGAAAATTAGTGCTTAGACTCGTCTGGGCGTTGGTAGACAGGGAGACGTTGAGTGCTTCCGATTTCTGTAAGTTAATTTTAAAATTTGACAGGGTGCCATATCGTCTTATTTCCGCTAAGAGATTCGGCAATGTAATGTGAGGCTCCGAGACATAGAACAAGAGGTCATCTGCAAAGGCTGCGACCTTATGGTGGTGTGAGGGGGTGTCCAGGCCCTTGATGTCTATGTTCTGCCTGATGTGGTGCAGCAAGGGTTCAAGCGATAGGACAAACAAAAGGGGGGACAACGGGCATCCCTGCCTCGTTCCATTGCCAATAGTGAAACGCGACGAGGCAAACCCATTGACCCTAACCATCGCCGTCGGTGACGAGTAAAGAGCTGTAACCCATGAAAGCATGGGGGGGTACACCCAAGCTTCGCAGGGTGGCTAGCAAAAAAGGCCAGCTCACCCTGTCAAACGCTTTTTCTGGGTCCACAGAGAGCAACATAATCGGTAGTTTAAGGCGTCTGGCGCGTTCTATAACATTGATTGTCCTGGTAGTGTTGTCTCGGGCTTCCCTGTTACGAATAAACCCCACCTGATCCAGAGGTATCAGGCGTTGGAGAATGGGCGCCAACCGCTCCGCCAGTATCTTAGTGCAGAGCTTAAGGTCGCTGTTTAATAAGGAGATGGGCCTGTAGTTCGCACAGAGAAGCGGATCCTTCTCCGGCTTGAGTATGACCGAGATGCTTGCCTGCAACAGCTCCGGTGGAAAGGTCTGGCCCTCCAATAGGGCGTTAAAAGCTGACACAAACGGCGTGGACAACAGGGAGAGGAAGGCCTTATAATAAGGGACCGTAAACCCATCTGGGCCTGGTGCCTTGCCCTTGGGTGAGTCTCTTAACGCTGCCGACAATTCCTCCGGGGAGATAGGTTGCGAGAGAAGCTCTATCTCTTCCTGTGTCAGCGACGGGAGGTTTGCCGAAGCTAGGTACTCGTCAATGGCCGCTGTGCCGGCCTGGAGGGCGTCTCCTGAGTCCCGGGGGTGCAAGTTATAAAGGGCTTCATAGAAAGATCGGAAACACTCCGCTATCTCCCGTGAATCATGAAGTTTGGCACCCGAAGGGGAGGTTATGGTTGGAATGAAGGACGCGTTGCGTTGGGCACGCAGGGAGTTCGCTAGGGACCTACTACACTTGTCTCCATATTCATAATACGTCCTGCGGACCCACATGAGTCTGGTTCTAGCCTGAAAGAGAGAGAAATCTCTGATTTGTTCTCTAAGATCTCTCACCTCTACCTCCAGCGCAGCAGTCGGCTGGGATTTGTGTCGTTGTTCACACGCATGCAACTTGGCAATAAGTTTGGAGAGAGCCTCAGTTTTGGCCACTTTGAGTCTATGACCATGTTTAATAAGAATGCCCCTAATGTAGCATTTATGAGCCGCCCATAACATGAGGGGGTTGGAAACAGAATCACGGTTATGATCAAAGTAACTTTCTAATTCCCTAAGCAGGTCTGCGTGGGTCTCAGGGTCCTTCAGGAGAGACTCGTTCAGTCTCCACCAGGACTGACCACGCGACTCCTGTTGTAGCTTCAGCATCAAAGAAATCGGGGCATGGTCAGACAGGGCTATGTGGCCTATCTGAGCGTCTGTGACCGCCGGGATAGCATTGTGGGTGACTAAAAACATATCTATACGTGAGTAAGAACCATGAGCGGTGAAAAAGAACATATAGTCCCTATCCTGTGGGTGAAGCGTACGCCACACATCGATCAGTCGGTGGGAGTGTAGCAGGTCTCTTATGTGTGAACGCGTTCTCGCAGAAATCGCAGAGGTGCCCGATGATGAGTCTCTGCGGGGGTCCAAGGTGAGGTTAAAGTCCCCCCCAACGATCAAAGTACCCTCTGAGAATGCAGCCAGGGCATCCAAGCATGCTTCTAAGGCCGGCAGCTAGTCCACATTCGGCATGTATAGGTTGGCAAGAGTAAAAGTTTGCGAGTGGAGAGTTCCCTTAATGAAGAGATATCTCCCTTCACTATCGGCTTGGACAGCTAACAGGCGCCACGGCAAGTTTTTAGCAAGAACACACACTCCTCTCGATTTGGAAGTAGGGGACGTGCTGTGGTGGGCCAGGGGGAAGTGCTTACTATAAAGCCGTGGTATTTGGTCTGTCCTGAAATGGGTCTCCTGGAGGAAAACTATTTGGGGCTTCATCCGCCACAATTCTGTCAGGCAGCTGGACCTTTTTTCAGGTACATTCAGCCCTTTCACATTCCAGGAAACCAGCTTCAGGGCCATGACGGCAGTGGTACCCGGCCGGCGGTCCCCACCAGAGTCAGTAGTAGATATAGAGTTCAAGCACAGAGGAAGAGGAGGAGAAAAAGGAAAAGCAGTAACGAAGCGGAGAAGGTCCGGAGTTAGTAGGGAGGAGGAGGGTAGGAGGGGTGGGGATAGATCGGGGAATTGCTAAAGCTCCTATCGGAGAGAACCTGCCGGTTAGGGCAGAGGGGCCTAGTGGGGGAAGAGGTAAGGCACTGCAGAGGGAGGAACTCGTCGGTGCAGTACCCCTCCAGCATCCCATGGTCCATGCAGTCGCAATCGGGCGTGCACGGAGCTTCTTTGGCATCTTAACTACGACATCAAACGCATTATAGAACATCACTGCAGCAGGTATCGGGCAGTTAACAACAGTAGAACAGTGCATAATTAGACCAACATATTAAACTTTTCAACACAGAGTATAGATAACTTTATACCACCCAGGCACCCGCCCCTCCCCCCCCCCCCCAAAAAAAAAATGGAAAAAAGGGGGGGGGGGAGGAGAGGGGGAGGGAGCGGGAACGCCGCCCAGGGGCACCCGGGGGGCACCACCAGGCAGTCCAAAAACACAAAGAGCGCCGAGACTAGGGCACCTGTAGATAAACAGTAACGAGAATGGTGAACAGTACCGCCAATAACTCAGGGCTTCGTCCAGGAAGCGCAGTGTCCAACTCTGTTCTTCCAATGTCCTTCCTCTCCCCTAGCGGGGGCGCTGGGAACAATGGCCCGTGGCATGGTAAACAACACAAAGCTGGATACTCCAGCCGTCTATGTTGGTAGAGAAAAAGAAAACAAAAAAAAAAGGGTATAACACAGGAATAACGGAAAATTACTGTACTCTCTCAGGGTTCACGATCTTGAGGGGCCTGCGATCTCTGACGTTGGGATCGACGGTGGCGTCTCACTCTCTGTGGCCTGGTTGAGGGGTTGTTCGTCGGGGCCACTGCTCCCTGGGGGACAACAGGAGCCAACCAGTCGGGGACCTGAACCGAGGGCAGGCCCAAAGCCTCCAGAAAGGACGGGACCTCCGAAGGGTGTCGTAGCGCAAGGGGCCTCCCATTTTTGCGCACTATAAGGTGAAACGGATGGCCCCACTTGTATGGAATCCTCCGTTCAGTTAGGTGTTCCAGAAGGGGTCGCAGACAGCGTCTCATCTGGAAGGTCTTGCGGGATACATCTGGCAGAAGGGTGACTTGGGCCCCGTCAAAATCAATGCTGCCTTTGCGCCACGACGCTTGCAGGACATCCTCCCTAACTGAGTAATTGTGGAGACAGCATAAAACGTCACGTGGCCGGTTCTCTGTGGGGCTCCTGGGGCCCAGGGTCCTGTGGACTCTATCAATGGCTATTACTGTGTCAGCAGCGCGGTCCAGACAGGCGTTAAATATAGCTGTAACTGTGGCTTTGAGGTCTGCCTGGCCAGTGGCTTCGGGCAAGTCTCTGATCCTGATGTTGCGTCTGCGGTTGCGATTCTCAAGGTCATCCACTAGGAGTTGCAACTGTGCCACTCTGTCAGCAAGGGTATCATGTGCGGCTTGCAGGCCAGAAACATCAGTGGTCAGGGAGGTCACATCCGATGCCAGGGTGGTCACCCGCTCGTTCGTAGCCGACACGTCACGTTTGACCCCTGCGATTTCATGTCGCAAGGTCGTTTCAATCCTGGCTGCCATACAGCTAAAGTCTGCTTTAGTGGGAAGGTTTTGGAGTAAAGCTAGGATGGCCTTGTCCCCCAATAATGCCGGTGCTGGTGGCAGCGGTGGGTCCCCCTGTGTGTCTGAGGCGAGAGCAGCCTGGCCATTCGGTCCTGGGATGAGGCTTCCACTGCGGGAGGGTCTCTGGGACAGTTGGGAGTTGTGAGGGAACCAGGGTGGCAGGCCACTATGGTCCGGGCTGTCAAGCGAGGCCATGGACAGTGAGCGGGGGAGACACGGGGACAAGTCACTAGGCGGGGAGAACGGGGGCATGTCGTGTCCCTGCATAGCAGTCTGCTCACCTTCCCTCTGTGCCGCGTGTCCTGGAGCGCCGGAGGCCGCGGGCGCCATCTTGGCTGGATCCGGCGTGGAGGCCGGAGGCTGCAGCGGGACCAAGTACATGTCCATGGCAGCAGCGGCGGACCCCGCTCGGCTGGCTGTGTTCCGCCGAAGCGCGGGGATGTCGGCGATGCCAAAATATGCGACCAGACTGTGGTAAAGGGGTGCGGAGGGGTCACGGATCGGGAGCTCCGGAAAAGAGTGTCCTCACTCCTTCATGCCTAGGCCACGCCCCCCTGGTTAGTGTCTTGATTGGGAGATCGCCTGGGAATACTGGATGCCGTAGGCTTCTTTTTATGTTGTTGGCTTTGACCTGTTTTTTTTAGCTTGTTTCCCAAGGTGACCATCTTGGCCTTTGTCAAGAGGCTTCAGAGTGCCCGAAGAGAGTGCCTACGGCCAAATCACCTATATAGTATCTTATATATAATAACTAAAAATATTATTTATTATTATAGATATAGATATATAGTATAGTGATTTGGTCGTAGGCACTCTCTTTGGGCACTCTGAAGCCTCTTGACAAAGGCCAAGATGGTCACCTTGGGAAGCAAGCTAAAAAAAACAGGTCAAAGCCAACAACATAAAAAGAAGCCTACGGCATCCAGTATTCCCAGGCGATCTCCCAATCAAGACACTAACCAGACCAGATCCTTCTATGGCACCTGGTCTTCCCAGGGAGTCTCCCATCCAGGTACTAACCAGGCCTGACGCTGCTTAGCCTCTGAAATCAGACGAGATCGGGTGCTTTCAGGTTGATGTGGCCGTAAGCGTTCTCCTCAAGACACGCCCAACCCTCTTGACAAACGCCAAGATGCTCACCTTGAGAAACAAGCAAAAAAAAAACAGGTCAAAGCCAACAACATAAAAAGAAGCCTATGGGCTTACAGCGGACCTTAAAAGATGGGACCCACTAGCTCTGTCATGGTTCGGACGCTGTAATGTGTTGAAGATGAACGCGATGCCACGACTTCTGTATCTACTACAAGCCTTACCTATCAAAATACCCCAGACTTTCTTTCATGCAGTTCGCTCAATCTTTATCAAGTTCCTCTGGCGCGGAAAACATATGCGTATTGGTAGGGCAATGCTATTGCGACCGAAATTGCGGGGAGGTATTGGCCCCCGGACCCTGCTCTATATTACACAGCGACGCACATGACACCGGTGGTTGACTGGTGCCGGTGTTCTGCCATATACTGTCCGGCCATGATATAGTGTCCGCGCCGTACTGTGCATGCACAGTATGGAGCAGACGAAGCTTCGGAAAATCTCCGAAGCTGAACGGCGCCTGCGCGGTGAGTGGAGGTGGTAGCCCCACCATCCAAGCGGACATAGGGTTGTGAATATTAGAGGGCCCCTCGCAGGCGAGCTTCGCTCGTCACGCTTCGGGCTTGGCCTCGCTGCGCTCGGCTCTTTTATATTCTTACTCTACGTCCACTTGGATAGTGGGGATAGAACCTGGACTCAGTGCGCAGGCGCCGTTCATGCTCGGCAATTTTCGGAATCTGTGTTGAAACGCTACTGGGAACCCAAAAGTTCCTCAAGGTCGGGCATGCCCAGAAAAGGTGTCCCATGGTCCCCATATCTGAATTTCACCTCCAACAAACATCCGGGATCGATCTATCCATTTTATTCAGAAGGTATGGGACTCTATACCAGCGTGAGACTATCTTGTATCTTGATATTGGTTTGCGATGGAAGCTTTATGTACTAAGGTCAGGATCTTCCCTATCTGTTGTGGGGTAAATGTGATGCCTAAGTCCCTCTCCCATTTGTGGATAAATGGTGGGGTCGACTCCTCCTCCTGACTACTCAATAGGTTGTACAGGAGGGAGAGGGTGTGTCGCACAGGTTCCCTTTTGTGACAGATGGATTTATAGGGTGTCAGGTCTCTAGGAGTGTAGGGGGCCCTTTGTATGGCCAGAAGAAAGTGACGAAGTTGATAAGCACTAAACAAGTCAAGCGGAGGGTCAGAAAGCTCGGCGACAGTTTGCGTGGTCGGGAGCCCTCCCGTGGGCCACACCTCTCCCAGACGCTGTTTCCCCATCACTGTCAACTGTCGCAGTTTCTTGTTGGTAAATCCCGGTGGGAAGTCTGGATTACCTATAACCGGAGTCATTGGTGATGGCAGGGGAGCAATGTGTGTGCAGCGGAACAACCTCCGCACAACAGCCAACGTAGCTCCCACTACGGGGTGACCTCTGAGGTCTTTTGGTAGGGAGGACAGGAGCCACGGGGAGGTCAATAGGAGAATGGAACCATCCTCAATCTCCATCTCCACCCACTGCTTGTGTGGGCCATTACAATGCCAATCAACGACTCTCGCTAGCAGAGTCACTCTGTAGTATTGTCTGAGATCTGGGAGACCCAGACCCCCCTTTCCTTTGGTCTGGCAAGCAATTGCAAACGGGCTCTGGGCGGTTTGCGCGCCCAAATAAAGTCCCGGAGCAGCACCTGCAGTTGTCTGAAAAAAATTGGGGGTAACCGGATCGGTAATGTCTGGAACATGTATAAGATCCGAGGGAGGGCCATCATTTTGAATGCATTACAGCGCCCGAACCAGGTCAGTGTTAAAGCATGCCAGTTTCCCAAATCAGATTTCAGTCTATCCAGGAGAGGGACAAAATTAAGCAGGTACAATTGCGCTAAATCCGCTGCGATGTCAACGCCCAGTTAACGTATAGATTTTTCAGCCCAGTAGAATGGAAAAGCGGACCGGAGCCTCTTGGCCTCACCATCCGGGACCAATATATTCAATACAGCCGACTTGGCGCAATTGTTTTTATAGTTTGATAGGCTGCCGTGTCGCTGTAGAGACGCAAGTATTTTGGGAAGCAAAATGTGTGGATTGGAGACGGAAAAAATTAGATCGTCAGCGTACGCTGCAATTTTGTGGTGTGCCGAGGGTTTGGATATGCCAGTAATATTCGGGTCATTCCGAACGTGACACATAAGTGGTTCCAGTGTCAGAATTAAAATTAGGGGAGACAGAGGGCACCCCTGCCTCGTCCCATTAGTGATGGGGAAAGAGTCCGAGCACCCCTCGGTCACCCGTACCGCTGCCGACGGCGTGGAGTAAAGCGACATTACCCAGCTCATCATGTTGGGGCCAAGACCTATATGTTCCAGGGTGTCCTGCATAAAGTGCCCGGCCACCCTGTCAAAGGCCTTCTCCGCGTCCGTTGACAACATAAGCAAGGGCCTTCCCTGTACATGCGCCGCATGGATTAAATTGAGGACTCGGGCCGTATTGTCTCTAGCTTCCGACTTATTTATATTTTTTTGCTTGTTTCCCAAGGTGACCATCTTGGCGTTTGTCAAGAGGGTTGAAAGTGCCTGAAGAGATTGCCTGCGGGCACATCACCCTGAAAGCACCCGATCTCGTTTGATGTTGGAGGCTAATAGAGTCGGGCCTTGTTAGTACCTGGATGGGAGACCGCCTGGGAATACCAGGTGTCGTAGACTTCTTTTTATGATGTTGGCGTTGACCTGTTTTTTTTTCGCTTATTTCCCAAAGTGACCATCTTGGTGTTTGTCAAGAGGGTTGAGAGTGCCTGAAGAGATTGCCTATGGCCACATCACTCTGAAAGCACCCAATCTCGTCTGATCTTGGAGGCTAAGAAGAGTCGGGCCTGGTTAGTACCTGGATGGGAGACCACCTGGGATTACCAGTTATTGTAGGCTTTTTTTTATGTTGTTGGCGTTGATTCGTTTTCTTTTTTTTGCTTGTTTCCCAAGGTGACCATCTTGGCATTTGTCAAGAGGGTTGAGAGTGCCCGAAGAGATCACCTATGGCCCCATCACCCTGAAAACGCCCAATCTTGTCTGATCTCGGATGCTAAACAGTGTCGGGCCTGGTTAGTACCTGGATGGGAGACCGCCTGGGAATACCAGGTGCCATAGGCTTCTGTTTTTTTTATTTTTTATTTAGTAGTATGCGACATACAATGCAAAGGCAACTTCACAGAATGTGTGATACAAATAGTTACAAACAAATGATCATATTGCATGGATATCAGAGCCAATGGTAAGAAGTCTGAGGAGAATAGCACGTGTACAGCTTTGCGGTCATATCAAGATGAGATTAAAGCTCCATCTCGTTGGGATCCTCTACCACTTAAAATATTATTGATACTAGCCCTGCTACCCTCGAAGAGTTTAGATATCCATAGATAGGGGAAGAGTATTTTGTAGTAGTCAAATGTCTAACAAATATTTTGAATAGTTGTAGTTCTCCACATTAACTGTCACATTGATATCACCACTGACAACACACCACTTTTTAACAGCACCAAAATATGAAAAAAGCACTTTATATGTTTCAAAAGTAGTTGCATTAGCAAAAAATAAAGTCCTGTCTTCTTTACACGCTAGCTTTTCTGTATACATTAATCTCTCTGTGTACACCAGCCACTCAATATAGACTAGCCTCTCTGTCTTCTGTATACAGGTGCCCGTAATCTATATACACTAGCCTGCCTTCTTTTTACAATAGTCTCGGTGTCCCAGCCTCTCTGCATACACTAGCCTCACTGAATTCCCCAGACTGTCTTCTGTATACACAAGCCTATCTGTAAAAAAAAATAGCCGGTCTTCTGCATACTCTAGCCTCTCTGTGTAACACAGTCTCTGGATTCCCTAGCCTACATCTCTGCATACCCAGGACCTTCCTCTGTATAATCTAGCCTATCTGTATACACTAGCCTGTCTTTTGTACAAATTAGCTTCTCTGTAGCCGGTCTTCTGTATACACGAGCCTCACTGTCTACTCTTGGTTGTCTTTTGTATACACTAGCATCTCTTTATACATTAGCTCTCTGTATACCCAAGCCTCTCTGTATACACTAGTCCACCGGTATACACTAGCAAGTCTGCATACACTAGCCTCTCTTTGCAACTCAACTTCTCTCTCTGTATACCTTAGCCTCCATCTCTGCATACCCAGGACGTTCTTCTCTATAATCTAGCCTATTTGTATACACTAGCCTGTCTTTTGTACACATTAGCCTCTCTGTATAAACTAGCCGGTCCTCTGTATACACTAGTCCATCTGTATACACTAGCAAGTATGCGTACTCTAGCCTCTCTCTCTGTATACCTTAGCCTCCATCTCTGCATACCCAGGACGTTCTTCTGTATAATCTAGCCTATCTGTATAATCTAGCCTATCTGTATACACTAGCCTGTCTTTTGTACACATTTGCCTCTCTGTATAAACTAACCGGTCTTCTGTATACACTAGTCCGCCTGTATACACTAGCAAGTATGCATACTCTAGCCTCTCTCTCTGTATACCCTAGCCTCCATCTCTGCATACCCAGGACGTTCTTCTGTATAATCTAGCCTATCTGTATACACTAGCCTGTCTTTTGTACACATTAGCCTCTCTGTATAAACTAGCCGGTCCTCTGTATACACTAGTCCATCTGTATACACTAGCAAGTCTGTGTAACCAAGCCTCTCTCTCTGCATACCCTAGCCTCCATCTCTTGCATAAACCAGGACCTTCTTCTGTATAATCTAGCCTATCTGTATACACTAGCCTGTCTTTTGTACACATTAGCCTCTCTGTGTAAACTAGCCGGTCTACTGTATACACTAGTCCATCTGTATACACTAGCAAGTCTGCATACTCCTGCCTCTCTCTGTAACCCAGCCTCGCTCTCTCTCTCTGTATACCCTAGCCTCCATCTCTGCATACCCAGGACGTTTTTCTGTATAATCTAGCCTATCTGTATAAAGTAGCCTGTCTTTTGTACACATTAACCTCTCTGTATAAACTAGCCGGTCCTCTGTATACACTAGTCCGTCGGTATACACTAGCATCGCTTTATACATTAGCTCTCTGTATACCCAAGCCTCTCTGTATACACTAGTCCACCGGTATACACTAGCAAGTCTGCATACACTAGCCTCTCTTTGTAACCCAACTTCTCTCTCTGCATACCCAGGACGTTCTTCTCTATAATCTAGCCTATTTGTATACACTAGCCTGTCTTTTGTACACATTAGCCTCTCTGTATAAACGAACCGGTCTTCTGTATACACTAGTCCGCCTGTATACACTAGCAAGTATGCATACTCTAGCCTCTCTCTCTGTATACCCTAGCCTCCATCTCTGCATACCCAGGACGTTCTTCTGTATAATCTAGCCTATCTGTATACACTAGCCTGTCTTTTGTACACATTAGCCTCTCTGTATAAACTAGCCGGTCCTCTGTATACACTAGTCCGTCTGTATACACTAGCAAGTCTGTGTAACCAAGCCTCTCTCTCTGCATACCCTAGCCTCCATCTCTTGCATAAACCAGGACCTTCTTCTGTATAATCTAGCCTATCTGTATACACTAGCCTGTCTTTTGTACACATTAGCCTCTCTGTGTAAACTAGCCGGTCTACTGTATACACTAGTCCATCTGTATACACTAGCAAGTCTGCATACTCCTGCGTCTCTGTGTAACCCAGCCTCGCTCTCTCTCTCTGTATACCCTAGCCTCCATCTCTGCATACCCAGGACGTTCTTCTGTATAATCTAGCCTATCTGTATAAAGTAGCCTGTCTTTTGTACACATTAACCTCTCTGTATAAATTAGCCGGTCCTCTGTATACACTAGTCCGTCGGTATACACTAGCATCTCTTTATACATTAGCTCTCTGTATACCCAAGCCTCTCTGTATACACTAGTCCACCGGTATACACTAGCAAGTCTGCATACACTAGCCTCTCTTTGTAACCCAACTTCTCTCTCTGCATACCCAGGACGTTCTTCTCTATAATCTAGCCTATTTTTATACACTAGCCTGTCTTTTGTACACATTAGCCTCTCTGTATAAACTAGCCGGTCCTCTGTATACACTAGTCCATCTGTATACACTAGCAAGTATGCGTACTCTAGCCTCTCTCTCTGTATACCTTAGCCTCCATCTCTGCATACCCAGGACGTTCTTCTGTATAATCTAGCCTATCTGTATAATCTAGCCTATCTGTATACACTAGCCATCCATCTCTGCATACCCAGGACGTTCTTCTCTATAATCTAGCCTATTTGTATACACTAGCCTGTCTTTTGTACACATTTGCCTCTCTGTATAAACTAACCGGTCTTCTGTATACACTAGTCCGCCTGTATACACTAGCAAGTATGCATACTCTAGCCTCTCTCTCTGTATACCCTAGCAAGTCTGCATACTACTGCCGCTCTGTGTAACCCAGCCTCACTCTCTCTCTGTATACCCTAGCCTCCATCTCTGCATACCCAGGACGTTCTTTTGTATAATCTAGCCTATCTGTATAAACTAGCCTGTCTTTTGTACACATTAGCCTCTCTATATAAACTAGCCGGTCCTCTGTATACACTAGTCCGTCTGTATACATTAGCAAGTCTGTGTAACCAAGCCTCTCTCTCTGCATACCCTAGCCTCCATCTCTTGCATAACCAGGACCTTCTTATGTATAATCTAGCCTATCTGTATACACTAGCCTGTCTTTTGTACACATTAGCCTCTCTGTATAAACTAGCCGGTCTACTGTATACACTAGTCCATCTGTATACACTAGCAAGTCTGCATACTCCTGCCTCTCTGTGTAACGCAGTCTCTCTCTCTGTATACCCTAGCCTCCATCTCTGCATACCCAGGACGTTCTTCTGTATAATCTAGCCTGTGTTTTGTACACTTTAGCCTCTCTGTATAAACTAGCCGGTCTTCTGCATACACGAGTCTCTCTGTATACCCTTGGATGTCTTTTGTATACACTAGCTGCTCT
This sequence comes from Lithobates pipiens, assembly GCF_037356315.1. NCBI lineage: Eukaryota > Metazoa > Chordata > Amphibia > Anura > Ranidae > Lithobates > Lithobates pipiens. Next base: position 171,698,297 of record NW_027507791.1, on the reverse strand, counting down.
TTATACATTAGCTCTCTGTATACCCAAGCCTCTCTATACACTAGTCCGTCTGTATACACTAGCAAGTCTGCATACACCAGCCTCTCTGTGTAACCCAGATTCTCTCTCTGCATACCCAAGATGTTCTTCTCTATAATCTAGCCTATTTGTATACACTAGCCTGTCTTTTGCACACATTAGCCTCCCTATATAAACTAGCCGGTCTACTGTATACACTAGTCCGTCTGTATACACTAGCAAGTATGCATACTCTAGCCTCTCTCTCTGTATACCCTAGCCTCCATCTCTGCATACCCAGGACGTTCTTCTGTATAATCTAGCTTATCTGTATACACTAGTGTATACAGACAGACTAGTGTATACAGAGGACCGACTAATGTGTACAAAAGACAGGCTAATGTATACAGATAGGCTAGATTATACAGAAGAACGTCCTGGGTATGCAGAGCGCTCAGCTTCAAGGTATGGCCAACGTGAGTAATATGAGGGACACTCCTCACCCCCGCCCCCACCTACCAGATCTGAGTTTCATCCCCTTGCCCTCTTTGCCCCGGTCATCTGGTGGCAGTTTTATGCACTCCCTGGCCCCCACCCTTTCATAATCCTTACTGACCTTTCTTTCCGCTGCTCACAGGAACACACTGGATGACTTGTCTAATTAACCAACTTGTACAAGACACCGCTATCCTCCTGTCTGACACCGGTCCTCCTTGGAGGCTTTACCCCTCACTGTGTGGGTGGTCCCTGCCTCTCCCTGGATGCTCCACATATACCACAACGACATTGTCAGAGGGGCACCACTTGACAGGACACGGGGCTGTCATTCCGGTGGCATCTCCCATTGGAGGAAGGGATGATGGCCCCAACCCCTTGGCAGCAGGTTCTTTCATGTACAGACCAGGGCGGCTCATCTTCCCTTCTGGAGTCTTGACCTTAGATGGGGGAGTTGCACTTTGGGGGGTCTGAGTGATACCTAATGCGCTGTACTGGAAGGGCCTCGACATTCCCGCATATGTGTCCCCTCCCCCTGGATGCGCCCCTTGTCCCCCCCTCTGGCTCCCACCTACTCTTTGCCGACATTGCCTTCTGCAGCTTTCGGGGACCCTGGATGACTTATTTATTGAGCCTATTGGTACGAGACACTGCTTCCCTCCAGGGTGACTCTGGACCCCCCTGGAGGATTTACCCCTTACTGTTTGGGCGGTCCCAGCCTCCCTCTGGATGCTCTACACAGCCCCCGATGGCGATGCAGGAGAGACACTAATTGGCGGGCCCCAGGACTGCTGCTCGGGTGAAGTCTCCCATTGGATGGAGGGATGGTGGCCCTAGCCCCTTGCCTGCCGGATTTTCCATGCACCGACCAGGGCTGCTCCTCTTTCATCTTGATGTGGTGACCATGGAGGGGAGGAGTTTAAATTTATGGGGTCCGGGTGTTTGCTGGTGGGAGTGCGCTAAAGGACTTGACATTTCTGCATGTTTGTCCCCTCTCCTCTGTTTCCCCCTCCCTTCCCTCCCTTACCACCCTTCCCTTCCCTCCTTTCCCTCCCCCTTTCCCCCTTACACTCCCCCTTTCCCCCTTCCACTCCCCCTTTCCCCCCTTCCCTGCCCCTTTTCCCCCCGGGGCGTGGACGGGGGAGAGGGGGTAAGGAGAGGACAATCTGCCAAAGGGAGAAATGCATTTGTTCGGGGACTGCATGTACTTTAGGGGTATGGGACGGGGGTGGTGGATCCCATTCTGTGATGCCTTTTCTGTTGTGACGGGCTCCCTCGTGCATGCCTATGTTTAGGGTGAGCCGAGGAGACCCCTCAGTGCTGACAGTTATATGCTCTACCTCTGTTTTGGTTATACTACTGTTTTTTGTTTCTTTGATGTTACTGATTGTCTTTTATTTGCATACCGGTATCAGACGTGACATTTACCACTGCCGGGACTGGGGGGACTAGGATTCGGGGGCTCCCTCTCCGACCTGTCTACCCAATAACCCAAGTAGGACAGCGCTTTAAACCCAGTGTACATCTGGTAAGCGCTATAGCATAATTGTGCTGTTTTAGTATACCCTTCCTGTACTGTTGAGTGCGGACAACCCTTAATTTCCCTCTCCCCCTGGGGTTGAGGTGCCCGGCCTCTTTTTCCCTTTACCTTTCCTTCCATTTGCCCTTCCTTTCTCCCCCTTAGTTCCCGCCATGCATTACCTACCCAAAACCTACCTTGGTTCAACTTTCTTTGCTTTTCTCTGACGTCCCCCTCCCCTTCCCCGAGGAGCGATGGGAGACTCAGTCAAGGTCACCTCTCTAAACGTTAAGGGACTGAACTCCCCTGAAAAATGGTGGATCCTCCTGTGAGAACTGAACACATCCTGTACTGATGTGGCCTTTATACAAGAAACACATTTTAAAAATACTAGCCTCCCCTTTCTATGGTCGAGATCCTTCCCTAAGGTCTACCACTCTACTAACCCCTCCTCTCCATTCTGATCTCTAGCAGGCTCCCCTGGGTTCTCCAGGATTCTCTGGTGGACCCTGGGGGCCAATATCTTTTTCTTAGGGGCCACATTGGAGAGCGCCTTTTTACATTTGCCACTGTGTACGCTCCCAATGATCACCAAGACACGTTCCTCAGAACTACCCTGCACAGATTATGTGACTTTCGGGAGGGCCAATTGATATTAGGTGGGGACTTTAATGTCCCCTTTCGCCATCGGTTGATACTTCTGCCTCTTGCTCCTCGCTCCCTACCCCTCACCTAGGTCTCTATTCTGGCACCTTAATGAGAGCCTCCTCCAGATACCGGAAGTTTTAGCAGATGTGACCAGGGAATTGGACCTTTATTTCCAAGAAAACTAAAGCAGGACTGTGACCCGGGGATAATTTGGGAGGCTCACAAGTCAGTACTCCGCAGGGTACTTATCAGGCACGGGGCGCGCATCAAACGAACACGGAAGGAACAGCTTGCTAATCTGTTTCGTGAACTTGCCTCTGTGGAAGCGAAACATAAACATACCCCCTTACGGACCTTAGAGATTGAATTGGGGACACTCCATACCCATATTGCTGTCCTACTCCATTATAAAGCGAAAGCGGCACTCCAGTTTTGTCGTAAACTGGCGTAGGAGTCAGAGGACAAATGCAGAAAAATCTTAGCCAGGTCGGTAAAGGAGTTGAAATCTGGCTCTTACATACCACAGTTGATAGATGAGAATGGCCAGAGGGCTCTACCCCAACCCAAATAGTCGAAGTCTTTGAAAAATGTTACTCTGTTTTCTACAACCTGCCCGATTCAGGGTCTGGACAGGACAATATAGACAGATATGTAACCGGTTCTGGTCTACCAACCCTCTCATCGGAATCACGGGAGTACTTGGAGGACCCGATCACACTGGAAGAAGTCCAGACGGCTGTGGGACCTCCGAAGGTGGGTAAGGCTCCGGGCCCTGACGGATATACCGCACAATACTTTAAGACCTTCCTCCCTATTCTCGGCCCGCGCTTGGTGAATTTATTTAATACTCTGAGCTCGAATGGGGATTTTCCTGAGGATACTCTTAGAGCCCACATCTCGTTGATACCTAAGGAGGGCAAAGACCCGGGCCTATGTGGGAGCTACAGACCCATTTCCCTCCAAAATTCGGTCCTAAAACTATTCTCTAACTCCTCGCCACGTGATTGGCACATCACTTGTAGTCCCTTATACATATTGACCAGTTAGGTTTTATTCCCACCAGGGAAAATAGGGACAACACCACTAAGGTGCTTACCCTGATCCGTAAAGCAAAGTCATCTGGGACCCCTTGTCTTTTCATGAGTACTGATGCCGAGAAGGCTTTTGATCGGGTCAAATGGACATTAATGTTCTCGGTCCTTCGCCATATAGGTCTGAGTGAACGGATGCTGGCATGGATAAGTAAAATATACTCACGTACTTACATTCCACCGGACATCGCGCGTACGTTTATGTTGAACTTCCCCCCACCCCTTGTCACTAAGATCCGCAGTTTGCTTCACGGGTGGCATTCTGGCCTCCATTCCTGGTTCAGCAGATGCAATCTCATTAAAATGAACATACTCCCTAAATTTACTTATCTTTTCCAAGCTCTCCTGATCCAGATTCCAGTCCTGTTTTTTAAGCAAGTTCAATCCTTGCTCACTCAATTTAACTGGGCTCACAAAAATCCCAGACTTAAGCGTCACAGCTGACATTGTCTAAACAACAGGGAGTGTTGGTTCTCCCTAACTTGCAACGCTACTACCTGGCCTCCCATCTGGGGCGTGTATTGGACTGGAATCGAAACAAACTTTCTAAGCTCACTCCCAAATTCCGATAAGAAGCACCATGTGGTGCTATAAGTATTTACCCACAGAATTTATGTCACATCCCACTATAGGGGCTTAGTTGAAAGTCAGTCACCTGATCGCTACCCAAAACACACTCACGTCTTTGACTTCCCCCCTATTCCCTATACGTGGCCATCCAACCTTTGAACTGGGGACCCACTTAGAAATTCCAACCTAGACAATGCGTCTAAATTCGTCATTGATGGAAAATGGCCTTCTTTCTCAACCCTAACAGATCCGACAGGGCTTTTCCAACTGCCTTTTTGGAGAGCTGCGCAACGACATCATTTTCTCCATTCCATCCCCAATCCTCAAACGTTCGCCCGCCCTCAGACGGAGTTTGAGACTCTATGCAGGAGCGAAGGCCCTTTGGCCCACATTCTCTCTCAAACAGATTACCCACACTTAACCTGTCTGTCCAACTGGGAAAAGGACCTTAATTGCTAATTTTCCCCAGCACAGAGACAACACATTATCACTTTGGCTCTCAAAATGTCGCTGTGCACGAAGATACAGGAGACGAATTTTAAACTTCTCACCAGGTGGTATTTGACACCATCAAAGCTGCAGAAATGTTTCCCCTCTTCCTCGAACATATGCTGGAGGTGTGGAGAAGAAGAGGGCACGTTGCTGCACAAATTTTGGTCCTGCCTCAGCTTGGTGGACTTCTGGACAGAGCTCCGATGCATAACACAAAAATTCACAGACTTCTCCATCCAGGAAGAGGCTGCATTCTTTCTCTTGCACCATTCACAGATTCCCATTAAGAAGTACAAAAAAATCAATTTTACGGCATGTGATAAATGCGGCGAAATCCTGCATCCCTCTCTATTGGAAAAAATGTTCCCCCCCTTTCATTACCCACTGGCTTAAGAAAATAGAGGACATTAAAAAAAATGGAGGACTTGATCCTCACATCACAAGGTAAACAAGAATTTTTTAAACAAACCTGAGACATCTGGAATACCTTTATATTCTCGCTGGAAGGATGTCGCCTGCTATCGCCTTAGTGCTCTGAGCTTTCCTTGACTGGCCCCTTGGACAGTGGCTGCCATCGTGTCTCGTCCCCCCTTCTCCTTTTCTGATCTTTCAACCCTTCTCTTTTCTGCCTTCCTCCCCTATCTCTCACCCCCTCCACCCCCTCTCTCTTTTGGAAAGAGTGGAAAATTGGGAATGACGGCCCCACACCCCCCTCTGGATGGATTATGCCGGAGGGACCTGGGGTTTGTGTGACCCTGGATCTTGGTACAGTACTTTATCCGTGCCTCGAATCATTGTGATTGATGGAAGGCAGACTCACAGTTGCGAATATACCTGTATCAAGTATTGTTCAGCTGCTTTTTGCTCTGTATTTCTCTGTTGCATTATGTACTCGGGGGACCGTCTTCCCCTATTTGGAGAAAAAATTATATTTGAAAAAAAAAAGAAGCCTACGACACCTGGTATTCCCAGGCGGTCTCCCATCCAGGCATTAACCAGGCCCGACCCTGCTTAGCCTCCAATATCAGACAAGATGGAACAGATTCAGGGTGATGTGGCCGTAGCCAATATCTTCAGGCACTCTCAACTCTCTTGACAAACACCAAGATGGTCACCTTGGAAACAAGCGGAAAAAAATAGGTCAACGGCAACAACATAAAAAGAAGCCTACGGCATCTGGAAATCCCAGGCGGTCTCCCATCCAGGTACTAAACTGGTCCCAACCCTGCTTAGCCTCTGAGATCAGATGAGATTGGGCTCTTTCAGGGTGGTGTGGCCGTAGGAGATTTCTTCAGGCACTCTCAACCTTGACTAACGCCAATATGGTCACCTTGGGAAACAAACAAAAAAATCAAGTCAACGCCAACAACATGAGAAGAAGTCTGCAGCACCTAGTATTCCCAGGTGGTCTCCCATCCAGGTATTAACAAGGCCCGACACTGTTTAGTCTCTGAGATCAGACGAGATCTGGTGCTTTCAGGGTTATGTGGCCATAGGCGAGCTCTTCAAGCACTCTCAACCCTCTTGACAAACACCAAGATGGTCACCTTGGTAAACAAACAAAAAAAAAAAACAAGTCAACGCCAAGAACATAAAAATAAGCCTTCAGCACCTAGTATTCCCAGGTGGTCTCCAATCCAGGTACTAGCAAGGCCCGACCCTGTTTAGCCTCTGAGATCAGAGGAGATCGGGCGCTTTCAGGCTTATGTGCCCATAGGCAGGGCCGGATTAACATAGGGGCTATTGGAGCTGCAGCTCCAGGCCCCTTTCTCAAGATAGGCCCATTTGCCCCAAAAAAAAAAAAATCAAAAAAAAAAAAAAAAAGATCGACCTAGAGGATTTTAGCTCGGCGACCAGGAGTCACAGAGACCCCATATTTGGTGGGTATGTAGCTAAAGACCCACCCCAGCACTGGTTAAAATATGGGGCTGCTATCATCTATGGTTCCGGAGATACAGGGTTCCTTGCGCAGCCTGTCAGAAGCTACATACAGAGCGGCAGTATAAATACAAGCTGGAACACTCTGCAGCAGACTGAGAGGATGAACTCACAGAGCTCATAATAATTATTTGTATATTACTTATGATAATTAACCCCTTGGCAACCAGGCCCATTCTGAGACTTCTCTCCTACATGTAAAAATCATCATTTTTTTATGCTAGAAAATTACTCAGAACCCTCAAACATTATATATTGTTTTAGCAGAGACCCTATGGAATAAAATGGTGGTATTTGCAACTTTTTATGTTGGAAAGAAACTGTTTCATTCATAAAAAAAAACACTAAAGTTAGGACGATTTTTTGTTGTGTACTAAGCGATGCTTTACATTTTTTTACAGTTTACATGTTTAGAGTTACAGAGGAGGTCTAGTGCTAGAATTATTGCTCTCGCTCTAATGATCTTGGCGTATGTAACCTGTGTGTATCTGGCTCTGATACTAACCGGTGCCTACCCAGGGACTGACTAGTATCTCTCCCAGCCTGTCCCCACACACCCTCTCACCTGCTGCCCTGTGAATGGGGCAATCACTCCCGCAGTGTTATTCAATCACTCCCGCAGTGTTATTGTGTTCTGCCAGTGAATACAATGATTAGTGTTGCTAACTATAGGTGGCAGCACTGATTATTTTGGGGAAAACCTGACAGGCTGGTTGCACTCAAGTCGGTTAATAGGTTGACTTGTGTAAAACCAGCTAGCCCATACATAGATCGACTATGGCTGGTCTCTGCCTAATTGGTGTAATTTCAATCCATGTCTGGCCCGCTTAACCACTACACAGCCCCTAAACATCCTTCCACAAACCTTTACATTTTTCCTTCCCAGATTACTTCATCCTCCTCTCCTATACATAGTGCCCACTGTCATACTCTCCACACTTCTCTCCTATACATAGTGCCCACTGTCATACCCTCCACACTTCTCTCCTATACATAGTGCCCACTGTCATACTCTCCACACTTCTCTCCTATACATAGTGCCCACTGTCATACTCTCCACACTTCTCTCCTATACATAGTGCCCACTGTCATACTCTCCACACTTCTCTCCTATACATAGTGCCCACTGTCATACTCTCCACACTTCTCTCCTATACATAGTGCCCACTGTCATACTCTCCACACTTCTCTCCTATACATAGTGTCCACTGTCATACTCTCCACACTTCTCTCCTGTACATACTGCTCACTGTCATACCCTCCACACTTCTCTCTTATACATAACGCCCGCTGTCATATCCTACACTCTCCTCACCTGTACTTAGTGCCCACTGTCATACACTTCTCTCCTGTACATAGTGTCCACTGTCGTACCCTTCACACTCCTCTCCTATACAGTGCCCACCGACATACCCTCCATACTCCTCTCCTATACATAGTGCCCACCGCCATACCCTCCATACTCCTCTCTTATACATAGTACCCACCGCTATACCCTCCATACTCCTCTCCTGTACATACTACTCACTGTCATACCCTTCACACTCCTCTCCTATACATAGTGCCCACTGTCATACCTCCAACACCTCTCTCCTATACATAGTGCCCACTGCCATGCCTCCAACACTTCTCTCCTATACATAGTGCCCACTGTCATACCCTCCACACTCCTCTCCTGTACATACTACTCACTATCATACCCTCCATACTCCTCTCATATACATAGTGCCCGCTGTCATACACTTCTCTCCTGTACATAGTGTCCACTGTCGTACCCTTCACACTCCTCTCCTATACAGTGCCCACCGACATACCCTCCATACTCCTCTCCTATACATAGTGCCCACCGCCATACCCTCCATACTCCTCTCCTATACATAGTGCCCACCGCTATACCCTCCATACTCCTCTCCTGTACATACTACTCACTGTCATACCCTCCACACTCCTCTCCTATACATAGTGCCCACTGTCATACCTCCAACACTTCTCTCCTATACATAGTGCCCACTGCCATACCTCCAACACTTCTCTCCTATACATAGTGCCCACTATCATACCCTCCACTCCTGTACATACTACTAACTTTCATACCCTCCATACTCCTCTCCTATACATAGTGCCCACCGTCATATCCTCCCTCCACACTCCTCTCCTGTAATTACTGCTTACTGTCCTACTCTCCTGTACATAGTGCCCACTGTCATACCCTCCACACTCTTCTCTTATACATAGTGCCCAATTTCATACCCTCTACACTCCTCTGCTGTGCATACTGCCCACTGTCTTACCCTTCACACTCCTCTCCTGTACATAGTGCCTTCTGCCATACCCTCTGCACTCCTCTCATGTACATAGTGCCCACTGTTAGAACTTCCACATTCCTCTCCCTCACCTGCACATACTTCCCACTTTTATACCATCCACACTCCTCCCTTATGCCTCTTACCCACAAAAAACTGTTCTTTAAAATTATATGTTAAAATTATATGTTCCTCAATGTTACCAGCTCTAGAATGGGCACTTTTGTCAGTTCAACTAAAGGAAATCTCACAGTCCTCATATTTGTTCTGCCCCATTATTAGTACTTATTTTATTTTGTAATGACTATTGTGATGTATAGAGGAACACGGGGGATGTCAGCTACTCTAAATATAGCACTTGTAAAAAAAGCAACCCTAAAATATATTTGAAATGTTGACAACCATGTACTTAGGCACTGCCCAAGGGCCACAGGGTCAGTAGGGCCCCATGAGAGGCTCCGGTGATAGTAAAGCGGTAGTAAACTTTTCTAACATTACTACTTTTTAGAGGCCCTTGGGGAGGTTATGCCATAATGTACAAGTGTGCCCAGCATATTAGCACATTAGGGTACACTTACCTGTCAGACCTCCAGTGCTGTGCTGTGATCAGTCCGGCGGGGCCCGGGCACTTCCATCTTCACCCGGTCTTCGTTCTGGGTTCTGTGCCTTCCGTCATTTGCCTTGGCCAGGCTGCATTGATGTCATTCCCTCTTTCTCCCATCCCCCCCTTTCTCTCTCATCCTCCCTCCCTTACCCCTCACACCTCTTTCATCCCCTCTCTCTCTTTCATTTAATTTGTTATAACAAAAAATAGTTTGCATTTTTATTTATTTATTGTTTATAAAAGGCCCCATCAAAATCCTCAGCACCAGGCCCACAATGTTCTTAATCTGGCCCTGCCCATAGGCAATCTCTTTGGGCACTCTCAACCCTCTTGACAAATGCCAAGATAGTCACCTTGGGAAACAAGCGAAAAAAAAACAGGTCAATGTCAACAACATAAAAAGAAGACTACGGCACCTGGTATTCCAAAGCCATCTCCCATCCAGGGACTAACTAGGCCCAACCCTTCTTAGCCTCAGAGATGAGAAGAGATAGGGCTCTTTCAGGGTGATGCTGCTGTAAGCGAACTCTTTGGGCACTCTCAACCCTCTTGACAAATGCCAAGATGGTCACCTTGGGAAACAAGTGAAAAAAAAAAAAACGAATCAAGGCCAACAACATAAAAAGAAGCCTACAATAACTGGTATTCCCAGGTGGTCTCCCATCCAGGTACTAACCAGGCCTGACTCTTCTTAGCCTCCAAGATCAGATGAGATTGGGTGCTTTCAGAGTGCTCGGACTCTTTCCCCATCACTAATGGGACGAGGCAGGGGTGCCCTCTGTCTCCCCTAATTTTTATTCTGACACTGGAACCACTTATTTGTCACGTTCGGAATGACCCGAATATTACTGGCATATCCAAACCCTCGGCACACCACAAAATTGCGGCGTACGCTGACGATCTAATTTCTTTCGTCTCCAATCCACACATTTCGCTTCCCAATATACTCGCGACTCTTCGGCGATACGGCAGCCTATCAAACTATAAAATCAATTGCACCTTTGGCTGTATTGAATATATCGGTCCCGGATGGTGAGGCCAAGAGGCTACGCTCCGCTTTTCCATTCTACTGAGCTGAAAAATCTATACGTTACCTGGGCGTTGACATCGCAGCGGATTTGGCGCAATTGTACCCGCTTAATTTTGTCCCTCTCCTGAATAGACTGAAATCTGATTTGGGAAACTGGCATGCTTTAACACTGACCTGGTTCAGGCGCTGTAATGCATTCAAAATGACGGCCCTCCCGCGGATCTTATACTTGTTCCAGACATTACCGATCCGGTTACCCCCAATCTTTTTCAGACATCTGCAGGTGCTGCTCCGGGACTTTATTTGGGCGCGCAAACCGCCCAGAGCCCGTTTGCAATTGCTTGCCAGACCAAAGGACAAGGGGGGTCTGGGTCTCCCAGATCTGAGACAATACAACAGAGCGACTCTGCTAGCGAGAGTCGTTGATTGGCATTGTAATGGCCCACACAAGCAGTGGGTGGAGATGGAGATTGAGGATGGATCCATTCCCCTATTGACCTCCCCGTGGCTCCTGTCCTCCCTACCAAAAGACCTCAGAGATCACCCCGTAGTGGGAGCTACGTTGGCTGTTGTGCGGAGGTTGTTCCGCTGCACACACATTGCTCCCCTGCCGTCACCAATGACTCCGGTTATAGGTAATCCAGACTTCCCACCGGGATTTACCAACAAGAAACTGCGACAGTTGACAGTGGTAGGGAAACAGCGTCTGGGAGAGGTGTGGTCCTCGGGAGGGCTCCCGACCACGCAAACCGTCGCCGAGCTTTCTGACCCTCCGCTTGACTTGTTTAATGCTTATCAACTTCGTCACTTTCTTCTGGCCATACAAAGGGCCCCCTACACTCCTAGAGACCTGACGCCCTATGAATCCATCTGTCACAAAAAGGAACCTGTGCAACACACCCTCTCCCTCCTGTACAACCTATTAAGTAGTCAGGAGGAGGAGTCGACCCCACCATTTATCCACAAATGGGAGATTGCATTTGGCATCACATTTACCCCACAACAGATAGGGAAGATCCTGACATTAGTACATAAAGCTTCCATCGCAAACCAATATCAAGAATCAGGATACAAGATAGTCTCACGCTGGTATAGAGTCCCATACCTTCTGAATAAAATGAATAGATCGATTCCGGATGTTTGTTGGAGGTGTAATTCAGATACGGGGACCATGGGACACATTTTCTGGGCATGCCCGGCCTTGAGGAACTTTTGGGTGGAGGTGACCGGGACGATAAAAACTCTCAGAAATGTAGATATCGCAGACAACCCAGCAGCGTGCCTTCTACACTTGACCGAACAGCCTGTTCAAAAATACAAAAAAACCCTCACGATGCAATTCCTGAACGCCGCCCGGGCCTGCATTCCCACACTGTGGAGGCAGCCTCAGCCCCCATCCAAGGTGCTGTGGTATTCCAAAGTCAATCATATTCTCCGGATGGAAGAATTGACCGCCACCCTTCACAACACTGAAGAGGCATTTAGTGATACATGGAGGCCCTGGAGGTATTTTACTGGTACCTGAGACTACATTTGGGAGGTGAGCAGCGCCCCTGTCCCAGAAAACGACTGAACATCTAACGTTTACCTACGTAGGCCAAGTCTGCCCTGGGTGGCATTCCCCCCCTCCCTTTTTGTCTTTATTTTTCTTTTTTTCCCCGCCGCCATCCCGCCCCCCTCTTCTCTCTCCGTCTTTGCACTCTCTTCTTCCCCCGTCCTCCCTTTTCACTATGCCTTGTCTCCTTACTAGCCTTTGGGACCCAGAAGAACCCCAGGGTTCTGGACACGACCGGCTCATATTTTACTTGGTTCACATAGGTCATGATAAGCTGGCTCGCTGTGGTCCCAGTTGTTCTCCATGATTACATTTGTCCGAACGGAGCTGCATTAGTTATACTGTACTACATGTCGGAGGTGGGGTTTCTCTCTTTTCTGCATGAAACTCTAGGACTCCCCTCTGAGAACCCAGAGTTATTTGGCTGCCTATTTTTTGTTACCATGTAATTGTGACCCTGGGTCATGCTGTATGGTTGACTGTTATATTTATGTTGTTCTACTTATACTTAATAAAAGAATAAAACAAAAAAAAAAAAAAAGTCAATGCCAACAACTTAAAAAAAAAGCCTATGGCATCGAGAAATCCCAGGCGGTCTCCCATCCCGGTACTAACCAGGTCCCAACCCTGCTTAGCCTCTGAGATCAAATGAGATTTGGCTCTTTCAGGGTGATGCAGCCATAGTAGATTTTTTCAGGCACGCTCAACCCTCTTGACAAATGCCAAGATGGTCACCTTAGGAAACAAACAAAAAAAACAAGTCAACACCAACAACATAAAAAGAAGCCTACCGCACCTAGTATTTCCAGGCGGTCTCCCATCCAGGTATTAACAAGAGGCGGCCCTTTCTAGCCTCTGAGATCAGCGGAGATTGGGCGCTTTCAGGGTGATGTGCCCATAGGCAATCTCTTTGGGCACTCTCATCCCTCTTGAAAAATGCCAATATAGTCACCCTGGGAAACAAGCGAAAAAAAACAGGTCAACGCCAACAACATAAAAAGAAGAATACGGCACCTGGTATTCCAAGGCCGTCTCCCATTCAAGTACTAACTAGGCCCAACCCTTCTTAGCCTCTGAGATCAGAAGAGATATGGTGCTTTCAGGGTGATGTGGCTGTAAGCGATCTCTTTAGGCACTCTCAACCCTCTTGACAAATGCCAAGATGATCACTTTGGGAAACAAGCGAAAAAAACAGGTCAACACCAACAACATAAAAAGAAGCCTGCGGCATCTGGAAAACCCAGGCGGTCTCCCATCCAGATACAAACCAGGCCCAACCCTGCTTAGCCTCTGAGACCAAGCGAGATTGGGCGCTTTCAGGGTGTTGTGCTCGTAGGCAATTTCTTTGTGCACTCTCAACCCTCTTGACACATGCCAAGATGGTCACCTTGGGAAACAAGGGAAAATAAAACAGGTCAACGCCGACAACATAATGAGAAGCCTACGGCACCTGGTATTCCCAAGCTGTCTCCCATCCAGGAACTAACCAGGCCCATCGCTGCTTAGCCTTCGAGATCAGATGAGATTGGGATCTTTCAGGGTGATTTGGCCGTAGGCACTCTCTTTGGGCACTCTGAAGCCTCTTGACAAAGGCCAAGATGGTCACCTTGGGAAACAAGCTAAAAAAAACAGGTCAAAGCCAACAACATAAAAGAAGCCTACGGCATCCAGTATTCCCAGGCGATCTCCCAATTAAGACACTAACCAGACCAGATCCTTCTGTGGCACCTGGTCTTCCCAGGCAGTCTCCCATCCAGGTACTAACCAGGCCTGACGCTGCTTAGCCTCTGAAATCAGACGAGATCGGGTGCTTTCAGGTTGATGTGGCCGTAAGCTTTCTCTTCAAGACACGCCCAACCCTCTTGACAAACGCCAAGATGGTCGCCTTGAGAAACAAGCAAAAAAAACAGGTCAAAGCCAACAACATAAAAAGAAGCCTATGGGCTTACAGCGGACCCTAAAAGATGGGACCCACTAGCTCTGTCATGGTTCGGACGCTGTAATGTGTTGAAGATGAACGCAATGCCACGACTTCTGTATCTACTACAAGCCTTACCTATCAAAATACCCCAGACTTTCTTTCATGCGGTTCGCTCAATCTTTATCAAGTTCCTCTGGCGCGGAAAACATATGCGTATTGGTAGGGCAATGCTATTGCGACCGAAATTGCGGGGAGGTATTGGCTTCCCGGACCCTGCTCTATATTACACAGCGACGCACATGACACCGGTGGTTGACTGGTGCCGGTGTTCTGCCATATACTGTCCGGCCATGATATAGTGTCTGCGCCGTACTGCGCATGCGCAGTACGGAGCAGACGAAGCTTCGGAGATTTTCATGCGCGGTGAGTGGAGGTGGTAGCCCCACCATCCAAGTGGACATAGGGTTGTGAATATTAGAGGGCCCCTCGCAGGCGAGCTTCGGGCTTGGCCTCGCTGCGCTCGGCTCTTTTATATTCTTTTATATTCTTACTCTATGTCACATACTCACAGTCCCGGTACAAATATGCAAAATAGAGCAAAAGAGTACATGGTTTATTTTGATGTATGATAGTTTTATTGCATGCTTGATGTGGATGATTAAAATCGTGTAGTGATCTATATTTAGCATAAGAATGAAAAGGCATAACATGGCAATGAGACAAAATCCATTAGAGATGTGAGCTAGATGAAATGATGAAATGTCTCTGTATAGCCCAGATTGTCTTCTGTTATCACTTAGCCTACCCTCTAAATTCACTAGCCTCTCTATATACACCAGCATGTTTACACTAGCCGGTCTTCTGCATACAATAGCCTGTCTTCGATATACACTAGCCTATGTTCTGAATACACTAGCCCGTCTTCTGTCTTCTGTATGCCCTAGCCTGTCTTCTGTATACATTAGTCTCTCTGTATAAACTAGCATCTCTGTATACCCCAAACTGTCTTCTGTAAAAACTTGTCTCTCTTTATAGCCTGTCTAGCCTTTCTTCTGTACACACTAGCTTCTCTGTATACACTAACCAGGCTTCTATATACAATAGCTTCACTCTATGCACTAGCCTCTCTGTATAATCTAGCCTCTCTATATACCCTAGATAGTGTTCTGCATCTCCGTAGTGGTAGCCTCTCCGTAGAAGCCAGCCTTTATTCTGTATTCACTAGCCTTTCTTCTGTATGCTGTAGTCTTCTATATATACTAGCTTCTCTGTACACCCTTGCATCTCTGTAATACACTAAACGCCTCTGTATACCACAGCCTGTCTTCTGTATACACTAGACTGTAAACACTAGCTAGAATACACCAGCCTGTCTTCTGTACCCACTAGAATCTCTGTATACACTACCCAGTCTTCTGTATACACTGTCAGCTTGGATGTATACCCAAGCCTGTCTTCTGTATACACTAGTCTCTCTATATGCACTGTCCTATCTGTATACACGCGACTCTCTCTATACACTAACCTCTCTATATACACTAACATCTTTGTATATACTAGCCTCTCTTTAAATTAGCCTCTCTGTGTACCCCAGCCTCATTGTTTACTCTAGCATCTCTGTATACTCAAGCCTATCTGCATACACGAGTCTGTATTCTGTATTCACTAGCCTGTATTCACTAGCCTTATATATACTAGCTTCTCGCTTCTCTGTACACCCTTGCATTTCTGTACACTAGACTCTCTGAATACACTAAACCCTCAGTATACCACAGCCTGTCTTCTGTATACATTAGACTGTAAAAACTAGCTAGAATACACCAGCCTGTCTTCTTTACCCAATAGACTCTCTGTATGCACTACCCAGTCTTCTGTATACACTGTCAGCTTTGATGTATACCCAAGCCTGTCTTCTGTATACACTAGTTTCTCTATATGCACTGTCCTTTCTGTATACTCTCGACCCTCTCTATACATTAACCTCTCTATATACACTAACATCTTTGTATATACTAGCCTCTCTTTAAATTAGCCTCTCTGTGTACCCCAGCCTCACTGTTTACTCTAGCATCTCTGTATACTCAAGCCTATCTACATACACGAGTCTTCTGTATTGTGTATTAACTAGCCTTTCTTCTGTATGCTGTAGTCTTCTATATATACCAGCTTCTCTGTACACCCTTGCATCTCTGTAAACACTGTGTAAACTAGCCAGTCTTATGTATACACTCGCCGACTGTATACACTAGACTCTCTGAATACACTAAACTCTCTGTATACCACAGCCTGTCTTCTGTATACACTAGACTGTAAAAACTAGCTAGAATACACCAGCCTGTCTTCTGTACCCACTAGACTCTCTGTATACACTACCCAGTCTTCTGTATAGAATGTCAGCTTTCATGTATACCCTTTCTGTATACACTAGCTTCTCTATATGCACTGTCCTTTCTGTATACACTCGACTCTCTCTATACACTAACCTCTCTATATACACTAACATCTTTGTATTTGTCTTTAAACTAGCCTCTCTGTGTACCCCAGCCTCACTGTTTACTCTAGCATCTCTGTATACTCAAGCCTATCTACATACACGAAACCTGTATTCTGTATTCACTAGCCTTTCTTCTGTATGCTGTAGTCTTCTATATATACCAGCTTCTCTGTACACCCTAGCACTGTAACAGTGCTAGGTTCCTGTATTACAGAAACAGAACACCAGCAATAAGGTGTATACTGTGCAGGAGGCACACAACACCGACTCTAACTTCTGCACTGCAGATGCATGTATTGCAGAAATTGAACACCAGTAATAAAGGGTAGCTTCAGGTGTGTACTGTGCAGGAGGCACATAACACCCACTGTAACAGTGCTAGGTTCCCAAGCAGTAAAGACACTGTCCCTGCCTATCGTCCTCTTTCCCTGACCACCGCAACACACTATACAAGGCCGCCGTGCTGGCGGCCTTATATAGTGTGGGGTGTGTACTAAACCCCCCTGAGCTATAATTGGCCACAGGAATCCTGCCTGTGGTGAATTGTGGCTCTCCTCACACAGGATGTCACATCTGTTCTTATTATATAGAACCTATTATGCTCCTCGTAAACTTTTTCAGTTTTGCCGAACGGCCGGACGCAAGTTGCCCCCGGTGCGGGAACATGGGGGGAGACATGATGCACATGTTTTGGAGATGCCCGAAGTTGATCCGCTACTGGACAGAGGTGACAGGAACCATTGATCGGGTGGTTGGAACCTCCACCAGGATGGGGGCGAAGTATTGTCTCCTGGGATTAGTTGAAGGAGTTGGAAACCCGGGAAGTAGCCAGATGGCAGTTCTGAGATGCCTATTTCAGGCAAGGAAACTGATTGCCCAACCCTGCTTAGCCTCCAATGTTGGCAATGACTTGTTTTTTTTTCGCTTGTTTCCCAAGATGACCATGTTGGCGTTTGTCAAGATGGTTGAGAGTGCCCGAAGAGATCGCCTATGGCCCCATCACCTTGAAAGTGCCTGATCTTGTCTGATCTCGGAGGCTAAGCATTGTCGGGCCTGATTAGTAACTGGATGGGAGACCAACTGGGAATACCAGGTGCCGTAGGATTCTTTTTATGTTGTTGGCGTTGACATGGTTTTTTTTTTCCGCTTGTTTCCCAAGGTGATCATCTTGGCATTTGTCAAGAGGGCTGAGAGAGCCCAAAGAAATCTCCTACGGCCACATCCCCCTGAAAGCGCCCGATCTCATCTGATCTCAGAGGCTAAGCAGGGTCCGGCCTGGATAGTACCTAATTAAAGGTGCCGTAGGAATCTTTTTATATTGTTGACTTTGACCTGTTTTTCTTTCGCTTGTTTCCCAAGGTGACCATTTTAGCATCAGTCAAGAGTTTTGAGTATGTCCCAAAGTGTTCGCCTGAGGTCACATCACCCTGAAAGCGCCCGATCTCAGAGGCTAAGCAGGGTCTGGGTCAGATGGGAGACCACCAGGGTCTATGTTGTTGACGTTGACCTTTTTTTTTTCACTTGTTTCCCAAGATAACCATCTTGGTATTTGTCAAGAGGGTTGAGAGTGTCTAAATAGAACACCTATGGCCACATCACCCTGAAAGCGCACAATCTCATCTGATCTCGGAGGCCTAGCAGTGTACGGCCTGGTTAATACCTGTATGGGAGACCATCTGTGAATACCAGGTGCCGTAGGCTTCTTTTTATGTTGTTGGCGTTTACCTGTTTATTTTCGCTTGTTTCCCAAGGTGACCATCTTGGCGCTTAACAAGAGGGTTGAGAGTGCCCAAAGAGATCACCTACGGCCCCATCACCCTGAAAGCGCCCAATCTCATCTGATCTCAGAGGCTAAACAGTGTCGGGCCTGGTTAGTACCTGGATGGGAGACCGCCTGGAAATACCAGGTGCCATAGGCTTCTTTTTTTGTTGTTGGCTTTGAACTGTTTTTTTCGCTTGTTTCTCAAGGCGACCATCTTGGCGTTTGTCAAGAGGGTTGGGCGTGTCTTGAAGAGAACACTTACGGCCACATCACCCTGAAAGCACCCGATCTCGTCTGATTTCAGAGGCTTAGCAGCATCAGGCCTGGTTAGTACCTGGATGGGAGACTGCCTGGGAAGACCAGGTGACATAGAAGGATCTGGTCTGGTTAGTGTCTTGATTGGGAGATCGCCTGGGAATACCGGATACCGTAGGATTCTTTTTATGTTGTTGGCTTTGACCTGTTTTTTTTCCCTTGTTTCCCAAGGTGACCATCTTGGCATTTGTCAAGAGGGTTGAGAGTGCACAAAGAAATTGCCTACGGGCACAACACCCTGAAAGCGCCCAATCTCGTTTGGTCTCAGAGGTTAAGCAGGGTTGGGCCTGGTTTGTACCTGGATGGGAGACCGCCTGGGTTTTCCAGATGCCGCAGGCTTCTTTTTATGTTGTTGGCGTTGACTTGTTTTTTTTTTTTGTTTCCCAAGGTGACCATCTTGGCGTTTGTCAAGAGGGTTGAGCGTGCATTTGATCTCAGAGGCTAAGCAGGGTTGGGACATGGTTAGTACCTGGATGGGAGACCGCCTGGGATTTCTCGATGCCATAGGCTTTAGTTTTTAAGCTGTTGGCATTGACTTATTTTTTTTATTTTTATTATTCTTTTATTAAGTAGAACAACATAAATATAACAGTCAACCATACAGCATGACCCAGGGTCACAATTACATGCTAACAAAAAATAGGCAGCCAAATAACTCTGGGTTCTCAGAGGGGAGTCCTACAGTTTCATGCAGAATATAGAGAAACCCCACCTCCGACATGTAGTACAGTATAACTAGTGCAGCTCCGTTCGGACAAATGTAATCATGGAGAACAACTGGGACCACAGCGAGCCAGCTTATCATGACCTACGTGAACCAGAGTAAAATATGAGCCGGTCATGTCCAGAACCCTGGGGTTCTTCTGGGTCCTGAAGGCTAGTAAGGAGACAAGGCATAGTTAAAAGGGAGGACGGGGGAAGAAGAGAGTGCAAAGACGGAGAGAGAGGAGGTGGGGGGATGGCGGCGGGGAAAAAAAGAAAAATAAAGACAAAAAGGGAGGGGGGGAATGCCACCCAGGGCAGACATGGCCTACGTAGGTAAACGTTAGATGTTCAGTCGTTTTCTGGGACGGAGGCACTGCTCACCTCCCGAATGTAGTCTCGAGTACCAGTAAAATACCTCCAGGGCCTCCATGTAACACTAAATGCCTCTTCAGTGTTGTGAAGGGTGGCGGTCAATTCTTCCATCCGGAGAATATGATTGACTTTGGAATACCACAGCACCTTGGATGGGGGCTGAGGCTGCCTCCACAGTGTGGGAATGCAGGCCCGGGCGGCATTCAGGAGTTGCATCGTGAGGGTTTTTTTGTATTTTCGAACAGGCTGTTCGGTCAAGTGTAGAAGGCACGCTACTGGGAACCCAAAAGTTCCTCAAGGTCGGGCATGCCCAGAAAAGGTGTCCCATGGTCCCCATATCTGAATTTCACCTCCAACAAACATCCGGGATCGATCTATCCATTTTATTCAGAAGGTATGGGACTCTATACCAGCGTGAGACTATCTTGTATGTTGATATTGGTTTGCGATGGAAGCTTTATGTACTAAGGTCAGGATCTTCCCTATCTGTTGTGGGGTAAATGTGATGCCTAAGTCCCTCTCCCATTTGTGGATAAATGGTGGGGGTCGACTCCTCCTCCTGACTACTCAATAGGTTGTACAGGAGGGAGAGGGTGTGTCGCACAGGTTCCCTTTTGTGACAGATGGATTTATAGGGTGTCAGGTCTCTAGGAGTGTAGGGGGCCCTTTGTATGGCCAGAAAAAAGTGACGAAGTTGATAAGCACTAAACAAGTCAAGCGGAGGGTCAGAAAGCTCGGCGACAGTTTGCGTGGTCGGGAGCCCTCCCGTGGGCCACACCTCTCCCAGACGCTGTTTCCCCACCACTGTCAACTGTCGCAGTTTCTTGTTGGTAAATCCCGGTGGGAAGTCTGGATTACCTATAACCGGAGTCATTGGTGATGGCAGGGGAGCAATGTGTGTGCAGCGGAACAACCTCCGCACAACAGCCAACGTAGCTCCCACTACAGGGTGACCTCTGAGGTCTTTTGGTAGGGAGGACAGGAGCCACGGGGAGGTCAATAGGGGAATGGAACCATCCTCAATCTCCATCTCCACCCACTGCTTGTGTGGGCCATTACAATGCCAATCAACGACTCTCGCTAGCAGAGTCACTCTGTAGTATTGTCTGAGATCTGGGAGACCCAGACCCCCCTTGTCCTTTGGTCTGGCAAGCAATTGCAAACGGGCTCTGGGCGGTTTGAGCTCCCAAATAAAGTCCCGGAGCAGCACCTGCAGTTGTCTGAAAAAAATTGGGGGTAACCGGATCGGTAATGTCTGGAACATGTATAAGATCCGAGGGAGGGCCATCATTTTAAAAGCATTACAGCGCCCGAACCAGGTCAGTGTTAAAGCATGCCAGTTTCCCAAATCAGATTTCAGTCTATCCAGGAGAGGGACAAAATTAAGCAGGTACAATTGCGCTAAATCCGCTGCGATGTCAACGCCCAGTTAACGTATAGATTTTTCAGCCCAGTAGAATGGAAAAGCGGACTGGAGCCTCTTGGCCTCACCATCCGGGACCGATATATTCAATACAGCCGACTTGGCGCAATTGTTTTTATAGTTTGATAGGCTGCCGTGTCGCTGTAGAGACGCAAGTATTTTGGGAAGCAAAATGTGTGGATTGGAGACGAAAAAATTAGATCGTCAGCGTACGCCGCAATTTTGTGGTGTGCCGAGGGTTTGGATATGCCAGTAATATTTGGGTCATTCCGAACGTGACACATAAGTGGTTCCAGTGTCAGAATTAAAATTAGGGGAGACAGAGGGCACCCCTGCCTCGTTCCATTAGTGATGGGGAAAGAGTCCGAGCACCACTCGGTCACCCGTAAAGCTGCCGACGGCGTGGAGTAAAGCGACATTACCCAGCTCATCATGTTGGGGCCAAGACCTATATGTTCCAGGGTGGCCTGCATAAAGTGCCAGGCCACCCTGTCAAAGGCCTTCTCCGCGTCCGTTGACAACATAAGCAAGGGCCTTCCCTGTACATGCGCCGCATGGATTAAATTGAGGACTCGGGCCGTATTGTCTCTAGCTTCCGACTTATTTATATTTTTTTGCTTGTTTCCCAAGGTGACCATCTTGGCGTTTGTCAAGAGGGTTGAAAGTGCCTGAAGAGATTGCCTACGGGCACATCACCCTGAAATCACCCGATCTCGTTTGATGTTGGAGGCTAATAGAGTCGGGCCTTGTTAGTACCTGGATGGGAGACCGCCTGGGAATACCAGGTGTCGTAGACTTCTTTTTATGTTGTTGGCGTTGACCTGTTTTTTTTCCGCTTATTTCCCAAAGTGACCATCTTGGTGTTTGTCAAGAGGGTTGAGAGTGCCTGAAGAGATTGCCTATGGCCACATCACTCTGAAAGCACCCAATCTCGTCTGATCTTGGAGGCTAAGAAGAGTCGGGCCTGGTTAGTACCTGGATGGGAGACCACCTGGGATTACCAGTTATTGTAGGCTTCTTTTTATGTTGTTGGCGTTGATTCGTTTTTTTTTTTTTTGCTTGTTTCCCAAGGTGACCATCTTGGCATTTGTCAAGAGGGATGAGAGTGCCCAAAGAGATCGCTTACAGCAGCATCATCCTGAAAGAGCCCTATCTCTTCTCTTCTCTGAGGCTAAGAAGGGTTGGGCCTAGTTAGTACCTGGATGGGAGATGGCGTTGGAATACCAGGTGCCGATTCTTCTTTTTATGTTGTTGACATTGACCTGTTTTTTTTTTCACTTGTTTCCCAAGGTGACCATCTTGGCATTTGTCAAGAGGGTTGAGAGTGCCCGAAGAGATCACCTACGGCCCCATCACCCTGAAAGCGCCGAATCTCGTCTGATCTCGGATGCTAAACAGTGTCGGGCCTGGTTAGTACCTGGATGGGAGACCGCCTGGGAATACCAGGTGCCATAGGCTTCTGTTTTTTATTTTTTTTATTTAGTAGTATGCGACATACAATGCAAAGGCAACTTCACAGAATGTGTGATACAAATAGTTACAAACAAATGATCATATTGCATGGATATCAGAGCCAATGGTAAGAAGTCTGAGGAGAATAGCACGTGTACAGCTTTGCGGTCATATCAAGATGAGATTAAAGCTCCATCTCGTTGGGATCCTCTACCACTTAAAATATTATTGATACTAGCCCTGCTACCCTCGAAGAGTTTAGATATCCATAGATAGGGGAAGAGTATTGTGTAGTAGTCAAATGGGGTCGGAACATACCATTTTCTTTTCCCTTTTTTGAGTTAAGAAGGGAAATAGTAGAACTGAAAGGAGGGAGAAGGGGAAAGAGAAGATTGGGGAAGGAAATGGCAGAAAAGGAAAAGAAGGGGTAAGGGGGTGTCGTGGGTAGAGTGGATAGGGTGGGGTCCCCTCCCAGGGAGCAAGAGACGCCCTCGGCTCACCAGCTCATCAGCTGTCCAACGTTTGGAACAGCGATCTCCAACGATCACCATGAGCTTACTATGTCTCGCGGAGGTATTCTTCCGAAAAGCGAAACTGGGTCCAGTAGAACCATCTGTTCCCATGCTCCTCCGTTTTATCCCTCATTGTGGCAGTCAGGTCTTCCATTCGTTCAATATCATTTACCCTTGCGAACCACTGGGTCACCATTGGAGCAGATTGCTCTTTCCACTGACTTGGGATGCAGGCCCAAGCTGCATTGAGGAGATGTTTAAGTAAGGACTTATGATAACGCTTTCTCGACATAGGAGTTAGATTGAGAAGAACTGCTGCGGGATCATTGGCTAAGGAAATGTCTGTGAACTTGTGGATGAGTCTCAGGACAGGCTGCCAGAATGTTTGTAATTTAGGGCATTCCCAGAAAATGTGGAGAATGGTGCCACATTTGGTCCACAGCGACAGCAGCGGTCAGATTGACCGGGGAATATTTTGGCCAACACCACCGGTGTACGATACCAGCGTGTGATCAGCTTATATGAGATCTCCTGATATTTACTGCAGAGTGACGACTTATGAGCGAAAAAGAGTATTCTGTCCTTCTGTGGTTTGGAGAATGTAGTTTGTAAGTCCCTTTTCCATTTAGCTAGGAAGGGTGGATCCGTGGAGGATTGTGCGTCTGTCAGGATTTGGTAGGACCTAGAGAGGGAACCACGAATTGGGCCATCATCCAGGCAAAGTTCCTCGAAGGGGTGGAATTGTCTAGAGAAGAACGAATGGTTAGGTAGTGATCCGAGGAAATGGATTAGCTGTCTAGCTCTCCAGCTATCCAATGCAACAGGTACTTGCTCTAGCAGTATGGTCCCCGAGGGGATTAAGCCCGTGGGTCCAAGAAATAGGGCTGCTCTCAGAAGCCCTTTCGGGGCTTGCCTGGTAAAGGCCTGGTCAGACAGGCCCGGAGGGAATCTAGGATGTCCAATAATTGGGGTCATAGGAGAAGGGAAGTTAGTCAGGTGGGAAAGGTGAAAAAAACTATCCATCTCGGCGAGCGAGGGGCCAATTAACGGGTGAGTAGTCACACAGGGCTCCAATGGCCTCCCCGCCCAAGGCAGACGAGCCAGTGGAACCCGCGCCATCTCCTGCTCTAGCTTGACCCATAGCTTCAGTTCCCCATGCCGGTGTCTTATCACATATGGTCCCCCATCGGATAGTGTCCGCTGTGTACTGCGCATGCGCAGTACACAGCAACACAGATTCCGAAAATTGCCGAGCATGAACGGCGCCTGCGCACTTAGTCCAGGTTCTATCCCCACTATCCAAGTGGACATAGAGTAAGAATATAAAAGAGCCGAGCGCAGCGAGGCCGAGCCCGAAGCGTGGCGAGCGAAGCTCGCCTGCGAGGGACCCTCTAATATTCACAACCCTATGTCCGCTTGGATGGTGGGGCTACCACCTCCACTCACCGCGCAGGCGCCGTTCAGCTTCGGAGATTTTCCGAAGCTTCGTCTGCTTCGCAGTACGGCGCGGACACTATATCATGGCCGGACAGTATATGGCAGAACACCGGCACCAGTCAACCACCGGTGTCATGTGCGTCGCTGTGTAATATAGAGCAGGGTCCGGGAAGCCAATACCTCCCCGCAATTTCGGTCGCAATAGCATTGCCCTACCAATACGCATATGTTTTCCGCGCCAGAGGAACTTGATAAAGATTGAGCGAACCGCATGAAAGAAAGTCTGGGGTATTTTGATAGGTAAGGCTTGTAGTAGATACAGAAGTCGTGGCATCGCGTTCATCTTCAACACATTACAGCGTCCGAACCATGACAGAGCTAGTGGGTCCCATCTTTTAAGGTCCGCTGTAAGCCCATAGGCTTCTTTTTATGTTGTTGGCTTTGACCTGTTTTTTTTTGCTTGTTTCTCAAGGTGAGCATCTTGGCGTTTGTCAAGAGGGTTGGGCGTGTCTTGAAGAGAACGCTTACGGCCACATCAACCTGAAAGCACCCGATCTCGTCTGATTTCAGAGGCTAAGCAGCGTCAGGCCTGGTTAGTACCTGGATGGGAGACTCCCTGGGAAGACCAGGTGCCATAGAAGGATCTGGTCTGGTTAGTGTCTTGATTGGGAGATCGCCTGGGAATACTGGATGCCGTAGGCTTCTTTTTATGTTGTTGGCTTTGACCTGTTTTTTTTAGCTTGTTTCCCAAGGTGACCATCTTGGCCTTTGTCAAGAGGCTTCAGAGTGCCCAAAGAGAGTGCCTACGGCCAAATCCCTATACTATATATCTATATCTATAATAATAAATAATATTTTTAGTTATTATATATAAGATACTATATAGGTGATTTGGCCGTAGGCACTCTCTTTGGGCACTCTGAAGCCTCTTGACAAAGGCCAAGATGGTCACCTTGGGAAACAAGCTAATAAAAACAGGTCAAAGCCAACAACATAAAAAGAAGCCTACGGCATCCAGTATTCCCAGGCGATCTCCCAATCAAGACACTAACCAGGGGGGGGCGTGGCCTTGGCATGAAGGAGTGAGGACGCTCTTTTCCGGAGCTCCTGGTCCGTGACCCCTCCGCACCCCTTTACCACAGTCTGGTCGCATATTTCGGCATCGCCGACATCCCCGCGCATCGGCGGAACACAGCCAGCCGAGCGGGGTCCGCCGCTGCTGCCATGGACAGGTACTTGGTCCCGCTGCAGCCTCCAGCCTCCACGCCGGATCCAGCCAAGATGGCGCCCGCGGCCTCCGGCGCTCCAGGACACGCGGCACAGAGGGAAGGTGAGCAGACTGCTATGTAGGGACACGACATGCCCCCGTTCTCCTCGCCTAGTGACTTGTCCCCGTGTCTCCCCCGCTCACTGTCCATGGCCTCGCTTGACAGCCCGGACCATAGCGGCCTGCCACCCTGGTTCCCTCACAACTCCCCTCCCAACTGTCCCAGAGACCCTCCCGCAGTGGAAGCCTCATCCCAGGACCGAATGGCCAGGCTGCTCTCGCCTCAGACACACAGGGGGACCCACCGCTGCCACCAGCACCGGCATTATTGGGGGACAAGGCCATCCTAGCTTTACTCCAAAACCTTCCCACTAAAGCAGACTTTAGCTGTATGGCAGCCAGGATTGAAACGACCTTGCGACATGAAATCGCAGGGGTCAAACGTGACGTGTCGGCTACGAATGAGCGGGTGACCACCCTGGCATCGGATGTGACCTCCCTGACCACTGATGTTTCTGGCCTGCAAGCCGCACATGATACCCTTGCTGACAGAGTGGCACAGTTGCAACTCCTAGTGGATGACCTTGAGAATCGCAACCGCAGACGCAACATCAGGATCAGAGACTTGCCCGAAGCCACTGGCCAGGCAGACCTCAAAGCCACAGTTACAGCTATATTTAACGCCTGTCTGGACCGCGCTGCTGACACAGTAATAGCTATTGATAGAGTCCACAGGACCCTGGGCCCCAGGAGCCCCACAGAGAACCGGCCACGTGACGTTTTATGCTGTCTCCACAATTACTCAGTTAGGGAGGATGTCCTGCAAGCGTCGTGGCGCAAAGGCAGCATTGATTTTGACGGGGCCCAAGTCATCCTTCTGCCAGATGTATCCCGCAAGACCTTCCAGATGAGACGCTGTCTGCGACCCCTTCTGGAACACCTAACTGAACGGAGGATTCCATACAAGTGGGGCCATCCGTTTCACCTTATAGTGCGCAAAAATGGGAGGCCCCTTGCGCTACGACACCCTTCGGAGGTCCCGTCCTTTCTGGAGGCTTTGGGCCTGCCCTCGGTTCAGGTCCCCGACTGGTTGGCTCCTGTTGTCCCCCAGGGAGCAGTGGCCCTGACGAACAACCCCTCAACCAGGCCACAGAGAGTGAGACGCCACCGTCGATCCCAACGTCAGAGATCGCAGGCCCCTCAAGATCGTGAACCCTGAGAGAGTACAGTAATTTTCCGTTATTCCTGTGTTATACCCTTTTTTTTTTGTTTTCTTTTTCTCTACCAACATAGATGGCTGGAGTATCCAGCTTTGTGTTGTTTACCATGCCACGGGCCATTGTTCCCAGCGCCCCCGCTAGGGGAGAGCAAGGACATTGGAAGAACAGAGTTGGACACTGCGCTTCCTGGACGAAGCCCTGAGTTATTGGCGGTACTGTTCACCATTCTCGTTACTGTTTATCTACAGGTGCCCTAGTCTCTGCGCTGTTTGTGTTTTTGGACTGCCTGGTGGTGCCCCCCGGGTGCCCCTGGGCGGCGTTCCCGCTCCCTCCCCCTCTCCCCCCCCCCCCCCTTTTTTCCATTTTTTTGGGGGGGGGGGGCGGGTGCCTGGGTGGTATAAAGTTATCTATACTCTGTGTTGAAAAGTTTAATATGTTGGTTTAATTATGCACTGTTCTACTATTGTTAACTGCCCGATACCTGCTGCAGTGATGTTCTATAATGCGTTTGATGTCGTAGTTAAGATGCCAAAGAAGCTCCGTGCACGCCCGATTGCGACTGCATGGACCATGGGATGCTGGAGGGGTACTGCACCGACGAGTTCCTCCCTCTGCAGTGCCTTACCTCTTCCCCCACTAGGCCCCTCTGCCCTAACCAGCAGGTTCTCTCCGATAGGAGCTTTAGCAATTCCCCGATCTATCCCCACCCCTCCTACCCTCCTCCTCCCTACTAACTCCGGACCTTCTCCGCTTCATTACTGCTTTTCCTTTTTCTCCTCCTCTTCCTCTATGCTTGAACTCTATATCTACTACTGACTCTGGTGGGGACCGCCGGCCGGGTACCACTGCCGACATGGCCCTGAAGCTGGTTTCCTGGAATGTGAAAGGGCTGAATGTACCTGAAAAAAGGTCCAGCTGCCTAACAGAATTGTGGCGGATGAAGCCCCAAATAGTTTTCCTCCAGGAGACCCATTTCAGGACAGACCAAATACCACGGCTTTATAGTAAGCACTTCCCCCTGGCCCACCACAGCACGTCCCCTACTTCCAAATCGAGAGGAGTGTGTGTTCTTCTTGCTAAAAATGCCTGTTAGCTGTCCAAGCCGATAGTGAAGGGAGATTACTCTTCATTAAGGGAACTCTCCACTCGCAAACTTTTACTCTTGCCAACCTATACATGCCGAATGTGGACCAGCTGCCGGCCTTAGAAGCATGCTTGGATGCCCTGGCTGCATTCTCGGAGGGTACTTTGATCGTTGGGGGGGACTTTAACCTCACCTTGGACCCCCGCAGAGACTCATCATCGGGCACCTCTGCGATTTCTGCGAGAACGCGTTCACATATAAGAGACCTGCTACACTCCCACCGACTGATCGATGTGTGGCGTACGCTTCACCCACAGGATAGGGACTATACGTTCTTTTCCACCGCTCATGGTTCTTACTCACGTATAGATATGTTTTTAGTCGCCCACAATGCTATCCCGGCGGTCACAGACGCTCAGATAGGCCACATAGCCCTGTCTGACCATGCCCCGATTTCTTTGATGCTGAAGCTACAACAGGAGTCGTGTGGTCAGTCCTGGTGGAGACTGAACGAGTCTCTCCTGAAGGACCCTGAGACCCACGCAGACATGCTTAGGGAATTAGAAAGTTACTTTGATCATAACCGTGATTCTGTTTCCAACCCCCTCATGTTATGGGCGGCTCATAAATGCTACATTAGGGGCATTCTTATTTAACATGGTCATAGACTCAAAGTGGCCAAAATTGAGGCTCTCGCCAAACTTATTGCCAAGTTGCATGCGTGTGAACAACGACACAAATCCCAGCCGACTGCTGCGCTGGAGGTGGAGGTGAGAGATCTTAGAGAACAAATCAGAGATTTCTCTCTCTTTCAGGCTAGAACCAGACTCATGTGGGTCCACAGGACGTATTATGAATATGGAGATAAGTGTAGTAGGTCCCTAGCGAACTCCCTGCGTGCCCAACGCAAAGCGTCCTTCATTCCAACCATGACCTCCCCTTCAGGTGCCAAGCTTCATGATTCACGGGAGATAGCGGAGTGTTTCCGATCTTTCTATGAAGCCCTTTATAACTTGCACCCCCGGGACTCAGGAGACGCCCTCCAGGCCGGCACAGCGGCCATTGACGAGTACCTAGCTTCGGCAAACCTCCCGTCGCTGACACAGGAAGAGATAGAGCTTCTCTCGCAACCTATCTCCCCGGAGGAATTGTCGGCAACGTTAAGAGACTCACCCAAGGGCAAGGCACCAGGCCCAGATGGGTTTACGGTCCCTTATTATAAGGCCTTCCTCTCCCTGTTGTCCACGCCGTTTGTGTCAGCTTTTAACGCCCTATTGGAGGGCCAGACCTTTCCACCGGAGCTGTTGCAGGCAAGCATCTCGGTCATACCCAAGCCGGAGAAGGATCCGCTTCTCTGTGCGAACTACAGGCCCATCTCCTTAATACGCGACCTTAAGCTCTTCACTAAGATACTGGCGGAGCGGTTGGCGCCCATTCTCCAACGCCTGATACCTCTGGATCAGGTGGGGTTTATTCGTAACAGGGAAGCCCGAGACAACACTACCAGGACAATCAATGTTATAGAACGCCCCAGACGCCTTAAACTACCGATTATGTTGCTCTCTGTGGACGCAGAAAAAGCGTTTGACAGGGTGAGCTGGCCTTTTTTGCTAGCCACCCTGCGAAGCCTGGGGGTACCCCCCCCCCCATGCTTTCATGGGTTACAGCTCTTTACTCGTCACCGATGGCGATGGTTAGGGTCAATGGGTTTGCCTCGTCGCGTTTCACTATTGGCAATGGAACGAGGCAGGGATGCCCGTTGTCCCCCCTTTTGTTTGTCCTATCGCTTGAACCCTTGCTGCACCACATCAGGCAGAACATAGACATCAAGGGACTGGACACCCTCTCACACCACCATAAGGTCGCAGCCTTTGCAGATGACCTCTTGTTCTATGTCTCAGAGCCTCACATTACATTGCCGAATCTCTTAGCGGAAATAAGACGATATGGCACCCTGTCAAATTTTAAAATTAACTTACAGAAATCGGAAGCACTCAACGTCTCCCTGTCTACCAACGCCCAGACGAGTCTAAGCACTAATTTTCCCTTTCGTTGGGCAACTGGGGCTATACAATATCTGGGTACCAAGGTTCACCCGGACCCACATCTGATTTTCCAATTGAATTTCCAGCCGCTTCTAAAAAATGTTGCCGTAGATCTAGAGAGGTGGTCAAAGTTGGCGACCTCTTGGTTTGGGAGATGCAATGTGCTCAAAATGAATGTAATGCCCAGACTCTTGTACCTATTACAAGCCTTACCGATAAAAATCCCCCAATCATTTTTTAAAGCCATGCGCTCCATCTTTATTCGATACGTATGGCAGGGCAGGCCTCCAAGACTCAGCCGAACATTACTGCTCAGACCAAAAGACAAGGGAGGGATTGGCCTCCCAGATCCGGCATGGTACTATACGGCGGTGCACATGAACAGAGTAGTTGACTGGTGCAGACACCTGAAGGATAAGCTGTGGGTTCGTCTGGAGCATGAATCCGTACCATTTCCACTTGAGGGTTTGCCCTGGAGTGGACCGGGCTGGTCGGGAGCGACGCGGGCACACCCACACATTGAGCCAAAGTTACAAGAGCTAGACAGATATTTTACCCTGACGGGCGTGCCCAGTTTCCCTTCGCCCATGACTCCTATTATTGGACACCCACGCTTTGAACCCGGCATGACGGAAAAGTCTTTCCGCCTCGACCCTGACTGGGACCTTGTGCGGGCCTCTTCTTTTCTTGGCCCTAGGACGTGGACAGCGGTCTCCACTATGTACGAGGCGTTAGCAACCACGGCCCTGGGACAGTGGAAGCTTTCCCAACTCTCCCACTTCTTGAAATCTTTGCCAAACAGTGGCGAATTCCGCAGACCCCTAACATCGTTTGAGGAGGTATTCTCAGGAGAGGGACCGACCCGAAGGTCTCTTTCCCTGTCATATCGCATCCTACTGGACCAACTCTCCCAGGGTAACCTGGTGTTCGTGGAAAAATGGGAGCGAGACCTGCATGTCCGGCTCTCGCCAGACCAGAAGAACCGCGCGCTTCTTTTTGCGCACAAGTCATCCCTATGTAGTAAATACCAGGAAATAGCTTATAAAATTTTGACCCGATGGTACAGGACCCCCACTGTCCTGGCGGCTATGTTTCCCGGTCACAGCCCTTTGTGCTGGAGATGCGGTGAACAAGCCGGCACGTTACTACATATCTTCTGGGAATGCCCTCAACTGGCCCATTTCTGGAGACAGGTTCTCAATATCATTTATGACCTCACGGCTATTGATCTCCAGAACAACCCAGCTGCGATCTTCCTCAATCTGACCCCACTCTCGAGCAAGAAGTACCATAAATCTCTCTTAAAACATCTTCTGAGTGGGGCCAGGGCATGTATACCTAGCATGTGGAAACAGCAGGCCGCTCCACTGGTGTCTCACTGGTTTGCAAGAGTTTGCGACATCTACAGTATGGAACAGCTCACATCAGCGTTAGGCGACAGGGAGGAAGAGCACACTGCTTGTTGGTTGTCTTGGAGCCTGTTCAGGTTTTCCGATGCATACAGATCCTATCTGTAGGCTCTGGCACGTGTATAGAGGGAAGGGTCCGGCCGTGGGAACCCATCGGAGTCCTCTTTCTTTCTCTCCCTTCTCGTATACCACCCTGGTTCACTCTCTCCCCCGTCTGCCTCGTAGCACTGTTAGCCCCCTATAACTTTCATTCTTTCTACCCCATCCCCTTCTCCTGCCCATTTGCTCCCCCCTCTTTCCCTACCCCCTAACTCCCAAGTATAATTAAAATACATGGTGATTGCAAGGATCTTTTTGTTTTGTTCCCTCGATTTCCCAGCCAGGGGTTGGCGGCCCTCGGGGTGGTCCCGGCTGAGCTCTTTGACCAATAGAATGAAGGTGACCGATGTTAGAGGCCCCTCAGTCTGGGCCTTGAGGGGGATCGCCCCGCGGACTGCCCTGGTTTATAAGTAGACACTAGGGTGCCAGATCATTAGAGTGGGATAATGTGGTGGCCTAGCCACGGCTGGGGCTGCTGCTGACATAAGTTGTTAGGTTTCCCCCGGTCCCCCACGAAGTATTAACTATGTATTTTTGTTAACCTGGAAAACTGAGGGATCTATGTCTTTTACAGTTTGTCTCTGTATTACCTGCAATCCGTAAATAAAGAATAAAAAAAAAAAAAGACACTAACCAGACCAGATCCTTCTATGGCACCTGGTCTTCCCAGGGAGTCTCCCATCCAGGTACTAACCAGGCCTGACGCTGCTTAGCCTCTGAAATCAGATGACATCGGGTGCTTTCAGGTTGATGTGGCCGTAATCGTTCTCTTCAAGACACGCCCAACCCTCTTGACAAACGCCAAGATGGTCGCCTTGAGAAACAAGCAAAAAAAACAGGTCAAAGCCAACAACATAAAAAGAAGCCTATGGGCTTACAGCGGACCTTAAAAGATGGGACCCACTAGCTCTGTCATGGTTCGGACGCTGTAATGTGTTGAAGATGAACGCGATGCCACGACTTCTGTATCTACTACAAGCCTTACCTATCAAAATACCCCAGACTTTCTTTCATGCGGTTCGCTCAATCTTTATCAAGTTCCTCTGGCGCGGAAAACATATGCGTATTGGTAGGGCAATGCTATTGCGACCGAAATTGCGGGGAGGTATTGGCTTCCCGGACCCTGCTCTATATTACACAGCGACGCACATGAAACAGGTGGTTGACTGGTGCCGGTGTTCTGCCATATACTGTCCGGCCATGATATAGTGTCCGCGCCGTACTGCGCATGAGCAGTACGGAGCAGACGAAGCTTCGGAAAATCTCCGAAGCTAAACGGCGCCTGCGCGGTGAGTGGAGGTGGTAGCCCCACCATCCAAGCGGACATAGGGTTGTGAATATTAGAGGGTCCCTCGCAGGCGAGCTTCGCTCGCCACGCTTCGGGCTCGGCCTCGCTGCGCTCGGCTCTTTTATATTCTTACTCTATGTCCACTTGGATAGTGGGGATAGAACCTGGACTCAGTGCGCAGGCGCCGTTCATGCTCGGCAATTTTCGGAATCTGTGTTGCTGTGTACTGCGCATGCGCAGCACACAGCGGACACTATCCGATGGGGGACCATATGTGATAGGACACCGGCATGGGGAACTGAAGCTATGGGTCAAGCTAGAGCAGGAGATGGTGCGGGTTCCACTGACTGGTCTGCCTTGGGCGGGGAGGCCATTGGAGCCCTGTGTGACTACTCACCCGTTAATTGGCCCCTCGCTCGCCGAGATGGATAGTTTTTTTCACCTTTCCCACCTCACTAACTTCCCTTCTCCTATGACCCCAATTATTGGACATCCTAGATTCCCTCCGGGCCTGTCTGACCAGGCCTTTACCAGGCAAGCCCCGAAAGGGCTTCTGAGAGCAGCCCTATTTCTTGGACCCACGGGCTTGATTCCCATGGGGACCATACTGCTAGAGCAAGTACCTGTTGCATTGGATAGCTGGAGAGCTAGACAGCTAATCCATTTCCTCGGATCACTACCTAACCATTCGTTCTTCTCTAGACAATTCCACCCCTTTGAGGAACTTTGCCTGGATGATGGCCCAGTTCGTGGTTTCCTCTCTAGGTCCTACCAAATCCTTACAGACGCACAATCCTCCACGGATCCACCCTTCCTAGCTAAATGGAAAAGGGACTTACAAACTACATTCTCCAAACCACAGAAGGACAGAATACTCTTTTTCGCCCATAAGTCGTCACTCTGCAGTAAATATCAGGAGATCTCATATAAGCTGATCACACGCTGGTATCGTACACCGGTGGTGTTGGCCAAAATATTCCCCGGTCAATCTGACCGCTGCTGTCGCTGCGGGCAACAGGCTGGCACCATTCTCCACATTTTCTGGGAATGCCCTAAATTACAAACATTCTGGCAGCCTGTCCTGAGACTCATCCACAAGTTCACAGACATTTCCTTAGCCAATGATCCCACAGCAGTTCTTCTCAATCTAACTCCTATGTCGAGAAAGCGTTATCATAAGTCCTTACTTAAACATCTCCTCAATGCAGCTAGGGCCTGTATCCCAAGTCAGTGGAAAGAGCAATCTGCTCCAATGGTGACCCAGTGGTTCGCAAGGGTAAATGATATTGAACGAATGGAAGACCTGACTGCCACAATGAGGGAGGAGCATGGGAACAGATGGTTCTACTGGACCCAGTTTCGCTTTTCGGAAGAATACCTCCGCGAGACATAGTAAGCTCATGGTGATCGTTGGAGATCGCTGTTCCAAACGTTGGACAGCTGATGAGCTGGTGAGCCGAGGGCGTCTCTTGCTCCCTGGGAGGGGACCCCATCCTATCCACTCTACCCACGACACCCCCTTACCCCTTCTTTTCCTTTTCTGCCATTTCCTTCCCCAATCTTCTCTTTCCCCTTCTCCCTCCTTTCAGTTCTACTATTTCCCTTCTTAACTCAAAAAAGGGAAAAGAAAATGGTATGTTCCGACCCCATTTGACTACTACACAATACTCTTCCCCTATCTATGGATATCTAAACTCTTCGAGGATAGCAGGGCTAGTATCAATAATATTTTACGTGGTAGAGGATCCCAACGAGATGGAGCTTTAATCTCATCTTGATATGACCGCAAAGCTGTACACATGCTATTCTCCTCGGACTTCTTACCATTGGCTCTGATATCCATGCAATATGATCGTTTGTTTGTAACTATTTGTATCACACATTCTGTGAAGTTGCCTTTGCATTGTATGTTGCATACTACTAAATAAAAAAAAATAAAAAAAAGAAGCCTATGGCACCTGGTATTCCCAGGCGGTCTCCCATCCAGGTACTAACCAGGCCCGACACTGTTTAGCATCCGAGATCAGACGAGATTGGGCGCTTTCAGGGTGATGGGGCCGTAGGTAATCTCTTCGGGCACTCTCAACCCTCTTGACATACGCCAAGATGGTCACCTTGGGAAACAAGTGAAAAAAAAAACAGGTCAAGGCCAACAACATAAAAAGAAGCCTACAGCACCTAGAATTCCCAGGTGGTCTCCAATCCAGGTACTAGCAAGGCCCAACCCTGTTTAGCTTCTGAGATCAGAGGAGATCGGGTGCTTTCAGGGTTATGTGCCCATAGGCAATCTCTTTGGGCATTCTCAACCCTCTTGACAAATGCCAAGATAGTCACCTTGAGATACAAGCGATAAAAAACAGGTCAATGTCAACAACATAAAAAGAAGAATACGGCACCTGGTATTCCAACTCCATCTCCCATCCAGGTACTAACTAGGCCCAACCCTTCTTAGCCTCAGAAAAGAGAATAGATAGGGCTCTTTCAGGGTGATGCTGCTGTAAGCGATCTCTTTGGGCACTCTCAACCCTCTTGACAAATGCCAAGATGGTCACCTTGGGAAACAAGCAAAAAAAAAGAAAACGAATCAACGCCAACAACATAAAAAGAAGCCTACAATAACTGGTAATCCCAGGTGGTCTCCCATCCAGGTACTAACCAGGCCCGACTCTTCTTAGCCTCCAAGATCAGACGAGATTGGGTGCTTTCAGAGTGATGTGGCCATAGGCAATCTCTTCAGGCACTCTCAACCCTCTTGACAAACACCAAGATGGTCACTTTGGGAAATAAGCGAAAAAAAAACAGGTCAACGCCAACAACATAAAAAAAAGTCTACGACACCTGGTATTCCCAGGCGGTCTCCCATCCAGGTACTAACAAGGCCCGACTCTATTAGCCTCCAACATCAAACGAGATCGGGTGCTTTCAGGGTGATGTGCCCGTAGGCAATCTCTTCAGGCACTTTCAACCCTCTTGACAAACGCCAAGATGGTCACCTTGGGAAACAAGCAAAAAAATAAAAATAAGTCGGAAGCTAGAGACAATACGGCCCGAGTCCTCAATTTAATCCATGCGGCGCATGTACAGGGAAGGCCCTTGCTTATGTTGTCAACGGATGCGGAGAAGGCCTTTGACAAGGTGGCCTGGCACTTTATGCAGGCCACCCTGGAACATATAGGTCTTGGCCCCAACATGATGAGCTGGGTAATGTCGCTTTACTCCACGCCATCGGCAGCGGTACGGGTGACCGAGTGGTGCTCGGACTCTTTCCCCATCACTAATGGGACGAGGCAAGGGTGCTCTCTGTCTCCCCTAATTTTAATTATGACACTGGAACCACTTATGTGTCACGTTCGGAATGACCCGAATATTACTGGCATATCCAAACCCTCGGCACACCACAAAATTGCGGCGTACGCTGACGATCTAATTTTTTCCGTCTCCAATCCACACATTTTGCTTCCCAAAATACTTGTGTCTCTACAGCGACACGGCAGCCTATCAAACTATAAAAACAATTGCGCCAAGTCGGCTGTATTGAATATATCGGTCCCGGATGGTGAGGCCAAGAGGCTCCGCTCCTCTTTTCCATTCTACTGGGCTGAAAAATCTATACGTTAACTGGGCGTTGACATCGCAGCCGATTTATCGCAATTGTACCTGCTTAATTTTGTCCCTCTCCTGGATAGACTGAAATCTAATTTGGGAAACTGGCATGCTTTAACACTGACCTGGTTTGGGCGCTGTAATGCATTCAAAATGATGGCCCTCCCTCGGATCTTATACATGTTCCAGACATTACCGATCCGGTTACCCCCAATTTTTTTCAGACAACTGCAGGTGCTGCTCCGGGACTTTATTTGGGAGCGCAAACCGCCCAGAGCCCGTTTGCAATTGCTTGCCAGACCAAAGGACAAGGGGGGTCTGGGTCTCCCAGATCTCAGACAATACTACAGAGTGACTCTGCTAGCGAGAGTCGTTGATTGGCATTGTAATGGCCCACACAAGCAGTGGGTGGAGATGGAGATTGAGGATGGTTCCATTCTCCTATTGACCTCCCCGTGGCTCCTGTCCTCCCTACCAAAAGACCTCAGAGGTCACCCCGTAGTGGGAGCTACGTTGGCTGTTGTGCGGAGGTTGTTCCGCTGCACACACATTGCTCCCCTGCCATCACCAATGACTCCGGTTATAGGTAATCCAGACTTCCCACCGGGATTTACCAACAAGAAACTGCGACAGTTGACAGTGGTGGGGAAACAGCGTCTGGGAGAGGTGTGGCCCACGGGAGGGCTCCCGACCACGTAAACTGTCGCCGAGCTTTCTGACCCTCCGCTTGACTTGTTTAGTGCTTATCAACTTCGTCACTTTCTTCTGGCCATACAAAGGGCCCCCTACACTCCTAGAGACCTGACACCCTATAAATCCATCTGTCACAAAAGGGAACCTGTGCGACACACCCTCTCCCTCCTGTACAACCTATTGAGTAGTCAGGAGGAGGAGTCGACCCCCACCATTTATCCACAAATGGGAGAGGGACTTAGGCATCACATTTACCCCACAACAGATAGGGAAAATCCTGACCTTAGTACATAAAGCTTCCATCGCAAACCAATATCAAGATACAAGATAGTCTCACGCTGGTATAGAGTCCCATACCTTCTGAATAAAATGGATAGATCGATCCCAGATGTTTGTTGGAGGTGAAATTCAGATATGGGGACCATGGGACACCTTTTCTGGGCATGCCCGACCTTGAGGAACTTTTGGGTTCCCAGTAGCGTGCCTTCTACACTTGACCGAACAGCCTGTTCGAAAATACAAAAAAACCCTCACGATGCAACTCCTGAATGCCGCCCGGGCCTGCATTCCCGCACTGTGGAGGCAGCCTCAGCCCCCATCCAAGGTGCTGTGGTATTCCAAAGTCAATCATATTCTCCGGATGGAAGAATTGACCGCCACCCTTCACAACACTGAAGAGGCATTTAGTGTTACATGAAGGCCCTGGAGGTATTTTACTGGTACTCGAGACTACATTCGGGAGGTGAGCAGTGCCTCCGTCCCAGAAAACGACTGAACATCTAACGTTTACCTACGTAGGCCATGTCTGCCCTGGGTGGCATTCCCCCCTCCTTTTTGTCTTTATTTTTCTTTTTTTCCCCGTCGCCATCCCCCCACCTCCTCTCTCTCCGTCTTTGCACTCTCTTCTTCCCCCGTCCTCCCTTTTGACTATGCCTTGTCTCCTTACTAGCCTTCGGGACCCAGAAGAACCCCAGAGGCCGGCTAGTTTATACAGAGAGGCTAATGTGTACAAAAGACAGGCTAGTGTATACAAATAGGCTAGATTATAGAGAAGAACGTCCTGGGTATGCAGAGATGGAGGCTGGGTTACACAGAGAGGCTAGTGTATGCAAGCTTGCTAGTGTATACAGACGGACTAGTGTATACAGTAGACCAGCTAGTTTATACAGGGAGGCTAATGTCTACAGAAGACCGGCTAGTGTATACACATAGGCTAGATTATAGAGAAGAACGTCCTGGGTATGCAGAGATGGAGGCTAAGGTATACAGAGAGAGAAGTTGAGTTACAAAGAGAGGCTAGTGTATGCAGACTTGCTAGTGCATACCGGTGGACTAGTGTATACAGAGAGGCTTGGGTATACAGAGAGCTAATGTATAAAGAGATGCTAGTGTATACAAAAGACAACCAAGAGTAGACAGTGAGGCTCGTGTATACAGAAGACCGGCTACAGAGAAGCTAATTTGTACAAAAGACAGGCTAGTGTATACAGATAGGCTAGATTATACAGAGGAAGGTCCTGGGTATGCAGAGATGTAGGCTAGGGAATCCAGAGAGAGACTGTGTTACACAGAGAGGCTAGAGTATGCAGAAGAACGGCTATTTTTTTTTACAGATAGGCTTGTGTATACAGAAGACAGTCTGGGGAATTCAGTGAGGCTAGTGTATGCAGAGAGGCTGAGACACCGAGACTATTGTAAAAAGAAGGCAGGCTAGTGTATATAGTTTACGGGCACCTGTATACAGAAGACAGAGAGGCTAGTCTATATTGAGTGGCTGGTGTACACAGAGAGATTAATGTATACAGAAAAGCTAGCGTGTAAAGAAGACAGGACTTTATTTTTTGCTAATGTAACTACTTTTGAAACATATAAAGTGCTTTTTTCATATTTTGGTGCTGTTAAAAAGTGGTGTGTTGTCAGTGGTGATATCAATGTGACAGTTAATGTGGAGAACTACAACTATTCAAAATAGAGCAAAAGAGTGCTAAGTTTACTTTGTTAAGTCATTGACTGATAGACGTTAAGTAATTGGCCGTTATTGGTTTGGCAGTACATGGTTTATTTTGATGTAAGATAGTTTTATTCTCTACTTATAGCCGTGTTTTAGACGACTTTATTATTAGCATTATTCGCATTATTCATATATATTATGCAGAGTGTAAGTATTGCAGTGAGACGATATTGCTTTTAAAAGATTTGTATTATTATACATAGCATTGTTAGCAGACCAATAGGACAATTTACATGGCTTAATATTGCAGAGCGTAATTTATCAGGAAAGAGATTCAAAGCGTTAGTTGCAGTAGCTTCATAAAACTGAGAAATCGTTGCATTACTCTAAATTTAAAATATGTTCCGGCAGCACTAAAAAGACGATATTAGATGAGTGATCTACGCATTTCGTTTACTATTTCACTATACCGGCTAAATGTTAATATGTTAATATGTGCTGCGTGTAAGGTAGAAATTAGATGGTTTAGTGTGAGCTGGTTTACCAGGATTTAGAGATAGTAATCTTTTTATACTAGTAATAAATATAGAAAAATAACTATAACGGGTTTAAGTGAAAATACACGAAATAACAGCAACAACGTGTGTAGGTTTTTATCAATCAAGTTCATTACGTGTCTTTAATCATGTAGTGAATATACCCCAATATTGGAGCACAAGGATGAGAAAGCATAATAACTAACAGAGGATGACATGGCAAAAAGACAAACTGCATTAGAAATGTGAATATGAATTAGAGTTGAAATGCCAATCGCCACGGCTACGTACAGCAAAGTGTGAGCTAAGCAGCTAAATATTCTACAATAGCAGAGATTAAGTATTGCAGTCGAAATTAGATCGGAAGCGTTAGTTGCAGTAGCTCCAAAATGACTGAGAAATCATTTCATTACTCTAAATGTAAAAGTTATCCCAGTAGCACTGAGTGGACTGATATTAGATGAGTGATCGTTCTAGTACAAATTCAGTTTCCTATAGCAGAGAGATACCAGCTAAATGTGAGACGAGCAATTAAACTGTTCACGGTAGCATTGCATTACTCTTAATATGTGCAGCGTGTAAAGAAGCAATAAGATGGTTTTGTATTATCCTAAAATTAGCAGTATACGTAATAAAGGTGAGTAGGTAACCTGGATTTAGACATAGCAAACTCTATAATCTAATTTAGCAAAATTAGAAAAGATAATATAGAGACAGTATATACAGGTCGAGTTTAAGTGGAAATACACAAAATATCTAGCTTACCTTTACATTGTTCAATAGAGTAAATTGACGTAGCTTGAAAATTCCAACGTGTAAATCGTTCCATTAATTATGTTACGCACGAAGACGGCTTACACTGACTGTTTTCCGTTTCCACTGGTCATCGGCATAATGTATCAGTAACCATGAACATTAATAGTGATAGACAGCTTACATTAGGATGTATGCATGATGTAAATGTAAAATGAATGTAAAATAGTTGCATTATGTGTTATTAATGTAATCAAACTGTATTGTTATGCTTTGCTACTGCAACCACTTCTCAATCAAGTAAACCGTCCCACTGATTTTCTCACATTTTGCCGCTGTTAAAAAATGTGTTGCAAGTGTTATGTGTTACAAATGGTTATCAGTGTGACAGTTAATGTGGAGAAGAAGTAATACACAAAATAGAGTCAGAAAGAGAATCCTATTGCATAGAGGTAGCGAGAGATGGTTGCATTAATCTTAATGTGCAGTGTGTAAAAGGTTTTAAAAATATGGTTTTGTGTGACTTTTGCTTTAACGTAAAATTAGCTGTAGACATTATAACTTGTTACAATGATTTAGAGATAGTAATCTCTATAAAATAATAATAATAAGTATAGCAAAACAAATTAGGAATATTTTGAGGCAGTATGTATAGGTCGAGATATAGTGAATACACAAAAGGGATCAAGGGATAGTAGCAAAGTCAAGGGTTAAATGCAAAGGTACTCTATTTAACAGTAAATTGACGTAGCTTGCAAATTCCAACGTGTAAATCGTTCCATTAATTTTGATGCTCAAGAAGACGGCTTACACTGACTGTTTTCCGTTTCCACTGGAAAGAGAATCCTATTGCATAGAGGTAGCGAGAGATGGTTGCATTACTCTTAATGTGTAAAGGTTTTAAAAAGATGGTTTTGTGTGAATTTTTCTTTAACGTAAAATTAGCTGTGGACATTATAACTATGGTTAGGTTTACAATGATTTAGAGTTAGTAATCTCTATAATATAATAATAATAAGTATAGGAAAACAAATTAGGAAAATATTGAGGCAGTATATATAGGTCGAGATAACGTGAATACACAAAAGGGATCAAGGGATAGTTGCAAAGTCAAGGGATAAATGCAAAGGTACATTATTTAAGAGTAAATTGACGTAGCTTGCAAATTCCAACGTGTAAATCGTTCCATTAATTTTGTTACGCACGAAGACGGCTTACACTGACTGTTTTCCGTTTCCACTGGAAAGAGAAACCTATTGTATAGAGGTAGCGAGAGATGGTTGCATATGGCAGAAAGACGGCTTACACTGCTTTTCTCACATTTTGCTGCGGTAAAAAGAAATGTTTTGTCACTGTGTTTTAACTGTGACAGATAAGGTGGAGAAAAAGAAGTAATACAGAAAATAGAGTCAAACAGTGGAAACGTTAAAAAATACAATTGGTATACGATTTTGGTATAACTGAGGTACAGGGCAATTACTATAGTATGACTTGCCAATGTTTATCATGTCTTGTTTATATCACACAAAGATGTACTAATTATATATGTCTGTGCCAACTATTGTTAATAAAAAACGGAGTTAAAAAAAAAAAAACAGTGGAAACGTTTATTTGTCATGACAGCTGATACTGGTTGAGCAATAAAACTGTTTTATTAAGATGTAAGACTAGTTTTATTCTCTACATATTGTTGTATAATATAGGCGACCAATAGGACATTTAAATGGCTTAAAGGGGTTGTAAAGGTAATTTTTTTATTTTCTACATAGGTTCCTTTGAGCTAGTGCATTGTTGGTTCACTTACCTTTTCCTTTGATTTCCCTTCTAAATGTTTTTTTGCTTTGTCTGAATATCTCACTTCCTTTTTCTCCTCAGTAAACTTCTCACCATCATTCGAGCTGGTGGTTAGTCAGCCAGAACAGCTTACTGAACAGCTTACTGAGGAGGAACAGGAAGTGAGAAATTCAGACAAAGAAAACAAAGAAAAAAAAACATTTAGAAGGGAAATCGAAGGAAAAGATAAGTGAACCAACAATGCACTAGCTTAATGGAAGCTATGTAGAAAATAAAAAATGTACCTTTACAACCCCTTTAATATTGTAGGGAGGAAGTATCGCTGTTCAAAGGTAAGAGATTGAAAGCTTAGCTTGAAAATGGCCGAGAAATAGTTGAGTTAGTCTAAATTTAAAGGATATGCTGGTACCAATGAGAAAGCTTATTGATTGACTAGTTGATCTTTGCATTACACAATTCTATTATTATTATTATTATTATTATTAAGATCATAGTGCAGAGAGATACTCAGTTAATGTCAGAGATACTCGGTCAATGTCAGAAAAGCAATAAAACTGTTTACATCGTTAGAGAGCGATGGTTACATTACTCTTAGTATGTGCAGCATGTCTGGTAGCAAATGGATGGTTTTGTGAACATTTTGCATTAAGGTACAATTAGCGGTAGAAGTGAATAGATTTAAGCGGATTTTGAGATAGTACTCTCCATTTCTAATAAGAAATAAAGAAAAATAAGTCAGGATGGTGTGTCAGGACTGTCACATACTCACAGTCCCGGTACAAATATGCAAAATAGAGCAAAAGAGTACATGGTTTATTTTGATTTATGATAGTTTTATTGCATGCTTGATGTGGATGATTAAAATCGTGTAGTGATCTATATTTAGCACAAGAATGTAAAGGCATAACATGGCAATGAGACAAACTCCATTAGAGATGTGAGCTAGATGAAATGATGAAATGTCTCTGTATAGCCCAGATTGCCTTCTGTTATCACTTAGCCTACCCTCTAAATTCACTAGCCTCTCTATATACACCAGCATGTTTACACTAGCCGGTCTTCTGCATACAATAGCCTGTCTTCGATATACACTAGCCTATGTTCTGAATACACTAGCCCGTCTTCTGTCTTCTGTATGCCCTAGCCTGTCTTCTGTATACATTAGTCTCTCTGTATAAACTAGCATCTCTGTATACCCCAAACTGTCTTCTGTAAAAACTTGTCTCTCTTTATAGCCTGTCTAGCCTTTCTTCTGTACACACTAGCTTCTCTGTATACACTAACCAGGCTTCTATATACAATAGCTTCACTCTATGCACTAGCCTCTCTGTATAATCTAGCCTCTCTATATACCCTCTCTCTATATATAGTGTTCTGCATCTCCGTAGTGGTAGCCTCTCCGTAGAAGCCAGCCTTTATTCTGTATTCACTAGCCTTTCTTCTGTATGCTGTAGTCTTTTATATATACTAGCTTCTCTGTACACCCTTGCATCTCTGTAATACACTAAATCCTCTGTATACCACAGCCTGTCTTCTGTATACACTAGACTGTAAACACTAGCTAGAATACACCAGCCTGGTTTACTAGGTTCACTAGATTCTCTGTATACACTACCCAGTCTTCTGTATACACTGTCAGCTTGGATGTATACCCAAGCCTGTCTTCTGTATACACTAGTCTCTCTATATCCACTGTCCTATCTGTATACACTCGACTCTCTCTATACACTAACCTCTCTATATACACTAACATCTTTGTATATACTAGCCTCTCTTTAAATTAGCCTCTCTGTGTACCCCAGCCTCATTGTTTACTCTAGCATCTCTGTATACTCAAGCCTATCTGCATTCACTAGCCTGTATTCACTAGCCTTATATATACTAGCTTCCTGCTTCTCTGTACACCCTTGCATCTCTGTACACTAGACTCTCTGAATACACTAAACCCTCAGTATACCACAGCCTGTCTTCTGTATACATTAGACTGTAAAAACTAGCTAGAATACACCAGCCTGTCTTCTTTACCCAATAGACTCTCTGTATGCACTACCCAGTCTTCTGTATACACTGTCAGCTTTGATGTATACCCAAGCCTGTCTTCTGCATACACTAGTTTCTCTATATGCACTGTCCTTTCTGTATACTCTCGACCTTCTCTATACATTAACCTCTCTATATACACTAACATCTTTGT
Organism: Lithobates pipiens; assembly: GCF_037356315.1. Taxonomy (NCBI): domain Eukaryota; kingdom Metazoa; phylum Chordata; class Amphibia; order Anura; family Ranidae; genus Lithobates; species Lithobates pipiens. Next base: position 171,653,726 of record NW_027507791.1, on the reverse strand, counting down.
ATATACTAGCCTCTCTTTAAATTAGCCTCTCTGTGTACCCCAGCCTCACTGTTTACTCTAGCATCTCTGTATACTCAAGCCTATCTACATACACGAGTCTTCTGTATTGTGTATTAACTAGCCTTTCTTCTGTATGCTGTAGTCTTCTATATATACCAGCTTCTCTGTACACCCTTGCATCTCTGTAAACACTGTGTAAACTAGCCAGTCTTATGTATACACTCGCCAGCTGTATACACTAGACTCTCTGAATACACTAAACTCTCTGTATACCACAGCCTGTCTTCTGTATACACTAGACTGTAAAAACTAGCTAGAATACACCAGCCTGTCTTCTGTACCCACTAGACTCTCTGTATACACTACCCAGTCTTCTGTATAGAATGTCAGCTTTCATGTATACCCTTTCTGTATACACTAGCTTCTCTATATGCACTGTCCTTTCTGTATACACTCGACTCTCTCTATACACTAACCTCTCTATATACACTAACATCTTTGTATTTGTCTTTAAACTAGCCTCTCTGTGTACCCCAGCCTCACTGTTTACTCTAGCATCTCTGTATACTCAAGACTAGCTACATACACGAAACCTGTATTCTGTATTCACTAGCCTTTCTTCTGTATGCTGTAGTCTTCTATATATACCAGCTTCTCTGTACACCCTAGCACTGTAACAGTACTAGGTTCCTGTATTACAGAAACAGAACACCAGCAATAAGGTGTATACTGTGCAGGAGGCACACAACACCGACTCTAACTTCTGCACTGCAGATGCATGTATTGCAGAAATTGAACACCAGTAATAAAGGGTAGCTTCAGGTGTGTACTGTGCAGGAGGCACATAACACCCACTGTAACAGTGCTAGGTTCCCAAGCAGTAAAGACACTGTCCCTGCCTATCGTCCTCTTTCCCTGACCACCGCAACACACTATACAAGGCCGCCATGCTGGCGGCCTTATATAGTGTGGGGTGTGTACTAAACCCCCCTGAGCTATAATTGGCCACAGGAATCCTGCCTGTGGTGAATTGTGGCTCTCCTCACACAGGATGTCACATCTGTTCTTATTATATAGAACCTATTATGCTCCTCGTAAACTTTTTCAGTTTGGCCGAACGGCCGGACGCAAGTTGCCCCCGGTGCGGGAACATGGGGGGAGACATGATGCACATGTTTTGGAGATGCCCGAAGTTGATCCGCTACTGGACAGAGGTGACAGGAACCATTGATCGGGTGGTTGGAACCTCCACCAGGATGGAGGCGAAGTATTGTCTCCTGGGATTAGTTGAAGGAGTTGGAAACCCGGGAAGTAGCCAGATGGCAGTTCTGAGATGCCTATTTCAGGCAAGGAAACTGATTGCCCAACCCTGCTTAGCCTCCAATGTTGGCAATGACTTGGTTTTTTTCGCTTGTTTCCCAAGATGACCATGTTGGCGTTTGTCAAGATGGTTGAGAGTGCCCGAAGAGATCGCCTATGGCCCCATCACCTTGAAAGTGCCTGATCTTGTCTGATCTCGGAGGCTAAGCATTGTCGGGCCTGATTAGTAACTGGATGGGAGACCAACTGGGAATACCAGGTGCCGTAGCATTCTTTTTATGTTGTTGGCGTTGACATGTTTTTTTTTTTCCGCTTGTTTCCCAAGGTGATCATCTTGGCATTTGTCAAGAGGGCTGAGAGAGCCCAAAGAAATCTCCTACGGCCACATCCCCCTGAAAGCGCCCGATCTCATCTGATCTCAGAGGCTAAGCAGGGTCCGGCCTGGATAGTACCTAATTAAAGGTGCCGTAGGAATCTTTTTATATTGTTGGCTTTGACCTGTTTTTCTTTCGCTTGTTTCCCAAGGTGACCATTTTAGCATCAGTCAAGAGTTTTGAGTATGTCCCAAAGCGTTCGCCTGAGGTCACATCACCCTGAAAGCGCCCGATCTCAGAGGCTAAGCAGGGTCTGGGTCAGATGGGAGACCGCCAGGGTCTATGTTGTTGGCGTTGACCTTTTTTTTTTCACTTGTTTCCCAAGATAACCATCTTGGTATTTGTCAAGAGGGTTGAGAGTGTCTAAATAGAACACCTATGGCCACATCACCCTGAAAGTGCAGAATCTCATCTGATCTCGGAGGCCTAGCAGTGTACGGCCTGGTTAATACCTGTATGGGAGACCATCTGTGAATACCAGGTGCCGTAGGCTTCTTTTTATGTTGTTGGCTTTGAACTGTTTTTTTCGCTTGTTTCTCAAGGCGACCATCTTGGCGTTTGTCAAGAGGGTTGGCCGTGTCTTGAAGAGAACGCTTACGGCCACATCACACTGAAAGCACCCGATCTCGTCTGATTTCAGAGGCTTAGCAGCATCAGGCCTGGTTAGTACCTGGATGGGAGACTGCCTGGGAAGACCAGGTGACATAGAAGGATCTGGTCTGGTTAGTGTCTTGATTGGGAGATCGCCTGGGAATACCGGATGCCGTAGGATTCTTTTTATGTTGTTGGCTTTGACCTGTTTTTTTTCCCTTGTTTCCCAAGGTGACCATCTTGGCATTTGTCAAGAGGGTTAAGAGTGCACAAAGAAATTGCCTACGGGCACAACACCCTGAAAACGCCCAATCTCGTTTGGTCTCAGAGGCTAAGCAGGATTGGGCCTGGTTTGTACCTGGATCGGAGACCGTCTGGGTTTTCCAAATGCTGCAGGCTTCTTTTTATGTTGTTGGCGTTGACTTGTTTTTTTTGTTTGTTTCCCAAGGTGACCATCTTGGCGTTTGTCAAGAGGGTTGAGCGTGCATTTGATCTCAGAGGCTAAGCAGGGTTGGGACCTGGTTAGTACCGGGATGGGAAACCGCCTGGGATTTCTCGATGCCATAGGCTTTTTTTTTAAGTTGTTGGCATTGACTTATTTTTTTTTTTTTTGTTTTATTCTTTTATTAAGCATAAGTAGAACAATATAAATATAACAGTCAACCATACAGCATGACCCAGGGTCACAATTACATGCTAACAAAAAATAGGCAGCCAAATAACTCTGGGTTCTCAGAGGGGAGTCCTACAGTTTCATGCAGAAAATAGAGAAACCCCACCTCCGACATGTAGTACAGTATAACTAGTGCAGCTCCGTTCGGACAAATGTAATCATGGAGAACAACTGGGACCACAGCGAGCCAGCTTATCATGACCTACGTGAACCAGAGCAAAATATGAGCCGGTCATGTCCAGAACCCTGGGGTTCTTCTGGGTCCCGAAGGCTAGTAAGGAGACAAGGCATAGTCAAAAGGGAGGACGGGGGAAGAAGAGAGTGCAAAGACGGAGAGAGAGGAGGTGGGGGGATGGCGACGGGGAAAAAAAGAAAAATAAAGACAAAAAGGAGGGGGGGAATGCCACCCAGGGCAGACATGGCCTACGTAGGTAAACGTTAGATGTTCAGTCGTTTTCTGGGACGGAGGCACTGCTCACCTCCCGAATGTAGTCTCGAGTACCAGTAAAATACCTCCAGGGCCTCCATGTAACACTAAATGCCTCTTCAGTGTTGTGAAGGGTGGCGGTCAATTCTTCCATCCGGAGAATATGATTGACTTTGGAATACCACAGCACCTTGGATGGGGGCTGAGGCTGCCTCCACAGTGCGGGAATGCAGGCCCGGGCGGCATTCAGGAGTTGCATCGTGAGGGTTTTTTTGTATTTTCGAACAGGCTGTTCGGTCAAGTGTAGAAGGCACGCTACTGGGAACCCAAAAGTTCCTCAAGGTCGGGCATGCCCAGAAAGGGTGTCCCATGGTCCCCATATCTGAATTTCACCTCCAACAAACATCCGGGATCGATCTATCCATTTTATTCAGAAGGTATGGGACTCTATACCAGCGTGAGACTATCTTGTATCTTGATATTGGTTTGCGATGGAAGCTTTATGTACGAAGGTCAGGATCTTCCCTATCTGTTGTGGGGTAAATGTGATGCCTAAGTCCCTCTCCCATTTGTGGATAAATGGTGGGGGTCGACTCCTCCTCCTGACTACTTAATAGGTTGTACAGGAGGGAGAGGGTGTGTCGCACAGGTTCCCTTTTGTGACAGATGGATTTATAGGGTGTCAGGTCTCTAGGAGTGTAGGGGGCCCTTTGTATGGCCAGAAGAAAGTGACGAAGTTGATAAGCACTAAACAAGTCAAGCGGAGGGTCAGAAAGCTCGGCGACCGTTTACGTGGTCGGGAGCCCTCCCGTGGGCCACACCTCTCCCAGACGCTGTTTCCCCACCACTGTCAACTGTCGCAGTTTCTTGTTGGTAAATCCCGATGAAAAGTCTGGATTACCTATAACCAGAGTCATTGGTGATGGCAGGGGAGCAATGTGTGTGCAGCGGAACAACCTCCGCACAACAGCCAACGTAGCTCCCACTACGGGGTGACCTCTGAGGTCTTTTGGTAGGGAGGACAGGAGCCACGGGGAGGTCAATAGGGGAATGGATCCATCCTCAATCTCCATCTCCACCCACTGCTTGTGTGGGCCATTACAATGCCAATCAACGACTCTCGCTAGCAGAGTCACTCTGTAGAATTGTCTGAGATCTGGGAGACCCAGACCCCCCTTGTCCTTTGGTCTGGCAAGCAATTGCAAACGGGCTCTGGGCGGTTTGCGCGCCCAAATAAAGTCCCGGAGCAGCACCTACAGTTGTCTGAAAAAAATTGGGGGTAACCGGATCGGTAATGTCTGGAACATGTATAAGATCCGAGGGAGGGCCATCATTTTGAATGCATTACAGCGCCCAACCCAGGTCAGTGTTAAAGCATGCCAGTTTCCCAAATCAGATTTCAGTCTATCCAGGAGAGGGACAAAATCAAGCAGGTACAATTGCGCTAAATCCGCTGCGATGTCAACGCCCAGTTAACGTATAGATTTTTCAGCCCAGTAGAATGGAAAAGAGGAGCGGAGCCTCTTGGCCTCACCATCCGGGACCGATATATTCAATACAGCCGACTTGGCGCAATTGTTTTTATAGTTTGATAGGCTGCCGTGTCGCTGTAGAGACGCAAGTATTTTGGGAAGCAAAATGTGTGGATTGGAGACGGAAAAAATTAGATCATCAGCGTACGCCGCAATTTTGTGGTGTGCCGAGGGTTTGGATATGCCAGTAATATTCGGGTCATTCCGAACGTGACACATAAGTGGTTCCAGTGTCAGAATTAAAATTAGGGGAGACAGAGGGCACCCCTGCCTCGTCCCATTAGTGATGGGGAAAGAGTCTGAGCACCCCTCGGTCACCCGTACCGCTGCCGATGGCGTGGAGTAAAGCGACATTACCCAGCTCATCATGTTGGGGCCAAGACCTATATGTTCCAGGGTGGCCTGCATAAAGTGCCAGGCCACCCTGTCAAAGGCCTTCTCCGCGTCCGTTGACAACATAAGCAAGGGCCTTCCCTGTACATGCGCCGCATGGATTAAATTGAGGACTCGGGCCGTATTGTCTCTAGCTTCCGACTTATTTTTATTTTTTTGCTTGTTTCCTAAGGTGACCATCTTGGCATTTGTCAAGAGGGTTGAAAGTGCCTGAAGAGATTGCCTACGGGCACATCACCCTGAAAGCACCCGATCTCGTTTGATGTTGGAGGCTAATAGAGTCGGGCCTTGTTAGTACCTGGATGGGAGACCGCCTGGGAATACCAGGTGTCGTAGACTTCTTTTTATGTTGTTGGCGTTGACCTGTTTTTTTTTTTCGCTTATTTCCCAAAGTGACCATCTTGGTGTTTGTCAAGAGGGTTGAGAGTGCCTGAAGAGATTGTCTATGGCCACATCACTCTGAAAGCACCCAATCTCATCTGATCTTGGAGGCTAAGAAGAGTCGGGCCTGGTTAGTACCTGGATGGGAGACCACCTGGGATTACCAGTTATTGTAGGCTTCTTTTTATGTTGTTGGCGTTAATTCGTTTTCTTTTTTTTGCTTGTTTCCCAAGGTGACCATCTTGGCATTTGTCAAGAGGGTTGAGAGTGCCCAAAGAGATCGCTTACAGCAGCATCACCCTGAAAGAGCCCTATCTCTTCTCTTTTCTGAGGCTAAGAAGGGTTGGGCCTAGTTAGTACCTGGATGGGAGATGGCGTTGGAATACCAGGTGCCGTATTCTTCTTTTTATGTTGTTGACATTGACCTGTTTTTTTTTCACTTGTTTCCCAAGGTGACCATCTTGGCATTTGTCAAGAGGGTTGAGAGTGCCCGAAGAGATCACCTACGGCCCCATCACCCTGAAAGCGCCCAATCTCGTCTGATCTCGGATGCTAAACAGTGTCGGGCCTGGTTAGTACCTGGATGGGAGACCGCCTGGGAATACCAGGTGCCATAGGCTTCTGTTTTTTTTGTTTTTTTATTTAGTAGTATGCGACATACAATGCAAAGGCAACTTCACAGAATGTGTGATACAAATAGTTATAAACAAACGATCATATTGCATGGATATCAGAGCCAATGGTAAGAAGTATGAGGAGAATAGCACGTGTACAGCTTTGCGGTCATATCAAGATGAGATTAAAGCTCCATCTCGTTGGGATCCTCTACCACTTAAAATATTATTGATACTAGCCCTGCTACCCTCGAAGAGTTTAGATATCCATAGATAGGGGAAGAGTATTGTGTAGTAGTCAAATGGGGTCGGAACATACCATTTTCTTTTCCCTTTTTTGAGTTAAGAAGGGAAATAGTAGAACTGAAAGGAGGGAGAAGGGGAAAGAGAAGATTGGGGAAGGAAATGGCAGAAAAGGAAAAGAAGGGGTAAGGGGGTGTCGTGGGTAGAGTGGATAGGGTGGGGTCCCCTCCCAGGGAGCAAGAGACGCCCTCGGCTCACCAGCTCATCAGCTGTCCAACGTTTGGAACAGCGATCTCCAACGATCACCATGAGCTTACTATGTCTCGCGGAGGTATTCTTCCGAAAAGCGAAACTGGGTCCAGTAGAACCATCTGTTCCCATGCTCCTCCATTTTATCCCTCATTGTGGCAGTCAGGTCTGCCATTCGTTCAATATCATTTACCCTTGCGAACCACTGGGTCACCATTGGAGCAGATTGCTCTTTCCACTGACTTGGGATGCAGGCCCTAGCTGCATTGAGGAGATGTTTAAGTAAGGACTTATGATAACGCTTTCTCGACATAGGAGTTAGATTGAGAAGAACTGCTGCGGGATCATTGGCTAAGGAAATGTCTGTGAACTTGTGGATGAGTCTCAGGACAGGCTGCCCGAATGTTTGTAATTTAGGGCATTCCCTGAAAATGTGGAGAATGGTGCCAATCTGTTGCCCACAGCGACAGCAGCGGTCAGATTGACCGGGGAATATTTTGGCCAACACCACCGGTGTACGATACCAGCGTGTGATCAGCTTATATGAGATCTCCTGATATTTACTGCAGAGTGACGACTTATGGGCGAAAAAGAGTATTCTGTCCTTCTGTGGTTTGGAGAATGTAGTTTGTTAGTCCCTTTTCCATTTAGCTAGGAAGGGTGGATCCGTGGAGGATTGTGCGTCTGTCAGGATTTGGTAGGACCTAGAGAGGGAACCACGAATTGGGCCATCATCCAGGCAAAGTTCCTCGAAGGGGTGGAATTGGCTAGAGAAGAACGAATGGTTAGGTAGTGATCTGAGGAAATGGATTAGCTGTCTAGCTCTCCAGCTATCCAATGCAACAGGTACTTGCTCTAGCAGTATGGTCCCCATGGGAATCAAGCCCGTGGGTCCAAGAAATAGGGCTGCTCTCAGAAGCCCTTTCGGGGCTTGCCTGGTAAAGGCCTGGTCAGACAGGCCCAGAGGGAATCTAGGATGTCCAATAATTGGGGTCATAGGAGAAGGGAAGTTAGTCAGGTGGGAAAGATGAAAAAAACTATCCATCTCGGCGAGCGAGGGGCCAATTAACGGGTGAGTAGTCACACAGGGCTCCAATGGCCTCCCCGCCCAAGGCAGACCAGCCAGTGGAACCCGCGCCTTCTCCTGCTCTAGCTTGACCCATAGCTTCAGTTCCCCATGCCGGTGTCTTATCACATATGGTCCCCCATCGGATAGTGTCCGCTGTGTACTGCGCATGCGCAGTACACAGCAACACAGATTCCGAAAATTGCCGAGCATGAACGGCGCCTGCGCACTGAGTCCAGGTTCTATCCCCACTATCCAAGTGGACATAGAGTAAGAATATAAAAGAGCCGAGCGCAGCGAGGCCGAGCCCGAAGCGTGGCGAGCGAAGCTCGCCTGCGAGGGGCCCTCTAATATTCACAACCCTATGTCCGCTTGGATGGTGGGGCTACCACCTCCACTCACCGCGCAGGCGCCGTTCAGCTTCGGAGATTTTCCGAAGCTTCGTCTGCTCCGTACTGCGCATGCGCAGTACGGTGCGGACACTATATCATGGCCGGACAGTATATGGCAGAACACCGGCACCAGTCAACCACCGGTGTCATGTGCGTTGCTGTGTAATATAGAGCAGGGTCCGGGCAGCCAATACCTCCCCGCAATTTCGGTCGCAATAGCATTGCCCTACCAATACGCATATGTTTCCCGCGCCAGAGGAACTTGATAAAGATTGAGCGAACCGCATGAAAGAAAGTCTGGGGTATTTTGATAGGTAAGGCTTGTAGTAGATAGAGAAGTCGTGGCATCGCGTTCATCTTCAACACATTACAGCGTCAGAACCATGACAGAGCTAGTGGGTCCCATCTTTTAAGGTCCGCTGTAAGCCCATAGGCTTCTTTTTATGTTGTTGGCTTTGACCTGTTTTTTTTGCTTGTTTCTCAAGGCGACCATCTTGGCGTTTGTCAAGAGGGTTGGGCGTGTCTTGAAGAGAACGCTTACGGCCACATCAACCTGAAAGCACCCAATGTCGTCTGATTTCAGAGGCTAAGCAGCGTCAGGCCTGGTTAGTACCTGGATGGGAGACTCCCTGGGAAGACCAGGTGCCATAGAAGGATCTGGTCTGGTTAGTGTCTTTTTTTTTTTTTTATTCTTTATTTACGGATTGCAGGTAATACAGAGACAAACTGTAAAAGACATAGATCCCTCAGTTTTCCAGGTTAACAAAAATACATAGTTAATACTTCGTGGGGGACCGGGGGAAACCTAACAACTTATGTCAGCAGCAGCCCCAGCCGTGGCTAGGCCACCACATTATCCCACTCTAATGATCTGGCACCCTAGTGTCTACTTATAAACCAGGGCAGTCCGCGGGGGGATCCCCCTCAAGGCCCAGACTGAGGGGCCTCTAACATCGGTCACCTTCATTCTATTGGTCAAAGAGCTCAGCCGGGACCACCCCGAGGGCCGCCAACCCCTGGCTGGGAAATCGAGGGAACAAAACGAAAAGATCCTTGCAATCACCATGTATTTTAATTATACTTGGGAGTTAGGGGGTAGGGAAAGAGGGGGGAGCAAATGGGCAGGAGAAGGGGATGGGGTAGAAAGAATGAAAGTTATAGGGGGCTAACAGTGCTACGAGGCAGACGGGGGAGAGAGTGAACCAGGGTGGTATACGAGAAGGGAGAGAAAGAAAGAGGACTCCGATGGGTTCCCACGGCCGGACCCTTCCCTCTATACACGTGCCAGAGCCTACAGATAGGATCTGTATGCGTCGGAAAACCTGAACAGGCTCCAAGACAACCAACAAGCAGTGTGCTCTTCCTCCCTGTCGCCTAACGCTGATGTGAGCTGTTCCATACGGTAGATGTCGCAAACTCTTGCAAACCAGTGAGACACCAGTGGAGCGGCCTGCTGTTTCCACATGCTAGGTATACATGCCCTGGCCCCACTCAGAAGATGTTTTAAGAGAGATTTATGGTACTTCTTGCTCGAGAGTGGGGTCAGATTGAGGAAGATCGTAGCTGGGTTGTTCTGGAGATCAATAGCCGTGAGGTCATAAATGATATTGAGAACCTGACTCCAGAAATGGGCCAGTTGAGGGCATTCCCAGAAGATACGTAGTAACGTGCCGGCTTGTTCACCGCATCGCCAGCACAAAGGGCTGTGACCGGGAAACATAGTCGCCAGGACAGTGGGGGTCCTGTACCATCGGGTCAAAATTTTATAAGCTATTTCCTGGTATTTACTACATAGGGATGACTTGTGCGCAAAAAGAAGCGCGCGGTCCTTCTGGTCTGGCGAGAGCCGGACATGCAGATCTCGCTCCCATTTTTCCACGAACACCAGGTTACCCTGGGAGAGTTGGTCCAGTAGGATGCGATATGACAGGGAAAGAGACCTTCGGGTCGGTCCCTCTCCTGAGAATACCTCCTCAAACGATGTTAGGGGTCTGCGGAATTCGCCACTGTTTGGCAAAGATTTCAAGAAGTGGGAGAGTTGGGAAAGCTTCCACTGTCCCAGGGCCGTGGTTGCTAACGCCTCGTACATAGTGGAGACCGCTGTCCACGTCCTAGGGCCAAGAAAAGAAGAGGCCCGCACAAGGTCCCAGTCAGGTTCGAGGCGGAAAGACTTTTCCGTCATGCCGGGTTCAAAGCGTGGGTGTCCAATAATAGGAGTCATGGGCGAAGGGAAACTGGGCACGCCCGTCAGGGTAAAATATCTGTCTAGCTCTTGTAACGTTGGCTTAATGTGTGGGTGTGCCCGCGTCGCTCCCGACCAGCCCGGTCCACTCCAGGGCAAACCCTCAAGTGGAAATGGTACGGATTCATGCTCCAGACGAACCCACAGCTTATCCTTCAGGTGTCTGCACCAGTCAACTACTCTGTTCATGTGCACCGCCGTATAGTACCATGCCGGATCTGGGAGGCCAATCCCTCCCTTGTCTTTTGGTCTGAGCAGTAATGTTCGGCTGAGTCTTGGAGGCCTGCCCTGCCATACGTATCGAATAAAGATGGAGCGCATGGCTTTAAAAAATGATTGGGGGATTTTTATCGGTAAGGCTTGTAATAGGTACAAGAGTCTGGGCATTACATTCATTTTGAGCACATTGCATCTCCCAAACCAAGAGGTCGCCAACTTTGACCACCTCTCTAGATCTACGGCAAATTTTTTTAGAAGCGGCTGGAAATTCAATTGGAAAATCAGATGTGGGTCCGGGGGAACCTTGGTACCCAGATATTGTATAGCCCCAGTTGCCCAACGAAAGGGAAAATTAGTGCTTAGACTCGTCTGGGCATTGGTAGACAGGGAGACGTTGAGTGCTTCCGATTTCTGTAAGTTAATTTTAAAATTTGACAGGGTGCCATATCGTCTTATTTCCGCTAAGAGATTCGGCAATGTAATGTGAGGCTCTGAGACATAGAACAAGAGGTCATCTGCAAAGGCTGCGACCTTATGGTGGTGTGAGGGGGTGTCCAGTCCCTTGATGTCTATGTTCTGCCTGATGTGGTGCAGCAAGGGTTCAAGCGATAGGACAAACAAAAGGGGGGACAACGGGCATCCCTGCCTCGTTCCATTGCCAATAGTGAAACGCGACGAGGCAAACCCATTGACCCTAACCATCGCCGTCGGTGACGAGTAAAGAGCTGTAACCCATGAAAGCATGGGGGGGTACACCCAGGCTTCGCAGGGTGGCTAGCAAAAAAGGCCAGCTCACCCTGTCAAACGCTTTTTCTGTGTCCACAGAGAGCAACATAATCGGTAGTTTAAGGCGTCTGGCGCGTTCTATAACATTGATTGTCCTGGTAGTGTTGTCTCGGGCTTCCCTGTTACGAATAAACCCCACCTGATCCAGAGGTATCAGGCGTTGGAGAATGGGCACCAACCGCTCCGCCAGTATCTTAGTGAAGAGCTTAAGGTCGCTGTTTAATAAGGAGATGGGCCTGTAGTTCGCACAGAGAAGCGGATCCTTCTCCGGCTTGGGTATGACCGAGATGCTTGCCTGCAACAGCTCCGGTGGAAAGGTCTGGCCCTCCAATAGGGCGTTAAAAGCTGACACAAACGGCGTGGACAACAGGGAGAGGAAGGCCTTATAATAAGGGACCGTAAACCCATCTGGGCCTGGTGCCTTGCCCTTGGGTGAGTCTCTTAACGCTGCCGACAATTCCTCCGGGGAGATAGGTTGCGAGAGAAGCTCTATCTCTTCCTGTGTAAGCGACGGGAGGTTTGCCGAAGCTAGGTACTCATCAATGGCTGCTGTGCCGGCCTGGAGGGCATCTCCTGAGTCCCGGGGGTGCAAGTTATAAAGGGCTTCATAGAAAGATCGGAAACACTCCGCTATCTCCCGTGAATCATGAAGCTTGGCACCCGAAGGGGAGGTTATGGTTGGAATGAAGGACGCGTTGCGTTGGGCACGCAGGGAGTTCGCTAGGGACCTACTACACTTGTCTCCATATTCATAATACGTCCTGCGGACCCACATGAGTCTGGTTCTAGCCTGAAAGAGAGAGAAATCTCTGATTTGTTCTCTAAGATCTCTCACCTTCAGCGCAGCAGTCGGCTGGGATTTGTGTCGTTGTTCACACGCATGCAACTTGGCAATACGTTTGGAGAGAGCCTCAGTTTTGGCCACTTTGAGTCTATGACCATGTTTAATAAGAATGCCCCTAATGTAGCATTTATGAGCCGCCCATAACATGAGGGGGTTGGAAACAGAATCACGGTTATGATCAAAGTAACTTTCTAATTCCCTAAGCAGGTCTGCGTGGGTCTCAGGGTCCTTCAGGAGAGACTCGTTCAGTCTCCACCAGGACTGACCACGCGACTCCTGTTGTAGCTTCAGCATAAAAGAAATCGGGGCATGGTCAGACAGGGCTATGTGGCCTATCTGAGTGTCTGTGACCGCCGGGATAGCATTGTGGGTCGACTAAAAACATATCTATACGTGAGTAAGAACCATGAGCGGTGGAAAAGAACGTATAGTCCCTATCCTGTGGGTGAAGCGTACGCCACACATCGATCAGTCGGTGGGAGTGTAGCAGGTCTCTTATGTGTGAACGCGTTCTCGCAGAAATCGCAGAGGTGCCCGATGATGAGTCTCTGCGGGGGTCCAAGGTGAGGTTAAAGTCCCCCCCAACGATCAAAGTACCCTCCGAGAATGCAGCCAGGGCATCCAAGCATGCTTCTAAGGCCGGCAGCTGGTCCACATTCGGCATGTATAGGTTGGCAAGAGTAAAAGTTTGCGAGTGGAGAGTTCCCTTAATGAAGAGATATCTCCCTTCACTATCGGCTTGGACAGCTAACAGGCGCCACGGCAAGTTTTTAGCAAGAAGAACACACACTCCTCTCGATTTGGAAGTAGGGGACGTGCTGTGGTGGGCCAGGGGGAAGTACTTACTATAAAGCCGTGGTATTTGGTCTGTCCTGAAATGGGTCTCCTGGAGGAAAACTATTTGGGGCTTCATCCGCCACAATTCTGTTAGGCAGCTGGACCTTTTTTCAGGTACATTCAGCCCTTTCACATTCCAGGAAACCAGCTTCAGGGCCATGACGGCAGTGGTACCCGGCCGGCGGTCCCCACCAGAGTCAGTAGTAGATATAGAGTTCAAGCACAGAGGAAGAGGAGGAGAAAAAGGAAAAGCAGTAACGAAGCGGAGAAGGTCCGGAGTTAGTAGGGAGGAGGAGGGTAGGAGGGGTGGGGATAGATCGGGGAATTGCTAAAGCTCCTATCGGAGAGAACCTGCCGGTTAGGGCAGAGGAGCCTAGTGGGGGAAGAGGTAAGGCACTGCAGAGGGAGGAACTCGTCGGTGCAGTACCCCTCCAGCATCCCATGGTCCATGCAGTCGCAATCGGGCGTGCACGGAGCTTCTTTGGCATCTTAACTACGACATCAAACGCATTATAGAACATCACTGCAGCAGGTATCGGGCAGTTAACAACAGTAGAACAGTGCATAATTAGACCAACATATTAAACTTTTCAACACAGAGTATAGATAAATTTATACCACCCAGGCACCCGCCCCTCCCCCCCCCCCCCAAAAAAAATGGAAAAAGGGGGGGGGAGAGGGGGAGGGAGCGGGAACGCCGCCCAGGGGCACCCGGGGGGCACCACCAGGCAGTCCAAAAACACAAAGAGCGCCGAGACTAGGGCACCTGTAGATAAACAGTAACATGAATGGTGAACAGTACCGCCAATGACTCAGGGCTTCGTCCAGGAAGCGCAGTGTCCAACTCTGTTCTTCCAATGTCCTTCCTCTCCCCTAGCGGGGGCACTGGGAACAATGGCCCGTGGCATGGTAAACAACACAAAGCTGGATACTCCAGCCGTCTATGTTGGTAGAGAAAAAGAAAACAAAAAAAAAGGGTATAACACAGGAATAACGGAAAATTACTGTACTCTCTCAGGGTTCACGATCTTGGGGGGCCTGCGATCTCTGATGTTGGGATCGACGGTGGCGTCTCACTCTCTGTGGCCTGGTTGAGGGGTTGTTCGTCGGGGCCACTGCTCCCTGGGGGACAACAGGAGCCAACCAGTCGGGGACCTGAACCGAGGGAAGGCCCAAAGCCTCCAGAAAGGACGGGACCTCCGAAGGGTGTCGTAGCGCAAGGGGCCTCCCATTTTTGCGCACTATAAGGTGAAACGGATGGCCCCACTTGTATGGAATCCTCCGTTCAGTTAGGTGTTCCAGAAGGGGTCGCAGACAGCGTCTCATCTGGAAGGTCTTGCGGGATACATCTGGCAGAAGGGTGACTTGGGCCCCGTCAAAATCAATGCTGCCTTTGTGCCACGATGCTTGCAGGACATCCTCCCTAACTGAGTAATTGTGGAGACAGCATAAAACGTCACGTGGCCGGTTCTCTGTGGGGCTCCTGGGGCCCAGGGTCCTGTGGACTCTATCAATGGCTATTACTGTGTCAGCAGCGCAGTCCAGACAGGCGTTAAATATAGCTGTAACTGTGGCTTTGAGGTCTGCCTGGCCAGTGGCTTCGGGCAAGTCTCTGATCCTGATGTTGCATCTGCGGTTGCGATTCTCAAGGTCATCCACTAGGAGTTGCAACTGTGCCACTCTGTCAGCAAGGGTATCATGTGCGGCTTGCAGGCCAGAAACATCAGTGGTCAGGGAGGTCACATCCGATGCCAGGGTGGTCACCCGCTCGTTCGTAGCCGACACGTCACGTTTGACCCCTGCGATTTCATGTCGCAAGGTCGTTTCAATCCTGGCTGCCATACAGCTAAAGTCTGCTTTAGTGGGAAGGTTTTGGAGTAAAGCTAGGATGGCCTTGTCCCCCAATAATGCTGGTGCTGGTGGCAGCGGTGGGTCCCCCTGTGTGTCTGAGGCGAGAGCAGCCTGGCCATTCGGTCCTGGGATGAGGCTTCCACTGCGGGAGGGTCTCTGGGACAGTTGGGAGTTGTGAGGGAACCAGGGTGGCAGGCCGCTATGGTCCGGGCTGTCAAGCGAGGCCATGGACAGTGAGCGGGGGAGACACGGGGACAAGTCACTAGGCGGGGAGAACGGGGGCATGTCGTGTCCCTGCATAGCAGTCTGCTCACCTTCCCTCTGTGCCGCGTGTCCTGGAGCGCCGGAGGCCGCGGGCGCCATCTTGGCTGGATCCGGCGTGGAGGCCGGAGGCTGCAGCGGGACCAAGTACCTGTCCATGGCAGCAGCGGCGGACCCCGCTCGGCTGGCTGTGTTCCGCCGAAGCGCGGAGATGTCGGCGATGCCGAAATATGCGACCAAACTGTGGTAAAGGGGTGCGGAGGGGTCACGGACCGGGAGCTCCGGAAAAGAGCGTCCTCACTCCTTCATGCCTAGGCCACGCCCCCCCTGGTTAGTGTCTTGATTGGGAGATCGCCTGGGAATACTGGATGCCGTAGGCTTCTTTTTATGTTGTTGGCTTTGACCTGTTTTTTTTAGCTTGTTTCCCAAGGTGACCATCTTGGCCTTTGTCAAGAGGCTTCAGAGTGCCCAAAGAGAGTGCCTACGGCCAAATCCCCTATATAGTATCTTATATATAATAACTAAAAATATTATTTATTATTATAGATATAGATATATAGTATAGTGATTTGGCCGTAGGCACTCTCTTTGGGCACTCTGAAGCCTCTTGACAAAGGCCAAGATGGTCACCTTGGGAAACAAGCTAAAAAAAACAGGTCAAAGCCAACAACATAAAAAGAAGCCTACGGCATCCAGTATTCCCAGGCGATCTCCCAATCAAGACACTAACCAGACCAGATCCTTCTATGGCACCTGGTCTTCCCAAGGAGTCTCCCATCCAGGTACTAACCAGGCCTGACGCTGCTTAGCCTCTGAAATCAGACGAGATCGGGTTCTTTCAGGTTGATGTGGCCGTAAGCGTTCTCTTCAAGACACGCCCAACCCTCTTGACAAACGCCAAGATGCTCACCTTGAGAAACAAGCAAAAAAAAACAGGTCAAAGCCAACAACATAAAAAGAAGCCTATGGGCTTACAGCGGACCTTAAAAGATGGGACCCACTAGCTCTGTCATGGTTCGGACGCTGTAATGTGTTGAAGATGAACGCGATGCCACGACTTCTGTATCTACTACAAGCCTTACCTATCAAAATACCCCAGACTTTCTTTCATGCGGTTCACTCAATCTTTATCAAGTTCCTCTGGCGCGGAAAACATATGCGTATTGGTAGGGCAATGCTATTGCGACCGAAATTGCGGGGAGGTATTGGCTTCCCGGACCCTGCTCTATATTACACAGCGATGCACATGACACCGGTGGTTGACTGGTGCCGGTGTTCTGCCATATACTGTCCGGCCATGATATAGTGTCCGCGCCGTACTGCGCATGCGCAGTACGGAGCAGACGAAGCTTCGGAAAATCTCCGAAGCTGAACGGCGCCTGCGCGGTGAGTGGAGGTGGTAGCCCCACCATCCAAGCGGACATAGGGTTGTGAATATTAGAGGGCCCCTCGCAGGCGAGCTTCGCTCGCCACGCTTCGGGCTCGGCCTCGCTGCGCTCGGCTCTTTTATATTCTTACTCTGTGTCCACTTGGATAGTGGGGATAGAACCTGGACTCGACATCTACAGTATGGAACAGCTCACATCAGCGTTAGGCGACAGGGAGGAAGAGCACACTGCTCGTTGGTTGTCTTGGAGCCTGTTCAGGTTTTCCGACGCATACAGATCCTATCTGTAGGCTCTGGCACGTGTATAGAGGGAAGGGTCCGGCCATGGGAACCCATCGGAGTCCTCTTTCTTTCTCTCCCTTCTCGTATACCACCCTGGTTCACTCTCTCCCCCGTCTGCCTCGTAGCACTGTTAGCCCCCTATAACTTTCATTCTTTCTACCCCCATCCCCTTCTCCTGCCCATTTGCTCCCCCCTCTTTCCCTACCCCCTAACTCCCAAGTATAATTAAAATACATGGTGATTGCAAGGATCTTTTCGTTTTGTTCCCTCGATTTCCCAGCCAGGGGTTGGCGGCCCTCGGGGTGGTCCCGGCTGAGCTCTTTGACCAATAGAATGAAGGTGACCGATGTTAGAGGCCCCTCAGTCTGGGCCTTGAGGGGGATCGCCCCGGGGACTGCCCTGGTTTATAAGTAGACACTGGGGTGCCAGATCATTAGAGTGGGATAATGTGGTGGCCTAGCCACGGCTGGGGCTGCTGCTGACATAGGTTGTTAGGTTTCCCCCGGTCCCCCACGAAGTATTAACTATGTATTTTTGTTAACCTGGAAAACTGAGGGATCTATGTCTTTTACAGTTTGTCTCTGTATTACCTGCAATCCATAAATAAAGAATAAAAAAAAAAAAAGACACTAACCAGACCAGATCCTTCTATGGCACCTGGTCTTCCCAGGGAGTCTCCCATCCAGGTACTAACCAGGCCTGACGCTGCTTAGCCTCTGAAATCAGACGACATCGGGTGCTTTCAGGTTGATGTGGCCGTAAGCGTTCTCTTTAAGACACGCCCAACCCTCTTGACAAACGCCAAGATGGTCGCCTTGAGAAACAAGCAAAAAAAACAGGTCAAAGCCAACAACATAAAAAGAAGCCTATGGGCTTACAGCGGACCTTAAAAGATGGGACCCACTAGCTCTGTCATGGTTCGGACGCTGTAATGTGTTGAAGATGAACGCGATGCCACGACTTCTGTATCTACTACAAGCCTTACCTATCAAAATACCCCAGACTTTCTTTCATGCGGTTCGCTCAATCTTTATCAAGTTCCTCTGGTGCGGAAAACATATGCGTATTGGTAGGGCAATGCTATTGCGACCGAAATTGCGGGGAGGTATTGGCTTCCCGGACCCTGCTCTATATTACACAGCGACGCACATGACACCGGTGGTTGACTGGTGCCGGTGTTCTGCCATATACTGTCCGGCCATGATATAGTGTCCGCGCCGTACTGCGCATGCGCAGTACGGAGCAGACGAAGCTTCGGAAAATTTCCGAAGCTGAACGGCGCCTGCGCGGTGAGTGGAGGTGGTAGCCCCACCATCCAAGCGGACATAGGGTTGTGAATATTAGAGGGTCCCTCGCAGGCGAGCTTTGCTCGCCACGCTTCGGGCTCGGCCTCGCTGCGCTCGGCTCTTTTATATTCTTACTCTATGTCCACTTGGATAGCGGGGATAGAACCTGGACTCGGTGTGCAGGCGCCGTTCATGCTCGGCAATTTTCGGAATCTGTGTTGCTGTGTACTGCGCATGCGCAGTACACAGCGGACACTATCCGATGGGGAACCATATGTGATAAGACACCGGCATGGGGAACTGAAGCTATGGGTCAAGCTAGAGCAGGAGATGGCGCGGGTTCCACTGGCTGGTCTGCCTTGGGCGGGGAGGCCATTGGAGCCCTGTGTGACTACTCACCCGTTAATTGGCCCCTCGCTCGCCGAGATGGATAGTTTTTTTCACCTTTCCCACCTGACTAACTTCCCTTCTCCTATGACCCCAATTATTGGACATCCTAGATTCCCTCCGGGCCTGTCTGACCAGGCCTTTACCAGGCAAGCCCCGAAAGGGCTTCTGAGAGCAGCCCTATTTCTTGGACCCACAGGCTTGATTCCCACGGGGACCATACTGCTAGAGCAAGTACCTGTTGCATTGGATAGCTGGAGAGCTAGACAGCTAATCCATTTCCTCGGACCACTACCTAACCATTCGTTCTTCTCTAGACAATTCCACCCCTTCGAGGAACTTTGCCTGGATGATGGCCCAATTCGTGGTTCCCTCTCTAGGTCCTACCAAATCCTGACAGACGCACAATCCTCCACGGATCCACCCTTCCTAGCTAAATGGAAAAGGGACTTACAAACTACATTCTCCAAACCACAGAAGGACAGAATACTCTTTTTCGCCCATAAGTCGTCACTCTGCAGTAAATATCAGGAGATCTCATATAAGCTGATCACACGCTTGTATCGTACACCGGTGGTGTTGGCCAAAATATTCCCCGGTCAATCTGACCGCTGCTGTCACTGTGGGCAACAGACTGGCACCATTCTCCACATTTTCTGGGAATGCCCTAAATTACAAACATTCTGGCAGCCTGTCCTGAGACTCATCCACAAGTTCGCAGACATTTCCTTAGCCAATGATCCCGCAGCAGTTCTTCTCAATCTAACTCCTATGTCGAGAAAGCGTTATCATAAGTCCTTACTTAAACATCTCCTCAATGCAGCTAGGGCCTGCATCCCAAGTCAGTGGAAAGAGCAATCTGCTCCAATGGTGACCCAGTGGTTCGCAAGGGTAAATGATATTGAACGAATGGAAGACCTGACTGCCACAATGAGGGATAAAACGGAGGAGCATGGGAACAGATGGTTCTACTGGACCCAGTTTCGCTTTTCGGAAGAATACCTCCGCGAGACATAGTAAGCTCATGGTGATCGTTGGAGATCGCTGTTCCAAACGTTGGACAGCTGATGAGCTGGTGAGCCGAGGGCGTCTCTTGCTCCCTGGGAGGGGACCCCATCCTATCCACTCTACCCACGACACCCCCTTACCCCTTCTTTTCCTTTTCTGCCATTTCCTTCCCCAATCTTCTCTTTCCCCTTCTCCCTCCTTTCAGTTCTACTATTTCCCTTCTTAACTCAAAAAAGGGAAAAGAAAATGGTATGTTCCGACCCCATTTGACTACTACACAATACTCTTCCCCTATCTATGGATATCTAAACTCTTCGAGGGTAGCAGGGCTAGTATCAATAATATTTTAAGTGGTAGAGGATCCCAACGAGATGGAGCTTTAATCTCATCTTGATATGACCGCAAAGCTGTACACATGCTATTCTCCTCAGACTTCTTACCATTGGCTCTGATATCCATGCAATATGATCATTTGATTGTAACTATTTGTATCACACATTCTGTGAAGTTGCCTTTACATTGTATGTCGCATACTACTAAATAAAAAATAAAAAAAACAGAAGCCTATGGCACCTGGTATTCCCAGGCGGTCTCCCATCCAGGTACTAACCAGGCCCGACACTGTTTAGCATCCGAGATCAGACGAGATTGGGCGCTTTCAGGGTGATGGGGCCATAGGTGATCTCTTCGGGCACTCTCAACCCTCTTGACAAATGCCAAGATGGTCACCTTGGGAAACAAGTGAAAAAAAAAAACAGGTCAATGTCAACAACATAAAAAGAAGAATACGGCACCTGGTATTCCAACGCCATCTCCCATCCAGGTACTAACTAGGCCCAACCCTTCTTAGCCTCAGAGAAGAGAAGAGATAGGGCTCTTTCAGGGTGATGCTGCTGTAAGCGATCTCTTTGGGCACTCTCAACCCTCTTGACAAATGCCAAGATGGTCACCTTGGGAAACAAGAAAAAAAAAAAAACGAATCAACGCCAACAACATAAAAAGAAGCCTACAATAACTGGTAATCCCAGGTGGTCTCCCATCCAGGTACTAACCAGGCCAGACTCTTCTTAGCCTCCAAGATCAGACGAGATTGGGTGCTTTCAGAGTGATGTGGCCATAGGCAATCTCTTCAGGCACTCTCAACCCTCTTGACAAACACCAAGATGGTCACTTTGGGAAATAAGCGAAAAAAAAAACAGGTCAACGCCAACAACATAAAAAGAAGTCTACGACACCTGGTATTCCCAGGCGGTCTCCCATCCAGGTACTAACAAGGCCCGACTCTATTAGCCTCCAACATCAAACGAGATCGGGTGCTTTCAGGGTGATGTGCCCGTAGGCAATCTCTTCAGGCACTTTCAACCCTCTTGACAAACGCCAAGATGGTCACCTTGGGAAACAAGCAAAAAAATATAAATAAGTCGGAAGCTAGAGACAATACGGCCCGAGTCCTCAATTTAATCCATGCGGCGCATTAACAGGGAAGGCCCTTGCTTATGTTGTCAACGGACGCGGAGAAGGACTTTGACAGGGTGGCCTGGCACTTTATGCAGGCCACCCTGGAACATATAGGTCTTGGCCCCAACATGATGAGCTGGGTAATGTCGCTTTACTCCACGCCGTCGGCAGCGGTACGGGTGACCGAGGGGTGCTCGGACTCTTTCCCCATCACTAATGGGACGAGGCAGGGGTGCCCTCTGTCTCCCCTAATTTTAATTCTGACACTGGAACCACTTATGTGTCACGTTCGGAATGACCCGAATATTACTGGCATATCCAAACCCTCGGCACACCACAAAATTGCGGCGTACGCTGACGATCTAATTTTTTCCGTCTCCAATCCACACATTTTGCTTCCCAAAATACTTGCGTCTCTACAGCGACACGGCAGCCTATCAAACTATAAAAACAATTGCGCCAAGTCGGCTGTATTGAATATATCGGTCCCGGATGGTGAGGCCAAGAGGCTCCGGTCCGCTTTTCCATTCTACTGGGCTGAAAAATCTATACGTTAACTGGGCGTTGACATCGCAGCGGATTTAGCGCAATTGTACCTGCTTAATTTTGTCCCTCTCCTGGATAGACTGAAATCTGATTTGGGAAACTGGCATGCTTTAACACTGACCTGGTTCGGGCGCTGTAATGCATTCAAAATGATGGCTCTCCCTCGGATCTTATACATGTTCCAGACATTACCGATCTGGTTACCCCCAATTTTTTTCAGACAACTGCAGGTGCTGCTCCGGGACTTTATTTGAGCGCGCAAACCGCCCAGAGCCCGGTTGCAATTGCTTGCCAGACCAAAGGACAAGGGGGGTCTGGGTCTCCCAGATCTCAGACAATACTACAGAGTGACTCTGCTAGCGAGAGTCATTGATTGGCATTGTAATGGCCCACACAAGCAGTGGGTGGAGATGGAGATTGAGGATGGATCCATTCCCCTATTGACCTCCCCGTGGCTCCTGTCCTCCCTACCAAAAGACCTCAGAGGTCACCCCGTAGTGGGAGCTACATTGGCTGTTGTGCGGAGGTTGTTCCGCTGCACACACATTGCTCCCCTGCCATCACCAATGACTCCGGTTATAGGTAATCCAGACTTCCCACCGGGATTTACCAACAAGAAACTGCGACAGTTGACAGTGGTGGGGAAACAGCGTCTGGGAGAGGTGTGGCCCACGGGAGGGCTCCCGACCACGCAAACTGACGTCGAGCTTTCTGACCCTCCGCTTGACTTGTTTAGTGCTTATCAACTTCGTCCCTTTCTTCTGGCCATACAAAGGGCCCCCTAAACTCCTAGAGACCTGACACCCTATAAATCCATCTGTCACAAAAGGGAACCTGTGCGACACACCCTCTCCCTCCTGTACAACCTATTGAGTAGTCAGGAGGAGGAGTCGACCCCCACCATTTATCCACAAATGGGAGAGGGACTTAGGCATCACATTTACCCCACAACAGATAGGGAAGATCCTGACCTTAGTACATAAAGCTTCCATCGCAAACCAATATCAAGATACAAGATAGTCTCACGCTGGTATAGAGTCCCATACCTTCTGAATAAAATGGATAGATCGATCCCGGATGTTTGTTGGAGGTGAAATTCAGATATGGGGACCATGGGACACCTTTTCTGGGCATGCCCGACCTTGAGGAACTTTTGGGTTCCCAGTAGCGTGCCTTCTACACTTGACCGAACAGCCTGTTCGAAAATACAAAAAAACCCTCACAATGCAACTCCTGAATGCCGCCCGGGCCTGCATTCCCGCACTGTGGAGGCAGCCTCAGCCCCCATCCAAGGTGCTGTGGTATTCCAAAGTCAATCATATTCTCCGGATGGAAGAATTGACCGCCACCCTTCACAACACTGAAGAGGCATTTAGTGTTACATGGAGGCCCTGGAGGTATTTTACTGGTACTCGAGACTACATTCGGGAGGTGAGCAGTGCCCCCATCCCAGAAAACGACTGAACATCTAACGTTTACCTACGTAGGCCATGTCTGCCCTGGGTGGCATTCCCCCCCTCCCTTTTTGTCTTTATTTTTCTTTTTTTCCCCGCCGATATCCCCCCACCTCCTCTCTCTCCGTCTTTGCACTCTCTTCTTCCCCCGTCCTCCCTTTTGATTATGCCTTGTCTCCTTACTAGCCTTTGGGACCCAGAAGAGCCCCAGGGTTCTGGACACGACCGGCTCATATTTTACTCTGGTTCACATAGGTCATGATAAGCTGGCTCGCTGTGGTCCCAGTTGCTCTCCATGATTACATTTGTCCGAACAGGGCTGCATTAGTTATACTGTACTACATGTCCGAGGTGGGGTTTCTCTATTTTCTGCATGAAACTGTAGGACTCCCCTCTGAGAACCCAGAGTTATTTGGCTGCCTATTTTTTGTTAGCATGTAATTGTGACCCTGGGTCATGCTGTATGGTTGACTGTTATATTTATGTTGTTCTACTTAATAAAAGAATAAAAAAAAAAAAAAAAAATAAGTCAATGCCAACAGCTTAAACCTAAAGCCTATGGCATCGAGAAATCCCAGGCGGTCTCCCATCTAGGTACTAACCATGTCCCAACCCTGCTTAGCCTCTGAGATCAAATGCACGCTCAACCCTCTTGACAAACGCCAAGATGGTCACCTTGGGAAACAAACAAAAAAAACAAGTCAACGCCAACAACATAAAAAGAAGCCTGCGGCATCTGGAAAACCCAGGCGGTCTCCCATCCAGGTACAAACCAGGCCCAACCCTGCTTAGCCTCTGAGACCAAACGAGATTGGGCGCTTTCAGGGTGTTGTGCCCGTAAGCAATTTCTTTGTGCACTCTCAACCCTCTTGACAAATGCCAAGATGGTCACCTTGGGAAACAAGGGAAAAAAAACAGGTCAAAGCCAACAACATAAAAAGAATCCTACGGTATCCGGTATTCCCAGGCGATCTCCCAATCAAGACACTAACCAGACCAGATCCTTCTATGTCACCTGGTCTTCCCAGGCAGTCTCCCATCCAGGTACTAACCAGGCCTGATGCTGCTAAGCCTCTGAAATCAGATGAGATCGGGTGCTTTCAGGGTGATGTGGCCGTAAGTGTTCTCTTCAAGACACGCCCAACCCTCTTGACAAACGCCAAGATGGTCGCCTTGAGAAACAAGTTCAAAGCCAACAACAAAAAAAGAAACCTATGGCACCTGGTATTTCCAGGCGGTCTCCCATCCAGGTACTAACCAGGCCCGACACTGTTTAGCCTCTGAGATCAGATGAGATTGGGCACTTTCAGGGTGATGGGGCCGTAGGTGATCTCTTTGGGCACTCTCAACCCTCTTGTTAAGCGCCAAGATGGTCAGCTTGGGAAACAAGCGAAAATAAACAGGTAAACGCCAACAACATAAAAAGAAGCCTACGGCACCTGGTATTCACAGATAGTCTCCCATACAGGTATTAACCAGACCGTACACTGCTAGGTCTCCGAGATCAATGAGATTGTGCGCTTTCAGGGTGATGTGGCCATATGTGTTCTATTTAGACACTCTCAACCCTCTTGACAAATACCA
The DNA here is from genome assembly GCF_037356315.1 of Lithobates pipiens. Classification (NCBI taxonomy): domain Eukaryota; kingdom Metazoa; phylum Chordata; class Amphibia; order Anura; family Ranidae; genus Lithobates; species Lithobates pipiens. The sequence continues at coordinate 171,629,039 of NW_027507791.1, read as the reverse complement.
AGATGGTTATCTTGGGAAACAAGTGAAAAAAAAAGGTCAACGCCAACAACATAGACCCTGGCGGTCTCCCATCTGACCCAGACCCTGCTTAGCCTCTGAGATTTGGCGCTTTCAGGGTGATGTGACCTCAGACGAACGCTTTGGGACATACTCAAAACTCTTGACTGATGCTAAAATGGTCACCTTGGGAAACAAGCGAAAGAAAAACAGGTCAAAGCCAACAATATAAAAAGATTCCTACGGCACCTTTAATTAGGTACTATCCAGGCCGGACCCTGCTTAGCCTCTGAGATCAGATGAGATTGGGCGCTTTCAGGGGGATGTGGCCGTAGGAGATTTCTTTGGGCTCTCTCAGCCCTCTTGACAAATGCCAAGATGATCACCTTGGGAAACAAGCGGAAAAAAAAAACCATGTCAACGCCAACAACATAAAAAGAATCCTACGGCACCTGGTATTCCCAGTTGGTCTCCCATCCAGTTACTAATCAGGCCCGACAATGCTTAGCCTCCGAGATCAGACAAGATCAGGCACTTTCAAGGTGATGGGGCCATAGGTGATCTCTTCGGGCACTCTCAACCATCTTGACAAACGCCAACATGGTCATCTTGGGAAACAAGCGAAAAAAACCAAGTCATTGCCAACATTGGAGGCTAAGCAGGGTTGAGCAATCAGTTTCCTTGCCTGAAATAGGCATCTCAGAACTGCCATCTGGCTACTTCCCGGGTTTCCAACTCCTTCAACTAATCCCAGGAGACAATACTTCGCCTCCATCCTGGTGGAGGTTCCAACCACCCGATCAATGGTTCCTGTCACCTCTGTCCAGTAGCGGATCAACTTCGGGCATCTCCAAAACATGTGCATCATGTCTCCCCCCATGTTCCCGCACCGGGGGCAACTTGCGTCCGGCCGTTCGGCCAAACTGAAAAAGTTTACGAGGAGCATAATAGGTTCTATATAATAAGAACAGATGTGACATCCTCTGTGAGGAGAGCCACAATTCACCACAGGCAGGATTCCTGTGGCCAATTATAGCTCAGGGGGGTTTAGTACACACCCCACACTATATAAGGCCGCCAGCACGGCGGCCTTGTATAGTGTGTTGCGGTGGTCAGGGAAAGAGGACGATAGGCAGGGACAGTGTCTTTACTGCTTGGGAACCTAGCACTGTTACAGTGGGTGTTATGTGCCTCCTGCACAGTACACACCTGAAGCTACCCTTTATTACTGGTGTTCAATTTCTGCAATACATGCATCTGCAGTGCAGAAGTTAGAGTCGGTGTTGTGTGCCTCCTGCACAGTATACACCTTATTGCTGGTGTTCTGTTTCTGTAATACAGGAACCTAGCACTGTTACAGTGCTAGGGTGTACAGAGAAGCTGGTATATATAGAAGACTACAGCATACAGAAGAAAGGCTAGTGAATACAGAATACAGGTTTCGTGTATGTAGATAGGCTTGAGTATACAGAGATGCTAGAGTAAACAGTGAGGCTGGGGTACACAGAGAGGCTAGTTTAAAGACAAATACAAAGATGTTAGTGTATATAGAGAGGTTAGTGTATAGAGAGAGTCGAGTGTATACAGAAAGGACAGTGCATATAGAGAAGCTAGTGTATACAGAAAGGGTATACATGAAAGCTGACATTCTATACAGAAGACTGGGTAGTGTATACAGAGAGCCTAGTGGGTACAGAAGACAGGCTGGTGTTATTCTAGCTAGTTTTTACAGTCTAGTGTATACAGAAGACAGGCTGTGGTATACAGAGAGTTTAGTGTATTCAGAGAGTCTAGTGTATACAGTCGGCGAGTGTATACATAAGACTGGCTAGTTTACACAGTGTTTACAGAGATGCAAGGGTGTACAGAGAAGCTGGTATATATAGAAGACTACAGCATACAGAAGAAAGGCTAGTTAATACACAATACAGATGACTCGTGTATGTAGATAGGCTTGAGTATACAGAGATGCTAGAGTAAACAGTGAGGCTGGGGTACACAGAGAGGCTAATTTAAAGAGAGGCTAGTATATACAAAGATGTTAGTGTATATAGAGAGGTTAATGTATAGAGAGGGTCGAGAGTATACAGAAAGGACAGTGCATATAGAGAAACTAGTGTATACAGAAGACAGGCTTGGGTATACATCAAAGCTGACAGTGTATACAGAAGACTGGGTAGTGCATACAGAGAGTCTATTGGGTAAAGAAGACAGGCTGGTGTATTCTAGCTAGTTTTTACAGTCTAATGTATACAGAAGACAGGCTGTGGTATACTTGAGGGTTTAGTGTATTCAGAGAGTCTAGTGTACAGAGATGCAAGGGTGTACAGAGAAGCGAGAAGCTAGTATATATAAGGCTAGTGAATACAGGCTAGTGAATACAGAATACAGACTCGTGTATGCAGATAGGCTTGAGTATACAGAGATGCTAGAGTAAACAATGAGGCTGGGGTACACAGAGAGGCTAATTTAAAGAGAGGCTAGTATATACAAAGATGTACGGCACCTGGTATTCACAGATAGTCTCCCATACACGTTTAGTGTATTACAGAGATGCAAGGGTGTACAGAGAAGCTAGTATATATAGAAGACTACAGCATACAGAAGAAAGGCTAGCGAATACAGAATAAAGGCTGGCTTCTACGGAGAGGCTACCACTACGGAGATGCAGAACACTATCTAGGGTGTATAGAGAGGCTAGATTATACAGAGAGGCTAGTGCATAGAGTGAAGCTATTGTATATATAGAAGCCTGGTTAGTGTATACAGAGAAGCTAGTGTGTACAGAAGAAAGGCTAGACAGGCTATAAAGAGAGACAAGTTTTTACAGAAGACAGTTTGGGGTATACAGAGATGCTAGTTTATACAGAGGATACAGAAGACAGAAGACGGGCTAGTGTATTCAGAACATAGGCTAGTGTATATCGAAGACAGGCTATTGTATGCAGAAGACCGGCTAGTGTAAACATACTGGTGTATATAGAGAGGCTAGTGAATTTAGAGGGTAGGCTAAGTGATAACAGAAGACAATCTGGGCTATACAGAGACATCTCATCATTTCATCTAGCTCACATCTCTAATGGAGTTTGTCTCATTGCCATGTTATGCCTTTTCATTCTTATGCTAAATATAGATCACTACACGATTTTAATCATCCACATCAAGCATGCAATAAAACTATCATACATCAAAATAAACCATGTACGCTCTTGCTCTATTTTGCATATTTGTACCGGGACTGTGAGTATGTGACAGTCCTGACACACCATCCTGACTTATTTTTCTTTATTTCTTATTAGAAATGGAGAGTACTATCTCAAAATCCGCTTAAATCTATTCACTTCCATGAGTTCTACCGCTAATTGTACCTTAATGCAAAATGTTCACAAAACCATCCATTTGCTACCAGACATGCTGCACATACTAAGAGTAATGTAACCATCGCTCTCTAACGATGTAAACAGTTTTATTGCTTTTCTGATATTGACCGAGTATCTCTGACATTAACTGAGTATCTCTCTGCACTATGATCTTATTAATAATAATAATAATAATAATAATAGGATTGTGTAATGCAAAGATCAACTAGTCTAATATAAGCTTTCTCATTGGTACCGGCATATCCTTTAAATTTAGACTAACGCAACTATTTCTCGGCCATTTTCAAGCTAAGCTTTCAATCTCTTACCATTGAACAGCGATACTTCCTCCCTACAATATAAAGCCATTTAAATGTCCTATTGGTCGTCTATATTATACAACTCTCTGAAAAGCCTATATGTAGAGAATAAAACTAGTCTTACATCTTAATAAAACAGTTTTATTACTCAACCAGTATCAGCTGTCATGTACTGTATTACTTCTTTTTCTCCACCTTATCTGTCACAGTTAAAACACAGTGACAAAACATTTCTTTTTACCGCAGCAAAATGTGAGAAAAGCAGTGTAAGCCGTCTTTCTGCCATATGCAACCATCTCTCGCTACCTCTATGCAATGGGATTCTCTTTCCAGTGGAAACGGAAAACAGTCAGTGTAAGCCGTCTTCGTGCGTAACAAAATTAATGGAACGATTTACACGTTAGAATTTGCAAGCTACGTCAATTTACTGTTAAATAGAGTACCTTTGCATTTATCCCTTGACTTTGCTACTATCCCTTGATCCCTTTTGTGTATTCACTTTATCTCGACCTATATATACTGCCTCAATATTTTCCTAATTTGTTTTGCTATACTTATTATTATTATATTATAGAGATTACTAACTCTAAATCTTTGTAAACCTAACCATAGTTATAATGTCTACAGCTAATTTTACGTTAAAGCAAAATTCACACAAAACCATCTTTTTAAAACCTTTTACACACTGCACATTAAGATTAATCCAACCATCTCTCGCTACCTCTATGCAATAGGTTTCTCTTTCCAGTGGAAACGGAAAACAGTCAGTGTAAGCCGTCTTCGTGCGCCGCAAAATTAATGGAACGATTTACACGTTGGAATTTGCAAGCTACGTCAATTTACTGTTAAATAGAGTACCTTTGCATTTATCCCTTGACTTTGCTACTATCCCTTGATCTTTTGTGTATTCACTATATCTCGACCTATACATACTGCCTCAAAATTTTCCTAATTTGTTTTGCTATACTTATTATTATTATTTTATAGAGATTACTATCTCTAAATCATTGTAACAAGTTATAATGTCTACAGCTAAATTTACGTTAAATCAAAAGTCACACAAAACCATCTTTTTAAAACCTTTTACACAGTGCACATTAAGATTAATCTCTCGCTACCTCTATGCAATAGGATTCTCTTTCTGACTCTATTTTGTTTATTACTTCTTCTCCACATTAACTGTCACACTGATAACCATTTGTAACACATAACACTTGCAACACATTTTTTAACAGCGGCAAAATGTGAGAAAAGCAGTGGGACGGTTTACTTGATTGAGAAGTGGTTGCAGTAGCAAAGCATAGCAATACAGTTTGATTACATTAATAACACATAATGCAACTATTTTACATTCATTTTACATTCACATCATGCATACATCCTAATGTAAGCTGTCTATCACTATTAATGTTCATGGTTACTGATACATTATGCCGATGACCAGTGGAAACGGAAAACAGTCAGTGTAAGCCGTCTTCGTGCGTAACATAATTAATGGAACGATTTACACGTTGGAATTTTCAAGCTACGTCAATTTACTCTTAAATACCCTTTAGCTGCTTAGCTCACAACTTTGCTGTATGTAGCCGCGTTTACATGTAAATAACCAATGGGGATTGACATTTCATGTCCATCTCACATCTCTAATGCAATTTGTCTCTTTGCCATGTCATACTTTGCCAGTTATTATACTTTCTCATCCGATAGAAACCTAGTCGTTGCTGATATTTCATGATTACAGCAATCATCTCATCGAATTGCTATTCCGACATTTTGCCTTGGTATTACTTTGCAACGCTCTATTGAACAATGTAAAGGTAAGCTAGATATTTTGTGTATTTCCACTTAAACTCTACCTGTATATACTGTCTCAATATTATCCTTTCTAATTTTGCTAAATTAGATTATAGAGTTTGCTATGTCTAAATCCAGGTTACCTACTCACCTTTATTACGTATACTGCTAATTTTAGGATAATACAAAACCATCTTATTGCTTCTTTACACGCTGCACATATTAAGAGTAATGCAATGCTACCGTGAACAGTTTAATTGCTCGTCTCACATTTAGCTGGTATCTCTCTGCTATAGGAAACTGATTTTGTACTAGAACGATCACTCATCTAATATCAGTCCACTCAGTGCTACCGGAATAACTTTTACATTTAGAGTAATGAAATGATTTCTCAGTCATTTTGGAGCTACTGCAACTAACGCTTCCGATCTCATTTCGACTGCAATACTTAATCTCTGCTATTGCAGAATATTTAGCTGCTGACACGTAATGAACTTGATTGATAAAAACCTACACACGTTGTTGCTGTTATTTCGTGTATTTCCACTTAAACCCGTTATAGTTATTTTGCTATATTTATTACTAGTATAAACAGATTACTATCTCTAAATCCTGGTAAACCAGCTCACACTAAACCATCTAATTTCTACCTTACACGCAGCACATATTAACATATTAACATTTAGCCGGTATAGTGAAATAGTAAACGAAATGTGTAGATCACTCATCTAATATCGTCTTTTCAGTGCTACCGGAACAACTTTTAAATTTAGAGTAATGCAACGATTTCTCAGTTTTATGAAGCTACTGCAACTAACGCTTTGGATCTCTTTCCTGATAAATTACGCTCTGCAATATTAAGCCATGTAAATTGTCCTATTGGTCTGCTAACAATGCTATGTATAATAATACAAATCTTTTAAAAGCAATATCGTCTCACTGTAATACTTACACTCTGCATAATATATATGAATAATGCGAATAATGCTAATAATAAAGTCGTCTAAAACTCGGCTATAAGTAGAGAATAAAACTATCTTAGATCAAAATAAACCATGTACTGCCAAACCAATAACGGACAATTACTTAACGTCTATCAGTCAATGACTTAACAAAATAAACTTTAGCACTCTTTTGCTCTATTTTGAATAGTTGTAGTTCTCCACATTAACTGTCACATTGATATCACCACTGACAACACACCACTTTTTAACAGCACCAAAATATGAAAAAAACACTTTATATGTTTCAAAAGTAGTTGCATTAGCAAAAAATAAAGTCCTGTCTTCTTTACACGCTAGCTTTTCTGTATACATTAATCTCTCTGTGTACACCAGCCATTCAATATAGACTAGCCTCTCTGTCTTCTGTATACAGGTGCCCGTAATCTATATACACTAGCCTGCCTTCTTTTTACAATAGTCTCGGTGTCCCAGCCTCTCTGCATACACTAGCCTCACTGAATTCCCCAGACTGTCTTCTGTATACACAAGCCTATCTGTAAAAAAAAAATAGCCGGTCTTCTGCATACTCTAGCCTCTCTGTGTAACACAGTCTCTCTCTGGATTACCTAGCCTACATCTCTGCATACCCAGGACCTTCCTCTGTATAATCTAGCCTATCTGTATACACTAGCCTGTCTTTTGTACAAATTAGCTTCTCTGTAGCCTGTCTTCTGTATACACGAGCCTCACTGTCTACTCTTGGTTGTCTTTTGTATACACTAGCATCTCTTTATACATTAGCTCTCTGTATACCCAAGCCTCTCTGTATACACTAGTCCACCGGTATACACTAGCAAGTCTGCATACACTAGCCTCTCTTTGTAACTCAACTTCTCTCTCTGTATACCTTAGCCTCCATCTCTGCATACCCAGGACGTTCTTCTCTATAATCTAGCCTATGTGTATACACTAGCCGGTCTTCTGTATACACTAGTCCGCCTGTATACACTAGCAAGTATGCATACTCTAGCCTCTCTCTCTGTATACCCTAGCCTCCATCTCTGCATACCCAGGACGTTCTTCTGTATAATCTAGCCTATCTGTATACACTAGCCTCTCTTTTGTACACATTAGCCTCTCTGTATAAACTAGCCGGTCCTCTGTATACACTAGTCCGTCTGTATACACTAGCAAGTCTGTGTAACCAAGCCTCTCCCTCTGCATACCCTAGCCTCCATCTCTTGCATAAACCAGGACCTTCTTCTGTATAATCTAGCCTATCTGTATAAACTAGCCTGTCTTTTGTACACATTAACCTCTCTGTATAAACTAGCCGGTCCTCTGTATACACTAGTCCGTCGATATACACTAGCATCTCTTTATACATTAGCTCTCTGTATACCCAAGCCTCTCTGTATACACTAGTCCACCGGTATACACTAGCAAGTCTGCATACACTAGCCTCTCTTTGTAACCCAACTTCTCTCTCTGCATACCCAGGACGTTCTTCTCTATAATCTAGCCTATTTGTATACACTAGCCTGTCTTTTGTACACATTAGCCTCTCTGTATAAACTAGCCGATCCTCTGTATACACTAGTCCATCTGTATACACTAGCAAGTATGCGTACTCTAGCGTCTCTCTCTGTATACCTTAGCCTCCATCTCTGCATACCCAGGACGTTCTTCTGTATAATCTAGCCTATCTGTATACACTAGCCATCCATCTCTGCATACCCAGGACGTTCTTCTCTATAATCTAGCCTATTTGTATACACTAGCCTGTCTTTTGTACACATTTGCCTCTCTGTATAAACTAACCGGTCTTCTGTATACACTAGTCCGCCTGTATACACTAGCAAGTATGCATACTCTAGCCTCTCTCTCTGTATACCCTAGCAAGTCTGCATACTCCTGCCTCTCTGTGTAACCCAGCCTCACTCTCTCTCTGTATACCCTAGCCTTCATCTCTGCATACCCAGGACGTTCTTTTGTATAATCTAGCCTATCTGTATAAACTAGCCTGTCTTTTGTACACATTAGCCTCTCTGTATAAACTAGCCGGTCTACTGTATACACTAGTCCATCTGTATACACTAGCAAGTCTGCATACTCCTGCCTCTCTGTGTAACACAGTCTCTCTCTCTGTATACCCTAGCCTCCATCTCTGCATACCCAGGACGTTCTTCTGTATAATCTAGCCTGTGTTTTGTACACTTTGCCTCTCTGTATAAACTAGCCGGTCTTCTGCATACACGAGTCTCTCTGTATAACCTTGGATGTCTTTTGTATACACTAGCTGCTCTTTATACATTAGCTCTCTGTATACCCAAGCCTCTCTCCTCTCTGTATACAGAGGACCGACTAATGTGTACAGATAGGCTAGATTATACAGAAGAACGTCCTGGGTATGCAGAGCGCTCAGCTTCAAGGTATGGCCAACGCGAGTAATATGAGGGACACTCCTCACCCCCGCCCCCACCTACCAGATCTGACTTTCATCCCCTTGCCCTCTCTGCCCCGGTCATCTGGTGGCAGTTTTATGCACTCCCTGGCCCCCACCCATTCATAATCCTTACCGACCTTTCTTTCCGCTGCTCACAGAAACACACTGGATGACTTGTCTAATTAACCAACTTGTACAAGACACCGCTATCCTCCTGTCTGACACCGGTCCCCCTTGGAGGCTTTACCCCTCACTGTTTGGGTAGTCCCTGCCTCTCCCTGGATGCTCCACATATACCACAACGACATTGTCAGAGGGGCACCACTTGACAGGACACGGGGCTGTCATGCCGGTGGCATCTCCCATTGGAGGAAGGGATGATGGCCCCAACCCCTTGGCAGCAGGTTCTTTCATATACAGACCAGGGCGGCTCATCTTCCCTTCTGGAGTCTTGACCTTAGATGGGGGATTTGCACTTTGGGGGGTCTGAGTGATACCTAATGCGCTGTACTGGAAGGGCTTGACATTCCCGCATATGTGTCCCCTCCCCCTGGATGCGCCCCTTGTCCCCCCCTCTGGCTCCCACCTACTCTTTGCCGACATTGCCTTCTGCAGCTTTCGGGGACCCTGGATGACTTATCTATTGAGCCTATTGGTACGAGACACTGCTTCCCTCCAGGGTGACTCTGGACCCCCCTGGAGGATTTACCCCTTACTGTTTGGGCAGTCCCAGCCTCCCTCTGGATGCTCTACACAGCCCCCGATGGCGATGCAGGAGAGACACTAATTGGCGGGCCCCAGGACTGCTGCTCGGGTGAAGTCTCCCATTGGATGGAGGGATGGTGGCCCCAGCCCCTTGCCTGCCGGATTTTCCATGCACCGACCAGGGCTGCTTCTCTTTCATCTTGATGTGGTGACCATGGAGGGGAGGAGTTGAAATTTATGGGGTCCGGGTGTTTGCTGGTGGGAGTGCGCTAAAGGACTTGACATTTCTGCATGTTTGTCCCCTCTCCCCTGTTTCCCTCCTCCCTTCCCCCCCTTCCCATCCTTCCCTTCCCTCCTTTCCCTCCCCCTTTCCCCCTTCCACTCCCCATTTCCCCCCTTCCACTCCCCCTTCCCTGCCCCTTTTCCCCCGGGGCGTGGACGGGGGAGAGGGGGTAAGGAGAGGACAATCTGCCAAAGGGAGAAATGCATTTGTTCGGGGACTGCATGTACTTTAGGGGTATGGGACGGGGTGTGGTGGATCCCATTCTGTGATGCCTTTTCTGTTGTGACGGACTCCCTCGTGCATGCCTACGTTTAGGGCGAGCCGAGGAGACCCCTCAGTGCTAACAGTTATATGCTCTACCTCTGTTTTGGTTATACTATTGTTTTTTGTTTCTTTGATGTTACTGATTGTCTTTTATTTGCATACCGGTATCAGACGTGACATTTACAACTGCCGGGACTGGGGGGACTAGGATTCGGGGGCTCCCTCTCCAACCTGTCTACCCAATTACCCAAGTAGGACAGCGCGTTAAACCCAGTGTACATCTGGTAAGCGCTATAGCATAATTGTGCTGTTTTAGTATACCCTTCCTGTACTGTACTGTACAAATGCAGAAAAATCTTAGCCAGGTCGGTAAAGGAGTTGAAATCTGGCTCTTACATACCACAGTTGATAGATGAGAATGGCCAGAGGGCCTCTACCCCAACCCAAATAGTCGAAGTCTTTGAAAAATGTTACTCTGATCTCTACAACCTGCCCGATTCAGGGTCTGGACAGGACAATATAGACAGATATGTAACCGGTTCTGGTCTACCAACCCTCTCATCGGAATCACGGGAGTACTTGGAGGACCCGATCACACTGGAAGAAGTCCAGACGGCCGTGGGACCTCCGAAGGTGGGTAAGGCTCCGGGCCCTGACGGATATACCGCACAATACTTTAAGACCTTCCTCCCTATTCTCGGCCCGCGCTTGGTGAATTTATTTAATACTCTGAGCTCGAATGGGGATTTTCCTGAGGATACCCTTAGAGCCCACATCTCGTTGATACCTAAGGAGGGCAAAGACCCGGGCCTATGTGGGAGCTACAGACCCATTTCCCTCCAAAATTCGGTCCTAAAACTATTCTCTAACTCCTCGCCACGTGATTGGCACATCACTTGTAGTCCCTTATACATATTGACCAGTTAGGTTTTATTCCCACCAGGGAAGATAGGGACAACACCACTAAGGTGCTTACCCTGATCCATAAAGCAAAGTCATCTGGGACCCCTTGTCTTTTCATGAGTACTGATGCCGAGAAGGCTTTTGATCGGGTCAAATGGACATTAATGTTCTCGGTCCTTCGCCATATAGGTCTGAGTGAACGGATGCTGGCATGGATAAGTAAGATATACTCACGTACTTACATTCCACCGGACATCGCACGTACGTTTATGTTGAACTTCCCCCCACCCCTTGTCACTAAGATCCGCAGTTTGCTTCACGGGTGGCATTCTGGCCTCCATTCCTGGTTCAGCAGATGCAATCTCATTAAAATGAACATACTCCCTAAATTTACTTATCTTTTCCAAGCTCTCCCGATCCAGATTCCAGTCCTGTTTTTTAAGCAAGCTCAATCCTTGCTCACTCAATTTAACTGGGCCCACAAAAATCCCAGACTTAAGCGGTCACAGCTGACATTGTCTAAACAACAGGGAGGGTTGGTTCTCCCTAACTTGCGACACTACTACCTGGCCTCCCATCTGGGGCGTGTATTGGACTGGAATCGAAACAAACTTTCTAAGCTCACTCCCGAATTCCGCTAAGAAGCGCCATGTGGTGCTATAAGTATTTACCCACAGAATTTATGTCACATCTCACTATAGGGGCTTAGTTGAAAGTCAGTCACCTGATCGCTACCCAAAACACACTCACGTCTTTGACTTCCCCCCTATTCCCTATACGTGGCCATCCAACCTTTGAACTGTGGACCCACTTAGAAATTCCAACCTAGTCAATGCGTCTAAATTCATCATTGATGGAAAATGGCCTTCTTTCTCAACCCTAACAGATCCGACAGGGCTTTTCCAACTGCCTTTTTGGAGAGCAGCGCAACGACATCATTTTCTCCATTCCATCCCCAATCCTCAAACGTTCGCCCGCCCTCAGACGGAGTTTGAGACTCTATGCAGGAGCGAAGGCCCTTTGGCCCACATTCTCTCTCAAACAGATTACCCACACTTAACCTGTCTGGCCAACTGGGAAAAGGACCTTAATTGCTAATTTTCCCCAGCACAGAGACAACGCATTATCACTTTGGCTCTCAAAATGTCGCTGTGCACGAAGATACAGGAGACGAATTTTAAACTTCTCACCAGGTGGTATTTGACCCCATCAAAGCTGCAGAAATGTTTCCCCTCTTCCTCGAACATATGCTGGAGGTGTGGAGAAGAAGAGGGCACGTTGCTGCACATTTTTTGGTCCTGCCTCAGTTTGGTTGACTTCTGCACAGAGATCCGATGCATGACACAAAAATTCACAGACTTCTCCATCCAGGAAGAGGCTGCATTCTTTCTCTTGCACCATTCACAGATTCCCATTAAGAAGTACAAAAAAATCTATTTTACGGCATTTGATAAATGCGGCGAAATCCTGCATCCCTCTCTATTGGAAAAAATGTTCCCCCCCTTTCATTACTCACTGGCTTAGGAAAATAGAGGACATTAAAAAAAATGGAGGACTTGATCCTCACATCACAAGGTAAACAAGAATTTTTTAAACAAACCTGAGACATCTGGAATACCTTTATATTCTCGCTGGAAGGATGTCGCCTGCTATCGCCTTAGTGCTCTGAGCTTTCCTTGACTGGCCCCTTGGACAGTGGCTGCCATCGTGTCTCGTCCCCTCTTCTCCTTTTCTGATGTTTCAATCCTTCTCTTTTCGGCCTTCCTCCCCTATCTCTCACCCCCTCCACCCCCTCTCTCTTTTGGAAAGAGTGGAAAATTGGGAATGACGGCCCCACACCCCCCTCTGGATGGATTATGCCGGAGGGACCTGGGGTTTGTGTGACCCTGGATCTTGGTACAGTACTTTATCCGTGCCTCGAATCATTGTGATTGATGGAAGGCAGACTCACAGTTGCGAATATACCTGTATCAAGTATTGTTCAGCTGCTTTTTGCTCTGTATTTCTCTGTTGCATTATGTACTCGGGGGACCGTCTTCCCCTATTTGGAGAAAAAATTATATTTGAAAAAAAAAGAAGCCTACGACACCTGGTATTCCCAGGCGGTCTCCCATCCAGGCATTAACCAGGCTGGACCCTGCTTAGCCTCCAAGATCACATGAGATGGAACAGATTCAGGGTAATGTGGCCGTAGCCAATATCTTCAGGCACTCTCAACTCTCTTGACAAACACCAAGATGGTCACCTTGGAAACAAGCAGAAAAAAATAGGTCAATGGCCACAACATAAAAAGAAGCCTACGGCATCTGGAAATCCCAGGCGGTCTCCCATCCAGGTACTAAACTGGTCCCAACCCTGCTTAGCCTCTGAGATCAGATGAGATTGGGCTCTTTCAGGGTGGTGTGGCCGTAGGAGATTTCTTCAGGCACTCTCAACCTTGACTAACGCCAATATGGTCACCTTGGGAAACAAACAAAAAAATCAAGTCAACGCCAACAACATGAGAAGAAGTCTACAGCACCTAGTATTCCCAGGTGGTCTCCCATCCAGGTATTAACAAGGCCCGACCCTGTTTAGTCTCTGAGATCAGACGAGATCTGGTGCTTTCAGGGTTATGTGGCCATAGGCGAGCTCTTCAAGCACTCTCAACCCTCTTGACAAACACCAAGATGGTCACCTTGGTAAACAAAAAAAAAAAAACAAGTCAACGCCAACAACATAAAAATAAGCCTCCAGCACCTAGTATTCCCAGTTGGTCTCCAATCCAGGTACTAGCAAGGCCCAACCCTGTTTAGCCTCTGAGATCAGAGGAGATCGGGCGCTTTCAGGCTTATGTGCCCATAGGCAATCTCTTTGGGCACTCTCAACCCTCTTGACAAATGCCAAGATAGTCACCTTGGGAAACAAGCGAAAAAAAAAACAGGTCAATGTCAACAACATAAAAAGAAGACTACGGCACCTGGTATTCCAAAGCCATCTCCCATCCAGGGACTAACTAGGCCCAACCCTTCTTAGCCTCAGAGATGAGAAGAGATAGGGCTCTTTCAGGGTGATGCTGCTGTAAGCGAACTCTTTGGGCACTCTCAACCCTCTTGACAAATGCCCAGATGGTCACCTTGGGAAACAAGCGAAAAAAAACAAAAACGAATCAAGGCCAACAACATAAAAAGAAGCCTACAATAACTGGTATTCCCAGGTGGTCTCCCATCCAGGTACTAACCAGGCCTGACTCTTCTTAGCCTCCAAGATCAGACGAGATTGGGTGCTTTCAGAGTGCTCGGACTCTTTCCCCATCACTAATGGGACGAGGCAGGGGTGCCCTCTGTCTCCCCTAATTTTTATTCTGACACTGGAACCACTTATGTGTCACGTTCGGAATGACCCGAATATTACTGGCATATCCAAACCCTCGGCACACCACAAAATTGCGGCGTACGCTGACAATCTAATTTCTTTCGTCTTCAATCCACACATATCGCTTCCCAATATACTCGCGACTCTCCAGCGATACGGCAGCCTATCAAACTATAAAATCAATTGCACCTTTGTCTGTATTGAATATATCGGTCCCGGATGGTGAGGCCAAGAGGCTACGCTCCGCTTTTCCATTCTACTGAGCTGAAAAATCTATACGTTACCTGGGCGTTGACATCGCAGCGGATTTGGCGCAATTGTACCCGCTTAATTTTGTCCCTCTCCTGAATAGACTGAAATCTGATTTGGGAAACTGGCATGCTTTAACACTGACCTGGTTCAGGCGCTGTAATGCATTCAAAATGACGGCCCTCCCGCGGATTTTATACTTGTTCCAGACATTACCGATCCGGTTACCCCCAATTTTTTTCAGACAACTGCAGGTGCTGCTCCGGGACTTTATTTGGCCGCGCAAACCGCCCAGAGCCCGTTTGCAATTGCTTGCCAGACCAAAGGACAAGGGGGGTCTGGGTCTCCCAGATCTGAGACAATACTACAGAGTGACTCTGCTAGCGAGAGTCGTTGATTGGCATTGTAATGGCCAACACAAGCAGTGGGTGGAGATGGAGATTGAGGATGGATCCATTCCCCTATTGACCTCCCCGTGGCTCCTGTCCTCCCTACCAAAAGACCTCAGAGGTCACTCCGTAGTGGGAGCTACGTTGGCTGTTGTGCGGAGGTTGTTACGCTGCACACACATTGCTCCCCTGCCGTCACCAATGACTCCGGTTATAGGTAATCCAGACTTCCCACCGGGATTTACCAACAAGAAACTGCAACAGTTGACAGTGGTGGGGAAACAGCGTCTGGGAGAGGTGTGGCCCTCGGGAGGGCTCCCGACCACGCAATCTGTCGCCAAGCTTTCTGACCCTCTGCTTGACTTGTTTAGTGCTTATCAACTTCATCACTTTCTTCTGGCCATACAAAGGGCCCCCTACACTCCTAGAGACCTGACGCCCTATGAATCCATCTGTCACAAAAAGGAACCTGTGCGACACACCCTCTCCCTCCTGTACAACCTATTAAGTAGTCAGGAGGAGGAGTCGACCCCCACCATTTATCCACAAATGGGAGAGGGACTTTGGCATCACATTTACCCCACAATAGATAGGAAAGATCCTGACATTAGTACATAAAGCTTCCATCGCAAACCAATATCAAGAATCAGGATACAAGATAGTCTCACGCTGGTATAGAGTCCCATACCTTCTGAATAAAATGAATAGATCGATCCCGGATGTTTGTTGGAGGTGCAATTCAGATACGGGGACCATGGGACACATTTTCTGGGCATGCCCAGCCTTGAGGAACTTTTGGGTGGAGGTGACCGAGACGATAAAAACTCTCAGAAATGTAGATATCGCAGACAACCCAGCAGCCTGCCTTCTACACTTGACCGAACAGCCTGTTCGAAAATACAAAAAAACACTCCCGATGCAACTACTGAATGCCGCCCGGGCCTGCATTCCCACACTGTGGAGGCAGCCTCAGCCCCCCATCCAAGGTGCTGTGGTATTCCAAAGTCAATCATATTCTCCGGATGGAAGAATTGACCGCCACCCTTCACAACACTGAAGAGGCATTTAGTGTTACATGGAGGCCCTGGAGGTATTTTTCTGGTACTTGAGACTACATTCGGGAGGTGAGCAGCGCCCCTGTCCCAGAAAAAGACTGAACATCTAACGTTTACCTACGTAGGCCATGTCTGCCCTGGGTGGCACCCCCCCCCTCCCTTTTTGTCTTTATTTTTCTATTTTTCCCCGCCGCCACCCCCCCCCTCCTCTCTCTCCGTCTTTGCACTCTCTTCTTCCCCCGTCCTCCCTTTTGACTATGCCTTGTCTCCTTACTAGCCTTTGGGACCCAGAAGAGCCCCAGGGTTCTGGACACGACCGGCTCATATTTTACTCTGGTTCACATAGGTCATGATAAGCTGGCTCGCTGTGGTCCCAGTTGCTCTCCATGATTACATTTGTCCGAACAGGGCTGCATTAGTTATACTGTACTACATGTCCGAGGTGGGGTTTCTCTCTTTTCTGCATGAAACTCTAGGACTCCCCTCTGAGAACCTGAGTTATCTGGCTGCCTATTTTTTGTTACCATGTAATTGTGACCCTGGGTCATGCTGTATGGTTGACTCTTATATTTATGTTGTTCTACTTATACTTAATAAAAGAATAAAACAAAACAAAAAAAAATAAGTCAATGCCAACAACTTAAAAAAAGCCTATGGCATCGAAAAATCCCAGGCGTTCTCCCATCCAGGTACTAACCAAGTCCCAACCCTGCTTAGCCTCTGAGATCAAATGAGATTTGGCTCTTTCAGGGTGATGCAGCCATAGTAGATTTTTTCAGGCACGCTCAACCCTCTTGACAAACGCCAAGATGGTCACCTTGGGAAACAAACAAAAAAAAACAAGTCAACGCCAACAACATAAAAAGAAGCCTACCGCACCTAGTATTTCCAGACGGTCTCCCATCCAGGTATTAACAAGGCGCGACCCTTTCTAGCCTCTGAGATCAGCGGAGATTGGGCGCTTTCAGGGTGATGTGCCCATAGGCAATCTCTTTGGGCACTCTCATCCCTCTTGAAAAATGCCAAGATAGTCACCCTGGGAAACAAGCGAAAAAAAACAGGTCAACGCCAACAACATAGAAAGAAGACTACGGCACCTAGTATTCCAAGGCCGTCTCCCATTCAAGTACTAACTAGGCCCAACCCTTCTTAGCCTCTGAGATCAGAAGAGATAGGGTGCTTTCAGGGTGATGCGGCTGTAAGCGATCTCTTTAGGCACTCTCAACCCTCTTGACAAATGCCAAGATGATCACTTTGGGAAACAAGCGAAAAAAACAGGTCAACACCAACAACATAAAAATAAGCCTGCGGCATCTGGAAAACCCAGGCAGTCTCCCATCCAGGTACAAACCAGGCCCAACCCTGCTTAGCCTCTGAGACCAAACGAGATTGGGCGCTTTCAGGGTGTTGTGCTCGTAGGCAATTTCTTTGTGCACTCTCAACCCTCTGGACACATGCCAAGATGGTCACCTTGGGAAACAAGGGAAAATAAAACAGGTCAACGCCGAAAACATAATGAGAAGCCTACGGCACCTGGTATTCCCAAGCTGTCTCCCATCCAGGTACTAACCAGGCCCATTGCTGCTTAGCCTCAGAGATCAGATGAGATTGGACTCTTTCAGGGTGATTTGGCCGTAGGCACTCTCTTTGGGCACTCTGAAGCCTCTTGACAAAGGCCAAGATGGTCACCTTGGGAAACAAGTTAAAAAAAACAGGTCAAAGCCAACAACATAAAAAGAAGCCTACGGCATCCAGTATTCCCAGGCGATCTCCCAATCAAGACACTAACCAGACCAGATCCTTCTATGGCACCTGGTCTTCCCAGGCAGTCTCCCATCCAGGTACAAACCAGGCCTGACGCTGCTTAGCCTCTGAAATCAGACAAGATCGGGTGCTTTCAGGTTGATGTGGCCGTAAGCATTCTCTTCAAGACACGCCCAACCCTCTTGACAAACGCCAAGATGGTCGCCTTGAGAAACAAGCAAAAAAAACAGGTCAAAGCCAACAACATAAAAAGAAGCCTATGGGCTTACAGCGGACCCTAAGAGATGGGACCCACTAGCTCTGTCATGGTTCGGACGCTGTAATATGAACGCAATGCCACGACATCTGTATCTACTACAAGCCTTACCTATCAAAATACCCCAGACTTTCTTTCATGCGGTTCGCTCAATCTTTATCAAGTTCCTCTGGCGCGGAAAACATATGCGTATTGGTAGGGCAATGCTGTTGCGACCGAAATTGCGGGGAGGTATTGGCTTCCCGGACCCTGCTCTATATTACACAGCGACGCACATGACACCGGTGGTTGACTGGTGCTGGTGTTCTGCCATATACTGTCCGGCCATGATATAGTGTCTGCGCCATACTGCGCATGCCCAGTACGGAGCAGACGAAGCTTCGGAAAATCTCCGAAGCCGAACGGTAGCCCCACCATCCAAGCGGACATAGGGTTGTGAATATTAGAGGGCCCCTCGCAGGCGAGCTTCGCTCGCCACGCTTCGGGCTCGGCCTCACTGCGCTCGGCTCTTTTATATTCTTACTCTATGTCCACTTGGATAGTGGGGATAGAACCTGGACTCAGTGCGCAGGCGCCGTTCATGCTCGGCAATTTTCGGAATCTGTGTTGCTGTGTACTGCGCATGCGCAGCACACAGCGGACACTATCCGATGGGGGACCATATGTGATAAGACACCGGCATGGGGAACTGAAGCTAAGGGTCAAGCTAGAGCAGGAGATGGTGCGGGTTCCACTGACTGGTCTGCCTTGGGCGGGGAGGCCATTGGAGCCCTGTGTGACTACTCACCCGTTAATTGGCCCCTCGCTCGCCGAGATGGATAGTTTTTTTCACCTTTCCCACCTGACTAACTTTCCTTCTCCTATGACCCCAATTATTGGACATCCTAGATTCCCTCCGGGCCTGTCTGACCAGGCCTTTACCAGGCAAGCCCCCCGAAAGGGCTTCTGAGAGCAGCCCTATTTCTTGGACCCACGGGCTTGATTCCCATGGGGACCATACTGCTAGAGCAAGTACCTGTTGCATTGGATAGCTGGAGAGCTAGACAGCTAATCCATTTCCTCGGATCACTACCTAACCATTCGTTCTTCTCTAGACAATTCCACCCCTTCGAGGAACTTTGCCTGGATGATGGCCCAGTTCGTGGTTTCCTCTCTAGGTCCTACCAAATCCTGACAGACGCACAATCCTCCACGGATCCACCCTTCCTAGCTAAATGGAAAAGGGACTTACAAACTACATTCTCCAAACCACAGAAGGACAGAATACTCTTTTTCGCCTATAAGTCGTCACTCTGCAGTAAATATCAGGAGATCTCATATAAGCTGATCACACGCTGGTATCGTACACCGGTGGTGTTGGCCAAAATATTCCCCGGTCAATCTGACCGCTGCTGTCGCTGTGGGCAACAGGCTGGCACCATTCTCCACATTTTCTGGGAATGCCCTAAATTACAAACATTCTGGCAGCCTGTGCTGAGACTCATCCACAAGTTCACAGACATTTCCTTAGCCAATGATCCCACAGCAGTTCTTCTCAATCTAACTCCTATGTCGAGAAAGCGTTATCATTAGTCCTTACTTAAACATCTCCTCAATGCAGCTAGGGCCTGTATCCCAAGTCAGTGGAAAGAGCAATCTGCTCCAATGGTGACCCAGTGGTTCGCAAGGGTAAATGATATTGAACGAATGGAAGACCTGACTGCCACAATGAGGGATAAAACGGAGGAGCATGGGAACAGATGGTTCTACTGGACCCAGTTTTCGCTTTTCGGAAGAATACCTCCGCGAGACATAGTAAGCTCATGGTGATCGTTGGAGATCGCTGTTCCAAACGTTGGACAGCTGATGAGCTGGTGAGCCGAGGGTGTCTCTTGCTCCCTGGGAGGGGACCCCATCCTATCCACTCTACCCACGACACCCCCTTACCCCTTCTTTTCCTTTTCTGCCATTTCCTTCCCCAATCTTCTCTTTCCCCTTCTCCCTCCTTTCAGTTCTACTATTTCCCTTCTTAACTCAAAAAAGGGAAAAGAAAATGGTATGTTCCGACCCCATTTGACTACTACACAATACTCTTCCCCTATCTATGGATATTTAAACTCTTCGAGGATAGCAGGGCTAGTATCAATAATATTTTAAGTGGTAGAGGATCCCAACGAGATGGAGCTTTAATCTCATCTTGATATGACCGCAAAGCTGTACACATGCTATTCTCCTCTGACTTCTTACCATTGGCTCTGATATCCATGCAATATGATCGTTTGTTTGTAACTATTTGTATCACACATTCTGTGAAGTTGCCTTTGCATTGTATGTTGCATACTACTAAATAAAAAAAAAAAAAAAAGAAGCCTATGGCACCTGGTATTCCCAGGCAGTCTCCCATCCAGGTACTGTTTAGCGTACTGTTTAGCATCCGAGATCAGACGAGATTGGGTGCTTTCAGGGTGATGGGGCCATAGGTAATCTCTTCGGGCACTCTCAACCCTCTTGACATACGCCAAGATGGTCACCTTGGGAAACAAGTGAAAAAAAAAACAGGTCAAGGCCAACAACATAAAAAGAAGCCTACAGCACCTAGTATTCCCAGGTGGTCTCCAATCCAGGTACTAGCAAGGCCCAACCCTGTTTAGCTTCTGAGATCAGAGGAGATCGGGTGCTTTCAGGGTTATGTGCCCATAGGCAATCTCTTTGGGCATTCTCAACCCTCTTGACAAATGCCAAGATAGTCACCTTGAGATACAAGCGATAAAAAACAGGTCAATGTCAACAACATAAAAAGAAGAATACGGCACCTGGTATTCCAACGCCATCTCCCATCCAGGTACTAACTAGGCCCAACCCTTCTTAGCCTCAGAGAAGAGAAGAGATAGGGCTCTTTCAGGGTGATGCTGCTGTAAGCGATCTCTTTGGGCACTCTCAACCCTCTTGACAAATGCCAAGATGGTCACCTTGGGAAACAAGCAAAAAAAAAAAAACGAATCAACGCCAACAACATAAAAAGAAGCCTACAATAACTGGTATTCCCTGGTGGTCTCCCATCCAGGTACTAACCAGGCCCGACTCTTCTTAGCCTCCAAGATCAGACGAGATTGGGTGCTTTCAGAGTGATGTGGCCATAGGCAAACTCTTCAGGCACTCTCAACCCTCTTGACAAACACCAAGATGGTCACTTTGGGAAACAAGCGAAAAAAAAACAGGTCAACGCCAACAACATAAAAAGAAGTCTACGACACCTGGTATTCCCAGGCGGTTTCCCATCCAGGTACTAACAAGGCCCGACTCTTCTTAGGCTCCAACATCAAACGAGATCGGGTGCTTTCAGGGTGATGTGCCCGTAGGCAATCTCTTCAGGCACTTTCAACCCTCTTGACAAAAGCCAAGATGGTCACCTTGGGAAACAAGTGGAAAAAAAAACAGGTCAAGGCCAACAACATAAAAGGAAGCCTACAGCACCTAGTATTCCCAGGTGGTCTCCAATCCAGGTACTAGCAAGGCCCAACCCTGTTTACCTTCTGAGATCAGAGGAGATCGGGCGCTTTCAGGGTTATGTGCCCATAGGCAATCTCTTTGGGCATTCTCAACCCTCTTGACAAATGCCAAGATAGTCACCTTGAGACACAAGCGAAAAAAAACAGGTCAATTTCAACAACATAAAAAGAAGAATACGGTACCTGGTATTCCAACGCCATCTCCCATCCAGGTACCCACTAGGCCCAACCCTTCTTAGCCTCAGAGAAGAGAAGAGATAGGGCTCTTTCAGGGTGATGCTGCTGTAAGTGATCTCTTTGGGCACTCTCAACCCTCTTGTCAAATGCCAAGATGGTCACCTTGGGAAACAAGAAAAAAAAAAAAAAACGAATCAACGCCAACAACATAAAAAGAAGCCTACAATAACTGGTATTCCCAGGTGGTCTCCCATCCAGGTACTAACCAGGCCCGACTCTTCTTAGCCTCCAAGATCAGACGCGATTGGGTGCTTTCAGAGTGATGTGGCCATGGGCAATCTCTTCAGGCACTCTCAACCCATCTTGGCCTTTGTCAAGAGGCTTCAGAGTGCCCAAAGAGAGTGCCTACGGCCAAATCACTATACTATATATCTATATCTATAATAATAAAAAATATTTTTAGTTATTATATATAAGATACTATATAGGTGATTTGGCCGTAGGCACTCTCTTTGGGCACTCTGAAGCCTCTTGACAAAGGCCAAGATGGTCACCTTGGGAAACAAGCTAAAAAAAACAGGTCAAAGCCAACAACATAAAAAGAAGCCTACGGCATCCAGTATTCCCAGGCGATCTCCCAATCAAGACACTAACCAGGGTGGGCGTGACCTAGGCATGAAGGAGTGAGGACGCTCTTTTCCGGAGCTCCCGGTCCGTGACCCCTCCACACCCCTTTACCACAGTCTGGTCGCATATTTCGGCATCGCCGACATCCCCGCGCTTCGGCGGAACACAGCCAGCCGAGCGGGGTCCGCCGCTGCTGCCATGGACAGGTACTTGGTCCCGCTGCAGCCTCCGGCCTCCACGCCGGATCCAGCCAAGATGGCGCCCGCGGCCTCCGGCGCTCCAGGACACGCGGTACAGAGGGAAGGTGAGCAGACTGCTATGCAGGGACACGACATGCCCCCGTTCTCCCCGCCTAGTGACTTGTCCCCGTGTCTCCCCCGCTCACTGTCCATGGCCTCGCTTGACAGCCCGGACCATAGCGGCCTGCCACCCTGGTTCCCTCACAACTCCCAACTGTCCCAGAGACCCTCCCGCAGTGGAAGCCTCATCCCAGGACCGAATGGCCGGGCTGCTCTTACCTCAGACACACAGGGGGACCCACCGCTGCCACCAGCACCGGCATTATTGGGGGACAAGGCCATCCTAGCTTTACTCCAAAACCTTCCCACTAAAGCAGACTTTAGCTGTATGGCAGCCAGGATTGAAACGACCTTGCGACATGAAATCGCAGGGGTCAAACGTGACGTGTCGGCTACGAACGAGCGGGTGACCACCCTGGCATCGGATGTGACCTCCCTGACCACTGATGTTTCTGGCCTGCAAACCGCACATGATACCCTTGCTGAAAGAGTCACACAGTTGCAACTCCTAGTGGATGACCTTGAGAATCGCAACCGCAGACGCAACATCAGGATCAGAGACTTGCCCGAAGCCGCTGGCCAGGCAGACCTCAAAGCCACAGTTACAGCTATATTTAACGCCTGTCTGGACCGCGCTGCTGACACAGTAATAGCCATTGATAGAGTCCACAGGACCCTGGGCCCCAGGAGCCCCACAGAGAACCGGCCACGTGACGTTTTATGCTGTCTCCACAATTACTCAGTTAGGGAGGATGTCCTGCAAGCGGCGTGGCGCAAAGGCAGCATTGATTTTGACGGGGCCCAAGTCACCCTTCTGCCAGATGTATCCCGCAAGACCCTCCAGATGAGACGCTGTCTGCGACCCCTTCTGGAACACCTAACTGAACGGAGGATTCCATACAAGTGGGGCCATCCGTTTCACCTTATAGTGCGCAAAAATGGGAGGCCCCTTGCGCTACGACACCCTTCGGAGGTCCCGTCCTTTCTGGAGGCTTTGGGCCTGCCCTCGGTTCAGGTCCCCGACTGGTTGGCTCCTGTTGTCCCCCAGGGAGCAGTGGCCCCGACGAACAACCCCTCAACCAGGCAACAGAGAGTGAGACGCCACCGTCGATCCCAACATCAGAGATCGCAGGCCCCTCAAGATCGTGAACCCTGAGAGAGTACAGTAATTTTCCGTTATTCCTGTGTTATACCCTTTTTTTTTTGTTTTCTTTTTCTCTACCAACATAGACGGCTGGAGTATCCAGCTTTGTGTTGTTTACCATGCCACGGGCCATTGTTCCCAGCGCCCCAGCTAGGGGAGAGGAAGGACATTGGAAGAACAGAGTTGGACACTGCGCTTCCTGGACGAAGCCCTGAGTTATTGGCGGTACTGTTCACCATTCTCGTTACTGTTTATCTACAGGTGCCCTAGTCTCGGCGCTCTTTGTGTTTTTGGACTGCCTGGTGGTGCCCCCGGGTGCCCCTGGGCGGCGTTCCTGCTCCCTCCCCCTCTCCTCCTCCCCCCCCCCCTTTTTTTCCTTTTTTTTTTTTTCTGGGGGGGGGGGAGGGGTGGGTGCCTGGGTGGTATAAAGTTATCTATACTCTGTGTTGAAAAGTTTAATATGTTGGTCTAATTATGCACTGTTCTACTGTTGTTAACTGCCCGATACCTGCTGCAGTGATGTTCTATAATGCGTTTGATGTCGTAGTTAAGATGCCAAAGAAGCTCCGTGCACGCCCGATTGCGACTGCATGGACCATGGGATGCTGGAGGGGTACTGCACCGACGAGTTCCTCCCTCTGCAGTGCCTTACCTCTTCCCCCACTAGGCCCCTCTGCCCTAACCGGCAGGTTCTCTCCGATAGGAGCTTTAGCAATTCCCCGATCTATCCCCACCCCTCCTACCCTCCTCCTCCCTACTAACTCCGGACCTTCTCCGCTTCGTTACTGCTTTTCCTTTTTCTCCTCCTCTTCCTCTGTGCTTGAACTCTATATCTACTACTGACTCTGGTGGGGACCGCCGGCCGGGTACCACTGCCGTCATGGCCCTGAAGCTGGTTTCCTGTAATGTGAAAGGGCTGAATGTACCTGAAAAAAGGTCCAGCTGCCTAACAGAATTGTGGCGGATGAAGCCCCAAATAGTTTTCCTCCAGGAGACCCATTTCAGGACAGACCAAATACCACGGCTTTATAGTAAGCACTTCCCCCTGGCCCACCACAGCACGTCCCCTACTTCCAAATCGAGAGGAGTGTGTGTTCTTCTTGCTAAAAACTTGCCGTGGCGCCTGTTAGCTGTCCAAGCCGATAGTGAAGGGAGATATCTCTTCATTAAGGGAACTCTCCACTCGCAAACTTTTACTCTTGCCAACCTATACATGCCAAATGTGGACCAGCTGCCGGCCTTAGAAGCATCCTTGGATGCCCTGGCTGCATTCTCAGAGGGTACTTTGATCATTGGGGGGGACTTTAACCTCACCTTGGACCCCCGCAGAGACTCATCATCGGGCACCTTTGCGATTTCTGCGAGAACGCGTTCACACATAAGAGACCTGCTACACTCCCACCGACTGATCGATGTGTGGCGTACGCTTCACCCACAGGATAGGGACTATACGTTCTTTTCCACCGCTCGTGGTTCTTACTCACGTATAGATATGTTTTTAGTCGCCCACAATGCTATCCCGGCGGTCACAGACGCTCAGATAGGCCACATAGCCCTGTCTGACCATGCCCCGATTTCTTTGATGCTGAAGCTACAACAGGAGTCGCGTGGTCAGTCCTGGTGGAGACTGAACGAGTCTCTCCTGAAGGACCCTGAGACCCACGCAGACCTGCTTAGGGAATTAGAAAGTTACTTTGATCATAACCGTGATTCTGTTTCCAACCCCCTCATGTTATGGGCGGCTCATAAATGCTACATTAGGGGCATTCTTATTAAACATGGTCATAGACTCAAAGTGGCCAAAACTGAGGCTCTCTCCAAACTTATTGCCAAGTTGCATGCGTGTGAACAACGACACAAATCCCAGCTGACTGCTGCGCTGGAGGTGGAGGTGAGAGATCTTAGAGAACAAATCAGAGATTTCTCTCTCTTTCAGGCTAGAACCAGACTCATGTGGGTCCGCAGGACGTATTATGAATATGGAGTCAAGTGTAGTAGGTCCCTAGCGAACTCCCTGCGTGCCCAACGCAACGCGTCCTTCATTCCAACCATAACCTCCCCTTCGGGTGCCAAGCTTCATGATTCACGGGAGATAGCGGAGTGTTTCCGATCTTTCTATGAAGCCCTTTATAACTTGCACCCCCGGGACTCAGGAGACGCCCTCCAGGCCGGCACAGCGGCCATTGACGAGTACCTAGCTTCGGCAAACCTCCCGTCGCTGGTTCCCCCGGACCCACATCTGATTTTCCAATTGAATTTCCAGCCGCTTCTAAAAAATGTTGCCGTAGATCTAGAGAGGTGGTCAAAGTTGGCGACCTCTTGGTTTGGGAGATGCAATGTGCTCAAAATGAATGTAATGCCCAGACTCTTGTATCTATTACAAGCCTTACCGATAAAAATCCCCCAATCATTTTTTAAAGCCATGCGCTCCATCTTTATTCGATACGTATGGCAGGGCAGGCCTCCAAGACTCAGCCGAACATTACTGCTCAGACCAAAAGACAAGGGAGGGATTGGCCTCCCAGATCCGGCATGGTAATATACGGCGGTGCACATGAACAGAGTAGTTGACTGGTGCAGACACCTGAAGGATAAGCTGTGGGTTCGTCTGGAGCGTGAATCCGTACCATTTCCACTTGAGGGTTTGCCCTGGAGTGGACCGGGCTGGTCGGGAGCGACGTGGGCACACCCACTCATTGAGCCAACGTTACAAGAGCTAGACAGATATTTTACCCTGACGGGCGTGCCCAGTTTCCCTTCGCCCATGACTCCTATTATTGGACACCCACGCTTTGAACCCGGCATGACGGAAAAGTCTTTCCGCCTCGACCCTGACCGGGACCTTGTGCGGGCCTCTTCTTTTCTTGGCCCTAGGACGTGGACAGCGGTCTCCACTATGTACGAGGCGTTAGCAACCACGGCCCTGGGACAGTGGAAGCTTGCCCAACTCTCCCACTTCTTGAAATCTTTGCCAAACAGTGGCGAATTCCGCAGACCCCTAACATCGTTTGAGGAGGTATGCTCAGGAGAGGAACCGACCCGAGGGTCTCTTTCCCTGTCATATCGCATCCTACTGGACCAACTCTCCCAGGGTAACCTGGTGTTCGTGGAAAAATGGGAGCGAGACCTGCATGTCCGGCTCTCGCCAGACCAGAAGAACCGCGTGCTTCTTTTTGCGCACAAGTCATCCCTATGTAGTAAATACCAGGAAATAGCTTATAAAATTTTGACCCGATGGTACAGGACCCCCACTGTCCTGGCGGCTATGTTTCCCGGTCACAGCCCTTTGTGCTGGAGATGCGGTGAACAAGCCGGCACGTTACTACATATCTTCTGGGAATGCCCTCAACTGGCCCATTTCTGGAGACAGGTTCTCAATATCATTTTTGACCTCACGGCTATTGATCTCCAGAACAACGCAGCTGCGATCTTCCTCAATCTGACCCCACTCTCGAGCAAGAAGTACCATAAATCTCTCTTAAAACATCTTCTGAGTGGGGCCAAGGCATGTATACCTAGCATGTGGAAACAGCAGGCCGCTCCACTGGTGTCTCACTGGTTTGCAAGAGTTTGCGACATCTACCGTATGGAACAGCTCACATCAGCGTTAGGCGACAGGGAGGAAGAGCACACTGCTCGTTGGTTGTCTTGGAGCCTGTTCAGGTTTTCCGATGCATACAGATCCTATCTGTAGGCTCTGGCACGTGTATAGAGGGAAGGGTCCGGTCGCGGGAACCCATCGGAGTCCTCTTTCTTTCTCTCCCTTCTCGTATACCACCCTGGTTCACTCTCTCCCCCGTCTGCCTCGTAGCACTGTTAGCCCCCTATAACTTTCATTCTTTCTACCCCCATACCCTTCTCCTGCCCATTTGCTCCCCCCTCTTTCCCTACCCCCTAACTCCCAAGTATAATTAAAATACATGGTGATTGCAAGGATCTTTTCGTTTTGTTCCCTCGATTTCCCAGCCAGGGGTTGGCGGCCCTCGGGGTGGTCCCGGCTGAGCTCTTTGACCAGTAGAATGAAGGTGACCGATGTTAGAGGCCCCTCAGTTTGGGCCTTGAGGGGGATCGCCCCGGGGACTGCCCTGGTTTATAAGTAGACACTGGGGTGCCAGATCATTAGAGTGGGATAATGTGGTGGCCTAGCCACGGCTGGGGCTGCTGCTGACATAAGTTGTTAGGTTTCCCCCGGTCCCCCACAAAGTATTAACTATGTATTTTTGTTAACCTGGAAAACTGAGGGATCCAGTTTGTCTCTGTATTACCTGCAATCCGTAAATAAAGAATTAAAAAAAAAAAAGAGTCACTAACCAGACCAGATCCTTCTATGGCACCTGGTCTTCCCAGGGAGTCTCCCATCCAGGTACTAACCAGGCCTGATGCTGCTTAGCCTCTGAAATCAGACAACATCGGGTGCTTTCAGGTTGATGTGGCCGTAAGCGTTCTCTTCAAGACACGCCCAACCCTCTTGACAAACGCCAAGATGGTCGCCTTGAGAAACAAGCAAAAAAAACAGGTCAAAGCCAACAACATAAAAAGAAGCCTATGGGCTTACAGCGGACCTTAAAAGATGGGACCCACTAGCTCTGTCATGGTTCGGACGCTGTAATGTGTTGAAGATGAACACGATGCCACGACTTCTGTATCTACTACAAGCCTTACCTATCAAAATACCCCAGACTTTCTTTCATGCGGTTCGCTCAATCTTTATCAAGTTCCTCTGGCGCGGAAAACATATGCGTATTGGTAGGGCAATGCTATTGCGACCGAAATTGCGGGGAGGTATTGGCTTCCCGGACCCTGCTCTATATTACACAGCGACGCACATGACACCGGTGGTTGACTGGTGCCGGTGTTCTGCCATATACTGTCCGGTCATGATATAGTGTCCGCGCCGTACTGCGCATGCACAGTACGGAGCAGACGAAGCTTCGGAAAATCTCCAAAGCTGAACGCCGCCTGCGCGGTGAGTGGAGGTGGTAGCCCCACCATCCAAGCGGACATAGGGTTGTGAATATTAGAGGGTTCCTTGCAGGCGAGCTTCGCTCGCCACGCTTCGGGCTTTGCCTCGCTGCGCTCGGCTCTTTTATATTCTTACTCTATGTCCACTTGGATAGTGGGGATAGAACCTGGACTCAGTGCGCAGGCGCCGTTCATGCTCGGCAATTTTCGGAATGCGCAGTACACAGCGGACACTATCCGATGGGGGACCATATGTGATAAGACACCGGCATGGGGAACTGAAGCTATGGGTCAAGCTAGAGCAGGAGATGGCGCGGGTTCCACTGGCTGGTCTGCCTTGGGCGGGGAGGCCATTGGAGCCCTGTGTGACTACTCACCCGTTAATTGGCCCCTCGCTCGCCGAGATGGATAGTTTTTTTCACCTTTCCCACCTGACTAACTTCCCTTCTCCTATGACCCCAATTATTGGACATCCTAGATTCCCTCCGGGCCTGTCTGACCAGGCCTTTACCAGGCAAGCCCCGAAAGGGCTTCTGAGAGCAGCCCTATTTCTTGGACCCACGGGCTTGATTCCCATGGGGACCATACTGCTAGAGCAAGTACCTGTTGCATTGGATAGCTGGAGAGCTAGACAGCTAATCCATTTCCTCGGATCACTACCTAACCATTCGTTCTTCTCTAGACAATTCCACCCCTTCGAGGAACTTTGCCTGGATGATGGCCCAGTTCGTGGTTCCCTCTCTAGGTCCTACCAAATCCTGACAGACGCACAATCCTCCACGGATCCACCCTTCCTAGCTAAATGGAAAAGGGACTTACAAACTACATTCTCCAAACCACAGAAGGACAGAATACTCTTTTTCGCCCAAAAGTCGTCACTCTGCAGTAAATGTCAGGAGATCTCATATAAGCTGATCACACGCTGGTATCGTACACCGGTGGTGTTGGCCAAAATATTCCCCGGTCATCCCGAACCCCTTGGCTCACTCTAGATCGCTGACGGTATTTGAGGAGTACTTCTCTGGCACAGACCCTATCCCCCGACTTCTTTCTCAAATGTATGGGCTCTTAAACACGCCGCCGCCAACGCACCAGATCTCCAGTCTTGCGAAATGGGAGAGGGACTTGGGCTACACCTTCACGCCCGCACAGATTACGCGGGTTTTACGGTTTACCCTAAAGTCCTCAATATGCACCAAAACACAGGAGTTGAATTATAAAATCCTCACAAGATGGTACCTGACCCCTAGCCGCCTCCACCTTGTTTTCCCGGACACGCCCGCACATTGCTGGCGCTGCGGGGAAGACCGGGGTACGCTCCTACATGTTTTTTGGTCCTGTCCCAGGCTCTTGGACTTTTGGACTGCAGTCCGCAATATTGTCCAGAAGTTCACGGAATGGCAAGTCCCAAATGATCCAGCCTTCTTCCTCTTACATTTATCGGACTTGCCCCCTAAGAGATATGCGCGGTCAGTCTTGCGCCATCTTACCAACGCGGCCAAATCTTGTATTCCTCTGCTCTGGAAACAGCAAACTCCCCCTTCCGTAGCCATGTGGTTGAGGAGGGTGGAAGAAATTAACAAAATGGAAGATTTGATACTGACTGCTCAAGATAGGCAGGAAGTTTACCGGAAAACGTGGTCACTCTGGAATGTGTTTGTGTACTCGACAGAAGGTAGAGCCCTTTTGGGGCACTAAGGGGAGTCGGGGGGACTGACAAACATTCGGGCGGGGGACTCCGAGTTTCCTCCGTTTCCCTTTCCTAATCTTTTCCTTCCCCCTCCTTCCCCCATCCTCCCTTTCCTTAAATTCTTCACCCCCTCTTTTCATTAGCTCTTTCTTCTACACCATTCCCCCCCATCCTCTTCTGCTTTTCTCATCTTCCCCCCCTCTTTTCTTTTTCTTATGTTTATACACCGTTGCAAACTGTTCCCTTATGCATGCGACCTACTGATTACCTACAGTGGCTGCGAGTTCGGCCTCTAGATCTAGACCTTGAGTTATTCACTGTACTTGGTATATTTGTGGACCCCCTTGCCAGTTTTGGCAGAGGGGGGACTCCTACTGAGGTCGATCCCATATGACGGTGTATTAAGTAGTTGATAGTCGCATTTCCTGTTACTATGCTGCACACTATGGAGGCTGCGACCTTCACTGTCTTTATTGTCACTTTTTGTTCCTCTTTTTTTTTCCCCTGGGGGATCTACCCCATGTATGTGAAAACCTTGAATAAACTTATATTTGCAAAAAAAAATATTCCCCGGTCAATCTGACCGCTGCTGTCGCTGTGGACCAAATGTGGCCCCATTCTCCACATTTTCTGGGAAAGCCCTAAATTACAAACATTCTGGCAGCCTGTCCTGAGACTCATCCACAAGTTCACAGACATTTCCTTAGCCAATGATCCCGCAGCAGTTCTTCTCAATCTAACTCCTATGTCGAGAAAGCGTTATCATAAGTCCTTACTTAAACATCTCCTCAATGCAGCTAGGGCCTGCATCCCAAGTCAGTGGAAAGAGCAATCTGCTCCAATGGTGACCCAGTGGTTCGCAAGGGTAAATGATATTGAACGAATGGAAGACCTGACTGCCACAATGAGGGATAAAACGGAGGAGCATGGGAACAGATGGTTCTACTGGACCCAGTTTCGCTTTTCGGAAGAATACCTCCGCGAGACATAGTAAGCTCATGGTGATCGTTGGAGATCGCTGTTCCAAACGTTGGACAGCTGATGAGCTGGTGAGCCGAGGGCGTCTCTTGCTCCCTGGGAGGGGACCCCATCCTATCCACTCTACCCACGACACCCCCTTACCCCTTCTTTTCCTTTTCTGCCATTTCCTTCCCCAATCTTCTCTTTCCCCTTCTCCCTCCTTTCAGTTCTACTATTTCCCTTCTTAACTCAAAAAAGGGAAAAGAAAATGGTATGTTCCGACCCCATTTGACTACTACACAATACATTTCCCCTATCTATGGATATCTAAACTCTTCGAGGGTAGCAGGGCTAGTATCAATAATATTTTAAGTGGTAGAGGATCCCAACGAGATGGAGCTTTAATCTCATCTTGATATGACCGCAAAGCTGTACACGTGCTATTTTCCTCAGACGTCTTACCATTGGCTCTGATATCCATGCAATATGATCATTTGTTTGTAACTATTTGTATCACACATTCTGTGAAGTTGCCTTTGCATTGTATGTCGCATACTACTAAATAAAAAAACAAAAAAAACAGAAGCCTATGGCACCTGGTATTCCCAGGCTGTCTCCCATCCAGGTACTAACCAGGCCCGACACTGTTTAGCATCCGAGATCAGACGAGATTGGGCTCTTTCAGGGTGATGCTGCTGTAAGCGATCTCTTTGGGCACTCTCAACCCTCTTGACAAATGCCAAGATGGTCACCTTGGGAAACAAGCAGAAAAAAGAAAACGAATCAACGCCAACAACATAAAAAGAAGCCTACAATAACTGGTAATCCCAGGTGGTCTCCCATCCAGGTACTAACCAGGCCCGACTCTTCTTAGCCTCCAAGATCAGATGAGATTGGGTGCTTTCAGAGTGATGTGGCCATAGGCAATCTCTTCAGGCACTCTCAACCCTCTTGACAAACACCAAGATGGTCACTTTGGGAAATAAGCGAAAAAAAAACAGGTCAACGCCAACAACATAAAAAGAAGTCTACGACACCTGGTATTCCCAGGCGGTCTCCCATCCAGGTACTAACAAGGCCCGACTCTATTAGCCTCCAACATCAAACGAGATCGGGTGCTTTCAGGGTGATGTGCCCGTAGGCAATCTCTTCAGGCACTTTCAACCCTCTTGACAAACGCCAAGATGGTCACCTTGGCACTTTATGCAGGCCACCCTGGAACATATAGGTCTTGGCCCCAACATGATGAGCTGGGTAATGTCGCTTTACTCCACGCCATCGGCAGCGGTACGGGTGACCGAGTGGTGCTCGGACTCTTTCCCCATCACTAATGGGACGAGGCAGGGGTGGTCTCTGTCTCCCCTAATTTTAATTCTGACACTGGAACCACTTATGTGTCACGTTTGGAATGACCCGAATATTACTGGCATATCCAAACCCTCGGCACACCACAAAATTGCGGCGTACGCTGACGATCTAATTTTTTCCGTCTCCAATCCACACATTTTGCTTCCCAAAATACTTGCGTCTCTACAGCGACACGGCAGCCTATCAAACTATAAAAACAATTGCGCCAAGTCGGCTGTATTGAATATATCGGTCCCGGATGGTGAGGCCAAGAGGCTCCGCACCTCTTTTCCATTCTACTGGGCTGAAAAATCTATACGTTAACATCGCAGCGGATTTAGCGCAATTGTACCTGCTTAATTTTGTTCCTCTCCTGGATAGACTGAAATCTGATTTGGGAAACTGGCATGGTTTAACACTGACCTGGTTCGGGCGCTGTAATGCATTCAAAATGATGGCCCTCCCTCGGATCTTATACATGTTCCAGACATTACCGATCCGGTTACCCCCAATTTTTTTCAGACGACTGCAGGTGCTGCTCCGGGACTTTATTTGGGCGCGCAAACTGCCCAAAGCCCGTTTGCAATTGCTTGCCAGACCAAAGGACAAGGGGGGTCTGGGTGTCCCAGATCTCAGACAATACTACAGAGTGACTCTGCTAGAGAGAGTCGTTGATTGGCATTGTAATGGCCCACACAAGCAGTGGGTGGAGATGGAGATTGAGGATGGATCCATTCCCCTATTGACCTCCCCGTGGCTCCTGTCCTCCCTACCAAAAGACCTCAGAGGTCACCCCGTAGTGGGAGCTAGGTTGGCTGTTGTGCGGAGGTTGTTCCGCTGCACACACATTGCTCCCCTGCCATCACCAATGACTCCGGTTATAGGTAATCCAGACTTCCCACCGGGATTTACCAACAAGAAACTGCGACAGTTGACAGTGGTGGGGAAACAGCATCTGGGAGAGGTGTGGCCCACGGGAGGGCTCCCGACCACGCAAACTGTCGCCGAGCTTTCTGACCCTCCGCTTGACTTGTTTAGTGCTTATAAACTTTGTCACTTTCTTCTGGCCATACAAAGGGCCCCCTACACTCCTAGAGACCTGACACCCTATGAATCCATCTGTCACAAAAGGGAACCTGTGCGACACACCCTCTCCCTCCTGTACAAACTATTGAGTAGTCAGGAGGAGGAGTCGACCCCCACCATTTATCCACAAATGGGAGAGGGACTTAGGCATCACATTTACCCCACAACAGATAGGGAAGATCCTGACCTTAGTACATAAAGCTTCCATCGCAAACCAATATCAAGATACAAGATAGTCTCACGCTGGTATAGAGTCCCATACCTTCTGAATAAAATGGATAGATCGATCCCGGATGTTTGTTGGAGGTGAAATTCAGATATGGGGACCATGGGACACCTTTTCTGGGCATGCCCGACCTTGAGGAACTTTTGGGTTCCCAGTAGCGTGCCTTCTACACTTGACCGAACAGCCTGTTCGAAAATACAAAAAAACCCTCACAATGCAACTCCTGAATGCCGCCCGGGCCTGCATTCCCGCACTGTGGAGGCAGCCTCAGCCCCCATCCAAGGTGCTGTGGTATTCCAAAGTCAATCATATTCTCCGGATGGAAGAATTGACCGCCACCCTTCACAACACTGAAGAGGCATTTAGTGTTACATGGAGGCCCTGGAGGTATTTCACTGGTACTCGAGACTACATTCGGGAGGTGAGCAGTGCCTCCGTCCCAGAAAATGACTGAACATCTAACGTTTACCTACGTAGGCCATGTCTGCCCTGGGTGGCATTCCCCCCCTCCCTTTTTGTCTTTATTTTTCTTTTTTTCCCCGTCGCCATCCCCCCACCTCCTCTCTCTCCGTCTTTGCACTCTCTTCTTCCCCCGTCCTCCCTTTTGACTATGCCTTGTCTCCTTACTAGCCTTCGGGACCCAGAAGAACCCCAGGGTTCTGGACATGACCGGCTCATATTTTACTCTAGTTCACGTAGGTCATGATAAGCTGGCTCGCTGTGGTCCCAGTTGTTCTCCATGATTACATTTGTCCGAACGGAGCTGCACTAGTTATACTGTACTACATGTCGGAGGTGGGGTTTCTCTATTTTCTGCATGAAACTGTAGGACTCCCCTCTGAGAACCCAGAAATATTTGGCTGCCTATTTTTTGTTAGCATGTAATTGTGACCCTGGGTCATGCTGTATGGTTGACTGTTATATTTATGTTGTTCTACTTAATAAAAGAATAATAAAAAAAAAAAAATAAGTCAATGCCAACAACTTAAAACTAAAGCCTATGGCATCGAGAAATCCCAGGCGGTCTCCCATCCAGGTACTAACCATGTCCCAACCCTGCTTAGCCTCTGAGATCAAATGCACGCTCAACCCTCTTGACAAACGCCAAGATGGCCACTTTGGGAAACAAACAAAAAAAACAAGTCAACGCCAACAACATAAAAAGAAGCCTGCGGCATCTGGAAAACCCAGGAGGTCTCTCATCCAGGTACAAACCAGGCCCAACCCTGCTTAGCCTCTGAGACCAAACGAGATTGGGCGCTTTCAGGGTGTTGTGCCCGTAGGCAATTTCTTTGTGCACTCTCAACCCTCTTGACAAATGCCAAGATGGTCACCTTGGGAAACAAGGGAAAAAAAACAGGTCAAAGCCAACAACATAAAAAGAATCCTACGGCATCCGGAATTCCCAGGCGATCTCCCAATCAAGACACTAACCAGGCCAGATCCTTCTATGTCACCTGGTCTTCCCAGGCAGTCTCCCGTCCAGGTACTAACCAGGCCTGATGCTGCTAAGCCTCTGAAATCAGACAAGATCGGGTGCTTTTAGGGTGATGTGGCCGTAAGCGTTCTCTTCAAGACACGCCCAACCCTCTTGACAAACGCCAAGATGGTCGCCTTGAGAAACAAGCGAAAAAAACAGTTCAAAGCCAACAACAAAAAAAGAAGCCTATGGCACCTGGTATTTCCAGGCAGTCTCCCATCCAGGTACTAACCAGGCCCGACACTGTTTAGCCTCTGAGATCAGATGAGATTGGGCGCTTTCAGGGTGATGGGGCCGTAGATGATCTCTTTGGGCACTCTCAACCCTCTTGTTGGGCACCTGGTATTCACAGATGGTCTCCCATACAGGTATTAACCAGGCCGTACACTGCTAGGCCTCCGAGATCAGATGAGATTGTGCGCTTTCAGGGTGATGTGGCCATAGGTGTTCTATTTAGACACTCTCAACCCTCTTGACAAATACCAAGATGGTTATCTTGGGAAACAAGTGAAAAAAAAAAGGTCAACGCCAACAACATAGACCCTGCCGGTCTCCCATCTGACCCAGACCCTGCTTAGCCTCTGAGATCGGGCGCTTTCAGGGTGATGTGACCTCAGGCGAACGCTTTGGGACATACTCAAAACTCTTGACTGATGCTAAAATGGTCACCTTGGGAAACAAGCGAAAGAAAAACAGGTCAAAGCCAACAATATAAAAAGATTCCTACGGCACCTTTAATACTATCTAGGCCGGACCCTGCTTAGCCTCTGAGATCAGATGAGATCGGGCGCTTTCAGGGGGATGTGGCCGTAGGAGATTTCTTTGGGCTCTCTCAGCCCTCTTGACAAATGCCAAGATGATCACCTTGGGAAACAAGCAGAAAAAAAACCCCATGTCAACGCCAACAACATAAAAAGAATCCTACGGCACCTGGTATTCCCAGTTGGTCTCCCATCCAGTTACTAATCAGGCCCGACAATGCTTAGCCTCCGAGATCAGACAAGATCAGGCACTTTCAAGGTGATGGGGCCATAGGCGATCTCTTCGGGCACTCTCAACCATCTTGACAAACGCCAACATGGTCATCTTGGGAAACAAGCGAAAAAAACCAAGTCATTGCCAACATTGGAGGCTAAGCAGGGTTGAGCAATCAGTTTCCTTGCCTGAAATAGGCATCTCAGAACTGCCATCTGGCTACTTCCCGGGTTTCCAACTCCTTCAACTAATCCCAGGAGACAATACTTCGCCTCCATCCTGGTGGAGGTTCCAACCACCCGATCAATGGTTCCTGTCACCTCTGTCCAGTAGCGGATCAACTTCGGGCATCTCCAAAACATGTGCATCATGTCTCCCCCCATGTTCCCGCACCGGGGGCAACTTGCGTCCAGCCGTTCGGCCAAACTGAAAAAGTTTACGAGGAGCATAATAGGTTCTATATAATAAGAACAGATGTGACATCCTGTGTGAGGAGAGCCACAATTCACCACAGGCAGGATTCCTGTGGCCAATTATAGCTCAGGGGGGTTTAGTACACACCCCACACTATATAAGGCCGCCAGCACGGCGGCCTTGTATAGTGTGTTGCGGTGGTCAGGGAAAGAGGATGATAGGCAGGGACAGTGTCTTTACTGCTTGGGAACCTAGCACTGTTACAGTGGGTGTTATGTGCCTCCTGCACAGTACACACCTGAAGCTACCCTTTATTACTGGTGTTCAATTTCTGCAATACATGCATCTGCAGTGCAGAAGTTAGAGTCGGTGTTGTGTGCCTCCTGCACAGTATACACCTTATTGCTGGTGTTCTGTTTCTGTAATACAGGAACCTAGCACTGTTACAGTGCTAGGGTGTACAGAGAAGCTGGTATACATAGAAGACTACAGCATACAGAAGAAAGGCTAGTGAATACAGAATACAGGTTTCGTGTATGTAGATAGGCTTGAGTATACAGAGATGCTAGAGTAAACAGTGAGGCTGGGGTACACAGAGAGGCTAGTTTAAAGACAAATACAAAGATGTTAGTGTATATAGAGAGGTTAGTGTATAGAGAGAGTCGAGTGTATACAGAAAGGACAGTGCATATAGAGAAGCTAGTGTATACAGAAAGGGTATACATGAAAGCTGACATTCTATACAGAAGACTGGGTAGTGTAT
The DNA here is from genome assembly GCF_037356315.1 of Lithobates pipiens. Classification (NCBI taxonomy): domain Eukaryota; kingdom Metazoa; phylum Chordata; class Amphibia; order Anura; family Ranidae; genus Lithobates; species Lithobates pipiens. The sequence continues at coordinate 171,591,319 of NW_027507791.1, read as the reverse complement.
ACAGAGAGTCTAGTGGGTACAGAAGACAGGCTGGTGTATTCTAGCTAGATTTTACAGTCTAGTGTATACAGAAGACAGGCTGTGGTATACAGAGAGTTTAGTGTATTCAGAGAGTCTAGTGTATACATAAGACTGGCTAGTTTACACAGTGTTTTACAGAGATGCAAGGGTGTACAGAGAAGCTGGTATATATAGAAGACTACAGCATACAGAAGAAAGGCTAGTTAATACACAATACAGAAGACTCGTGATAGGCTTGAGTATACAGAGATGCTAGAGTAAACAGTGAGGCTGGGGTACACAGAGAGGCTAATTTAAAGAGAGATATACAAAGATGTTAGTGTATATAGAGAGGTTAATGTATAGAGAGGGTCGAGAGTATACAGTAAGGACAGTGCATATAGAGAAAATAGTGTATACAGAAGACAGGCTTGGGTATACATCAAATCTGACAGTGTATACAGAAGACTGGGTAGTGCATACAGAGAGTCTATTGGGTAAAGAAGACAGGCTGGTGTATTCTAGCTAGTTTTTACAGTCTAATGTATACAGAAGACAGGCTGTGGTATACTGAGGGTTTAGTGTATTCAGAGAGTCTAGTGTACAGAGATGCAAGGGTGTACAGAGAAGCGAGAAGCTAGTATATATAAGGCTAGTGAATACAGGCTAGTGAATACAGAATACAGACTCGTGTACGCAGATAGGCTTGAGTATACAGAGATGCTAGAGTAAACAATGAGGCTGGGGTACACAGAGAGGCTAATTTAAAGAGAGGCTAGTATATACAAAGATGTTAGTGTATATAGAGAGGTTAGTGTATAGAGAGAGTCGAGTGTATACAGATAGGACAGTGCATATAGAGAGACTAGTGTATACAGAAGACAGGCTTGGGTATACATCCAAGCTGACAGTGTATACAGAAGACTGGGTAGTGTATACAGAGATTCTAGTGGGTACAGAAGACAGGCTGGTGTATTCTAGCTAGTGTTTACAGTCTAGTGTATACAGAAGACAGGCTGTGGTATACAGAGGGTTTAGTGTATTACAGAGATGCAAGGGTGTACAGAGAAGCTAGTATATATAGAAGACTACAGCATACAGAAGAAAGGCTAGTGAATACAGAATAAAGGCTGGCTTCTACGGAGAGGCTACCACTACGGAGATGCAGAACACTATCTAGGGTATATAGAGAGGCTAGATTATACAGAGAGGCTAGTGCATAGAGTGAAGCTATTGTATATAGAAGCCTGGTTAGTGTATACAGAGAAGCTAGTGTGTACAGAAGAAAGGCTAGACAGGTTATAAAGAGAGACAAGTTTTTACAGAAGACAGTTTGGGGTATACAGAGATGCTAGTTTATACAGAGAGACTAATGTATACAGAAGACGGGCTAGTGTATTCAGAACATAGGCTAGTGTATATCGAAGACAGGCTATTGTATGCAGAAGACCGGCTAGTGTAAACATGCTGGTGTATATAGAGAAGGCTAGTGAATTTAGAGGGTATGCTAAGTGATAACAGAAGACAATCTGGGCTATACAGAGACATTTCATCATTTCATCTAGCTCACATCTCTAATGGAGTTTGTCTCATTGCCATGTTATGCCTTTTCATTCTTATGCTAAATATAGATCACTACACGATTTTAATCATCCACATCAAGCATGCAATAAAACTATCATACATCAAAATAAACCATGTACTCTTTTGCTCTATTTTGCATATTTGTAACGGGACTGTGAGTATGTGACAGTCCTGACACACCATCCTGACTTATTTTTCTATATTTCTTATTAGAAATGGAGAGTACTATCTCAAAATCCGCTTAAATCTATTCACTTCGATGAGTTCTACCGCTAATTGTACCTTAATGCAAAATGTTCACAAAACCATCCATTTGCTACCAGACATGCTGCACATACTAAGAGTAATGTAAATATCGCTCTCTAACGATGTAAACAGTTTTATTGCTTTTCTGACATTGACCGAGTATCTCTGACATTAACTGAGTATCTCTCTGCACTTGGATCTTAATAATAATAATAATAATAATAATAATAATAGGATTGTGTAATGCAAACATCAACTAGTCTAATATAAGCTTTCTCATTGGTACCGGCATATCCTTTAAATTTAGACTAACGCAACTATTTCTCGGCCATTTTCAAGCTAAGCTTTCAATCTCTTACCTTTGAACAGCGATACTTCCTCCCTACAATATTAAGCCATTTAAATGTCCTATTGGTCGCCTATATTATACAACTCTCTGAAAACCCTATATGTAGAGAATAAAACTAGTCTTACATCTAAATAAAACAGTTTTATTGCTCAACCAAGTATCATCTGTCATGACAAATAAAGTTTCCACTGTTTGACTCTATTTTCTGTATTACTTCTTTTTCTCCACCTTATCTGTCACAGTTGAAACACAGTGACAAAACATTTCTTTTTACCGCAGCAAAATGTGAGAAAAGCAGTGTAAGCCGTCCTTCTGCCATATGCAACCATCTCTCGCTACCTCTATGCAATAGGATTCTCTTTCCAGTGGAAACGGAAAACAGTCAGTGTAAGCCGTCTTCTTGAGCATCAAAATTAATGGAACGATTTACACGTTGGAATTTGCAAGCTACGTCAATTTACTGTTAAATAGAGTACCTTTGCATTTATCCCTTGACTTTGCTACTATCCCTTGATCCCTTTTGTGTATTCACTATATCTCGACTATACATACTGCCTCAAAATTTTCCTAATTTGTTTTGCTATACTTATAATTATTATTTTATAGAGATTACTATCTCTAAATCATTGTAACAAATTATAATGTCTACAGCTAATTTTACGTTAAAGCAAAAGTCACACAAAACCATCTTTTTAAAACCTTTTACACACTGCACATTAAGATTAATGCAACCATCTCTCGCTACCTCTATGCAATAGGATTCTCTTTCTGACTCTATTTTGTGTATTACTTTTTCTCCACATTAACTGTCACACTGATAACCATTTGTAACACATAACACTTGCAACACATTTTTTAACAGCGGCAAAAAGTGAGAAAAGCAGTGGGACTTGATTGAGAAGTGGTTGCAGTAGCAAAGCATAGCAATACAGTTTGATTACATTAATAACACATAATGCAACTATTTTACATTCATTTTACATTCACATCATGCATACATCCTAATGTAAGCTGTCTATCACTATTAATGTTCATGGTTACTGATACATTATGCCGATGACCAATGGAAACGGAAAACAGTCAGTGTAAGCCGTCTTCGTGTGTAACATATTTAATGGAACGATTTACACGTTGGAATTTTCAAGCTACGTCAATTTACTCTTAAATACCCTTTAGCTGCTTAGCTCACACTTTGCTGTATGTAGCCGCGTTTACATGTAAGTAACCAATGGGGATTGACATTTCATGTCCATCTCACATCTCTAATGCAATTTGTCTCTTTGCCATGTCATACTTTGCCAGTTATTATACTTTCTCATCCGATAGAAACCTAGTCGTTGCTGATATTTCATGATTACAGCAATCATCTCATCTAATTGCTATTCCGACAATTCTGCCTTGGTATTACTTTGCAACGCTCTATTGAACAATGTAAAGGTAAGCTAGATATTTTGTGTATTTCCAGTTAAACTCGACCTGTATATACTGTCTCAATATTATCTTTTCTAATTTTGCTAAATTAGATTATAGAGTTTGCTATGTCTAAATCCAGGTTACCTACTCACCTTTATTACGTATACTGCTAATTTTAGGATAATACAAAACCATCTTATTGCTTCTTTACACGCTGCACATATTAAGAGTAATGCAAAGCTACCGTGAACAGTTTAATTGCTCGTCTCACATTTAGCTGGTATCTCTCTGCTATAGGAAACTGAATTTGTACTAGAACGATCACTCATCTAATATCAGTCCACTCAGTGCTACCGGGATAACTTTTACATTTAGAGTAATGAAATGATTTCTCAGTCATTTTGGAGCTACTGCAACTAACGCTTCCGATCTCATTTCGACTGCAATACTTAATCTCTGCTATTGCAGAATATTTAGCTGCTTAGCTCACACCTTGCTGTACGTAGCCCTTGAGATTGGCATTTCAACTCTAATTCATATTCACATTTCTAATGCAGTTTGTCTTTTTGCCATGCCATCCTCTGTTAGTTATTATGCTTTCTCATCCTTGTGCTCCAATATTGGGGTATATTCACTACATGATTAAAGACACGTAATGAACTTGATTGATAAAAACCTACACACGTTGTTGCTGTTATTTCGTGTATTTCCACTTAAACCCGTTATAGTTATTTTGCTATATTTATTACTAGTAAAAACAGATTACTATCTCTAAATCCTGGTAAACCAGCTCACACTAAACCATCAAATTTCTACCTTACACACAGCACATATTAACATATTAACATTTAGCCGGTATAGTGAAATAGTAAACGAAATGTGTAGATCACTCATCTAATATCGTCTTTTCAGTGCTGCCGGAACATATTTTAAATTTAGAGTAATGCAACGATTTCTCAGTTTTATGAAGCTACTGCAACTAACGCTTTGAATCTCTTTCCTGATAAATTACGCTCTGCAATATTAAGCCATGTAAATTGTCCTATTGGTCTGCTAACAATGCTATGTATAATAATACAAATCTTTTAAAAGCAATATCGTCTCACTGCAATACTTACACTCTGCATAATATATATGAATAATGCGAATAATGCTAATAATAAAGTCGTCTAAAACTCGGCTATAAGTAGAGAATAAAACTATCTTACATCAAAATAAACCATGTACTGTCTATCAGTCAATGACTTAACAAAATAAACTTAGCACTCTTTTGCTCTATTTTGAATAGTTGTAGTTCTCCACATTAACTGTCACATTGATATCACCACTGACAATACACCACTTTTTAACAGCACCAAAATATGAAAAAAGCACTTTATATGTTTCAAAAGTAGTTGCATTAGCAAAAAATAAAGTCCTGTCTTCTTTACACGCTAGCTTTTCTGTATACATTAATCTCTCTGTGTACACCAGCCACTCAATATAGACTAGCCTCTCTGTCTTCTGTATACAGGTGCCCGTAATCTATATACACTAGCCTGCCTTCTTTTTACAATAGTCTCGGTGTCCCAGCCTCTCTGCATACACTAGCCTCACTGAATTCCCCAGACTGTGTTCTGTATACACAAGCCTATCTGTAAAAAAAAATAGCCGTTCTTCTGCATACTCTAGCCTCTCTGTGTAACACAGTCTCTCTCTGGATTCCCTAGCCTACATCTCTGCATACCCAGGACCTTCCTCTGTATAATCTAGCCTATCTGTATACACTAGCCTGTCTTTTGTACAAATTAGCTTCTCTGTAGCCGGTCTTCTGTATACACGATCCTCACTGTCTACTCTTGGTTGTCTTTTGTAAACACTAGCATCTCTTTATACATATACATATACAGCTCTCTGTATACCCAAGCCTCTCTGTATACACTAGTCCACCGGTATACACTAGCAAGTCTGCCTACACTATCCTCTCTTTGTAACTCAACTTCTCTCTCTGTGTACCTTAGCTTCCATCTCTGCATACCCAGGACGTTCTTCTCTATAATCTAGCCTATGTGTATACACTAGCCGGTCTTCTGTAGACATAAGCCTCCCTGTATAAACTAGCTGGTCTACTGTATACACTAGTCCGTCTGTATACACTAGCAAGCTTGCATACACTAGCCTCTCTGTGTAACCCAGCCTCCATCTCTGCATACCCAGGACGTTCTTCTCTATAATCTAGCCTATTTGTATACACTAGCCTGTCTTTTGTACACATTAGCCTCTCTGTATAAACTAGCCGGTCCTCTGTATACACTAGTCCATCTGTATACACTAGCAAGTATGCGTACTCTAGCCTCTCTCTCTGTATAACTTAGCCTCCATCTCTGCATACCCAGGACGTTCTTCTGTATAATCTAGCCTATCTGTATAATCTAGCCTATCTGTATACACTAGCCATCCATCTCTGCATACCCAGGACGTTCTTCTGTATAATCTAGCCTATCTGTATAAACTAGCCTGTCTTTTGTACACATTAACCTCTCTGTATAAACTAGCCGGTCCTCTGTATATACTAGTCCGTCTGTATACACTAGCAAGTCTGTGTAACCAAGCCTCTCTCTCTGCATACCCTAGCCTCCATCTTTTGCATAAACCAGGACCTTCTTCTGCATAATCTAGCCTATCTGTATACACTAGCCTGTCTTTTGTACACATTAGCCTCTCTGTGTAAACTAGCCGGTCTACTGTATACACTAGTCCATCTGTATACACTAGCAAGTCTGCATACTCCTGCCTCTCTGTGTAACCCAGCCTCGCTCTCTCTCTCTGTATACCCTAGCCTCCATCTCTGCATACCAAGGACGTTCTTCTGTATAATCTAGCCTATCTGTATAAACTAGCCTGTCTTTTGTACACATTAACCTCTCTGTATAAACTAGCCGGTCCTCTGTATACACTAGTCCGTCGGTATACACTAGCATCTCTTTATACATTAGCTCTCTGTATACCCAAGCCTCTCTGTATACACTAGTGCACCGGTATACACTAGCAAGTCTGCCTACACTAGCCTCTCTTTGTAACCCAACTGCTCTCTCTGCATACCCAGGACGTTCTTCTCTATAATCTAGCCTATCTGTATAATCTAGCCTATCTGTATACACTAGCCATCCATCTCTGCATACCCAGGACGTTCTTCTCTATAATCTAGCCTATTTGTATACACTAGCCTGTCTTTTGTACACATTTGCCTCTCTGTATAAACTAACCGGTCTTCTGTATTACACTAGTCTCCCTGTATACACTAGCAAGTATGCATACTCTAGCCTCTCTCTCTGTATACCCTAGCAAGTCTGCATACTCCTGCCTCTCTGTGTAACCCAGCCTCACTCTCTCTCTGTATACCCTAGCCTCCATCTCTGCATACCCAGGACGTTCTTTTGTATAATCTAGCCTATCTGTATAAACTAGCCTGTCTTTTGTACACATTAGCCTCTCTATATAAACTAGCCGGTCCTCTGTATACACTAGTCCGTCTGTATACATTAGCAAGTCTGTGTAACCAAGCCTCTCTCTCTGCATACCCTAGCCTTCATCTCTTGCATAACCAGGACCTTCTTATGTATAATCTAGCCTACATGTATACACTAGCCTGTCTTTTGTACACATTAGCCTCTCTGTATAAACTAGCCGGTCTACTGTATACACTAGTCCATCTGTATACACTAGCAAGTCTGCATACTCCTGCCTCTCTGTGTAACACAGTCTCTCTCTCTGTATACCCTAGCCTCCATCTCTGCATAACCATGACGTTCTTCTGTATAATCTAGCCTGTGTTTTGTACACTTTAGCCTCTCTGTATAAACTAGCCGGTCTTCTGCATACACGAGTCTCTCTTTATACCCTTGGATGTCTTTTGTATACACTAGCTGCTCTTTATACATTAGCTCTCTGTATACCCAAGCCTCTCTATACACTAGTCCGTCTGTATACACTAGCAAGTCTGCATACACCAGCCTCTCTGTGTAACCCAGCCTCTCTCTCTGCATACCCAAGATGTTCTTCTCTATAATCTAGCCTATTTGTATACACTAGCCTGTCTTTTGCACACATTAGCCTCCCTATATAAACTAGCCGGTCTTCTGTATACACTAGTCCGTCTGTATACACTAGCAAGTATGCATACTCTAGCCTCTCTCTCTGTATACCCTAGCCTCCATCTCTGCATACCCAGGACGTTCTTCTGTATAATCTAGTTTATCTGTATACACTAGTGTATACAGACAGACTAGTGTATACAGAGGACCGACTAATGTGTACAAAAGACAGGCTAATGTATACAGATAGGCTAGATTATACAGAAGAACGTCCTGGGTATGCAGAGCGCTCAGCTTCAAGGTATGGCCAACGTGAGTAATATGAGGGACACTCCTCACCCCCGCCCCCACCTACCAGATCTGAGTTTCATCCCCTTGCCCTCTCTGCCCCGGTCATCTGGTGGCAGTTTTATGCACTCCCTGGCCCCCACCCATTCATAATCCTTACCGACCTTTCTTTCCGCTGCTCACAGGAACAAACTGGATGACTTGTCTAATTAACCAACTTGTACAAGACACAGCTATCCTCCTGTCTGACACCGGTCCCCCTTGGAGGCTTTACCCCTCACTGTTTGGGTGGTCCCTGCCTCTCCCTGGATGCTCCACATATACCACAACGACATTGTCAGAGGGGCACCACTTGACAGGACACAGGGCTTTCATTCCGGTGGCATCTCCCATTGGAGGAAGGGATGATGGCCCCAACCCCTTGGCAGCAGGTTCTTTCATGTACAGACCAGGGCGGCTCATCTTCCCTTCTGGAGTCTTGACCTTAGATGGGGGAGTTGCACTTTGGGGGGTCTGAGTGATACCTAATGCGCTGTACTGGAAGGGCTTGACATTCCCGCATATGTGTCCCCTCCCCCTGGATGTGCCCCTTGTCCCCCCCTCTGGCTCCCACCTACTCTTTGCCGACATTGCCTTCTGCAGCTTTCGGGGACCCTGGATGACTTATTTATTGAGCCTATTGGTACGAGACACTGCTTCCCTCCAGGGTGACTCTGGACCCCCCTGGAGGATTTACCCCTTACTGTTTGGGCGGTCCCAGCCTCCCTCTGGATGCTCTACACAGCCCCCAATGGCGATGCAGGAGAGACACTAATTGGCGGGCCCTAGGACTGCTGCTCGGGTGAAGTCTCCCATTGGATGGAGGGATGGTGGCCCCAGCCCCTTGCCTGCCGGATTTTCCATGCACCGACCAGGGCTGCTCCTCTTTCATCTTGATGTGGTGACCATGGAGGGGAGGAGTTGAAATTTATGGGGTCCGGGTGTTTGCTGGTGGGAGTGCGCTAAAGGACTTGACATTTCTGCATGTTTGTCCCCTCTCCCCTGTTTCCCCCCTCCCTTCCCCCCCTTCCCACCCTTCCCTTCCCTCCTTTCCCTCCCCCTTTCCCCCTTCCACTCCCCCTTTCCCCCCTTCCACTCCCCCTTTCCCCCCTTCCCTGCCCCTTTTCCCCCCGGGGCGTGGACAGGGGAGAGGGGGTAAGGAGAGGACAATCTGCCAAAGGGAGAAATGCATTTGTTCGGGGACTGCATGTACTTTAGGGGTATGGGATGGGGGGTGGTGGATCCCATTCTGTGATGCCTTTTCTGTTGTGACGGGCTCCCTCGTGCATGCCTATGTTTAGGGCGAGCCGAGGAGACCCCTCAGTGCTGACAGTTATATGCTCTACCTCTGTTTTGGTTATACTATTGTTTTTTGTTTCTTTGATGTTACTGATTGTCTTTTATTTGCATAGCGGTATCAGACGTGACATTTACCACTGCCGGGACTGGGGGGACTAGGATTCGGGGGCTCCCTCTCCGACCTGTCTACCCAATAACCCAAGTAGGACAGCGCTTTAAACCCAGTGTACATCTGGTAAGCGCTATAGCATAATTGTGCTGTTTTAGTATACCCTTCCTGTACTGTTGAGTGCGGACAACCCTTAATTTCCCTCTCCCCCTGGGGTTGGGGTGCCCGGCCTCTTTTTCCCTTTACCTTTCCTTCCATTTGCCCTTCCTTTCTCCCCCTTAGTTCCCGCCATGCATTACCTACCCAAAACCTACCTTGGTTCAACTTTCTTTGCTTTTCTCTGACGTCCCCCTCCCCCTCCCCGAGGAGCGATGGGAGACTCAGTCAAGGTCACCTCTCTAAACGTTAAGGGACTGAACTCCCCTGAAAAACGGTGGATCCTCCTGGGAAAACTGAACACATCCTGTACTGATGTGGCCTTTATACAAGAAACACATTTTAAAAATACTAGCCTCCCCTTTCTATGGTCGAGATCCTTCCCTAAGGTCTACCACTCTACTAACCCCTCCTCTCCATTCTGATCTCTAGCAGGCTCCCCTGGGTTCTCCAGGATTCTCTGGTGGACCCTGGGGGCCAATATCTTTTTCTTAGGGGCCACATTGGAGAGCGCCTTTTTACATTTGCCACTGTGTACGCTCCCAATGATCACCAAGACACGTTCCTCAGAACTACCCTGCACAGATTATGTGACTTTCGGGAGGGCCAATTGATATTAGGTGGGGACTTTAATGTCCCCTTTCGCCATCGGTTGACACTTCTGCCTCTTGCTCCTCGCTCCCTACCCCTCACCTAGGTCTCTATTCTGGCACCTTAATGAGAGCCTCATCCAGATACCGGAAGTTTTAGCAGATGTGACCAGGGAATTGAACCTTTATTTCCAAGAAAACTAAAGCAGGACTGTGACCCGGGGATAATTTGGGAGGCTCACAAGTCAGTACTCCGCAGGGTACTTATCAGGAACAGCTTGCTAATCTGTTTCGTGAACTTGCCTCTGTGGAAGCGAAACATAAACATACCCCCTTACGGACCTTAGAGATTGAATTGGGGACACTCCATACCCATATTGCTGTCCTTCTCCATTATAAAGCGAAAGCGGCACTCCAGTTCTGTCGTAAACTGACGTAGGAGTCAGAGGACAAATGCAGAAAAATCTTAGCCAGGTCGGTAAAGGAGTTGAAATCTTGCTCTTACATACCACAGTTGATAGATGAGAATGGCCAGAGGGCCTCTACCCCAACCCAAATAGTTGAAGTCTTTGAAAAATGTTACTCTGATCTCTACAACCTGCCCGATTCAGGGTCTGGACAGGACAATATAGACAGATATGTAACCGGTTCTGGTCTACCAACCCTCTCATCGGAATCACGGGAGTACTTGGAGGACCCGATCACACTGGAAGAAGTCCAGACGGCCGTGGGACCTCCGAAGGTGGGTAAGGCTCCGGGCCCTGACGGATATACCGCACAATACTTTAAGACCTTCCTCCCTATTCTCGGCCCGCGCTTGGTGAATTTATTTAATACTCTGAGCTCAAATGGGGATTTTCCTGAGGATACCCTTAGAGCCCACATCTCGTTGATACCTAAGGAGGGCAAAGACCCGGGCCTATGTGGGAGCTACAGACCCATTTCCCTCCAAAATTCGGTCCTAAAACTATTCTCTAACTCCTCGCCACGTGATTGGCACATCACTTGTAGTCCCTTATACATATTGACCAGTTAGGTTTTATTCCCACCAGGGAAGATAAGGACAACACCACTAAGGTGCTTACCCTGATCCGTAAAGCAAAGTCATCTGGGACCCCTTGTCTTTTCATGAGTACTGATGTCGAGAAGGCTTTTGATCGGGTCAAATGGACATTAATGTTCTCGGTCCTTTGCCATATAGGTCTGAGTGAACGGATGCTGGCATGGATAAGTAAGATATACTCACGTACTTACATTCCACCGGACATCGCGCGTACGTTTATGTTGAACTTCCCCCCACCCCTTGTCACTAAGATCCGCAGTTTGCTTCACGGGTGGCATTCTGGCCTCCATTCCTGGTTCAGCAGATGCAATCTCATTAAAATGAACATACTCCCTAAATTTACTTATCTTTTCCAAGCTCTCCCGATCCAGATTCCAGTCCTGTTTTTTAAGCAAGCTCAATCCTTGCTCACTCAATTTAACTGGGCCCACAAAAATCCCAGACTTAAGCGGTCACAGCTGACATTGTCTAAACAACAGGGAGGGTTGGTTCTCCCTAACTTGCGACGCTACTACCTGGCCTCCCATCTGGGCCGTGTATTGGACTGGAATCGAAACAAACTTTCTAAGCTCACTCCCGAATTCCGCTAAGAAGCGCCATGTAGTGCTATAAGTATTTACCCACAGAATTTATGTCACATCCCACTATAGGGGCTTAGTTGAAAGTCAGTCACCTGATCGCTACCCAAAACACACTCACGTCTTTGACTTCCCCCCTATTCCCTATACGTGGCCATCCAACCTTTGAACTGGGGACCCACTTAGAAATTCCAACCTAGACAATGCGTCTAAATTCGTCATTGATGGAAAATGGCCTTCTTTCTCAATCCTAACAGATCCGACAGGGCTTTTCCAACTGCCTTTTTGGAGAGCGGCGCAACGACATCATTTTCTCCATTCCATCCCCAATCCTCAAACGTTCGCCCGCCCTCAGACGGAGTTTGAGACTCTATGCAGGAGCGAAGGCCCTTTGGCCCACATTCTCTCTCAAACAGATTACCCACACTTAACCTGTCTGTCCAACTGGGAAAAGGACCTTAATTGCTAATTTTCCCCAGCACAGAGACAACGCATTATCACTTTGGCTCTCAAAATGTCGCTGTGCACGAAGATACAGGAGACGAATTTTAAACTTCTCACCAGGTGGTATTTGACACCATCAAAGCTGCAGAAATGTTTCTCCTCTTCCTCGAACATATGCTGGAGGTGTGGAGAAGAAGAGGGCACGTTGCTGCACATTTTTTGGTCCTGCCTCAGCTTGGTGGACTTCTGGACAGAGATCCGATGCATAACACAAAAATTCACAGACTTCTCCATCCAGGAGGAGGCTGCATTCTTTCTCTTGCACCATTCACAGATTCCCATTAAGAAGTACAAAAAAATCTATTTTACGTCATGTGATAAATGCGGCGAAATCCTGCATCCCTCTCTATTGGAAAAAATGTTCCCCCCCTTTCATTACTCACTGGCTTAAGAAAATAGAGGACATTAAAAAAAATGGAGGACTTGATCCTCACATCACAAGGTATACAAGAATTTTTTAAACAAACCTGAGACATCTGGAATACCTTTATATTCTCACTGGAAGGATGTCGCCTGCTATCGCCTTAGTGCTCTGAGCTTTCCTTGACTGGCCCCTTGGACAGTGGCTGCCATCGTGTCTCGTCCCCTCTTCTCCTTTTCTGATCTTTCAACCCTTCTCTTTTCTGCCTTCCTCCCCTATCTCTCACCCCCTCCACCCCCTCTCTCTTTTGGAAAGAGTGGAAAATTGGGAATGACGGCCCCACACCCCCCTCTGGATGGATTATGCCGGAGGGACCTGGGGGTTTGTGTGACCCTGGATCTTGGTACAGTACTTGCCTCGAATCATTGTGATTGATGGAAGGCAGACTCACAGTTGCGAATATACCTGTATCAAGTATTGTTCAGCTGCTTTTTGCTCTGTATTTCTCTGTTGCATTATGTACTCGGGGGACCGTCTTCCCCTATTTGGAGAAAAAATTATATTTGAAAAAAAAAAGAAGCCTACGACACCTGGTATTCCCAGGCGGTTTCCCATCCAGGCATTAACCAGGCCTGACCCTGCTTAGCCTCCAAGATCAGACGAGATGGAACAGATTCAGGGCGATGTGGCCGTAGCCGATATCTTCAGGCACTCTCAACTCTCTTGACAAACACCAAGATGGTCACCTTGGAAACAAGCGGAAAAAAATAGGTCAACGGCCACAACATAAAAAGAAGCCTACGGCATCTGGAAATCCCAGGCGGTCTCCCATCCAGGTACTAAACTGGTCCCAACCCTGCTTAGCCTCTGAGATCAGATGAGATTGGGCTCTTTTAGGGTGGTGTGGCCGTAGGAGATTTCTTCAGGCACTCTCAACCTTGACTAACGCCAATATGGTCACCTTGGGAAACAAACAAAAAAATCAAGTCAACGCCAACAACATGAGAAGAAGTCTACAGCACCTAGTATTCCCAGGTGGTCTCCCATCCAGGTATTAACAAGGCCCGACCCTGTTTAGTCTCTGAGATCAGACGAGATCTGGTGCTTTCAGGGTTATGTGGCCATAGGCGAGCTCTTCAAGCACTCTCAACCCTCTTGACAAACACCAAGATGGTCACCTTGGTAAACAAACAAAAAAAAAAAAACAAGTCAACGCCAACAACATAAAAATAAGCCTTCAGCACCTAGTATTCCCAGGTGGTCTCCAATCCAGGTACTAGCAAGGCCCGACCCTGTTTAGCCTCTGAGATCAGAGGAGATCGGGCGCTTTCAGGCTTATGTGCCCATAGGCAATCTCTTTGGGCACTCTCAACCCTCTTGACAAATGCCAAGATGGTCACCTTGGGAAACAAGCGAAAAAAAAACAAAACGAATCAAGGCCAACAACATAAAAAGAAGCCTACAATAACTGGTATTCCCAGGTGGTCTCCCATCCAGGTACTAACCAGGCCTGACTCTTCTTAGCCTCCAAGATCAGACGAGATTGGGTGCTTTCAGAGTGCTCGGACTCTTTCCCCATCACTAATGGGACGAGGCAGGGGTGCCCTCTGTCTCCCCTAATTTTTATTCTGACACTGGAACCACTTATGTGTCACGTTCGGAATGACCCGAATATTACTGGCATATCCAAACCCTCGGCACACCACAAAATTGCGGCGTACGCTGACGATCTAATTTTTTTCGTCTCCAATCCACACATTTCGCTTCCCAATATACTCGTGGCTCTCCGGCGATACGGCAGCCTATCAAACTATAAAATCAATTGCACCATCGGCTGTATTGAATATATCGGTCCCGGATGGTGAGGCCAAGAGGCTATGCTCCGCTTTTCCATTCTACTGAGCTGAAAAATCTATACGTTACCTGGGCGTTGACATCGCAGCGGATTTGGTGCAATTGTACCCGCTTAATTTTCTTCCTCTCCTGAATAGACTGAAATCTGATTTGGGAAACTGGCATGATTTAACACTGACCTGGTTCGGGCGCTGTAATGCATTCAAAATGACGGCCCTCCCGCGGATCTTATACTTGTTCCAGACATTATCGATCCGGTTACCCCCAATCTTTTTCAGACATCTGCAGGTGCTGCTCCGGGACTTTATTTGGGCGCGCAAACCGCCCAGAGCCCGTTTGCAATTGCTTGCCAGACCAAAGGACAAGGGGGGTCTGGGTCTCCCAGATCTGAGACAATACAACAGAGCGACTCTGCTAGCGAGAGTCGTTGATTGGCATTGTAATGGCCCACACAAGCAGTGGGTGGAGATGGAGATTGAGGATGGATCCATTCCCCTATTGACCTCCCCGTGGCTCCTGTCCTCCCTACCAAAAGACCTCAGAGATCACCCCGTAGTGGGAGCTACGTTGGCTGTTGTGCGGAGGTTGTTCCGCTGCACACACATTGCTCCCCTGCCGTCACCAATGACTCCGGTTATAGGTAATCCAGACTTCCCACCGGGATTTACCAACAAGAAACTGCGACAGTTGACAGTGGTGGGGAAACAGCGTCTGGGAGAGGTGTGGTCCTCGGGAGGGCTCCCGACCACGCAAACTGTCGCCGAGCTTTCTGACCCTCCGCTTGACTTGTTTAATGCTTATCAACTTCGTCACTTTCTTCTGGCCATACAAAGGGCCCCCTACACTCCTAGAGACCTGACGCCCTATGAATCCATCTGTCACAAAAAGGAACCTGTGCAACACACCCTCTCCCTCCTGTACAACCTATTAAGTAGTCAGGAGGAGGAGTCGACCCCACCATTTATCCACAAATGGGAGATTGCATTTGGCATCACATTTACCCCACAACAGATAGGGAAGATCCTGACATTAGTACATAAAGCTTCCATCGCAAACCAATATCAAGAATCAGGATACAAGATAGTCTCACGCTGGTATAGAGTCCCATACCTTCTGAATAAAATGAATAGATCGATTCCGGATGTTTGTTGGAGGTGCAATTCAGATACGGGGACCATGGGACACATTTTCTGGGCATGCCCGGCCTTGAGGAACTTTTGGGTGGAGGTGACCGGGACAATAAAAACAGCCTGTTCGAAAATACAAAAAAACCCTCACGATGCAACTCCTGAACGCCGCCCGGGCCTGCATTCCCACACTGTGGAGGCAGCCTCAGCCCCCATCCAAGGTGCTGTGGTATTCCAAAGTCAATCATATTCTCCGGATGGAAGAATTGACCGCCACCCTTCACAACACTGAAGAGGCATTTAGTGTTACATGGAGGCCCTGGAGGTATTTTACTGGTACTTGAGACTACATTTGGGAGGTGAGCAGCGCCCCTGTCCCAGAAAACGACTGAACATCTAACGTTTACCTACGTAGGCCAAGTCTGCCCTGGGTGGCATTCCCCCCCTTCCCTTTTTGTCTTTATTTTTCTTTTTTTCCCTGCCGCCATCCCCCCCCCTCTTCTCTCTCCGTCTTTGCACTCTCTTCTTCCCCCGTCCTCCCTTTTGACTATGCCTTGTCTCCTTACTAGCCTTTGGGACCCAGAAGAACCCCAGGGTTATGGACACGACCGGCTCATATTTTACTCTGGTTCACGTAGGTCATGATAAGCTGGCTCGCTGTGGTCCCAGTTGTTCTCCATGATTACATTTGTCCGAACGGAGCTGCATTAGTTATACTGTACTACATGTCGGAGGTGGGGTTTCTCTCTTTTCTGCATGAAACTCTAGGACTCCCCTCTGAGAACCCAGAGTTATTTGGCTGCCTATTTTTTGTTACCATGTAATTGTGACTCTGGGTCATGCTGTATGGTTGACTGTTATATTTATGTTGTTCTACTTATACTTAATAAAAGAATAAAACAAAAAAAAAAAAAATAAGTCAATGCCAACAACTTAAAAAAAAAGCCTATGGCATCGAGAAATCCCAGGCGGTCTCCCATCCCGGTACTAACCAGGTCCCAACCCTGCTTAGCCTCTGAGACAGGGCTGGTGCAAGGATCGTTGACACCCTAGGCGAAAACCTAATTTTGCCACCCCCCCCCGGCTGCGCCCATGACTCCACCTTACCCTGCCCTTGCTACACATGACCTATCTGACCCCTACACTGACCCCCTGACACATAAACTAATCCACCTGACTCCTACTTCCTGCACTACTCACATCACATTGACCCCTACACTGACCCACCTGATAATTACACCGACCCACCTGGCACCTACACCAACCCACCTGGCACCTACACTGCCAATTACACTGACCATCATGCTGACACCTACACTGACCATCACGCTGACACCTACACTGACCATCACGCTGACACCTACAGTGACCATCACGCTGACACCTACCCTGAAAACACATACCCTGAAAACACATACCCTGAAAACACATACCCTGAAAACACATACCCTGACACATAAAATGGCACTGACGCATACACTGACGCATACACTGACATGACACATACACTGACACGACACATACACTGACACATTACACTGACACGACACATACACTGACACGACACATCACACTGGCATGACACATACAGTGGCATGACACATACACTGACACATCACACTGGCATGACACATACACAGACACATCACACTGGCATGACACAGTCACATCACACTGACATGACACATACACTGACATGACACATACACAGACACATCACACTGACATGACACATACACTGACACATCACACTGACATGACACATACACTGACACGACACATACACTGACACATTACACTGACACGACACATACACTGACACGACACATCACACTGGCATGACACATACAGTGGCATGACACATACACTGACACATCACACTGGCATGACACATACACAGACACATCACACTGGCATGACACATACACAGTCACATCACACTGACATGACACATACACTGACATGACACATACACAGACACATCACACTGACATGACACATACACTGACACATCACACTGACATGACACATACACTGACACATTACACTGACATGACACATACACTGACATGACACATACACTGACACATCACACTGGCATGACACATACACAGACACATCACAATGACATGACACATACACAGACACATCACACTGACATGACACATACACAGACACATTACACTGACATGACACATACACTGACACATTACACTGACATGACACATACACTGACACGACACATACACTGACACATCACACTGGCATGACACATACACTGACACATTACACTGACATGACACATACACTGACACATTACACTGACATGACACATACACAGACACATCACACTGACATGACACATACACAGACACATCACACTGACATGACACATACACAGACACATCACACTGACATGACACATACACAGACACATCACACTGGCATGACACATACACAGACACATCACACTGACATGACACATACACAGACACATCACACTGACATGACACATACACAGACACACCACACTGGCATGACACTGACACACATCACACTGACCTACCTGACTCCTACTTCCTGCATTACTCACACACAAACCCCCTCCATACAGCTCAATGGATCCATCCTCCTCCTTACCTCTGCTCTTTGATGCTGCCTTCAGCGACCATCATCCCACCGGGCCTCTCCGACTCCTCCGCACTGCCAGCGCCATCCATCCGCTCCGCCGGGGCCACACCAGCGCCATCCATCCGCTCCGCCTCCATCATATCCCCGCCGGGACCAGGCCAGCGCCGTCAACCCCGCTCCATGATGTCCCCGCCGGGCAGGAGGTCAGCTGACCGACCTCTCGAAGCTCCCATCTCCGCCGAGCCCCGCCCCTCCGCTGCACTCACACAGACACACAGCGCAGCTCCAGAGGGACAGGCTGGAGCAAAGGAGTCCCGGAGCGGCGCTGTGAGATGAGTACGGTGGGGCGCTCAGCGGGAAACATGGGGGATTGGTGGCGCCGGTGGAACACCACAGGGGGGGCGAGAGAGCAGAAGAGGAGCTCACACTGGGCAGAGGCCGTAGTTGCGCCCTAGGTGGTAGTGCGCCCTAGGCGGCTGCCTACTTCGCCTAGTGGTAGCGCCGGCCCTGCTCTGAGATCAAATGAGATTTGGCTCTTTCAGGGTGATGCAGCCATAGTAGATTTTTTCAGGCACGCTCAACCGTCTTGACAAATGCCAAGATGGTCACCTTAGGAAACAAACAAAAAAAACAAGTCAACACCAACAACATAAAAAGAAGCCTACCGCACCTAGTATTTCCAGGCGGTCTCCCATCCAGGTATTAACAAGGCGCGACCCTTTCTAGCCTCTGAGATCAGCAGAGATTGGGCGCTTTCAGGGGGATGTGCCCATAGGCAATCTCTTTGGGCACTCTCATCCCTCTTGAAAAATGCCAAGATAGTCACCCTGGGAAACAAGCGAAAAAAAACAGGTCAACGCCAACAACATAAAAAGAAGAATACGGCACCTGGTATTCCAAGGCCGTCTCCCATTCAAGTACTAACTAGGCCCAACCCTTCTTAGCCTCTGAGATCAGAAGAGATAGGGTGCTTTCAGGGTGATGTGGCTGTAAGCGATCTCTTTAGGCACTCTCAACCCTCTTGACAAATGCCAAGATGATCCCTTTGGGAAACAAGCGAAAAAAACAGGTCAACACCAACAACATAAAAAGAAGCCTGCGGCATCTGGAAAACCCAGGCGGTCTCCCATCCAGGTACAAACCAGGCCCAACCCTGCTTAGCCTCTGAGACCAAACGAGATTGGGCGCTTTCAGGGTGTTGTGCCCATAGGCAATTTCTTTGTGCACTCTCAACCCTCTTGACACATGCCAAGATGGTCACCTTGGGAAACAAGGGAAAAAAAACAGGTCAACGCGACAACATAATGAGAAGCCTACGGCACCTGGTATTCCCAAGCTTTCTCCCATCCAGGTACTAACCAGGCCCATCGCTGCTTAGCCTCCGAGATCAGATGAGATTAGGCTCTTTCAGGGTGATTTGGCTGTAGGCACTCTCTTTGGGCACTCTGAAGCCTCTTGACAAAGGCCAAGATGGTCACCTTGGGAAACAAGCTAAAAAAAACAGGTCAAAGCCAACAACATAAAAAGAAGCCTACGGCATCCAGTATTCCCAGGCGATCTCCCAATCAAGACACTAACCAGACCAGATCCTTCTATGGCACCTGGTCTTCCCAGGCAGTCTCCCATCCAGGTACTAACCAGGCCTGACGCTGCTTAGCCTCTGAAATCAGACGAGATCGGGTGCTTTCAGGTTGATGTGGCCGTAAGCGTTCTCTTCAAGACACGCCTAACCCTCTTGACAAACGCCAAGATGGTCGCCTTGAGAACAACAGACAAAGCCAACAACATAAAAGGAAGCCTATGGGCTTACAGCGGACCTTAAAAGATGGGACCCACTAGCTCTGTCATGTTTCGGACGCTGTAATGTGTTGAAGATGAACGCGTTGCCACGACTTCTGTATCTACTACAAGCCTTACCTATCAAAATACCCCAGACTTTCTTTCATTCGGTTCGCTCAATCTTTATCAAGTTCCTCTGGCGCGGAAAACATATGCGTATTGGTAGGGCAATGCTATTGCGACCGAAATTGCGGGGAGGTATTGGCTTCCCGGACCCTGCTCTATATTACACAGCGAGGCACATGACACCGGTGGTTGACTGGTGCCGGTGTTCTGCCATATACTGTCCGGCCATGATATAGTGTCCGCTGTGTACTCCGAAGCTGAACGGCTCCTGCGCGGTGAGTGGAGGTGGTAGCCCCACCATCCAAGCGGACATAGGGTTGTGAATATTAGCCACTTCCCGACCAGCGCACGACGATGTACGTCGACAGCATGGCACGGGCAGGCATATTGGCGTACATGTACGTCCAATATTCGTTGCCGCCGTGCCATCGGGAGCGCGCCGCCGGCGGCGCGCTCCCGCGCTGGTCGGGACCCCCGTGAGTCCGGTCGCGGGACCCGCGGACTCGATCGCCGCGGGCATCCCCGCGATCGTCTCACGGAGCCGCGGAAGTGAGGAAATGCTGTATAAACAACATTTTCTCATTCTGCCTAGCAACTAGTGACGCTGATCTCTGCTCCATGTGATTGGAGCAGAGATCAGTGTACACTAAATGAAAGCCCAACCCCCCCACAGTTAGTAACACTCCCCTAGGAACACTTAACCCCTACACTGCCACCCACTGGTTAACCCTTTCACTGCCAGTGTCATTTACACAGGAATCACTGCATTTATATAGCAGTGATTACTGTATAAATGACAATGGTCCCAAAAATGTGTCAAAAATGTCCGATGGGTCCCCGACAATGTCGCAGTCACAATAAAAATCGCAGATCGCCGCCATTACTAGTAAAAATAAAATAATTAAAAATTATTAATAAAAATGCTATAAAACTATCCCTATTTTGTAAACGCTATAACTTTTGCGCAAACCAATCAATAATCGCTTATTGCGATTTTTTTTACCAAAAATATGTAGACGAATACGTATTGGCCTAAATTGAGGGAAAAAAATGTTTTTTTATATATTTTTGGGGGATATTTATTATAACAAAAGGTAAAAAAATAATGTGTTTTTTTCAAAATTGTCGCTCTATTTTTGTTTATAGCGCAAAAAATAAAAACCGCAGGGGTGATCAAATACCACCAAAAGAAAGCTCTATTTGTGGGAAAAAAAGGACGTTAATTTTGTTTGAGAGCCATGTCGCACGACCGCGCAATTGTCAGTTAAAGCGACGCAGTGCCGAATCGCAAAAAGTGGTCTGGTCTTTGACCAGCAAATTGGTCCGGTCTGAAAGTGGTTAGAGGGCCCCTCGCAGGCGAGCTTCGCTCGCCACGCTTCGGGCTTGGCTTCGCTGCGCTCGGCTCTTTTATATTCTTACTCTATGTCCACTTGGATAGTGGGGATAGAACCTGTACTCAGTGCGCAGGTGCCGTTCATGCTCGCAATTTTTGGAATCTGTGTTGCTGTGTACTGCGCATGCGCAGTACACAGCGGACACTATCCGATGGGGGACCATATGTGATAAGACACCGGCATGGGGAACTGAAGCTATGGGTCAAGCTAGAGCAGGAGATGGCGCGGGTTCCACTGGCTGGTCTGCCTTGGGCGGGGAGGCCATTGGAGCCCTGTGTGACTACTCACCCATTAATTGGCCCCTCGCTCGCCGAGATGGATAGTTTTTTTTACCTTTCCCACCTGACTAACTTCCCTTCTCCTATGACCCCAATTATTGGACATCCTAGATTCCCTCCGGGCCTGTCTGACCAGGCCTTTACCAGGCAAGCCCCGAAAGGGCTTCTGAGAGCAGCCCTATTTCTTGGACCCACGGGCTTGATTCCCATGGGAACCATACTGCTAACGCAAGTACCTGTTGCATTGGATAGCTGGAGAGCTAGACAGCTAATCCATTTCCTCGGATCACTACCTAACCATTCGTTCTTCTCTAGACAATTCCACCCCTTCAAGGAACTTTGCCTGGATGATGGCCCAATTCATGGTTCCCTCTCTAGGTCCTACCTAGTCCTGACAGATGCACAATCCTCCACGGATCCACCCTTCCTAGCTAAATGGAAAAGGGACTTACAAACTACATTCTCCAAACCACAGAAGGACAGAATACTCTTTTTCGCCCATAAGTCGTCACTCTGCAGTAAATATCAGGAGATCTCATATAAGCTGATCACATGCTGGTATCGTACACCGGTGGTGTTGGCCAAAATATTCCCCGGTCAATCTGACCGCTGCTGTCGCTGTGGGCAACAGGCTGGCACCATTCTCCACATTTTCTGGGAATGCCCTAAATTACAAACATTCGGGCAGCCTGTCCTGAGACTCATCCACAAGTTCACAGACATTTCCTTAGCCAATGATCCCGCAGCAGTTCTTCTCAATCTAACTCCTATGTCGATAAAGCGTTATCATAAGTCCTTACTTAAACATCTCCTCAAGGCAGCTAGGGCCTGCATCCCAAGTCAGTGGAAAGAGCAATCTGCTCCAATGGTGACCCAGTGGTTCGCAAGGGTTAATGATATTGAATGAATGGAAGACCTGACTGCCACAATGAGGGATAAAACGGAGGAGCATGGGAACAGATGGTTCTACTGGACCCAGTTTCGCTTTTCGGAAGAATACCTCCGCGAGACATAGTAAGCTCATGGTGATCGTTGGAGATCGCTGTTACAAACGTTGGACAGCTGATGAGCTGGTGAGCCGAGGGCGTCTCTTGCTCCCTGGGAGGGGACCCCATCCTATCCACTCTACCCACGACACCCCCTTACCCCTTCTTTTCCTTTTCTGCCATTTCCTTCCCCAATCTTCTCTTTCCCCTTCTCCCTCCTTTCAGTTCTACTATTTCCCTTCTTAACTCAAAAAAGGGAAAAGAAAATGGTATGTTCCGACCCCATTTGACTACTACACAATACTCTTCCTCTATCTATGGATATCTAAACTCTTCGAAGGTAGCAGGGCTAGTATCAATAATATTTTAAGTGGTAGAGGATCCCAACGAGATGGAGCTTTAATCTCATCTTGATATGACCGCAAAGCTGTACACGTGCTATTCTCCTCGGACTTCTTACCATTGGCTCTGATATCCATGCAATATGATCGTTTGTTTGTAACTATTTGTATCACACATTCTGTGAAGTTGCCTTTGCATTGTATGTCGCATACTACTAAATAAAAAAAAAAAAAAAAAAAAAAAAGCCTATGGCATCTGGTATTTCCAGGCGGTCTCCCATCCAGGTACTAACCAGGCCCGACACTGTTTAGCATCCGAGATCAGACGAGATTGGGCGCTTTCAGGGTGATGGGGCCGTAGGTGATCTCTTTGGGTACTCTCAACCCTCTTGACAAACGCCAAGATGGTCACCTTGGGAAACAAGTGAAAAAAAAACCAGGTCAAGGCCAACAACATAAAAAGAAGCCTACAGCACCTAGTATTCCCAGGTGGTCTCCAATCCAGGTACTAGCAAGGCCCAACCCTGTTTAGCTTCTGAGATCAGAGGAGATCGGGCGCTTTCAGGGTTATGTGCCCATAGGCAATCTCTTTGGGCATTCTCAACCCTCTTGACAAATGCCAAGATAGTCACCTTGAGATACAAGCGAAAAAAAACAGGTCAATGTCAACAACATAAAAAGAAGAATACGGCACCTGGTATTCCAACGCCATCTCCCATCCAGGTACTAACTAGGCCCAACCCTTCTTAGCCTCAGAGAAGAGAAGAGATAGGGCTCTTTCAGGGTGATGCTGCTGTAAGCGATCTCTTTGGGCACTCTCATCCCTCTTGACAAATGCCAAGATGGTCACCTTGGAAAACAAGCAAAAAAAAAAAAACGAATCAACGCCAACAACATAAAAAGAAGCCTACAATAACTGGTATTCCCAGGTGGTCTCCCATCCAGGTACTAACCAGGCCCGACTCTTCTTAGCCTCCAAGGTCAGACGAGATTGGGTGCTTTCAGAGTGATGTGGCCATAGGCAATCTCTTCAGGCACTCTCAACCCTCTTGACAAACACCAAGATGGTCACTTTGGGAAACAAGCGGAAAAAAAACAGGTCAACGCCAACAACATAAAAAGAAGTCTACGACACCTGGAATTCCCAGGCGGTCTCCCCTCCAGGTACTAACAAGGCCTGACTCTTCTTAGCTTCCAACATCAAACGTGATCGGGTGCTTTCAGGGTGATGTGCCTGTAGGCAATCTCTTCAGGCACTTTCAACCCTCTTGACAAACGCCAAGATGGTCACCTTGGGAAACAAGCAAAAAAATAAAAATAAGTCGGAAGCTAGAGACAATACGGCCCGAGTCCTCAATTTAATCCATGCGGCGCATGTACAGGAAAGGCCCTTGCTTATGTTGTCAACGGACGTGGAGAAGGCCTTTGACAGGGTGGCCTGGCACTTTATGCAGGCCACCCTGAAACATATAGGTCCAATATATATATATATATCCAATGCAACAGGTACTTGCTCTAGCAGTATGGTCCCCATGGGAATCAAGCCCGTGGGTCCAAGAAATAGGGCTTCTCTCAGAAGCCCTTTCGGGGCTTGCCTGGTAAAGGCCTGGTCAGACAGGCCCGGAGGGAATCTAGGATGTCCAATAATTGGGGTCATAGGAGAAGGGAAGTTAGTCAGGTGGGAAAGGTGAAAAAAACTATCCATCTCGGCGAGCGAGGGGCCAATTAACGGGTGAGTAGTCACACAGGGCTCCAATGGCCTCCCCGCCCAAGGCAGACCAGCCAGTGGAACCCGCACCATCTCCTGCTCTAGCTTGACCCATAGCTTCAGTTCCCCATGCCGGTGTCTTATCACATATGGTCCCCCATCGGATAGTGTCCGCTGTGTACTGCGCATGCGCAGCGAGGCCAAGCCCGAAGCGTGGCGAGCGAAGCTCGCCTGCGAGGGGCCCTCTAATATTCACAACCCTATGTCCACTTGGATGGTGGGGCTACCACCTCCACTCACCGCGCATGAAAATCTCCGAAGCTTCGTCTGCTCCGTACTGCGCATGCGCAGTACGGCGCAGACACTATATCATGGCCGGACAGTATATGGCAGAACACCGGCACCAGTCAACACCGGTGTCATGTGCGTCGCTGTGTAATAAAGAGCAGGGTCCGGGAAGCCAATACCTCCCCGCAATTTCGGTCGCAATAGCATTGCCCTACCAATACGCATATGTTTTCCACGCCAGAGGAACTTGATAAAGATTGAGCGAACCGCATGAAAGAAAGTCTGGGGTATTTTGATAGGTAAGGCTTGTAGTAGATACAGAAGTCGTGGCAACGCGTTCATCTTCAACACATTACAGCGTCCGAACTATGACAGAGCTAGTGGGTCCCATCTTTTAGGGTCCACTGTAAGCCCATAGGCTTCTTTTTATGTTGTTGGCTTTGACCTGTTTTTTTTGCTTGTTTCTCAAGGCGACCATCTTGCCGTTTGTCAAGAGGGTTGGGCGTGTCTTGAAGAGAACGCTTACGGCCACATCAACCTGAAAGCACCCGATCTCGTCTGATTTCAGAGGCTAAGCAGCGTCAGGCCTGGTTAGTACCTGGATGGGAGACTGCCTGGGAAGACCAGGTGCCATAGAAGGATCTGGTCTGGTTAGTGTCTTGATTGGGAGATCGCCTGGGAATACTGGATGCCGTAGGCTTCTTTTTATGTTGTTGGCTTTGACCTGTTTTTTTTAGCTTGTTTCCCAAGGTGACCATCTTGGCCTTTGTCAAGAGGCTTCAGAGTGCCCAAAGAGAGTGCCTACGGCCAAATCACCCTGAAAGAGCCCAATCTCATCTGATCTCGAAGGCTAAGCAGCGATGGGCCTGGTTAGTTCCTGGATGGGAGACAGCTTGGGAATACCAGGTGCCATAGGCTTCTCATTATGTTGTCGGCGTTGACCTGTTTTATTTTCCCTTGTTTCCCAAGGTGACCATCTTGGCATGTGTCAAGAGGGTTGAGAGTGCACAAAGAAATTGCCTACGAGCACAACAACCTGAAAGCGCCCAATCTCGCTTGGTCTCAGAGGCTAAGCAGGGTTGGGCCTGGTTTGTACCTGGATGGGAGACCGCCTGGGTTTTCCAGATGCCGCAGGCTTCTTTTTATGTTGTTGGTGACCTGTTTTTTTCGCTTGTTTCCCAAAGTGATCATCTTGCCATTTGTCAAGAGGGTTGAGAGTGCCCAAAGAGATCGCTTACAGCCACATCACCCTGAAAGCACCCTATCTCTTCTGATCTCAGAGGCTAAGAAGGGTTGGGCCTAGTTAGTACTTGAATGGGAGACGGCCTTGGAATACCAGGTGCCGTATTCTTCTTTTTATGTTGTTGGCGTTGACCTGTTTTTTTTCGCTTGTTTCCCAGGGTTTTGGCATTTTTCAAGAGGGATGAGAGTGCCCAAAGAGATTGCCTATGGACACATCACCCTGAAAGCGCCCAATCTCCGCTGATCTCAGAGGCTAGAAAGGGACGCGCCTTGTTAATACCTGGATGGGAGACCGCGTGGAAATACTAGGTGCGGTAGGCTTCTTTTTATGTTGTTGGCATTGACTTGTTTTTTTTGTTTGTTTCCCAAGGTGACCATCTTGGCGTTTGTCAAGAGGGTTGAGCGTGCCTGAAAAAATCTACTATGGCTGCATCACCCTGAAAGAGCCAAATCTCATTTGATCTCAGAGGCTAAGCAGGTTTGGGACCTGGTTAGTACGTGGATGGGAGACCGCCTGAGATTTCTCGATGCCATAGGCTTTTTTTTTAAGTTGTTGGCATTGACTTATTTTTTATTTTTTGTTTTATTCTTTTACTAAGTATAAGTAGAACAACACAAATGTAACAGTCAACCATACAGCATGACCCAGGGTCACAATTACATGGTAACAAAAAATAGGCAGCCAAATAACTCTGGGTTCTCAGAGGGGAGTCCTAGAGTTTCATGCAGAAAAGAGAGAAACCCCACCTCCGACATGTAGTACAGTATAACTAATGCAGCTCCGTTCGGACAAATGTAATCATGGAGAACAACTGGGACCACAGCGAGCCAGCTTATCATGACCTACGTGAACCAGAGTAAAATATGAGCCGGTCGTGTCCAGAACCCTGGGGTTCTTCTGGGTCCCAAAGGCTAGTAAGGAGACAAGGCATAGTCAAAAGGGAGGACGGGGGAAGAAGAGAGTGCAAAGACGGAGAGAGAGGAGGGGGGGGATGGCGGCTGGGAAAAATAGAAAAATAAAGACAAAAAATGAGGGGGGGGGGAATGCCACCCAGGGCAGACATGGCCTACGTAGGTAAACGTTAAATGTTCAGTCGTTTTCTGGGACAGGGGCGCTGCTCACCTCCCGAATGTAGTCTCAAGTACCAGTAAAATACCTCCAGGGCCTCCATGTAACACTAAATGCCTCTTCAGTGTTGTGAAGGGTGGCGGTCAATTCTTCCATCCGGAGAATATGATTGACTTTGGAATACCACAGCACCTTGGATGGGGGCTGAGGCTGCCTCCACAGTGTGGGAAAGCAGACCCGGGCGGCGTTCAGGAGTTGCATCGTGAGGGTTTTTTTGTATTTTCGAACAGGCTGTTCGGTCAAGTGTAGAAGGCACGCTGCTGGGTTGTCTGCGATATCTACATTTCTGAGAGTTTTTATCGTCCCGGTCACCTCCACCCAAAAGTTCCTCAAGGCCGGGCATGCCCAGAAAATGTGTCCCATGGTCCCCGTATCTGAATTGCACCTCCAACAAACATCCGGGATCGATCTATTCATTTTATTCAGAAGGTATGGGACTCTATACCAGCGTGAGACTATCTTGTATCCTGATTCTTGATATTGGTTTGCGATGGAAGCTTTATGTACTAATGTCAGGATCTTCCCTATCTGTTGTGGGGTAAATGTGTTGCCAAATGCAATCTCCCATTTGTGGATAAATGGTGGGGTCGACTCTTCCTCCTGACTACTTAATATGTTGTACAGGAGGGAGAGGGTGTGTCGCACAGGTTCCTTTTTGTGACAGATGACTCATAGGGCGTCAGGTCTCTAGGAGTGTAGGGGGCCCTTTGTATGGCCAGAAGAAAGTGACGAAGTTGATAAGCATTAAACAATTCAAGCGGAGGGTCAGAAAGCTCGGCGACAGTTTGCGTGGTCGGGAGCCCTCCCCGAGGGCCACACCTCTCCCAGACGCTGTTTCCCCACCACTGTCAACTGTCTCAGTTTATTGTTGGTAAATCCCGGTGGGAAGTCTGGATTACCTATAACCGGAGTCATTGGTGACGGCAGGGGAGCAATGTGTGTGCAGCGGAACAACCTCCGCACAACAGCCAACGTAGCTCCCACTACGGGGTGATCTCTGAGGTCTTTTGGTAGGGAGGACAGGAGCCACGGGGAGGTCAATAGGGGAATGGATCCATCCTCAATCTCCATCTCCACCCACTGCTTGTGTGGGCCATTACAATGCCAATCAACGACTCTCGCTAGCAGAGTCGCTCTGTTGTATTGTCTCAGATCTGGGAGACCCAGACCCCCCTTGTCCTTTGGTCTGGCAAGCAATTGCAAACGGGCTCTGGGCGGTTTGCGTGCCCAAATAAAGTCCCGGAGCAGCAGCTGCAGTTGTCTGAAAAAAATTGGGGGTAACCGGATCGGTAATGTCTGAAACAAGTATAAGATCCGCGGGAGGGCCGTCATTTTGAATGCATTACAGCGCCCGAACCGGGTCAGTGTTAAAGCATGCCAGTTTCCCAAATCAGATTTCAGTCTATTCAGGAGAGGGACAAAATTAAGCGGGTACAATTGCGCCAAATCCGCTGCGATGTCAACGCCCAGGTAACGTATAGATTTTTCAGCTCAGTAGAATGGAAAAGCGGAGCGTAGCCTCCTGGCCTCACCATCCGGGACCGATATATTCAATACAGCCGACGGTGCAATTGATTTTATAGTTTGATAGGCTGCCGTATCGCCGGAGAGCCGCGAGTATATTGGGAAGCGAAATGTGTGGATTGGAGACGAAAAAAATTAGATCGTCAGCGCATGCCGCAATTTTGTGGTGTGCCGAGGGTTTGGATATGCCAGTAATATTCGGGTCATTCCGAACGTGACACATAAGTGGTTCCAGTGTCAGAATAAAAATTAGGGGAGACAGAGTACACCCCTGCCTCGTCCCATTAGTGATGGGGAAAGAGTCCGAGCACTCTGAAAGCACCCAATCTCATCTGATCTTGGAGGCTAAGAAGAGTCAGGCCTGGTTAGTACCTGGATGGGAGACCACCTGGGAATACCAGTTATTGTAGGCTTCTTTTTATGTTGTTGGCCTTGATTCGTTTTGTTTTTTTTTCGCTTGTTTCCCAAGGTGACCATCTTGGCATTTGTCAAGAGGGTTGAGAGTGCCCAAAGAGTTCGCTTACAGCAGCATCACCCTGAAAGAGCCCTATCTCTTCGCATCTCTGAGGCTAAGAAGGGTTGGGCCTAGTTAGTCCCTGGATGGGAGATGGCTTTGGAATACCAGGTGCCGTAGTCTTCTTTTTATGTTGTTGACATTGACCTTTTTTTTTTCCGCTTGTTTCCCAAGGTGACTATCTTGGCATTTGTCAAGAGGGTTGAGAGTGCCCAAAGAGATTGCCTATGGGCACATAAGCCTGAAAGCGCCCGATCTCCTCTGATCTCAGAGGCTAAACAGGGTCGGGCCTTGCTAGTACCTGGATTGGAGACCACCTGGGAATACTAGGTGCTGAAGGCTTATTTTTATGTTGTTGGCGTTGACTTGTTTTTTTTTTTTTGTTTGTTTACCAAGGTGACCATCTTGGTGTTTGTCAAGAGGGTTGAGAGTGCTTGAAGAGCTCGCCTATGGCCACATAACCCTGAAAGCAACAGATCTCATCTGATCTCAGAGACTAAACAGGGTCGGGCCTTGTTAATACCTGGATGGGAGACCACCTGGGAATACTAGGTGCTGTAGACTTCTTCTCATGTTGTTGGCGTTGACTTGATTTTTTTGTTTGTTTCCCAAGGTGACCATATTGGCGTTAGTCAAGGTTGAGAGTGCCTGAAGAAATCTCCTACGGCCACACCACCCTAAAAGAGCCCAATCTCTATCTGATCTCAGAGGCTAAGCAGGGTTGGGACCAGTTTAGTACCTGGATGGGAGACCGCCTGGGATTTCCAGATGCCGTAGGCATCTTTTTATGTTGTGGCCATTGACCTATTTTTTTCCGCTTGTTTCCAAGGTGACCATCTTGGTGTTTGTCAAGAGAGTTGAGAGTGCCTGAAGATATCGGCTACGGCCACATCACCCTGAATCTGTTCCATCTCGTCTGATCTTGGAGGCTAAGCAGACCAGCAGGCCTGGTTAATGCCTGTATGGGAAACCGCCTGGGAATACCAGGTGTCGTAGGCTTCTTTTTTTTTTCAAATATAATTTTTTCTCCAAATAGGGGAAGACGGTCCCCCGAGTACATAATGCAACAGAGAAATACAGAGCAAAAAGCAGCTGAACAATACTTGATACAGGTATATTCGCAACTGTGAGTCTGCCTTCCATCAATCACAATGATTCGAGGCACGGATAAAGTACTGTACCAAGATCCAGGGTCACACAAACCCCCAGGTCCCTCCGGCATAATCCATCCAGAGGGGGGTGTGGGGCCGTCATTCCCAATTTTCCACTATTTCCAAAAGAGAGAGGGGGTGGAGGGGGTGAGAGATAGGGGAGGTAGGCAGAAAAGAGAAGGGTTGAAAGATCAGAAAAGGAGAAGAGGGGACGAGACACGATGGCAGCCACTGTCCAAGGGGCCAGTCAAGGAAAGCTCAGAGCACTAAGGCGATAGCAGGCGACATCCTTCCAGCAAGAATATAAAGGTATTCCAGATGTCTCAGGTTTTTTTTAAAAATTCTTGTATACCTTGTGATGTGAGGATCAAGTCCTCCATTTTTTTTAATGTCCTCTATTTTCCTAAGCCAGTGGGTAATGAAAGGGGGGGAACATTTTTTCCAATAGAGAGGGATGCAGGATTTCGCCGCATTTATCACATGCCGTAAAATAGATTTTTTTGTACTTCTTAAAGGGGAGGGCCACCCTGAAAAACAAAAAAATGTTAAAAATTACAAAAAATCTAAAAAAAAAAAAATGAAAAAAAATTTTTTTTTTTACTTACCAGAAATGCCTGTTGCTAGGCACTTTCTCCTAATCTTCCTCTTCCTCCTCCGCGGAGATCTTCTGTCTTCTGTCTTCGTCGCGGCGTCTTCTGGGTAATGAGTCGCGCTGTGTTCTGGGAACTGTGTGTTCCAGAACACAGCGCGTCCCATTCAGAAAGCGCTGTGGGACTCGCGCATGCGCAGTAGCTGCGGGACTCGCGCATGCGCAGTAGGAAACGGGCAGTGAAGCCATAAGGCTCCGCTGCCTGTTTCCCTTACAAGGGATGGCGGCGCCGGGACCCGAGAGCCGAGGGACGGGTCGGCCTCGGGCGGCCGACATCGCGGGCGCCCTGGACAGGTGAGTGTGTTTATTAAGTCAGCAGCTGCAGTGTTTGCAGCTGCTGACTTTTTTTTTTTTTTTTTTTATAACCGGCCCTCCACTTTAATGGGAATCTGTGAATGGTGCAAGAGAAAGAATGCAGCCTCTTCCTGGATGGAGAAGTCTGTGAATTTTTGTGTTATGCATCGGATCTCTGTCCAGAAGTCCACCAAGCTGAGGCAGGACCAAAAAATGTGCAGCAACGTGCCCTCTTCTTCTCCACACCTCCAGCATATGTTCGAGGAAGAGGAGAAACATTTCTGCAGCTTTGATGGTGTCAAATACCACCTGGTGAGAAGTTTAAAATTCGTCTCCTGTATCTTCGTGCACAGCGACATTTTGAGAGCC
This sequence comes from Lithobates pipiens, assembly GCF_037356315.1. Lineage (NCBI taxonomy): Eukaryota > Metazoa > Chordata > Amphibia > Anura > Ranidae > Lithobates > Lithobates pipiens. The sequence continues at coordinate 171,559,283 of NW_027507791.1, read as the reverse complement.
AAAGTGATAATGCGTTGTCTCTGTGCTGGGGAAAATTAGCAATTAAGGTCCTTTTCCCAGTTGGACAGACAGGTTAAGTGTGGGTAATCTGTTTGAGAGAGAATGTGGGCCAAAGGGCCTTCGCTCCTGCATAGAGTCTCAAACTCCGACTGAGGGCGGGCGAACGTTTGAGGATTGGGGATGGAATGGAGAAAATGATGTAGTTGCGCCGCTCTCCAAAAAGGCAGTTGGAAAAGCCCTGTCGGATCTGTTAGGGTTGAGAAAGAAGGCCATTTTCCATCAATGACGAATTTAGACGCATTGTCTAGGTTGGAATTTCTAAGTGGGTCCCCAGTTCAAAGGTTGGATGGCCACGTATAGGGAATAGGGGGGAAGTCAAAGACGTGAGTGTGTTTTGGGTAGCGATCAGGTGACTGACTTTCAACTAAGCCCCTATAGTGGGATGTGACATAAATTCTGTGGGGGAATACTTATAGCACCACATGGCGCTTCTTAGCGAAATTCGGGAGTGAGCTTAGAAAGTTTGTTTCGATTCCAGTCCAATACATGCCCCAGATGGGAGGCCAGGTAGTAGCGTCGCAAGTTAGGGAGAACAAACCCTCCCTGTTGTTTAGACAATGTCAGCTGTGACCGCTTAAGTCTGGGATTTTTGTGGGCCCAGTTAAATTGAGTGAGCAAGGATTGAGCTTGCTTAAAAAACAGGACTGGAATCTGGATCGGGAGAGCTTGGAAAAGATAAGTAAATTTAGGGAGTATGTTCATTTTAATGAGATTGCATCTGCTGAACCAGGAATGGAGGCCAGAATGCCACCCGTGAAGCAAACTGCGGATCTTAGTGACAAGGGGTGGGGGGAAGTTCAACATAAACGTACGCGCGATGTCCGGTGGAATGTAAGTACGTGAGTATATCTTACTTATCCATGCCAGCATCCGTTCACTCAGACCTATATGGCGAAGGACCGAGAACATTAATGTCCATTTGACCCGATCAAAAGCCTTCTCGGCATCAGTACTCATGAAAAGACAAGGGGTCCCAGATGACTTTGCTTTACGGATCAGGGTAAGCACCTTAGTGGTGTTGTCCCTATCTTCCCTGGTGGGAATAAAACCTAACTGGTCAATATGTATAAGGGACTACAAGTGATGTGCCAATCACGTGGCGAGGAGTTAGAGAATAGTTTTAGGACCGAATTTTGGAGGGAAATGGGTCTGTAGCTCCCACATAGGCCTGGGTCCTTGCCCTCCTTAGTTATCAACGAGATGTGGGCTCTAAGGGTATCCTCAGGAAAATAAATTCACCAAGCGCAGGCCGAGAATAGGGAGGAAGGTCTTAAAGTATTGTGCGGTATATCCGTCAGGGCCCGGAGCCTTACCCACCTTCGGAGGTCCCACGGCCGTCTGGACTTCTTCCAGTGTGATCGGGTCCTCCAAGTACTCCCGTGATTCCGATGAGAGGGTTGGTAGACCAGAACCGGTTACATATCTGTCTATATTGTCCTGTCCAGACCCTGAATCGGGCAGGTTGTAGAGATCAGAGTAACATTTTTCAAAGACTTCGACTATTTGGGTTGGGGTAGAGGCCCTCTGGCCATTCTCATCTATCAACTGTGGTATGTAAGAGCCAGATTTCAACTCCTTTACCGACCTGGCTAAGATTTTTCTGCATTTGTACAGTACAGTACAGGAAGGGTATACTAAAACAGCACAAATATGCTATAGCGCTTACCAGATGTACACTGGGATTAACGCGCTGTCCTACTTGGGTAATTGGGTAGACAGGTTGGAGAGGGAGCCCCCGAATCCTAGTCCCCCCAGTCCCGGCAGTGGTAAATGTCACGTCTGATACCGGTATGCAAATAAAAGACAATCAGTAACATCAAAGAAACAAAAAACAATAGTATAACCAAAACAGAGGCAGAGCATATAACTGTTAGCACTGAGGGGTCTCCTCGGCTCGCCCTAAACGTAGGCATGCACGAGGGAGTCCGTCACAACAGAAAAGGCATCACAGAATGGGATCCACCACCCCCCGTCCCATACCCCTAAAGTACATGCAGTCCCCGAACAAATGCATTTCTCCCTTTGGCAGATTGTCCTCTCCTAACCCCCTCTCCCCCGTCCACGCCCCGGGGGGAAAAGGGGCAGGGAAGGGGGGAAAGGGGGAGTGGAAGGGGGGACATGGGGAGTGGAAGGGGGAAAGGGGGAGGGAAAGGAGGGAAGGGAAGGATGGGAAGGGGGGGAAGGGAGGGGGGAAACAGGGGAGAGGGGACAAACATGCAGAAATGTCAAGTCCTTTAGCGCACTCCCACCAGCAAACACCCAGACCCCATAAATTTCAACTCCTCCCCTCCATGGTCACCACATCAAGATGAAAGAGAAGCAGCCCTGGTCGGTGCATGGAAAATCCGGCAGGCAAGGGGCTGGGGCCACCATCCCTCCATCCAATGGGAGACTTCACCCGAGCAGCAGTCCTGGGGCCCGCCAATTAGTGTCTCTCCTGCATCGCCATCGGGGGCTGTGTAGAGCATCCGGAGGGAGGCTGGGACTGCCCAAACAGTAAGGGGTAAATCCTCCAGGGGGGTCCAGAGTCACCCTGGAGGGAAGCAGTGTCTCATACCAATAGGCTCAATAAATAAGTCATCCAGGGTCCCCGAAAGCTGCAGAAGGCAATGTCGGCAAAGAGTAGGTGGGAGCCAGAGGGGGGGACAAGGGGCGCATCCAGGGGGAGGGGACACATATGCGGGAATGTCAAGCCCTTCCAGTACAGCGCATTAGGTATCACTCAGACCCCCCAAAGTGCAAATCCCCCATCTAAGGTCAAGACTCCAGAAGGGAAGATGAGCCGCCCTGGTCTGTATATGAAAGAACCTGCTGCCAAGGGGTTGGGGTCATCATCCCTTCCTCCAATGGGAGATGCCACCGGCATGACAGCCCCGTGTCCTGTCAAGTGGTGCCCCTCTGACAATGTCGTTGTGGTATATGTGGAGCATCCAGGGAGAGGCAGGGACTACCCAAACAGTGAGGGGTAAAGCCTCCAAGGGGGACCGGTGTCAGACAGGAGGATAGCGGTGTCTTGTACAAGTTGGTTAATTAGACAAGTCATCCAGTGTGTTTCTGTGAGCAGCGGAAAGAAAGGTCGGTAAGGATTATGAATGGGTGGGGGCCAGGGAGTGCATAAAACTGCCACCAGATGACCGGGGCAGAGAGGGCAAGGGGATGAAAGTCAGATCTGGTAGGTGGGGGCGGGGGTGAGGAGTGTCCCTCATATTACTCGCGTTGGCCATACCTTGAAGCTGAGCGCTCTGCATACCCAGGACGTTCTTCTGTATAATCTAGCCTATCTGTACACATTAGTCGGTCCTCTGTATACAGAGAGGAGAGAGGCTTCGGTATACAGAGAGCTAATGTATAAAGAGCAGCTAGTGTATACAAAAGACATCCAAGGTTATACAGAGAGACTCGTGTATGCAGAAGACCGGCTAGTTTATACAGAGAGGCAAAGTGTACAAAACACAGGCTAGATTATACAGAAGAACGTCCTGGGTATGCATAGATGGAGGCTAGGGTATACAGAGAGAGAGACTGTGTTACACAGAGAGGCAGGAGTATGCAGACTTGCTAGTGTATACAGATGGACTAGTGTATACAGTAGACCGGCTAGTTTATACAGAGAGGCTAATGTGTACAAAAGACAGGCTAGTTTATACAGATAGGCTAGATTATACAAAAGAACGTCCTGGGTATGCAGAGATGAAGGCTAGGGTATACAGAGAGAGAGTGAGGCTGGGTTACACAGAGAGGCAGGAGTATGCAGACTTGCTAGGGTATACAGAGAGAGAGGCTAGAGTATGCATACTTGCTAGTGTATACAGGCGGACTAGTGTATACAGAAGACCGGTTAGTTTATACAGAGAGGTAAATGTGTACAAAAGACAGGCTAGTGTATACAAATAGGCTAGATTATAGAGAAGAACGTCCTGGGTATGCAGAGATGGATGGCTAGTGTATACGGATAGGCTAGATTATACAGAAGAACGTCCTGGGTATGCAGAGAGAGAAGTTGGGTTACAAAGAGAGGCTAGTGTATGCAGACTTGCTAGTGTATACCAGTGGACTAGTGTATACAGAGAGGCTTGGGTATACAGAGAGCTAATGTATAAAGAGATGCTAGTGTATATCGACGGACTAGTGTATACAGAGGACCGGCTAGTTTATACAGAGAGGTTAATGTGTACAAAAGACAGGCTAGTTTATACAGATAGGCTAGATTATACAGAAGAAGGTCCTGGTTTATGCAAGAGATGGAGGCTAGGGTATGCAGAGAGAGAGGCTTGGTTACACAGACTTGCTAGTGTATACAGACGGACTAGTGTATACAGAGGACCGGCTAGTTTATACAGAGAGGCTAATGTGTACAAAAGAGAGGCTAGTGTATACAGATAGGCTAGATTATACAGAAGAACGTCCTGGGTATGCAGAGATGGAGGCTAGGGTATACAGAGAGAGAGGCTAGAGTATGCATACTTGCTAGTGTATACAGGCGGACTAGTGTATACAGAAGACCGGTTAGTTTATACAGAGAGGCTAATGTCTACAGAAGACCGGCTAGTGTATACACATAGGCTAGATTATAGAGAAGAACGTCCTGGGTATGCAGAGATGGAGGCTAAGGTATACAGAGAGAGAAGTTGAGTTACAAAGAGAGGCTAGTGTATGCAAACTTGCTAGTGTATACCGGTGGACTAGTGTATACAGAGAGGCTTGGGTATACAGAGAGCTAATGTATAAAGAGATGCTAGTGTATACAAAAGACAACCAAGAGTAGACAGTGAGGCTCGTGTATACAGAAGACAGGCTACAGAGAAGCTAATTTGTACAAAAGACAGGCTAGTGTATACAGATAGCCTAGATTATACAGAGGAAGGTCCTGGGTATGCAGAGATGTAGGCTAGGGAATCCAGAGAGAGACTGTGTTACACAGAGAGGCTAGAGTATGCAGAGAAGACCGGCTATTTTTTTTTTACAGATAGGCTTGTGTATACAGAAGACAGTCTGGGGAATTCAGTGAGGCTAGTGTATGCAGAGAGGCTGGGACACCGAGACTATTGTAAAAAGAAGGCAGGCTAGTGTATATAGATTACGGGCACCTGTATACAGAAGACAGAGAGGCTAGTCTATATAGAGTGGCTGGTGTACACAGAGAGATTAATGTATACAGAAAAGCTAGCGTGTAAAGAAGACAGGACTTTATTTTTTGCTAATGCAACTACTTTTGAAACATATAAAGTGCTTTTTTCATATTTTGGTGCTGTTAAAAAGTGGTGTGTTGTCAGTGGTGATATCAATGTGACAGTTAATGTGGAGAACTACAACTATTCAAAATAGAGCAAAAGAGTGCTAAAGTTTATTTTGTTAAGTCATTGACTGATAGACGTTAAGTAATTGTCCGTTATTGGTTTGGCAGTACATGGTTTATTTTGATCTAAGATAGTTTTATTCTCTACTTATAGCCGAGTTTTAGACGACTTTATTATTAGCATTATTCGCATTATTCATATATATTATGCAGAGTGTAAGTATTACAGTGAGACGATATTGCTTTTAAAAGATTTGTATTATTATACATAGATTGTTAGCAGACCAATAGGACAATTTACATGGCTTAATATTGCAGAGCGTAATTTATCAGGAAAGAGATCCAAAGCGTTAGTTGCAGTAGCTTCATAAAACTGAGAAATCGTTGCATTACTCTAAATTTAAAAGTTGTTCCGGTAGCACTGAAAAGACGATATTAGATGAGTGATCTACACATTTCGTTTACTATTTCACTATACCGGCTAAATGTTAATATGTTAATATGTGCTGCGTGTAAGGTAGAAATTGGATGGTTTAGTGTGAGCTGGTTTACCAGGATTTAGAGATAGTAATAACTGGCAAAGTATGACAATGGCAAAGAGACAAATTGCATTAGAGATGTGAGATAGACATGAAATGTCATTCCCCATTGGTTATTTACATGTGACCATTAATACAGTTAAGGCGGCTACATACAGCAAAGTGTAAGCTAAGCAGCTAAATATTACTTAATATTGCAGAGATTAAGTATTGCAGTTTAAAAGAGATCGGAAGCGTTTGTTGCAGTAGCTCCAAAATGACTGAGAAATCATTTCATTACTCTAAATGTAAACGTTATCCCGGTAGCACTGAGTGGACTGATATTAGATGAGTGATCGTTGTGGTACAAATTCAGTTTCCTATAGCAGAGAGATACCAGCTAAATGTGAGAAGAGCAATTAAACTGTTCACATTGTATTACTCTTAATATGTGCAGCGTGTAAAGAAGCAATAAGATGGTTTTGTATTATCCTAAAATTAGCAGTATACGTAATAAAGGTAACCTGGATTTAGTGTTGAAAATATTTTTATTAAGACATGTCAAATAAAAAAAAACAATAAACAGTAACCATCATGAGGCATATGCAGACAGAAACAGTAACTGAGGTACAATTACAGGAGACCGGCTAACGACAAACGGCCACGGCCGGGGTAACCTGGATTTAGACATAGCAAACTCTATAATCTAATTTAGCAAAATTAGAAAGGATAATATTGAGACAGTATATAGTGGTCGAGTTTAAGTGGAAATACACAAAATATCTAGCTTACCTTTGCATTGTTCAATAGAGCGTTGCAAAGTAATACCAAGGCAGAATGTCGGAATAGCAATTAGATGAGATAATTGCTGTAATCATGAAATATCAGCAACGACTAGGTTTCTATCGGGTGAGAAAGTATGATAACTGGCAAAGTATGACATGGCAAAGAGACAAATTGCATTAGAGATGTGAGATGGACATGAAATGTCAATCCCCATTGGTTACTTACATGTAAATGCGGCTACATACAGCAAAGTGTGAGCTAAGCAGCTAAAGGGTATTTAAGAGTAAACTGACATAGCTTGAAAATTCCAACGTGTAAATCGTTCCATTAATTATGTTACGCACGAAGACGGCTTACACTGACTGTTTTCCGTTTCCACTGGTCATCGGCATAATGTATCAGTAACCATGAACATTAATAGTGATAGACAGCTTACATTAGGATGTATGCATGATGTGAATGTAAAATGAATGTAAAATAGTTGCATTATGTGTTATTAATGTAATCAAACTGTATTGCTATGCTTTGCTACTGCAACCACTTCTCAATCAAGTAAACCGTCCCACTGCTTTTCTCACATTTTGCCGCTGTTAAAAAATGTGTTGCAAGTGTTATGTGTTACAAATGGTTATCAGTGTGACAGTTAATGTGGAGAAGAAGTAATAAACAAAATAGAGTCAGAAAGAGAATCCTATTGCATAGAGGTAGCGAGAGATTAATCTTAATGTGCAGTGTGTAAAAGGTTTTAAAAAGATGGTTTTGTGTGACTTTTGATTTAACGTAAATTTAGCTGTAGACATTATAACTTGTTACAATGATTTAGAGATAGTAATCTCTATAAAATAATAATAATAAGTATAGCAAAACAAATTAGGAAAATTTTGAGGCAGTCGAGATATAGTGAATACACAAAAGATCAAGGGATAGTAGCAAAGTCAAGGGATAAATGCAAAGGTACTCTATTTAACAGTAAATTGACGTAGCTTGCAAATTCTAACGTGTAAATCGTTCCATTAATTTTGTTACGCACGAAGACGGCTTACACTGACTGTTTTCCGTTTCCACTGGAAAGAGAATCCCATTGCATAGAGGTAGCGAGAGATGGTTGCATATGGCAGAAAGACGGCTTACACTGCTTTTCTCACATTTTGCTGCGGTAAAAAGAAATGTTTTGTCACTGTGTTTTAACTGTGACAGATAAGGTGGAGAAAAAGAAGTAATACAGTACATGACAGCTGATACTGGTTGAGTAATAAAACTGTTTTATTAAGATGTAAGACTAGTTTTATTCTCTACATATAGGCTTTTCAGAGAGTTGTATAATATAGACGACCAATAGGACATTTAAATGGCTTAATATTGTAGGGAGGAAGTATCGCTGTTCAATGGTAAGAGATTGAAAGCTTAGCTTGAAAATGGCCGAGAAATAGTTGCGTTAGTCTAAATTTAAAGGATATGCCGGTACCAATGAGAAAGCTTATATTAGACTAGTTGATCTTTGCATTACACAATCCTATTATTATTATTATTATTATTAATAATAAGATCATAGTGCAGAGAGATACTCAGTTAATGTCAGAGATACTCGGTCAATATCAGAAAAGCAATAAAACTGTTTACATCGTTAGAGAGCGATGGTTACATTACTCTTAGTATGTGCAGCATGTCTGGTAGCAAATGGATGGTTTTGTGAACATTTTGCATTAAGGTACAATTAGCGGTAGAACTCATGGAAGTGAATAGATTTAAGCGGATTTTGAGATAGTACTCTCCATTTCTAATAAGAAATAAAGAAAAATAAGTCAGGATGGTGTGTCAGGACTGTCACATACTCACAGTCCCGGTACAAATATGCAAAATAGAGAAAAAGCGTACATGGTTTATTTTGATGTATGATAGTTTTATTGCATGCTTGATGTGGATGATTAAAATCGTGTAGTGATCTATATTTAGCATAAGAATGAAAAGGCATAACATGGCAATGAGACAAACTCCATTAGAGATGTGAGCTAGATGAAATGATGAGATGTCTCTGTATAGCCCAGATTGTCTTCTGTTATCACTTAGCCTACCCTCTAAATTCACTAGCCTCTCTATATACACCAGTATGTTTACACTAGCCGGTCTTCTGCATACAATAGCCTGTCTTCGATATACACTAGCCTATGTTCTGAATACACTAGCCCGTCTTCTGTCTTCTGTATCCTCTGTATAAACTAGCATCTCTGTATACCCCAAACTGTCTTCTGTAAAAACTTGTCTCTCTTTATAGCCTGTCTAGCCTTTCTTCTGTACACACTAGCTTCTCTGTATACACTAACCAGGCTTCTATATATACAATAGCTTCACTCTATGCACTAGTATCTCTGTATAATCTAGCCTCTCTATACACCCTAGATAGTGTTCTGCATCTCCGTAGTGGTAGCCTCTCCGTAGAAGCCAGCCTTTATTCTGTATTCGCTAGCCTTTCTTCTGTATGCTGTAGTCTTCTATATATACTAGCTTCTCTGTACACCCTTGCATCTCTGTAATACACTAAACGTGTATGGGAGACTATCTGTGAATACCAGGTGCCGTACATCTTTGTATATACTAGCCTCTCTTTAAATTAGCCTCTCTGTGTACCCCAGCCTCATTGTTTACTCTAGCATCTCTGTATACTCAAGCCTATCTGCATACACGAGTCTGTATTCTGTATTCACTAGCCTGTATTCACTAGCCTTATATATACTAGCTTCTCGCTTCTCTGTACACCCTTGCATCTCTGTACACTAGACTCTCTGAATACACTAAACCCTCAAGTATACCACAGCCTGTCTTCTGTATACATTAGACTGTAAAAACTAGCTAGAATACACCAGCCTGTCTTCTTTACCCAATAGACTCTCTGTATGCACTGCCCAGTCTTCTGTATACACTGTCAGCTTTGATGTATACCCAAGCCTTTCTTCTGTATACACTAGTTTCTCTATATGCACTGTCCTTTCTGTATACTCTCGACCCTCTCTATACATTAACCTCTCTATATACACTAACATCTTTGTATATACTAGCCTCTCTTTAAATTAGCCTCTCTGTGTACCCCAGCCTCACTGTTTACTCTAGCATCTCTGTATACTCAAGCCTATCTACATACACGAGTCATCTGTATTGTGTTTTAACTAGCCTTTCTTCTGTATGCTGTAGTCTTCTATATATACCAGCTTCTCTGTACACCCTTGCATCTCTGTAAACACTGTGTAAACTAGCCAGTCTTATGTATACACTCGCCGACTGTATACACTAGACTCTCTGAATACACTAAACTCTCTGTATACCACAGCCTGTCTTCTGTATACACTAGACTGTAAAAACTAGCTAGAATACACCAGCCTGTCTTCTGTACCCACTAGGCTCTCTGTATACACTACCCAGTCTTCTGTATAGAATGTCAGCTTTCATGTATACCCTTTCTGTATACACTAGCTTCTCTATATGCACTGTCCTTTCTGTATACACTCGACTCTCTCTATACACTAACCTCTCTATATACACTAACATCTTTGTATTTGTCTTTAAACTAGCCTTTCTGTGTACCCCAGCCTCACTGTTTACTCTAGCATCTCTGTATACTCAAGCCTATCTACATACACGAAACCTGTATTCTGTATTCACTAGCCTTTCTTCTGTATGCTGTAGTCTTCTATATATACCAGCTTCTCTGTACACCCTAGCACTGTAACAGTGCTAGGTTCCTGTATTACAGAAACAGAACACCAGCAATAAGGTGTATACTGTGCAGGAGGCACACAACACCGACTCTAACTTCTGCACTGCAGATGCATGTATTGCAGAAATTGAACACCAGTAATAAAGGGTAGCTTCACGTGTGTACTGTGCAGGAGGCACATAACACCCACTGTAACAGTGCTAGGTTCCCAAGCAGTAAAGACACTGTCCCTGCCTATCGTCCTCTTTCCCTGACCACCGCAACACACTATACAAGGCCGCCGTGCTGGCGGCCTTATATAGTGTGGGGTGTGTACTAAACCCCCCTGAGCTATAATTGGCCACAGGAATCCTGCCTGTGGTGAATTGTGGCTCTCCTCACAGAGGATGTCACATCTGTTCTTATTATATAGAACCTATTATGCTCCTCGTAAACTTTTTCAGTTTGGCCGAACGGCCGGACGCAAGTTGCCCCCGGTGCGGGAACATGGGGGGAGACATGATGCACATGTTTTGGAGATGCCCGAAGTTGATCCGCTACTGGACAGAGGTGACAGGAACCATTGATCGGGTGGTTGGAACCTCCACCAGGATGGAGGCGAAGTATTGTCTCCTGGGATTAGTTGAAGGAGTTGGAAACCCGGGAAGTAGCCAGATGGCAGTTCTGAGATGCCTATTTCAGGCAAGGAAACTGATTGCTCAACCCTGCTTAGCCTCCAATGTTGGCAATGACTTGTTTTTTTTCGCTTGTTTCCCAAGATGACCATGTTGGCGTTTGTCAAGATGGTTGAGAGTGCCCGAAGAAAGTGCCTGATCTTGTCTGATCTCGGAGGCTAAGCATTGTCGGGCCTGATTAGTAACTGGATGGGAGACCAACTGGGAATACCAGATGCCGTAGGATTCTTTTTATGTTGTTGGCGTAGACATGTTTTTTTTTTTCCGCTTGTTTCTCAAGGTGATCATCTTGGCATTTGTCAAGAGGGCTGAGAGAGCCCAAAGAAATCTCCTACGGCCACATCCCCCTGAAAGCGCCCAATCTCATCTGATCTCAGAGGCTAAGCAGGGTCCGGCCTGGATAGTACCTAATTAAAGGTGCCGTAGGAATCTTTTTATATTGTTGGCTTTGACCTGTTTTTCTTTCGCTTGTTTCCCAAGGTGACCATTTTAGCATCAGTCAAGAGTTTTGAGTATGTCCCAAAGCGTTCGTCTGAGGTCACATCACCCTGAAAGCGCCAAATCTCAGAGGCTAAGCAGGGTCTGGGTCAGATGGGAGACCGCCAGGGTCTATGTTGTTGGCGTTGACCTTTTTTTTTCACTTGTTTCCCAAGATAACCATCTTGGTATTTGTCAAGAGGGTTGAGAGTGTCTAAATAGAACACATATGGCCACATCACCCTGAAAGCGCACAATCTCATTGATCTCGGAGACCTAGCAGTGTACGGCCTGGTTAATACCTGTATGGGAGACTATCTGTGAATACCAGGTGCCGTAGGCTTCTTTTTATGTTGTTGGCGTTTACCTGTTTATTTTCGCTTGTTTCCCAAGGTGACCATCTTGGCGCTTAACAAGAGGGTTGAGAGTGCCCAAAGAGATCACCTACGGCCCCATCACCCTGAAAGTGCCCAATCTCATCTGATCTCAGAGGCTAAACAGTGTCGGGCCTGGTTAGTACCTGGATGGGAGACCGCCTGGAAATACCAGGTGCCATAGGTTTCTTTTTTTGTTGTTGGCTTTGAACTTGTTTCTCAAGGCGACCATCTTGGCGTTTGTCAAGAGGGTTGGGCGTGTCTTGAAGAGAACACTTACGGCCACATCACCCTGAAAGCACCCGATCTCATCTGATTTCAGAGGCTTAGCAGCATCAGGCCTGGTTAGTACCTGGATGGGAGACTGCCTGGGAAGACCAGGTGACATAGAAGGATCTGGTCTGGTTAGTGTCTTGATTGGGAGATCGCCTGGGAATACCGGATACCGTAGGATTCTTTTTATGTTGTTGGCTTTGACCTGTTTTTTTTCCCTTGTTTCCCAAGGTGACCATCTTGGCATTTGTCAAGAAGGTTGAGAGTGCACAAAGAAATTGCTTACGGGCACAACACCCTGAAAGCGCCCAATCTCGTTTGGTCTCAGAGGCTAAGCAGGGTTGGGCCTGGTTTGTACCTGGATGGGAGACCGCCTGGGTTTTCCAGATGCCGCAGGCTTCTTTTTATGTTGTTGGCGTTGACTTGTTTTTTTTGTTTGTTTCCCAAGGTGACCATCTTGGCGTTTGTCAAGAGGGTTGAGCGTGCATTTGATCTCAGAGGCTAAGCAGGGTTGGGACATGGTTAGTACCTGGATGGGAGACCGCCTGGGATTTCTCGATGCCATAGGCTTTAGGTTTAAGCTGTTGGCATTGACTTATTTTTTTAATTTTTTTTATTCTTTTATTAAGTAGAACAGCATAAATATAACAGTCAACCATACAGCATGACCCAGGGTCACAATTACATGCTAACAAAAAATAGGCAGCCAAATAACTCTGGGTTCTCAGAGGGGAGTCCTACAGTTTCATGCAGAAAATAGAGAAACCCCACCTCGGACATGTAGTACAGTATAACTAATGCAGCCCTGTTCGGACAAATGTAATCATGGAGAGCAACTGGGACCACAGCGAGCCAGCTTATCATGACCTATGTGAACCAGAGTAAAATATGAGCCGGTCGTGTCCAGAACCCTGGGGCTCTTCTGGGTCCCAAAGGCTAGTAAGGAGACAAGGCATAGTCAAAAGGGAGGACGGGGGAAGAAGAGAGTGCAAAGACGGAGAGAGAGGAGGTGGGGGGATATCGGCGGGGAAAAAAAGAAAAATAAAGACAAAAAGGGAGGGGGGGGAATGCCACCCAGGGCAGACATGGCCTACGTAGGTAAACGTTAGATGTTCAGTCGTTTTCTGGGACGGGGGCACTGCTCACCTCCCGAATGTAGTCTCGAGTACCAGTAAAATACCTCCAGGGCCTCCATGTAACACTAAATGCCTCTTCAGTGTTGTGAAGGGTGGCGGTCAATTCTTCCATCCGGAGAATATGATTGACTTTGGAATACCACAGCACCTTGGATGGGGGCTGAGGCTGCCTCCACAGTGCGGGAATGCAGGCCCGGGCGGCATTCAGGAGTTGCATTGTGAGGGTTTTTTTGTATTTTCGAACAGGCTGTTCGGTCAAGTGTAGAAGGCACGCTCCTGGGAACCCAAAAGTTCCTCAAGGTCGGACATGCCCAGAAAAGGTGTCCCATGGTCCCCATATCTGAATTTCACCTCCAACAAACATCCGGGATTGATCTATCCATTTTATTCAGAAGGTATGGGACTCTATACCAGCGTGAGACTATCTTGTATCTTGATATTGGTTTGCGATGGAAGCTTTATGTACTAAGGTCAGGATCTTCCCTATCTGTTGTGGGGTAAATGTGATGCCTAAGTCCCTCTCCCATTTGTGGATAAATGGTGGGGTCGACTCCTCCTCCTGACTACTCAATAGGTTGTACAGGAGGGAGAGGGTGTGTCGCACAGGTTCCCTTTTGTGACAGATGGATTTATAGGGTGTCAGGTCTCTAGGAGTTTAGGGGGCCCTTTGTATGGCCAGAAGAAAGGGACGAAGTTGATAAGCACTAAACAAGTCAAGCGGAGGGTCAGAAAGCTCAGCGTCAGTTTGCATGGTCGGGAGCCCTCCCGTGGGCCACACCTCTCCCAGACGCTGTTTCCCCACCACTGTCAACTGTCGCAGTTTCTTGTTGGTAAATCCCGGTGGGAAGTCTGGATTACCTATAACCGGAGTCATTGGTGATGGCAGGGGAGCAATGTGTGTGCAGCGGAACAACCTCCGCACAACAGCCAACGTAGCTCCCACTACGGGGTGACCTCTGAGGTCTTTTGGTAGGGAGGACAGGAGCCACGGGGAGGTCAATAGGGGAATGGATCCATCCTCAATCTCCATCTCCACCCACTGCTTGTGTGGGCCATTACAATGCCAATCAACGACTCTCGCTAGCAGAGTCACTCTGTAGTATTGTCTGAGATCTGGGAGACCCAGACCCCCCTTGTCCTTTGGTCTGGCAAGCAATTGCAAACGGGCTCTGGGCGGTTTGCGCGCTCAAATAAAGTCCCGGAGCAGCACCTGCAGTTGTCTGAAAAAAATTGGGGGTAACCAGATCGGTAATGTCTGGAACATGTATAAGATCCGAGGGAGGGCCATCATTTTGAATGCATTAAAGCGCCCGAACCAGGTCAGTGTTAAAGCATGCCAGTTTCCCAAATCAGATTTCAGTCTATCCAGGAGAGGGACAAAATTAAGCAGGTACAATTGCGCTAAATCCGCTGCGATGTCAACGCCCAGTTAACGTATAGATTTTTCAGCCCAGTAGAATGGAAAAGCGGACCGGAGCCTCTTGGCCTCACCATCCGGGACCGATATATTCAATACAGCCGACTTGGCGCAATTGTTTTTATAGTTTGATAGGCTGCCGTGTCGCTGTAGAGACGCAAGTATTTTGGGAAGCAAAATGTGTGGATTGGAGACGGAAAAAATTAGATCGTCAGCGTACGCCGCAATTTTGTGGTGTGCCGAGGGTTTGGATATGCCAGTAATATTCGGGTCATTCCGAACGTGACACATAAGTGGTTCCAGTGTCAGAATTAAAATTAGGGGAGACAGAGGGCACCCCTGCCTCGTCCCATTAGTGATGGGGAAAGAGTCCGAGCACCCCTCGGTCACCCGTACCGCTGCCGACGGCGTGGAGTAAAGCGACATTACCCAGCTCATCATGTTGGGGCCAAGACCTATATGTTCCAGGGTGGCCTGCATAAAGTGCCAGGCCACCCTGTCAAAGTCCTTCTCCGCGTCCGTTGACAACATAAGCAAGGGCCTTCCCTGTTAATGCGCCGCATGGATTAAATTGAGGACTCGGGCCGTATTGTCTCTAGCTTCCGACTTATTTATATTTTTTTGCTTGTTTCCCAAGGTGACCATCTTGGCGTTTGTCAAGAGGGTTGAAAGTGCCTGAAGAGATTGCCTACGGGCACATCACCCTGAAAGCACCCGATCTCGTTTGATGTTGGAGGCTAATAGAGTCGGGCCTTGTTAGTACCTGGATGGGAGACCGCCTGGGAATACCAGGTGTCGTAGACTTTTTTTTATGTTGTTGGCGTTGACCTGTTTTTTTTTTCGCTTATTTCCCAAAGTGACCATCTTGGTGTTTGTCAAGAGGGTTGAGAGTGCCTGAAGAGATTGCCTATGGCCACATCACTCTGAAAGCACCCAATCTCGTCTGATCTTGGAGGCTAAGAAGAGTCGGGCCTGGTTAGTACCTGGATGGGAGACCACCTGGGATTACCAGTTATTGTAGGCTTCTTTTTATGTTGTTGGCGTTGATTCGTTTTCTTTTTTTTGCTTGTTTCCCAAGGTGACCATCTTGGCATTTGTCAAGAGGGTTGAGAGTGCCCAAAGAAATCGCTTACAGCAGCATCACCCTGAAAGAGCCCTATCTCTTCTCTTTTCTGAGGCTAAGAAGGGTTGGGCCTAGTTAGTACCTGGATGGGAGATGGCGTTGGAATACCAGGTGCCGTATTCTTCTTTTTATGTTGTTGACATTGACCTGTTTTTTATCGCTTGTATCTCAAGGTGACTATCTTGGCATTTGTCAAGAGGGTTGAGAATGCCCAAAGAGATTGCCTATGGGCACATAACCCTGAAAGCACCCGATCTCCTGTGATCTCAGAAGCTAATCAGGGTTGGGCCTTGCTAGTACCTGGATTGGAGACCACCTGGGAATACTAGGTGCTGTAGGCTTCTTTTTATGTTGTTGGCCTTGACCTGTTTTTTTTTTCACTTGTTTCCCAAGGTGACCATCTTGGCGTATGTCAAGAGGGTTGAGAGTGCCCGAAGAGATTACCTACGGCCCCATCACCCTGAAAGCACCCAATCTCGTCTGATCTCGGATGCTAAACAGTGTCGGGCCTGGTTAGTACCTGGATGGGAGACCGCCTGGGAATACCAGGTGCCATAGGCTTCTTTTTTTTATTTTTTTTTATTTAGTAGTATGCAACATACAATGCAAAGGCAACTTCACAGAATGTGTGATACAAATAGTTACAAACAAACGATCATATTGCATGGATATCAGAGCCAATGGTAAGAAGTCCGAGGAGAATAGCATGTGTACAGCTTTGCGGTCATATCAAGATGAGATTAAAGCTCCATCTCGTTGGGATCCTCTACCACGTAAAATATTATTGATACTAGCCCTGCTATCCTCGAAGAGTTTAGATATCCATAGATAGGGGAAGAGTATTGTGTAGTAGTCAAATGGGGTCGGAACATACCATTTTCTTTTCCCTTTTTTGAGTTAAGAAGGGAAATAGTAGAACTGAAAGGAGGGAGAAGGGGAAAGAGAAGATTGGGGAAGGAAATGGCAGAAAAGGAAAAGAAGGGGTAAGGGGGTGTCGTGGGTAGAGTGGATAGGATGGGGTCCCCTCCCAGGGAGCAAGAGACGCCCTCGGCTCACCAGCTCATCAGCTGTCCAACATTTGGAACAGCGATCTCCAACGATCACCATGAGCTTACTATGTCTCGCGGAGGTATTCTTCCGAAAAGCGAAACTGGGTCCAGTAGAACCATCTGTTCCCATGCTCCTCCGTTTTATCCCTCATTGTGGCAGTCAGGTCTTCCATTCGTTCAATATCATTTACCCTTGCGAACCACTGGGTCACCATTGGAGCAGATTGCTCTTTCCACTGACTTGGGATACAGGCCCTAGCTGCATTGAGGAGATGTTTAAGTAAGGACTTATGATAACGCTTTCTCGACATAGGAGTTAGATTGAGAAGAACTGCTGTGGGATCATTGGCTAAGGAAATGTCTGTGAACTTGTGGATGAGTCTCAGGACAGGCTGCCAGAATGTTTGTAATTTAGGGCATTCCCAGAAAATGTGGAGAATGGTGCCAGCCTGTTGCCCGCAGCGACAGCAGCGGTCAGATTGACCAGGGAATATTTTGGCCAACACCACCGGTGTACGATACCAGCGTGTGATCAGCTTATATGAGATCTCCTGATATTTACTGCAGAGTGACGACTTATGGGCGAAAAAGAGTATTCTGTCCTTCTGTGGTTTGGAGAATGTAGTTTGTAAGTCCCTTTTCCATTTAGCTAGGAAGGGTGGATCCGTGGAGGATTGTGCGTCTGTCAGGATTTGGTAGGACCTAGAGAGGAAACCACGAACTGGGCCATCATCCAGGCAAAGTTCCTCGAAGGGGTGGAATTGTCTAGAGAAGAACGAATGGTTAGGTAGTGATCAGAGGAAATGGATTAGCTGTCTAGCTCTCCAGCTATCCAATGCAACAGGTACTTGCTCTAGCAGTATGGTCCCCATGGGAATCAAGCCCGTGGGTCCAAGAAATAGGGCTGCTCTCAGAAGCCCTTTCGGGGCTTGCCTGGTAAAGGCCTGGTCAGACAGGCCCGGAGGGAATCTAGGATGTCCAATAATTGGGGTCATAGGAGAAGGGAAGTTAGTCAGGTGGGAAAGGTGAAAAAAACTATCCATCTCGGCGAGCGAGGGGCCAATTAACGGGTGAGTAGTCACACAGGGCTCCAATGGCCTCCCCGCCCAAGGCAGACCAGTCAGTGGAACCCGCACCATCTCCTGCTCTAGCTTGACCCATAGCTTCAGTTCCCCATGCCGGTGTCCTATCACATATGGTCCCCCATCGGATAGTGTCCGCTGTGTGCTGCGCATGCGCAGTACACAGCAACACAGATTCCGAAAATTGCCGAGCATGAACGGCGCCTGCGCACTGAGTCCAGTTTCTATCCCCACTATCCAAGTGGACATAGAGTAAGAATATAAAAGAGCCGAGCGCAGCGAGGCCGAGCCCGAAGCGTGGCGAGCTAAGCTCGCCTGCGAGGGGCCCTCTAATATTCACAACCCTATGTCCGCTTGGATGGTGGGGCTACCACCTCCACTCACCGCGCAGGCGCCGTTCGGCTTCGGAGATTTTCCGAAGCTTCGTCTGCTCCGTACTGCGCATGCGCAGTACGGCGCAGACACTTTATCATGGCCGGACAGTATATGGCAGAACACCAGCACCAGTCAACCACCGGTGTCATGTGCGTCGCTGTGTAATATAGAGCAGGGTCCGGGAAGCCAATACCTCCCCGCAATTTCGGTCGCAACAGCATTGCCCTACCAATACGCATATGTTTTCCGCGCCAGAGGAACTTGATAAAGGTTGAGCGAACCGCATGAAAGAAAGTCTTTGGTATTTTGATAGGTAAGGCTTGTAGTAGATACAGAAGTCGTGGCATTGCGTTCATATTACAGCGTCCGAACCATGACAGAGCTAGTGGGTCCCATCTCTTAGGGTCCGCTGTAAGCCCATAGGCTTCTTTTTATGTTGTTGGCTTTGACCTGTTTTTTTTGCTTGTTTCTCAAGGCGACCATCTTGGCGTTTGTCAAGAGGGTTGGGTGTGTCTTGAAGAGAATGCTTACGGCCACATCAACCTGAAAGCACCCGATCTCGTCTGATTTCAGAGGCTAAGCAGCGTCAGGCCTGGTTTGTACCTGGATGGGAGACTGCCTGGGAAGACCAGGTGCCATAGAAGGTTCTGGTCTGGTTAGTGTCTTGATTGGGAGATCGCCTGGGAATACTGGATGCCGTAGGCTTCTTTTTATGTTGTTGGCTTTGACCTGTTTTTTTTAGCTTGTTTCCCAAGGTGACCATCTTGGCCTTTGTCAAGAGGCTTCAGAGTGCCCAAAGAGAGTGCCTACGGCCAAATCACCCTGAAAGAGCCCAATCTCATCTGATCTCGGAGGCTAAGCAGCAATGGGCCTGGTTAGTACCTGGATGGGAGACAGCTTGGGAATTCCAGGTGCCGTAGGCTTCTCATTATGTTGTCGGCGTTGACCTGTTTTATTTTCCCTTGTTTCCCAAGGTGACCATCTTGGCATGTGTCAAGAGGGTTGAGAGTGCACAAAGAAATTGCCTACGAGCACAACACCCTGAAAGCGCCTAATCTCGTTTGGTCTCAGAAGCTAAGCAGGGTTGGGCCTGGTTTGTACCTGGATGGGAGACCGCCTGGGTTTTCTAGATGCCGCAGGCTTATTTTTATGTTGTTGGTGTTGACCTGTTTTTTTCGCTTGTTTCCCAAAGTGATCATCTTGGCATTTGTCAAGAGGGTTGAGAGTGCCTAAAGAGATCGCTTACAGCCGCATCACCCTGAAAGCACCCTATCTCTTCTGATCTCAGAGGCTAAGAAGGGTTGGGCCTAGTTAGTACTTGAATGGGAGACGGCACTAGGTGCCGTAGTCTTCTTTTTATGTTGTTGGCGTTGACCTGTTTTTTTTCGCTTGTTTCCCAGGGTGACTATCTTGGCATTTTTCAAGAGGGATGAGAGTGCTCAAAGAGATTGCCTATGGGCACATCACCTTGAAAGCGCCCAATCTCCGCTGATCTCAGAGGCTAGAAAGGGTCGCGCCTTGTTAATACCTGGATGGGAGACCGTCTGGAAATACTAGGTGCGGTAGGCTTCTTTTTATGTTGTTGGCGTTGACTTGTTTTTTTTTGTTTGTTTCCCAAGGTGACCATCTTGGCGTTTGTCAAGAGGGTTGAGCGTGCCTGAAAAAATCTACTATGGCTGCATCATCCTGAAAGAGCCAAATCTCATTTGATCTCAGAGGCTAAGCAGGGTTGGGACCTGGTTAGTACCTGGATGGGAGAACGCCTGGGATTTCTCGATGCCATAGTCTTTTTTTAAGTTGTTGGCATTGACTTATTTTTATTTTTTTTGTTTTATTCTTTTATTAAGTATAAGTAGAACAACATAAATATAACAGTCAACCATACAGCATGACCCAGGGTCACAATTACATGGTAACAAAAAATAGGCAGCCAAATAACTCTGGGTTCTCAGAGGGGAGTCCTAGAGTTTCATGCAGAAATGAGAGAAACCCCACCTCGGACATGTAGTACAGTATAACTAATGCAGCCCTGTTCGGACAAATGTAATCATGGAGAGCAACTGGGACCACAGCGAGCCAGCTTATCATGACCTATGTGAACCAGAGTAAAATATGAGCCGGTCGTGTCCAGAACCCTGGGGCTCTTCTGGGTCCCAAAGGCTAGTAAGGAGACAAGGCATAGTCAAAAGGGAGGACGGGGGAAGAAGAGAGTGCAAAGACGGAGAGAGAGGAGGGGGGGGGATGGCGGCGGGGAAAAATAGAAAAATAAAGACGAAAAGGGAGGGGGGGGGGATGCCACCGAGGGCAGACATGGCCTACGTAGGTAAACGTTAGATGTTCAGTCTTTTTCTGGGACAGGGGCGCTGCTCACCTCCCGAATGTAGTCTCAAGTACCAGAAAAATACCTCCAGGGCCTCCATGTAACACTAAATGCCTCTTCAGTGTTGTGAAGGGTGGCGGTCAATTCTTCCATCCGAAGAATATGATTGACTTTGGAATACCACAGCACTTTGGATGGGGGGCTG
Source organism: Lithobates pipiens (assembly GCF_037356315.1). Classification (NCBI taxonomy): domain Eukaryota; kingdom Metazoa; phylum Chordata; class Amphibia; order Anura; family Ranidae; genus Lithobates; species Lithobates pipiens. Next base: position 171,538,409 of record NW_027507791.1, on the reverse strand, counting down.
AGGCTGCCTCCACAGTGTGGGAATGCAGGCCCGGGCGGCGTTCAGGAGTTGCATCGGGAGGGTTTTTTTGTATTTTCGAACAGGCTGTTCGGTCAAGTGTAGAAGGCACGCTGCTGGGTTGTCTGCGATATCTACATTTCTGAGAGTTTTTATCGTCTCGGTCACCTCCACCCAAAAGTTCCTCAAGGCCAGGCATGCCCAGAAAATGTGTCCCATGGTCCCCGTATCTGAATTGCACCTCCAACAAACATCCGGGATCGATCTATTCATTTTATTCAGAAGGTATGGGACTCTATACCAGCGTGAGACTATCTTGTATCCTGATTCTTGATATTGGTTTGCGATGGAAGCTTTATGTACTAATGTCAGGATCTTGCCTATCTGTTGTGGGGTAAATGTGATGCCAATGTCCCTCTCCCATTTGTGGATAAATGGTGGGGTCGACTCCTCCTCCTGACTACTTAATAGGTTGTACAGGAGGTAGAGGGTGTGTCGCACAGGTTCCTTTTTGTGACAGATGGATTCATAGGGTGTCAGGTCTCTAGGAGTGTAGGGGGCCCTTTGTATGGCCAGAAGAAAGTGATGAAGTTGATAAGCACTAAACAAGTCAAGCGGAGGGTCAGAAAGCTTGGCGACAGTTTGCGTGGTCGGGAGCCCTCCCGAGGGCCACACCTCTCCCAGACGCTGTTTCCCCACCACTGTCAACTGTCGCAGTTTCTTGTTGGTAAATCCCGGTGGGAAGTCTGGATTACCTATAACCGGAGTCATTGGTGACGGCAGGGGAGCAATGTGTGTGCAGCGGAACAACCTCCGCACAACAGCCAACGTAGCTCCCACTACGGGGTGATCTCTGAGGTCTTTTGGTAGGGAGGACAGGAGCCACGGGGAGGTCAATAGGGGAATGGATCCATCCTCAATCTCCATCTCCACCCACTGCTTGTGTGGGCCATTACAATGCCAATCAACGACTCTCGCTAGCAGAGTCACTCTGTAGTATTGTCTCAGATCTGGGAGACCCAGACCCCCCTTGTCCTTTGGTCTGGCAAGCAATTGCAAACAGGCTCTGGGCGGTTTGCGCGGCCAAATAAAGTCCCGGAGCAGCACCTGCAGTTGTCTGAAAAAAATTGGGGGTAACCGGATCGGTAATGTCTGGAACAAGTATAAAATCCGCGGGAGGGCCGTCATTTTGAATGCATTACAGCGCCTGAACCAGGTCAGTGTTAAAGCATGCCAGTTTCCCAAATCAGATTTCAGTCTATTCAGGAGAGGGACAAAATTAAGCGGGTACAATTGCGCCAAATCCGCTGCGATGTCAACGCCCAGGTAACGTATAGATTTTTCAGCTCAGTAGAATGGAAAAGCGGAGCGTAGCCTCTTGGCCTCACCATCCGGGACCGATATATTCAATACAGCCAAAGGTGCAATTGATTTTATAGTTTGATAGGCTGCCGTATCGCCGGAGAGCCGCGAGTATATTGGGAAGCGAAATGTGTGGATTGGAGACAAAAGAAATTAGATCGTTAGCGTACGCCGCAATTTTGTGGTGTGCCGAGGGTTTGGATATGCCAGTAATATTCGGGTCATTCCGAACGTGACACATAAGTGGTTCCAGTGTCAGAATAAAAATTAGGGGAGACAGAGGGCACCCCTGCCTCATCCCATTAGTGATGGGGAAAGAGTCCGAGCACTCTGAAAGCACCCAATCTCGTCTGATCTTGGAGGCTAAGAAGAGTCAGGCCTGGTTAGTACCTGGATGGGAGACCACCTGGGAATACCAGTTATTGTAGGCTTCTTTTTATGTTGTTGGCCTTGATTCGTTTTTTTTTTTTTTCGCTTGTTTCCCAAGGTGACCATCTTGGCATTTGTCAAGAGGGTTGAGAGTGCCCAAAGAGTTCGCTTACAGCAGCATCACCCTGAAAGAGCCCTATCTCTTCTCATCTCTGAGGCTAAGAAGGGTTGGGCCTAGTTAGTCCCTGGATGGGAGATGGCTTTGGAATACCAGGTGCCGTAGTCTTCTTTTTATGTTGTTGACATTGACCTGTTTTTTTTTCGCTTGTTTCCCAAGGTGACTATCTTGGCATTTGTCAAGAGGGTTGAGAGTGCCCAAAGAGATTGCCTATGGGCACATAAGCCTGAAAGCGCCCGATCTCCTCTGATCTCAGAGGCTAAACAGGGTCGGGCCTTGCTAGTACCTGGATTGGAGACCACCTGGGAATACTAGGTGCTGGAGGCTTATTTTTATGTTGTTGGCGTTGACTTGTTTTTTTGTTTACCAAGGTGACCATCTTGGTGTTTGTCAAGAGGGTTGAGAGTGCTTGAAGAGCTCGCCTATGGCCACATAACCCTGAAAGCACCAGATCTCGTCTGTTCTCAGAGACTAAACAGGGTCGGGCCTTGTTAATACCTGGATGGGAGACCACCTGGGAATACTAGGTGCTGTAGACTTCTTCTCATGTTGTTGGCGTTGACTTGATTTTTTTGTTTGTTTCCCAAGGTGACCATATTGGCGTTAGTCAAGGTTGAGAGTGCCTGAAGAAATCTCCTACGGCCACACCACCCTGAAAGAGCCCAATCTTATCTGATCTCAGAGGCTAAGCAGGGTTGGGACCAGTTTAGTACCTGGATGGGAGACCGCCTGGGATTTCCAGATGCCGTAGGCTTCTTTTTATGTTGTGGCCATTGACCTATTTTTTTCCGCTTGTTTCCAAGGTGACCATCTTGGTGTTTGTCAAGAGAGTTGAGAGTGCCTGAAGATATTGGCTACGGCCACATCACACTGAATCTGTTCCATCTCATCTGATCTTGGAGGCTAAGCAGGGTCCGGCCTGGTTAATGCCTGGATGGGAGACCGCCTGGGAATACCAGGTGTCGTAGGCTTCTTTTTTTTTCAAATATAATTTTTTCTCCAAATAGGGGAAGACGGTCCCCCAAGTACATAATGCAACAGAGAAATACAGAGCAAAAAGCAGCTGAACAATACTTGATACAGGTATATTCGCAACTGTGAGTCTGCCTTCCATCAATCACAATGATTCGAGGCACGGATAAAGTACTGTACCAAGATCCAGGGTCACACAAACCCCAGGTCCCTCCGGCATAATCCATCCAGAGGGGGGTGTGGGGCCGTCATTCCCAATTTTCCACTCTTTCCAAAAGAGAGAGGGGGTGGAGGGGGTGAGAGATAGGCGAGGAAGGCCGAAAAGAGAAGGGTTGAAAGATCAGAAAAGGAGAAGAGGGGACGAGACACGATGGCAGCCACTGTCCAAGGGGCCAGTCAAGGAAAGCTCAGAGCACTAAGGCGATAGCAGGCGACATCCTTCTAGCGAGAATATAAAGGTATTCCAGATGTCTCAGGTTTGTTTAAAAAATTCTTGTTTACCTTGTGATGTGAGGATCAAGTCCTCCATTTTTTTTAATGTCCTCTATTTTCCTAAGCCAGTGAGTAATGAAAGGGGGGAACATTTTTTCCAATAGAGAGGGATGCAGGATTTCGCCGCATTAATCACATGCCGTAAAATAGATTTTTTTGTACTTCTTAATGGGAATCTGTGAATGGTACAAGAGAAAGAATGCAGCCTCTTCCTGGATGGAGAAGTCTGTGAATTTTTGTGTCATGCATCGGATCTCTGTCCAGAAGTCCACCAAGCTGAGGCAGGACCAAAAAATGTGCAGCAACGTGCCCTCTTCTTCTCCACACCTCCAGCATATGTTCGAGGAAGAGGGGAAACATTTCTGCAGCTTTGATGGTGTCAAATACCACCTGGTGAGAAGTTTAAAATTCGTCTCCTGTATCTTCGTGCACAGCGACATTTTGAGAGCCAAAGTGATAATGCGTTGTCTCTGTGCTGGGGAAAATTAGCAATTAAGGTCCTTTTCCCAGTTGGCCAGACAGGTTAAGTGTGGGTAATCTGTTTGAGAGAGAATGTGGGCCAAAGGGCCTTCGCTCCTGCATAGAGTCTCAAACTCCGTCTGAGGGCGGGCGAACGTTTGAGGATTGGGGATGGAATGGAGAAAATGATGTCGTTGCGCCGCTCTCCAAAAAGGCAGTTGGAAAAGCCCTGTCGGATCTGTTAGGGTTGAGAAAGAAGGCCATTTTCCATCAATGACGAATTTAGACGCATTGTCTAGGTTGGAATTTCTAAGTGGGTCCCCAGTTCAAAGATTGGATGGCCACGTATAGGGAATAGGGGGGAAGTCAAAGACGTGAGTGTGTTTTGGGTAGCGATCAGGTGACTGACTTTCAACTAAGCCCCTATAGTGGGATGTGACATAAATTCTGTGGGTAAATACTTATAGCACTACATGGCGCTTCTTAGCGGGATTCGGGAGTGAGCTTAGAAAGTTTGTTTCGATTCCAGTCCAATACACGCCCCAGATGGGAGGCCAGGTAGTAGCGTCGCAAGTTAGGGAGAACCAACCCTCCCTGTTGTTTAGACAATGTCAGCTGTGACCGCTTAAGTCTGGGATTTTTGTGGGCCCAGTTAAATTGAGTGAGCAAGGATTGAGCTTGCTTAAAAAACAGGACTGGAATCTGGATCGGGAGAGCTTGGAAAAGATAAGTAAATTTAGGGAGTATGTTCATTTTAATGAGATTGCATCTGCTGAACCAGGAATGGAGGCCAGAATGCCACCCGTGAAGCAAACTGCGGATCTTAGTGACAAGGGGTGGGGGGAAGTTCAACATAAACGTACGCGCGATGTCCGGTGGAATGTAAGTACGTGAGTATATCTTACTTATCCATGCCAGCATCCGTTCACTCAGACCTATATGGCGAAGGACCGAGAACATTAATGTCCATTTGACCCGATCAAAAGCCTTCTCGGCATCAGTACTCATGAAAAGACAAGGGGTCCCAGATGACTTTGCTTTACGGATCAGGGTAAGCACCTTAGTGGTGTTGTCCCTATCTTCCCTGGTGGGAATAAAACCTAACTGGTCAATATCAGTACTCATGAAAAGACAAGGGGTCCCAGATGACTTTGCTTTACGGATCAGGGTAAGCACCTTAGTGGTGTTGTCCCTATCTTCCCTGGTGGGAATAAAACCTAACTGGTCAATATGTATAAGGGACTACAAGTGATGTGCCAATCACGTGGCGAGGAGTTAGAGAATAGTTTTAGGACCGAATTTTGGAGGGAAATGGGTCTGTAGCTCCCACATAGGCCTGGGTCTTTGCCCTCCTTAGGTATCAACGAGATGTGGGCTCTAAGGGTATCCTCAGGAAAATCCCCATTCGAGCTCAGAGTATTAAATAAATTCACCAAGCGCGGGCCGAGAATAGGGAGGAAGGTCTTAAAGTATTGTGCGGTATATCCGTCAGGGCCCGGAGCCTTACCCACCTTTGGAGGTCCCACGGCCGTCTGGACTTCTTCCAGTGTGATCGGGTCCTCCAAGTACTCCCGTGATTCCGATGAGAGGGTTGGTAGACCAGAACCGGTTACATATCTGTCTATATTGTCCTGTCCAGACCCTGAATCGGGCAGGTTGTAGAGATCAGAGTAACATTTTTCAAAGACTTCGACTATTTGGGTTGGGGTAGAGGCCCTCTGGCCATTCTCATCTATCAACTGTGGTATGTAAGAGCCAGATTTCAACTCCTTTACCGACCTGGCTAAGATTTTTCTGCATTTGTCCTCTGACTCCTACGTCAGTTTACGACAAAACTGGAGTGCCGCTTTCGCTTTATAATGGAGTAGGACAGCAATATGGGTATGGAGTGTCCCCAATTCAATCTCTAAGGTCCGTAAGGGGGTATGTTTATGTTTCGCTTCCACAGAGGCAAGTTCACGAAACAGATTAGCAAGCTGTTCCTTCCATGTTCGTTTGATGCGCGCCCCGTGCCTGATAAGTACCCTGCGGAGTACTGACTTGTGAGCCTCCCAAATTATCCCCGGGTCACAGTCCTGCTTTCGTTTTTTTGGAAATAAAGGTCCAATTCCCTGGTCACATCTGCTAAAACTTCCGGTATCTGGAGCAGGCTCTCATTAAGGTGCCAGAATAGAGACCTAGGTGAGGGGTAGGGAGCGAGGAGCAAGAGGCAGAAGTGTCAACCGATGGCGAAAGGGGACATTAAAGTCCCCACCTAATATCAATTGGCCCTCCCGAAAGTCACATCATCTGTGCAGGGTAGTTCTGAGGAACGTGTCTTGGTGATCATTGGGAGCGTACACAGTGGCAAATGTAAAAAGGCGCTCTCCAATGTGGCCCCTAAGAAAAAGATATTGGCCCCCAGGGTCCACCAGAGAATCCTGGAGAACCCAGGGGAGCCTGCTAGAGATCAGAATGGAGAGGAGGGGTTAGTAGAGTGGTAGACCTTAGGGAAGGATCTCGACCATAGAAAGGGGAGGCTAGTATTTTTAAAATGTGTTTCTTGTATAAAGGCCACATCAGTACAGGATGTGTTCAGTTCTCACAGGAGGATCCACCGTTTTTCAGGGGAGTTCAGTCCCTTAACGTTTAGAGAGGTGACCTTGACTGAGTCTGCCATTGCTCCTCGGGGAGGGGGGGGGGGACATCAGAGAAAAGCAAAGAAAGTTGAACCAAGGTAGGTTTTGGGTAGGTAATGCATGGTGGGAACTAAGGGGGAGAAAGGAAGGGCAAATGCAAGGAAAGGTAAAGGGAAAAAGAGGCCGGGCACCTCAACCCCAGGGGGAGAGGGAAATTAAGGGTTGTCCGCACTCAACAGTACAGGAAGGGTATACTAAAACAGCACAATTATGCTATAGCGCTTACCAGATGTACACTGGGTTTAACGCGCTGTCCTACTTGGGTAATTGGGTAGACAGGTTGGAGAGGGAGCCCCCGAATCCTAGTCCCCCCAGCCCCGGCAGTGGTAAATGTCACGTCTGATACCGGTATGCAAATAAAAGACAATCAGTAACATCAAAGAAACAAAAAACAATAGTATAACCAAAACAGAGGTAGAGCATATAACTGTTAGCACTGAGGGGTCTCCTCGGCTCGCCCTAAACGTAGGCATGCACGAGGGAGCCCGTCACAACAGAAAAGGCATCACAGAATGGGATCCACCACCCCCCGTCCCATACCCCTAAAGTACATGCAGTCCCCAAACAAATGCCTTTCTCCCTTTGGCAGATTGTCCTCTCCTTACCCCCGCTCCCCCGTCCACGCCCCGGGGGGAAAAGGGGCAGGGAAGGGGGGAAAGGGGGAGTGGAAGGGGGGAAAGGGGGAGTGGAAGGGGGAAAGGGGGAGGGAAAGGAGGGAAGGGAAGGGTGGGAAGGGGGGGAAGGGAGGGGGGAAACAGGGGAGAGGGGACAAACATGCAGAAATGTCAAGTCCTTTAGCGCACTCCCACCAGCAAACACCCGGACCCCATAAATTTCAACTCCTCCCCTCCATGGTCACCACATCAAGATGAAAGAGAAGCAGCCCTGGTCGGTGCATGGAAAACCCGGCAGGCAAGGGGCTGGGGCCACCATCCCTCCATCCAATGGGAGACTTCACCCGAGCAGCAGTCCTGGGGCCCGCCAATTAGTGTCTCTCCTGCATCTCCAGAGGGAGGCTGGGACTGCCCAAACAGTAAGGGGTAAATCCTCCAGGGGGGTCCAGAGTCACCCTGGAGGGAAGCAGTGTCTCGTACCAATAGGCTCAATAAATAAGTCATCCAGGGTCCCCGAAAGCTGCAGAAGGCAATGTCGGCAAAGAGTAGGTGGGAGCCAGAGGGGGGGACAAGGGGCACATCCAGGGGGAGGGGACACATATGCGGGAATGTCAAGCACTTCCAGTACAGCGCATTAGGTATCACTCAGACCCCCCAAAGTGCAAATCCCCCATCTAAGGTCAAGACTCCAGAAGGGAAGATGAGCCGCCCTGGTCTGTACATGAAAGAACCTGCTGCCAAGGGGTTGGGGCCATCATCCCTTCCTCCAATGGGAGATGCCACCGGCATGACAGCCCCGTGTCCTGTCAAGTGGTGCCCCTCTGACAATGTCGTTGTGGTATATGTGGAGCATCCAGGGAGAGGCAGGGACCACCCAAACAGTGAGGGGTAAAGCCTCCAAGGGGGACCATTGTCAGACAGGAGGATAGCGGTGTCTTGTACAAGTTGGTTAATTAGACAAGTCATCCAGTGTGTTTCTGTGAGCAGCGGAAAGAAAGGTCGGTAAGGATTATGAATGGGTGGGGGCCAGGGAGTGCATAAAACTGCCACCAGATGACCGGGGCAGAGAGGGCAAGGGGATGAAAGTCAGATCTGGTAGGTGGGGGCGGGGGTGAGGAGTGTCCCTCATATTACTCACATTGGCCATACCTTGAAGCTGAGCGCTCTGCATACCCAGGACGTTCTTCTGTATAATCTAGCCTATCTGTACACATTAGTCGGTCCTCTGTATATACTAGTCTGTCTGTATACACTAGTGTATACAGATAGGCTAGATTATACAGAAGAACGTCCTGGGTATGCAGAGATGGAGGCTAGGGTATACAGAGAGAGAGGCTAGAGTATGCATACTTGCTAGTGTATACAGACGGACTAGTGTATACAGAAGACCGGCTAGTTTATATAGGGAGGCTAATGTGTGCAAAAGACAGGCTAGTGTATACAAATAGGCTAGATTATAGAGAAGAACATCTTGGGTATGCAGAGAGAGCGGCTGGGTTACACAGAGAGGCTGCTGTATGCAGACTTGCTAGTGTATACAGACGGACTAGTGTATACAGAGAGGCTTGGGTTTACAGAGAGCTAATGTATAAAGAGCAGCTAGTGTATACAAAAGACATCCAAGGGTATACAGAGAGACTCGTGTATGCAGAAGACCGGCTAGTTTATACAGAGAGGCTAAAGTGTACAAAACACAGGCTAGATTATACAGAAGAACGTCCTGGGTATGCAGAGATGGAGGCTAGGGTATACAGAGAGAGAGTGAGGCTGGGTTACACAGAGAGGCAGGAGTATGCAGACTTGCTAGGGTATACAGAGAGCGAGGCTAGAGTATGCATACTTGCTAGTGTATACAGGTGGACTAGTGTATACAGAAGACCGGTTAGTTCATGGTCACCACATCAAGATGAAAGAGGAGCAGCCCTGGTCGGTGCATGGAAAATCCGGCAGGCAAGGGGCTGGTGCCACCATCCCTCCATCCAATGGGAGGCTTCACCCGAGCAGCAGTCCTGGGGCCCGCCAATTAGTGTCTCTCCTGCATCGCCATCGGGGGCTGTGTAGAGAATCCAGAGGGAGGCTGGGACCGCCCAAACAGTAAGGGGTAAATCCTCCAGGGGGGTCCAGAGTCACCCTGGAGGGAAGCAGTGTCTCATACCAATAGGCTCAATAAATAAGTCATCCAGGGTCCCCGAAAGCTGCAGAAGGCAATGTCGGCAAAGAGTAGGTGGGAGCCAGAGGGGGGGACAAGGGGCGCATCCAGGGGGAGGGGACACATATGCGGGAATGTCAAGCCCTTCCAGTACAGCGCATTAGGTATCACTCAGACCCCCCAAAGTGCAACTCCCCCATCTAAGGTGAAGACTCCAGAAGGGAAGATGAGCCGCCCTGGTCTGTACATGAAAGAACCTGCTGCCAAGGGGTTGGGGCCATCATCCCTTCCTCCAATGGGAGATGCCACCGGAATGAAAGCCCCGTGTCCTGTCAAGTGGTGCCCCTCTGACAATGTCGTTGTGGTATACAGTGACTACAAGTAGTATTCAACCCCCTGCAGATTTAGCAGGTTTGATAAGATGCAAATAAGTTAGAGCCTTCAAACTTTAAACAAGAGCAGGATTTATTAACAGATGCATAAATCTTACAAACCAAAAAGTTATGTTGCTCAGTTAAATTTTAATAAATTTTAAACATAAAAGTGTGGGTCAATTATTATTCAACCCCTATGTTTAATATTTTGTGGAATAACCCTTGTTTGCAATTACAGCTAATAATCGTCTTTTATAAGACCTGATCAGGCCGGCACAGGTCTCTGGAGTTATCTTGGCCCACTCCTCCATGCAGATCTTCTCCAAGTTATCTAGGTTCTTTGGGTGTCTCATGTGGACTTTAATCTTGAGCTCCTTCCACAAGTTTTCAATTGGGTTAAGGTCAGGAGACTGACTAGGCCACTGCAACACCTTGATTTTTTCCCTCTTGAACCAGGCCTTGGTTTTCTTGGCTGTGTGCTTTGAGTCGTTGTCTTGTTGGAAGATAAAATGACGACCCATCTTAAGGTCCTTGATGGAGGAGCGGAGGTTCTTGGCCAAAATCTCCAGGTAGGCCGTGCTATCCATCTTCCCATGGATGCGGACCAGATGGCCAGGCCCCTTGGCTGAGAAGCAGCCCCACAGCATTATGCTGCCACCACCATGCTTGACTGTAGGGATGGTATTCTATGGGTCGTATGCAGTGCCATCCAGTCTCCAAACGTCACGTGTGTGGTTGGCACCAAAGATCTCGATCTTGGTCTCATCAGACCAGAGAACCTTGAACCAGTCTGTCTCAGAGTCCTCCAAGTGATCATGAGCAAACTGTAGACGAGCCTTGACATGGCGCTTTGAAAGTAAAGGTACCTTACGGGCTCGTCTGGAACGGAGACCATTGCGGTGGAGTACGTTACTTATGGTATTGACTGAAACCAATGTCCCCACTGCCATGAGATCTTCCCGGAGCTCCTTCCTTGTTGTCCTTGGGTTAGCCTTGACTCTTTGGACAGCCTGGCCTCGGCACGGGAGGAAACTTTCAAAGGCTGTCCAGCCCGTGGAAGGCTAACAGTAGTTCCATAAGCCTTCCACTTCCGGATGATGCTCCCAACAGTGGAGACAGGTAGGCCCAACTCCTTGGAAAGGGTTTTGTACCCCTTGCCAGCCTTGTGACCCTCCACGATCTTGTCTCTGATGGCCTTGGAATGCTCCTTTGTCTTTCCCATGTTGACCATGTATGAGTGCTGTTCACAAGTTTGGGGAGGGTCTTAAATAGTCAGAAAAGGCTGGAAAAACAGATAATTAATCCAAACATGTGAAGCTCATTGTTCTTTGTGCCTGAACTACTTCTTAATACTTTAGGGGAACCAAACAGAATTCTGTTGAATTGAGGGGTTGAATAATAATTGACCCTCTGAATAAACTTTTCACTATTTAAAAAAAAATTAAACAAAGAAATAACATTCTTTTTTGCTGCAGTGCATTTCACACTTCCAGGCTGATCTACAGTCCAAATGTCACAATGCCAAGTTAATTCCGAATGTGTAAACCTGCTAAATCTGCAGGGGGTTGAATACTACTTGTAGGCACTGTATGTGGAGCATCCAGGGAGAGGCAGGGACCACCCAAACAGTGAGGGGTAAAGCCTCCAAGGGGGACCGGTGTCAGACAGGAGGATAGCTGTGTCTTGTACAAGTTGGTTAATTAGACAAGTCATCCAGTGTGTTTCTGTGAGCAGCGGAAAGAAAGGTCGGTAAGGATTATGAATGGGTGGGGGCCAGGGAGTGCATAAAACTGCCACCAGATGACCGGGGCAGAGAGGGCAAGGGGATGAAAGTCAGATCTGGTAGGTGGGGGCGGGGGTGAGGAGTGTCCCTCATATTACTCACATTGGCCATACCTTGAAGCTGAGCGCTCTGCATACCCAGGACGTTCTTCTGTATAATCTAGCCTATCTGTACACATTAGTCGGTCCTCTGTATACACTAGTCTGTCTGTATACACTAGTGTATACAGATAGGCTAGATTATACAGAAGAACGTCCTGGGTATGCAGAGATGGAGGCTAGGGTATACAGAGAGAGAGGCTAGAGTATGCATACTTGCTAGTGTATACAGACGGACTAGTGTATACAGAAGACCGGCTAGTTTATATAGGGAGGCTAATGTGTGCAAAAGACAGGCTAGTGTATACAAATAGGCTAGATTATAGAGAAGAACATCTTGGGTATGCAGAGAGAGCGGCTGGGTTACACAGAGAGGCTGCTGTATGCAGACTTGCTAGTGTATACAGACGGACTAGTGTATACAGAGAGGCTTGGGTATACAGAGAGCTAATGTATAAAGAGCAGCTAGTGTATACAAAAGACATCCAAGGGTATACAGAGAGACTCGTGTATGCAGAAGACCGGCTAGTTTATACAGAGAGGCTAAAGTGTACAAAACACAGGCTAGATTATACAGAAGAACGTCCTGGGTATGCAGAGATGGAGGCTAGGGTATACAGAGAGAGAGTGAGGCTGGGTTACACAGAGAGGCAGGAGTATGCAGACTTGCTAGGGTATACAGAGAGCGAGGCTAGAGTATGCATACTTGCTAGTGTATACAGGTGGACTAGTGTATACAGAAGACCGGTTAGTTTATACAGAGAGGCAAATGTGTACAAAAGACAGGCTAGTGTATACAAATAGGCTAGATTATAGAGAAGAACGTCCTGGGTATGCAGAGATGGATGGCTAGTGTATACAGATAGGCTAGATTATACAGATAGGCTAGATTATACAGAAGAACGTCCTGGGTATGCAGAGATGGAGGCTAAGGTATACAGAGAGAGAGGCTAGAGTACGCATACTTGCTAGTGTATACAGATGGACTAGTGTATACAGAGGACCGGCTAGTTTATACAGAGAGGCTAATGTGTACAAAAGACAGGCTAGTGTATACAAATAGGCTAGATTATAGAGAAGAACGTCCTGGGTATGCAGAGAGAGAAGTTGGGTTACAAAGAGAGGCTAGTGTATGCAGACTTGCTAGTGTATACCGGTGGACTAGTGTATACAGAGAGGCTTGGGTATACAGAGAGCTAATGTATAAAGAGATGCTAGTGTATACCGACGGACTAGTGTATACAGAGGACCGGCTAGTTTATACAGAGAGGTTGATGTGTAAAAAAGACAGGATAGTTTATACAGATAGGCTAGATTATACAGAAGAACGTCCTGGGTATGCAGAGATGGAGGCTAGGGTATACAGAGAGAGAGAGCGAGGCTGGGTTACACAGAGAGGCAGGAGTATGCAGACTTGCTAGTGTATACAGATGGACTAGTGTATACAGTAGACCGGCTAGTTTACACAGAGAGGCTAATGTGTACAAAAGACAGGCTAGTGTATACAGATAGGCTAGATTATACAGAAGAACGTCCTGGGTATGCAGAGATGGAGGCTAGGGTATACAGAGAGAGAGGCTAGAGTATGCATACTTGCTAGTGTATACAGGCGGACTAGTGTATACAGAAGACCGGTTAGTTTATACAGAGAGGCTAATGTCTACAGAAGACCGGCTAGTGTATACACATAGGCTAGATTATAGAGAAGAACGTCCTGGGTATGCAGAGATGGAGGCTAAGGTATACAGAGAGAGAAGTTGAGTTACAAAGAGAGGCTAGTGTATGCAGACTTGCTAATGTATACCGGTGGACTAGTGTATACAGAGAGGCTTGGGTATACAGAGAGCTCATGTATAAAGAGATGCTAGTGTATACAAAAGACAACCAAGAGTAGACAGTGAGGCTCATGTATACAGAAGACCGGCTACAGAGAAGCTAATTTGTACAAAAGACAGGCTAGTGTATACAGATAGGCTAGATTATACAGAGGAAGGTCCTGGGTATGCAGAGATGTAGGCTAGGGAATCCAGAGAGAGACTGTGTTACACAGAGAGGCTAGAGTATGCAGAAGACCGGCTATTTTTTTTTTTACAGATAGGCTGTACACAAAATAGAGTCAGAAAGAGAATCCTATTGCATAGAGGTAGCGAGAGATGGTTGCATTAATCTTAATGTGCAGTGTGTAAAAGGTTTTAAAAAGATGGTTTTGTGTGACTTTTGCTTTAACGTAAAATTAGCTGTAGACATTATAACTTGTTACAATGATTTAGAGATAGTAATCTCTATAAAATAATAATAATAAGTATAGCAAAACAAACACTGGCAGAAAGACGGCTTACACTGCTTTTCTCACATTTTGCTGCGGTAAAAAGAAATGTTTTGTCACTGTGTTTTAACTGTGACAGATAAGGTGGAGAAAAAGAAGTAATACAGTACATGACAGCTGATACTGGTTGAGTAATAAAACTGTTTTATTAAGATGTAAGACTAGTTTTATTCTCTACATATAGGCTTTTCAGAGAGTTGTATAATATAGGCGACCAATAGGACATTTAAATGGCTTAATATTGTAGGGAGGAAGTATCGCAGTTCAAAGGTAAGAGATTGAAAGCTTAGCTTGAAAATGGCCGAGAAATAGTTGCGTTAGTCTAAATTTAAAGGATATGCCGGTACCAATGAGAAAGCTTATATTAGACTAGTTGATCTTTGCATTACACAATCCTATTATTATTATTATTATTATTATTATTATTATTAAGATCATAGTGCAGAGAGATACTCAGTTAATGTCAGAGATACTCGGTCAATGTCAGAAAAGCAATAAAACTGTTTACATCGTTAGAGAGCGATAGTTACATTACTCTTAGTATGTGCAGCATGTCTGGTAGCAAATGGATGGTTTTGTGAACATTTTGCATTAAGGTACAATTAGCGGTAGAACTCATGGAAGTGAATAGATTTAAGCGGATTTTGAGATAGTACTCTCCATTTCTAATAAGAAATAAAGAAAAATAAGTCAGGATGGTGTGTCAGGACTGTCACATACTCACAGTTCCGGTACAAATATGCAAAATAGAGCAAAAGAGTACATGGTTTATTTTGATGTATGATAGTTTTATTGCATGCTTGATGTGGATGATTAAAATCGTGTAGTGATCTATATTTAGCATAAGAATGAAAAGGCATAACCTGGCAATGAGACAAACTCCATTAGAGATGTGAGCTAGATGAAATAATGAGATGTCTCTGTATAGCCCAGATTGTCTTCTGTTATCACTTAGCCTACCCTCTAAATTCACTAGCCTCTCTATATACACCAGTATGTTTACACTAGCCGGTCTTCTGCATACAATAGCCTGTCTTCGATATACACTAGCCTATGTTCTGAATACACTAGCCCGTCTTCTGTCTTCTGTATGCCCTAGCCTGTCTTCTGTATACATTAGTCTCTCTGTATAAACTAGCATCTCTGTATACCCCAAACTGTCTTCTGTAAAAACGTGTCTCTCTTTATAGCCTGTCTAGCCTTTCTTCTGTACACACTAGCTTCTCTGTATACACTAACCAGGCTTCTATATACAATAGCTTCACTCTATGCACTAGCCTCTCTGTATAATCTAGCCTCTCTATATACCCTAGATAGTGTTCTGCATCTCCGTAGTGGTAGCCTCTCCGTAGAAGCCAGCCTTTATTCTGTATTCACTAGCCTTTCTTCTGTATGCTGTAGTCTTCTATATATACTAGCTTCTCTGTACACCCTTGCATCTCTGTAATACACTAAACCCTCTGTATACCACAGCCTGTCTTCTGTATACACTAGACTGTAAACACTAGCTAGAATACACCAGCCTGTCTTCTGTACCCACTAGAATCTCTGTATACACTACCCAGTCTTCTGTATACACTGTCAGCTTGGATGTATACCCAAGCCTGTCTTCTGTATACACTAGTCTCTCTAGATGCACGGTCCTATCTGTATACACTCGACTCTCTCTATACACTAACCTCTCTATATACACTAACATCTTTGTATATACTAGCCTCTCTTTAAATTAGCCTCTCTGTGTACCCCAGCCTCATTGTTTACTCTAGCATCTCTGTATACTCAAGCCTATCTGCTTACACGAGTCTGTATTCTGTATTCACTAGCCTGTATTCACTAGCCTTATATATACTAGCTTCTCGCTTCTCTGTACACCCTTGCATCTCTGTACACTAGACTCTCTGAATACACTAAACCCTCAGTATACCACAGCCTGTCTTCTGTATACATTAGACTGTAAAAACTAGCTAGAATACACCAGCCTGTGTTCTTTACCCAATAGACTCTCTGTATGCACTACTCAGTCTTCTGTATACACTGTCAGCTTTGATGTATACCCAAGCCTGTCTTCTGTATACACTAGTTTCTCTATATGCACTGTCCTTTCTGTATACTCTCGACCCTCTCTATACATTAACCTCTCTATATACACTAACATCTTTGTATATACTAGCCTCTCTTTAAATTAGCCTCTCTGTGTACCTCAGCCTCACTGTTTACTCTAGCATCTCTGTATACTCAAGCCTATCTACATACACGAGTCTTCTGTATTGTGTATTAACTAGCCTTTCTTCTGTATGCTGTAGTCTTCTATATATACCAGCTTCTCTGTACACTCTTGCATCTCTGTAAACACTGTGTAAACTAGCCAGTCTTATGTATACACTCGCCGACTGTATACACTAGACTCTCTGAATACACTAAACTCTCTGTATACCACAGCCTGTCTTCTGTATACACTAGACTGTAAAAACTAGCTAGAATACACCAGCCTGTCTTCTGTACCCACTAGACTCTCTGTATACACTACCCAGTCTTCTGTATAGAATGTCAG
This sequence comes from Lithobates pipiens, assembly GCF_037356315.1. NCBI lineage: Eukaryota > Metazoa > Chordata > Amphibia > Anura > Ranidae > Lithobates > Lithobates pipiens. The sequence goes on along the minus strand of NW_027507791.1, from coordinate 171,522,007 downwards.
CTTTCATGTATACCCTTTCTGTATACACTAGCTTCTCTATATGCACTGTCCTTTCTGTATACACTCGACTCTCTCTATACACTAACCTCTCTATATACACTAACATCTTTGTATTTGTCTTTAAACTAGCCTCTCTGTGTACCCCAGCCTCACTGTTTACTCTAGCATCTCTGTATACTCAAGCCTATCTACATACACGAAACCTGTATTCTGTATTCACTAGCCTTTCTTCTGTATGCTGTAGTCTTCTATATATACCAGCTTCTCTGTACACCCTAGCACTGTAACAGTACTAGGTTCCTGTATTACAGAAACAGAACACCAGCAATAAGGTGTATACTGTGCAGGAGGCACACAACACCGACTCTAACTTCTGCACTGCAGATGCATGTATTGCAGAAATTGAACACCAGTAATAATATGTGTACTGTGCAGGAGGCACATAACACCCACTGTAACAGTGCTAGGTTCCCAAGCAGTAAAGGCACTGTCCCTGCCTATAGTCCTCTTTCCCTGACCACCGCAACACACTATACAAGGCCGCCGCGCTGGCGGCCTTATATAGTGTGGGGTGTGTACTAAACCCCCCTGAGCTATAATTGGCCACAGGAATCCTGCCTGTGGTGAATTGTGGCTCTCTTCACAGAGGATGTCACATCTGTTCTTATTATATAGAACCTATTATGCTCCTCGTAAACTTTTTCAGTTTGGCCGAACGGCCGGACGCAAGTTGCCCCCGGTGCGGGAACATGGGGGGAGACATGATGCACATGTTTTGGAGATGCCCGAAGTTGATCCGCTACTGGACAGAGGTGACAGGAACCATTGATCGGGTGGTTGGAACCTCCACCAGGATGGAGGCGAAGTATTGTCTCCTGGGATTAGTTGAAGGAGTTGGAAACCCGGGAAGTAGCCAGATGGCAGTTCTGAGATGCCTATTTCAGGCAAGGAAACTGATTGCTCAACCCTGCTTAGCCTCCAATGTTGGCAATGACTTGGTTTTTTTCGCTTGTTTCCCAAGATGACCATGTTGGCGTTTGTCAAGATGGTTGAGAGTGCCCGAAGAGATCGCCTATGGCCCCATCACGTTGAAAGTGCCTGATCTTGTCTGATCTCGGAGGCTAAGCATTGTCGGGCCTGATTAGTAACTGGATGGGAGACCAACTGGGAATACCAGGTGCCGTAGGATTCTTTTTATGTTGTTGGCGTTGACATGGTTTATTTTTTCCGCTTGTTTCCCAAGGTGATCATCTTGGCATTTGTCAAGAGGGCTGAGAGAGCCCAAAGAAATCTCCTACGGCCACATCCCCCTGAAAGCGCCCGATCTCATCTGATCTCAGAGGCTAAGCAGGGTCCGGCCTGGATAGTACCTAATTAAAGGTGCCGTAGGAATCTTTTTATATTAATGGCTTTGACCTGTTTTTCTTTCGCTTGTTTCCCAAGGTGACCATTTTAGCATCAGTCAAGAGTTTTGAGTATGTCCCAAAGCGTTCGCCTGAGGTCACATCACCCTGAAAGCGCCCAATCTCAGAGGCTAAGCAGGGTCTGGGTCAGATGGGAGACCGGCAGGGTCTATGTTGTTGGCGTTGACCTTTTTTTTTTCACTTGTTTCCCAAGATAACCATCTTGGTATTTGTCAAGAGGGTTGAGAGTGTCTAAATATTACACATATGGCCACAACACCCTGAAAGCGCACAATCTCATTGATCTCGGAGGCCTAGCAGTGTACGGCCTGGTTAATACCTGTATGGGAGACCATCTGTGAATACCAGGTGCCGTAGGCTTCTTTTTATGTTGTTGGCGTTTACCTGTTTATTTTCGCTTGTTTCCCAAGGTGACCATCTTGGCGCTTAACAAGAGGGTTGAGAGTGCCCAAAGAGATCACCTACGGCCCCATCACCCTGAAAGCGCCCAATCTCATCTGATCTCAGAGGCTAAACAGTGTCGGGCCTGGTTAGTACCTGGATGGGAGACCGCCTGGAAATACCAGGTGCCATAGGCTTCTTTTTTTGTTGTTGGCTTTGACCTGTTTTTTTTCCCTTGTTTCCCAAGGTGACCATCTTGGCATTTGTCAAGAGGGTTGAGAGTGCACAAAGAAATTGCCTATGGGCACAACACCCTGAAAGCGCCCAATCTCGTTTGGTCTCAGAGGCTAAGCAGGGTTGGGCCTGGTTTGTACCTGGATGGGAGACCGCCTGGGTTTTCCAGATGCCGCAGGCTTCTTTTTATGTTGTTGGCGTTGACTTGTTTTTTTTGTTTGTTTCCCAAGGTGACCATCTTGGCGTTTGTCAAGAGGGTTGAGCGTGCATTTGATCTCAGAGGCTAAGCAGGGTTGGGACATGCTTAGTACCTGTATGGGAGACCGCCTGGGATTTCTCAATGCCATAGGCTTTAGTTTTAAGCTGTTGGCATTGACTTATTTTTTTTATTTTTATTATTCTTTTATTAAGTAGAACAACATAAATATAACAGTCAACCATACAGCATGACCCAGGGTCACAATTACATGCTAACAAAAAATAGGCAGCCAAATAACTCTGGGTTCTCAGAGTGGAGTCCTACAGTTTCATGCAGAAAATAGAGAAACCCCACCTCCGACATGTAGTACAGTATAACTAGTGCAGCTCCGTTCGGACAAATGTAATCATGGAGAACAACTGGGACCACAGCGAGCCAGCTTATCATGACCTACGTGAACCAGAGTAAAATATGAGCCGGTCATGTCCAGAACCCTGGGGTTCTTCTGGGTCCTGAAGGCTAGTAAGGAGACAAGGCATAGTTAAAGGGAGGACGGGGGAAGAAGAGAGTGCAAAGACGGAGAGAGAGGAGGTGGGGGGATGGCGGCGGGGAAAAAAAGAAAAATAAAGACAAAAAGGGAGGGGGGAATGCCACCCAGGGCAGACATGGCCTACGTAGGTAAACGTTAGATGTTCAGTCGTTTTCTGGGACGGGGGCACTGCTCACCTCCCGAATGTAGTCTCGAGTACCAGTAAAATACCTCCAGGGCCTCCATGTAACACTAAATGCCTCTTCAGTGTTGTGAAGGGTGGCGGTCAATTCTTCCATCCGGAGAATATGATTGACTTTGGAATACCACAGCACCTTGGATGGGGGCTGAGGCTGCCTCCACAGTGCGGGAATGCAGGCCCGGGCGGCATTCAGGAGTTGCATCGTGAGGTTTTTTTTGTATTTTCGAACAGGCTGTTCGGTCAAGTGTAGAAGGCACGCTACTGGGAACCCAAAAGTTCCTCAAGGTCGGGCATGCCCAGAAAAGGTGTCCCATGGTCCCCATATCTGAATTTCACCTCCAACAAACATCCGGGATCGATCTATCCATTTTATTCAGAAGGTATGGGACTCTATACCAGCGTGAGACTATCTTGTATCTTGATATTGGTTTGCGATGGAAGCTTTATGTACTAAGGTCAGGATCTTCCCTATCTGTTGTGGGGTAAATGTGATGCCTAAGTCCCTCTCCCATTCGTGGATAAATGGTGGGGTCGACTCCTCCTCCTGACTACTCAATAGGTTGTACAGGAGGGAGAGGGTGTGTTGCACAGGTTCCCTTTTGTGACAGATGGATTTATAGGGTGTCAGGTCTCTAGGAGTGTAGGGGGCCCTTTGTATGGCCAGAAGAAAGTGACGAAGTTGATAAGGACTAAACAAGTCAAGCGGAGGGTCAGAAAGCTCGGCGACAGTTTGCGTGGTCGGGAGCCCTCCCGTGGGCCACACCTCTCCCAGACGCTGTTTCCCCACCACTGTCAACTGTCGCAGTTTCTTGTTGGTAAATCCCGGTGGGAAGTCTGGATTACCTATAACCGGAGTCATTGGTGATGGCAGGGGAGCAATGTGTGTGCAGCGGAACAACCTCCGCACAACAGCCAACGTAGCTCCCACTACGGGGTGACCTCTGAGGTCTTTTGGTAGGGAGGACAGGAGCCACGGGGAGGTCAATAGGAGAATGGAACCATCCTCAATCTCCATCTCCACCCACTGCTTGTGTGGGCCATTACAATGCCAATCAACGACTCTCGCTAGCAGAGTCACTCTGTAGTATTGTCTGAGATCTGGGAGACCCAGACCCCCCTTGTCCTTTGGTCTGGCAAGCAATTGCAAACGGGCTCTGGGCGGTTTGCGCGCCCAAATAAAGTCCCGGAGCAGCACCTGCAGTTGTCTGAAAAAAATTGGGGGTAACCGGATCGGTAATGTCTGGAACATGTATAAGATCCGAGGGAGGGCCATCATTTTGAATGCATTACAGCGCCCGAACCAGGTCAGTGTTAAAGCATGCCAGTTTCCCAAATCAGATTTCAGTCTATCCAGGAGAGGGACAAAATTAAGCAGGTACAATTGCGCTAAATCCGCTGCGATGTCAACGCCCAGTTAACGTATAGATTTTTCAGCCCAGTAGAATGGAAAAGCGGACCGGAGCCTCTTGGCCTCACCATCCGGGACCGATATATTCAATACAGCCGACTTGGCGCAATTGTTTTTATAGTTTGATAGGCTGCCGTGTCGCTGTAGAGACGCAAGTATTTTGGGAAGCAAAATGTGTGGATTGGAGACGGAAAAAATTAGATCGTCAGCGTACGCCGCAATTTTGTGGTGTGCCGAGGGTTTGGATATGCCAGTAATATTCGGGTCATTCCGAACGTGACACATAAGTGGTTCCAGTGTCAGAATTAAAATTAGGGGAGACAGAGGGCACCCCTGCCTTGTCCCATTAGTGATGGGGAAAGAGTCCGAGCACCCCTCGCTCACCCGTACCGCTGCCGACGGCGTGGAGTAAAGCGACATTACCCAGCTCATCATGTTGGGGCTAAGACCTATATGTTCCAGGGTGGCCTGCATAAAGTGCCAGGCCACCCTGTCAAAGGCCTTCTCCGCGTCCGTTGACAACATAAGCAAGGGCCTTCCCTGTACATGCGCCGCATGGATTAAATTGAGGACTCGGGCCGTATTGTCTCTAGCTTCCGACTTATTTATATTTTTTTGCTTGTTTCCCAAGGTGACCATCTTGGCGTTTGTCAAGAGGGTTGAAAGTGCCTGAAGAGATTGCCTGCGGGCACATCACCCTGAAAGCACCCGATCTCGTTTGATGTTGGAGGCTAATAGAGTCGGGCCTTGTTAGTACCTGGATGGGAGACCGCCTGAGAATACCAGGTGTCGTAGACTTCTTTTTATGTTGTTGGCGTTGACCTGTTTTTTTTTCGCTTATTTCCCAAAGTGACCATCTTGGTGTTTGTCAAGAGGGTTGAGAGTGCCTGAAGAGATTGCCTATGGCCACATCACTCTGAAAGCACCCAATCTCGTCTGATCTTGGAGGCTAAGAAGAGTCGGGCCTGGTTAGTACCTGGATGGGAGACCACCTGGGATTACCAGTTATTGTAGGCTTCTTTTTATGTTGTTGGCGTTGATTCGTTTTCTTTTTTTTGCTTGTTTCCCAAGGTGACCATCTTGGCATTTGTCAAGAGGGTTGAGAGTGCCCAAAGTGATCGCTTACAGCAGCATCACCCTGAAAGAGCCCTATCTCTTCTCTTCTCTGAGGCTAAGAAGGGTTGGGCCTAGTTAGTACCTGGATGGGAGATGGTGTTGGAATACCAGGTGCCGTATTCTTCTTTTTATGTTGTTGACATTGACCTGTTTTTTTTTCACTTGTTTCCCAAGGTGAGCATCTTGGCATTTGTCAAGAGGGTTGAGAGTGCCCGAAGAGATCACCTATGGCCCCATCACCCTGAAAACGCCCAATCTCGTCTGATCTCGGATGCTAAACAGTGTCGGGCCTGGTTAGTACCTGGATGGGCGACCGCCTGGGAATACCAGGTGCCATAGGCTTCTGTTTTTTTTATTTTTTATTTAGTAGTATGCGACATACAATGCAAAGGCAACTTCACAGAATGTGTGATACAAATAGTTACAAACAAATGATCATATTGCATGGATATCAGAGCCAATGGTAAGAAGTCTGAGGAGAATAGCACGTGTACAGCTTTGCGGTCATATCAAGATGAGATTAAAGCTCCATCTCGTTGGGATCCTCTACCACTTAAATTATTATTGATACTAGCCCTGCTACCCTCGAAGAGTTTAGATATCCATAGATAGGGGAAGAGTATTGTGTAGTAGTCAAATGGGGTCGGAACATACCATTTTCTTTTCCCTTTTTTGAGTTAAGAAGGGAAATAGTAGAACTGAAAGGAGGGAGAAGGGGAAAGAGAAGATTGGGGAAGGAAATGGCAGAAAAGGAAAAGAAGGGGTAAGGGGGTGTCGTGGGTAGAGTGGATAGGGTGGGGTCCCCTCCCAGGGAGCAAGAGACGCCCTCGGCTGGGTAGGGTCCCCTCCCAGGGAGCAAGAGACGCCCTCGGCTCACCAGCTCATCAGCTGTCCAACGTTTGGAACAGCGATCTCCAACGATCACCATGAGCTTACTATGTCTCGCGGAGGTATTCCTCCGAAAAGCGAAACTGGGTCCAGTAGAACCATCTGTTCCCATGCTCCTCCGTTTTATCCCTCATTGTGGCAGTCAGGTCTTCCATTCGTTCAATATCATTTACCCTTGCGAACCACTGGGTCACCATTGGAGCAGATTGCTCTTTCCACGACTTGGGATGCAGGCCCTAGCTGCATTGAGGAGATGTTTATGATAACGCTTATGATAACGCTTTCTCGACATAGGAGTTAGATTGAGAAGAACTGCTGCGGGATCATTGGCTAAGGAAATGTCTGTGAACTTGTGGATGAGTCTCAGGACAGGCTGCCAGAATGTTTGTAATTTAGGGCATTCCCAGAAAATGTGGAGAATGGTGCCAGTCTGTTGCCCACAGTGACAGCAGAGGTCAGATTGACCGGGGAATATTTTGGCCAACACCACCGGTGTACGATACCAGCGTGTGATCAGCTTATATGAGATCTCCTGATATTTACTGCAGAGTGACGACTTATGGGCGAAAAAGAGTATTCTGTCCTTCTGTGGTTTGGAGAATGTAGTTTGTAAGTCCCTTTTCCATTTAGCTAGGAAGGGTGGATCCGTGGAGGATTGTGCGTCTGTCAGGATTTGGTAGGACCTAGAGAGGGAACCACGAATTGGGCCATCATCCAGGCAAAGTTCCTCGAAGGGGTGGAATTGTCTAGAGAAGAACGAATGGTTAGGTAGTGATCCGAGGAAATGGATTAGCTGTCTAGCTCTCCAGCTATCCAATGCAACAGGTACTTGCTCTAGCAGTATGGTCCCCGTGGGAATCAAGCCCGTGGGTCCAAGAAATAGGGCTGCTCTCAGAAGCCCTTTCGGGGCTTGCCTGGTAAAGGCCTGGTCAGACAGGCCCGGAGGGAATCTAGGATGTCCAATAATTGGGGTCATAGGAGAAGGGAAGTTAGTCAGGTGGGAAAGGTGAAAAAAACTATCCATCTCGGCGAGCGAGGGGCCAATTAACGGGTGAGTAGTCACACAGGGCTCCAATGGCCTCCCCACCCAAGGCAGACCAGCCAGTGGAACCCGTGCCATCTCCTGCTCTAGCTTGACCCATAGCTTCAGTTCCCCATGCCGGTGTCTTATCACATATGGTCCCCCATCGGATAGTGTCCGCTGTGTACTGCGCATGCGCAGTACACAGCAACACAGATTCCGAAAATTGCCGAGCATGAACGGCGCCTGCGCACTGAGTCCAGGTTCTATCCCCACTATCCAAGTGGACATAGAGTAAGAATATAAAAGAGCCGAGCGCAGCGAGGCCGAGCCCGAAGCGTGGCGAGCGAAGCTCACCTGCGAGGGGCCCTCTAATATTCACAACCCTATGTCCGCTTGGATGGTGGGGCTACCACCTCCACTCACCGCGCAGGCACCGTTCAGCTTCGGAGATTTTCCGAAGCTTCGTCTGCTCCGTACTGCGCATGCGCAGTACGGCGCGGACACTATATCATGGCCGGACAGTATATGGCAGAACACCGGCACCAGTCAACCACCGGTGTCATGTGCGTCGCTGTGTAATATAGAGCAGGGTCCGGGAAGCCAATACCTCCCCGCAATTTCGGTCGCAATAGCATTGCCCTACCAATACGCATATGTTTTCCGCGCTAGAGGAACTTGATAAAGATTGAGCGAACCGCATGAAAGAAAGTCTGGGGTATTTTGATAGGTAAGGCTTGTAGTAGATACAGAAGTCGTGGAATCGCGTTCATCTTCAACACATTACAGCGTCCGAACCATGACAGAGCTAGTGGGTCCCATCTTTTAAGGTCCGCTGTAAGCCCATAGGCTTCTTTTTATGTTGTTGGCTTTGACCTGTTTTTTTTTTTGATTGTTTCTCAAGGTGAGCATCTTGGCGTTTGTCAAGAGGGTTGGGCGTGTCTTGAGGAGAACGCTTACGGCCACATCAACCTGAAAGCACCCGATCTCGTCTGTTTTCAGAGGCTAAGCAGCGTCAGGCCTGGTTAGTACCTGGATGGGAGACTCCCTGGGAAGACCAGGTGCCATAGAAGGATCTGGTCTGGTTAGTGTCTTGATTGGGAGATTGCCCAAAGAGAGTGCCTACGACCAAATCACTATACTATATATCTATATCTATAATAATAAATAATATTTTTAGTTATTATATATAAGATACTATATAGGTGATTTGGCCGTAGGCACTCTCTTCGGGCACTCTGAAGCCTCTTGACAAAGGCCAAGATGGTCACCTTGGGAAACAAGCTAAAAAAAACAGGTCAAAGCCAACAACATAAAAAGAAGCCTACGGCATCCAGTATTCCCAGGCGATCTCCCAATCAAGACACTAACCAGGGGGGGCGTGGCCTAGGCATGAAGGAGTGAGGACGCTCTTTTCTGGAGCTCCCGGTCCGTGACCCCTCCGCACCCCTTTACCACAGTCTGGTTGCATATTTCGGCATCGCCGACATCCCCGCGCTTCGGCGGAACACAGCCAGCCGAGCGGGGTCCGCCGCTGCTGCCATGGACAGGTACTTGGTCCCGCTGCAGCCTCCGGCCTCCACGCCGGATCCAGCCAAGATGGCGCCCGCGGCCTCCGGCGCTCCAGGCACAGAGGGAAGGTGAGCAGACTGCTATGCAGGGACACGACATGCCCCCGTTCTCCCCGCCTAGTGACTTGTCCCCGTGTCTCCCACGCTCACTGTCCATGGCCTCGCTTGACAGCCCGGACCATAGCGGCCTGCCACCCTGGTTCCCTCACAACTCCCAACTGTCCCAGAGACCCTCCCGCAGTGGAAGCCTCATCCCAGGACCGAATGGCCAGGCTGCTCTCGCCTCAGACACACAGGGGGACCCACCGCTGCCACCAGCACCGGCATTATTGGGGGACAAGGCCATCCTAGCTTTACTCCAAAACCTTCCCACTAAAGCAGACTTTAGCTGTATGGCAGCCAGGATTGAAACGACCTTGCGACATGAAATCGCAGGGGTCAAACGTGACGTGTCGGCTACGAACGAGCGGGTGACCACCCTGGCATCGGATGTGACCTCCCTGACCACTGATGTTTCTGGCCTGCAAGCCGCACATGATACCCTTGCTGACAGAGTGGCACAGTTGCAACTCCTAGTGGATGACCTTGAGAATCGCAACCGCAGACGCAACATCAGGATCAGAGACTTGCCCGAAGCCACTGGCCAGGCAGACCTCAAAGCCACAGTTACAGCTATATTTAATGCCTGTCTGGACCGCGCTGCTGACACAGTAATAGCCATTGATAGAGTCCACAGGACCCTGGGCCCCAGGAGCCCCACAGAGAACCGGCCACGTGACGTTTTATGCTGTCTCCACAATTACTCAGTTAGGGAGGATGTCCTGCAAGCGTCGTGGCGCAAAGGCAGCATTGATTTTGACGGGGCCCAAGTCACCCTTCTGCCAGATGTATCCCGCAAGACCTTCCAGATGAGACGCTGTCTGCGACCCCTTCTGGAACACCTAACTGAACGGAGGATTCCATACAAGTGGGGCCATCCGTTTCACCTTATAGTGCGCAAAAATGGGAGGCCCCTTGCGCTACGACACCCTTCGGAGGTCCCGTCCTTTCTGGAGGCTTTGGGCCTGCCCTCGGTTCAGGTCCCCGACTGGTTGGCTCCTGTTGTCCCCCAGGGAGCAGTGGCCCCGACGAACAACCCCTCAACCAGGCCACAGAGAGTGAGACGCCACCATCGATCCCAACGTCAGAGATCGCAGGCCCCTCAAGATCGTGAACCCTGAGAGAGTACAGTAATTTTCCGTTATTCCTGTGTTATACCCTTTTTTTTTTGTTTTCTTTTTCTCTACCAACATAGACGGCTGGAGTATCCAGCTTTGTGTTGTTTACCATGCCACGGGCCATTGTTCCCAGCGCCCCCGCTAGGGGAGAGGAAGGACATTGGAAGAACAGAGTTGGACACTGCACTTCCTGGACGAAGCCCTGAGTTATTGGCGGTACTGTTCACCATTCTCGTTACTGTTTATCTACACTTGCCCTAGTCTCGGCGCTCTTTGTGTTTTTGGACTGCCTGGTGGTGCCCCCCGGGTGCCCCTGGGCGGCGTTCCCGCTCCCTCCCCCTCTCCTCCCCCCCTTTTTTTCCATTTTTTTTTGGGGGGGGGGGAGGGGCGGGTGCCTGGGTGGTATAAAGTTATCTATACTCTGTGTTGAAAAGTTTATTATGTTGGTCTAATTATGCACTGTTCTACTGTTGTTAACTGCCCGATACCTGCTGCAGTGATGTTCTATAATGCGTTTGATGTCGTAGTTAAGATGCCAAAGAAGCTCCGTGCATGCCCGATTGCGACTGCATGGACCATGGGATGCTGGAGGGGTACTGCACCGATGAGTTCCTCCCTCTGCAGTGCCTTACCTCTTCCCCCACTAGGCCCCTCTGCCCTAACCGGCAGGTTCTCTCTGATAGGAGCTTTAGCAATTCCCCGATCTATCCCCACCCCTCCTACCCTCCTCCTCCCTACTAACTCCGGACCTTCTCCGCTTCGTTACTGCTTTTCCTTTTTCTCCTCCTCTTCCTCTGTGCTTGAACTCTATATCTACTACTGACTCTGGTGGAGACCGCCGGCCGGGTACCACTGCCGTCATGGCCCTGAAGCTGGTTTCCTGGAATGTGAAAGGGCTGAATGTACCTGAAAAAAGGTCCAGCTGCCTAACAGAATTGTGGCGGATGAAGCCCCAAATAGTTTTCCTCCAGGAGACCCATTTCAGGACAGACCAAATACCACGGCTTTATAGTAAGCACTTCCCCCTGGCCCACCACAGCACGTCCCCTACTTCCAAATCGAGAGGAGTGTGTGTTCTTCTTGCTAAAAACTTGCCGTGGCGCCTGTTAGCTGTCCAAGCCGATAGTGAAGGGAGATATCTCTTCATTAAGGGAACTCTCCACTCGCAAACTTTTACTCTTGCCAACCTATACATGCCAAATGTGGACTAGCTGCCGGCCTTAGAAGCATGCTTGGATGCCCTGGCTGCATTCTCGGAGGGTACTTTGATCGTTGGGGGGGACTTTAACCTCACCTTGGACCCCCACAGAGACTCATCATCGGGCACCTCTGCGATTTCTGCGAGAACGCGTTCACACATAAGAGACCTGCTACACTCCCACCGACTGATCGATGTGTGGCGTACGCTTCACCCACAGGATAGGGACTATACATTCTTTTTCACCGCTCATGGTTCTTACTCACGTATAGATATGTTTTTAGTCACCCACAATGCTATCCCGGCGGTCACAGACGCTCAGATAGGCCACATAGCCCTGTCTGACCATGCCCCGATTTCTTTGATGCTGAAGCTACAACAGGAGTCGCGTGGGCAGTCCTGGTGGAGACTGAACGAGTCTCTCCTGAAGGACCCTGAGACCCACGCAGACCTGCTTAGGGAATTAGAAAGTTACTTTGATCATAACCGTGATTCTGTTTCCAACCCCCTCATGTTATGGGCGGCTCATAAATGCTACATTAGGGGCATTCTTATTAAACATGGTCATAGACTCAAAGTGGCCAAAACTGAGGCTCTCTCCAAACTTATTGCCAAGTTGCATGCGTGTGAACAACGACACAAATCCCAGCCGACTGCTGCGCTGGAGGTGGAGGTGAGAGATCTTAGAGAACAAATCAGAGATTTCTCTCTCTTTCAGGCTAGAACCAGACTCATGTGGGTTCGCAGGACGTATTATGAATATGGAGACAGGTGTAGTAGGTCCCTAGCGAACTCCCTGCGTGCCCAACGCAACGCGTCCTTCATTCCAACCATAACCTCCCCTTCGGGTGCCAAGCTTCATGATTCACGGGAGATAGCGGAGTGTTTCCGATCTTTCTATGAAGCCCTTTATAACTTGCACCCCCGGGACTCAGGAGACGCCCTCCAGGCCGGCACAGCGGCCATTGACGAGTACCTAGCTTCGGCAAACCTCCCGTCGCTGACACAGGAAGAGATAGAGCTTCTCTCGCAACCTATCTCCCCGGAGGAATTGTCGGCAGCTTTAAGAGACTCACCCAAGGGCAAGGCACCAGGCCCAGATGGGTTTACGGTCCCTTATTATAAGGCCTTCCTCTCCCTGTTGTCCACGCCGTTTGTGTCAGCTTTTAACGCCCTATTGGAGGGCCAGACCTTTCCACCGGAGCTGTTGCAGGCAAGCATCTCGGTCATACTCAAGCCGGAGAAGGATCCGCTTCTCTGTGCGAACTACAGGCCCATCTCCTTATTAAACAGCGACCTTAAGCTCTTCACTAAGATACTGGCGGAGCGGTTGGCGCCCATTCTCCAACGCCTGATACCTCTGGATCAGGTGGGGTTTATTCGTAACAGGGAAGCCCGAGACAACACTACCAGGACAATCAATGTTATAGAACGCGTCAGACGCCTTAAACTACCGATTATGTTGCTCTCTGTGGACGCAGAAAAAACGTTTGACAGGGTGAGCTGGCCTTTTTTGCTAGCCACCCTGCGAAGCTTGGGTGTACCCCCCCATGCTTTCATGGGTTACAGCTCTTTACTCGTCACCGACGGCGATGGTTAGGGTCAATGGGTTTGCCTCGTCGCGTTTCACTATTGGCAATGGAACGAGGCAGGGATGCCCGTTGTCCCCCCTTTTGTTTGTCCTATCGCTTGAACCCTTGCTGCACCACATCAGGCAGAACATAGACATCAAGGGACTGGACACCCCCTCACACCACCATAAGGTCGCAGCCTTTGCAGATGACCTCTTGTTCTATGTCTCGGAGCCTCACATTACATTGCCGAATCTCTTAGCGGAAATAAGACGATATGGCACCCTGTCAAATTTTAAAATTAACTTACAGAAATCGGAAGCACTCAACGTCTCCCTGTCTACCAACGCCCAGACGAGTCTAAGCACTAATTTTCCCTTTCGTTGGGCAACTGGGGCTATACAATATCTGGGTACCAAGGTTCCCCCGGACCCACATCTGATTTTCCAATTGAATTTCCAGCCGCTTCTAAAATTTTTTGCCGTAGATCTAGAGAGGTGGTCAAAGTTGGCGACCTCTTGGTTTGGGAGATGCAATGTGCTCAAAATGAATGTAATGCCCAGACTCTTGTACCTATTACAAGCCTTACCGATAAAAATCCCCCAATCATTTTTTAAAGCCATGCGCTCCATCTTTATTCGATACGTATGGCAGGGCAGGCCTCCAAGACTCAGCCGAACATTACTGCTCAGATCAAAAGACAAGGGAGGGATTGACCTCCCAGATCCGGCATGGTACTATACGGCGGTGCACATGAACAGAGTAGTTGACTGGTGCAGACACCTGAAGGATAAGCTGTGGGTTCGTCTGGAGCGTGAATCCGTACCATTTCCAGGTTTGCCCTGGAGTGGACCGGGCTGGTCGGGAGCGACGCAGGCACACCCACTCATTGAGCCAATGTTACAAGAGCTAGACAGATATTTTACCCTGATGGGCGTGCCCAGTTTCCCTTCGCCCATGACTCCTATTATTGGACACCCACGCTTTGAACCCGGCATGACGGAAAAGTCTTTCCGCCTCGACCCTGACCGGGACCTTGTGCGGGCCTCTTCTTTTCTTGGCCCTAGGACGTGGACAGCGGTCTCCACTATGTACGAGGCGTTAGCAACCACTGCCCTGGGACAGTGGAAGCTTGCCCAACTCTCCCACTTCTTGAAATCTTTGCCAAACAGTGGCGAATTCCGCAGACCCCTAACATCGTTTGAGGAGGTATGCTCAGGAGAGGGACCGACCCGAGGGTCTCTTTCCCTGTCATATCGCATCCTACTTGACCAACTCTCCCAGGGAAACCTGGTGTTCGTGGAAAAATGGGAGCAAGACCTGCATATCCGGCTCTCGCCAGACCAGAAGAACCGCGCGCTTCTTTTTGCGCACAAGTCATCCCTATGCAGTAAATACCAGGAAATAGCTTATAAAATTTTGACCCGATGGTACAGGACCCCCACTGTCCTGGCGGCTATGTTTCCCGGTCACAGCCCTTTGTGCTGGAGATGCGGTGAACAAGCCGGCACGTTACTACATATCTTCTGGGAATGCCCTCAACTGGCCCATTTCTGGAGACAGGTTCTCAATATCATTTATGACCTCACGGCTATTGATCTCCAGAACAACCCAGCTGCGATCTTCCTCAATCTGACCCCACTCTCGAGCAAGAAGTACCATAAATCTCTCTTAAAACATCTTCTGAGTGGGGCCAGGGCATGTATACCTAGCATGTGGAAACAGCAGGCCGCTCCACTGGTGTCTCACTGGTTTGCAAGAGTTTGCGACATCTACCGTATGGAACAGCTCACATCAGCGTTAGGCGACAGGGAGGAAGAGCACACTGCTCGTTGGTTGTCGTTGGTTGTCTTGGAGCCCCCCATCCCCTTCTCCTGCCCATTTGCTCCCCCCTCTTTCCCTACCCCCTAACTCCCAAGTATAATTAAAATACATGGTGATTGCAAGGATCTTTTCGTTTTGTTCCCTCGATTTCCCAGCCAGGGGTTGGCGGCCCTCGGGGTGGTCCCGGCTGAGCTCTTTGACCAATAGAATGAAGGTGACCGATGTTAGAGGCCCCTCAATCTGGGCCTTGAGGGGGATCGCCCCGCGGACTGCCCTGGTTTATAAGTAGACACTGGGGTGCCAGATCATTAGAGTGGGATAATGTGGTGGCCTAGCCACGGCTGGGGCTGCTGCTGACATAAGTTGTTAGGTTTCCCCCGGTCCCCCACGAAGTATTAACTATGTATTTTTGTTAACCTGGAAAACTGAGGGATCTATGTCTTTTAAAGTTTGTCTCTGTATTACCTGCAATCCGTAAATAAAGAATAAAAAAAAAAAAAAGACACTAACCAGACCAGACCAGATCCTTCTATGGCACCTGGTCTTCCCAGGGAGTCTCCCATCCAGGTACTAACCAGGCCTGACGCTGCTTAGCCTCTGAAATCAGACGACATCGGGTGCTTTCAGGTTGATGTGGCCGTAAGCGTTCTCTTCAAGACACGCCCAACCCTCTTGACAAACGCCAAGATGGTCGCCTTGAGAAACAAGCAAAAAACAACATAAAAAGAAGCCTATGGGCTTACAGCGGACCTTAAAAGATGGGACCCACTAGCTCTGTCATGGTTCGGACGCTGTAATGTGTTGAAGATGAACGCGATGCCACGACTTCTGTATCTACTACAAGCCTTACCTATCAAAATACCCCAGACTTTCTTTCATGCGGTTCGCTCAATCTTTATCAAGTTCCTCTGGCGCGGAAAACATAAGCGTATTGGTAGGACAATGCTATTGCGACCGAAATTGCGGGGAGGTAATGGCTTCCCGGACCCTGCTCTATATTACACAGCGACGCACATGACACCGGTGGTTGACTGGTGCCGGTGTTCTGCCATATACTGTCCGGCCATGATATAGTGTCCGCGCCGTACTGCGCATACGCAGTACGGAGCAGACGAACCTTCGGAAAATGTCCGAAGCTGAACGGCGCCTGCGCGGTGAGTGGAGGTGGTAGCCCCACCATCCAAGCGGACATAGGGTTGTGAATATTAGAGGGTCCCTCGCAGGCGAGCTTTGCTCGCCACGCTTCGGGCTCGGCCTCGCTGCGCTCGCCTCTTTTATATTCTTACTCTATGTCCACTTGGATAGTGGGGATAGAACCTGGACTCAGTGCGCAGGCGCCGTTCATGCTCCGCAATTTTCGGAATCTGTGTTGCTGTGTACTGCGCATGCGCAGTACACAGCGGACACTATCCGATGGGGGACCATATGTGATAAGACACCGGCATGGGGAACTGAAGCTATGGGTCAAGCTAGAGCAGGAGATGGCGCGGGTTCCACTGGCTGGTCTGCCTTGGGCGGGGAGGCCATTGGAGCCCTGTGTGACTACTCACCCGTTAATTGGCCCCTCGCTCGCCGAGATGGATAGTTTTTTTCACCTTTCCCACCTGACTAACTTCCCTTCTCCTATGACCCCAATTATTGGACATCCTAGATTCCCTCCGGGCCTGTCTGACCAGGCCTTTACCAGGCAAGCCCCGAAAGGGCTTCTGAGAGCAGCCCTATTTCTTGGACCCACAGGCTTGATTCCCATGGGAACCATACTGCTAGAGCAAGTACCTGTTGCATTGGATAGCTGGAGAGCTAGACAGCTAATCCATTTCCTCGGATCACTACCTAACCATTCGTTCTTCTCTAGACAATTCCACCCCTTCAAGGAACTTTGCCTGGATGATGGCCCAATTCATGGTTCCCTCTCTAGGTCCTACCTAATCCTGACAGATGCACAATCCTCCACGGATCCACCCTTCCTAGCTAAATGGAAAAGGGACTTACAAACTACATTCTCCAAACCACAGAAGGACAGAATACTCTTTTTCGCCCATAAGTCGTCACTCTGCAGTAAATATCAGGAGATCTCATATAAGCTGATCACATGCTGGTATCGTACACCGGTGGTGTTGGCCAAAATATTCCCCGGTCAATCTGACCGCTGCTGTCGCTGTGGGCAACAGGCTGGCACCATTCTCCACATTTTCTGGGAATGCCCTAAATTACAAACATTCGGGCAGCCTGTCCTGAGACTCATCCACAAGTTCACAGACATTTCCTTAGCCAATGATCCCGCAGCAGTTCTTCTCAATCTAACTCCTATGTCGATAAAGCGTTATCATAAGTCCTTACTTAAACATCTCCTCAAGGCAGCTAGGGCCTGCATCCCAAGTCAGTGGAAAGAGCAATCTGCTCCAATGGTGACCCAGTGGTTCGCAAAGGTTAATGATATTGAACGAATGGAAGACCTGACTGCCACAATGAGGGATAAAACGGAGGAGCATGGGAACAGATGGTTCTACTGGACCCAGTTTCGCTTTTCGGAAGAATACCTCCGCGAGACATAGTAAGCTCATGGTGATCGTTGGAGATCGCTGTTCCAAACGTTGGACAGCTGATGAGCTGGTGAGCCGAGGGCGTCTCTTGCTCCCTGGGAGGGGACCCCATCCTATCCACTCTACCCACGACACCCCCTTACCCCTTCTTTTCCTTTTCTGCCATTTCCTTCCCCAATCTTCTCTTTCCCCTTCTCCCTCCTTTCAGTTCTACTATTTCCCTTCTTAACTCAAAAAAGGGAAAAGAAAATGGTATGTTCCGACCCCATTTGACTACTACACAATACTCTTCCTCTATCTATGGATATCTAAACTCTTCGAAGGTAGCAGGGCTAGTATCAATAATATTTTAAGTGGTAGAGGATCCCAACGAGATGGAGCTTTAATCTCATCTTGATATGACCGCAAAGCTGTACACGTGCTATTCTCCTTGGACTTCTTACCATTGGCTCTGATATCCATGCAATATGATCGTTTGTTTGTAACTATTTGTATCACACATTCTGTGAAGTTGCCTTTGCATTGTATGTCGCATACTACTAAATAAAAAAATAAAAATAAAAAAAAAAGCCTATGGCATCTGGTATTTCCAGGCGGTCTCCCATCCAGGTACTAACCAGGCCCGACACTGTTTAGCATCCGAGATCAGACGAGATTGGGCGCTTTCAGGGTGATGGGGCCGTAGGTGATCTCTTTGGGCACTCTCAACCCTCTTGACAAACGCCAAGATGGTCACCTTGGGAAACAAGTGAAAAAAAAACCAGGTCAAGGCCAACAACATAAAAAGAAGCCTACAGCACCTAGTATTCCCAGGTGGTCTCCAATCCAGGTACTAGCAAGGCCCAACCCTGTTTAGCTTCTGAGATCAGAGGAGATCGGGCGCTTTCAGGGTTATGTGCCCATAGGCAATCTCTTTGGGCATTCTCAACCCTCTTGACAAATGCCAAGATAGTCACCTTGAGATACAAGCGAAAAAAAACAGGTCAATGTCAACAACATAAAAAGAAGAATACGGCACCTGGTATTCCAACGCCATCTCCCATCCAGGTACTAACTAGGCCCAACCCTTCTTAGCCTCAGAGAAGAGAAGAGATAGGGCTCTTTCAGGGTGATGCTGCTGTAAGCGATCTCTTTGGGCACTCTCATCCCTCTTGACAAATGCCAAGATGGTCACCTTGGGAAACAAGCGAAAAAAGAAAACGAATCAACGCCAACAACATAAAAAGAAGCCTACAATAACTGGTATTCCCAGGTGGTCTCCCATCCAGGTACTAACCAGGCCCGACTCTTCTTAGCCTCCAAGGTCAGACGAGATTGGGTGCTTTCAGAGTGATGTGGCCATAGGCAATCTCTTCAGGCACTCTCAACCCTCTTGACAAACACCAAGATGGTCACTTTGGGAAACAAGCGGAAAAAAAACAGGTCAACGCCAACAACATAAAAAGAAGTCTACGACACCTGGTATTCCCAGGCGGTCTCCCCTCCAGGTACTAACAAGGCCTGACTCTTCTTAGCTTCCAACATCAAACGTGATCGGGTGCTTTCAGGGTGATGTGCCTGTAGGCAATCTCTTCAGGCACTTTCAACCCTCTTGACAAACGCCAAGATGGTCACCTTGGGAAACAAGCAAAAAAATAAAAATAAGTCGGAAGCTAGAGACAATACGGCCCGAGTCCTCAATTTAATCCATGCAGCGCATGTATAGGGAAGGCCCTTGCTTATGTTGTCAACGGACGCGGAGAAGGCCTTTGACAGGGTGGCCTGGCACTTTATGCAGGCCACCCTGGAACATATAGGTCTTGGCCCCAACATGATGAGCTGGGAAATGTCGCTTTACTCCACGCCATCGGCAGCGGTACGGGTGACCGAGTGGTGCTCGGACTCTTTCCCCATCACTAATGGGACGAGGCAGGGGTGCCCTCTGTCTCCCCTAATTTTAATTCTGACACTGGAACCACTTATGTGTCACGTTTGGAATGACCCGAATATTACTGGCATATCCAAACCCTCGGCACACCACAAAATTGCGGCGTACGCTGACGATCTAATTTTTTCCGTCTCCAATCCACACATTTTGCTTCCCAAAATACTTGCGTCTCTACAGCGACACGGCAGCCTATATGTATTGAATATATCGGTTCCGGATGGTGAGGCCAAGAGGCTCCGCTCCTCTTTTCCATTCTACTGGGCTGAAAAATCTATACGTTAACTGGGCGTTGACATCGCAGCGGATTTAGCGCAATTGTACCTGCTTAATTTTGTCCCTCTCCTGGATAGACTGAAATCTGATTTGGGAAACTGGCATGCTTTAACACTGACCTGGTTCGGGCGCTGTAATGCATTCAAAATGATGGCCCTCCCTCGGATCTTATACATGTTCCAGACATTACCGATCCGGTTACCCCCAATTTTTTTCAGACAACTGCAGCTGCTGCTCCGGGACTTTATTTGGGCGCGCAAACTGCCCAAAGCCCATTTGCAATTGCTTGCCAGACCAAAGGACAAGGGGGGTCTGGGTCTCCCAGATCTCAGACAATACTACAGAGTGACTCTGCTAGCGAGAGTCGTTGATTGGCATTGTAATGGCCCACACAAGCAGGGGGTGGAGATGGAGATTGAGGATGGATCCATTCCCCTATTGACCTCCCCGTGGCTCCTGTCCTCCCTACCAAAAGACCTCAGAGGTCACCCCGTAGTGGGAGCTACGTTGGCTGTTGTGCGGAGGTTGTTCCGCTGCACACACATTGCTCCCCTGCCATCACCAATGACTCCGGTTATAGGTAATCCAGACTTCCCACCGGGATTTACCAACAAGAAACTGCGACAGTTGACAGTGGTGGGGAAACAGCGTCTGGGAGAGATGTGGCCCACGGGAGGGCTCCCGACCACGCAAACTGTCGCCGAGCTTTCTGACCCTCCGCTTGACTTGTTTAGTGCTTATCAACTTCGTCACTTTCTTCTGGCCATACAAAGGGCCCCCTACACTCCTAGAGACCTGACACCCTATGAATCCATCTGTCACAAAAGGGAACCTGTGCGACACACCCTCTCCCTCCTGTACAACCTATTGAGTAGTCAGGAGGAGGAGTCAACCCCCACCATTTATCCACAAATGGGAGAGGGACTTTGGCATCACATTTACCCCACAACAGATAGGGAAGATCCTGACCTTAGTACATAAAGCTTCCATCGCAAACCAATATCACGATACAAGATAGTCTCACGCTGGTATAGAGTCCCATACCTTCTGAATAAAATGGATAGATCGATCCCGGATGTTTGTTGGAGGTGAAATTCAGATATGGGGACCATGGGACACCTTGGTCCCCAAGGTGTCCCATGGGCATGCCCGACCTTGAGGAACTTTTGGGTTCCCAGTAGTGTGCCTTCTACACTTGACCGAACAGCCTGTTCGAAAATACAAAAAAACCCTCACGATGCACCTCCTGAATGCCGCCCGGGCCTGCATTCCCGCACTGTGGAGGCAGCCTCAGCCCCCATCCAAGGTGCTGTGGTATTCCAAAGTCAATCATATTCTCCGGATGGAAGAATTGACCGCCACCCTTCACAACACTGAAGAGGCATTTAGTGTTACATGGAGGCCCTGGAGGTATTTTACTGTTACGCGAGACTACATTCGGGAGGTGAGCAGTGCCTCCGTCCCAGAAAACGACTGAACATCTAACGTTTACCTACGTAGGCCATGTCTGCCCTGGGTGGCATTCCCCCCCTCCCTTTTTGTCTTTATTTTTCTTTTTTTTCCCCGCCGCCATCCCCCCACCTCCTCTCTCTCCGTCTTTGCACTCTCTTCTTCCCCCGTCCTCCCTTTTGACTATGCCTTGTCTCCTTACTAGCCTTCGGGACCCAGAAGAACCCCAGGGTTCTGGACATGACCGGCTCATATTTTACTCTGGTTCACGTAGGTCATGATAAGCTGGCTCGCTGTGGTCCCAGTTGTTCTCCATGATTACATTTGTCCGAACGGAGTTGCACTAGTTATACTGTACTACATGTCGGAGGTGGGGTTTCTCTATTTTTTGCATGAAACTGTAGGACTCCCCTCTGAGAACCCAGAGTTATTTGGCTGCCTATTTTTTGTTAGCATGTAATTGTGACCCTGGCTCATGCTGTATGGTTGACTGTTATATTTATGTTGTTCTACTTAATAAAAGAATAATAAAAATTAAAAAAATAAGTCAATGTCAACAACTTAAAACTAAAGCCTATGGCATCGAGAAATCCCAGGCGGTCTCCCATCCATGTACTAACCATGTCCCAACCCTGCTTAGCCTCTGAGATCAAATGCACGCTCAACCCTCTTGACAAACGCCAAGATGGTCACCTTGGGAAACAAACAAAAAAAACAAGTCAACGCCAACAACATAAAAAGAAGCCTGCGGCATCTGGAAAACCCAGGCGGTCTCCCATCCAGGTACAAACCAGGCCCAACCCTGCTTAGCCTCTGAGACCAAACGAGATTGGGCGCTTTCAGGGTGTTGTGCCCGTAGGCAATTTCTTTGTGCACTCTCAACCCTCTTGACAAATGCCAAGATGGTCACCTTGGGAAACAAGGGAAAAAAAACAGGTCAAAGCCAACAACATAAAAAGAAGCCTACGGCATCCGGAATTCCCAGGCGATCTCCCAATCAAGACACTAACCAGGCCAGATCCTTCTATGTCACACCGGTGGTGTTGGCCAAAATATTCCCCGGTCAATCTGACCGCTGCTGTCGCTGTGGACCAAATGTGGCACCATTCTCCACATTTTCTGGGAAAGCCCTAAATTACAAACATTCTGGCAGCCTGTCCTGAGACTCATCCACAAGTTCACAGACATTTCCTTAGCCAATGATCCCGCAGCAGTTCTTCTCAATCTAACTCCTATGTCGAGAAAGCGTTATCATAAGTCCTTACTTAAACATCTCCTCAATGCAGCTAGGGCCTGCATCCCAAGTCAGTGGAAAGAGCAATCTGCTCCAATGGTGACCCAGTGGTTCACAAGGGTAAATGATATTGAACGAATGGAAGACCTGACTGCCACAATGAGGGATAAAACGGAGGAGCATGGGAACAGATGGTTCTACTGGACCCAGTTTCGCTTTTCGGAAGAATACCTCCGCGAGACATAGTAAGCTCATGGTGATCGTTGGAGATCGCTGTTCCAAACGTTGGACAGCTGATGAGCTGGTGAGCCGAGGGCGTCTCTTGCTCCCTGGGAGGGGACCCCATCCTATCCACTCTACCCACGACACCCCCTTACCCCTTCTTTTCCTTTTCTGCCATTTCCTTCCCCAATCTTCTCTTTCCCCTTCTCCCTCCTTTCAGTTCTACTATTTCCCTTCTTAACTCAAAAAAGGGAAAAGAAAATGGTATGTTCCGACCCCATTTGACTACTACACAATACTCTTCCTCTATCTATGGATATCTAAACTCTTCGAAGGTAGCAGGGCTAGTATCAATAATATTTTAAGTGGTAGAGGATCCCAACGAGATGGAGCTTTAATCTCATCTTGATATGACCGCAAAGCTGTACACGTGCTATTCTCCTTGGACTTCTTACCATTGGCTCTGATATCCATGCAATATGATCGTTTGTTTGTAACTATTTGTATCACACATTCTGTGAAGTTGCCTTTGCATTGTATGTCGCATACTACTAAATAAAAAAATAAAAATAAAAAAAAAAGCCTATGGCATCTGGTATTTCCAGGCGGTCTCCCATCCAGGTACTAACCAGGCCCGACACTGTTTAGCATCCGAGATCAGACGAGATTGGGCGCTTTCAGGGTGATGGGGCCGTAGGTGATCTCTTTGGGCACTCTCAACCCTCTTGACAAACGCCAAGATGGTCACCTTGGGAAACAAGTGAAAAAAAAAACAGGTCAAGGCCAACAACATAAAAAGAAGCCTACAGCACCTAGTATTCCCAGGTGGTCTCCAATCCAGGTACTAGCAAGGCCCAACCCTGTTTAGCTTCTGAGATCAGAGGAGATCGGGCCCTTTCAGGGTTATGTGCCCATAGGCAATCTCTTTGGGCATTCTCAACCCTCTTGACAAATGCCAAGATAGTCACCTTGAGATACAAGCGAAAAAAAACAGGTCAATGTCAACAACATAAAAAGAAGAATACGGCACCTGGTATTCCAACGCCATCTCCCATCCAGGTACTAACTAGGCCCAACCCTTCTTAGCCTCAGAGAAGAGAAGAGATAGGGCTCTTTCAGGGTGATGCTGCTGTAAGCGATCTCTTTGGGCACTCTCATCCCTCTTGACAAATGCCAAGATGGTCACCTTGGGAAACAAGCGAAAAAAGAAAACGAATCAACGCCAACAACATAAAAAGAAGCCTACAATAACTGGTATTCCCAGGTGGTCTCCCATCCAGGTACTAACCAGGCCCGACTCTTCTTAGCCTCCAAGGTCAGACGAGATTGGGTGCTTTCAGAGTGATGTGGCCATAGGCAATCTCTTCAGGCACTCTCAACCCTCTTGACAAACACCAAGATGGTCACTTTGGGAAACAAGCGGAAAAAAAACAGGTCAACGCCAACAACATAAAAAGAAGTCTATGACACCTGGTATTCCCAGGCGGTCTCCCCTCCAGGTACTAACAAGGCCTGACTCTTCTTAGCTTCCAACATCAAACGTGATCGGGTGCTTTCAGGGTGATGTGCCTGTAGGCAATCTCTTCAGGCACTTTCAACCCTCTTGACAAACGCCAAGAAGGTCACCTTGGGAAACAAGCAAAAAAATAAAAATAAGTCGGAAGCTAGAGACAATACGGCCCGAGTCCTCAATTTAATCCATGCGGCGCATGTACAGGGAAGGCCCTTGCTTATGTTGTCAACGGACGTGGAGAAGGCCTTTGACAGGGTGGCCTGGCACTTTATGCAGGCCACCCTGAAACATATAGGTCCAATATATATATATATATCCAATGCAACAGGTACTTGCTCTAGCAGTATGGTCCCCATGGGAATCAAGCCCGTGGGTCCAAGAAATAGGGCTTCTCTCAGAAGCCCTTTCGGGGCTTGCCTGGTAAAGGCCTGGTCAGACAGGCCCGGAGGGAATCTAGGATGTCCAATAATTGGGGTCATAGGAGAAGGGAAGTTAGTCAGGTGGGAAAGGTGAAAAAAACTATCCATCTCGGCGAGCGAGGGGCCAATTAACGGGTGAGTAGTCACACAGGGCTCCAATGGCCTCCCCGCCCAAGGCAGACCAGCCAGTGGAACCCGCACCATCTCCTGCTCTAGCTTGACCCATAGCTTCAGTTCCCCATGCCGGTGTCTTATCACATATGGTCCCCCATCGGATAGTGTCCGCTGTGTACTGCGCATGCGCAGCGAGGCCTGCGAGGGGCCCTCTAATATTCACAACCCTATGTCCACTTGGATGGTGGGGCTACCACCTCCACTCACCGCGCATGAAAATCTCCGAAGCTTCGTCTGCTCCGTACTGCGCATGCGCAGTACGGCGCAGACACTATATCATGGCCGGACAGTATATGGCAGAACACCGGCACCAGTCAACACCGGTGTCATGTGCGTCGCTGTGTAATATAGAGCAGGGTCCGGGAAGCCAATACCTCCCCGCAATTTCGGTCGCAATAGCATTGCCCTACCAATACGCATATGTTTTCCACGCCAGAGGAACTTGATAAAGATTGAGCGAACCGCATGAAAGAAAGTCTGGGGTATTTTGATAGGTAAGGCTTGTAGTAGATACAGAAGTCGTGGCAACGCGTTCATCTTCAACACATTACAGCGTCCGAACCATGACAGAGCTAGTGGGTCCCATCTTTTAGGGTCCACTGTAAGCCCATAGGCTTCTTTTTATGTTGTTGGCTTTGACCTGTTTTTTTTGCTTGTTTCTCAAGGCGACCATCTTGCCGTTTGTCAAGAGGGTTGGGCGTGTCTTGAAGAGAACGCTTACGGCCACATCAACCTGAAAGCACCCGATCTCGTCTGATTTCAGAGGCTAAGCAGCGTCAGGCCTGGTTAGTACCTGGATGGGAGACTGCCTGGGAAGACCAGGTGCCATAGAAGGATCTGGTCTGGTTAGTGTCTTGATTGGGAGATCGCCTGGGAATACTGGATGCCGTAGGCTTCTTTTTATGTTGTTGGCTTTGACCTGTTTTTTTTAGCTTGTTTCCCAAGGTGACCATCTTGGCCTTTGTCAAGAGGCTTCAGAGTGCCCAAAGAGAGTGCCTACGGCCAAATCACCCTGAAAGAGCCCAATCTCATCTGATCTCGAAGGCTAAGCAGCGATGGGCCTGGTTAGTTCCTGGATGGGAGACAGCTTGGGAATACCAGGTGCCATAGGCTTCTCATTATGTTGTCGGCGTTGACCTGTTTTATTTTCCCTTGTTTCCCAAGGTGACCATCTTGGCATGTGTCAAGAGGGTTGAGAGTGCACAAAGAAATTGCTTACGAGCACAACAACCTGAAAGCGCCCAATCTCGCTTGGTCTCAGAGGCTAAGCAGGGTTGGGCCTGGTTTGTACCTGGATGGGAGACCGCCTGGGTTTTCCAGATGCCGCAGGCTTCTTTTTATGTTGTTGGTGTTGACCTGTTTTTTTCGCTTGTTTCCCAAAGTGATCATCTTGCCATTTGTCAAGAGGGTTGAGAGTGCCTAAAGAGATCGCTTACAGCCACATCACCCTGAAAGCACCCTATCTCTTCTGATCTCAGAGGCTAAGAAGGGTTGGGCCTAGTTAGTACTTGAATGGGAGACGGCCTTGGAATACCAGGTGCCGTATTCTTCTTTTTATGTTGTTGGCGTTGACCTGTTTTTTTTCGCTTGTTTCCCAGGGTTTTGGCATTTTTCAAGAGGGATGAGAGTGCCCAAAGAGATTGCCTATGGACACATCACTCTGAAAGCGCCCAATCTCCGCTGATCTCAGAGGCTAGAAAGGGACGCGCCTTGTTAATACCTGGATGGGAGACCGCGTGGAAATACTAGGTGCGGTAGGCTTCTTTTTATGTTGTTGGCATTGACTTGTTTTTTTTGTTTGTTTCCCAAGGTGACCATCTTGGCGTTTGTCAAGAGGGTTGAGCGTGCCTGAAAAAATCTACTATGGCTGCATCACCCTGAAAGAGCCAAATCTCATTTGATCTCAGAGGCTAAGCAGGTTTGGGACCTGGTTAGTACGTGGATGGGAGACCGCCTGGGATTTCTCGATGCCATAGGCTTTTTTTTTAAGTTGTTGGCATTGACTTATTTTTTATTTTTTGTTTTATTCTTTTACTAAGTATAAGTAGAACAACACAAATGTAACAGTCAACCATACAGCATGACCCAGGGTCACAATTACATGGTAACAAAAAATAGGCAGCCAAATAACTCTGGGTTCTCAGAGGGGAGTCCTAGAGTTTCATGCAGAAAAGAGAGAAACCCCACCTCCGACATGTAGTACAGTATAACTAATGCAGCTCCGTTCGGACAAATTTAATCATGGAGAACAACTGGGACCACAGCGAGCCAGCTTATCATGACCTACGTGAACCAGAGTAAAATATGAGCCGGTCGTGTCCAGAACCCTGGGGTTCTTCTGGGTCCCAAAGGCTAGTAAGGAGACAAGGCATAGTCAAAAGGGAGGACGGGGGAAGAAGAGAGTGCAAAGACGGAGAGAGAGGAGGGGGGGGATGGCGGCAGGGAAAAATAGAAAAATAAAGACAAAAAGGGAGGGGGGGGAATGCCACCCAGGGCAGACATGGCCTACGTAGGTAAACGTTAAATGTTCAGTCGTTTTCTGGGACAGGGGCGCTGCTCACCTCCCGAATGTAGTCTCAAGTACCAGTAAAATACCTCCAGAGCCTCCATGTAACACTAAATGCCTCTTCAGTGTTGTGAAGGGTGGCGGTCAATTCTTTCATCCGGAGAATATGATTGACTTTGGAATACCACAGCACCTTGGATGGGGGCTGAGGCTGCCTCCACAGTGTGGGAATGCAGACCCGGGCGGCGTTCAGGAGTTGCATCGTGAGGGTTTTTTTGTATTTTCGAACAGGCTGTTCGGTCAAGTGTAGAAGGCACGCTGCTGGGTTGTCTGCGATATCTACATTTCTGAGAGTTTTTATCGTCCCCGTCACCTCCACCCAAAAGTTCCTCAAGGCCGGGCATGCCCAGAAAATGTGTCCCATGGTCCCCGTATCTGAATTGCACCTCCAACAAACATCTGGGATCGATCTATTCATTTTATTCAGAAGGTATGGGACTCTATACCAGCGTGAGACTATCTTGTATCCTGATTCTTGATATTGGTTTGCGATGGAAGCTTTATGTACTAATGTCAGGATCTTCCCTATCTGTTGTGGGGTAAATGTGTTGCCAAATGCAATCTCCCATTTGTGGATAAATGGTGGGGTCGACTCTTCCTCCTGACTACTTAATATGTTGTACAGGAGGGAGAGGGTGTGTCGCACAGGTTCCTTTTTGTGACAGATGACTCATAGGGCGTCAGGTCTCTAGGAGTGTAGGGGGCCCTTTGTATGGCCAGAAGAAAGTGACGAAGTTGATAAGCATTAAACAATTCAAGCGGAGGGTCAGAAAGCTCGGCGACAGTTTGCGTGGTCGGGAGCCCTCCCGAGGGCCACACCTCTCCCAGACGCTGTTTCCCCACCACTGTCAACTGTCGCAGTTTATTGTTGGTAAATCCCGGTGGGAAGTCTGGATTACCTATAACCGGAGTCATTGGTGACGGCAGGGGAGCAATGTGTGTGCAGCGGAACAACCTCCGCACAACAGCCAACGTAGCTCCCACTACGGGGTGATCTCTGAGGTCTTTTGGTAGGGAGGACAGGAGCCACGGGGAGCTCAATAGGGGAATGGATCCATCCTCAATCTCCATCTCCACCCACTGCTTGTGTGGGCCATTACAATGCCAATCAACGACTCTCGCTAGCAGAGTCTCTCTGTTGTATTGTCTCAGATCTGGGAGACCCAGACCCCCCCTGTCCTTTGGTCTGGCAAGCAATTGCAAACGGGCTCTGGGCGGTTTGCGTGCCCAAATAAAGTCCCGGAGCAGCAGCTGCAGTTGTCTGAAAAAAATTGGGGGTAACCGGATCGGTAATGTCTGGAACAAGTATAAGATCCGCGGGAGGGCCGTCATTTTGAATGCATTACAGCGCCCGAACCGGGTCAGTGTTAAAGCATGCCAGTTTCCCAAATCAGATTTCAGTCTATTCAGGAGAGGGACAAAATTAAGCGGGTACAATTGCGCCAAATCCGCTGCGATGTCAACGCCCAGGTAACGTATAGATTTTTCAGCTCAGTAGAATGGAAAAGCGGAGCGTAGCCTCCTGGCCTCACCATCCGGGACCGATATATTCAATACAGCCGACGGTGCAATTGATTTTATAGTTTGATAGGCTGCCGTATCGCCGGAGAGCCGCGAGTATATTGGGAAGTGAAATGTGTGGATTGGAGACGAAAAAAATTAGATCGTCAGCGCATGCCGCAATTTTGTGGTGTGCCGAGGGTTTGGATATGCCAGTAATATTCGGGTCATTCCGAACGTGACACATAAGTGGTTCCAGTGTCAGAATAAAAATTAGGGGAGACAGAGTACACCCCTGCCTCGTCCCATTAGTGATGGGGAAAGAGTCCGAGCACTCTGAAAGCACCCAATCTCATCTGATCTTGGAGGCTAAGAAGAGTCAGGCCTGGTTAGTACCTGGATGGGAGACCACCTGGGAATACCAGTTATTGTAGGCTTCTTTTTATGTTGTTGGCCTTGATTCGTTTTGTTTTGTTTTCGCTTGTTTCCCAAGGTGACCATCTTGGCATTTGTCAAGAGGGTTGAGAGTGCCCAAAGAGTTCGCTTACAGCAGCATCACCCTGAAAGAGCCCTATCTCTTCGCATCTCTGAGGCTAAGAAGGGTTGGGCCTAGTTAGTCCCTGGATGGGAGATGGCTTTGGAATACCAGGTGCCGTAGTCTTCTTTTTATGTTGTTGACATTGACCTGTTTTTTTTTCGCTTGTTTCCCAAGGTGACTATCTTGGCATTTGTCAAGAGGGTTGAGAGTGCCCAAAGAGATTGCCTATGGGCACATAAGCCTGAAAGCGCCCGATCTCCTCTGATCTCAGAGGCTAAACAGGGTCGGGCCTTGCTAGTACCTGGATTGGAGACCACCTGGGAATACTAGGTGCTGAAGGCTTATTTTTATGTTGTTGGCGTTGACTTGTTTTTTTTTTTTTTTGTTTACCAAGGTGACCATCTTGGTGTTTGTCAAGAGGGTTGAGAGTGCTTGAAGAGCTCGCCTATGGCCACATAACCCTGAAAGCAACAGATCTCGTCTGATCTCAGAGACTAAACAGGGTCGGGCCTTGTTAATACCTGGATGGGAGACCACCTGGGAATACTAGGTGCTGTAGACTTCTTCTCATGTTGTTGGCGTTGACTTGATTTTTTTGTTTGTTTCCCAAGGTGACCATATTGGCGTTAGTCAAGGTTGAGAGTGCCTGAAGAAATCTCCTACGGCCACACCACCCTAAAAGAGCCCAATCTCATCTGATCTCAGAGGCTAAGCAGGGTTGGGACCAGTTTAGTACCTGGATGGGAGACCGCCTGGGATTTCCAGATGCCGTAGGCATCTTTTTATGTTGTGGCCATTGACCTATTTTTTTCCGCTTGTTTCCAAGGTGACCATCTTGGTGTTTGTCAAGAGAGTTGAGAGTGCCTGAAGATATCGGCTACGGCCACATCACCCTGAATCTGTTCCATCTCGTCTGATCTTGGAGGCTAAGCAGACCAGCAGGCCTGGTTAATGCCTGTATGGGAAACCGCCTGGGAATACCAGGTGTCGTAGGCTTCTTTTTTTTTTTCAAATATAATTTTTTCTCCAAATAGGGGAAGACGGTCCCCCGAGTACATAATGCAACAGAGAAATACAGAGCAAAAAGCAGCTGAACAATACTTGATACAGGTATATTCGCAACTGTGAGTCTGCCTTCCATCAATCACAATGATTCGAGGCACGGATAAAGTACTGTACCAAGATCCAGGGTCACACAAACCCCCAGGTCCCTCCGGCATAATCCATCCAGAGGGGGGTGTGGGGCCGTCATTCCCAATTTTCCACTCTTTCCAAAAGAGAGAGGGGGTGGAGGGGGTGAGAGATAGGGGAGGTAGGCAGAAAAGAGAAGGGTTGAAAGATCAGAAAAGGAGAAGAGGGGACGAGACACGATGGCAGCCACTGTCCAAGGGGCCAGTCAAGGAAAGCTCAGAGCACTAAGGCGATAGCAGGCGACATCCTTCCAGCGAGAATATAAAGGTATTCCAGATGTCTCAGGCTTGTTTAAAAAATTCTTGTATACCTTGTGATGTGAGGATCAAGTCCTCCATTTTTTTTAATGTCCTCTATTTTCCTAAGCCAGTGGGTAATGAAAGGGGGGGAACATTTTTTCCAATAGAGAGGGATGCAGGATTTCGCCGCATTTATCACATGCCGTAAAATAGATTTTTTTGTACTTCTTAAAGGGGAGGGCCACCCTGAAAAACAAAAAAATGTTAAAAATTACAAAAAATCTAAAAAAAAAAAAATGAAAAAATTTTTTTTTTTTTACTTACCAGAAATGCCTGTTGCTAGGCACTTTCTCCTAATCTTCCTCTTCCTCCTCCGCGGAGATCTTCTGTCTTCTGTCTTAGTCGCGGCGTCTTCTGGGTAATGAGTCGCGCTGTGTTCTGGGAACTGTGTGTTCCAGAACACAGCGCGTCCCATTCAGAAAGCGCTGCGGGACTCGCGCATGCGCAGTAGCTGCGGGACTCGCGCATGCGCAGTAGGAAACGGGCAGTGAAGCCATAAGGCTCCGCTGCCTGTTTCCCTTACAAGGGATGGCGGCGCCGGGACCCGAGAGCCGAGGGACGGGTCGGCCTCGGGCGGCCGACATCGCGGGCGCCCTGGACAGGTGAGTGTGTTTATTAAGTCAGCAGCTGCAGTGTTTGCAGCTGCTGACTTTTTTTTTTTTTTTTTTTTTTTTTTTTATAACCGGCCCTCCACTTTAATGGGAATCTGTGAATGGTGCAAGAGAAAGAATGCAGCCTCTTCCTGGATGGAGAAGTCTGTGAATTTTTGTGTTATGCATCGGATCTCTGTCCAGAAGTCCACCAAGCTGAGGCAGGACCAAAAAATGTGCAGCAACGTGCCCTCTTCTTCTCCACACCTCCAGCATATGTTCGAAACATTTCTGCAGCTTTGATGGTGTCAAATACCACCTGGTGAGAAGTTTAAAATTCGTCTCCTGTATCTTCGTGCACAGCGACATTTTGAGAGCCAAAGTGATAATGCGTTGTCTCTGTGCTGGGGAAAATTAGCAATTAAGGTCCTTTTCCCAGTTGGACAGACAGGTTAAGTGTGGGTAATCTGTTTGAGAGAGAATGTGGGCCAAAGGGCCTTCGCTCCTGCATAGAGTCTCAAACTCCGACTGAGGGCGGGCGAACGTTTGAGGATTGGGGATGGAATGGAGAAAATGATGTAGTTGCGCCGCTCTCCAAAAAGGCAGTTGGAAAAGCCCTGTCGGATCTGTTAGGGTTGAGAAAGAAGGCCATTTTCCATCAATGACGAATTTAGACGCATTGTCTAGGTTGGAATTTCTAAGTGGGTCCCCAGTTCAAAGGTTGGATGGCCACGTATAGGGAATAGGGGGGAAGTCAAAGACGTGAGTGTGTTTTGGGTAGCGATCAGGTGACTGACTTTCAACTAAGCCCCTATAGTGGGATGTGACATAAATTCTGTGGGGGAATACTTATAGCACCACATGGCGCTTCTTAGCGGAATTCGGGAGTGAGCTTAGAAAGTTTGTTTCGATTCCAGTCCAATACATGCCCCAGATGGGAGGCCAGGTAGTAGCGTCGCAAGTTAGGGAGAACAAACCCTCCCTGTTGTTTAGACAATGTCAGCTGTGACCGCTTAAGTCTGGGATTTTTGTGGGCCCAGTTAAAATGAGTGAGCAAGGATTGAGCTTGCTTAAAAAACAGGACTGGAATCTGGATCGGGAGAGCTTGGAAAAGATAAGTAAATTTAGGGAGTATGTTCATTTTAATGAGATTGCATCTGCTGAACCAGGAATGGAGGCCAGAATGCCACCCGTGAAGCAAACTGCGGATCTTAGTGACAAGGGGTGGGGGGAAGTTCAACATAAACGTACGCGCGATGTCCGGTGGAATGTAAGTACGTGAGTATATCTTACTTATCCATGCCAGCATCCGTTCACTCAGACCTATATGGCGAAGGACCGAGAACATTAATGTCCATTTGACCCGATCAAAAGCCTTCTCGGCATCAGTACTCATGAAAAGACAAGGGGTCCCAGATGACTTTGCTTTACGGATCAGGGTAAGCACCTTAGTGGTGTTGTCCCTATCTTCCCTGGTGGGAATAAAACCTAACTGGTCAATATGTATAAGGGACTACAAGTAATGTGCCAATCACGTGGCGAGGAGTTAGAGAATAGTTTTAGGACCGAATTTTGGAGGGAAATGGGTCTGTAGCTCCCACATAGGCCTGGGTCCTTGCCCTCCTTAGTTATCAACGAGATGTGGGCTCTAAGGGTATCCTCAGGAAAATAAATTCACCAAGCGCAGGCCGACAATAGGGAGGAAGGTCTTAAAGTATTGTGCGGTATATCCGTCAGGGCCCGGAGCCTTACCCACCTTCGGAGGTCCCACGGCCGTCTGGACTTCTTCCAGTGTGATCGGGTCCTCCAAGTACTCCCGTGATTCCGATGAGAGGGTTGGTAGACCAGAACCGGTTACATATCTGTCTATATTGTCCTGTCCAGACCCTGAATCGGGCAGGTTGTAGAGATCAGAGTAACATTTTTCAAAGACTTCGACTATTTGGGTTGGGGTAGAGGCCCTCTGGCCATTCTCATCTATCAACTGTGGTATGTAAGAGCCAAATTTCAACTCCTTTACCGACCTGGCTAAGATTTTTCTGCATGTGTCCTCTGATTCCTACGTCAGTTTACGACAAACCTGGAGTGCCGCTTTCGCTTTATAATGGAGTAGGACAGCAATATGGGTATGGAGTGTCCCCAATTCAATCTCTAAGGTCCGTAAGGGGGTATGTTTATGTTTCGCTTACACAGAGGCAAGTTCACGAAACAGATTAGCAAGCTGTTCCTTCCGTGTTCGTTTGATGCGCGCCCCGTGCCTGATAAGTACCCTGCGGAGTACTGACTTGTGAGCCTCCCAAATTATCCCCGGGTCACAGTCCTGCTTTAGTTTTCTTGGAAATAAAGGTCCAATTCCCTGGTCACATCTGCTAAAACTTACGGTATCTGGAGGAGGCTCTCATTAAGGTGCCAGAATAGAGACCTAGGTGAGGGGTAGGGAGCGAGGAGCAAGAGGCAGAAGTGTCAACCGATGGCGAAAGGGGACATTAAAGTCCCCACCTAATATCAATTGGCCCTCCCGAAAGTCACATAATCTGTGCAGGGTAGTTCTGAGGAACGTGTCTTGGTGATCATTGGGAGCGTACACAGTGGCAAATGTAAAAAGGCGCTCTCCAATGTGGCCCCTAGGAAAAAGATATTGGCCCCCAGGGTCCACCAGAGAATCCTGGAGAACCCAGGGGAGCCTGCTAGAGATCAGAATGGAGAGGAGGGGTTAGTAGAGTGGTAGACCTTAGGGAAGGATCTCGACCATAGAAAGGGGAGGCTAGTATTTTTTAAATGTGTTTCTTGTATAAAGGCCACATCAGTACAGGATGTGTTCAGTTCTCACAGGAGGATCCACCATTTTTCAGGGGAGTTCAGTCCCTTAACGTTTAGAGAGGTGACCTTGACTGAGTCTGCCATCGCTCCTCGGGGAGGGGGAGGGGGACATCAGAGAAAAGCAAAGAAAGTTGAACCAAGGTAGGTTTTGGGTAGGTAATGCATGGCGGGAACTAAGGGGGAGAAAGGAAGGGCAAATGGAAGGAAAGGTAAAGGGAAAAAGAGGCCGGGCACCTCAACCCCAGGGGGAGAGGGAAATTAAGGGTTGTCCGCACTCAACAGTACAGGAAGGGTATACTAAAACAGCACAATTATGCTATAGCGCTTACCAGATGTACACTGGGTTTAAAGCGCTGTCCTACTTGGGTTATTGGGTAGACAGGTCGGAGAGGGAGCCCCCGAATCCTAGTCCCCCCAGTCCCGGCAGTGGTAAATGTCACGTCTGATACCGGTATGCAAATAAAAGACAATCAGTAACATCAAAGAAACAAAAAACAATAGTATAACCAAAACAGAGGTAGAGCATATAACTGTCAGCACTGAGGGGTCTCCTCGGCTCGCCCTAAACATAGGCATGCACGAGGGAGCCCGTCACAGCAGAAAAGGCATCACAGAATGGGATCCACCACCCCCCGTCCCATACCCCTAAAGTACATGCAGTCCCCGGACAAATGCATTTCTCCCTTTGGCAGATTGTCCTCTCCTTACCCCCCTCTCCCCCGTCCACGCCCCGGGGGGAAAAGGGGCAGGGAAGGGGGGAAAGGGGGAGTGGAAGGGGGGAAAGGGGGAGTGGAAGGGGGAAAGGGGGAGGGAAGGGAGGGAAGGGAAGGGTGGGAAGGGGGGGGGAGGGAGGGGGGAAACAGGGGAGAGGGGACAAACATGCAGAAATGTCAAGTCCTTTAGCGCACTCCCACCAGCAAACACCCGGACCCCATAAATTTCAACTCCTCCCCTCCATGGTCACCACATCAAGATGAAAGAGGAGCAGCCCTGGTCGGTGCATGGAAAATCCGGCAGGCAAGGGGCTGGGGCCACCATCCCTCCATCCAACGGGAGACTTCACCTGAGCAGCAGTCCTGGGGCCCGCCAATTAGTGTCTCTCCTGCATCGCCATCGGGGGCTGTGTAGAGCATCCAGAGGGAGGCTGGGACCGCCCAAACAGTAAGGGGTAAATCCTCCAGGGGGGTCCAGAGTCACCCTGGAGGGAAGCAGTGTCTCGTACCAATAGGCTCAATAAATAAGTCATCCAGGGTCCCCGAAAGCTGCAGAAGGCAATGTCAGCAAAGAGTAGGTGGGAGTCAGAGGGGGGGACAAGGGGCGCATCCAGGGGGAGGGGACACATATGCGGGAATGTCAAGCCCTTCCAGTACAGCGCATTAGGTATCACTCAGACCCCCCAAAGTGCAACTCCCCCATCTAAGGTCAAGACTCCAGAAGGGAAGATGAGCCGCCCTGGTCTGTACATGAAAGAACCTGCTGCCAAGGGGTTGGGGCCATCATCCCTTCCTCCAATGGGAGATGGCACCGGAATGAAAGCCCCGTGTCCTGTCAAGTGGTGCCCCTCTGACAATGTCGTTGTGGTATATGTGGAGCATCCAGGGAGAGGCAGGGACCACCCAAAAAGTGAGGGGTAAAGCCTCCAAGGGGGATCGGTGTCAGACAGGAGGATAGCGGTGTCTTGTACAAGTTGGTTAATTAGACAAGTCATTCAGTGTGTTCCTGTGAGCAG
Organism: Lithobates pipiens; assembly: GCF_037356315.1. Lineage (NCBI taxonomy): Eukaryota > Metazoa > Chordata > Amphibia > Anura > Ranidae > Lithobates > Lithobates pipiens. The sequence continues at coordinate 171,486,237 of NW_027507791.1, read as the reverse complement.
CGGAAAGAAAGGTCGGTAAGGATTATGAATGGGTGGGGGCCAGGGAGTGCATAAAACTGCCACCAGATGACCGGGGCAGAGAGGGCAAGGGGATGAAACTCAGATCTGGTAGGTGGGGGCGGGGGTGAGGAGTGTCCCTCATATTACTCACGTTGGCCATACCTTGAAGCTGAGCGCTCTGCATACCCAGGACGTTCTTCTGTATAATCTAGCCTATCTGTATACATTAGCCTGTCTTTTGTACACATTAGTCGGTCCTCTGTATACACTAGTCTGTCTGTATACACTAGTGTATACAGATAAGCTAGATTATACAGAAGAACGTCCTGGGTATGCAGAGATGGAGGCTAGAGTGTATACAGACGGACTAGTGTATACAGAAGACCGGCTAGTTTATATAGGGAGGCTAATGTGTGCAAAAGACAGGCTAGTTTATACAAATAGGCTAGATTATAGAGAAGAACATCTTGGGTATGCAGAGAGAGAGGCTGGGTTACAAAGAGAGGCTGGTGTATGCAGACTTGCTAGTGTATACAGACGGACTAGTGTATAGAGAGGCTTGGGTATACAGAGAGCTAATGTATAAAGAGCAGCTAGTGTATACAAAAGACATCCAATGGTATACAGAGAGACTCGTGTATGCCGAAGACCGGCTAGTTTATACAGAGAGGCTAAAGTGTACAAAACACAGGCTAGATTATACAGAAGAACGTCCTGGGTATGCAGAGATGGAGGCTAGGGTATACAGAGAGAGAGACTGGGTTACACAGAGAGGCAGGAGTATGCAGACTTGCTAGTGTATACAGATGGACTAGTGTATACAGTAGACCGGCTAGTTTACACAGAGAGGCTAATCTGTACAAAAGACAGGCTAGTGTATACAGATAGGCTAGATTATACAGAAGAAGGTCCTGGTTTATGCAAGAGATGGAGGCTAGGGTATGCAGAGAGAGAGGCTTGGTTACACAGACTTGCTAGTGTATACAGAGGACCGGCTAGTTTATACAGAGAGTCTAATGTGTACAAAAGACAGGCAATTGTATACAGATAGGCTAGATTATACAGAAGAACGTCCTGGGTATGCAGAGATGTGGAGGCTAAGGTATACAGAGAGAGAGAGGCTAGAGTACGCATACTTGCTAGTGTATACAGATGGATTAGTGTATACAGAGGACCGGCTAGTTTATACAGAGAGGCTAATGTGTACAAAAGACAGGCTAGTGTATACAAATAGGCTAGATTATAGAGAAGAACGTCTTGGGTATGCAGAGATGGAGGCTGGGTTACACAGAGAGGCTAGTGTATGCAAGCTTGCTAGTGTATACAGACGGACTAGTGTATACAGTAGACCAGCTAGTTTATACAGGGAGGCTAATGTCTACAGAAGACCGGCTAGTGTATACACATAGGCTAGATTATAGAGAAGAACGTCCTGGGTATGCAGAGATGGAGGCTAAGGTATACAGAGAGAGAAGTTGAGTTACAAAGAGAGGCTAGTGTATGCAGACTTGCTAGTGTATACCGGTGGACTAGTGTATACAGAGAGGCTTGGGTATACAGAGAGCTAATGTATAAAGAGATGCTAGTGTATACAAAAGACAACCAATAGTAGACAGTGAGGCTCGTGTATACAGAAGACCGGCTACAGAGAAGCTAATTTGTACAAAAGACAGGCTAGTGTATACAGATAGGCTAGATTATACAGAGGAAGGTCCTGGGTATGCAGAGATGTAGGCTAGGGAATCCAGAGAGAGACTGTGTTACACAGAGAGGCTAGAGTATGCAGAAGACCGGCTATTTTTTTTACAGATAGACTTGTGTATACAGAAGACAGTCTGGGGAATTCAGTGAGGCTAGTGTATGCAGAGAGGCTGGGACACCGAGACTATTGTAAAAAGAAGGCAGGCTAGTGTATATAGATTACGGGCACCTGTATACAGAAGACAGAGAGGCTAGTCTATATTGAGTGGCTAGTGTACACAGAGAGATTCATGTATACAGAAAAGCTAGCGTGTAAAGAAAACAGGACTTTATTTTTTGCTAATGCAACTACTTCTGAAACATGTAAAATGCTTTTTTCATATTTTGGTGCTGTTACAAAGTGGTGTGTTGTCAGTGGTGATATCAATGTGACAGTTAATGTGGAGAACTACAACTATTCAAAATAGAGCAAAAGAGTGCTAAAGTTTATTTTGTTAAGTCATTGACTGATAGACGTTGAGTAATTGGCCATTATTGGTTTGGCAGTACATGGTTTATTTTGATGTAAGATAGTTTTATTCTCTACTTATAGCCGAGTTTTACACGACTTTATTATTAGCATTATTCGCATTATTCATATATATTATGCAGAGTGTAAGTATTGCAGTGAGACGATATTGCTTTTAAAAGATTTGTATTATTATACATAGCATTGTTAGCAGACCAATAGGACAATTTACATGGCTTAATATTGCAGAGCGTAATTTATCAGGAAAGAGATCCAAAGCGTTAGTTGCAGTAGTTTCATAAAACTGAGAAATCGTTGCATTACTCTAAATTTAAAAGTTGTTCCGGTAGCACTGAAAAGACGATATTAGATGAGTGATCTACACATTTCGTTTACTATTTCACTATACCGGCTAAATGTTAATATGTTAATATGTGCTGCGTGTAAGGTAGAAATTAGATGGTTTAGTGTGAGCTGGTTTACCAGGATTTAGAGATAGTAATCTGTTTATACTAGTAATAAATATAGCAAAATAACTATAACGAGTTTAAGTGGAAATACGTGAAATAACAGCAACAACGTGTGTAGGTTTTTATCAATCAAGTTAATTACGTGTCAGCAGCTAAATATTCTGCAATAGCAGAGATTAAGTATTGCAGTCGAAATGAGATCGGAAGCGATAGTTGCAGTAGCTCCAAAAAAACTGAGAAATCATTTCATTACTCTAAATGTAAAAGTTACCCCGAGCAATTAAACTGTTCACGGTAGCATTGCATTACTCTTAATATGTGCAGCGTGTAAAGAAGCAATAAGATGGTTTTGTATTATCCTAAAATTAGCAGTATACGTAATAAAGGTGAGTAGGTAACCTGGATTTAGACATAGCAAACTCTATAATCTAATTTAGCAAAATTAGAAAGGATAATATTGAGACAGTATATACAGGTCGAGTTTAACTGGAAATACACAAAATATCTAGCTTACCTTTACATTGTTCAATAGAGCATTGCAAAGTAATACCAAGGCAGAATGTCGGAATAGCAATTAGATGAGATGATTGCTGTAATCATGAAATATCAGCAACGCCTAGGTTTCTATCGGATGAGAAAGTATAATAACTGGCAAAGTATGACATGGGATACAGTATGACAAAGAGACAAATTGCATTAGAGATGTGAGATGGACATGAAATGTCAATCCCCATTGGTTACTTACATGTAAACGCGGCTACATACAGCAAAGTGTGAGCTAAGCAGCTAAAGGGTATTTAAGAGTAAATTGACGTAGCTTGAAAATTCCAACGTGTAAATCGTTCCATTAATTATGTTACGCACGAAGACGGCTTACACTGACTGTTTTCCGTTTCCACTGGTCATCGGCATAATGTTTCAGTAACCATGAACATTAATAGTGATAGACAGCTTACATTAGGATGTATGCATGATGTGAATGTAAAATGAATGTAAAATAGTTGCATTATGTGTTATTAATGTAATCAAACTGTATTCCTATGCTTTGCTACTGCAACCACTTCTCAATCAAGTAAACCGTCCCACTGCTTTTCTCACATTTTGCCGCTGTTAAAAAATGTGTTGCAAGTGTTATGTGTTACAAATGGTTATCAGTGTGACAGTTAATGTGGAGAAGAAGTAATACACAAAATAGAGTCAGAAAGAGAATCCTATTGCATAGAGGTAGCGAGAGATGGTTGCATTAATTTTAATGTGCAGTGTGTAAAAGGTTTTAAAAAGATGGTTTTGTGTGACTTTTGCTTTAACGTAAAATTAGCTGTAGACATTATAACTTGTTACAATGATTTAGAGATAGTAATCTCTATAAAATAATAATAATAAGTATAGCAAAACAAATTACGAAAATTTTGAGGCAGTATGTATAGGTCGAGATATAGTGAATACACAAAAGGGATCAAGGGATAGTAGCAAAGTCAAGGGATAAATGCAAAGGTACTCTATTTAACAGTAAATTGACGTAGCTTGCAAATTCAAACGTGTAAATCGTTCCATTAATTTTGCTGCGCACGAAGACGGCTTTCACTGACTGTTTTCCGTTTCCACTGGAAAGAGAATCCTATTGCATAGAGGTAGCGAGAGATGGTTGCATTACTCTTAATGTGTAAAGGTTTTAAAAAGATGGTTTTGTGTGAATTTTGCTTTAACGTAAAATTAGCTGTAGACATTATAACTATGGTTAGGTTTACAATGATTTAGAGTTAGTAATCTCTATAATATAATAATAAGTATAGCAAAACAAATTAGGAAAATATTGAGGCATTATATATAGGTCGAGATAAAGTGAATACACAAAAGGGATCAAGGGATAGTTGCAAAGTCAAGGGATAAATGCAAAGGCACTCTATTTAACAGTAAATTGACGTAGCTTGCAAATTCCAACGTGTAAATCGTTCCACTAATTTTGTTACGCACGAAGACGGCTTACACTGACTGTTTTCCGTTTCCACTGGAAAGAGAATCCTATTGCATAGAGGTAGCGAGAGATGGTTGCATATGGCAGAAAGACGGCTTATACTGCTTTTCTCACATTTTGCTGCGGTAAAAAGAAATGTTTTGTCACTGTGTTTTAACTGTGACAGATAAGGTGGAGAAAAAGAAGTAATACAGAAAATAGAGTCAAACAGTGGAAACGTTTATTTGTCATGACAGCTGATACTGGTTGAGCAATAAAACTGTTTTATTAAGATGTAAGACTAGTTTTATTCTCTACATATAGGCTTTTCAAAGAGTTGTATAATATAGGCGACCAATAGGACATTTAAATGGCTTAATATTGTAGGGAGGAAGTATCGCTGTTCAAAGGTAAGAGATTGAAAGCTTAGCTTGAAAATGGCCGAGAAATAGTTGCGTTAGTCTAAATTTAAAGGATATGCCGGTACCAATGAGAAAGCTTATATTAGACTAGTTGATCTTTGCATTACACAATCCTATTATTATTATTATTATTATTAAGATCATAGTGCAGAGAGATACTCAGTTAATGTCAGAGATACTCGGTCAATGTTAGAAAAGCAATAAAACTGTTTACATCGTTAGAGAGCGATAGTTACATTACTCTTAGTATGTGCAGCATGTCTGGTAGCAAATGGATGGTTTTGTGAACATTTTGCATTAAGGTACAATTAGAGGTAGAACTCATGGAAGTGAATAGATTTAAGCGGATTTTGAGATAGTACTCTCCATTTCTAATAAGAAATAAAGAAAAATAAGTCAGGATGGTGTGTCAGGACTGTCACATAATCACAGTCCCGGTACAAATATGCAAAATAGAGCAAAAGAGTACATGGTTTATTTTGATGTATGATAGTTTTATTGCATGCTTGATGTGGATGATTAAAATCGTGTAGTGATCTATATTTAGCATAAGAATGAAAAGGCATAACATGGCAATGAGACAAACTCCATTAGAGATGTGAGCTAGATGAAATGATGAAATGTCTCTGTATAGCCCAGATTGTCTTCTGTTATCACTTAGCCTACCCTCTAAATTCTCTAGCCTCTCTATATACACCAGCATGTTTACACTAGCCGGTCTTCTGCATACAATAGCCGGTCTTCGATATACACTAGCCTATGTTCTGAATACACTAGCCCGTCTTCTGTCTTCTGTATGCCCTAGCCTGTCTTCTGTATACATTAGTCTCTCTGTATAAACTAGCATCTCTGTATACCCCAAACTGTCTTCTATAAAAACTTGTCTCTCTTTATAGCCTGTCTAGCCTTTCTTCTGTACACACTAGCTTCTCTGTATACACTAACCAGGCTTCTATATACAATAGCTTCACTCTATGCACTAGCCTCTCTGTATAATCTAGCCTCTCTATATACCCTAGGTAGTGTTCTGCATCTCCGTAGTGGTAGCCTCTCCGTAGAAGCCAGCCTTTATTCTGTATTCACTAGCCTTTCTTCTGTATGCTGTAGTCTTCTATATATACTAGCTTCTCTGTACACCCTTGCATCTCTGTAATACACTAAACCCTCTGTATACCACAGCTTGTCTTCTGTATACACTAGACTGTAAACACTAGATAGAATACACCAGCCTGTCTTCTGTACCCACTAGAATCTCTGTATACACTACCCAGTCTTCTGTATACACTGTCAGCTTGGATGTATACCCAAGCCTGTCTTCTGTATACACTCGTTTCTCTATATGCACTGTCCTTTCTGTATACTCTCGACCCTCTCTATACATTAACCTCTCTATATACACTAACATCTTTGTATATACTAGCCTCTCTTTAAATTAGCCTCTCTGTGTACCCCAGCCTCACTGTTTACTCTAGCATCTCTGTATACTCAAGCCTACACGAGTCTTCTGTATTCTGTATTAACTAGCCTTTCTTCTGTATGCTGTAGTCTTCTATATATACCAGCTTCTCTGTACACCCTTGCATCTCTGTAAACACTGTGTAAACTAGCCAGTCTTATGTATACACTCGCCGACTGTATACACTAGACTCTCTGAATACACTAAGCTCTATGTCTTCTGTATACACTAGACTGTAAAAACTAGCTAGAATACACCAGCCTGTCTTCTGTACCCACTAGACTCTCTGTATACACTACCCAGTCTTCTGTATAGAATGTCAGCTTTCATGTATACCCTTTCTGTATACACTAGCTTCTCTATATGCACTGTCCTTTCTGTATACACTCGACTCTCTCTATACACTAACCTCTCTATATACACTAACATCTTTGTATTTGTCTTTAAACTAGCCTCTCTGTGTACCCCAGCCTCACTGTTTACTCTAGCATCTCTGTATACTCAAGCCTATCTACATACACGAAACCTGTATTCTGTATTCACTAGCCTTTCTTCTGTATGCTGTAGTCTTCTATATATACCAGCTTCTCTGTACACCCTAGCACTGTAACAGTATTACAGAAACAGAACACCAGCAATAAGGTGTATACTGTGCAGGAGGCACACAACACCGACTCTAACTTCTGCACTGCAGATGCATGTATTGCAGAAATTGAACACCAGTAATAAAGGGTAGCTTCAGGTGTGTACTGTGCAGGAGGCACATAACACCCACTGTAACAGTGCTAGGTTCCCAAGCAGTAAAGACACTGTCCCTGCCTATCGTCCTCTTTCCCTGACCACCGCAACACACTATACAAGGCCGCCGTGCTGGCGGCCTTATATAGTGTGGGGTGTGTACTAAACCCCCCGAGCTATAATTGGCCACAGGAATCCTGCCTGTGGTGAATTGTGGCTCTCCTCACACAGGATGTCACATCTGTTCTTATTATATAGAACCTATTATGCTCCTCGTAAACTTTTTCAGTTTGGCCGAACGGCCGGACGCAAGTTGCCCCCGGTGCGGGAACATGAGGGGAGACATGATGCACATGTTTTGGAGAGGCCCAAAATTGATCCGCTACTGGACAGAGGTGACAGGAACCATTGATCGGGTGGTTGGAACCTCCACCAGGATGGAGGCGAAGTATTGTCTCCTGGGATTAGTTGAAGGAGTTGGAAACCCGGGAAGTAGCCAGATGGCAGTTCTGAGATGCCTATTTCAGGCAAGGAAACTGATTGCCCAACCCTGCTTAGCCTCCAATGTTGGCAATGACTTGGTTTTTTTCGCTTGTTTCCCAAGATGACCATGTTGGCGTTTGTCAAGATGGTTGAGAGTGCCCGAAGAGATCGCCTATGGCCCCATCACCTTGAAAGTGCCTGATCTTGTCTGATCTCGGAGGCTAAGCATTGTCGGGCCTGATTAGTAACTGGATGGGAGACCAACTGGGAATACCAGGTGCCGTAGGATTCTTTTTATGTTGTTGGCGTTGACATGTTTTTTTTTTTCCGCTTGTTTCCCAAGGTGATCATCTTGGCATTTGTCAAGAGGGCTGAGAGTGCCCAAAGAAATCTCCTACGGCCACATTCCCCTGAAAGCGCCCGATCTCATCTGATCTCAGAGGCTAAGCAGGGTCCGTAGGAATCTTTTTATATTGTTGGCTTTGACCTGTTTTTCTTTCGCTTGTTTCCCAAGGTGACCATTTTAGCATCAGTCAAGAGTTTTGAGTATGTCCCAAAGCGTTCGCCTGAGGTCACATCACCCTGAAAGCGCCCGATCTCAGAGGCTAAGCAGGGTCTGGGTCAGATGGGAGACCGCCAGGGTCTATGTTGTTGGCGTTGACCTTTTTTTTTTCACTTGTTTCCCAAGATAACCATCTTGGTATTTGTCAAGAGGGTTGAGAGTGTCTAAATAGAACACCTATGGCCACATCACCCTGAAAGCGCACAATCTCATCTGATCTCGGAGGCCTAGCAGTGTACGGCCTGGTTAATACCTGTATGGGAGACCATCTGTGAATACCAGCTGCCGTAGGCTTCTTTTTATGTTGTTGGCGTTTACCTGTTTATTTTCGCTTGTTTCCCAAGGTGACCATCTTGGCGTTTAACAAGAGGGTTGAAAGTGCCCAAAGAGATCATCTACGGCCCCATCACCCTGAAAGCGCCCAATCTCATCTGATCTCAGAGGCTAAACAGTGTCGGGCCTGGTTAGTACCAGGATGGGAGACCGCCTGGAAATACCAGGTGCCATAGGCTACTTTTTTTGTTGTTGGCTTTGAACTGTTTTTTTCGCTTGTTTCTCAAGGCGACCATCTTGGCGTTTGTCAAGAGGGTTGGGCGTGTCTTGAAGAGAACGCTTACGGCCACATCACCCTGAAAGCACCCGATCTCGTCTGATTTCAGAGGCTTAGCAGCATCAGGCCTGGTTAGTACCTGAATGGGAGACTGCCTGGGAAGACCAGGTGACATAGAAGGATCTGGCCTGGTTAGTGTCTTGATTGGGAGATCGCCTGGGAATTCCGGATGCCGTAGGCTTCTTTTTATGTTGTTGGCTTTGACCTGTTTTTTTTCCCTTGTTTCCCAAGGTGACCATCTTGGCATTTGTCAAGAGGGTTGAGAGTGCACAAAGAAATTGCCTACGGGCACAACACCCTGAAAGCGCCCAATCTCGTTTGGTCTCAGAGGCTAAGCAGGGTTGGGCCTGGTTTGTACCTGGATGGGAGACCGCCTGGGTTTTCCAGATGCCGCAGGCTTCTTTTTATGTTGTTGGCGTTGACTTGTTTTTTTTGTTTGTTTCCCAAGGTGACCATCTTGGCGTTTGTCAAGAGGGTTGAGCGTGCATTTGATCTCAGAGGCTAAGCAGGGTTGGGACATGGTTAGTACATGGATGGGAGACCGCCTGGGATTTCTCGATGCCATAGGCTTTAGTTTTAAGTTGTTGACATTGACTTATTTTTTTAATTTTTATTATTCTTTTATTAAGTAGAACAACATAAATATAACAGTCAACCATACAGCATGAGCCAGGGTCACAATTACATGCTAACAAAAAATAGGCAGCCAAATAACTCTGGGTTCTCAGAGGGGAGTCCTACAGTTTCATGCAAAAAATAGAGAAACCCCACCTCCGACATGTAGTACAGTATAACTAGTGCAACTCCGTTCGGACAAATGTAATCATGGAGAACAACTGGGACCACAGCGAGCCAGCTTATCATGACCTACGTGAACCAGAGTAAAATATGAGCCGGTCATGTCCAGAACCCTGGGGTTCTTCTGGGTCCCGAAGGCTAGTAAGGAGACAAGGCATAGTCAAAAGGGAGGACGGGGGAAGAAGAGAGTGCAAAGACGGAGAGAGAGGAGGTGGGGGGATGGCGGCGGGGAAAAAAAAGAAAAATAAAGACAAAAAGGGAGGGGGGGAATGCCACCCAGGGAAGACATCGCCTACGTAGGTAAACGTTAGATGTTCAGTCGTTTTCTGGGACGGAGGCACTGCTCACCTCCCGAATGTAGTCTCGCGTAACAGTAAAATACCTCCAGGGCCTCCATGTAACACTAAATGCCTCTTCAGTGTTGTGAAGGGTGGCGGTCAATTCTTCCATCCGGAGAATATGATTGACTTTGGAATACCACAGCACCTTGGATGGGGGCTGAGGCTGCCTCCACAGTGCGGGAATGCAGGCCCGGGCGGCATTCAGGAGGTGCATCGTGAGGGTTTTTTTGTATTTTCGAACAGGCTGTTCGGTCAAGTGTAGAAGGCACACTACTGGGAACCCAAAAGTTCCTCAAGGTCGGGCATGCCCATGGGACACCTTGGGGACCAAGGTGTCCCATGGTCCCCATATCTGAATTTCACCTCCAACAAACATCCGGGATCGATCTATCCATTTTATTCAGAAGGTATGGGACTCTATACCAGCGTGAGACTATCTTGTATCGTGATATTGGTTTGCGATGGAAGCTTTATGTACTAAGGTCAGGATCTTCCCTATCTGTTGTGGGGTAAATGTGATGCCAAAGTCCCTCTCCCATTTGTGGATAAATGGTGGGGGTTGACTCCTCCTCCTGACTACTCAATAGGTTGTACAGGAGGGAGAGGGTGTGTCGCACAGGTTCCCTTTTGTGACAGATGGATTCATAGGGTGTCAGGTCTCTAGGAGTGTAGGGGGCCCTTTGTATGGCCAGAAGAAAGTGACGAAGTTGATAAGCACTAAACAAGTCAAGCAGAGGGTCAGAAAGCTCGGCGACAGTTTGCGTGGTCGGGAGCCCTCCCGTGGGCCACATCTCTCCCAGACGCTGTTTCCCCACCACTGTCAACTGTCGCAGTTTCTTGTTGGTAAATCCCGGTGGGAAGTCTGGATTACCTATAACCGGAGTCATTGGTGATGGCAGGAGAGCAATGTGTGTGCAGCGGAACAACCTCCGCACAACAGCCAACGTAGCTCCCACTACGGGGTGACCTCTGAGGTCTTTTGGTAGGGAGGACAGGAGCCACGGGGAGGTCAATAGGGGAATGGATCCATCCTCAATCTCCATCTCCACCCCCTGCTTGTGTGGGCCATTACAATGCCAATCAACGACTCTCGCTAGCAGAGTCACTCTGTAGTATTGTCTGAGATCTGGGAGACCCAGACCCCCCTTGTCCTTTGGTCTGGCAAGCAATTGCAAATGGGCTTTGGGCAGTTTGCGCGCCCAAATAAAGTCCCGGAGCAGCAGCTGCAGTTGTCTGAAAAAAATTGGGGGTAACCGGATCGGTAATGTCTGGAACATGTATAAGATCCGAGGGAGGGCCATCATTTTGAATGCATTACAGCGCCCGAACCAGGTCAGTGTTAAAGCATGCCAGTTTCCCAAATCAGATTTCAGTCTATCCAGGAGAGGGACAAAATTAAGCAGGTACAATTGCGCTAAATCCGCTGCGATGTCAACGCCCAGTTAACGTATAGATTTTTCAGCCCAGTAGAATGGAAAAGAGGAGCGGAGCCTCTTGGCCTCACCATCCGGAACCGATATATTCAATACATATAGGCTGCCGTGTCGCTGTAGAGACGCAAGTATTTTGGGAAGCAAAATGTGTGGATTGGAGACGGAAAAAATTAGATCGTCAGCGTACGCCGCAATTTTGTGGTGTGCCGAGGGTTTGGATATGCCAGTAATATTCGGGTCATTCCAAACGTGACACATAAGTGGTTCCAGTGTCAGAATTAAAATTAGGGGAGACAGAGGGCACCCCTGCCTCGTCCCATTAGTGATGGGGAAAGAGTCCGAGCACCACTCGGTCACCCGTACCGCTGCCGATGGCGTGGAGTAAAGCGACATTTCCCAGCTCATCATGTTGGGGCCAAGACCTATATGTTCCAGGGTGGCCTGCATAAAGTGCCAGGCCACCCTGTCAAAGGCCTTCTCCGCGTCCGTTGACAACATAAGCAAGGGCCTTCCCTGTACATGCGCTGCATGGATTAAATTGAGGACTCGGGCCGTATTGTCTCTAGCTTCCGACTTATTTTTATTTTTTTGCTTGTTTCCCAAGGTGACCATCTTGGCGTTTGTCAAGAGGGTTGAAAGTGCCTGAAGAGATTGCCTACGGGCACATCACCCTGAAAGCACCCGATCTCGTTTGATGTTGGAGGCTAATAGAGTCGGGCCTTGTTAGTACCTGGATTGGAGAACGCCTGGGAATACCAGGTGTCGTAGACTTCTTTTTATGTTGTTGGCGTTGACCTGTTTTTTTTTCGCTTATTTCCCAAAGTGACCATCTTGGTGTTTGTCAAGAGGGTTGAGAGTGCCTGAAGAGATTGCCTATGGCCACATCACTCTGAAAGCACCCAATCTCGTCTGATCTTGGAGGCTAAGAAGAGTCGGGCCTGGTTAGTACCTGGATGGGAGACCACCTGGGATTACCAGTTATTGTAGGCTTCTTTTTATGTTGTTGGCGTTGATTCGTTTTCTTTTTTTTGCTTGTTTCCCAAGGTGACCATCTTGGCATTTGTCAAGAGGGTTGAGAGTGCCCAAAGAGATCGCTTACAGCAGCATCACCCTGAAAGAGCCCTATCTCTTCTCTTTTCTGAGGCTAAGAAGGGTTGGGCCTAGTTAGTACCTGGATGGGAGATGGCGTTGGAATACCAGGTGCCGTATTCTTCTTTTTATGTTGTTGACATTGACCTGTTTTTTTTTCACTTGTTTCCCAAGGTGACCATCTTGGCATTTGTCAAGAGGGTTGAGAGTGCCCGAAGAGATCACCTATGGCCCCATCACCCTGAAAGCGCCCAATCTCGTCTGATCTCGGATGCTAAACAGTGTCGGGCCTGGTTAGTACCTGGATGGGAGACCGCCTGGGAATACCAGGTGCCATAGGCTTCTGTTTTTTTTGTTTTTTTATTTAGTAGTATGCGACATACAATGCAAAGGCAACTTCACAGAATGTGTGATACAAATAGTTACAAACAAACGATCATATTGCATGGATATCAGAGCCAATGGTAAGAAGTCCAAGGAGAATAGCACGTGTACAGCTTTGCGGTCATATCAAGATGAGATTAAAGCTCCATCTCGTTGGGATCCTCTATCACTTAAAATAGTATTGATACTAGCCCTGCTACCCTCGAAGAGTTTAGATATCCATAGATAGGGGAAGAGTATTGTGTAGTAGTCAAATGGGGTCGGAACATACCATTTTCTTTTCCCTTTTTTGAGTTAAGAAGGGAAATAGTAGAACTGAAAGGAGGGAGAAGGGGAAAGAGAAGATTGGGGAAGGAAATGGCAGAAAAGGTAAAGAAGGGGTAAGGGGGTGTCGTGGGTAGAGTGGATAGGGTGGGGTGGGTGGGGTCCCCTCCCAGGGAGCAAGAGACGCCCTCGGCTCACCAGCTCATCAGCTGTCCAACGTTTGGAACAGCGATCTCCAACGATCACCATGAGCTTACTATGTCTCACGGAGGTATTCTTCCGAAAAGCGAAACTGGGTCCAGTAGAACCATCTGTTCCCATGTTTTATCCCTCATTGTGGCAGTCAGGTCTTCCATTCGTTCAATATCATTTACCCTTGCGAACCACTGGGTCACCATTGGAGCAGATTGCTCTTTCCACTGACTTGGGATGCAGGCCCTAGCTGCATTGAGGAGATGTTTAAGTAAGGACTTATGATAACGCTTTCTCGACATAGGAGTTAGATTGAGAAGAACTGCTGCGGGATCATTGGCTAAGGAAATGTCTGTGAACTTGTGGATGAGTCTCAGGACAGGCTGCCAGAATGTTTGTAATTTAGGGCATTCCCAGAAAATGTGGAGAATGGTGCCAGTCTGTTGCCCACAGCGACAGCAGCGGTCAGATTGACCGGGGAATATTTTGGCCAACACCACCGGTGTACGATACCAGCGTGTGATCAGCTTAAATGAGATCTCCTGATATTTACTGCAGAGTGACGACTTATGGGCGAAAAAGAGTATTCTGTCCTTCTGTGGTTTGGAGAATGTAGTTTGTAAGTCCCTTTTCCATTTAGCTAGGAAGGGTGGATCCGTGGAGGATTGTGCGTCTGTCAGGATTTGGTAGGACCTAGAGAGGGAACCACGAATTGGGCCATCATCCAGGCAAAGTTCCTCGAAGGGGTGGAACTGTCTAGAGAAGAACGAATGGTTAGGTAGTGATCCGAGGAAATGGATTAGCTGTCTAGCTCTCCAGCTATTCAATGCAACAGGTACTTGCTCTAGCAGTATGGTCCCCATGGGAATCAAGCCCGTGGGTCCAAGAAATAGGGCTGCTCTCAGAAGCCCTTTCGGGGCTTGCCTGGTAAAAGCCTGGTCAGACAGGCCCGGAGGGAATCTAGGATGTCCAATAATTGGGGTCATAGGAGAAGGGAAGTTAGTCAGGTGGGAAAGGTGAAAAAAACTATCCATCTCGGCGAGCGAGGGGCCAATTAACGGGTGAGTAGTCACACAGGGCTCCAATGGCCTCCCCGCCCAAGGCATACCAGCCAGTGGAACCCGCGCCATCTCCTGCTCTAGCTTGACCCATAGCTTCAGTTCCCCATGCCGGTGTCTTATCACATATGGTCCCCCATTGGATAGTGTCCGCTGTGTACTGCGCATGCGCAGTACACAGCAACACAGATTCAGAAAATTGCCGAGCATGAACGGCGCCTGCGCACTGAGTCCAGGTTCTATCCCCACTATCCAAGTGGACATAGAGTAAGAATATAAAAGAGCCGAGCGCAGCGAGGCCGAGCCCGAAGCGTGGCGAGCAAAGCTCGCCTGCGAGGGACCCTCTAATATTCACAACCCTATGTCCGCTTGGATGGTGGGGCTACCACCTCCACTCACCGCGCAGGCGCCGTTCAGCTTCGGAGATTTTCCGAAGCTTCGTCTGCTCCATACTGCGCATGCGCAGTACGGCGCGGACACTATATCATGGCCGGACAGTATATGGCAGAACACCGGCACCAGTCAACCACCGGTGTCATGTGCGTCGCTGTGTAATATAGAGCAGGGTCCGGGAAGCCAATACCTCCCCGCAATTTCGGTCACTATAGCATTGCCCTACCAATACGCATATGTTTTCCGCGCCAGAGGAACTTGATAAAGATTGAGCGAACCGCATGAAAGAAAGTCTGGGGTATTTTGATAGGTAAGGCTTGTAGTAGATACAGAAGTCGTGGCCTCGCGTTCATCTTCAACACATTACAGCGTCCGAACCATGACAGAGCTAGTGGGTCCCATCTTTTAAGGTCCGCTGTAAGCCCATAGGCTTCTTTTTATGTTGTTTTTTGCTTGTTTCTCAAGGCGACCATCTTGGCATTTGTCAAGAGGGTTGGGCGTGTCTTGAAGAGAACGCTTACGGCCACATCAACCTGAAAGCACCCGATGCCGTCTGATTTCAGAGGCTAAGCAGCGTCAGGCCTGGTTAGTACCTGGATGGGAGACTCCCTGGGAAGACCAGGTGCCATAGAAGAATCTGGTCTGGTTAGTGTCTTTTTTTTTTTTAATTCTTTATTTACGGATTGCAGGTAATACAGAGACAAACTGTAAAAGACATAGATCCCTCAGTTTTCCAGGTTAACAAAAATACATAGTTAATACTTCGTGGGGGACCGGGGGAAACCTAACAACTTATGTCAGCAGCAGCCCCAGCCGTGGCTAGGCCACCACATTATCCCACTCTAATGATCTGGCACCCCAGTGTCTACTTATAAACCAGGGCAGTCCGCGGGGCGATCCCCCTCAAGGCCCAGACTGAGGGGCCTCTAACATCGGTCACCTTCATTCTATTGGTCAAAGAGCTCAGCCGGGACCACCCCGAGGGCCGCCAACCCCTGGCTGGGAAATCGAGGGAACAAAACGAAAAGATCCTTGCAATCACCATGTATTTTAATTATACTTGGGAGTTAGGGGGTAGGGAAAGAGGGGGGAGCAAATGGGCAGGAGAAGGGGATGGGGGGCTCCAAGACAACCAACGACAACCAACGAGCAGTGTGCTCTTCCTCCCTGTCGCCTAACGCTGATGTGAGCTGTTCCATACGGTAGATGTCGCAAACTCTTGCAAACCAGTGAGACACCAGTGGAGCGGCCTGCTGTTTCCACATGCTAGGTATACATGCCCTGGCCCCACTCAGAAGATGTTTTAAGAGAGATTTATGGTACTTCTTGCTCGAGAGTGGAGTCAGATTGAGGAAGATCGCAGCTGGGTTGTTCTGGAGATCAATAGCCGTGAGGTCATAAATGATATTGAGAACCTGTCTCCAGAAATGGGCCAGTTGAGGGCATTCCCAAAAGATATGTAGTAACGTGCCGGCTTGTTCACCGCATCTCCAGCACAAAGGGCTGTGACCGGGAAACATAGCCGCCAGGACAGTGGGGGTCCTGTACCATCGGGTCAAAATTTTATAAGCTATTTCCTGGTATTTACTACATAGGGATGACTTGTGCGCAAAAAGAAGCGCGCGGTTCTTCTGGTCTGGCGAGAGCCGGACATGCAGGTCTCGCTCCCATTTTTCCACGAACACCAGGTTACCCTGGGAGAGTTGGTCCAGTAGGATGCGATATGACAGGGAAAGAGACCCTCGGGTCGGTCCCTCTCCTGAGCATACCTCCTCAAACGATGTTAGGGGTCTGCGGAATTCGCCACTGTTTGACAAAGATTTCAAGAAGTGGGAGAGTTGGGCAAGCTTCCACTGTCCCAGGGCCGTGGTTGCTAACGCCTCGTACATAGTGGAGACCGCTGTCCACATCCTAGGGCCAAGAAAAGAAGAGGCCCGCACAAGGTCCCGGTCAGGGTCGAGGCGGAAAGACTTTTCCGTCATGCCGGGTTCAAAGCGTGGGTGTCCAATAATAGGAGTCATGGGCGAAGGGAAACTGGGCACGCCCATCAGGGTAAAATATCTGTCTAGCTCTTGTAACATTGGCTCAATGAGTGGGTGTGCCTGCGTCGCTCCCGACCAGCCCGGTCCACTCCAGGGCAAACCTGGAAATGGTACGGATTCACGCTCCAGACGAACCCACAGCTTATCCTTCAGGTGTCTGCACCAGTCAACTACTCTGTTCATGTGCACCGCCGTATAGTACCATGCCGGATCTGGGAGGCCAATCCCTCCCTTGTCTTTTGATCTGAGCAGTAATGTTCGGCTGAGTCTTGGAGGCCTGCCCTGCCATACGTATCGAATAAAGATGGAGCGCATGGCTTTAAAAAATGATTGGGGGATTTTTATCGGTAAGGCTTGTAATAGGTACAAGAGTCTGGGCATTACATTCATTTTGAGCACATTGCATCTCCCAAACCAAGAGGTCGCCAACTTTGACCACCTCTCTAGATCTATGGCAAAATTTTTTAGAAGCGGCTGGAAATTCAATTGGAAAATCAGATGTGGGTCCGGGGGAACCTTGGTACCCAGATATTGTATAGCCCCAGTTGCCCAACGAAAGGGAAAATTAGTGCTTAGACTCGTCTGGGCGTTGGTAGACAGGGAGACGTTGAGTGCTTCCGATTTCTGTAAGTTAATTTTAAAATTTGACAGGGTGCCATATCGTCTTATTTCCGCTAAGAGATTCGGCAATGTAATGTGAGGCTCCGAGACATAGAACAAGAGGTCATCTGCAAAGGCTGCGACCTTATGGTGGTGTGAGGGGGTGTCCAGGCCCTTGATGTCTATGTTCTGCCTGATGTGGTGCAGCAAGGGTTCAAGCGATAGGACAAACAAAAGGGGGGACAACGGGCATCCCTGCCTCGTTCCATTGCCAATAGTGAAACGCGACGAGGCAAACCCATTGACCCTAACCATCGCCGTCGGTGACGAGTAAAGAGCTGTAACCCATGAAAGCATGGGGGGGTACACCCAAGCTTCGCAGGGTGGCTAGCAAAAAAGGCCAGCTCACCCTGTCAAACGCTTTTTCTGGGTCCACAGAGAGCAACATAATCGGTAGTTTAAGGCGTCTGGCGCGTTCTATAACATTGATTGTCCTGGTAGTGTTGTCTCGGGCTTCCCTGTTACGAATAAACCCCACCTGATCCAGAGGTATCAGGCGTTGGAGAATGGGTGCCAACCGCTCCGCCAGTATCTTAGTGAAGAGCTTAAGGTCGCTGTTTAATAAGGAGATGGGCCTGTAGTTCGCACAGAGAAGCGGATCCTTCTCCGGCTTGAGTATGACCGAGATGCTTGCCTGCAACAGCTCCGGTGGAAAGGTCTGGCCCTCCAATAGGGCGTTAAAAGCTGACACAAACGGCGTGGACAACAGGGAGAGGAAGGCCTTATAATAAGGGACCGTAAACCCATCTGGGCCTGGTGCCTTGCCCTTGGGTGAGTCTCTTAACGCTGCCGACAATTCCTCCGGGGAGATAGGTTGCGAGAGAAGCTCTATCTCTTCCTGTGTCAGCGACGGGAGGTTTGCCGAAGCTAGGTACTCGTCAATGGCCGCTGTGCCGGCCTGGAGGGCGTCTCCTGAGTCCCGGGGGTGCAAGTTATAAAGGGCTTCATAGAAAGATCGGAAACACTCCGCTATCTCCCGTGAATCATGAAGCTTGGCACCCGAAGGGGAGGTTATGGTTGGAATGAAGGACGCGTTGCGTTGGGCACGCAGGGAGTTCGCTAGGGACCTACTACACTTGTCTCCATATTCATAATACGTCCTGCGGACCCACATGAGTCTGGTTCTAGCCTGAAAGAGAGAGAAATCTCTGATTTGTTCTCTAAGATCTCTCACCTCTACCTCCAGCGCAGCAGTCGGCTGGGATTTGTGTCGTTGTTCACACGCATGCAACTTGGCAATAAGTTTGGAGAGAGCCTCAGTTTTGGCCACTTTGAGTCTATGACCATGTTTAATAAGAATGCCCCTAATGTAGCATTTATGAGCCGCCCATAACATGAGGGGGTTGGAAACAGAATCACGGTTATGATCAAAGTAACTTTCTAATTCCCTAAGCAGGTCTGCGTGGGTCTCAGGGTCCTTCAGGAGAGACTCGTTCAGTCTCCACCAGGACTGACCACGCGACTCCTGTTGTAGCTTCAGCATCAAAGAAATCGGGGCATGGTCAGACAGGGCTATGTGGCCTATCTGAGCGTCTGTGACCGCCGGGATAGCATTGTGGGTGACTAAAAACATATCTATACGTGAGTAAGAACCATGAGCGGTGAAAAAGAACGTATAGTCCCTATCCTGTGGGTGAAGCGTACGCCACACATCGATCAGTCGGTGGGAGTGTAGCAGGTCTCTTATGTGTGAACGCGTTCTCGCAGAAATCGCAGAGGTGCCCGATGATGAGTCTCTGCGGGGGTCCAAGGTGAGGTTAAAGTCCCCCCCAACGATCAAAGTACCCTCTGAGAATGCAGCCAGGGCATCCAAGCATGCTTCTAAGGCCGGCAGCTGGTCCACATTCGGCATGTATAGGTTGGCAAGAGTAAAAGTTTGCGAGTGGAGAGTTCCCTTAATGAAGAGATATCTCCCTTCACTATCGGCTTGGACAGCTAACAGGCGCCACGGCAAGTTTTTAGCAAGAACACACACTCCTCTCGATTTGGAAGTAGGGGACGTGCTGTGGTGGGCCAGGGGGAAGTGCTTACTATAAAGCCGTGGTATTTGGTCTGTCCTGAAATGGGTCTCCTGGAGGAAAACTATTTGGGGCTTCATCCGCCACAATTCTGTCAGGCAGCTGGACCTTTTTTCAGGTACATTCAGCCCTTTCACATTCCAGGAAACCAGCTTCAGGGCCATGACGGCAGTGGTACCCGGCCGGCGGTCCCCACCAGAGTCAGTAGTAGATATAGAGTTCAAGCACAGAGGAAGAGGAGGAGAAAAAGGAAAAGCAGTAACGAAGCGGAGAAGGTCCGGAGTTAGTAGGGAGGAGGAGGGTAGGAGGGGTGGGGATAGATCGGGGAATTGCTAAAGCTCCTATCGGAGAGAACCTGCCGGTTAGGGCAGAGGGGCCTAGTGGGGGAAGAGGTAAGGCACTGCAGAGGGAGGAACTCGTCGGTGCAGTACCCCTCCAGCATCCCATGGTCCATGCAGTCGCAATCGGGCGTGCACGGAGCTTCTTTGGCATCTTAACTACGACATCAAACGCATTATAGAACATCACTGCAGCAGGTATCGGGCAGTTAACAACAGTAGAACAGTGCATAATTAGACCAACATATTAAACTTTTCAACACAGAGTATAGATAACTTTATACCACCCAGGCACCCGCCCCTCCCCCCCCCCCAAAAAAAAAAATGGAAAAAAGGGGGGGGGGGAGGAGAGGGGGAGGGAGCGGGAACGCCGCCCAGGGGCACCCGGGGGGCACCACCAGGCAGTCCAAAAACACAAAGAGCGCCGAGACTAGGGCACCTGTAGATAAACAGTAACGAGAATGGTGAACAGTACCGCCAATAACTCAGGGCTTCGTCCAGGAAGCGCAGTGTCCAACTCTGTTCTTCCAATGTCCTTCCTCTCCCCTAGCGGGGGCGCTGGGAACAATGGCCCGTGGCATGGTAAACAACACAAAGCTGGATACTCCAGCTGTCTATGTTGGTAGAGAAAAAGAAAACAAAAAAAAAAGGGTATAACACAGGAATAACGGAAAATTACTGTACTCTCTCAGGGTTCACGATCTTGAGGGGCCTGCGATCTCTGACGTTGGGATCGACGGTGGCGTCTCACTCTCTGTGGCCTGGTTGAGGGGTTGTTCGTCGGGGCCACTGCTCCCTGGGGGACAACAGGAGCCAACCAGTCGGGGACCTGAACCGAGGGCAGGCCCAAAGCCTCCAGAAAGGACGGGACCTCCGAAGGGTGTCGTAGCGCAAGGGGCCTCCCATTTTTGCGCACTATAAGGTGAAATGGATGGCCCCACTTGTATGGAATCCTCCGTTCAGTTAGGTGTTCCAGAAGGGGTCGCAGACAGCGTCTCATCTGGAAGGTCTTGCGGGATACATCTGGCAGAAGGGTGACTTGGGCCCCGTCAAAATCAATGCTGCCTTTGCGCCACGACGCTTGCAGGACATCCTCCCTAACTGAGTAATTGTGGAGACAGCATAAAACGTCACGTGGCCGGTTCTCTGTGGGGCTCCTGGGGCCCAGGGTCCTGTGGACTCTATCAATGGCTATTACTGTGTCAGCAGCGCGGTCCAGACAGGCGTTAAATATAGCTGTAACTGTGGCTTTGAGGTCTGCCTGGCCAGTGGCTTCGGGCAAGTCTCTGATCCTGATGTTGCGTCTGCGGTTGCGATTCTCAAGGTCATCCACTAGGAGTTGCAACTGTGCCACTCTGTCAGCAAGGGTATCATGTGCGGCTTGCAGGCCAGAAACATCAGTGGTCAGGGAGGTCACATCCGATGCCAGGGTGGTCACCCGCTCGTTCGTAGCCGACACGTCACGTTTGACCCCTGCGATTTCATGTCGCAAGGTCGTTTCAATCCTGGCTGCCATACAGCTAAAGTCTGCTTTAGTGGGAAGGTTTTGGAGTAAAGCTAGGATGGCCTTGTCCCCCAATAATGCCGGTGCTGGTGGCAGCGGTGGGTCCCCCTGTGTGTCTGAGGCGAGAGCAGCCTGGCCATTCGGTCCTGGGATGAGGCTTCCACTGCGGGAGGGTCTCTGGGACAGTTGGGAGTTGTGAGGGAACCAGGGTGGCAGGCCGCTATGGTCCGGGCTGTCAAGCGAGGCCATGGACAGTGAGCGGGGGAGACACGGGGACAAGTCACTAGGCGGGGAGAACGGGGGCATGTCGTGTCCCTGCATAGCAGTCTTCTCACCTTCCCTCTGTGCCGCGTGTCCTGGAGCGCCGGAGGCCGCGGGCGCCATCTTGGCTGGATCCGGCGTGGAGGCCGGAGGCTGCAGCGGGACCAAGTACCTGTCCATGGCAGCAGCGGCGGACCCCGCTCGGCTGGCTGTGTTCCGCCGAAGCGCGGGGATGTCGGCGATGCCAAAATATGCGACCAGACTGTGGTAAAGGGGTGCGGAGGGGTCAGTCACGGATCGGGAGCTCCGGAAAAGAGTGTCCTCACTCCTTCATGCCTAGGCCACGCCCCCCTGGTTAGTGTCTTGATTGGGAGATCGCCTGGGAATACTGGATGCCGTAGGCTTCTTTTTATGTTGTTGGCTTTGACCTGTTTTTTTTAGCTTGTTTCCCAAGGTGACCATCTTGGCCTTTGTCAAGAGGCTTCAGAGTGCCCGAAGAGAGTGCCTACGGCCAAATCACCTATATAGTATCTTATATATAATAACTAAAAATATTATTTATTATTATAGATATAGATATATAGTATAGTGATTTGGTCGTAGGCACTCTCTTTGGGCACTCTGAAGCCTCTTGACAAAGGCCAAGATGGTCACCTTGGGAAGCAAGCTAAAAAAAACAGGTCAAAGCCAACAACATAAAAAGAAGCCTACGGCATCCAGTATTCCCAGGCGATCTCCCAATCAAGACACTAACCAGACCAGATCCTTCTATGGCACCTGGTCTTCCCAGGGAGTCTCCCATCCAGGTACTAACCAGGCCTGACGCTGCTTAGCCTCTGAAATCAGACGAGATCGGGTGCTTTCAGGTTGATGTGGCCGTAAGCGTTCTCCTCAAGACACGCCCAACCCTCTTGACAAACGCCAAGATGCTCACCTTGAGAAACAAGCAAAAAAAAACAGGTCAAAGCCAACAACATAAAAAGAAGCCTATGGGCTTACAGCGGACCTTAAAAGATGGGACCCACTAGCTCTGTCATGGTTCGGACGCTGTAATGTGTTGAAGATGAACGCGATGCCACGACTTCTGTATCTACTACAAGCCTTACCTATCAAAATACCCCAGACTTTCTTTCATGCGGTTCGCTCAATCTTTATCAAGTTCCTCTGGCGCGGAAAACATATGCGTATTGGTAGGGCAATGCTATTGCGACCGAAATTGCGGGGAGGTATTGGCCCCCGGACCCTGCTCTATATTACACAGCGACGCACATGACACCGGTGGTTGACTGGTGCCGGTGTTCTGCCATATACTGTCCGGCCATGATATAGTGTCCGCGCCGTACTGTGCATGCACAGTATGGAGCAGACGAAGCTTCGGAAAATCTCCGAAGCTGAACGGCGCCTGCGCGGTGAGTGGAGGTGGTAGCCCCACCATCCAAGCGGACATAGGGTTGTGAATATTAGAGGGCCCCTCGCAGGCGAGCTTCGCTCGCCACGCTTCGGGCTTGGCCTCGCTGCGCTCGGCTCTTTTATATTCTTACTCTATGTCCACTTGGATAGTGGGGATAGAACCTGGACTCAGTGCGCAGGCGCCGTTCATGCTCGGCAATTTTCGGAATCTGTGTTGAAACGCTACTGGGAGCCCAAAAGTTCCTCAAGGTCGGGCATGCCCAGAAAAGGTGTCCCATGGTCCCCATATCTGAATTTCACCTCCAACAAACATCCGGGATCGATCTATCCATTTTATTCAGAAGGTATGGGACTCTATACCAGCGTGAGACTATCTTGTATCTTGATATTGGTTTGCGATGGAAGCTTTATGTACTAAGGTCAGGATCTTCCCTATCTGTTGTGGGGTAAATGTGATGCCTAAGTCCCTCTCCCATTTGTGGATAAATGGTGGGGTCGACTCCTCCTCCTGACTACTCAATAGGTTGTACAGGAGGGAGAGGGTGTGTCGCACAGGTTCCCTTTTGTGACAGATGGATTTAT
Source organism: Lithobates pipiens (assembly GCF_037356315.1). NCBI lineage: Eukaryota > Metazoa > Chordata > Amphibia > Anura > Ranidae > Lithobates > Lithobates pipiens. The sequence goes on along the minus strand of NW_027507791.1, from coordinate 171,462,566 downwards.
AGGGTGTCAGGTCTCTAGGAGTGTAGGGGGCCCTTTGTATGGCCAGAAGAAAGTGACGAAGTTGATAAGCACTAAACAAGTCAAGCGAAGGGTCAGAAAGCTCGGCGACAGTTTGCGTGGTCGGGAGCCCTCCCGTGGGCCACACCTCTCCCAGACGCTGTTTCCCCATCACTGTCAACTGTCGCAGTTTCTTGTTGGTAAATCCCGGTGGGAAGTCTGGATTACCTATAACCGGAGTCATTGGTGATGGCAGGGGAGCAATGTGTGTGCAGCGGAACAACCTCCGCACAACAGCCAACGTAGCTCCCACTACGGGGTGACCTCTGAGGTCTTTTGGTAGGGAGGACAGGAGCCACGGGGAGGTCAATAGGAGAATGGAACCATCCTCAATCTCCATCTCCACCCACTGCTTGTGTGGGCCATTACAATGCCAATCAACGACTCTCGCTAGCAGAGTCACTCTGTAGTATTGTCTGAGATCTGGGAGACCCAGACCCCCCTTTCCTTTGGTCTGGCAAGCAATTGCAAACGGGCTCTGGGCGGTTTGCGCTCCCAAATAAAGTCCCGGAGCAGCACCTGCAGTTGTCTGAAAAAAATTGGGGGTAACCGGATCGGTAATGTCTGGAACATGTATAAGATCCGAGGGAGGGCCATCATTTTGAATGCATTACAGCGCCCGAACCAGGTCAGTGTTAAAGCATGCCAGTTTCCCAAATCAGATTTCAGTCTATCCAGGAGAGGGACAAAATTAAGCAGGTACAATTGCGCTAAATCCGCTGCGATGTCAACGCCCAGTTAACGTATAGATTTTTCAGCCCAGTAGAATGGAAAAGCGGACCGGAGCCTCTTGGCCTCACCATCCGGGACCAATATATTCAATACAGCCGACTTGGCGCAATTGTTTTTATAGTTTGATAGGCTGCCGTGTCGCTGTAGAGACGCAAGTATTTTGGGAAGCAAAATGTGTGGATTGGAGACGGAAAAAATTAGATCGTCAGCGTACGCTGCAATTTTGTGGTGTGCCGAGGGTTTGGATATGCCAGTAATATTCGGGTCATTCCGAACGTGACACATAAGTGGTTCCAGTGTCAGAATTAAAATTAGGGGAGACAGAGGGCACCCCTGCCTCGTCCCATTAGTGATGGGGAAAGAGTCCGAGCACCCCTCGGTCACCCGTACCGCTGCCGACGGCGTGGAGTAAAGCGACATTACCCAGCTCATCATGTTGGGGCCAAGACCTATATGTTCCAGGGTGTCCTGCATAAAGTGCCAGGCCACCCTGTCAAAGGCCTTCTCCGCGTCCGTTGACAACATAAGCAAGGGCCTTCCCTGTACATGCGCCGCATGGATTAAATTGAGGACTCGGGCCGTATTGTCTCTAGCTTCCGACTTATTTATATTTTTTTGCTTGTTTCCCAAGGTGACCATCTTGGCGTTTGTCAAGAGGGTTGAAAGTGCCTGAAGAGATTGCCTGCGGGCACATCACCCTGAAAGCACCCGATCTCGTTTGATGTTGGAGGCTAATAGAGTCGGGCCTTGTTAGTACCTGGATGGGAGACCGCCTGGGAATACCAGGTGTCGTAGACTTCTTTTTATGATGTTGGCGTTGACCTGTTTTTTTTTCGCTTATTTCCCAAAGTGACCATCTTGGTGTTTGTCAAGAGGGTTGAGAGTGCCTGAAGAGATTGCCTATGGCCACATCACTCTGAAAGCACCCAATCTCGTCTGATCTTGGAGGCTAAGAAGAGTCGGGCCTGGTTAGTACCTGGATGGGAGACCACCTGGGATTACCAGTTATTGTAGGCTTTTTTTTATGTTGTTGGCGTTGATTCGTTTTCTTTTTTTTGCTTGTTTCCCAAGGTGACCATCTTGGCATTTGTCAAGAGGGTTGAGAGTGCCCGAAGAGATCACCTATGGCCCCATCACCCTGAAAATGCCCAATCTTGTCTGATCTCGGATGCTAAACAGTGTCGGGCCTGGTTAGTACCTGGACGGGAGACCGCCTGGGAATACCAGGTGCCATAGGCTTCTGTTTTTTTTATTTTTTATTTAGTAGTATGCGACATACAATGCAAAGGCAACTTCACAGAATGTGTGATACAAATAGTTACAAACAAATGATCATATTGCATGGATATCAGAGCCAATGGTAAGAAGTCTGAGGAGAATAGCACGTGTACAGCTTTGCGGTCATATCAAGATGAGATTAAAGCTCCATCTCGTTGGGATCCTCTACCACTTAAAATATTATTGATACTAGCCCTGCTACCCTCGAAGAGTTTAGATATCCATAGATAGGGGAAGAGTATTTTGTAGTAGTCAAATGTCTAACAAATATTTTGAATAGTTGTAGTTCTCCACATTAACTGTCACATTGATATCACCACTGACAACACACCACTTTTTAACAGCACCAAAATATGAAAAAAGCACTTTATATGTTTCAAAAGTAGTTGCATTAGCAAAAAATAAAGTCCTGTCTTCTTTACACGCTAGCTTTTCTGTATACATTAATCTCTCTGTGTACACCAGCCACTCAATATAGACTAGCCTCTCTGTCTTCTGTATACAGGTGCCCGTAATCTATATACACTAGCCTGCCTTCTTTTTACAATAGTCTCGGTGTCCCAGCCTCTCTGCATACACTAGCCTCACTGAATTCCCCAGACTGTCTTCTGTATACACAAGCCTATCTGTAAAAAAAAATAGCCGGTCTTCTGCATACTCTAGCCTCTCTGTGTAACACAGTCTCTGGATTCCCTAGCCTACATCTCTGCATACCCAGGACCTTCCTCTGTATAATCTAGCCTATCTGTATACACTAGCCTGTCTTTTGTACAAATTAGCTTCTCTGTAGCCGGTCTTCTGTATACACGAGCCTCACTGTCTACTCTTGGTTGTCTTTTGTATACACTAGCATCTCTTTATACATTAGCTCTCTGTATACCCAAGCCTCTCTGTATACACTAGTCCACCGGTATACACTAGCAAGTCTGCATACACTAGCCTCTCTTTGCAACTCAACTTCTCTCTCTGTATACCTTAGCCTCCATCTCTGCATACCCAGGACGGTCTTCTCTATAATCTAGCCTATTTGTATACACTAGCCTGTCTTTTGTACACATTAGCCTCTCTGTATAAACTAGCCGGTCCTCTGTATACACTAGTCCATCTGTATACACTAGCAAGTATGCGTACTCTAGCCTCTCTCTCTGTATACCTTAGCCTCCATCTCTGCATACCCAGGACGTTCTTCTGTATAATCTAGCCTATCTGTATAATCTAGCCTATCTGTATACACTAGCCTGTCTTTTGTACACATTTGCCTCTCTGTATAAACTAACCGGTCTTCTGTATACACTAGTCCGCCTGTATACACTAGCAAGTATGCATACTCTAGCCTCTCTCTCTGTATACCCTAGCCTCCATCTCTGCATACCCAGGACGTTCTTCTGTATAATCTAGCCTATCTGTATACACTAGCCTGTCTTTTGTACACATTAGCCTCTCTGTATAAACTAGCCGGTCCTCTGTATACACTAGTCCATCTGTATACACTAGCAAGTCTGTGTAACCAAGCCTCTCTCTCTGCATACCCTAGCCTCCATCTCTTGCATAAACCAGGACCTTCTTCTGTATAATCTAGCCTATCTGTATACACTAGCCTGTCTTTTGTACACATTAGCCTCTCTGTGTAAACTAGCCGGTCTACTGTATACACTAGTCCATCTGTATACACTAGCAAGTCTGCATACTCCTGCCTCTCTCTGTAACCCAGCCTCGCTCTCTCTCTCTGTATACCCTAGCCTCCATCTCTGCATACCCAGGACGTTTTTCTGTATAATCTAGCCTATCTGTATAAAGTAGCCTGTCTTTTGTACACATTAACCTCTCTGTATAAACTAGCCGGTCCTCTGTATACACTAGTCCATCGGTATACACTAGCATCGCTTTATACATTAGCTCTCTGTATACCCAAGCCTCTCTGTATACACTAGTCCACCGGTATACACTAGCAAGTCTGCATACACTAGCCTCTCTTTGTAACCCAACTTCTCTCTCTGCATACCCAGGACGTTCTTCTCTATAATCTAGCCTATTTGTATACACTAGCCTGTCTTTTGTACACATTAGCCTCTCTGTATAAACGAACCGGTCTTCTGTATACACTAGTCCGCCTGTATACACTAGCAAGTATGCATACTCTAGCCTCTCTCTCTGTATACCCTAGCCTCCATCTCTGCATACCCAGGACGTTCTTCTGTATAATCTAGCCTATCTGTATACACTAGCCTGTCTTTTGTACACATTAGCCTCTCTGTATAAACTAGCCGGTCCTCTGTATACACTAGTCCGTCTGTATACACTAGCAAGTCTGTGTAACCAAGCCTCTCTCTCTGCATACCCTAGCCTCCATCTCTTGCATAAACCAGGACCTTCTTCTGTATAATCTAGCCTATCTGTATACACTAGCCTGTCTTTTGTACACATTAGCCTCTCTGTGTAAACTAGCCGGTCTACTGTATACACTAGTCCATCTGTATACACTAGCAAGTCTGCATACTCCTGCGTCTCTGTGTAACCCAGCCTCGCTCTCTCTCTGTATACCCTAGCCTCCATCTCTGCATACCCAGGACGTTCTTCTGTATAATCTAGCCTATCTGTATAAAGTAGCCTGTCTTTTGTACACATTAACCTCTCTGTATAAATTAGCCGGTCCTCTGTATACACTAGTCCGTCGGTATACACTAGCATCTCTTTATACATTAGCTCTCTGTATACCCAAGCCTCTCTGTATACACTAGTCCACCGGTATACACTAGCAAGTCTGCATACACTAGCCTCTCTTTGTAACCCAACTTCTCTCTCTGCATACCCAGGACGTTCTTCTCTATAATCTAGCCTATTTTTATACACTAGCCTGTCTTTTGTACACATTAGCCTCTCTGTATAAACTAGCCGGTCCTCTGTATACACTAGTCCATCTGTATACACTAGCAAGTATGCGTACTCTAGCCTCTCTCTCTGTATACCTTAGCCTCCATCTCTGCATACCCAGGACGTTCTTCTGTATAATCTAGCCTATCTGTATAATCTAGCCTATCTGTATACACTAGCCATCCATCTCTGCATACCCAGGACGTTCTTCTCTATAATCTAGCCTATTTGTATACACTAGCCTGTCTTTTGTACACATTTGCCTCTCTGTATAAACTAACCGGTCTTCTGTATACACTAGTCCGCCTGTATACACTAGCAAGTATGCATACTCTAGCCTCTCTCTCTGTATACCCTAGCAAGTCTGCATACTACTGCCGCTCTGTGTAACCCAGCCTCACTCTCTCTCTGTATACCCTAGCCTCCATCTCTGCATACCCAGGACGTTCTTTTGTATAATCTAGCCTATCTGTATAAACTAGCCTGTCTTTTGTACACATTAGCCTCTCTATATAAACTAGCCGGTCCTCTGTATACACTAGTCCGTCTGTATACATTAGCAAGTCTGTGTAACCAAGCCTCTCTCTCTGCATACCCTAGCCTCCATCTCTTGCATAACCAGGACCTTCTTATGTATAATCTAGCCTATCTGTATACACTAGCCTGTCTTTTGTACACATTAGCCTCTCTGTATAAACTAGCCGGTCTACTGTATACACTAGTCCATCTGTATACACTAGCAAGTCTGCATACTCCTGCCTCTCTGTGTAACGCAGTCTCTCTCTCTGTATACCCTAGCCTCCATCTCTGCATACCCAGGACGTTCTTCTGTATAATCTAGCCTGTGTTTTGTACACTTTAGCCTCTCTGTATAAACTAGCCGGTCTTCTGCATACACGAGTCTCTCTGTATACCCTTGGATGTCTTTTGTATACACTAGCTGCTCTTTATACATTAGCTCTCTGTATACCCAAGCCTCTCTATACACTAGTCCGTCTGTATACACTAGCAAGTCTGCATACACCAGCCTCTCTGTGTAACCCAGATTCTCTCTCTGCATACCCAAGATGTTCTTCTCTATAATCTAGCCTATTTGTATACACTAGCCTGTCTTTTGCACACATTAGCCTCCCTATATAAACTAGCCGGTCTACTGTATACACTAGTCCGTCTGTATACACTAGCAAGTATGCATACTCTAGCCTCTCTCTCTGTATACCCTAGCCTCCATCTCTGCATACCCAGGACGTTCTTCTGTATAATCTAGCTTATCTGTATACACTAGTGTATACAGACAGACTAGTGTATACAGAGGACCGACTAATGTGTACAAAAGACAGGCTAATGTATACAGATAGGCTAGATTATACAGAAGAACGTCCTGGGTATGCAGAGCGCTCAGCTTCAAGGTATGGCCAACGTGAGTAATATGAGGGACACTCCTCACCCCCGCCCCCACCTACCAGATCTGAGTTTCATCCCCTTGCCCTCTTTGCCCCGGTCATCTGGTGGCAGTTTTATGCACTCCCTGGCCCCCACCCTTTCATAATCCTTACTGACCTTTCTTTCCGCTGCTCACAGGAACACACTGGATGACTTGTCTAATTAACCAACTTGTACAAGACACCGCTATCCTCCTGTCTGACACCGGTCCTCCTTGGAGGCTTTACCCCTCACTGTGTGGGTGGTCCCTGCCTCTCCCTGGATGCTCCACATATACCACAACGACATTGTCAGAGGGGCACCACTTGACAGGACACGGGGCTGTCATTCCGGTGGCATCTCCCATTGGAGGAAGGGATGATGGCCCCAACCCCTTGGCAGCAGGTTCTTTCATGTACAGACCAGGGCGGCTCATCTTCCCTTCTGGAGTCTTCACCTTAGATGGGGGAGTTGCACTTTGGGGGGTCTGAGTGATACCTAATGCGCTGTACTGGAAGGGCTTGACATTCCCGCATATGTGTCCCCTCCCCCTGGATGCGCCCCTTGTCCCCCCCTCTGGCTCCCACCTACTCTTTGCCGACATTGCCTTCTGCAGCTTTCGGGGACCCTGGATGACTTATTTATTGAGCCTATTGGTACGAGACACTGCTTCCCTCCAGGGTGACTCTGGACCCCCCTGGAGGATTTACCCCTTACTGTTTGGGCGGTCCCAGCCTCCCTCTGGATGCTCTACACAGCCCCCGATGGCGATGCAGGAGAGACACTAATTGGCGGGCCCCAGGACTGCTGCTCGGGTGAAGTCTCCCATTGGATGGAGGGATGGTGGCCCTAGCCCCTTGCCTGCCGGATTTTCCATGCACCGACCAGGGCTGCTCCTCTTTCATCTTGATGTGGTGACCATGGAGGGGAGGAGTTGAAATTTATGGGGTCCGGGTGTTTGCTGGTGGGAGTGCGCTAAAGGACTTGACATTTCTGCATGTTTGTCCCCTCTCCTCTGTTTCCCCCTCCCTTCCCTCCCTTACCACCCTTCCCTTCCCTCCTTTCCCTCCCCCTTTCCCCCTTACACTCCCCCTTTCCCCCTTCCACTCCCCCTTTCCCCCCTTCCCTGCCCCTTTTCCCCCCGGGGCGTGGACGGAGGAGAGGGGGTAAGGAGAGGACAATCTGCCAAAGGGAGAAATGCATTTGTTCGGGGACTGCATGTACTTTAGGGGTATGGGACGGGGGTGGTGGATCCCATTCTGTGATGCCTTTTCTGTTGTGACGGGCTCCCTCGTGCATGCCTATGTTTAGGGTGAGCCGAGGAGACCCCTCAGTGCTGACAGTTATATGCTCTACCTCTGTTTTGGTTATACTACTGTTTTTTGTTTCTTTGATGTTACTGATTGTCTTTTATTTGCATACCGGTATCAGACGTGACATTTACCACTGCCGGGACTGGGGGGACTAGGATTCGGGGGCTCCCTCTCCGACCTGTCTACCCAATAACCCAAGTAGGACAGCGCTTTAAACCCAGTGTACATCTGGTAAGCGCTATAGCATAATTGTGCTGTTTTAGTATACCCTTCCTGTACTGTTGAGTGCGGACAACCCTTAATTTCCCTCTCCCCCTGGGGTTGAGGTGCCCGGCCTCTTTTTCCCTTTACCTTTCCTTCCATTTGCCCTTCCTTTCTCCCCCTTAGTTCCCGCCATGCATTACCTACCCAAAACCTACCTTGGTTCAACTTTCTTTGCTTTTCTCTGACGTCCCCCTCCCCTTCCCCGAGGAGCGATGGGAGACTCAGTCAAGGTCACCTCTCTAAACGTTAAGGGACTGAACTCCCCTGAAAAATGGTGGATCCTCCTGTGAGAACTGAACACATCCTGTACTGATGTGGCCTTTATACAAGAAACACATTTTAAAAATACTAGCCTCCCCTTTCTATGGTCGAGATCCTTCCCTAAGGTCTACCACTCTACTAACCCCTCCTCTCCATTCTGATCTCTAGCAGGCTCCCCTGGGTTCTCCAGGATTCTCTGGTGGACCCTGGGGGCCAATATCTTTTTCTTAGGGGCCACATTGGAGAGCGCCTTTTTATATTTGCCACTGTGTACGCTCCCAATGATCACCAAGACACGTTCCTCAGAACTACCCTGCACAGATTATGTGACTTTCGGGAGGGCCAATTGATATTAGGTGGGGACTTTAATGTCCCCTTTCGCCATCGGTTGATACTTCTGCCTCTTGCTCCTCGCTCCCTACCCCTCACCTAGGTCTCTATTCTGGCACCTTAATGAGAGCCTCCTCCAGATACCGGAAGTTTTAGCAGATGTGACCAGGGAATTGGACCTTTATTTCCAAGAAAACTAAAGCAGGACTGTGACCCGGGGATAATTTGGGAGGCTCACAAGTCAGTACTCCGCAGGGTACTTATCAGGCACGGGGCACGCATCAAACGAACACGGAAGGAACAGCTTGCTAATCTGTTTCGTGAACTTGCCTCTGTGGAAGCGAAACATAAACATACCCCCTTACGGACCTTAGAGATTGAATTGGGGACACTCCATACCCATATTGCTGTCCTACTCCATTATAAAGCGAAAGCGGCACTCCAGTTTTGTCGTAAACTGGCGTAGGAGTCAGAGGACAAATGCAGAAAAATCTTAGCCAGGTCGGTAAAGGAGTTGAAATCTGGCTCTTACATACCACAGTTGATAGATGAGAATGGCCAGAGGGCTCTACCCCAACCCAAATAGTCGAAGTCTTTGAAAAATGTTACTCTGTTTTCTACAACCTGCCCGATTCAGGGTCTGGACAGGACAATATAGACAGATATGTAACCGGTTCTGGTCTACCAACCCTCTCATCGGAATCACGGGAGTACTTGGAGGACCCGATCACACTGGAAGAAGTCCAGACGGCTGTGGGACCTCCGAAGGTGGGTAAGGCTCCGGGCCCTGACGGATATACCGCACAATACTTTAAGACCTTCCTCCCTATTCTCGGCCCGCGCTTGGTGAATTTATTTAATACTCTGAGCTCGAATGGGGATTTTCCTGAGGATACTCTTAGAGCCCACATCTCGTTGATACCTAAGGAGGGCAAAGACCCGGGCCTATGTGGGAGCTACAGACCCATTTCCCTCCAAAATTCGGTCCTAAAACTATTCTCTAACTCCTCGCCATGTGATTGGCACATCACTTGTAGTCCCTTATACATATTGACCAGTTAGGTTTTATTCCCACCAGGGAAAATAGGGACAACACCACTAAGGTGCTTACCCTGATCCGTAAAGCAAAGTCATCTGGGACCCCTTGTCTTTTCATGAGTACTGATGCCGAGAAGGCTTTTGATCGGGTCAAATGGACATTAATGTTCTCGGTCCTTCGCCATATAGGTCTGAGTGAACGGATGCTGGCATGGATAAGTAAAATATACTCACGTACTTACATTCCACCGGACATCGCGCGTACGTTTATGTTGAACTTCCCCCCACCCCTTGTCACTAAGATCCGCAGTTTGCTTCACGGGTGGCATTCTGGCCTCCATTCCTGGTTCAGCAGATGCAATCTCATTAAAATGAACATACTCCCTAAATTTACTTATCTTTTCCAAGCTCTCCTGATCCAGATTCCAGTCCTGTTTTTTAAGCAAGTTCAATCCTTGCTCACTCAATTTAACTGGGCTCACAAAAATCCCAGACTTAAGCGGTCACAGCTGACATTGTCTAAACAACAGGGAGTGTTGGTTCTCCCTAACTTGCAACGCTACTACCTGGCCTCCCATCTGGGGCGTGTATTGGACTGGAATCGAAACAAACTTTCTAAGCTCACTCCCAAATTCCGATAAGAAGCACCATGTGGTGCTATAAGTATTTACCCACAGAATTTATGTCACATCCCACTATAGGGGCTTAGTTGAAAGTCAGTCACCTGATCGCTACCCAAAACACACTCACGTCTTTGACTTCCCCCCTATTCCCTATACGTGGCCATCCAACCTTTGAACTGGGGACCCACTTAGAAATTCCAACCTAGACAATGCGTCTAAATTCGTCATTGATGGAAAATGGCCTTCTTTCTCAACCCTAACAGATCCGACAGGGCTTTTCCAACTGCCTTTTTGGAGAGCTGCGCAACGACATCATTTTCTCCATTCCATCCCCAATCCTCAAACGTTCGCCCGCCCTCAGACGGAGTTTGAGACTCTATGCAGGAGTGAAGGCCCTTTGGCCCACATTCTCTCTCAAACAGATTACCCACACTTAACCTGTCTGTCCAACTGGGAAAAGGACCTTAATTGCTAATTTTCCCCAGCACAGAGACAACACATTATCACTTTGGCTCTCAAAATGTCGCTGTGCACGAAGATACAGGAGACGAATTTTAAACTTCTCACCAGGTGGTATTTGACACCATCAAAGCTGCAGAAATGTTTCCCCTCTTCCTCAAACATATGCTGGAGGTGTGGAGAAGAAGAGGGCACGTTGCTGCACAAATTTTGGTCCTGCCTCAGCTTGGTGGACTTCTGGACAGAGCTCCGATGCATAACACAAAAATTCACAGACTTCTCCATCCAGGAAGAGGCTGCATTCTTTCTCTTGCACCATTCACAGATTCCCATTAAGAAGTACAAAAAAATCAATTTTACGGCATGTGATAAATGCGGCGAAATCCTGCATCCCTCTCTATTGGAAAAAATGTTCCCCCCCTTTCATTACCCACTGGCTTAAGAAAATAGAGGACATTAAAAAAAATGGAGGACTTGATCCTCACATTACAAGGTAAACAAGAATTTTTTAAACAAACCTGAGACATCTGGAATACCTTTATATTCTCGCTGGAAGGATGTCGCCTGCTATCGCCTTAGTGCTCTGAGCTTTCCTTGACTGGCCCCTTGGACAGTGGCTGCCATCGTGTCTCGTCCCCCCTTCTCCTTTTCTGATCTTTCAACCCTTCTCTTTTCTGCCTTCCTCCCCTATCTCTCACCCCCTCCACCCCCTCTCTCTTTTGGAAAGAGTGGAAAATTGGGAATGACGGCCCCACACCCCCCTCTGGATGGATTATGCCGGAGGGACCTGGGGTTTGTGTGACCCTGGATCTTGGTACAGTACTTTATCCGTGCCTCGAATCATTGTGATTGATGGAAGGCAGACTCACAGTTGCGAATATACCTGTATCAAGTATTGTTCAGCTGCTTTTTGCTCTGTATTTCTCTGTTGCATTATGTACTCGGGGGACCGTCTTCCCCTATTTGGAGAAAAAATTATATTTGAAAAAAAAAAGAAGCCTACGACACCTGGTATTCCCAGGCGGTCTCCCATCCAGGCATTAACCAGGCCCGACCCTGCTTAGCCTCCAATATCAGACAAGATGGAACAGATTCAGGGTGATGTGGCCGTAGCCAATATCTTCAGGCACTCTCAACTCTCTTGACAAACACCAAGATGGTCACCTTGGAAACAAGCGGAAAAAAATAGGTCAACGGCAACAACATAAAAAGAAGCCTACGGCATCTGGAAATCCCAGGCGGTCTCCCATCCAGGTACTAAACTGGTCCCAACCCTGCTTAGCCTCTGAGATCAGATGAGATTGGGCTCTTTCAGGGTGGTGTGGCCGTAGGAGATTTCTTCAGGCACTCTCAACCTTGACTAACGCCAATATGGTCACCTTGGGAAACAAACAAAAAAATCAAGTCAACGCCAACAACATGAGAAGAAGTCTGCAGCACCTAGTATTCCCAGGTGGTCTCCCATCCAGGTATTAACAAGGCCCGACACTGTTTAGTCTCTGAGATCAGACGAGATCTGGTGCTTTCAGGGTTATGTGGCCATAGGCGAGCTCTTCAAGCACTCTCAACCCTCTTGACAAACACCAAGATGGTCACCTTGGTAAACAAACAAAAAAAAAAAACAAGTCAACGCCAAGAACATAAAAATAAGCCTTCAGCACCTAGTATTCCCAGGTGGTCTCCAATCCAGGTACTAGCAAGGCCCGACCCTGTTTAGCCTCTGAGATCAGAGGAGATCGGGCGCTTTCAGGCTTATGTGCCCATAGGCAGGGCCGGATTAACATAGGGGCTATTGGAGCTGCAGCTCCAGGCCCCTTTCTCAAGATAGGCCCATTTGCCCAAAAAAAAAAAAAATCAAAAAAAAAAAAAAAAAGATCGACCTAGAGGATTTTAGCTCGGCGACCAGGAGTCACAGAGACCCCATATTTGGTGGGTATGTAGCTAAAGACCCACCCCAGCACTGGTTAAAATATGGGGCTGCTATCATCTATGGTTCCGGAGATACAGGGTTCCTTGCGCAGCCTGTCAGAAGCTACATACAGAGCGGCAGTATAAATACAAGCTGGAACACTCTGCAGCAGACTGAGAGGATGAACTCACAGAGCTCATAATAATTATTTGTATATTACTTATGATAATTAACCCCTTGGCAACCAGGCCCATTCTGAGACTTCTCTCCTACATGTAAAAATCATCATTTTTTTATGCTAGAAAATTACTCAGAACCCTCAAACATTATATATTGTTTTAGCAGAGACCCTATGGAATAAAATGGTGGTATTTGCAACTTTTTATGTTGGAAAGAAACTGTTTCATTCATAAAAAAAAACACTAAAGTTAGGACGATTTTTTGTTGTGTACTAAGCGATGCTTTACATTTTTTTACAGTTTACATGTTTAGAGTTACAGAGGAGGTCTAGTGCTAGAATTATTGCTCTCGCTCTAATGATCTTGGCGTATGTAACCTGTGTGTATCTGGCTCTGATACTAACCGGTGCCTACCCAGGGACTGACTAGTATCTCTCCCAGCCTGTCCCCACACACCCTCTCACCTGCTGCCCTGTGAATGGGGCAATCACTCCCGCAGTGTTATTCAATCACTCCCGCAGTGTTATTGTGTTCTGCCAGTGAATACAATGATTAGTGTTGCTAACTATAGGTGGCAGCACTGATTATTTTGGGGAAAACCTGACAGGCTGGTTGCACTCAAGTCGGTTAATAGGTTGACTTGTGTAAAACCAGCTAGCCCATACATAGATCGACTATGGCTGGTCTCTGCCTAATTGGTGTAATTTCAATCCATGTCTGGCCCGCTTAACCACTACACAGCCCCTAAACATCCTTCCACAAACCTTTACATTTTTCCTTCCCAGATTACTTCATCCTCCTCTCCTATACATAGTGCCCACTGTCATACTCTCCACACTTCTCTCCTATACATAGTGCCCACTGTCATACCCTCCACACTTCTCTCCTATACATAGTGCCCACTGTCATACTCTCCACACTTCTCTCCTATACATAGTGCCCACTGTCATACTCTCCACACTTCTCTCCTATACATAGTGCCCACTGTCATACTCTCCACACTTCTCTCCTATACATAGTGCCCACTGTCATACTCTCCACACTTCTCTCCTATACATAGTGCCCACTGTCATACTCTCCACACTTCTCTCCTATACATAGTGTCCACTGTCATACTCTCCACACTTCTCTCCTGTACATACTGCTCACTGTCATACCCTCCACACTTCTCTCTTATACATAACGCCCGCTGTCATATCCTACACTCTCCTCACCTGTACATAGTGCCCACTGTCATACACTTCTCTCCTGTACATAGTGTCCACTGTCGTACCCTTCACACTCCTCTCCTATACAGTGCCCACCGACATACCCTCCATACTCCTCTCCTATACATAGTGCCCACTGCCATACCCTCCATACTCCTCTCTTATACATAGTACCCACCGCTATACCCTCCATACTCCTCTCCTGTACATACTACTCACTGTCATACCCTTCACACTCCTCTCCTATACATAGTGCCCACTGTCATACCTCCAACACCTCTCTCCTATACATAGTGCCCACTGCCATACCTCCAACACTTCTCTCCTATACATAGTGCCCACTGTCATACCCTCCACACTCCTCTCCTGTACATACTACTCACTATCATACCCTCCATACTCCTCTCATATACATAGTGCCCGCTGTCATACACTTCTCTCCTGTACATAGTGTCCACTGTCGTACCCTTCACACTCCTCTCCTATACAGTGCCCACCGACATACCCTCCATACTCCTCTCCTATACATAGTGCCCACCGCCATACCCTCCATACTCCTCTCCTATACATAGTGCCCACCGCTATACCCTCCATACTCCTCTCCTGTACATACTACTCACTGTCATACCCTCCACACTCCTCTCCTATACATAGTGCCCACTGTCATACCTCCAACACTTCTCTCCTATACATAGTGCCCACTGCCATACCTCCAACACTTCTCTCCTATACATAGTGCCCACTATCATACCCTCCACTCCTGTACATACTACTAACTTTCATACCCTCCATACTCCTCTCCTATACATAGTGCCCACCGTCATATCCTCCCTCCACACTCCTCTCCTGTAATTACTGCTTACTGTCCTACTCTCCTGTACATAGTGCCCACTGTCATACCCTCCACACTCTTCTCTTATACATAGTGCCCAATTTCATACCCTCTACACTCCTCTGCTGTGCATACTGCCCACTGTCTTACCCTTCACACTCCTCTCCTGTACATAGTGCCTTCTGCCATACCCTCTGCACTCCTCTCATGTACATAGTGCCCACTGTTAGAACTTCCACATTCCTCTCCCTCACCTGCACATACTTCCCACTTTTATACCATCCACACTCCTCCCTTATGCCTCTTACCCACAAAAAACTGTTCTTTAAAATTATATGTTAAAATTATATGTTCCTCAATGTTACCAGCTCTAGAATGGGCACTTTTGTCAGTTCAACTAAAGGAAATCTCACAGTCCTCATATTTGTTCTGCCCCATTATTAGTACTTATTTTATTTTGTAATGACTATTGTGATGTATAGAGGAACACGGGGGATGTCAGCTACTCTAAATATAGCACTTGTAAAAAAAGCAACCCTAAAATATATTTGAAATGTTGACAACCATGTACTTAGGCACTGCCCAAGGGCCACAGGGTCAGTAGGGCCCCATGAGAGGCTCCGGTGATAGTAAAGCGGTAGTAAACTTTTCTAACATTACTACTTTTTAGAGGCCCTTGGGGAGGTTATGCCATAATGTACAAGTGTGCCCAGCATATTAGCACATTAGGGTACACTTACCTGTCAGACCTCCAGTGCTGTGCTGTGATCAGTCCGGCGGGGCCCGGGCACTTCCATCTTCACCCGGTCTTCGTTCTGGGTTCTGTGCCTTCCGTCATTTGCCTTGGCCAGGCTGCGTTGATGTCATTCCCTCTTTCTCCCATCCCCCCCTTTCTCTCTCATCCTCCCTCCCTTACCCCTCACACCTCTTTCATCCCCTCTCTCTCTTTCATTTAATTTGTTATAACAAAAAATAGTTTGCATTTTTATTTATTTATTGTTTATAAAAGGCCCCATCAAAATCCTCAGCACCAGGCCCACAATGTTCTTAATCTGGCCCTGGTCTGCGACCCCTTCTGGAACACCTAACTGAACGGAGGATTCCATACAAGTGGGGCCATCCGTTTCACCTTATAGTGCGCAAAAATGGGAGGCCCCTTGCGCTACGACACCCTTCGGAGGTCCCGTCCTTTCTGGAGGCTTTGGGCCTGCCCTCGGTTCAGGTCCCCGACTGGTTGGCTCCTGTTGTCCCCCAGGGAGCAGTGGCCCCGACGAACAACCCCTCAACCAGGCCACAGAGAGTGAGACGCCACCGTCGATCCCAACGTCAGAGATCGCAGGCCCCTCAAGATCGTGAACCCTGAGAGAGTACAGTAATATTCCGTTATTCCTGTGTTATACCCTTTTTTTTTTGTTTTCTTTTTCTCTACCAACATAGATGGCTGGAGTATCCAGCTTTGTGTTGTTTACCATGCCACGGGCCATTGTTCCCAGCGCCCCCGCTAGGGGAGAGGAAGGACATTGGAAGAACAGAGTTGGACACTGCGCTTCCTGGACGAAGCCCTGAGTTATTGGCGGTACTGTTCACCATTCTCGTTACTGTTTATCTACAGGTGCCCTAGTCTCTGCGCTGTTTGTGTTTTTGGACTGCCTGGTGGTGCCCCCCGGGTGCCCCTGGGCGGCGTTCCCGCTCCCTCCCCCTCTCCCCCCCCCCTTTTTTCCATTTTTTTTGGGGGGGGGGGCGGGTGCCTGGGTGGTATAAAGTTATCTATACTCTGTGTTGAAAAGTTTAATATGTTGGTTTAATTATGCACTGTTCTACTATTGTTAACTGCCCGATACCTGCTGCAGTGATGTTCTATAATGCGTTTGATGTCGTAGTTAAGATGCCAAAGAAGCTCCGTGCACGCCCGATTGCGACTGCATGGACCATGGGATGCTGGAGGGGTACTGCACCGACGAGATCCTCCCTCTGCAGTGCCTTACCTCTTCCCCCACTAGGCCCCTCTGCCCTAACCAGCAGGTTCTCTCCGATAGGAGCTTTAGCAATTCCCCGATCTATCCCCACCCCTCCTACCCTCCTCCTCCCTACTAACTCCGGACCTTCTCCGCTTCATTACTGCTTTTCCTTTTTCTCCTCCTCTTCCTCTATGCTTGAACTCTATATCTACTACTGACTCTGGTGGGGACCGCCGGCCGGGTACCACTGCCGACATGGCCCTGAAGCTGGTTTCCTGGAATGTGAAAGGGCTGAATGTACCTGAAAAAAGGTCCAGCTGCCTAACAGAATTGTGGCGGATGAAGCCCCAAATAGTTTTCCTCCAGGAGACCCATTTCAGGACAGACCAAATACCACGGCTTTATAGTAAGCACTTCCCCCTGGCCCACCACAGCACGTCCCCTACTTCCAAATCGAGAGGAGTGTGTGTTCTTCTTGCTAAAAATGCCTGTTAGCTGTCCAAGCTGATAGTGAAGGGAGAGTACTCTTCATTAAGGGAACTCTCCACTCGCAAACTTTTACTCTTGCCAACCTATACATGCCGAATGTGGACCAGCTGCCGGCCTTAGAAGCATGCTTGGATGCCCTGGCTGCATTCTCGGAGGGTACTTTGATCGTTGGGGGGGACTTTAACCTCACCTTGGACCCCCGCAGAGACTCATCATCGGGCACCTCTGCGATTTCTGCGAGAACGCGTTCACATATAAGAGACCTGCTACACTCCCACCGACTGATCGATGTGTGGCGTACGTAGGGACTATACGTTCTTTTCCACCGCTCATGGTTCTTACTCACGTATAGATATGTTTTTAGTCGCCCACAATGCTATCCCGGCGGTCACAGACGCTCAGATAGGCCACATAGCCCTGTCTGACCATGCCCCGATTTCTTTGATGCTGAAGCTACAACAGGAGTCGTGTGGTCAGTCCTGGTGGAGACTGAACGAGTCTCTCCTGAAGGACCCTGAGACCCACGCAGACCTGCTTAGGGAATTAGAAAGTTACTTTGATCATAACCGTGATTCTGTTTCCAACCCCCTCATGTTATGGGCGGCTCATAAATGCTACATTAGGGGCATTCTTATTTAACATGGTCATAGACTCAAAGTGGCCAAAATTGAGGCTCTCGCCAAACTTATTGCCAAGTTGCATGCGTGTGAACAACGACACAAATCCCAGCCGACTGCTGCGCTGGAGGTGGAGGTGAGAGATCTTAGAGAACAAATCAGAGATTTCTCTCTCTTTCAGGCTAGAACCAGACTCATGTGGGTCCACAGGACGTATTATGAATATGGAGACAAGTGTAGTAGGTCCCTAGCGAACTCCCTGCGTGCCCAACGCAAAGCGTCCTTCATTCCAACCATGACCTCCCCTTCGGGTGCCAAACTTCATGATTCACGGGAGATAGCGGAGTGTTTCCGATCTTTCTATGAAGCCCTTTATAACTTGCACCCCCGGGACTCAGGAGACGCCCTCCAGGCCGGCACAGCGGCCATTGACGAGTACCTAGCTTCGGGAAACCTCCCGTCGCTGACACAGGAAGAGATAGAGCTTCTCTCGCAACCTATCTCCCCGGAGGAATTGTCGGCAGCGTTAAGAGACTCACCCAAGGGCAAGGCACCAGGCCCAGATGGGTTTACGGTCCCTTATTATAAGGCCTTCCTCTCCCTGTTGTCCACGCCGTTTGTGTCAGCTTTTAACGCCCTATTGGAGGGCCAGACCTTTCCACCGGAGCTGTTGCAGGCAAGCATCTCGGTCATACCCAAGCCGGAGAAGGATCCGCTTCTCTGTGTGAACTACAGGCCCATCTCCTTAATACGCGACCTTAAGCTCTTCACTAAGATACTGGCGGAGCGGTTGGCGCCCATTCTCCAACGCCTGATACCTCTGGATCAGGTGGGGTTTATTCGTAACAGGGAAGCCCGAGACAACACTACCAGGACAATCAATGTTATAGAACGCCCCAGACGCCTTAAACTACCGATTATGTTGCTCTCTGTGGACGCAGAAAAAGCGTTTGACAGGGTGAGCTGGCCTTTTTTGCTAGCCACCCTGCGAAGCCTGGGGGTACCCCCCCCCCCATGCTTTCATGGGTTACAGCTCTTTACTCGTCACCGACGGCGATGGTTAGGGTCAATGGGTTTGCCTCGTCGCGTTTCACTATTGGCAATGGAACGAGGCAGGGATGCCCGTTGTCCCCCCTTTTGTTTGTCCTATCGCTTGAACCCTTGCTGCACCACATCAGGCAGAACATAGACATCAAGGGACTGGACACCCTCTCACACCACCATAAGGTCGCAGCCTTTGCAGATGACCTCTTGTTCTATGTCTCAGAGCCTCACATTACATTGCCGAATCTCTTAGCAGAAATAAGACGATATGGCACCCTGTCAAATTTTAAAATTAACTTACAGAAATCGGAAGCACTCAACGTCTCCCTGTCTACCAACGCCCAGACGAGTCTAAGCACTAATTTTCCCTTTCGTTGGGCAACTGGGGCTATACAATATCTGGGTACCAAGGTTCACCCGGACCCACATCTGATTTTCCAATTGAATTTCCAGCCGCTTCTAAAAAATGTTGCCGTAGATCTAGAGAGGTGGTCAAAGTTGGCGACCTCTTGGTTTGGGAGATGCAATGTGCTCAAAATGAATGTAATGCCCAGACTCTTGTACCTATTACAAGCCTTACCGATAAAAATCCCCCAATCATTTTTTAAAGCCATGCGCTCCATCTTTATTCGATACGTATGGCAGGGCAGGCCTCCAAGACTCAGCCGAACATTACTGCTCAGACCAAAAGACAAGGGAGGGATTGGCCTCCCAGATCCGGCATGGTACTATACGGCGGTGCACATGAACAGAGTAGTTGACTGGTGCAGACACCTGAAGGATAAGCTGTGGGTTCGTCTGGAGCATGAATCCGTACCATTTCCACTTGAGGGTTTGCCCTGGAGTGGACCGGGCTGGTCGGGAGCGACGCGGGCACACCCACACATTGAGCCAACGTTACAAGAGCTAGACAGATATTTTACCCTGACGGGCGTGCCCAGTTTCCCTTCGCCCATGACTCCTATTATTGGACACCCACGCTTTGAACCCGGCATGACGGAAAAGTCTTTCCGCCTCGACCCTGACTGGGACCTTGTGCGGGCCTCTTCTTTTCTTGGCCCTAGGACGTGGACAGCGGTCTCCACTATGTACGAGGCGTTAGCAACCACGGCCCTGGGACAGTGGAAGCTTTCCCAACTCTCCCACTTCTTGAAATCTTTGCCAAACAGTGGCGAATTCCGCAGACCCCTAACATCGTTTGAGGAGGTATTCTCAGGAGAGGGACCGACCCGAAGGTCTCTTTCCCTGTCATATTGCATCCTACTGGACCAACTCTCCCAGGGTAACCTGGTGTTCGTGGAAAAATGGGAGCGAGACCTGCATGTCCGGCTCTCGCCAGACCAGAAGAACCGCGCGCTTCTTTTTGCGCACAAGTCATCCCTATGTAGTAAATACCAGGAAATAGCTTATAAAATTTTGACCCGATGGTACAGGACCCCCACTGTCCTGGCGGCTATGTTTCCCGGTCACAGCCCTTTGTGCTGGAGATGCGGTGAACAAGCCGGCACGTTACTACATATCTTCTGGGAATGCCCTCAACTGGCCCATTTCTGGAGACAGGTTCTCAATATCATTTATGACCTCACGGCTATTGATCTCCAGAACAACCCAGCTGCGATCTTCCTCAATCTGACCCCACTCTCGAGCAAGAAGTACCATAAATCTCTCTTAAAACATCTTCTGAGTGGGGCCAGGGCATGTATACCTAGCATGTGGAAACAGCAGGCCGCTCCACTGGTGTCTCACTGGTTTGCAAGAGTTTGCGACATCTACAGTATGGAACAGCTCACATCAGCGTTAGGCGACAGGGAGGAAGAGCACACTGCTTGTTGGTTGTCTTGGAGCCTGTTCAGGTTTTCCGACGCATACAGATCCTATCTGTAGGCTCTGGCACGTGTATAGAGGGAAGGGTCCGGCCGTGGGAACCCATCGGAGTCCTCTTTCTTTCTCTCCCTTCTCGTATACCACCCTGGTTCACTCTCTCCCCCGTCTGCCTCGTAGCACTGTTAGCCCCCTATAACTTTCATTCTTTCTACCCCATCCCCTTCTCCTGCCCATTTGCTCCCCCCTCTTTCCCTACCCCCTAACTCCCAAGTATAATTAAAATACATGGTGATTGCAAGGATCTTTTCGTTTTGTTCCCTCGATTTCCCAGCCAGGGGTTGGCGGCCCTCGGGGTGGTCCCGGCTGAGCTCTTTGACCAATAGAATGAAGGTGACCGATGTTAGAGGCCCCTCAGTCTGGGCCTTGAGGGGGATCGCCCCGCGGACTGCCCTGGTTTATAAGTAGACACTAGGGTGCCAGATCATTAGAGTGGGATAATGTGGTGGCCTAGCCACGGCTGGGGCTGCTGCTGACATAAGTTGTTAGGTTTCCCCCGGTCCCCCACGAAGTATTAACTATGTATTTTTGTTAACCTGGAAAACTGAGGGATCTATGTCTTTTACAGTTTGTCTCTGTATTACCTGCAATCCGTAAATAAAGAATAAAAAATAAAAAAAGACACTAACCAGACCAGATCCTTCTATGGCACCTGGTCTTCCCAGGGAGTCTCCCATCCAGGTACTAACCAGGCCTGACGCTGCTTAGCCTCTGAAATCAGATGACATCGGGTGCTTTCAGGTTGATGTGGCCGTAAGCGTTCTCTTCAAGACACGCCCAACCCTCTTGACAAACGCCAAGATGGTCGCCTTGAGAAACAAGCAAAAAAAACAGGTCAAAGCCAACAACATAAAAAGAAGCCTATGGGCTTACAGCGGACCTTAAAAGATGGGACCCACTAGCTCTGTCATGGTTCGGACGCTGTAATGTGTTGAAGATGAACGCGATGCCACGACTTCTGTATCTACTACAAGCCTTACCTATCAAAATACCCCAGACTTTCTTTCATGCGGTTCGCTCAATCTTTATCAAGTTCCTCTGGTGCGGAAAACATATGCGTATTGGTAGGGCAATGCTATTGCGACCGAAATTGCGGGGAGGTATTGGCTTCCCGGACCCTGCTCTATATTACACAGCGACGCACATGAAACAGGTGGTTGACTGGTGCCGGTGTTCTGCCATATACTGTCCGGCCATGATATAGTGTCCGCGCCGTACTGCGCATGAGCAGTACGGAGCAGACGAAGCTTCGGAAAATCTCCGAAGCTGAACGGCGCCTGCGCGGTGAGTGGAGGTGGTAGCCCCACCATCCAAGCGGACATAGGGTTGTGAATATTAGAGGGTCCCTCGCAGGCGAGCTTCGCTCGCCACGCTTCGGGCTCGGCCTC
This sequence comes from Lithobates pipiens, assembly GCF_037356315.1. Taxonomy (NCBI): domain Eukaryota; kingdom Metazoa; phylum Chordata; class Amphibia; order Anura; family Ranidae; genus Lithobates; species Lithobates pipiens. The sequence goes on along the minus strand of NW_027507791.1, from coordinate 171,440,413 downwards.
GCTGCGCTCGGCTCTTTTATATTCTTACTCTATGTCCACTTGGATAGTGGGGATAGAACCTGGACTCAGTGCGCAGGCGCCGTTCATGCTCGGCAATTTTCGGAATCTGTGTTGCTGTGTACTGCGCATGCGCAGTACACAGCGGACACTATCCGATGGGGGACCATATGTGATAAGACACCGGCATGGGGAACTGAAGCTATGGGTCAAGCTAGAGCAGGAGAATGCGCGGGTTCCACTGGCTGGTCTGCCTTGGGCGGGGAGGCCATTGGAGCCCTGTGTGACTACTCACCCGTTAATTGGCCCCTCGCTCGCCGAGATGGATAGTTTTTTTCATCTTTCCCACCTGACTAACTTCCCTTCTCCTATGACCCCAATTATTGGACATCCTAGATTCCCTCCGGGCCTGTCTGACCAGGCCTTTACCAGGCAAGCCCCGAAAGGGCTTCTGAGAGCAGCCCTATTTCTTGGACCCACGGGCTTGATTCCCATGGGGACCATACTGCTAGAGCAAGTACCTGTTGCATTGGATAGCTGGAGAGTTAGACAGCTAATCCATTTCCTCGGATCACTACCTAACCATTCGTTCTTCTCTAGACAATTCCACCCCTTCGAGGAACTTTGCCTGGATGATGGCCCAATTCGTGGTTCCCTCTCTAGGTCCTACCAAATCCTGACAGACGCACAATCCTCCACGGATCCACCCTTCCTAGCTAAATGGAAAAGGGACTTACAAACTACATTCTCCAAACCACAGAAGGACAGAATACTCTTTTTCGCCCATAAGTCGTCACTCTGCAGTAAATATCAGGAGATCTCATATAAGCTGATCACACGCTGGTATCGTACACCGGTGGTGTTGGCCAAAATATTCCCCGGTCAATCTGACCGCTGCTGTCGCTGCGGGCAACAGGCTGGCACCATTCTCCACATTTTCTGGGAATGCCCTAAATTACAAACATATGTTCCGACCCCATTTGACTACTACACAATACTCTTCCCCTATCTATGGATATCTAAACTCTTCGAGGGTAGCAGGGCTAGTATCAATAATATTTTAAGTGGTAGAGGATCCCAACGAGATGGAGCTTTAATCTCATCTTAATATGACCGCAAAGCTGTACACGTGCTATTCTCCTCAGACTTCTTACCATTGGCTCTGATATCCATGCAATATGATCGTTTGTTTATAACTATTTGTATCACACATTCTGTGAAGTTGCCTTTGCATTGTATGTCGCATACTACTAAATAAAAAAACAAAAAAAACAGAAGCCTATGGCACCTGGTATTCCCAGGCGGTCTCCCATCCAGGTACTAACCAGGCCCGACACTGTTTAGCATCCGAGATCAGACGAGATTGGGCGCTTTCAGGGTGATGGGGCCGTAGGTGATCTATTCGGGCACTCTTAACCCTCTTGACAAATGCCAAGATGGTCACCTTGGGAAACAAGTGAAAAAAAAAACAGGTCAATGTCAACAACATAAAAAGAAGAATACGGCACCTGGTATTCCAACGCCATCTCCCATCCAGGTACTAACTAGGCCCAACCCTTCTTAGCCTCAGAAAAGAGAAGAGATAGGGCTCTTTCAGGGTGATGCTGCTGTAAGCGATCTCTTTGGGCACTCTCAACCCTCTTGACAAATGCCAAGATGGTCACCTTGGGAAACAAGCAAAAAAAAGAAAACGAATCAACGCCAACAACATAAAAAGAAGTCTACAATAACTGGTAATCCCAGGTGGTCTCCCATCCAGGTACTAACCAGGCCCGACTCTTCTTAGCCTCCAAGATCAGATGAGATTGGGTGCTTTCAGAGTGATGTGGCCATAGGCAATCTCTTCAGGCACTCTCAACCCTCTTGACAAACACCAAGATGGTCACTTTGGGAAATAAGCGAAAAAAAAACAGGTCAACGCCAACAACATAAAAAGAAGTCTACGACACCTGGTATTCCCAGGCGGTCTCCCATCCAGGTACTAACAAGGCCCGACTCTATTCGCCTCCAACATCAAACGAGATGAGTCGGAAGCTAGAGACAATACGGCCCGAGTCCTCAATTTAATCCATGCGGCGCATGTACAGGGAGGGCCCTTGCTTATGCTGTCAACGGACGCGGAGGAGGCCTTTGACAGGGTGGCCTGGAACTTTATGCAGGCCACCCTGGAACATATAGGTCTTGGCCCCAACATGATGAGCTGGGTAATGTCGCTTTACTCCACGCCATCGGCAGCGGTACGGGTGACCGAGTGGTGCTCGGACTCTTTCCCCATCACTAATGGGACGAGGCAGGGGTGCCCTCTGTCTCCCCTAATTTTTATTCTGACACTGGAACCACTTATGTGTCACGTTCGGAATGACCCGAATATTACTGGCATATCCAAACCCTCGGCACAGCACAAAATTGCGGCGTACGCTGATGATCTAATTTTTTCCATCTCCAATCCACACATTTTGCTTCCCAAAATACTTGCGTCTCTACAGCGACACGGCAGCCTATCAAACTATAAAAACAATTGCGCCAAGTCGGCTGTATTGAATATATCGGTCCCGGATGGTGAGGCCAAGAGGCTCCGCTCCTCTTTTCCATTCTACTGGGCTGAAAAATCTATACGTTAACTGGGCGTTGACATCGCAGCCGATTTAGCGCAATTGTACCTGCTTGATTTTGTCCTTCTCCTGGATAGACTGAAATCTGATTTGGGAAACTGGCATGCTTTAACACTGACCTGGTTCGGGCGCTGTAATGCATTAAAAATTATGGCCCTCCCTCGGATCTTATACATGTTCCAGACATTACCGATCCGGTTACCCCCAATTTTTTTCAGACAACTGCAGGTGCTGCTCCGGGACTTTATTTTGGCGCGCAAACCGCCCAGAGCCCGTTTGCAATTGCTTGCCAGACCAAAGGACAAGGGGGGTCTGGGTCTCCCAGATCTCAGACAATACTACAGAGTGACTCTGCTAGCGAGAGTCGTTGATTGGCATTGTAATGGCCCACACAAGCAGTGGGTGGAGATGGAGATTGAGGATGGATCCATTCCCCTATTGACCTCCCCGTGGCTCCTGTCCTCCCTACCAAAAGACCTCAGAGGTCACCCCGTAGTGGGAGCTACGTTGGCTGTTGTGCGGAGGTTGTTCCGCTGCACACACATTGCTCCCCTGTCATCACCAATGACTCCGGTTATAGGTAATCCAGACTTCCCATCGGGATTTACCAACAAGAAACTGCGACAGTTGACACTGGTGGGGAAACAGCGTCTGGGAGAGGTGTGGCCCATGGGAAGGCTCCCGACCACGCAAACTGTCGCCGAGCTTTCTGTCCCTCCGCTTGACTTGTTTAGTGCTTATCAACTTCGTCACTTTCTTCTGGCCATACAAAGGGCCCCCTACACTCCTAGAGACCTGACACCCTATAAATCCATCTGTCACAAAAGGGAACCTGTGCGACACACCCTCTCCCTTCTGTACAACCTATTGAGTAGTCAGGAGGAGGAGTCGACCCCCACCATTTATCCACAAATGGGAGAGGGACTTAGGCATCACATTTACCCCACAACAGATAGGGAAGATCCTGACCTTAGTACATAAAGCTTCCATCGCAAACCAATATCAAGATACAAGATAGTCTCACGCTGGTATAGAGTCCCATACCTTCTGAATAAAATGGATAGATCGATCCCGGATGTTTGTTGGAGGTGAAATTCAGATATGGGGACCATGGGACACCTTTTCTGGGCATGCCCGACCTTGAGGAACTTTTGGGTTCCCAGTAGCGTGCCTTCTATACTTGACCGAACAGCCTGTTCGAAAATACAAAAAAAACCCTCACGATGCAACTCCTGAATGCCGCCCGGGCCTGCATTCCCGCACTGTGGAGGCAGCCTCAGCCCCCATCCAAGGTGCTGTGGTATTCCAAAGTCAATCATATTCTCCGGATGGAAGAATTGACCGCCACCCTTCACAACACTGAAGAGGCATTTAGTGTTACATGAAGGCCCTGGAGGTATTTTACTGGTACTCGAGACTACATTCGGGAGGTGAGCAGTGCCTCCGTCCCAGAAAACGACTGAACATCTAACGTTTACCTACGTAGGCCATGTCTGCCCTGGGTGGCATTCCCCCCCTCCTTTTTGTCTTTATTTTTCTTTTTTTCCCCGTCGCCATCCCCCCACCTCCTCTCTCTCCGTCTTTGCACTCTCTTCTTCCCCCGTCCTCCCTTTTGACTATGCCTTGTCTCCTTACTAGCCTTCGGGACCCAGAAGAACCCCAGGGTTCTGGACATGACCGGCTCATATTTTACTCTGGTTCACGTAGGTCATGATAAGCTGGCTCGCTGTGGTCCCAGTTGTTCTCCATGATTACATTTGTCCGAACGGAGCTGCACTAGTTATACTGTACTACATGTCGGAGGTGGGGTTTCTCTATTTTCTGCATGAAACTGTAGGACTCCCCTCTGAGAACCCAGAGTTATTTGGCTGCCTATTTTTTGTTAGCATGTAATTGTGACCCTGGGTCATGCTGTATGGTTGACTGTTATATTTATGTTGTTCTACTTAATAAAAGAATAATAAAAATAAAGAAAATAAGTCAATGCCAACAACTTAAAACTAAAGCCTATGGCATCGAGAAATCCCAGGCGGTCTCCCATCCAGGTACTAACCATGTCCCAACCCTGCTTAGCCTCTGAGATCAAATGCACGCTCAACCCTCTTGACAAACGCCAAGATGGTCACCTTGGGAAACAAACAAAAAAAACAAGTCAACGCCAACAACATAAAAAGAAGCCTGCGGCATCTGGAAAACCCAGGCGGTCTCCCATCCAGGTACAAACCAGGCCCAACCCTGCTTAGCCTCTGAGACCAAACGAGATTGGGCGCTTTCAGGGTGTTGTGCCCGTAGGCAATTTCTTTGTGCACTCTCAACCCTCTTGACAAATGCCAAGATGGTCACCTTGGGAAACAAGGGAAAAAAAACAGGTCAAAGCCAACAACATAAAAAGAATCCTACGGCATCCGGTATTCCCAGGCGATCTCCCAATCAAGACACTAACCAGACCAGATCCTTCTATGTCACCTGGTCTTTCCAGGCAGTCTCCCACCCAGGTACTAACCAGTCCTGATGCTCCTAAGCCTCTGAAATCAGACGAGATCGGGTGCTTTCAGTGTGATGTGGCCGTAAGCGTTCTCTTCAAGACACGCCCAACCCTCTTGACAAACGCCAAGATGGTCGCCTTGAGAAACAAGCGAAAAAAACAGTTCAAAGCCAACAACAAAAAAAGAAGTCTATGGCACCTGGTATTTCCAGGCGGTCTCCCATCCAGGTACTAACCAGGACCGACACTGTTTAGCCTCTGAGATCAGATGAGATTGGGCGCTTTCAGGGTGATGGGGCCGTAGGTGATCTCTTTGGGCACTCTCAACCCTCTTGTTAAGCGCCAAGATGGTCACCTTGGGAAACAAGCGAAAATAAACAGGTAAACGCCAACAACATAAAAAGAAGCCTACGGCACCTGGTATTCACAGATGGTCTCCCATACAGGTATTAACCAGGCCGTACACTGCTAGGCCTCCGAGATCAATGAGATTGTGCGCTTTCAGGGTGTTGTGGCCATATGTGTTCTATTTAGACACTCTCAACCCTCTTGACAAATACCAAGATGGTTATCTTGGGAAACAAGTGAAAAAAAAAAGTTCAACGCCAACAACATAGACCCTGCCGGTCTCCCATCTGACCCAGACCCTGCTTAGCCTCTGAGATTGGGCGCTTTCAGGGTGATGTGACCTCAGGCGAACGCTTTGGGACATACTCAAAACTCTTGACTGATGCTAAAATGGTCACCTTGGGAAACAAGCGAAAGAAAAACAGGTCAAAGCCATTAATATAAAAAGATTCCTACGGCACCTTTAATTAGGTACTATCCAGGCCGGACCCTGCTTAGCCTCTGAGATCAGATGAGATCGGGCGTTTTCAGGGGGATGTGGAAATAGGAGATTTCTTTGGACTCTCTCAGCCCTCTTGACAAATGCCAAGATGATCACCTTGGGAAACAAGCGGAAAAAATAAACCATGTCAACGCCAACAACATAAAAAGAATCCTACGGCACCTGGTATTCCCAGTTGGTCTCCCATCCAGTTACTAATCAGGCCCGACAATGCTTAGCCTCCGAGATCAGACAAGATCAGGCACTTTCAAGGTGATGGGGCCATAGGCGATCTCTTCGGGCACCCTCAACCATCTTGACAAACGCCAACATGGTCATCTTGGGAAACAAGCGAAAAAAACCAAGTCATTGCCAACATTGGAGGCTAAGCAGGGTTGAGCAATCAGTTTCCTTGCCTGAAATAGGCATCTCAGAACTGCCATCTGGCTACTTCCCGGGTTTCCAACTCCTTCAACTAATCCCAGGAGACAATACTTCGCCTCCATCCTGGTGGAGGTTCCAACCACCCGATCAATGGTTCCTGTCACCTCTGTCCAGTAGCGGATCAACTTCGGGCATCTCCAAAACATGTGCATCATGTCTCCCCCCATGTTCCCGCACCGGGGGCAACTTGCGTCCGGCCGTTCGGCCAAACTGAAAAAGTTTACGAGGAGCATAATAGGTTCTATATAATAAGAACAGATGTGACATCCTCTGTGAGGAGAGCCACAATTCACCACAGGCAGGATTCCTGTGGCCAATTATAGCTCAGGGGGGTTTAGTACACACCCCCCACTATATAAGGCCGCCAGCGCGGCGGCCTTGTATAGTGTGTTGCGGTGGTCAGGGAAAGAGGACTATAGGCAGGGACAGTGTCTTTACTGCTTGGGAACCTAGCACTGTTACAGTGGGTGTTATGTGCCTCCTGCACAGTACACACCTGAAGCTACCCTTTATTACTGGTGTTAAATTTCTGCAATATATGCATCTGCAGTGCAGAAGTTAGAGTCGGTGTTGTGTGCCTCCTGCACAGTATACACCTTATTGCTGGTGTTCTGTTTCTGTAATACAGGAACCTAGTACTGTTACAGTGCTAGGGTGTACAGAGAAGCTGGTATATATAGAAGACTACAGCATACAGAAGAAAGGCTAGTGAATACAGAATACAGGTTTCGTGTATGTAGATAGGCTTGAGTATACAGAGATGCTAGAGTAAACAGTGAGGCTGGGGTACACAGAGAGGCTAGTTTAAAGACAAATACAAAGATGTTAGTGTATATAGAGAGGTTAGTGTATAGAGAGAGTCGAGTGTATACAGAAAGGACAGTGCATATAGAGAAGCTAGTGTATACAGAAAGGGTATACATGAAAGCTGACATTCTATACAGAAGACTGGGTAGTGTATACAGAGAGTCTAGTGGGTACAGAAGACAGGCTGGTGTATTCTAGCTAGTTTTTACAGTCTAGTGTATACAGAAGACAGGCTGTGGTATACAGAGAGTTTAGTGTATTCAGAGAGTCTAGTGTATACAGTCGGCGAGTGTATACATAAGACTGGCTAGTTTACACAGTGTTTACAGAGATGCAAGAGTGTACAGAGAAGCTGGTATATATAGAAGACTACAGCATACAGAAGAAAGGCTAGTTAATACACAATACAGAAGACTAGTGTATGTAGATAGGCTTGAGTATGCTAGAGTAAACAGTGAGGCTGGGGTACACAGAGAGGCTAATTTAAAGAGAGGCTAGTATATACAAAGATGTTAGTGTATATAGAGAGGTTAATGTATAGAGAGGGTCGAGAGTATACAGAAAGGACAGTGCATATAGAGAAACTAGTGTATACAGAAGACAGGCTTGGGTATACATCAAAGCTGACAGTGTATACAGAAGACTGAGTAGTGCATACAGAGAGTCTATTGGGTAAAGAAGACAGGCTGGTGTATTCTAGCTAGTTTTTACAGTCTAATGTATAAAGAAGACAGGCTGTGGTATACTGAGGGTTTAGTGTATTCAGAGAGTCTAGTGTACAGAGAAGCGAGAAGCTAGTATATATAAGGCTAGTGAATACAGGCTAGTGAATACAGAATACAGACTCGTGTAAGCAGATAGGCTTGAGTATACAGAGATGCTAGAGTAAACAATGAGGCTGGGGTACACAGAGAGGCTAATTTAAAGAGAGGCTAGTATATACAAAGATATTAGTGTATATAGAGAGGTTAGTGTATAGAGAGAGTCGAGTGTATACAGATAGGACAGTGGATATAGAGAGACTAGTGTATACAGAAGACAGGTTTGGGTATACATGCAAGCTGACAGTGTATACAGAAGACTGGGTAGTGTATACAGAGATTCTAGTGGGTACAGAAGACAGGCTGGTGTATTCTAGCTAGTGTTTACAGTCTAGTGTATACAGAAGACAGGCTGTGGTATACAGAGGGTTTAGTGTATTACAGAGATGCAAGGGTGTACAGAGAAGCTAGTATATATAAAAGACTACAGCATACAGAAGAAAGGCTAGTGAATACAGAATAAAGGCTGGCTTCTACGGAGAGGCTACCACTACGGAGATGCAGAACACTATATATAGAGAGAGGGTATATAGAGAGGCTAGATTATACAGAGAGGCTAGATTATACAGAGAGGCTAGTGCATAGAGTGAAGCTATTGTATATAGAAGCCTGGTTAGTGTATACAGAGAAGCTAGTGTGTACAGAAGAAAGGCTAGACAGGCTATAAAGAGAGACAAGTTTTTACAGAAGACAGTTTGGGGTATACAGAGATGCTAGTTTATACAGAGAGACTAATGTATACAGAAGACAGGCTAGGGCATACAGAAGACAGAAGACGGGCTAGTGTATTCAGAACATAGGCTAGTGTATATCGAAGACAGGCTATTGTATGCAGAAGACCGGCTAGTGTAAACATGCTGGTGTATATAGAGAGGCTAGTGAATTTAGAGGGTAGGCTAAGTGATAACAGAAGACAATCTGGGCTATACAGAGACATCTCATCATTTCATCTAGCTCACATCTCTAATGGAGTTTGTCTCATTGCCAGGTTATGCCTTTTCATTCTTATGCTAAATATAGATCACTACACGATTTTAATCATCCACATCAAGCATGCAATAAAACTATCATACATCAAAATAAACCATGTACTCTTTTGCTCTATTTTGCATATTTGTACCGGGACTGTGAGTATGTGACAGTCCTGACACACCATCCTGACTTATTTTTCTTTATTTCTTATTAGAAATGGAGAGTACTATCTCAAAATCCGCTTAAATCTATTCACTTCCATGAGTTCTACCGCTAATTGTACCTTAATGCAAAATGTTCACAAAACCATCCATTTGCTACCAGACATGCTGCACATACTAAGAGTAATGTAACTATCGCTCTCTAACGATGTAAACAGTTTTATTGCTTTTCTGACATTGACCGAGTATCTCTGACATTAACTGAGTATCTCTCTGCACTATGATCTTATTAATAATAATAATAATAATAATAATAATAATAATAATAGGATTGTGTAATGCAAAGATCAACTAGTCTAATATAAGCTTTCTCATTGGTACCGGCATATCCTTTAAATTTAGACTAACGCAACTATTTCTCGGCCATTTTCAAGCTAAGCTTTCAATCTCTTACCTTTGAACTGCGATACTTCCTCTCTACAATATTAAGCCATTTAAATGTCCTATTGGTCGCCTATATTATACAACTCTCTGAAAAGCCTATATGTAGAGAATAAAACTAGTCTTACATCTTAATAAAACAGTTTTATTACTCAACCAGTATCAGCTGTCATGTACTGTATTACTTCTTTTTCTCCACCTTATCTGTCACAGTTAGAACACAGTGACAAAACATTTCTTTTTACCGCAGCAAAATGTGAGAAAAGCAGTGTAAGCCGTCTTTCTGCCATATGCAACCATCTCTCGCTACCTCTACGCAATAGGATTCTCTTTCCAGAAAACAGTCAGTGTAAGCCGTCTTTGTGCGTAACAAAATTAATGGAACGATTTACACGTTAGAATTTGCAAGCTACGTCAATTTACTATTAAATAGAGTACCTTTGCATTTATCCCTTGACTTTGCTACTATCCCTTGATCCCTTTTGTGTATTCACTATATCTCGACCTATACATGCTGCCTCAAAATTTTCCTAATTTGTTTTGCTATACTTATTATTATTATTTTATAGAGATTACTATCTCTAAATCATTGTAACAAGTTATAAAGTCTACAGCTAATTTTACGTTAAAGCAAAAGTCACACAAAACCATCTTTTTAAAACCTTTTACACACTGCACATTAAGATTAATGCAACCATCTCTCGCTACCTCTATGCAATAGGATTCTCTTTCTGACTCTATTTTGTGTATTACTTCTTCTCCACATTAACTGTCACACTGATAACCATTTGTAACACATATAACACTTGCAACACATAATTTAACAGCGGCAAAATGTGAGAAAAGCAGTGGGACGGTTAACTTGATTGAGAAGTGGTTGCTGTAGCAAAGCAAAGCAATACAGTTTTATTACATTAATAACACATAATGCAACTATTTTACATTCATTTTACATTCACATCATGCATACATCCTAATGTAAGCTGTCTATCACTATTAATGTTCATGGTTACTGATACATTATGCCGATGACCAGTGGAAACGGAAAACAGTCAGTGTAAGCCGTCTTCGTGCGTAGCATAATTAATGGAACGATTTACACGTTGGAATTTTCAAGCTACGTCAATTTACTCTTAAATACCCTTTAGCTGCTTAGCTCACACTTTGCTGTATGTAGCCGCGTTTACATGTAAGTAACCAATGGGGATTGACATTTCATGTCCATCTCACATCTCTAATGCAATTTGTCTCTTTGCCATGTCATACTTTGCCAGTTATTATACTTTCTCACCCGATAGAAACCTAGTCGTTGCTGATATTTCATGATTACAGCAATCATCTCATCTAATTGCTATTCCGACATTTTGCCTTGGTATTACTTTGCAACGCTCTATTGAACAATGTAAAGGTAAGCTAGATATTTTGTGTATTTCCACTTAAACTCTACCTGTATATACTGTCTCAATATTATCCTTTCTAATTTTGCTAAATTAGATTATAGAGTTTGCTATGTCTAAATCCAGGTTACCTACTCACCTTTATTACGTATACTGCTAATTTTAGGATAATACAAAACCATCCTATTGCTTCTTTACACGCTGCACATGTTAAGAGTAATGCAATGCTACCGTGAACAGTTTAATAATTAATTACTCGTCTCACAGTAACTGGTATCTCTCTGCTATAGGAAACTGAATTTGTACTAGAACGATCACTCATCTAATATCAGTCCACTCAGTGCTACCGGGATAACTTTTAAATTTAGAGTAATGAAATGATTTCTCAGTCATTTTGGAGCTACTGCAACTAACGCTTCCGATCGCATTTCGATTGCAATACTTAATCTCTGCTATTGCAGACTATTTAGCTGCTGACACGTAATTAACTTGATTGATAAAAACCTACACACGTTGTTGCTGTTATTTCGTGTATTTCCACTTAAACCCGTTATAGTTATTTTGCTATATTTATTACTAGTATAAACAGATTACTATCTCTAAATCCTGATAAACCAGCTCACACTAAACCATCTAATTTCTACCTTACACGCAGCACATATTAACATATTAACATTTAGCCGGTATAGTGAAATAGTAAACGAAATGTGTAGATCACTCATCTAATATCGTCTTTTCAGTGCTACCGGAACAACTTTTAAATTTAGAGTAATGCAACGATATCTCAGTTTTATGAAGCTACTGCAACTAACGCTTTGGATCTCTTTCCTGATAAATTACGCTCTGCAATATTAAGCCATGTAAATTGTCCTATTGGTCTGCTAACAATGCTATGTATAATAATACAAATCTTTTAAAAGCAATATCGTCTCACTGCAATACTTACACTCTGCATAATATATATGAATAATGCGAATAATGCTAATAATAAAGTCGTCTAAAACTCGGCTATAAGTAGAGAATAAAACTATCTTACATCAAAATAAACCATGTACTGCCAAACCAATAACGGCCAATGACTTAACAAAATAAACTTTAGCACTCTTTTGCTCTATTTTGAATAGTTGTAGTTCTCCACATTAACTGTCACATTGATATCACCACTGACAACACACCACTTTTTAACAGCACCAAAATATGAAAAAAGCACTTTATATGTTTCAAAAGTAGTTGCATCCATCTCTACATACCCAGGACGTTCTTCTGTATAATCTAGCCTATCTGTATACACTCGCCTGTCTTTTGTACACATTAGCCTCTCTGTATAAACTAGCCGGTCCTCTGTATACACTAGTCCGTCTGTATACACTAGCAAGTCTGTGGAACCAAGCCTCTCTCTCTGCATACCCTAGCCTCCATCTCTTACATAAACCAGGACCTTCTTCTGTATAATCTAGCCTATCTGTATACACTAGCCTGTCTTTTGTACACATTAGCCTCTCTGTGTAAACTAGCCGGTCTACTGTATACACTAGTCCATCTGTATACACTAGCAAATCTGCATACTCCTGCCTCTCTGTGTAACCCAGCCTCGCTCTCTCTCTCTGTATACCCTAGCCTCCATCTCTGCATACCCAGGACGTTCTTCTGTATAATCTAGCCTATCTGTATAAACTATCCTGTCTTTTGTACACATTAACCTCTCTGTATAAACTAGCCGGTCCTCTGTATACACTAGTCCGTCGGTATACACTAGCATCTCTTTATACATTAGCTCTCTGTATACCCAAGCCTCTCTGTATACACTAGTCCACCGGTATACACTAGCAAGTCTGCATACACTAGCCTCTCTTTGTAACCCAACTTCTCTCTCTGCATACCCAGGACGTTCTTCTCTATAATCTAGCCTATTTGTATACACTAGCCTGTCTTTTGTACACATTAGCCTCTCTGTATAAACTAGCCGGTCCTCTGTATACACTAGTCCATCTGTATACACTAGCAAGTATGCGTACTCTAGCCTCTCTCTCTGTATACCTTAGCTTCCATCTCTGCATACCCAGGACGTTCTTCTGTATAATCTAGCCTATCTGTATAATCTAGCCTATCTGTATACACTAGCCATCCATCTCTGCATACCCAGGACGTTCTTCTCTATAATCTAGCCTATTTGTATACACTAGCCTGTCTTTTGTACACATTTGCCTCTCTGTTTAAACTAACCGGTCTTCTGTATACACTAGTCCGCCTGTATACACTAGCAAGTATGCATACTCTAGCCTCTCTCTCTGTATACCCTAGCAAGTCTGCATACTCCTGCCTCTCTGTGTAACCCAGCCTCACTCTCTCTCTGTATACCCTAGCCTCCATCTCTGCATACCCAGGACGTTCTTTTGTATAATCTAGCCTATCTGTATAAACTAGCCTGTCTTTTGTACACATTAGCCTCTCTGTATAAACTAGCCGGTCTACTGTATACACTAGTCCATCTGTATACACTAGCAAGTCTGCATACTCCTGCCTCTCTGTGTAACACAGTCTCTCTCTCTGTATACCCTAGCCTCCATCTCTGCATACCCAGGACATTCTTCTGTATAATCTAGCCTGTGTTTTGTACACTTTAGCCTCTCTGTATAAACTAGCCGGTCTTCTGCATACACGAGTCTCTCTGTATACCCTTGGATGTCTTTTGTATACACTAGCTGCTCTTTATACATTAGCTCTCTGTATACCCAAGCCTCTCTGTATACACTAGTCCGTCTGTATACACTAGCAAGTCTGCATACACATGCCTCTCTGTGTAACCCAGCCTCTCTCTCTGCATACCCAAGATGTTCTTCTCTATAATCTAGCCTATTTGTATACACTAGCCTGTCTTTTGCACACATTAGCCTCCCTATATAAACTAGCCGGTCTTCTGTATACACTAGTCCGTCTGTATACACTAGCAAGTATGCATACTCTAGCCTCTCTCTCTGTATACCCTAGCCTCCATCTCTGCATACCCAGGACGTTCTTCTGTATAATCTAGCCTATCTATATACACTAGTGTATATATGACAGACTAGTGTATACAGAGGACCGACTAATGTGTACAGATAGGCTAGATTATACAGAAGAACGTCCTGGGTATGCAGAGCGCTCAGCTTTGAGGTATGGCCAACGTGAGTAATATGAGGGACACTCCTCACCCCCGCCCCCACCTACCAGATATGACTTTCATCCCCTTGCCCTCTCTGCCCCGGTCATCTGGTGGCAGTTTTATGCACTCCCTGGCCCCCACCCATTCATAATCCTTACCGACCTTTCTTTCCGCTGCTCACAGAAACACACTGGATGACTTGTCTAATTAACCAACTTGTACAAGACACCGCTATCCTCCTGTCTGACACCGGTCCCCCTTGGAGGCTTTACCCCTCACTGTTTGGGTGGTCCCTGCCTCTCCCTGGATGCTCCACATATACCACAACGACATTGTCAGAGGGGCACCACTTGACAGGACACGGGGCTGTCATGCCGGTGGCATCTCCCATTGGAGGAAGGGATGATGGCCCCAACCCCTTGGCAGCAGGTTCTTTCATGTACAGACCAGGGCGGCTCATCTTCCCTTCTGGAGTCTTGACCTTAGATGGGGGATTTGCACTTTGGGGGGTCTGAGTGATACCTAATGCGCTGTACTGGAAGGGCTTGACATTCCCGCATATGTGTCCCCTCCCCCTGGCTCCCACCTACTCTTTGCCGACATTGCCTTCTGCAGCTTTCGGGGACCCTGGATGACTTATTTATTGAGCCTATTGGTACGAGACACTGCTTCCCTCCAGCGTGACTCTGGACCCCCCTGGAGGATTTACCCCTTACTGTTTGGGCAGTCCCAGCCTCCCTCTGGAGATGCAGGAGAGACACTAATTGGCGGGCCCCAGGACTGCTGCTCGGGTGAAGTCTCCCATTGGATGGAGGGATGGTGGCCCCAGCCCCTGGCCTGCCGGATTTTCCATGCACCGACCAGGGCTGCTTCTCTTTCATCTTGATGTGGTGACCATGGAGGGGAGGAGTTGAAATTTATGGGGTCCGGGTGTTTGCTGGTGGGAGTGCGCTAAAGGACTTGACATTTCTGCATGTTTGTCCCCTCTCCCCTGTTTCCCCCCTCCCTTCCCCCCCTTCCCATCCTTCCCTTCCCTCCTTTCCCTCCCCCTTTCCCCCTTCCACTCCCCCTTTCCCCCCTTCCACTCCCTCTTTCCCCCCTTCCCTGCCCCTTTTCCCCCCGGGGCGTGGACGGGGGAGAGGGGGTAAGGAGAGGACAATCTGCCAAAGGGAGAAATGCATTTGTTCGGGGACTGCATGTACTTTAGGGGTATGGGACGGGGGGTGGTGGATCCCATTCTGTGATGCCTTTTCTGTTGTGACGGGCTCCCTCGTGCATGCCTACGTTTAGGGCGAGCCGAGGAGACCCCTCAGTGCTAACAGTTATATGCTCTACCTCTGTTTTGGTTATACTATTGTTTTTTGTTTCTTTAATGTTACTGATTGTCTTTTATTTGCATACCGGTATCAGACGTGACATTTACCACTGCCGGGGCTGGGGGGACTAGGATTCGGGGGCTCCCTCTCCAACCTGTCTACCCAATTACCCAAGTAGGACAGCGCGTTAAACCCAGTGTACATCTGGTAAGCGCTATAGCATAATTGTGCTGTTTTAGTATACCCTTCCTGTACTGTTGAGTGCGGACAACCCTTAATTTCCCTCTCCCCCTGGGGTTGAGGTGCCCGGCCTCTTTTTCCCTTTACCTTTCCTTGCATTTGCCCTTCCTTTCTCCCCCTTAGTTCCCGCCATGCATTACCTACCCAAAACCTACCTTGGTTCAACTTTCTTTGCTTTTCTCTGATGTCCCCCTCCCCCTCCCCGAGGAGCGATGGCAGACTCAGTCAAGGTCACCTCTCTAAACGTTAAGGGACTGAACTCCCCTGAAAAACGGTGGATCCTCCTGTGAGAACTGAACACATCCTGTACTGATGTGGCCTTTATACAAGAAACACATTTTAAAAATCTCTCATTTCTATGGTCGAGATCCTTCCCTAAGGTCTACCACTCTACTAACCCCTCCTCTCCATTCTGATCTCTAGCAGGCTCCCCTGGGTTCTCCAGGATTGTCTGGTGGACCCTGTGGGCCAATATATTTTTCTTAGGGGCCACATTGGAGAGCGCCTTTTTACATTTGCCACTGTGTACGCTCCCAATGATCACCAAGACACGTTCCTCAGAACTACCCTGCACAGATTATGTGACTTTCGGGAGGGCCAATTGATATTAGGTGGGGACTTTAATGTCCCCTTTCGCCATCGGTTGACACTTCTGCCTCTTGCTCCTCGCTCCCTACCCCTCACCTAGGTCTCTATTCTGGCACCTTAATGATGTGACCAGGGAATTGGACCTTTATTTCCAAGAAAACTAAAGCAGGACTGTGACCCGGGGATAATTTGGGAGGCTCACAAGTCAATACTCCGCAGGGTACTTATCAGGCACGGGGCGCGCATCAAACGAACACGGAAGGAACAGCTTGCTAATCTGTTTCGTGAACTTGCCTCTGTGGAAGCGAAACATAAACATACCCCCTTACGGACCTTAGAGATTGAATTGGGGACACTCCATACCCATATTGCTGTCCTACTCCATTATAAAGCGAAAGCGGCACTCCAGTTTTGTCGTAAACTGACGTAGGAGTCAGAGGACAAATGCAGAAAAATCTTAGCCAGGTCGGTAAAGGAGTTGAAATCTGGCTCTTACATACCACAGTTGATAGATGAGAATGGCCAGAGGGCCTCTACCCCAACCCAAATAGTCGAAGTCTTTGAAAAATTTTACTCTGATCTCTACAACCTGCCCGATTCAGGGTCTGGACAGGACAATATAGACAGATATGTAACCGGTTCTGGTCTACCAACCCTCTCATCGGAATCACGGGAGTACTTGGAGGACCCGATCACACTGGAAGAAGTCCAGACGGCCGTGGGACCTCCGAAGGTGGGTAAGGCTCCGGGCCCTGACGGATATACCGCACAATACTTTAAGACCTTCCTCCCTATTCTCGGCCCGCGCTTGGTGAATTTATTTAATACTCTGAGCTCGAATGGGGATTTTCCTGAGGATACCCTTAGAGCCCACATCTCGTTGATACCTAAGGAGGGCAAAGACCCGGGCCTATGTGGGAGCTACAGACCCATTTCCCTCCAAAATTCGGTCCTAAAACTATTCTCTAACTCCTCGCCACGTGATTGGCACATCACTTGTAGTCCCTTATACATATTGACCAGTTAGGTTTTATTCCCACCAGGGAAGATAGGGACAACACCACTAAGGTGCTTACCCTGATCCGTAAAGCAAAGTCATCTGGGACCCCTTGTCTTTTCATGAGTACTGATGCCGAGAAGGCTTTTGATCGGGTCAAATGGACATTAATGTTCTCGGTCCTTCGCCATATAGGTCTGAGTGAACGGATGCTGGCATGGATAAGTAAGATATACTCACGTACTTACATTCCACCGGACATCGCGCGTACGTTTATGTTGAACTTCCCCCCACCCCTTGTCACTAAGATCCGCAGTTTGCTTCACGGGTGGCATTCTGGCCTCCATTCCTGGTTCAGCAGATGCAATCTCATTAAAATGAACATACTCCCTAAATTTACTTATCTTTTCCAAGCTCTCCCGATCCAGATTCCAGTCCTGTTTTTTAAGCAAGCTCAATCCTTGCTCACTCAATTTAACTGGGCCCACAAAAATCCCAGACTTAAGCGGTCACAGCTGACATTGTCTAAACAACAGGGAGGGTTGGTTCTCCCTAACTTGCGACGCTACTACCTGGCCTCCCATCTGGGGCGTGTATTGGACTGGAATCGAAACAAACTTTCTAAGCTCACTCCCGAATCCCGCTAAGAAGCGCCATGTGGTGCTATAAGTATTTACCCACAGAATTTATGTCACATCCCACTATAGGGGCTTAGTTGAAAGTCAGTCACCTGATCGCTACCCAAAACACACTCACGTCTTTGACTTCCCCCCTATTCCCTATACGTGGCCATCCAACCTTTGAACTGGGGAACCACTTAGAAATTCCAACCTAGACAATGCGTCTAAATTCGTCATTGATGGAAAATGGCCTTCTTTCTCAACCCTAACAGATCCGACAGGGCTTTCCAACTGCCTTTTTGGAGAGCGGCGCAACGACATCATTTTCTCCATTCCATCCCCAATCCTCAAACGTTCGCCCGCCCTCAGACGGAGTTCGAGACTCTATGCAGGAGCGAAGGCCCTTTGGCCCACATTCTCTCTCAAACAGATTACCCACACTTAACCTGTCTGGCCAACTGGGAAAAGGACCTTAATTGCTAATTTTCCCCAGCACAGAGACAACGCATTATCACTTTGGCTCTCAAAATGTCGCTGTGCACGAAGATACAGGAGACGAATTTTAAACTTCTCACCAGGTGGTATTTGACACCATCAAAGCTGCAGAAATGTTTCCCCTCTTCCTCGAACATATGCTGGAGGTGTGGAGAAGAAGAGGGCACGTTGCTGCACATTTTTTGGTCCTGCCTCAGCTTGGTGGACTTCTGGACAGAGATCCGATGCATGACACAAAAATTCACAGACTTCTCCATCCAGGAAGAGGCTGCATTCTTTCTCTTGTACCATTCACAGATTCCCATTAAGAAGTACAAAAAAATCTATTTTATGGCATGTGATAAATGCGGCGAAATCCTGCATCCCTCTCTATTGGAAAAAATGTTCCCCCCCTTTCGTAAGGGGGGGAACTTTCGTAAGGGGGGGAACTGGCTTAGGAAAATAGAGAACATTAAAAAAAATGGAGGACTTGATCCTCACATCACAAGGTAAACAAGAATTTTTTAAACAAACCTGAGACATCTGGAATACCTTTATATTCTCGCTGGAAGGATGTCGCCTGCTATCGCCTTAGTGCTCTGAGCTTTCCTTGACTGGCCCCTTGGACAGTGGCTGCCATCGTGTCTTGTCCCCTCTTCTCCTTTTCTGATCTTTCAACCCTTCTCTTTTCGGCCTTCCTCCCCTATCTCTCACCCCCTCCACCCCCTCTCTCTTTTGGAAAGAGTGGAAAATTGGGAATGACGGCCCCACACCCCCCTCTGGATGGATTATGCCGGAGGGACCTGGGGTTTGTGTGACCCTGGATCTTGGTACAGTACTTTATCCGTGCCTCGAATCATTGTGATTGATGGAAGGCAGACTCACAGTTGCGAATATACCTGTATCAAGTATTGTTCAGCTGCTTTTTGCTCTGTATTTCTCTGTTGCATTATGTACTCGGGGGACCGTCTTCCCCTATTTGGAGAAAAAATTATATTTGAAAAAAAAGAAGCCTACGACACCTGGTATTCCCAGGCGGTCTCCCATCCAGGCATTAACCAGGTCGGACCCTGCTTAGCCTCCAAGATCAGATGAGATGGAACAGATTCAGGGTGATGTGACCGTAGCCAATATCTTCAGGCACTCTCAACTCTCTTGACAAACACCAAGATGGTCACCTTGGAAACAAGTGGAAAAAAATAGGTCAATGGCCACAACATAAAAAGAAGCCTACGGCATCTGGAAATCCCAGGCGGTCTCCCATCCAGGTACTAAACTGGTCCCAACCCTGCTTAGCCTCTGAGATCAGATGAGATTGGGCTCAGCGGATTTGGCGCAATTGTACCCGCTTAATTTTGTCCCTCTCCTGAATAGACTGAAATCTGATTCGGGAAACTGGCATGCTTTAACACTGACCTGGTTCAGGCGCTGTAATGCATTCAAAATGACGGCCCTCCCGCGGATTTTATACTTGTTCCAGACATTACCGATCCGGTTACCCCCAATTTTTTTCAGACAACTGCAGGTGCTGCTCCGGGACTTTATTTGGGCGCGCAAACCGCCCAGAGCCCGTTTGCAATTGCTTGCCAGACCAAAGGACAAGGGGGGTCTGGGTCTCCCAGATCTGAGACAATACTACAGAGTGACTCTGCTAGTGAGAGTCGTTGATTGGCATTGTAATGGCCCACACAAGCAGTGGGTGGAGATGGAGATTGAGGATGGATCCATTCCCCTATTGACCTCCCCGTGGCTCCTGTCCTCCCTACCAAAAGACCTCAGAGATCACCCCGTAGTGGGAGCTACGTTGGCTGTTGTGCGGAGGTTGTTCCGCTGCACACACATTGCTCCCTTGCCATCACCAATGACTCCGGTTATAGGTAATCCAGACTTCCCACCGGGATTTACCAACAAGAAACTGCGACAGTTGACAGTGGTGGGGAAACAGCGTCTGGGAGAGGTGTGGCCCTTGGGAGGGCTCCCGACCACGCAAACTGTCGCCAAGCTTTCTGACCCTCCGCTTGACTTGTTTAGTGCTTATCAACTTCATCACTTTCTTCTGGCCATACAAAGGGCCCCCTACACTCCTAGAGACCTGACACCCTATGAATCCATCTGTCACAAAAAGGAACCTGTGCGACACACCCTCTCCCTCCTGTACAACCTATTAAGTAGTCAGGAGGAGGAGTCGACCCCACCATTTATCCACAAATGGGAGAGGGACTTTGGCATCACATTTACCCCACAACAGATAGGCAAGATCCTGACATTAGTACATAAAGCTTCCATCGCAAACCAATATCAAGAATCAGGATACAAGATAGTCTCACGCTGGTATAGAGTCCCATACCTTCTGAATAAAATGAATAGATCGATCCCGGATGTTTGTTGGAGGTGCAATTCAGATACGGGGACCATGGGACACATTTTCTGGGCATGCCCGGCCTTGAGGAACTTTTGGGTGGAGGTGACCGAGACGATAAAAACTCTCAGAAATGTAGATATCGCAGACAACCCAGCAGCGTGCCTTCTACACTTGACCGAACAGCCTGTTCGAAAATACAAAAAAACCCTCCCGATGCAACTCCTGAACGCCGCCCGGGCCTGCATTCCCACACTGTGGAGGCAGCCTCAGCCCCCCATCCAAGGTGCTGTGGTATTCCAAAGTCAATCATATTCTCTGGATGGAAGAATTGACCGCCACCCTTCACAACACTGAAGAGGCATTTAGTGTTACATGGAGGCCCTGGAGGTATTTTTCTGGTACTTGAGACTACATTCGGGAGGTGAGCAGCGCCCCTGTCCCAGAAAAAGACTGAACATCTAACGTTTACCTACGTAGGCCATGTCTGCCCTCGGTGGCATCCCCCCCCCTCCCTTTTTGTCTTTATTTTTCTATTTTTCCCCGCCGCCACCCCCCCCCCTCCTCTCTCTCCGTCTTTGCACTCTCTTCTTGCCCCGTCCTCCCTTTTGACTGTGCCTTGTCTCCTTACTAGCCTTTGGGACCCAGAAGAGCCCCAGGGTTCTGGACACGACCGGCTCATATTTTACTCTGGTTCACATAGGTCATGATAAGCTGGCTCGCTGTGGTCCCAGTTGCTCTCCATGATTACATTTGTCCGAACAGGGCTGCATTAGTTATACTGTACTACATGTCCGAGGTGGGGTTTCTCTCATTTCTGCATGAAACTCTAGGACTCCCCTCTGAGAACCCAGAGTTATTTGGCTGCCTATTTTTTGTTACCATGTAATTGTGACCCTGGGTCATGCTGTATGGTTGACTGTTATATTTATGTTGTTCTACTTATACTTAATAAAAGAATAAAACAAAAAAATAAAAAATAAGTCAATGCCAACAACTTAAAAAAAGCCTATGGCATCGAGAAATCCCAGGTGTTCTCCCATCCAGGTACTAACCAGGTCCCAACCCTGCTTAGCCTCTGAGATCAAATGAGATTTGGCTCTTTCAGGGTGATGCAGCCATAGTAGATTTTTTCAGGCACGCTCAACCCTCTTGACAAACGCCAAGATGGTCACCTTGGGAAACAAACAAAAAAAAACAAGTCAACGCCAACAACATAAAAAGAAGCCTACCGCACCTAGTATTTCCAGACGGTCTCCCATCCAGGTATTAACAAGGCGCGACCCTTTCTAGCCTCTGAGATCAGCGGAGATTGGGCGCTTTCAGGGTGATGTGCCCATAGGCAATCTCTTTGGGCACTCTCATCCCTCTTGAAAAATGCCAAGATAGTCACCCTGGGAAACAAGCGAAAAAAAACAGGTCAACGCCAACAACATAAAAAGAAGACTACGGCACCTAGTATTCCAAGGCCGTCTCCCATTCAAGTACTAACTAGGCCCAACCCTTCTTAGCCTCTGAGATCAGAAGAGATAGGGTGCTTTCAGGGTGATGCGGCTGTAAGCGATCTCTTTAGGCACTCTCAACCCTCTTGACAAATGCCAAGATGATCACTTTGGGAAACAAGCGAAAAAAACAGGTCAACACCAACAACATAAAAATAAGCCTGCGGCATCTGGAAAACCCAAGCGGTCTCCCATCCAGGTACAAACCAGGCCCAACCCTGCTCAGCTTCTGAGACCAAACGAGATTGGGCGCTTTCAGGGTGTTGTGCTCGTAGGCAATTTCTTTGTGCACTCTCAACCCTCTTGACACATGCCAAGATGGTCACCTTGGGAAACAAGGGAAAATAAAACAGGTCAACGCCGACAACATAATGAGAAGCCTACGGCACCTGGTATTCCCAAGCTGTCTCCCATCCAGGTACTAACCAGGCCCATCGCTGCTTAGCCTCCGAGATCAGATGAGATTGGGCTCTTTCAGGGTGATTTGGCCGTAGGCACTCTCTTTGGGCACTCTGAAGCCTCTTGACAAAGTTGGTCACCTTGGGAAACAAGCTAAAAAAACAGGTCAAAGCCAACAACATAAAAAGAAGCCTACGGCATCTAGTATTCCCAGGCGATCTCCCAATCAAGACACTAACCAGACCAGATCCTTCTATGGCACCTGGTCTTCCCAGGCAGTCTCCCATCCAGGTACAAACCAGGCCTGACGCTGCTTAGCCTCTGAATTCAGATGAGATCGGGTGCTTTCAGGTTGATGTGGCCGTAAGCATTCTCTTCAAGACACGCCCAACCCTCTTGACAAACGCCAAGATGGTCGCCTTGAGAAACAAGCAAAAAAAACAGGTCAAAGCCAACAACATAAAAAGAAGCCTATGGGCTTACAGCGGACCCTAAGAGATGGGACCCACTAGCTCTGTCATGGTTCGGACGCTGTAATATGAACGCAATGCCACGACTTCTGTATCTACTACAAGCCTTACCTATCAAAATACCCCAGACTTTCTTTCATGCGGTTCGCTCAACCTTTATCAAGTTCCTCTGGCGCGGAAAACATATGCGTATTGGTAGGGCAATGCTGTTGCGACCGAAATTGCGGGGAGGTATTGGCTTCCCGGACCCTGCTCTATATTACACAGCGACGCACATGACACCGGTGGTTGACTGGTGCTGGTGTTCTGCCATATACTGTCCGGCCATGATATAGTGTCTGCGCCGTACTGCGCATGCGCAGTACGGAGCAGACGAAGCTTCGGAAAATCTCCGAAGCCGAACGGCGCCTGCGCGGTGAGTGGAGGTGGTAGCCCCACCATCCAAGCGGACATAGGGTTGTGAATATTAGAGGGCCCCTCGCAGGCGAGCTTCGCTCGCCACGCTTCGGGCTCGGCCTCGCTGTGCTCGGCTCTTTTATATTCTTACTCTATGTCCACTTGGATAGTGGGGATAGAACCTGGACTCAGTGCGCAGGCGCCGTTCATGCTCGGCAATTTTCGGAATCTGTGTTGCTGTGTACTGCGCATGCGCAGCACACAGCGGACACTATCCGATGGGGGACCATATGTGATAGGACACCGGCATGGGGAACTGAAGCTATGGGTCAAGCTAGAGCAGGAGATGGTGCGGGTTCCACTGACTGGTCTGCCTTGGGCGGGGAGGCCATTGGAGCCCTGTGTGACTACTCACCCGTTAATTGGCCCCTCGCTCGCCGAGATGGATAGTTTTTTTCACCTTTCCCACCTCACTAACTTCCCTTCTCCTATGACCCCAATTATTGGACATCCTAGATTCCCTCCGGGCCTGTCTGACCAGGCCTTTACCAGGCAAGCCCCGAAAGGGCTTCTGAGAGCAGCCCTATTTCTTGGACCCACGGGCTTGATTCCCATGGGGACCATACTGCTAGAGCAAGTACCTGTTGCATTGGATAGCTGGAGAGCTAGACAGCTAATCCATTTCCTCGGATCACTACCTAACCATTCGTTCTTCTCTAGACAATTCCACCCCTTTGAGGAACTTTGCCTGGATGATGGCCCAGTTCGTGGTTTCCTCTCTAGGTCCTACCAAATCCTTACAGACGCACAATCCTCCACGGATCCACCCTTCCTAGCTAAATGGAAAAGGGACTTACAAACTACATTCTCCAAACCACAGAAGGACAGAATACTCTTTTTCGCCCATAAGTCGTCACTCTGCAGTAAATATCAGGAGATCTCATATAAGCTGATCACACGCTGGTATCGTACACCGGTGGTGTTGGCCAAAATATTCCCCGGTCAATCTGACCGCTGCTGTCGCTGCGGGCAACAGGCTGGCACCATTCTCCACATTTTCTGGGAATGCCCTAAATTACAAACATTCTGGCAGCCTGTCCTGAGACTCATCCACAAGTTCACAGACATTTCCTTAGCCAATGATCCCACAGCAGTTCTTCTCAATCTAACTCCTATGTCGAGAAAGCGTTATCATAAGTCCTTACTTAAACATCTCCTCAATGCAGCTAGGGCCTGTATCCCAAGTCAGTGGAAAGAGCAATCTGCTCCAATGGTGACCCAGTGGTTCGCAAGGGTAAATGATATTGAACGAATGGAAGACCTGACTGCCACAATGAGGGATAAAACGGAGGAGCATGGGAACAGATGGTTCTACTGGACCCAGTTTCGCTTTTCGGAAGAATACCTCCGCGAGACATAGTAAGCTCATGGTGATCGTTGGAGATCGCTGTTCCAAACGTTGGACAGCTGATGAGCTGGTGAGCCGAGGGCGTCTCTTGCTCCCTGGGAGGGGACCCCATCCTATCCACTCTACCCACGACACCCCCTTACCCCTTCTTTTCCTTTTCTGCCATTTCCTTCCCCAATCTTCTCTTTCCCCTTCTCCCTCCTTTCAGTTCTACTATTTCCCTTCTTAACTCAAAAAAGGGAAAAGAAAATGGTATGTTCCGACCCCATTTGACTACTACACAATACTCTTCCCCTATCTATGGATATCTAAACTCTTCGAGGATAGCAGGGCTAGTATCAATAATATTTTACGTGGTAGAGGATCCCAACGAGATGGAGCTTTAATCTCATCTTGATATGACCGCAAAGCTGTACACATGCTATTCTCCTCGGACTTCTTACCATTGGCTCTGATATCCATGCAATATGATCGTTTGTTTGTAACTATTTGTATCACACATTCTGTGAAGTTGCCTTTGCATTGTATGTTGCATACTACTAAATAAAAATAAATAAAAAAAAGAAGCCTATGGCACCTGGTATTCCCAGGCGGTCTCCCATCCAGGTACTAACCAGGCCCGACACTGTTTAGCATCCGAGATCAGACGAGATTGGGTGCTTTCAGGGTGATGGGGCCATAGGTAATCTCTTCGGGCACTCTCAACCCTCTTGACATACGCCAAGATGGTCACCTTGGGAAACAAGTGAAAAAAAAAACAGGTCAAGGCCAACAACATAAAAAGAAGCCTACAGCACCTAGAATTCCCAGGTGGTCTCCAATCCAGGTACTAGCAAGGCCCAACCCTGTTTAGCTTCTGAGATCAGAGGAGAGCGGGTGCTTTCAGGGTTATGTGCCCATAGGCAATCTCTTTGGGCATTCTCAACCCTCTTGACAAATGCCAAGATAGTCACCTTGAGATACAAGCGATAAAAAACAGGTCAATGTCAACAACATAAAAAGAAGAATACGGCACCTGGTATTCCAACGCCATCTCCCATCCAGGTACTAACTAGGCCCAACCCTTCTTAGCCTCAGAAAAGAGAATAGATAGGGCTCTTTCAGGGTGATGCTGCTGTAAGCGATCTCTTTGGGCACTCTCAACCCTCTTGACAAATGCCAAGATGGTCACCTTGGGAAACAAGCAAAAAAAAAGAAAACGAATCAACGCCAACAACATAAAAAGAAGCCTACAATAACTGGTAATCCCAGGTGGTCTCCCATCCAGGTACTAACCAGGCCCGACTCTTCTTAGCCTCCAAGATCAGACGAGATTGGATGCTTTCAGAGTGATGTGGCCATAGGCAATCTCTTCAGGCACTCTCAACCCTCTTGACAAACACCAAGATGGTCACTTTGGGAAATAAGCGAAAAAAAAACAGGTCAACGCCAACAACATAAAAAAAAGTCTACGACACCTGGTATTCCCAGGCGGTCTCCCATCCAGGTACTAACAAGGCCCGACTCTATTAGCCTCCAACATCAAACGAGATCGGGTGCTTTCAGGGTGATGTGCCCGTAGGCAATCTCTTCAGGCACTTTCAACCCTCTTGACAAACGCCAAGATGGTCACCTTGGGAAACAAGCAAAAAAATAAAAATAAGTCGGAAGCTAGAGACAATACGGCCCGAGTCCTCAATTTAATCCATGCGGCGCATGTACAGGGAAGGCCCTTGCTTATGTTGTCAACGGATGCGGAGAAGGCCTTTGACAAGGTGGCCTGGCACTTTATGCAGGCCACCCTGGAACATATAGGTCTTGGCCCCAACATGATGAGCTGGGTAATGTCGCTTTACTCCACGCCATCGGCAGCGGTACGGGTGACCGAGTGGTGCTCGGACTCTTTCCCCATCACGAATGGGACGAGGCAAGGGTGCTCTCTGTCTCCCCTAATTTTAATTCTGACACTGGAACCACTTATGTGTCACGTTCGGAATGACCCGAATATTACTGGCATATCCAAACCCTCGGCACACCACAAAATTGCGGCGTACGCTGACGATCTAATTTTTTCCGTCTCCAATCCACACATTTTGCTTCCCAAAATACTTGCGTCTCTACAGCGACACGGCAGCCTATCAAACTATAAAAACAATTGCGCCAAGTCGGCTGTATTGAATATATCGGTCCCGGATGGTGAGGCCAAGAGGCTCCGCTCCTCTTTTCCATTCTACTGGGCTGAAAAATCTATACGTTAACTGGGCGTTGACATCGCAGCCGATTTATCGCAATTGTACCTGCTTAATTTTGTCCCTCTCCTGGATAGACTGAAATCTAATTTGGGAAACTGGCATGCTTTAACACTGACCTGGTTTGGGCGCTGTAATGCATTCAAAATGATGGCCCTCCCTCGGATCTTATACATGTTCCAGACATTACCGATCCGGTTACCCCCAATTTTTTTCAGACAACTGCAGGTGCTGCTCCGGGACTTTATTTGGGAGCGCAAACCGCCCAGAGCCCGTTTGCAATTGCTTGCCAGACCAAAGGACAAGGGGGGTCTGGGTCTCCCAGATCTCAGACAATACTACAGAGTGACTCTGCTAGCGAGAGTCGTTGATTGGCATTGTAATGGCCCACACAAGCAGTGGGTGGAGATGGAGATTGAGGATGGTTCCATTCCCCTATTGACCTCCCCGTGGCTCCTGTCCTCCCTACCAAAAGACCTCAGAGGTCACCCCGTAGTGGGAGCTACGTTGGCTGTTGTGCGGAGGTTGTTCCGCTGCACACACATTGCTCCCCTGCCATCACCAATGACTCCGGTTATAGGTAATCCAGACTTCCCACCGGGATTTACCAACAAGAAACTGCGACAGTTGACAGTGGTGGGGAAACAGCGTCTGGGAGAGGTGTGGCCCACGGGAGGGCTCCCGACCACGTAAACTGTCGCCGAGCTTTCTGACCCTCCGCTTGACTTGTTTAGTGCTTATCAACTTCGTCACTTTCTTCTGGCCATACAAAGGGCCCCCTACACTCCTAGAGACCTGACACCCTATAAATCCATCTGTCACAAAAGGGAACCTGTGCGACACACCCTCTCCCTCCTGTACAACCTATTGAGTAGTCAGGAGGAGGAGTCGACCCCCACCATTTATCCACAAATGGGAGAGGGACTTAGGCATCACATTTACCCCACAACAGATAGGGAAGATCCTGACCTTAGTACATAAAGCTTCCATCGCAAACCAATATCAAGATACAAGATAGTCTCACGCTGGTATAGAGTCCCATACCTTCTGAATAAAATGGATAGATCGATCCCAGATGTTTGTTGGAGGTGAAATTCAGATATGGGGACCATGGGACACCTTTTCTGGGCATGCCCGACCTTGAGGAACTTTTGGGTTCCCAGTAGCGTGCCTTCTACACTTGACCGAACAGCCTGTTCGAAAATACAAAAAAACCCTCACGATGCAACTCCTGAATGCCGCCCGGGCCTGCATTCCCGCACTGTGGAGGCAGCCTCAGCCCCCATCCAAGGTGCTGTGGTATTCCAAAGTCAATCATATTCTCCGGATGGAAGAATTGACCGCCACCCTTCACAACACTGAAGAGGCATTTAGTGTTACATGAAGGCCCTGGAGGTATTTTACTGCTACTCGAGACTACATTCGGGAGGTGAGCAGTGCCTCCGTCCCAGAAAACGACTGAACATCTAACGTTTACCTACGTAGGCCATGTCTGCCCTGGGTGGCATTCCCCCCTCCTTTTTGTCTTTATTTTTCTTTTTTTCCCCGTCGCCATCCCCCCACCTCCTCTCTCTCCGTCTTTGCACTCTCTTCTTCCCCCGTCCTCCCTTTTGACTATGCCTTGTCTCCTTACTAGCCTTCGGGACCCAGAAGAACCCCAGAGGCCGGCTAGTTTATACAGAGAGGCTAATGTGTACAAAAGACAGGCTAGTGTATACAAATAGGCTAGATTATAGAGAAGAACGTCCTGGGTATGCAGAGATGGAGGCTGGGTTACACAGAGAGGCTAGTGTATGCAAGCTTGCTAGTGTATACAGACGGACTAGTGTATACAGTAGACCAGCTAGTTTATACAGGGAGGCTAATGTCTACAGAAGACCGGCTAGTGTATACACATAGGCTAGATTATAGAGAAGAACGTCCTGGGTATGCAGAGATGGAGGCTAAGGTATACAGAGAGAGAAGTTGAGTTACAAAGAGAGGCTAGTGTATGCAGACTTGCTAGTGCATACCGGTGGACTAGTGTATACAGAGAGGCTTGGGTATACAGAGAGCTAATGTATAAAGAGATGCTAGTGTATACAAAAGACAACCAAGAGTAGACAGTGAGGCTCGTGTATACAGAAGACCGGCTACAGAGAAGCTAATTTGTACAAAAGACAGGCTAGTGTATACAGATAGGCTAGATTATACAGAGGAAGGTCCTGGGTATGCAGAGATGTAGGCTAGGGAATCCAGAGAGAGACTGTGTTACACAGAGAGGCTAGAGTATGCAGAAGAACGGCTATTTTTTTTTACAGATAGGCTTGTGTATACAGAAGACAGTCTGGGGAATTCAGTGAGGCTAGTGTATGCAGAGAGGCTGGGACACCGAGACTATTGTAAAAAGAAGGCAGGCTAGTGTATATAGATTACGGGCACCTGTATACAGAAGACAGAGAGGCTAGTCTATATTGAGTGGCTGGTGTACACAGAGAGATTAATGTATACAGAAAAGCTAGCGTGTAAAGAAGACAGGACTTTATTTTTTGCTAATGCAACTACTTTTGAAACATATAAAGTGCTTTTTTCATATTTTGGTGCTGTTAAAAAGTGGTGTGTTGTCAGTGGTGATATCAATGTGACAGTTAATGTGGAGAACTACAACTATTCAAAATAGAGCAAAAGAGTGCTAAGTTTACTTTGTTAAGTCATTGACTGATAGACGTTAAGTAATTGGCCGTTATTGGTTTGGCAGTACATGGTTTATTTTGATGTAAGATAGTTTTATTCTCTACTTATAGCCGTGTTTTAGACGACTTTATTATTAGCATTATTCGCATTATTCATATATATTATGCAGAGTGTAAGTATTGCAGTGAGACGATATTGCTTTTAAAAGATTTGTATTATTATACATAGCATTGTTAGCAGACCAATAGGACAATTTACATGGCTTAATATTGCAGAGCGTAATTTATCAGGAAAGAGATTCAAAGCGTTAGTTGCAGTAGCTTCATAAAACTGAGAAATCGTTGCATTACTCTAAATTTAAAATATGTTCCGGCAGCACTAAAAAGACGATATTAGATGAGTGATCTACGCATTTCGTTTACTATTTCACTATACCGGCTAAAAGTTAATATGTTAATATGTGCTGCGTGTAAGGTAGAAATTAGATGGTTTAGTGTGAGCTGGTTTACCAGGATTTAGAGATAGTAATCTTTTTATACTAGTAATAAATATAGCAAAATAACTATAACGGGTTTAAGTGAAAATACACGAAATAACAGCAACAACGTGTGTAGGTTTTTATCAATCAAGTTCATTACGTGTCTTTAATCATGTAGTGAATATACCCCAATATTGGAGCACAAGGATGAGAAAGCATAATAACTAACAGAGGATGACATGGCAAAAAGACAAACTGCATTAGAAATGTGAATATGAATTAGAGTTGAAATGCCAATCGCCACGGCTACGTACAGCAAAGTGTGAGCTAAGCAGCTAAATATTCTACAATAGCAGAGATTAAGTATTGCAGTCGAAATGAGATCGGAAGCGTTAGTTGCAGTAGCTCCAAAATGACTGAGACATCATTTCATTACTCTAAATGTAAAAGTTATCCCAGTAGCACTGAGTGGACTGATATTAGATGAGTGATCGTTCTAGTACAAATTCAGTTTCCTATAGCAGAGAGATACCAGCTAAATGTGAGACGAGCAATTAAACTGTTCACGGTAGCATTGCATTACTCTTAATATGTGCAGCGTGTAAAGAAGCAATAAGATGGTTTTGTATTATCCTAAAATTAGCAGTATAAAGGTGAGTAGGTAACCTGGATTTAGACATAGCAAACTCTATAATCTAATTTAGCAAAATTAGAAAAGATAATATTGAGACAGTATATACAGGTCGAGTTTAAGTGGAAATACACAAAATATCTAGCTTACCTTTACATTGTTCAATAGAGTAAATTGACGTAGCTTGAAAATTCCAACGTGTAAATCGTTCCATTAATTATGTTACGCACGAAGACGGCTTACACTGACTGTTTTCCGTTTCCACTGGTCATCGGCATAATGTATCAGTAACCATGAACATTAATAGTGATAGACAGCTTACATTAGGATGTATGCATGATGTGAATGTAAAATGAATGTAAAATAGTTGCATTATGTGTTATTAATGTAATCAAACTGTATTGTTATGCTTTGCTACTGCAACCACTTCTCAATCAAGTAAACCGTCCCACTGATTTTCTCACATTTTGCCGCTGTTAAAAAATGTGTTGCAAGTGTTATGTGTTACAAATGGTTATCAGTGTGACAGTTAATGTGGAGAAGAAGTAATACACAAAATAGAGTCAGAAAGAGAATCCTATTGCATAGAGGTAGCGAGAGATGGTTGCATTAATCTTAATGTGCAGTGTGTAAAAGGTTTTAAAAATATGGTTTTGTGTGACTTTTGCTTTAACGTAAAATTAGCTGTAGACATTATAACTTGTTACAATGATTTAGAGATAGTAATCTCTATAAAATAATAATAATAAGTATAGCAAAACAAATTAGGAATATTTTGAGGCAGTATGTATAGGTCGAGATATAGTGAATACACAAAAGGGATCAAGGGATAGTAGCAAAGTCAAGGGATAAATGCAAAGGTACTCTATTTAACAGTAAATTGACGTAGCTTGCAAATTCCAACGTGTAAATCGTTCCATTAATTTTGATGCTCAAGAAGACGGCTTACACTGACTGTTTTCCGTTTCCACTGGAAAGAGAATCCTATTGCATAGAGGTAGCGAGAGATGGTTGCATTACTCTTAATGTGTAAAGGTTTTAAAAAGATGGTTTTGTGTGAATTTTTCTTTAACGTAAAATTAGCTGTGGACATTATAACTATGGTTAGGTTTACAATGATTTAGAGTTAGTAATCTCTATAATATAATAATAATAAGTATAGCAAAACAAATTAGGAAAATATTGAGGCAGTATATATAGGTCGAGATAACGTGAATACACAAAAGGGATCAAGGGATAGTTGCAAAGTCAAGGGATAAATGCAAAGGTACATTATTTAAGAGTAAATTGACGTAGCTTGCAAATTCCAACGTGTAAATCGTTCCATTAATTTTGTTACGAACGAAGACGGCTTACACTGACTGTTTTCCGTTTCCACTGGAAAGAGAAACCTATTGTATAGAGGTAGCGAGAGATGGTTGCATATGGCAGAAAGACGGCTTACACTGCTTTTCTCACATTTTGCTGCGGTAAAAAGAAATGTTTTGTCACTGTGTTTTAACTGTGACAGATAAGGTGGAGAAAAAGAAGTAATACAGAAAATAGAGTCAAACAGTGGAAACGTTAAAAAATACAATTGGTATACGATTTTGGTATAACTGAGGTACAGGGCAATTACTATAGTATGACTTGCCAATGTTTATCATGTCTTGTTTATATCACACAAAGATGTATACAGTCTGACTAATTATATATGTCTGTGCCAACTATTGTTAATAAAAAACGGAGTTAAAAAAAAAAAAACAGTGGAAACGTTTATTTGTCATGACAGCTGATACTGGTTGAGCAATAAAACTGTTTTATTAAGATGTAAGACTAGTTTTATTCTCTACATATTGTTGTATAATATAGGCGACCAATAGGACATTTAAATGGCTTAATATTGTAGGGAGGAAGTATCGCTGTTCAAAGGTAAGAGATTGAAAGCTTAGCTTGAAAATGGCCGAGAAATAGTTGCGTTAGTCTAAATTTAAAGGATATGCTGGTACCAATGAGAAAGCTTATTGATTGACTAGTTGATCTTTGCATTACACAATTCTATTATTATTATTATTATTATTAAGATCATAGTGCAGAGAGATACTCAGTTAATGTCAGAGATACTCGGTCAATGTCAGAAAAGCAATAAAACTGTTTACATCGTTAGAGAGCGATGGTTACATTACTCTTAGTATGTGCAGCATGTCTGGTAGCAAATGGATGGTTTTGTGAACATTTTGCATTAAGGTACAATTAGCGGTAGAAGTGAATAGATTTAAGCGGATTTTGAGATAGTACTCTCCATTTCTAATAAGAAATAAAGAAAAATAAGTCAGGATGGTGTGTCAGGACTGTCACATACTCACAGTCCCGGTACAAATATGCAAAATAGAGCAAAAGAGTACATGGTTTATTTTGATTTATGATAGTTTTATTGCATGCTTGATGTTCTGTATTCACTAGCCTTTCTTCTGTATGCTGTAGTCTTTTATATATACTAGCCTCTCTGTACACCCTTGCATCTCTGTAATACACTAAATCCTCTGTATACCACAGCCTGTCTTCTGTATACACTAGACTGTAAACACTAGCTAGAATACACCAGCCTGGTTTACTAGGTTCACTAGATTCTCTGTATACACTACCCAGTCTTCTGTATACACTAGTCTCTCTATATCCACTGTCCTATCTGTATACACTCGACTCTCTCTATACACTAACCTCTCTATATACACTAACATCTTTGTATATACTAGCCTCTCTTTAAATTAGCCTCTCTGTGTACCCCAGCCTCATTGTTTACTCTAGCATCTCTGTATACTCAAGCCTATCTGCATTCACTAGCCTGTATTCACTAGCCTTATATATACTAGCTTCCTGCTTCTCTGTACACCCTTGCATCTCTGTACACTAGACTCTCTGAATACACTAAACCCTCAGTATACCACAGCCTGTCTTCTGTATACATTAGACTGTAAAAACTAGCTAGAATACACCAGCCTGTCTTCTTTACCCAATAGACTCTCTGTATGCACTACCCAGTCTTCTGTATACACTGTCAGCTTTGATGTATACCCAAGCCTGTCTTCTGTATACACTAGTTTCTCTATATGCATTGTCCTTTCTGTATACTCTCGACCTTCTCTATACATTAACCTCTCTATATACACTAACATCTTTGTATATACTAGCCTCTCTTTAAATTAGCCTCTCTGTGTACCCCAGCCTCACTGTTTACTCTAGCATCTCTGTATACTCAAGCCTATCTACATACACGAGTCTTCTGTATTGTGTATTAACTAGCCTTTCTTCTGTATGCTGTAGTCTTCTATATATACCAGCTTCTCTGTACACCCTTGCATCTCTGTAAACACTGTGTAAACTAGCCAGTCTTATGTATACACTCGCCAGCTGTATACACTAGACTCTCTGAATACACTAAACTCTCTGTATACCACAGCCTGTCTTCTGTATACACTAGACTGTAAAAACTAGCTAGAATACACCAGCCTGTCTTCTGTACCCACTAGACTCTCTGTATACACTACCCAGTCTTCTGTATAGAATGTCAGCTTTCATGTATACCCTTTCTGTATACACTAGCTTCTCTATATGCACTGTCCTTTCTGTATACACTCGACTCTCTCTATACACTAACCTCTCTATATACACTAACATCTTTGTATTTGTCTTTAAACTAGCCTCTCTGTGTACCCCAGCCTCACTGTTTACTCTAGCATCTCTGTATACTCAAGACTAGCTACATACACGAAACCTGTATTCTGTATTCACTAGCCTTTCTTCTGTATGCTGTAGTCTTCTATATATACCAGCTTCTCTGTACACCCTAGCACTGTAACAGTACTAGGTTCCTGTATTACAGAAACAGAACACCAGCAATAAGGTGTATACTGTGCAGGAGGCACACAACACCGACTCTAACTTCTGCACTGCAGATGCATGTATTGCAGAAATTGAACACCAGTAATAAAGGGTAGCTTCAGGTGTGTACTGTGCAGGAGGCACATAACACCCACTGTAACAGTGCTAGGTTCCCAAGCAGTAAAGACACTGTCCCTGCCTATCGTCCTCTTTCCCTGACCACCGCAACACACTATACAAGGCCGCCATGCTGGCGGCCTTATATAGTGTGGGGTGTGTACTAAACCCCCCTGAGCTATAATTGGCCACAGGAATCCTGCCTGTGGTGAATTGTGGCTCTCCTCACACAGGATGTCACATCTGTTCTTATTATATAGAACCTATTATGCTCCTCGTAAACTTTTTCAGTTTGGCCGAACGGCCGGACGCAAGTTGCCCCCGGTGCGGGAACATGGGGGGAGACATGATGCACATGTTTTGGAGATGCCCGAAGTTGATCCGCTACTGGACAGAGGTGACAGGAACCATTGATCGGGTGGTTGGAACCTCCACCAGGATGGAGGCGAAGTATTGTCTCCTGGGATTAGTTGAAGGAGTTGGAAACCCGGGAAGTAGCCAGATGGCAGTTCTGAGATGCCTATTTCAGGCAAGGAAACTGATTGCCCAACCCTGCTTAGCCTCCAATGTTGGCAATGACTTGGTTTTTTTCGCTTGTTTCCCAAGATGACCATGTTGGCGTTTGTCAAGATGGTTGAGAGTGCCCGAAGAGATCGCCTATGGCCCCATCACCTTGAAAGTGCCTGATCTTGTCTGATCTCGGAGGCTAAGCATTGTCGGGCCTGATTAGTAACTGGATGGGAGACCAACTGGGAATACCAGGTGCCGTAGCATTCTTTTTATGTTGTTGGCGTTGACATGTTTTTTTTTTTCCGCTTGTTTCCCAAGGTGATCATCTTGGCATTTGTCAAGAGGGCTGAGAGAGCCCAAAGAAATCTCCTACGGCCACATCCCCCTGAAAGCGCCCGATCTCATCTGATCTCAGAGGCTAAGCAGGGTCCGGCCTGGATAGTACCTAATTAAAGGTGCCGTAGGAATCTTTTTATATTGTTGGCTTTGACCTGTTTTTCTTTCGCTTGTTTCCCAAGGTGACCATTTTAGCATCAGTCAAGAGTTTTGAGTATGTCCCAAAGCGTTCGCCTGAGGTCACATCACCCTGAAAGCGCCCAATCTCAGAGGCTAAGCAGGGTCTGGGTCAGATGGGAGACCGCCAGGGTCTATGTTGTTGGCGTTGACCTTTTTTTTTTCACTTGTTTCCCAAGATAACCATCTTGGTATTTGTCAAGAGGGTTGAGAGTGTCTAAATAGAACACCTATGGCCACATCACCCTGAAAGTGCAGAATCTCATCTGATCTCGGAGGCCTAGCAGTGTACGGCCTGGTTAATACCTGTATGGGAGACCATCTGTGAATACCAGGTGCCGTAGGCTTCTTTTTATGTTGTTGGCTTTGAACTGTTTTTTTCGCTTGTTTCTCAAGGCGACCATCTTGGCGTTTGTCAAGAGGGTTGGCCGTGTCTTGAAGAGAACGCTTACGGCCACATCACACTGAAAGCACCCGATCTCGTCTGATTTCAGAGGCTTAGCAGCATCAGGCCTGGTTAGTACCTGGATGGGAGACTGCCTGGGAAGACCAGGTGACATAGAAGGATCTGGTCTGGTTAGTGTCTTGATTGGGAGATCGCCTGGGAATACCGGATGCCGTAGGATTCTTTTTATGTTGTTGGCTTTGACCTGTTTTTTTTCCCTTGTTTCCCAAGGTGACCATCTTGGCATTTGTCAAGAGGGTTAAGAGTGCACAAAGAAATTGCCTACGGGCACAACACCCTGAAAACGCCCAATCTCGTTTGGTCTCAGAGGCTAAGCAGGATTGGGCCTGGTTTGTACCTGGATCGGAGACCGCCTGGGTTTTCCAAATGCTGCAGGCTTCTTTTTATGTTGTTGGCGTTGACTTGTTTTTTTTGTTTGTTTCCCAAGGTGACCATCTTGGCGTTTGTCAAGAGGGTTGAGCGTGCATTTGATCTCAGAGGCTAAGCAGGGTTGGGACCTGGTTAGTACTGGGATGGGAAACCGCCTGGGATTTCTCGATGCCATAGGCTTTTTTTTTAAGTTGTTGGCATTGACTTATTTTTTTTTTTTTTGTTTTATTCTTTTATTAAGCATAAGTAGAACAATATAAATATAACAGTCAACCATACAGCATGACCCAGGGTCACAATTACATGCTAACAAAAAATAGGCAGCCAAATAACTCTGGGTTCTCAGAGGGGAGTCCTACAGTTTCATGCAGAAAATAGAGAAACCCCACCTCCGACATGTAGTACAGTATAACTAGTGCAGCTCCGTTCGGACAAATGTAATCATGGAGAACAACTGGGACCACAGCGAGCCAGCTTATCATGACCTACGTGAACCAGAGCAAAATATGAGCCGGTCATGTCCAGAACCCTGGGGTTCTTCTGGGTCCCGAAGGCTAGTAAGGAGACAAGGCATAGTCAAAAGGGAGGACGGGGGAAGAAGAGAGTGCAAAGACGGAGAGAGAGGAGGTGGGGGGATGGCGACGGGGAAAAAAAGAAAAATAAAGACAAAAAGGAGGGGGGGAATGCCACCCAGGGCAGACATGGCCTACGTAGGTAAACGTTAGATGTTCAGTCGTTTTCTGGGACGGAGGCACTGCTCACCTCCCGAATGTAGTCTCGAGTACCAGTAAAATACCTCCAGGGCCTCCATGTAACACTAAATGCCTCTTCAGTGTTGTGAAGGGTGGCGGTCAATTCTTCCATCCGGAGAATATGATTGACTTTGGAATACCACAGCACCTTGGATGGGGGCTGAGGCTGCCTCCACAGTGCGGGAATGCAGGCCCGGGCGGCATTCAGGAGTTGCATCGTGAGGGTTTTTTTGTATTTTCGAACAGGCTGTTCGGTCAAGTGTAGAAGGCACGCTACTGGGAACCCAAAAGTTCCTCAAGGTCGGGCATGCCCAGAAAGGGTGTCCCATGGTCCCCATATCTGAATTTCACCTCCAACAAACATCCGGGATCGATCTATCCATTTTATTCAGAAGGTATGGGACTCTATACCAGCGTGAGACTATCTTGTATCTTGATATTGGTTTGCGATGGAAGCTTTATGTACGAAGGTCAGGATCTTCCCTATCTGTTGTGGGGTAAATGTGATGCCTAAGTCCCTCTCCCATTTGTGGATAAATGGTGGGGGTCTACTCCTCCTCCTGACTACTTAATAGGTTGTACAGGAGGGAGAGGGTGTGTCGCACAGGTTCCCTTTTGTGACAGATGGATTTATAGGGTGTCAGGTCTCTAGGAGTGTAGGGGGCCCTTTGTATGGCCAGAAGAAAGTGACGAAGTTGATAAGCACTAAACAAGTCAAGCGGAGGGTCAGAAAGCTCGGCGACCGTTTACGTGGTCGGGAGCCCTCCCGTGGGCCACACCTCTCCCAGACGCTGTTTCCCCACCACTGTCAACTGTCGCAGTTTCTTGTTGGTAAATCCCGATGAAAAGTCTGGATTACCTATAACCGGAGTCATTGGTGATGGCAGGGGAGCAATGTGTGTGCAGCGGAACAACCTCCGCACAACAGCCAACGTAGCTCCCACTACGGGGTGACCTCTGAGGTCTTTTGGTAGGGAGGACAGGAGCCACGGGGAGGTCAATAGGGGAATGGATCCATCCTCAATCTCCATCTCCACCCACTGCTTGTGTGGGCCATTACAATGCCAATCAACGACTCTCGCTAGCAGAGTCACTCTGTAGTATTGTCTGAGATCTGGGAGACCCAGACCCCCCTTGTCCTTTGGTCTGGCAAGCAATTGCAAACGGGCTCTGGGCGGTTTGCGCGCCCAAATAAAGTCCCGGAGCAGCACCTACAGTTGTCTGAAAAAAATTGGGGGTAACCGGATCGGTAATGTCTGGAACATGTATAAGATCCGAGGGAGGGCCATCATTTTGAATGCATTACAGCGCCCAACCCAGGTCAGTGTTAAAGCATGCCAGTTTCCCAAATCAGATTTCAGTCTATCCAGGAGAGGGACAAAATCAAGCAGGTACAATTGCGCTAAATCCGCTGCGATGTCAACGCCCAGTTAACGTATAGATTTTTCAGCCCAGTAGAATGGAAAAGAGGAGCGGAGCCTCTTGGCCTCACCATCCGAGACCGATATATTCAATACAGCCGACTTGGCGCAATTGTTTTTATAGTGTGATAGGCTGCCGTGTCGCTGTAGAGACGCAAGTATTTTGGGAAGCAAAATGTGTGGATTGGAGACGGAAAAAATTAGATCATCAGCGTACGCCGCAATTTTGTGGTGTGCCGAGGGTTTGGATATGCCAGTAATATTCGGGTCATTCCGAACGTGACACATAAGTGGTTCCAGTGTCAGAATTAAAATTAGGGGAGACAGAGGGCACCCCTGCCTCGTCCCATTAGTGATGGGGAAAGAGTCTGAGCACCCCTCGGTCACCCGTACCGCTGCCGATGGCGTGGAGTAAAGCGACATTACCCAGCTCATCATGTTGGGGCCAAGACCTATATGTTCCAGGGTGGCCTGCATAAAGTGCCAGGCCACCCTGTCAAAGGCCTTCTCCGCGTCCGTTGACAACATAAGCAAGGGCCTTCCCTGTACATGCGCCGCATGGATTAAATTGAGGACTCGGGCCGTATTGTCTCTAGCTTCCGACTTATTTTTATTTTTTTGCTTGTTTCCCAAGGTGACCATCTTGGCGTTTGTCAAGAGGGTTGAAAGTGCCTGAAGAGATTGCCTACGGGCACATCACCCTGAAAGCACCCGATCTCGTTTGATGTTGGAGGCTAATAGAGTCGGGCCTTTTTTTTGCTTGTTTCCCAAGGTGACCATCTTGGCATTTGTCAAGAGGGTTGAGAGTGCCCAAAGAGATCGCTTACAGCAGCATCACCCTGAAAGAGCCCTATCTCTTCTCTTTTCTGAGGCTAAGAAGGGTTGGGCCTAGTTAGTACCTGGATGGGAGATGGCGTTGGAATACCAGGTGCCGTATTCTTCTTTTTATGTTGTTGACATTGACCTGTTTTTTTTTCACTTGTTTCCCAAGGTGACCATCTTGGCATTTGTCAAGAGGGTTGAGAGTGCCCGAAGAGATCACCTACAGCCCCATCACCCTGAAAGCGCCCAATCTCGTCTGATCTCGGATGCTAAACAGTGTCGGGCCTGGTTAGTACCTGGATGGGAGACCGCCTGGGAATACCAGGTGCCATAGGCTTCTGTTTTTTTTGTTTTTTTATTTAGTAGTATGCGACATACAATGCAAAGGCAACTTCACAGAATGTGTGATACAAATAGTTATAAACAAACGATCATATTGCATGGATATCAGAGCCAATGGTAAGAAGTATGAGGAGAATAGCACGTGTACAGCTTTGCGGTCATATCAAGATGAGATTAAAGCTCCATCTCGTTGGGATCCTCTACCACTTAAAATATTATTGATACTAGCCCTGCTACCCTCGAAGAGTTTAGATATCCATAGATAGGGGAAGAGTATTGTGTAGTAGTCAAATGGGGTCGGAACATACCATTTTCTTTTCCCTTTTTTGAGTTAAGAAGGGAAATAGTAGAACTGAAAGGAGGGAGAAGGGGAAAGAGAAGATTGGGGAAGGAAATGGCAGAAAAGGAAAAGAAGGGGTAAGGGGGTGTCGTGGGTAGAGTGGATAGGGTGGGGTCCCCTCCCAGGGAGCAAGAGACGCCCTCGGCTCACCAGCTCATCAGCTGTCCAACGTTTGGAACAGCGATCTCCAACGATCACCATGAGCTTACTATGTCTCGCGGAGGTATTCTTCCGAAAAGCGAAACTGGGTCCAGTAGAACCATCTGTTCCCATGCTCCTCCATTTTATCCCTCATTGTGGCAGTCAGGTCTGCCATTCGTTCAATATCATTTACCCTTGCGAACCACTGGGTCACCATTGGAGCAGATTGCTCTTTCCACTGACTTGGGATGCAGGCCCTAGCTGCATTGAGGAGATGTTTAAGTAAGGACTTATGATAACGCTTTCTCGACATAGGGGTTAGATTGAGAAGAACTGCTGCGGGATCATTGGCTAAGGAAATGTCTGTGAACTTGTGGATGAGTCTCAGGACAGGCTGCCCGAATGTTTGTAATTTAGGGCATTCCCTGAAAATGTGGAGAATGGTGCCAATCTGTTGCCCACAGCGACAGCAGCGGTCAGATTGACCGGGGAATATTTTGGCCAACACCACCGGTGTACGATACCAGCGTGTGATCAGCTTATATGAGATCTCCTGATATTTACTGCAGAGTGACGACTTATGGGCGAAAAAGAGTATTCTGTCCTTCTGTGGTTTGGAGAATGTAGTTTGTTAGTCCCTTTTCCATTTAGCTAGGAAGGGTGGATCCGTGGAGGATTGTGCGTCTGTCAGGATTTGGTAGGACCTAGAGAGGGAACCACGAATTGGGCCATCATCCAGGCAAAGTTCCTCGAAGGGGTGGAATTGGCTAGAGAAGAACGAATGGTTAGGTAGTGATCTGAGGAAATGGATTAGCTGTCTAGCTCTCCAGCTATCCAATGCAACAGGTACTTGCTCTAGCAGTATGGTCCCCATGGGAATCAAGCCCGTGGGTCCAAGAAATAGGGCTGCTCTCAGAAGCCCTTTCGGGGCTTGCCTGGTAAAGGCCTGGTCAGACAGGCCCGGAGGGAATCTAGGATGTCCAATAATTGGGGTCATAGGAGAAGGGAAGTTAGTCAGGTGGGAAAGATGAAAAAAACTATCCATCTCGGCGAGCGAGGGGCCAATTAACGGGTGAGTAGTCACACAGGGCTCCAATGGCCTCCCCGCCCAAGGCAGACCAGCCAGTGGAACCCGCGCCTTCTCCTGCTCTAGCTTGACCCATAGCTTCAGTTCCCCATGCCGGTGTCTTATCACATATGGTCCCCCATCGGATAGTGTCCGCTGTGTACTGCGCATGCGCAGTACACAGCAACACAGATTCCGAAAATTGCCGAGCATGAACGGCGCCTGCGCACTGAGTCCAGGTTCTATCCCCACTATCCAAGTGGACATAGAGTAAGAATATAAAAGAGCCGAGCGCAGCGAGGCCGAGCCCGAAGCGTGGCGAGCGAAGCTCGCCTGCGAGGGGCCCTCTAATATTCACAACCCTATGTCCGCTTGGATGGTGGGGCTACCACCTCCACTCACCGCGCAGGCGCCGTTCAGCTTCGGAGATTTTCCGAAGCTTCGTCTGCTCCGTACTGCGCATGCGCAGTACGGTGCGGACACTATATCATGGCCGGACAGTATATGGCAGAACACCGGCACCAGTCAACCACCGGTGTCATGTGCGTTGCTGTGTAATATAGAGCAGGGTCCGGGCAGCCAATACCTCCCCGCAATTTCGGTCGCAATAGCATTGCCCTACCAATACGCATACCGTATATACTCGAGTATAAGCCGAGATTTTCAGCCTCTTTTTTGAGGCTGAAAGTGCCCCCCTCGGCTTATACTCGAGTCATCGCTGTCTGCCCGCTCGATCAGCGTGTCGAGCAGACAGACAGCGGCCATTCTATTCAAAAGCCGCGCCTCCGGCTCCGCCTTCGCCTGTGACAGGCGGAACACTGAATTTCCCAGCAGCCTGTGTTCCGCCTATCACGGACATCGTATCATCCTCGTACTACGGACGAGGATGATACGACGTCTGTGATAGGCGGAACACAGGCTGCTGGGAAATTCAGTGTTCCGCCTATCACAGGCGAAGGCGGCGGCGCAGCTTTTGAATTTTACAATGGCCGCCGACGAAGAGGGCACGGGACGGAGGCAAGGCAAGGCACGGCACGGCACGGGACGGGACGGGACGGGGGCAAGGCAAGGCACGACACGGGACGGATGCAAGGCAAGGCACGGCACGGGACGGAGGCAAGGAGGCAAGGCACGGGACGGAGGCTCGGGACAAAGGTAGGCTGGACACACACACACACACACACACACACACACACACACACACACACACACACACACACACACACACAGGGATGGATGGAGACACACACAGGGATGGATGGATGGATGGATGGATGAAGACACACACACACAGGGATGGATGGATGGATGGATGGAGACACACACACACAGGGATGGATGGATG
This sequence comes from Lithobates pipiens, assembly GCF_037356315.1. Taxonomy (NCBI): domain Eukaryota; kingdom Metazoa; phylum Chordata; class Amphibia; order Anura; family Ranidae; genus Lithobates; species Lithobates pipiens. Next base: position 171,397,461 of record NW_027507791.1, on the reverse strand, counting down.
GATGGACACACACACACACAGGGATGGATGGACGGACACACAGGGATGGACGGACACACAGTGATGGACGGACACACAGGGATGGACGGACACACACACAGGGATGGACAGGCATGTCTCACCCTCGGCTTATACACGAGTCAATAAGTTTGCCAGTTTTTTTGGGGGTAAATTGGGGGCCTCGGCTTATATTCGGGTCGGCCTATACTCGAGTATATACGGTATGTTTCCCGCGCCAGAGGAACTTGATAAAGATTGAGCGAACCGCATGAAAGAAAGTCTGGGGTATTTTGATAGGTAAGGCTTGTAGTAGATAGAGAAGTCGTGGCATCGCGTTCATCTTCAACACATTACAGCGTCAGAACCATGACAGAGCTAGTGGGTCCCATCTTTTAAGGTCCGCTGTAAGCCCATAGGCTTCTTTTTATGTTGTTGGCTTTGACCTGTTTTTTTTGCTTGTTTCTCAAGGCGACCATCTTGGCGTTTGTCAAGAGGGTTGGGCGTGTCTTGAAGAGAACGCTTACGGCCACATCAACCTGAAAGCACCCAATGTCGTCTGATTTCCGAGGCTAAGCAGCGTCAGGCCTGGTTAGTACCTGGATGGGAGACTCCCTGGGAAGACCAGGTGCCATAGAAGGATCTGGTCTGGTTAGTGTCTTTTTTTTTTTTTTATTCTTTATTTACGGATTGCAGGTAATACAGAGACAAACTGTAAAAGACATAGATCCCTCAGTTTTCCAGGTTAACAAAAATACATAGTTAATACTTCGTGGGGGACCGGGGGAAACCTAACAACTTATGTCAGCAGCAGCCCCAGCCGTGGCTAGGCCACCACATTATCCCACTCTAATGATCTGGCACCCTAGTGTCTACTTATAAACCAGGGCAGTCCGCGGGGCGATCCCCCTCAAGGCCCAGACTGAGGGGCCTCTAACATCGGTCACCTTCATTCTATTGGTCAAAGAGCTCAGCCGGGACCACCCCGAGGGCCGCCAACCCCTGGCTGGGAAATCGAGGGAACAAAACGAAAAGATCCTTGCAATCACCATGTATTTTAATTATACTTGGGAGTTAGGGGGTAGGGAAAGAGGGGGGAGCAAATGGGCAGGAGAAGGGGATGGGGTAGAAAGAATGAAAGTTATAGGGGGCTAACAGTGCTACGAGGCAGACGGGGGAGAGAGTGAACCAGGGTGGTATACGAGAAGGGAGAGAAAGAAAGAGGACTCCGATGGGTTCCCACGGCCGGACCCTTCCCTCTATACACGTGCCAGAGCCTACAGATAGGATCTGTATGCGTCGGAAAACCTGAACAGGCTCCAAGACAACCAACAAGCAGTGTGCTCTTCCTCCCTGTCGCCTAACGCTGATGTGAGCTGTTCCATACTGTAGATGTCGCAAACTCTTGCAAACCAGTGAGACACCAGTGGAGCGGCCTGCTGTTTCCACATGCTAGGTATACATGCCCTGGCCCCACTCAGAAGATGTTTTAAGAGAGATTTATGGTACTTCTTGCTCGAGAGTGGGGTCAGATTGAGGAAGATCGTAGCTGGGTTGTTCTGGAGATCAATAGCCGTGAGGTCATAAATGATATTGAGAACCTGTCTCCAGAAATGGGCCAGTTGAGGGCATTCCCAGATTATACGTAGTAACGTGCCGGCTTGTTCACCGCATCGCCAGCACAAAGGGCTGTGACTGGGAAACATAGTCGCCAGGACAGTGGGGGTCCTGTACCATCGGGTCAAAATTTTATAAGCTATTTCCTGGTATTTACTACATAGGGATGACTTGTGCGCAAAAAGAAGCGCGCGGTCCTTCTGGTCTGGCGAGAGCCGGACATGCAGGTCTCGCTCCCATTTTTCCACGAACACCAGGTTACCCTGGGAGAGTTGGTCCAGTAGGATGCGATATGACAGGGAAAGAGACCTTCGGGTCGGTCCCTCTCCTGAGAATACCTCCTCAAACGATGTTAGGGGTCTGCAGAATTCGCCACTGTTTGGCAAAGATTTCAAGAAGTGGGAGAGTTGGGAAAGCTTCCACTGTCCCAGGGCCGTGGTTACTAACGCCTCGTACATAGTGGAGACCGCTGTCCACGTCCTAGGGCCAAGAAAAGAAGAGGCCCGCACAAGGTCCCAGTCAGGTTCGAGGCGGAAAGACTTTTCCGTCATGCCGGGTTCAAAGCGTGGGTGTCCAATAATAGGAGTCATGGGCGAAGGGAAACTGGGCACGCCCGTCAGGGTAAAATATCTGTCTAGCTCTTGTAACGTTGGCTCAATGTGTGGGTGTGCCCGCGTCGCTCCCGACCAGCCCGGTCCACTCCAGGGCAAACCCTCAAGTGGAAATGGTACGGATTCATGCTCCAGACGAACCCACAGCTTATCCTTCAGGTGTCTGCACCAGTCAACTACTCTGTTCATGTGCACCGCCGTATAGTACCATGCCGGATCTGGGAGGCCAATCCCTCCCTTGTCTTTTGGTCTGAGCAGTAATGTTCGGCTGAGTCTTGGAGGCCTGCCCTGCCATACGTATCGAATAAAGATGGAGCGCATGGCTTTAAAAAATGATTGGGGGATTTTTATCGGTAAGGCTTGTAATAGGTACAAGAGTCTGGGCATTACATTCATTTTGAGCACATTGCATCTCCCAAACCAAGAGGTCGCCAACTTTGACCACCTCTCTAGATCTACGGCAAATTTTTTTAGAAGCTGCTGGAAATTCAATTGGAAAATCAGATGTGGGTCCGGGGGAACCTTGGTACCCAGATATTGTATAGCCCCAGTTGCCCAACGAAAGGGAAAATTAGTGCTTAGACTCGTCTGGGCATTGGTAGACAGGGAGACGTTGAGTGCTTCCGATTTCTGTAAGTTAATTTTAAAATTTGACAGGGTGCCATATCGTCTTATTTCCGCTAAGAGATTCGGCAATGTAATGTGAGGCTCTGAGACATAGAACAAGAGGTCATCTGCAAAGGCTGCGACCTTATGGTGGTGTGAGGGGGTGTCCAGTCCCTTGATGTCTATGTTCTGCCTGATGTGGTGCAGCAAGGGTTCAAGCGATAGGACAAACAAAAGGGGGGACAACGGGCATCCCTGCCTCGTTCCATTGCCAATAGTGAAACGCGACGAGGCAAACCCATTGACCCTAACCATCGCCGTCGGTGACGAGTAAAGAGCTGTAACCCATGAAAGCATGGGGGGGGTACACCCAGGCTTCGCAGGGTGGCTAGCAAAAAAGGCCAGCTCACCCTGTCAAACGCTTTTTCTGTGTCCACAGAGAGCAACATAATCGGTAGTTTAAGGCGTCTGGCGCGTTCTATAACATTGATTGTCCTGGTAGTGTTGTCTCGGGCTTCCCTGTTACGAATAAACCCCACCTGATCCAGAGGTATCAGGCGTTGGAGAATGGGCACCAACCGCTCCGCCAGTATCTTAGTGAAGAGCTTAAGGTCGCTGTTTAATAAGGAGATGGGCCTGTAGTTCGCACAGAGAAGCGGATCCTTCTCCGGCTTGGGTATGACCGAGATGCTTGCCTGCAACAGCTCCGGTGGAAAGGTCTGGCCCTCCAATAGGGCGTTAAAAGCTGACACAAACGGCGTGGACAACAGGGAGAGGAAGGCCTTATAATAAGGGACCGTAAACCCATCTGGGCCTGGTGCCTTGCCCTTGGGTGAGTCTCTTAACGCTGCCGACAATTCCTACGGGGAGATAGGTTGCGAGAGAAGCTCTATCTCTTCCTGTGTAAGCGACGGGAGGTTTGCCGAAGCTAGGTACTCATCAATGGCCGCTGTGCCGGCCTGGAGGGCATCTCCTGAGTCCCGGGGGTGCAAGTTATAAAGGGCTTCATAGAAAGATCGGAAACACTCCGCTATCTCCCGTGAATCATGAAGCTTGGCACCCGAAGGGGAGGTTATGGTTGGAATGAAGGACGCGTTGCGTTGGGCACGCAGGGAGTTCGCTAGGGACCTACTACACTTGTCTCCATATTCATAATACGTCCTGCGGACCCACATGAGTCTGGTTCTAGCCTGAAAGAGAGAGAAATCTCTGATTTGTTCTCTAAGATCTCTCACCTCCAGCGCAGCAGTCGGCTGGGATTTGTGTCGTTGTTCACACGCATGCAACTTGGCAATAAGTTTGGAGAGAGCCTCAGTTTTGGCCACTTTGAGTCTATGACCATGTTTAATAAGAATGCCCCTAATGTAGCATTTATGAGCCGCCCATAACATGAGGGGGTTGGAAACAGAATCACGGTTATGATCAAAGTAACTTTCTAATTCCCTAAGCAGGTCTGCGTGGGTCTCAGGGTCCTTCAGGAGAGACTCGTTCAGTCTCCACCAGGACTGACCACGCGACTCCTGTTGTAGCTTCAGCATAAAAGAAATCGGGGCATGGTCAGACAGGGCTATGTGGCCTATCTGAGTGTCTGTGACCGCCGGGATAGCATTGTGGGTCGACTAAAAACATATCTATACGTGAGTAAGAACCATGAGCGGTGGAAAAGAACGTATAGTCCCTATCCTGTGGGTGAAGCGTACGCCACACATCGATCAGTCGGTGGGAGTGTAGCAGGTCTCTTATGTGTGAACGCGTTCTCGCAGAAATCGCAGAGGTGCCCGATGATGAGTCTCTGCGGGGGTCCAAGGTGAGGTTAAAGTCCCCCCCAACGATCAAAGTACCCTCCGAGAATGCAGCCAGGGCATCCAAGCATGCTTCTAAGGCCGGCAGCTGGTCCACATTCGGCATGTATAGGTTGGCAAGAGTAAAAGTTTGCGAGTGGAGAGTTCCCTTAATGAAGAGATATCTCCCTTCACTATCGGCTTGGACAGCTAACAGGCGCCACGGCAAGTTTTTAGCAAGAAGAACACACACTCCTCTCGATTTGGAAGTAGGGGACGTGCTGTGGTGGGCCAGGGGGAAGTGCTTACTATAAAGCCGTGGTATTTGGTCTGTCCTGAAATGGGTCTCCTGGAGGAAAACTATTTGGGGCTTCATCCGCCACAATTCTGTTAGGCAGCTGGACCTTTTTTCAGGTACATTCAGCCCTTTCACATTCCAGGAAACCAGCTTCAGGGCCATGACGGCAGTGGTACCCGGCCGGCGGTCCCCACCAGAGTCAGTAGTAGATATAGAGTTCAAGCACAGAGGAAGAGGAGGAGAAAAAGGAAAAGCAGTAACGAAGCGGAGAAGGTCCGGAGTTAGTAGGGAGGAGGAGGGTAGGAGGGGTGGGGATAGATCGGGGAATTGCTAAAGCTCCTATCGGAGAGAACCTGCCGGTTAGGGCAGAGGGGCCTAGTGGGGGAAGAGGTAAGGCACTGCAGAGGGAGGAACTCGTCGGTGCAGTACCCCTCCAGCATCCCATGGTCCATGCAGTCGCAATCGGGCGTGCACGGAGCTTCTTTGGCATCTTAACTACGACATCAAACGCATTATAGAACATCACTGCAGCAGGTATCGGGCAGTTAACAACAGTAGAACAGTGCATAATTAGACCAACATATTAAACTTTTCAACACAGAGTATAGATAAATTTATACCACCCAGGCACCCGCCCCTCCCCCCCCCAAAAAAAAATGGAAAAGGGGGGGGGGGAGAGGGGGAGGGAGCGGGAACGCCGCCCCGGGGCACCCGGGGGGCACCACCAGGCAGTCCAAAAACACAAAGAGCGCCGAGACTAGGGCACCTGTAGATAAACAGTAACGAGAATGGTGAACAGTACCGCCAATGACTCAGGGCTTCGTCCAGGAAGCGCAGTGTCCAACTCTGTTCTTCCAATGTCCTTCCTCTCCCCTAGCGGGGGCACTGGGAACAATGGCCCGTGGCATGGTAAACAACACAAAGCTGGATACTCCAGCCGTCTATGTTGGTAGAGAAAAAGAAAACAAAAAAAAAAGGGTATAACACAGGAATAATGGAAAATTACTGTACTCTCTCAGGGTTCACGATCTTGGGGGGCCTGCGATCTCTGACGTTGGGATCGACGGTGGCGTCTCACTCTCTGTGGCCTGGTTGAGGGGTTGTTCGTCTGGGCCACTGCTCCCTGGGGGACAACAGGAGCCAACCAGTCGGGGACCTGAACCGAGGGCAGGCCCAAAGCCTCCAGAAAGGACGGGACCTCCGAAGGGTGTCGTAGCGCAAGGGGCCTCCCATTTTTGCGCACTATAAGGTGAAACGGATGGCCCCACTTGTATGGAATCCTCCGTTCAGTTAGGTGTTCCAGAAGGGGTCGCAGACAGCGTCTCATCTGGAAGGTCTTGCGGGATACATCTGGCAGAAGGGTGACTTGGGCCCCGTCAAAATCAATGCTGCCTTTGCGGCACGATGCTTGCAGGACATCCTCCCTAACTGAGTAATTGTGGAGACAGCATAAAACGTCACGTGGCCGGTTCTCTGTGGGGCTCCTGGGGCCCAGGGTCCTGTGGACTCTATCAATGGCTATTACTGTGTCAGCAGCGCAGTCCAGACAGGCGTTAAATATAGCTGTAACTGTGGCTTTGAGGTCTGCCTGGCCAGTGGCTTCGGGCAAGTCTCTGATCCTGATGTTGCATCTGCGGTTGCGATTCTCAAGGTCATCCACTAGGAGTTGCAACTGTGCCACTCTGTCAGCAAGGGTATCATGTGCGGCTTGCAGGCCAGAAACATCAGTGGTCAGGGAGGTCACATCCGATGCCAGGGTGGTCACCCGCTCGTTCGTAGCCGACACGTCACGTTTGACCCCTGCGATTTCATGTCGCAAGGTCGTTTCAATCCTGGCTGCCATACAGCTAAAGTCTGCTTTAGTGGGAAGGTTTTGGAGTAAAGCTAGGATGGCCTTGTCCCCCAATAATGCTGGTGCTGGTGGCAGCGGTGGGTCCCCCTGTGTGTCTGAGGCGAGAGCAGCCTGGCCATTCGGTCCTGGGATGAGGCTTCCACTGCGGGAGGGTCTCTGGGACAGTTGGGAGTTGTGAGGGAACCAGGGTGGCAGGCCGCTATGGTCCGGGCTGTCAAGCGAGGCCATGGACAGTGAGCGGGGGAGACACGGGGACAAGTCACTAGGCGGGGAGAACGGGGGCATGTCGTGTCCCTGCATAGCAGTCTGCTCACCTTCCCTCTGTGCCGCGTGTCCTGGAGCGCCGGAGGCCGCGGGCGCCATCTTGGCTGGATCCGGCGTGGAGGCCGGAGGCTGCAGCGGGAACAAGTACCTGTCCATGGCAGCAGCGGCGGACCCCGCTCGGCTGGCTGTGTTCCGCCGAAGCGCGGAGATGTCGGCGATGCCGAAATATGCGACCAAACTGTGGTAAAGGGGTGCGGAGGGGTCACGGACCGGGAGCTCCGGAAAAGAGCGTCCTCACTCCTTCATGCCTAGGCCACGCCCCCCCTGGTTAGTGTCTTGATTGGGAGATCGCCTGGGAATACTGGATGCCGTAGGCTTCTTTTTATGTTGTTGGCTTTGACCTGTTTTTTTTAGCTTGTTTCCCAAGGTGACCATCTTGGCCTTTGCCAAGAGGCTTCAGAGTGCCCAAAGAGAGTGCCTACGGCCAAATCCCCTATATAGTATCTTATATATAATAACTAAAAATATTATTTATTATTATAGATATAGATATATAGTATAGTGATTTGGCCGTAGGCACTCTCTTTGGGCACTCTGAAGCCTCTTGACAAAGGCCAAGATGGTCACCTTGGGAAACAAGCTAAAAAAAACAGGTCAAAGCCAACAACATAAAAAGAAGCCTACGGCATCCAGTATTCCCAGGTGATCTCCCAATCAAGACACTAACCAGACCAGATCCTTCTATGGCACCTGGTCTTCCCAAGGAGTCTCCCATCCAGGTACTAACCAGGCCTGACGCTGCTTAGCCTCTGAAATCAGACGAGATCGGGTTCTTTCAGGTTGATGTGGCCGTAAGCGTTCTCTTCAAGACACGCCCAACCCTCTTGACAAACGCCAAGATGCTCACCTTGAGAAACAAGCAAAAAAAAACAGGTCAAAGCAAACAACATAAAAAGAAGCCTATGGGCTTACAGCGGACCTTAAAAGATGGGACCCACTAGCTCTGTCATGGTTCGGACGCTGTAATGTGTTGAAGATGAACGCGATGCCACGACTTCTGTATCTACTACAAGCCTTACCTATCAAAATACCCCAGACTTTCTTTCATGCGGTTCACTCAATCTTTATCAAGTTCCTCTGGCGCGGAAAACATATGCGTACTGGTAGGGCAATGCTATTGCGACCGAAATTGCGGGGAGGTATTGGCTTCCCGGACCCTGCTCTATATTACACAGCGATGCACATGACACCGGTGGTTGACTGGTGCCGGTGTTCTGCCATATACTGTCCGGCCATGATATAGTGTCCGCGCCGTACTGCGCATGCGCAGTACGGAGCAGACGAAGCTTCGGAAAATCTCCGAAGCTGAACGGCGCCTGCGCGGTGAGTGGAGGTGGTAGCCCCACCATCCAAGCGGACATAGGGTTGTGAATATTAGAGGGCCCCTCGCAGGCGAGCTTCGCTCGCCACGCTTCGGGCTCGGCCTCGCTGCGCTCGGCTCTTTTATATTCTTACTCTGTGTCCACTTGGATAGTGGGGATAGAACCTGGACTCGACATCTACAGTATGGAACAGCTCACATCAGCGTTAGGCGACAGGGAGGAAGAGCACACTGCTCGTTGGTTGTCTTGGAGCCTGTTCAGGTTTTCCGACGCATACAGATCCTATCTGTAGGCTCTGGCACGTGTATAGAGGGAAGGGTCCGGCCGTGGGAACCCATCGGAGTCCTCTTTCTTTCTCTCCCTTCTCGTATACCACCCTGGTTCACTCTCTCCCCCGTCTGCCTCGTAGCACTGTTAGCCCCCTATAACTTTCATTCTTTCTACCCCCATCCCCTTCTCCTGCCCATTTGCTCCCCCCTCTTTCCCTACCCCCTAACTCCCAAGTATAATTAAAATACATGGTGATTGCAAGGATCTTTTCGTTTTGTTCCCTCGATTTCCCAGCCAGTGGTTGGCGGCCCTCGGGGTGGTCCCGGCTGAGCTCTTTGACCAATAGAATGAAGGTGACCGATGTTAGAGGCCCCTCAGTCTGGGCCTTGAGGGGGATCGCCCCGGGGACTGCCCTGGTTTATAAGTAGACACTGGGGTGCCAGATCATTAGAGTGGGATAATGTGGTGGCCTAGCCACGGCTGGGGCTGCTGCTGACATAGGTTGTTAGGTTTCCCCCGGTCCCCCACGAAGTATTAACTATGTATTTTTGTTAACCTGGAAAACTGAGGGATCTATGTCTTTTACAGTTTGTCTCTGTATTACCTGCAATCCATAAATAAAGAATAAAAAAAAAAAAAGACACTAACCAGACCAGATCCTTCTATGGCACCTGGTCTTCCCAGGGAGTCTCCCATCCAGGTACTAACCAGGCCTGACGCTGCTTAGCCTCTGAAATCAGACGACATCGGGTGCTTTCAGGTTGATGTGGCCGTAAGCGTTCTCTTTAAGACACGCCCAACCCTCTTGACAAACGCCAAGATGGTCGCCTTGAGAAACAAGCAAAAAAAACAGGTCAAAGCCAACAACATAAAAAGAAGCCTATGGGCTTACAGCGGACCTTAAAAGATGGGACCCACTAGCTCTGTCATGGTTCGGACGCTGTAATGTGTTGAAGATGAACGCGATGCCACGACTTCTGTATCTACTACAAGCCTTACCTATCAAAATACCCCAGACTTTCTTTCATGCGGTTCGCTCAATCTTTATCAAGTTCCTCTGGCGCGGAAAACATATGCGTATTGGTAGGGCAATGCTATTGCGACCGAAATTGCGGGGAGGTATTGGCTTCCCGGACCCTGCTCTATATTACACAGCGACGCACATGACACCGGTGGTTGACTGGTGCCGGTGTTCTGCCATATACTGTCCGGCCATGATATAGTGTCCGCGCCGTACTGCGCATGCGCAGTACGGAGCAGACGAAGCTTCGGAAAATTTCCGAAGCTGAACGGCGCCTGCGCGGTGAGTGGAGGTGGTAGCCCCACCATCCAAGCGGACATAGGGTTGTGAATATTAGAGGGTCCCTCGCAGGCGAGCTTTGCTCGCCACGCTTCGGGCTCGGCCTCGCTGCGCTCGGCTCTTTTATATTCTTACTCTATGTCCACTTGGATAGCGGGGATAGAACCTGGACTCGGTGTGCAGGCGCCGTTCATGCTCAGCAATTTTCGGAATCTGTGTTGCTGTGTACTGCGCATGCGCAGTACACAGCGGACACTATCCGATGGGGAACCATATGTGATAAGACACCGGCATGGGGAACTGAAGCTATGGGTCAAGCTAGAGCAGGAGATGGCGCGGGTTCCACTGGCTGGTCTGCCTTGGGCGGGGAGGCCATTGGAGCCCTGTGTGACTACTCACCCGTTAATTGGCCCCTCGCTCGCCGAGATGGATAGTTTTTTTCACCTTTCCCACCTGACTAACTTCCCTTCTCCTATGACCCCAATTATTGGACATCCTAGATTCCCTCCTGGCCTGTCTGACCAGGCCTTTACCAGGCAAGCCCCGAAAGGGCTTCTGAGAGCAGCCCTATTTCTTGGACCCACAGGCTTGATTCCCACGGGGACCATACTGCTAGAGCAAGTACCTGTTGCATTGGATAGCTGGAGAGCTAGACAGCTAATCCATTTCCTCGGATCACTACCTAACCATTCGTTCTTCTCTAGACAATTCCACCCCTTCGAGGAACTTTGCCTGGATGATGGCCCAATTCGTGGTTCCCTCTCTAGGTCCTACCAAATCCTGACAGACGCACAATCCTCCACGGATCCACCCTTCCTAGCTAAATGGAAAAGGGACTTACAAACTACATTCTCCAAACCACAGAAGGACAGAATACTCTTTTTCGCTCATAAGTCGTCACTCTGCAGTAAATATCAGGAGATCTCATATAAGCTGATCACACGCTGGTATCGTACACCGGTGGTGTTGGCCAAAATATTCCCCGGTCAATCTGACCGCTGCTGTCACTGTGGGCAACAGACTGGCACCATTCTCCACATTTTCTGGGAATGCCCTAAATTACAAACATTCTGGCAGCCTGTCCTGAGACTCATCCACAAGTTCGCAGACATTTCCTTAGCCAATGATCCCGCAGCAGTTCTTCTCAATCTAACTCCTATGTCGAGAAAGCGTTATCATAAGTCCTTACTTAAACATCTCCTCAATGCAGCTAGGGCCTGCATCCCAAGTCAGTGGAAAGAGCAATCTGCTCCAATGGTGACCCAGTGGTTCGCAAGGGTAAATGATATTGAACGAATGGAAGACCTGACTGCCACAATGAGGGATAAAACGGAGGAGCATGGGAACAGATGGTTCTACTGGACCCAGTTTCGCTTTTCGGAAGAATACCTCCGCGAGACATAGTAAGCTCATGGTGATCGTTGGAGATCGCTGTTCCAAACGTTGGACAGCTGATGAGCTGGTGAGCCGAGGGCGTCTCTTGCTCCCTGGGAGGGGACCCCACCCTATCCACTCTACCCACGACACCCCCTTACCCCTTCTTTTCCTTTTCTGCCATTTCCTTCCCCAATCTTCTCTTTCCCCTTCTCCCTCCTTTCAGTTCTACTATTTCCCTTCTTAACTCAAAAAAGGGAAAAGAAAATGGTATGTTCCGACCCCATTTGACTACTACACAATACTCTTCCCCTATCTATGGATATCTAAACTCTTCGAGGGTAGCAGGGCTAGTATCAATAATATTTTAAGTGGTAGAGGATCCCAACGAGATGGAGCTTTAATCTCATCTTGATATGACCGCAAAGCTGTACACATGCTATTCTCCTCAGACTTCTTACCATTGGCTCTGATATCCATGCAATATGATCATTTGATTGTAACTATTTGTATCACACATTCTGTGAAGTTGCCTTTACATTGTATGTCGCATACTACTAAATAAAAAATAAAAAAAACAGAAGCCTATGGCACCTGGTATTCCCAGGCGGTCTCCCATCCAGGTACTAACCAGGCCCGACACTGTTTAGCATCCGAGATCAGACGAGATTGGGCGCTTTCAGGGTGATGGGGCCATAGGTGATCTCTTCGGGCACTCTCAACCCTCTTGACAAATGCCAAGATGGTCACCTTGGGAAACAAGTGAAAAAAAAAAACAGGTCAATGTCAACAACATAAAAAGAAGAATACGGCACCTGGTATTCCAACGCCATCTCCCATCCAGGTACTAACTAGGCCCAACCCTTCTTAGCCTCAGAGAAGAGAAGAGATAGGGCTCTTTCAGGGTGATGCTGCTGTAAGCGATCTCTTTGGGCACTCTCAACCCTCTTGACAAATGCCAAGATGGTCACCTTGGGAAACAAGAAAAAAAAAAAAACGAATCAACGCCAACAACATAAAAAGAAGCCTACAATAACTGGTAATCCCAGGTGGTCTCCCATCCAGGTACTAACCAGGCCAGACTCTTCTTAGCCTACAAGATCAGACGAGATTGGGTGCTTTCAGAGTGATGTGGCCATGGGCAATCTCTGCAGGCACTCTCAACCCTCTTGACAAACACCAAGATGGTCACTTTGGGAAATAAGCGAAAAAAAAAACAGGTCAACGCCAACAACATAAAAAGAAGTCTACGACACCTGGTATTCCCAGGCGGTCTCCCATCCAGGTACTAACAAGGCCCGACTCTATTAGCCTCCAACATCAAACGAGATCGGGTGCTTTCAGGGTGATGTGCCCGTAGGCAATCTCTTCAGGCACTTTCAACCCTCTTGACAAACGCCAAGATGGTCACCTTGGGAAACAAGCAAAAAAATATAAATAAGTCGGAAGCTAGAGACAATACGGCCCGAGTCCTCAATTTAATCCATGCGGCGCATTAACAGGGAAGGCCCTTGCTTATGTTGTCAACGGACGCGGAGAAGGACTTTGACAGGGTGGTCTGGCACTTTATGCAGGCCACCCTGGAACATATAGGTCTTGGCCCCAACATGATGAGCTGGGTAATGTCGCTTTACTCCACGCCGTCGGCAGCGGTACGGGTGACCGAGGGGTGCTCGGACTCTTTCCCCATCACTAATGGGACGAGGCAGGGGTGCCCTCTGTCTCCCCTAATTTTAATTCTGACACTGGAACCACTTATGTGTCACGTTCGGAATGACCCGAATATTACTGGCATATCCAAACCCTCGGCACACCACAAAATTGCGGCGTACGCTGACGATCTAATTTTTTCCGTCTCCAATCCACACATTTTGCTTCCCAAAATACTTGCGTCTCTACAGTGACACGGCAGCCTATCAAACTATAAAAACAATTGCGCCAAGTCGGCTGTATTGAATATATCGGTCCCGGATGGTGAGGCCAAGAGGCTCCGGTCCGCTTTTCCATTCTACTGGGCTGAAAAATCTATACGTTAACTGGGCGTTGACATCGCAGCGGATTTAGCGCAATTGTACCTGCTTAATTTTGTCCCTCTCCTGGATAGACTGAAATCTGATTTGGGAAACTGGCATGCTTTAACACTGACCTGGTTCGGGCGCTGTAATGCATTCAAAATGATGGCCCTCCCTCGGATCTTATACATGTTCCAGACATTACCGATCTGGTTACCCCCAATTTTTTTCAGACAACTGCAGGTGCTGCTCCGGGACTTTATTTGAGCGCGCAAACCGCCCAGAGCCCGGTTGCAATTGCTTGCCAGACCAAAGGACAAGGGGGGTCTGGGTCTCCCAGATCTCAGACAATACTACAGAGTGACTCTGCTAGCGAGAGTCGTTGATTGGCATTGTAATGGCCCACACAAGCAGTGGGTGGAGATGGAGATTGAGGATGGATCCATTCCCCTATTGACCTCCCCGTGGCTCCTGTCCTCCCTACCAAAAGACCTCAGAGGTCACCCCGTAGTGGGAGCTACATTGGCTGTTGTGCGGAGGTTGTTCCGCTGCACACACATTGCTCCCCTGCCATCACCAATGACTCCGGTTATAGGTAATCCAGACTTCCCACCGGGATTTACCAACAAGAAACTGCGACAGTTGACAGTGGTGGGGAAACAGCGTCTGGGAGAGGTGTGGCCCACGGGAGGGCTCCCGACCACGCAAACTGACGCCGAGCTTTCTGACCCTCCGCTTGACTTGTTTAGTGCTTATCAACTTCGTCCCTTTCTTCTGGCCATACAAAGGGCCCCCTAAACTCCTAGAGACCTGACACCCTATAAATCCATCTGTCACAAAAGGGAACCTGTGCGACATACCCTCTCCCTCCTGTACAACCTATTGAGTAGTCAGGAGGAGGAGTCGACCCCACCATTTATCCACAAATGGGAGAGGGACTTAGGCATCACATTTACCCCACAACAGATAGGGAAGATCCTGACCTTAGTACATAAAGCTTCCATCGCAAACCAATATCAAGATACAAGATAGTCTCACGCTGGTATAGAGTCCCATACCTTCTGAATAAAATGGATAGATCGATCCCGGATGTTTGTTGGAGGTGAAATTCAGATATGGGGACCATGGGACACCTTTTCTGGGCATGCCCGACCTTGAGGAACTTTTGGGTTCCCAGTAGCGTGCCTTCTACACTTGACCGAACAGCCTGTTCGAAATTACAAAAAAACCCTCACAATGCAACTCCTGAATGCCGCCCGGGCCTGCATTCCCGCACTGTGGAGGCAGCCTCAGCCCCCATCCAAGGTGCTGTGGTATTCCAAAGTCAATCATATTCTCCGGATGGAAGAATTGACCGCCACCCTTCACAACACTGAAGAGGCATTTAGTGTTACATGGAGGCCCTGGAGGTATTTTACTGGTACTTGAGACTACATTCGGGAGGTGAGCAGTGCCCCCGTCCCAGAAAACGACTGAACATCTAACGTTTACCTACGTAGGCCATGTCTGCCCTGGGTGGCATTCCCCCCCTCCCTTTTTGTCTTTATTTTTCTTTTTTTCCCCGCCGATATCCCCCCACCTCCTCTCTCTCTGTCTTTGCACTCTCTTCTTCCCCCGTCCTCCCTTTTGACTATGCCTTGTCTCCTTACTAGCCTTTGGGACCCAGAAGAGCCCCAGGGTTCTGGACACGACCGGCTCATATTTTACTCTGGTTCACATAGGTCATGATAAGCTGGCTCGCTGTGGTCCCAGTTGCTCTCCATGATTACATTTGTCCGAACAGGGCTGCATTAGTTATACTGTACTACATGTCCGAGGTGGGGTTTCTCTATTTTCTGCATGAAACTGTAGGACTCCCCTCTGAGAACCCAGAGTTATTTGGCTGCCTATTTTTTGTTAGCATGTAATTGTGACCCTGGGTCATGCTGTATGGTTGACTGTTATATTTATGTTGTTCTACTTAATAAAAGAATAAAAAAAAATAAAAAAAATAAGTCAATGCCAACAGCTTAAACCTAAAGCCTATGGCATCGAGAAATCCCAGGCGGTCTCCCATCCAGGTACTAACCATGTCCCAACCCTGCTTAGCCTCTGAGATCAAATGCACGCTCAACCCTCTTGACAAACGCCAAGATGGTCACCTTGGGAAACAAACAAAAAAAACAAGTCAACGCCAACAACATAAAAAGAAGCCTGCGGCATCTGGAAAACCCAGGCGGTCTCCCATCCAGGTACAAACCAGGCCCAACCCTGCTTAGCCTCTGAGACCAAACGAGATTGGGCGCTTTCAGGGTGTTGTGCCCGTAAGCAATTTCTTTGTGCACTCTCAACCCTCTTGACAAATGCCAAGATGGTCACCTTGGGAAACAAGGGAAAAAAAACAGGTCAAAGCCAACAACATAAAAAGAATCCTACGGTATCCGGTATTCCCAGGCGATCTCCCAATCAAGACACTAACCAGACCAGATCCTTCTATGTCACCTGGTCTTCCCAGGCAGTCTCCCATCCAGGTACTAACCAGGCCTGATGCTGCTAAGCCTCTGAAATCAGATGAGATCGGGTGCTTTCAGGGTGATGTGGCCGTAAGTGTTCTCTTCAAGACACGCCCAACCCTCTTGACAAACGCCAAGATGGTCGCCTTGAGAAACAAGTTCAAAACCAACAACAAAAAAAGAAACCTATGGCACCTGGTATTTCCAGGCGGTCTCCCATCCAGGTACTAACCAGGCCCGACACTGTTTAGCCTCTGAGATCAGATGAGATTGGGCACTTTCAGGGTGATGGGGCCATAGGTGATCTCTTTGGGCACTCTCAACCCTCTTGTTAAGCGCCAAGATGGTCACCTTGGGAAACAAGCGAAAATAAACAGGTAAAAGCCAACAACATAAAAAGAAGCCTACGGCACCTGGTATTCACAGATAGTCTCCCATACAGGTATTAACCAGGCCGTACACTGATAGGTCTCCGAGATCAATGAGATTGTGCGCTTTCAGGGTGATGTGGCCATATGTGTTCTATTTAGACACTCTCAACCCTCTTGACAAATACCAAGATGGTTATCTTGGGAAACAAGTGAAAAAAAAAGGTCAACGCCAACAACATAGACCCTGGTGGTCTCCCATCTGACCCAGACCCTGCTTAGCCTCTGAGATTTGGCGCTTTCAGGGTGATGTGACCTCAGACGAACGCTTTGGGACATACTCAAAACTCTTGACTGATGCTAAAATGGTCACCTTGGGAAACAAGCGAAAGAAAAACAGGTCAAAGCCAACAATATAAAAAGATTCCTACGGCACCTTTAATTAGGTACTATCCAGGCCGGACCCTGCTTAGCCTCTGAGATCAGATGAGATTGGGCGCTTTCAGGGGGATGTGGCCGTAGGAGATTTCTTTGGGCTCTCTCAGCCCTCTTGACAAATGCCAAGATGATCACCTTGGGAAACAAGCGGAAAAAAAAAACCATGTCAACGCCAACAACATAAAAAGAATCCTACGGCACCTGGTATTCCCAGTTGGTCTCCCATCCAGTTACTAATCAGGCCCGACAATGCTTAGCCTCCGAGATCAGACAAGATCAGGCACTTTCAAGGTGATGGGGCCATAGGCGATCTCTTCGGGCACTCTCAACCATCTTGACAAACGCCAACATGGTCATCTTGGGAAACAAGCGAAAAAAACCAAGTCATTGCCAACATTGGAGGCTAAGCAGGGTTGAGCAATCAGTTTCCTTGCCTGAAATAGGCATCTCAGAACTGCCATCTGGCTACTTCCCGGGTTTCCAACTCCTTCAACTAATCCCAGGAGACAATACTTCGCCTCCATCCTGGTGGAGGTTCCAACCACCCGATCAATGGTTCCTGTCACCTCTGTCCAGTAGCGGATCAACTTCGGGCATCTCCAAAACATGTGCATCATGTCTCCCCCCATGTTCCCGCACCGGGGGCAACTTGCGTCCGGCCGTTCGGCCAAACTGAAAAAGTTTACGAGGAGCATAATAGGTTCTATATAATAAGAACAGATGTGACATCCTCTGTGAGGAGAGCCACAATTCACCACAGGCAGGATTCCTGTGGCCAATTATAGCTCAGGGGGGTTTAGTACACACCCCACACTATATAAGGCCGCCAGCACGGCGGCCTTGTATAGTGTGTTGCGGTGGTCAGGGAAAGAGGACGATAGGCAGGGACAGTGTCTTTACTGCTTGGGAACCTAGCACTGTTACAGTGGGTGTTATGTGCCTCCTGCACAGTACACACCTGAAGCTACCCTTTATTACTGGTGTTCAATTTCTGCAATACATGCATCTGCAGTGCAGAAGTTAGAGTCGGTGTTGTGTGCCTCCTGCACAGTATACACCTTATTGCTGGTGTTCTGTTTCTGTAATACAGGAACCTAGCACTGTTACAGTGCTAGGGTGTACAGAGAAGCTGGTATATATAGAAGACTACAGCATACAGAAGAAAGGCTAGTGAATACAGAATACAGGTTTCGTGTATGTAGATAGGCTTGAGTATACAGAGATGCTAGAGTAAACAGTGAGGCTGGGGTACACAGAGAGGCTAGTTTAAAGACAAATACAAAGATGTTAGTGTATATAGAGAGGTTAGTGTATAGAGAGAGTCGAGTGTATACAGAAAGGACAGTGCATATAGAGAAGCTAGTGTATACAGAAAGGGTATACATGAAAGCTGACATTCTATACAGAAGACTGGGTAGTGTATACAGAGAGCCTAGTGGGTACAGAAGACAGGCTGGTGTATTCTAGCTAGTTTTTACAGTCTAGTGTATACAGAAGACAGGCTGTGGTATACAGAGAGTTTAGTGTATTCAGAGAGTCTAGTGTATACAGTCGGCGAGTGTATACATAAGACTGGCTAGTTTACACAGTGTTTACAGAGATGCAAGGGTGTACAGAGAAGCTGGTATATATAGAAGACTACAGCATACAGACGAAAGGCTAGTTAATACACAATACAGATGACTCGTGTATGTAGATAGGCTTGAGTATACAGAGATGCTAGAGTAAACAGTGAGGCTGGGGTACACAGAGAGGCTAATTTAAAGAGAGGCTAGTATATACAAAGATGTTAGTGTATATAGAGAGGTTAATGTATAGAGAGGGTCGAGAGTATACAGAAAGGACAGTGCATATAGAGAAACTAGTGTATACAGAAGACAGGCTTGGGTGCACATCAAAGCTGACAGTGTATACAGAAGACTGGGTAGTGCATACAGAGAGTCTATTGGGTAAAGAAGACAGGCTGGTGTATTCTAGCTAGTTTTTACAGTCTAATGTATACAGAAGACAGGCTGTGGTATACTTGAGGGTTTAGTGTATTCAGAGAGTCTAGTGTACAGAGATGCAAGGGTGTACAGAGAAGCGAGAAGCTAGTATATATAAGGCTAGTGAATACAGGCTAGTGAATACAGAATACAGACTCGTGTATGCAGATAGGCTTGAGTATACAGAGATGCTAGAGTAAACAATGAGGCTGGGGTACACAGAGAGGCTAATTTAAAGAGAGGCTAGTATATACAAAGATGTACGGCACCTGGTATTCACAGATAGTCTCCCATACACGTTTAGTGTATTACAGAGATGCAAGGGTGTACAGAGAAGCTAGTATATATAGAAGACTACAGCATACAGAAGAAAGGCTAGCGAATACAGAATAAAGGCTGGCTTCTACGGAGAGGCTACCACTACGGAGATGCAGAACACTATCTAGGGTATATAGAGAGGCTAGATTATACAGAGAGGCTAGTGCATAGAGTGAAGCTATTGTATATATAGAAGCCTGGTTAGTGTATACAGAGAAGCTAGTGTGTACAGAAGAAAGGCTAGACAGGCTATAAAGAGAGACAAGTTTTTACAGAAGACAGTTTGGGGTATACAGAGATGCTAGTTTATACAGAGGATACAGAAGACAGAAGACGGGCTAGTGTATTCAGAACATAGGCTAGTGTATATCGAAGACAGGCTATTGTATGCAGAAGACCGGCTAGTGTAAACATACTGGTGTATATAGAGAGGCTAGTGAATTTAGAGGGTAGGCTAAGTGATAACAGAAGACAATCTGGGCTATACAGAGACATCTCATCATTTCATCTAGCTCACATCTCTAATGGAGTTTGTCTCATTGCCATGTTATGCCTTTTCATTCTTATGCTAAATATAGATCACTACACGATTTTAATCATCCACATCAAGCATGCAATAAAACTATCATACATCAAAATAAACCATGTACGCTTTTTCTCTATTTTGCATATTTGTACCGGGACTGTGAGTATGTGACAGTCCTGACACACCATCCTGACTTATTTTTCTTTATTTCTTATTAGAAATGGAGAGTACTATCTCAAAATCCGCTTAAATCTATTCACTTCCATGAGTTCTACCGCTAATTGTACCGTAATGCAAAATGTTCACAAAACCATCCATTTGCTACCAGACATGCTGCACATACTAAGAGTAATGTAACCATCGCTCTCTAACGATGTAAACAGTTTTATTGCTTTTCTGATATTGACCGAGTATCTCTGACATTAACTGAGTATCTCTCTGCACTATGATCTTATTATTAATAATAATAATAATAATAATAATAGGATTGTGTAATGCAAAGATCAACTAGTCTAATATAAGCTTTCTCATTGGTACCGGCATATCCTTTAAATTTAGACTAACGCAACTATTTCTCGGCCATTTTCAAGCTAAGCTTTCAATCTCTTACCATTGAACAGCGATACTTCCTCCCTACAATATTAAGCCATTTAAATGTCCTATTGGTCGTCTATATTATACAACTCTCTGAAAAGCCTATATGTAGAGAATAAAACTAGTCTTACATCTTAATAAAACAGTTTTATTACTCAACCAGTATCAGCTGTCATGTACTGTATTACTTCTTTTTCTCCACCTTATCTGTCACAGTTAAAACACAGTGACAAAACATTTCTTTTTACCGCAGCAAAATGTGAGAAAAGCAGTGTAAGCCGTCTTTCTGCCATGTGCAACCATCTCTCGCTACCTCTATGCAATGGGATTCTCTTTCCAGTGGAAACGGAAAACAGTCAGTGTAAGCCGTCTTCGTGCGTAACAAAATTAATGGAACGATTTACACGTTAGAATTTGCAAGCTACGTCAATTTACTGTTAAATAGAGTACCTTTGCATTTATCCCTTGACTTTGCTACTATCCCTTGATCTTTTGTGTATTCACTATATCTCGACTGCCTCAAAATTTTCCTAATTTGTTTTGCTATACTTATTATTATTATTTTATAGAGATTACTATCTCTAAATCATTGTAACAAGTTATAATGTCTACAGCTAAATTTACGTTAAATCAAAAGTCACACAAAACCATCTTTTTAAAACCTTTTACACACTGCACATTAAGATTAATCTCTCGCTACCTCTATGCAATAGGATTCTCTTTCTGACTCTATTTTGTTTATTACTTCTTCTCCACATTAACTGTCACACTGATAACCATTTGTAACACATAACACTTGCAACACATTTTTTAACAGCGGCAAAATGTGAGAAAAGCAGTGGGACGGTTTACTTGATTGAGAAGTGGTTGCAGTAGCAAAGCATAGCAATACAGTTTGATTACATTAATAACACATAATGCAACTATTTTACATTCATTTTACATTCACATCATGCATACATCCTAATGTAAGCTGTCTATCACTATTAATGTTCATGGTTACTGATACATTATGCCGATGACCAGTGGAAACGGAAAACAGTCAGTGTAAGCCGTCTTCGTGCGTAACATAATTAATGGAACGATTTACACGTTGGAATTTTCAAGCTACGTCAATTTACTCTTAAATAACCTTTAGCTGCTTAGCTCACAACTTTGCTGTATGTAGCCGCGTTTACATGTAAATAACCAATGGGGATTGACATTTCATGTCCATCTCACATCTCTAATGCAATTTGTCTCTTTGCCATGTCATACTTTGCCAGTTATTATACTTTCTCATCCGATAGAAACCTAGTCGTTGCTGATATTTCATGATTACAGCAATCATCTCATCGAATTGCTATTCCGACATTTTGCCTTGGTATTACTTTGCAACGCTCTATTGAACAATGTAAAGGTAAGCTAGATATTTTGTGTATTTCCACTTAAACTCTACCTGTATATACTGTCTCAATATTATCCTTTCTAATTTTGCTAAATTAGATTATAGAGTTTGCTATGTCTAAATCCAGGTTACCTACTCACCTTTATTACGTATACTGCTAATTTTAGGATAATACAAAACCATCTTATTGCTTCTTTACACGCTGCACATATTAAGAGTAATGCAATGCTACCGTGAACAGTTTAATTGCTCGTCTCACATTTAGCTGGTATCTCTCTGCTATAGGAAACTGAATTTGTACTAGAACGATCACTCATCTAATATCAGTCCACTCAGTGCTACCGGAATAACTTTTACATTTAGAGTAATGAAATGATTTCTCAGTCATTTTGGAGCTACTGCAACTAACGCTTCCGATCTCATTTCGACTGCAATACTTAATCTCTGCTATTGCAGAATATTTAGCTGCTGACACGTAATGAACTTGATTGATAAAAACCTACACACGTTGTTGCTGTTATTTCGTGTATTTCCACTTAAACCCGTTATAGTTATTTTGCTATATTTATTACTAGTATAAACAGATTACTATCTCTAAATCCTGGTAAACCAGCTCACACTAAACCATCTAATTTCTACCTTACACGCAGCACATATTAACATATTAACATTTAGCCGGTATAGTGAAATAGTAAACGAAATGTGTAGATCACTCATCTAATATCGTCTTTCAGTGCTACCGGAACAACTTTTAAATTTAGAGTAATGCAACGATTTCTCAGTTTTATGAAGCTACTGCAACTAACGCTTTGGATCTCTTTCCTGATAAATTACGCTCTGCAATATTAAGCCATGTAAATTGTCCTATTGGTCTGCTAACAATGCTATGTATAATAATACAAATCTTTTAAAAGCAATATCGTCTCACTGTAATACTTACACTCTGCATAATATATATGAATAATGCGAATAATGCTAATAATAAAGTCGTCTAAAACTCCGCTATAAGTAGAGAATAAAACTATCTTAGATCAAAATAAACCATGTACTGCCAAACCAATAACGGACAATTACTTAACGTCTATCAGTCAATGACTTAACAAAATAAACTTTAGCACTCTTTTGCTCTATTTTGAATAGTTGTAGTTCTCCACATTAACTGTCACATTGATATCACCACTGACAACACACCACTTTTTAACAGCACCAAAATATGAAAAAAGCACTTTATATGTTTCAAAAGTAGTTGCATTAGCAAAAAATAAAGTCCTGTCTTCTTTACACGCTAGCTTTTCTGTATACATTAATCTATCTGTGTACACCAGCCATTCAATATAGACTAGCCTCTCTGTCTTCTGTATACAGGTGCCCGTAATCTATATACACTAGCCTGCCTTCTTTTTACAATAGTCTCGGTGTCCCAGCCTCTCTGCATACACTAGCCTCACTGAATTCCCCAGACTGTCTTCTGTATACACAAGCCTATCTGTAAAAAAAAAATAGCCGGTCTTCTGCATACTCTAGCCTCTCTGTGTAACACAGTCTCTCTCTGGATTCCCTAGGATACATCTCTGCATACCCAGGACCTTCCTCTGTATAATCTAGCCTATCTGTATACACTAGCCTGTCTTTTGTACAAATTAGCTTCTCTGTAGCCTGTCTTCTGTATACACGAGCCTCACTGTCTACTCTTGGTTGTCTTTTGTATACACTAGCATCTCTTTATACATTAGCTCTCTGTATACCCAAGCCTCTCTGTATACACTAGTCCACCGGTATACACTAGCAAGTCTGCCTACACTATCCTCTCTTTGTAACTCAACTTCTCTCTCTGTATACCTTAGCCTCCATCTCTGCATACCCAGGACGTTCTTCTCTATAATCTAGCCTATGTGTATACACTAGTCGGTCTTCTGTAGACATTAGCCTCTCTGTATAAACTAACCGGTCTTCTGTATACACTAGTCCGCCTGTATACACTAGCAAGTATGCATACTCTAGCCTCTCTCTCTGTATACCCTAGCCTCCATCTCTGCATACCCAGGACGTTCTTCTGTATAATCTAGCCTATCTGTATACACTAGCCTCTCTTTTGTACACATTAGCCTCTCTGTATAAACTAGCCGGTCCTCTGTATACACTAGTCCGTCTGTATACACTAGCAAGTCTGTGTAACCAAGCCTCTCCCTCTGCATACCCTAGCCTCCATCTCTTGCATAAACCAGGACCTTCTTCTGTATAATCTAGCCTATCTGTATAAACTAGCCTGTCTTTTGTACACATTAACCTCTCTGTATAAACTAGCCGGTCCTCTGTATACACTAGTCCGTCGATATACACTAGCATCTCTTTATACATTAGCTCTCTGTATACCCAAGCCTCTCTGTATACACTAGTCCACCGGTATACACTAGCAAGTCTGCATACACTAGCCTCTCTTTGTAACCCAACTTCTCTCTCTGCATACCCAGGACGTTCTTCTCTATAATCTAGCCTATTTGTATACACTAGCCTGTCTTTTGTACACATTAGCCTCTCTGTATAAACTAGCCGATCCTCTGTATACACTAGTCCATCTGTATACACTAGCAAGTATGCGTACTCTAGCGTCTCTCTCTGTATACCTTAGCCTCCATCTCTGCATACCCAGGACGTTCTTCTGTATAATCTAGCCTATCTGTATACACTAGCCATACATCTCTGCATACCCAGGACGTTCTTCTCTATAATCTAGCCTATTTGTATACACTAGCCTGTCTTTTGTACACATTTGCCTCTCTGTATAAACTAACCGGTCTTCTGTATACACTAGTCCGCCTGTATACACTAGCAAGTATGCATACTCTAGCCTTTCTCTCTGTATACCCTAGCAAGTCTGCATACTCCTGCCTCTCTGTGTAACCCAGCCTCACTCTCTCTCTGTATACCCTAGCCTTCATCTCTGCATACCCAGGACGTTCTTTTGTATAATCTAGCCTATCTGTATAAACTAGCCTGTCTTTTGTACACATTAGCCTCTCTGTATAAACTAGCCGGTCTACTGTATACACTAGCAAGTCTGCATACTCCTGCCTCTCTGTGTAACACAGTCTCTCTCTCTGTATACCCTAGCCTCCATCTCTGCATACCCAGGACGTTCTTCTGTATAATCTAGCCTGTGTTTTGTACACTTTGCCTCTCTGTATAAACTAGCCGGTCTTCTGCATACACGAGTCTCTCTGTATAACCTTGGATGTCTTTTGTATACACTAGCTGCTCTTTATACATTAGCTCTCTGTATACCCAAGCCTCTCTCCTCTCTGTATACAGAGGACCGACTAATGTGTACAGATAGGCTAGATTATACAGAAGAACGTCCTGGGTATGCAGAGCGCTCAGCTTCAAGGTATGGCCAACGCGAGTAATATGAGGGACACTCCTCACCCCCGCCCCCACCTACCAGATCTGACTTTCATCCCCTTGCCCTCTCTGCCCCGGTCATCTGGTGGCAGTTTTATGCACTCCCTGGCCCCCACCCATTCATAATCCTTACCGACCTTTCTTTCCGCTGCTCACAGAAACACACTGGATGACTTGTCTAATTAACCAACTTGTACAAGACACCGCTATCCTCCTGTCTGACACCGGTCCCCCTTGGAGGCTTTACCCCTCACTGTTTGGGTAGTCCCTGCCTCTCCCTGGATGCTCCACATATACCACAACGACATTGTCAGAGGGGCACCACTTGACAGGACACGGGGCTGTCATGCCGGTGGCATCTCCCATTGGAGGAAGGGATGATGGCCCCAACCCCTTGGCAGCAGGTTCTTTCATATACAGACCAGGGCGGCTCATCTTCCCTTCTGGAGTCTTGACCTTAGATGGGGGATTTGCACTTTGGGGGGTCTGAGTGATACCTAATGCGCTGTACTGGAAGGGCTTGACATTCCCGCATATGTGTCCCCTCCCCCTGGATGCGCCCCTTGTCCCCCCCTCTGGCTCCCACCTACTCTTTGCCGACATTGCCTTCTGCAGCTTTCGGGGACCCTGGATGACTTATTTATTGAGCCTATTGGTACGAGACACTGCTTCCCTCCAGGGTGACTCTGGACCCCCCTGGAGGATTTACCCCTTACTGTTTGGGCAGTCCCAGCCTCCCTCTGGATGCTCTACACAGCCCCCGATGGCGATGCAGGAGAGACACTAATTGGCGGGCCCCAGGACTGCTGCTCGGGTGAAGTCTCCCATTGGATGGAGGGATGGTGGCCCCAGCCCCTTGCCTGCCGGATTTTCCATGCACCGACCAGGGCTGCTTCTCTTTCATCTTGATGTGGTGACCATGGAGGGGAGGAGTTGAAATTTATGGGGTCCGGGTGTTTGCTGGTGGGAGTGCGCTAAAGGACTTGACATTTCTGCATGTTTGTCCCCTCTCCCCTGTTTCCCTCCTCCCTTCCCCCCCTTCCCATCCTTCCCTTCCCTCCTTTCCCTCCCCCTTTCCCCCTTCCACTCCCCATTTCCCCCCTTCCACTCCCCCTTTCCCCCCTTCCCTGCCCCTTTTCCCCCCGGGGCGTGGACGGGGGAGAGGGGGTAAGGAGAGGACAATCTGCCAAAGGGAGAAATGCATTTGTTCGGGGACTGCATGTACTTTAGGGGTATGGGACGGGGTGTGGTGGATCCCATTCTGTGATGCCTTTTCTGTTGTGACGGACTCCCTCGTGCATGCCTACGTTTAGGGCGAGCCGAGGAGACCCCTCAGTGCTAACAGTTATATGCTCTACCTCTGTTTTGGTTATACTATTGTTTTTTGTTTCTTTGATGTTACTGATTGTCTTTTATTTGCATACCGGTATCAGACGTGACATTTACCACTGCCGGGACTGGGGGGACTAGGATTCGGGGGCTCCCTCTCCAACCTGTCTACCCAATTACCCAAGTAGGACAGCGCGTTAAACCCAGTGTACATCTGGTAAGCGCTATAGCATAATTGTGCTGTATTAGTATACCCTTCCTGTACTGTACTGTACAAATGCAGAAAAATCTTAGCCAGGTCGGTAAAGGAGTTGAAATCTGGCTCTTACATACCACAGTTGATAGATGAGAATGGCCAGAGGGCCTCTACCCCAACCCAAATAGTCGAAGTCTTTGAAAAATGTTACTCTGATCTCTACAACCTGCCCGATTCAGGGTCTGGACAGGACAATATAGACAGATATGTAACCGGTTCTGGTCTACCAACCCTCTCATCGGAATCACGGGAGTACTTGGAGGACCCAATCACACTGGAAGAAGTCCAGACGGCCGTGGGACCTCCGAAGGTGGGTAAGGCTCCGGGCCCTGACGGATATACCGCACAATACTTTAAGACCTTCCTCCCTATTCTCGGCCCGCGCTTGGTGAATTTATTTAATACTCTGAGCTCGAATGGGGATTTTCCTGAGGATACCCTTAGAGCCCACATCTCGTTGATACCTAAGGAGGGCAAAGACCCGGGCCTATGTGGGAGCTACAGACCCATTTCCCTCCAAAATTCGGTCCTAAAACTATTCTCTAACTCCTCGCCACGTGATTGGCACATCACTTGTAGTCCCTTATACATATTGACCAGTTAGGTTTTATTCCCACCAGGGAAGATAGGGACAACACCACTAAGGTGCTTACCCTGATCCATAAAGCAAAGTCATCTGGGACCCCTTGTCTTTTCATGAGTACTGATGCCGAGAAGGCTTTTGATCGGGTCAAATGGACATTAATGTTCTCGGTCCTTCGCCATATAGGTCTGAGTGAACGGATGCTGGCATGGATAAGTAAGATATACTCACGTACTTACATTCCACCGGACATCGCACGTACGTTTATGTTGAACTTCCCCCCACCCCTTGTCACTAAGATCCGCAGTTTGCTTCACGGGTGGCATTCTGACCTCCATTCCTGGTTCAGCAGATGCAATCTCATTAAAATGAACATACTCCCTAAATTTACTTATCTTTTCCAAGCTCTCCCGATCCAGATTCCAGTCCTGTTTTTTAAGCAAGCTCAATCCTTGCTCACTCAATTTAACTGGGCCCACAAAAATCCCAGACTTAAGCGGTCACAGCTGACATTGTCTAAACAACAGGGAGGGTTGGTTCTCCCTAACTTGCGACGCTACTACCTGGCCTCCCATCTGGGGCGTGTATTGGACTGGAATCGAAACAAACTTTCTAAGCTCACTCCCGAATTCCGCTAAGAAGCGCCATGTGGTGCTATAAGTATTTACCCACAGAATTTATGTCACATCTCACTATAGGGGCTTAGTTGAAAGTCAGTCACCTGATCGCTACCCAAAACACACTCACGTCTTTGACTTCCCCCCTATTCCCTATACGTGGCCATCCAACCTTTGAACTGCGGACCCACTTAGAAATTCCAACCTAGTCAATGCGTCTAAATTCATCATTGATGGAAAATGGCCTTCTTTCTCAACCCTAACAGATCCGACAGGGCTTTTCCAACTGCCTTTTTGGAGAGCGGCGCAACGACATCATTTTCTCCATTCCATCCCCAATCCTCAAACGTTCGCCCGCCCTCAGACGGAGTTTGAGACTCTATGCAGGAGCGAAGGCCCTTTGGCCCACATTCTCTCTCAAACAGATTACCCACACTTAACCTGTCTGGCCAACTGGGAAAAGGACCTTAATTGCTAATTTTCCCCAGCACAGAGACAACGCATTATCACTTTGGCTCTCAAAATGTCGCTGTGCACGAAGATACAGGAGACGAATTTTAAACTTCTCACCAGGTGGTATTTGACACCATCAAAGCTGCAGAAATGTTTCCCCTCTTCCTCGAACATATGCTGGAGGTATGGAGAAGAAGAGGGCACGTTGCTGCACATTTTTTGGTCCTGCCTCAGTTTGGTGGACTTCTGCACAGAGATCCGATGCATGACACAAAAATTCACAGACTTCTCCATCCAGGAAGAGGCTGCATTCTTTCTCTTGCACCATTCACAGATTCCCATTAAGAAGTACAAAAAAATCTATTTTACGGCATGTGATAAATGCGGCGAAATCCTGCATCCCTCTCTATTGGAAAAAATGTTCCCCCCCTTTCATTACTCACTGGCTTAGGAAAATAGAGGACATTAAAAAAAATGGAGGACTTGATCCTCACATCACAAGGTAAACAAGAATTTTTTAAACAAACCTGAGACATCTGGAATACCTTTATATTCTCGCTGGAAGGATGTCGCTTGCTATCGCCTTAGTGCTCTGAGCTTTCCTTGACTGGCCCCTTGGACAGTGGCTGCCATCGTGTCTCGTCCCCTCTTCTCCTTTTCTGATGTTTCAACCCTTCTCTTTTCGGCCTTCCTCCCCTATCTCTCACCCCCTCCACCCCCTCTCTCTTTTGGAAAGAGTGGAAAATTGGGAATGACGGCCCCACACCCCCCTCTGGATGGATTATGCCGGAGGGACCTGGGGTTTGTGTGACCCTGGATCTTGGTACAGTACTTTATCCGTGCCTCGAATCATTGTGATTGATGGAAGGCAGACTCACAGTTGCGAATATACCTGTATCAAGTATTGTTCAGCTGCTTTTTGCTCTGTATTTCTCTGTTGCATTATGTACTCGGGGGACCGTCTTCCCCTATTTGGAGAAAAAATTATATTTGAAAAAAAAAGAAGCCTATGACACCTGGTATTCCCAGGCGGTCTCCCATCCAGGCATTAACCAGGCCGGACCCTGCTTAGCCTCCAAGATCACATGAGATGGAACAGATTCAGGGTGATGTGGCCGTAGCCAATATCTTCAGGCACTCTCAACTCTCTTGACAAACACCAAGATGGTCACCTTGGAAACAAGCAGAAAAAAATAGGTCAATGGCCACAACATAAAAAGAAGCCTACGGCATCTGGAAATCCCAGGCGGTCTCCCATCCAGGTACTAAACTGGTCCCAACCCTGCTTAGCCTCTGAGATCAGATGAGATTGGGCTCTTTCAGGGTGGTGTGGCCGTAGGAGATTTCTTCAGGCACTCTCAACCTTGACTAACGCCAATATGGTCACCTTGGGAAACAAACAAAAAAATCAAGTCAACGCCAACAACATGAGAAGAAGTCTACAGCACCTAGTATTCCCAGGTGGTCTCCCATCCAGGTATTAACAAGGCCCGACCCTGTTTAGTCTCTGAGATCAGACGAGATCTGGTGCTTTCAGGGTTATGTGGCCATAGGCGAGCTCTTCAAGCACTCTCAACCCTCTTGACAAACACCAAGATGGTCACCTTGGTAAACAAAAAAAAAAAAAACAAGTCAACGCCAACAACATAAAAATAAGCCTCCAGCACCTAGTATTCCCAGTTGGTCTCCAATCCAGGTACTAGCAAGGCCCGACCCTGTTTAGCCTCTGAGATCAGAGGAGATCGGGCGCTTTCAGGCTTATGTGCCCATAGGCAATCTCTTTGGGCACTCTCAACCCTCTTGACAAATGCCAAGATAGTCACCTTGGGAAACAAGCGAAAAAAAAAACAGGTCAATGTCAACAACATAAAAAGAAGACTACGGCACCTGGTATTCCAAAGCCATCTCCCATCCAGGGACTAACTAGGCCCAACCCTTCTTAGCCTCAGAGATGAGAAGAGATAGGGCTCTTTCAGGGTGATGCTGCTGTAAGCGAACTCTTTGGGCACTCTCAACCCTCTTGACAAATGCCCAGATGGTCACCTTGGGAAACAAGCGAAAAAAAACAAAAACGAATCAAGGCCAACAACATAAAAAGAAGCCTACAATAACTGGTATTCCCAGGTGGTCTCCCATCCAGGTACTAACCAGGCCTGACTCTTCTTAGCCTCCAAGATCAGACGAGATTGGGTGCTTTCAGAGTGCTCGGACTCTTTCCCCATCACTAATGGGACGAGGCAGGGGTGCCCTCTGTCTCCCCTAATTTTTATTCTGACACTGGAACCACTTATGTGTCACGTTCGGAATGACCCGAATATTACTGGCATATCCAAACCCTCGGCACACCACAAAATTGCGGCGTACGCTGACGATCTAATTTCTTTCGTCTTCAATCCACACATATCGCTTCCCAATATACTCGCGACTCTCCAGCGATACGGCAGCCTATCAAACTATAAAATCAATTGCACCTTTGTCTGTATTGAATATATCGGTCCCGGATGGTGAGGCCAAGAGGCTACGCTCCGCTTTTCCATTCTACTGAGCTGAAAAATCTATACGTTACCTGGGCGTTGACATCGCAGCGGATTTGGCGCAATTGTACCCGCTTAATTTTGTCCCTCTCCTGAATAGACTGAAATCTGATTTGGGAAACTGGCATGCTTTAACACTGACCTGGTTCAGGCGCTGTAATGCATTCAAAATGACGGCCCTCCCGCGGATTTTATACTTGTTCCAGACATTACCGATCCGGTTACCCCCAATTTTTTTCAGACAACTGCAGGTGCTGCTCCGGGACTTTATTTGGCCGCGCAAACCGCCCAGAGCCCGTTTGCAATTGCTTGCCAGACCAAAGGACAAGGGGGGTCTGGGTCTCCCAGATCTGAGACAATACTACAGAGTGACTCTGCTAGCGAGAGTCGTTGATTGGCATTGTAATGGCCAACACAAGCAGTGGGTGGAGATGGAGATTGAGGATGGATCCATTCCCCTATTGACCTCCCCGTGGCTCCTGTCCTCCCTACCAAAAGACCTCAGAGGTCACCCCGTAGTGGGAGCTACGTTGGCTGTTGTGCGGAGGTTGTTACGCTGCACACACATTGCTCCCCTGCCGTCACCAATGACTCCGGTTATAGGTAATCCAGACTTCCCACCGGGATTTACCAACAAGAAACTGCAACAGTTGACAGTGGTGGGGAAACAGCGTCTGGGAGAGGTGTGGCCCTCGGGAGGGCTCCCGACCACGCAATCTGTCGCCAAGCTTTCTGACCCTCTGCTTGACTTGTTTAGTGCTTATCAACTTCATCACTTTCTTCTGGCCATACAAAGGGCCCCCTACACTCCTAGAGACCTGACGCCCTATGAATCCATCTGTCACAAAAAAGGAACCTGTGCGACACACCCTCTCCCTCCTGTACAACCTATTAAGTAGTCAGGAGGAGGAGTCGACCCCCACCATTTATCCACAAATGGGAGAGGGACTTTGGCATCACATTTACCCCACAATAGATAGGAAAGATCCTGACATTAGTACATAAAGCTTCCATCGCAAACCAATATCAAGAATCAGGATACAAGATAGTCTCACGCTGGTATAGAGTCCCATACCTTCTGAATAAAATGAATAGATCGATCCCGGATGTTTGTTGGAGGTGCAATTCAGATACGGGGACCATGGGACACATTTTCTGGGCATGCCCGGCCTTGAGGAACTTTTGGGTGGAGGTGACCGAGACGATAAAAACTCTCAGAAATGTAGATATCGCAGACAACCCAGCAGCCTGCCTTCTACACTTGACCGAACAGCCTGTTCGAAAATACAAAAAAACACTCCCGATGCAACTACTGAATGCCGCCCGGGCCTGCATTCCCACACTGTGGAGGCAGCCTCAGCCCCCCATCCAAGGTGCTGTGGTATTCCAAAGTCAATCATATTCTCCGGATGGAAGAATTGACCGCCACCCTTCACAACACTGAAGAGGCATTTAGTGTTACATGGAGGCCCGGGAGGTATTTTTCTGGTACTTGAGACTACATTCGGGAGGTGAGCAGCGCCCCTGTCCCAGAAAAAGACTGAACATCTAACGTTTACCTACGTAGGCCATGTCTGCCCTGGGTGGCATCCCCCCCCCTCCCTTTTTGTCTTTATTTTTCTATTTTTCCCCGCCGCCACCCCCCCCCTCCTCTCTCTCCGTCTTTGCACTCTCTTCTTCCCCCGTCCTCCCTTTTGACTATGCCTTGTCTCCTTACTAGCCTTTGGGACCCAGAAGAGCCCCAGGGTTCTGGACACGACCGGCTCATATTTTACTCTGGTTCATATAGGTCATGATAAGCTGGCTCGCTGTGGTCCCAGTTGCTCTCCATGATTACATTTGTCCGAACAGGGCTGCATTAGTTATACTGTACTACATGTCCGAGGTGGGGTTTCTCTCTTTTCTGCATGAAACTCTAGGACTCCCCTCTGAGAACCTGAGTTATCTGGCTGCCTATTTTTTGTTACCATGTAATTGTGACCCTGGGTCATGCTGTATGGTTGACTGTTATATTTATGTTGTTCTACTTATACTTAATAAAAGAATAAAACAAAACAAAAAAAAATAAGTCAATGCCAACAACTTAAAAAAAGCCTATGGCATCGAAAAATCCCAGGCGTTCTCCCATCCAGGTACTAACCAAGTCCCAACCCTGCTTAGCCTCTGAGATCAAATGAGATTTGGCTCTTTCAGGGTGATGCAGCCATAGTAGATTTTTTCAGGCACGCTCAACCCTCTTGACAAACGCCAAGATGGTCACCTTGGGAAACAAACAAAAAAAAACAAGTCAACGCCAACAACATAAAAAGAAGCCTACCGCACCTAGTATTTCCAGACGGTCTCCCATCCAGGTATTAACAAGGCGCGACCCTTTCTAGCCTCTGAGATCAGCGGAGATTGGGCGCTTTCAGGGTGATGTGCCCATAGGCAATCTCTTTGGGCACTCTCATCCCTCTTGAAAAATGCCAAGATAGTCACCCTGGGAAACAAGCGAAAAAAAACAGGTCAACGCCAACAACATAGAAAGAAGACTACGGCACCTAGTATTCCAAGGCCGTCTCCCATTCAAGTACTAACTAGGCCCAACCCTTCTTAGCCTCTGAGATCAGAAGAGATAGGGTGCTTTCAGGGTGATGCGGCTGTAAGCGATCTCTTTAGGCACTCTCAACCCTCTTGACAAATGCCAAGATGATCACTTTGGGAAACAAGCGAAAAAAACAGGTCAACACCAACAACATAAAAATAAGCCTGCGGTATCTGGAAAACCCAGGCGGTCTCCCATCCAGGTACAAACCAGGCCCAACCCTGCTTAGCCTCTGAGACCAAACGAGATTGGGCGCTTTCAGGGTGTTGTGCTCGTAGGCAATTTCTTTGTGCACTCTCAACCCTCTGGACACATGCCAAGATGGTCACCTTGGGAAACAAGGGAAAATAAAACAGGTCAACGCCGACAACATAATGAGAAGCCTACGGCACCTGGTATTCCCAAGCTGTCTCCCATCCAGGTACTAACCAGGCCCATTGCTGCTTAGCCTCAGAGATCAGATGAGATTGGACTCTTTCAGGGTGATTTGGCCGTAGGCACTCTCTTTGGGCACTCTGAAGCCTCTTGACAAAGGCCAAGATGGTCACCTTGGGAAACAAGTTAAAAAAAACAGGTCAAAGCCAACAACATAAAAAGAAGCCTACGGCATCCAGTATTCCCAGGCGATCTCCCAATCAAGACACTAACCAGACCAGATCCTTCTATGGCACCTGGTCTTCCCAGGCAGTCTCCCATCCAGGTACAAACCAGGCCTGACGCTGCTTAGCCTCTGAAATCAGACAAGATCGGGTGCTTTCAGGTTGATGTGGCCGTAAGCATTCTCTTCAAGACACGCCCAACCCTCTTGACAAACGCCAAGATGGTCGCCTTGAGAAACAAGCAAAAAAAACAGGTCAAAGCCAACAACATAAAAAGAAGCCTATGGGCTTACAGCGGACCCTAAGAGATGGGACCCACTAGCTCTGTCATGGTTCGGATGCTGTAATATGAACGCAATGCCACAACATCTGTATCTACTACAAGCCTTACCTATCAAAATACCCCAGACTTTCTTTCATGCGGTTCGCTCAATCTTTATCAAGTTCCTCTGGCGCGGAAAACATATGCGTATTGGTAGGGCAATGCTGT
Organism: Lithobates pipiens; assembly: GCF_037356315.1. NCBI lineage: Eukaryota > Metazoa > Chordata > Amphibia > Anura > Ranidae > Lithobates > Lithobates pipiens. The sequence goes on along the minus strand of NW_027507791.1, from coordinate 171,363,145 downwards.
TGCGACCGAAATTGCGGGGAGGTATTGGCTTCCCGGACCCTGCTCTATATTACACAGCGACGCACATGACACCGGTGGTTGACTGGTGCTGGTGTTCTGCCATATACTGTCCGGCCATGATATAGTGTCTGCGCCGTACTGCGCATGCCCAGTACGGAGCAGACGAAGCTTCGGAAAATCTCCGAAGCCGAACGGTAGCCCCACCATCCAAGCGGACATAGGGTTGTGAATATTAGAGGGCCCCTCGCAGGCGAGCTTCGCTCGCCACGCTTCGGGCTCGGCCTCACTGCGCTCGGCTCTTTTATATTCTTACTCTATGTCCACTTGGATAGTGGGGATAGAACCTGGACTCAGTGCGCAGGCGCCGTTCATGCTCGGCAATTTTCGGAATCTGTGTTGCTGTGTACTGCGCATGCGCAGCACACAGCGGACACTATCCGATGGGGGACCATATGTGATAAGACACCGGCATGGGGAACTGAAGCTAAGGGTCAAGCTAGAGCAGGAGATGGTGCGGGTTCCACTGACTGGTCTGCCTTGGGCGGGGAGGCCATTGGAGCCCTGTGTGACTACTCACCCGTTAATTGGCCCCTCGCTCGCCGAGATGGATAGTTTTTTTCACCTTTCCCACCTGACTAACTTTCCTTCTCCTATGACCCCAATTATTGGACATCCTAGATTCCCTCCGGGCCTGTCTGACCAGGCCTTTACCAGGCAAGCCCCCCGAAAGGGCTTCTGAGAGCAGCCCTATTTCTTGGACCCACGGGCTTGATTCCCATGGGGACCATACTGCTAGAGCAAGTACCTGTTGCATTGGATAGCTGGAGAGCTAGACAGCTAATCCATTTCCTCGGATCACTACCTAACCATTCGTTCTTCTCTAGACAATTCCACCCCTTCGAGGAACTTTGCCTGGATGATGGCCCAGTTCGTGGTTCCCTCTCTAGGTCCTACCAAATCCTGACAGACGCACAATCCTCCACGGATCCACCCTTCCTAGCTAAATGGAAAAGGGACTTACAAACTACATTCTCCAAACCACAGAAGGACAGAATACTCTTTTTCGCCTATAAGTCGTCACTCTGCAGTAAATATCAGGAGATCTCATATAAGCTGATCACACGCTGGTATCGTACACCGGTGGTGTTGGCCAAAATATTCCCCGGTCAATCTGACCGCTGCTGTCGCTGTGGGCAACAGGCTGGCACCATTCTCCACATTTTCTGGGAATGCCCTAAATTACAAACATTCTGGCAGCCTGTCCTGAGACTCATCCACAAGTTCACAGACATTTCCTTAGCCAATGATCCCACAGCAGTTCTTCTCAATCTAACTCCTATGTCGAGAAAGCGTTATCATAAGTCCTTACTTAAACATCTCCTCAATGCAGCTAGGGCCTGTATCCCAAGTCAGTGGAAAGAGCAATCTGCTCCAATGGTGACCCAGTGGTTCGCAAGGGTAAATGATATTGAACGAATGGAAGACCTGACTGCCACAATGAGGGATAAAACGGAGGAGCATGGGAACAGATGGTTCTACTGGACCCAGTTTTCGCTTTTCGGAAGAATACCTCCGCGAGACATAGTAAGCTCATGGTGATCGTTGGAGATCGCTGTTCCAAACGTTGGACAGCTGATGAGCTGGTGAGCCGAGGGTGTCTCTTGCTCCCTGGGAGGGGGCCCCATCCTATCCACTCTACCCACGACACCCCCTTACCCCTTCTTTTCCTTTTCTGCCATTTCCTTCCCCAATCTTCTCTTTCCCCTTCTCCCTCCTTTCAGTTCTACTATTTCCCTTCTTAACTCAAAAAAGGGAAAAGAAAATGGTATGTTCCGACCCCATTTGACTACTACACAATACTCTTCCCCTATCTATGGATATCTAAACTCTTCGAGGATAGCAGGGCTAGTATCAATAATATTTTAAGTGGTAGAGGATCCCAACGAGATGGAGCTTTAATCTCATCTTGATATGACCGCAAAGCTGTACACATGCTATTCTCCTCTGACTTCTTACCATTGGCTCTGATATCCATGCAATATGATCGTTTGTTTGTAACTATTTGTATCACACATTCTGTGAAGTTGCCTTTGCATTGTATGTTGCATACTACTAAATAAAAAAAAAAAAAAAAGAAGCCTATGGCACCTGGTATTCCCAGGCAGTCTCCCATCCAGGTACTGTTTAGCGTACTGTTTAGCATCCGAGATCAGACGAGATTGGGTGCTTTCAGGGTGATGGGGCCATAGGTAATCTCTTCGGGCACTCTCAACCCTCTTGACATACGCCAAGATGGTCACCTTGGGAAACAAGTGAAAAAAAAAACAGGTCAAGGCCAACAACATAAAAAGAAGCCTACAGCACCTAGTATTCCCAGGTGGTCTCCAATCCAGGTACTAGCAAGGCCCAACCCTGTTTAGCTTCTGAGATCAGAGGAGATCGGGTGCTTTCAGGGTTATGTGCCCATAGGCAATCTCTTTGGGCATTCTCAACCCTCTTGACAAATGCCAAGATAGTCACCTTGAGATACAAGCGATAAAAAACAGGTCAATGTCAACAACATAAAAAGAAGAATACGGCACCTGGTATTCCAACGCCATCTCCCATCCAGGTACTAACTAGGCCCAACCCTTCTTAGCCTCAGAGAAGAGAAGAGATAGGGCTCTTTCAGGGTGATGCTGCTGTAAGCGATCTCTTTGGGCACTCTCAACCCTCTTGACAAATGCCAAGATGGTCACCTTGGGAAACAAGCAAAAAAAAAAAAACTAATCAACGCCAACAACATAAAAAGAAGCCTACAATAACTGGTATTCCCTGGTGGTCTCCCATCCAGGTACTAACCAGGCCCGACTCTTCTTAGCCTCCAAGATCAGACGAGATTGGGTGCTTTCAGAGTGATGTGGCCATAGGCAAACTCTTCAGGCACTCTCAACCCTCTTGACAAACACCAAGATGGTCACTTTGGGAAACAAGCGAAAAAAAAACAGGTCAACGCCAACAACATAAAAAGAAGTCTACGACACCTGGTATTCCCAGGCGGTTTCCCATCCAGGTACTAACAAGGCCCGACTCTTCTTAGGCTCCAACATCAAACGAGATCGGGTGCTTTCAGGGTGATGTGCCCGTAGGCAATCTCTTCAGGCACTTTCAACCCTCTTGACAAAAGCCAAGATGGTCACCTTGGGAAACAAGTGGAAAAAAAAACAGGTCAAGGCCAACAACATAAAAGGAAGCCTACAGCACCTAGTATTCCCAGGTGGTCTCCAATCCAGGTACTAGCAAGGCCCAACCCTGTTTACCTTCTGAGATCAGAGGAGATCGGGCGCTTTCAGGGTTATGTGCCCATAGGCAATCTCTTTGGGCATTCTCAACCCTCTTGACAAATGCCAAGATAGTCACCTTGAGACACAAGCGAAAAAAAACAGGTCAATTTCAACAACATAAAAAGAAGAATACGGCACCTGGTATTCCAACGCCATCTCCCATCCAGGTACCCACTAGGCCCAACCCTTCTTAGCCTCAGAGAAGAGAAGAGATAGGGCTCTTTCAGGGTGATGCTGCTGTAAGTGATCTCTTTGGGCACTCTCAACCCTCTTGTCAAATGCCAAGATGGTCACCTTGGGAAACAAGCAAAAAAAAAAAAAACGAATCAACGCCAACAACATAAAAAGAAGCCTACAATAACTGGTATTCCCAGGTGGTCTCCCATCCAGGTACTAACCAGGCCCGACTCTTCTTAGCCTCCAAGATCAGACGAGATTGGGTGCTTTCAGAGTGATGTGGCCATGGGCAATCTCTTCAGGCACTCTCAACCCATCTTGGCCTTTGTCAAGAGGCTTCAGAGTGCCCAAAGAGAGTGCCTACGGCCAAATCACTATACTATATATCTATATCTATAATAATAAATAATATTTTTAGTTATTATATATAAGATACTATATAGGTGATTTGGCCGTAGGCACTCTCTTTGGGCACTCTGAAGCCTCTTGACAAAGGCCAAGATGGTCACCTTGGGAAACAAGCTAAAAAAAACAGGTCAAAGCCAACAACATAAAAAGAAGCCTACGGCATCCAGTATTCCCAGGCGATCTCCCAATCAAGACACTAACCAGGGTGGGCGTGACCTAGGCATGAAGGAGTGAGGACGCTCTTTTCCGGAGCTCCCGGTCCGTGACCCTTCCACACCCCTTTACCACAGTCTGGTCGCATATTTCGGCATCGCCGACATCCCCGCGCTTCGGCGGAACACAGCCAGCCGAGCGGGGTCCGCCGCTGCTGCCATGGACAGGTACTTGGTCCCGCTGCAGCCTCCGGCCTCCACGCCGGATCCAGCCAAGATGGCGCCCGCGGCCTCCGGCACTCCAGGACACGCGGTACAGAGGGAAGGTGAGCAGACTGCTATGCAGGGACACGACATGCCCCCGTTCTCCCCGCCTAGTGACTTGTCCCCGTGTCTCCCCCGCTCACTGTCCATGGCCTCGCTTGACAGCCCGGACCATAGCGGCCTGCCACCCTGGTTCCCTCACAACTCCCAACTGTCCCAGAGACCCTCCCGCAGTGGAAGCCTCATCCCAGGACCGAATGGCCAGGCTGCTCTCGCCTCAGACACACAGGGGGACCCACCGCTGCCACCAGCACCGGCATTATTGGGGGACAAGGCCATCCTAGCTTTACTCCAAAACCTTCCCACTAAAGCAGACTTTAGCTGTATGGCAGCCAGGATTGAAACGACCTTGCGACATGAAATCGCAGGGGTCAAACGTGACGTGTCGGCTACGAACGAGCGGGTGACCACCCTGGCATCGGATGTGACCTCCCTGACCACTGATGTTTCTGGCCTGCAAGCCGCACATGATACCCTTGCTGAAAGAGTCACACAGTTGCAACTCCTAGTGGATGACCTTGAGAATCGCAACCGCAGACGCAACATCAGGATCAGAGACTTGCCCGAAGCCGCTGGCCAGGCAGACCTCAAAGCCACAGTTACAGCTATATTTAACGCCTGTCTGGACCGCGCTGCTGACACAGTAATAGCCATTGATAGAGTCCACAGGACCCTGGGCCCCAGGAGCCCCACAGAGAACCGGCCACGTGACGTTTTATGCTGTCTCCACAATTACTCAGTTAGGGAGGATGTCCTGCAAGCGGCGTGGCGCAAAGGCAGCATTGATTTTGACGGGGCCCAAGTCACCCTTCTGCCAGATGTATCCCGCAAGACCCTCCAGATGAGACGCTGTCTGCGACCCCTTCTGGAACACCTAACTGAACGGAGGATTCCATACAAGTGGGGCCATCCGTTTCACCTTATAGTGCGCAAAAATGGGAGGCCCCTTGCGCTACGACACCCTTCGGAGGTCCCGTCCTTTCTGGAGGCTTTGGGCCTGCCCTCAGTTCAGGTCCCCGACTGGTTGGCTCCTGTTGTCCCCCAGGGAGCAGTGGCCCCGACGAACAACCCCTCAACCAGGCAACAGAGAGTGAGACGCCACCGTCGATCCCAACATCAGAGATCGCAGGCCCCTCAAGATCGTGAACCCTGAGAGAGTACAGTAATTTTCCGTTATTCCTGTGTTATACCCTTTTTTTTTTGTTTTCTTTTTCTCTACCAACATAGACGGCTGGAGTATCCAGCTTTGTGTTGTTTACCATGCCACGGGCCATTGTTCCCAGCGCCCCAGCTAGGGGAGAGGAAGGACATTGGAAGAACAGAGTTGGACACTGCGCTTCCTGGACGAAGCCCTGAGTTATTGGCGGTACTGTTCACCATTCTCGTTACTGTTTATCTACAGGTGCCCTAGTCTCGGCGCTCTTTGTGTTTTTGGACTGCCTGGTGGTGCCCCCGGGTGCCCCTGGGCGGCGTTCCTGCTCCCTCCCCCTCTCCTCCTCCCCCCCCCCCCCTTTTTTTCCTTTTTTTTTTTTCTGGGGGGGGGGAGGGGTGGGTGCCTGGGTGGTATAAAGTTATCTATACTCTGTGTTGAAAAGTTTAATATGTTGGTCTAATTATGCACTGTTCTACTGTTGTTAACTGCCCGATACCTGCTGCAGTGATGTTCTATAATGCGTTTGATGTCGTAGTTAAGATGCCAAAGAAGCTCCGTGCACGCCCGATTGCGACTGCATGGACCATGGGATGCTGGAGGGGTACTGCACCGACGAGTTCCTCCCTCTGCAGTGCCTTACCTCTTCCCCCACTAGGCCCCTCTGCCCTAACCGGCAGGTTCTCTCCGATAGGAGCTTTAGCAATTCCCCGATCTATCCCCACCCCTCCTACCCTCCTCCTCCCTACTAACTCCGGACCTTCTCCGCTTCGTTACTGCTTTTCCTTTTTCTCCTCCTCTTCCTCTGTGCTTGAACTCTATATCTACTACTGACTCTGGTGGGGACCGCCGGCCGGGTACCACTGCCGTCATGGCCCTGAAGCTGGTTTCCTGTAATGTGAAAGGGCTGAATGTACCTGAAAAAAGGTCCAGCTGCCTAACAGAATTGTGGCGGATGAAGCCCCAAATAGTTTTCCTCCAGGAGACCCATTTCAGGACAGACCAAATACCACGGCTTTATAGTAAGCACTTCCCCCTGGCCCACCACAGCACGTCCCCTACTTCCAAATCGAGAGGAGTGTGTGTTCTTCTTGCTAAAAACTTGCCGTGGCGCCTGTTAGCTGTCCAAGCCGATAGTGAAGGGAGATATCTCTTCATTAAGGGAACTCTCCACTCGCAAACTTTTACTCTTGCCAACCTATACATGCCGAATGTGGACCAGCTGCCGGCCTTAGAAGCATCCTTGGATGCCCTGGCTGCATTCTCAGAGGGTACTTTGATCATTGGGGGGGACTTTAACCTCACCTTGGACCCCCGCAGAGACTCATCATCGGGCACCTTTGCGATTTCTGCGAGAACGCGTTCACACATAAGAGACCTGCTACACTCCCACCGACTGATCGATGTGTGGCGTACGCTTCACCCACAGGATAGGGACTATACGTTCTTTTCCACCGCTCGTGGTTCTTACTCACGTATAGATATGTTTTTAGTCGCCCACAATGCTATCCCGGCGGTCACAGACGCTCAGATAGGCCACATAGCCCTGTCTGACCATGCCCCGATTTCTTTGATGCTGAAGCTACAACAGGAGTCGCGTGGTCAGTCCTGGTGGAGACTGAACGAGTCTCTCCTGAAGGACCCTGAGACCCACGCAGACCTGCTTAGGGAATTAGAAAGTTACTTTGATCATAACCGTGATTCTGTTTCCAACCCCCTCATGTTATGGGCGGCTCATAAATGCTACATTAGGGGCATTCTTATTAAACATGGTCATAGACTCAAAGTGGCCAAAACTGAGGCTCTCTCCAAACTTATTGCCAAGTTGCATGCGTGTGAACAACGACACAAATCCCAGCCGACTGCTGCGCTGGAGGTGGAGGTGAGAGATCTTAGAGAACAAATCAGAGATTTCTCTCTCTTTCAGGCTAGAACCAGACTCATGTGGGTCCGCAGGACGTATTATGAATATGGAGTCAAGTGTAGTAGGTCCCTAGCGAACTCCCTGCGTGCCCAACGCAACGCGTCCTTCATTCCAACCATAACCTCCCCTTCGGGTGCCAAGCTTCATGATTCACGGGAGATAGCGGAGTGTTTCCGATCTTTCTATGAAGTCCTTTATAACTTGCACCCCCGGGACTCAGGAGACGCCCTCCAGGCCGGCACAGCGGCCATTGACGAGTACCTAGCTTCGGCAAACCTCCCGTCGCTGGTTCCCCCGGACCCACATCTGATTTTCCAATTGAATTTCCAACCGCTTCTAAAATATGTTGCCGTAGATCTAGAGAGGTGGTCAAAGTTGGCGACCTCTTGGTTTGGGAGATGCAATGTGCTCAAAATGAATGTAATGCCCAGACTCTTGTATCTATTACAAGCCTTACCGATAAAAATCCCCCAATCATTTTTTAAAGCCATGCGCTCCATCTTTATTCGATACGTATGGCAGGGCAGGCCTCCAAGACTCAGCCGAACATTACTGCTCAGACCAAAAGACAAGGGAGGGATTGGCCTCCCAGATCCGGCATGGTAATATACGGCGGTGCACATGAACAGAGTAGTTGACTGGTGCAGACACCTGAAGGATAAGCTGTGGGTTCGTCTGGAGCGTGAATCCGTACCATTTCCACTTGAGGGTTTGCCCTGGAGTGGACCGGGCTGGTCGGGAGCGACGTGGGCACACCCACTCATTGAGCCAACGTTACAAGAGCTAGACAGATATTTTACCCTGACGGGCGTGCCCAGTTTCCCTTCGCCCATGACTCCTATTATTGGACACCCACGCTTTGAACCCGGCATGACGGAAAAGTCTTTCCGCCTCGACCCTGACCGGGACCTTGTGCGGGCCTCTTCTTTTCTTGGCCCTAGGACGTGGACAGCGGTCTCCACTATGTACGAGGCGTTAGCAACCACGGCCCTGGGACAGTGGAAGCTTGCCCAACTCTCCCACTTCTTGAAATCTTTGCCAAACAGTGGCGAATTCCGCAGACCCCTAACATCGTTTGAGGAGGTATGCTCAGGAGAGGAACCGACCCGAGGGTCTCTTTCCCTGTCATATCGCATCCTACTGGACCAACTCTCCCAGGGTAACCTGGTGTTCGTGGAAAAATGGGAGCGAGACCTGCATGTCCGGCTCTCGCCAGACCAGAAGAACCGCGTGCTTCTTTTTGCGCACAAGTCATCCCTATGTAGTAAATACCAGGAAATAGCTTATAAAATTTTGACCCGATGGTACAGGACCCCCACTGTCCTGGCGGCTATGTTTCCCGGTCACAGCCCTTTGTGCTGGAGATGCGGTGAACAAGCCGGCACGTTACTACATATCTTCTGGGAATGCCCTCAACTGGCCCATTTCTGGAGACAGGTTCTCAATATCATTTTTGACCTCACGGCTATTGATCTCCAGAACAACGCAGCTGCGATCTTCCTCAATCTGACCCCACTCTCGAGCAAGAAGTACCATAAATCTCTCTTAAAACATCTTCTGAGTGGGGCCAAGGCATGTATACCTAGCATGTGGAAACAGCAGGCCGCTCCACTGGTGTCTCACTGGTTTGCAAGAGTTTGCGACATCTACCGTATGGAACAGCTCACATCAGCGTTAGGCGACAGGGAGGAAGAGCACACTGCTCGTTGGTTGTCTTGGAGCCTGTTCAGGTTTTCCGATGCATACAGATCCTATCTGTAGGCTCTGGCACGTGTATAGAGGGAAGGGTCCGGTCGCGGGAACCCATCGGAGTCCTCTTTCTTTCTCTCCCTTCTCGTATACCACCCTGGTTCACTCTCTCCCCCGTCTGCCTCGTAGCACTGTTAGCCCCCTATAACTTTCATTCTTTCTACCCCCATACCCTTCTCCTGCCCATTTGCTCCCCCCTCTTTCCCTACCCCCTAACTCCCAAGTATAATTAAAATACATGGTGATTGCAAGGATCTTTTCGTTTTGTTCCCTCGATTTCCCAGCCAGGGGTTGGCGGCCCTCGGGGTGGTCCCGGCTGAGCTCTTTGACCAGTAGAATGAAGGTGACCGATGTTAGAGGCCCCTCAGTTTGGGCCTTGAGGGGGATCGCCCCGGGGACTGCCCTGGTTTATAAGTAGACACTGGGGTGCCAGATCATTAGAGTGGGATAACGTGGTGGCCTAGCCACGGCTGGGGCTGCTGCTGACATAAGTTGTTAGGTTTCCCCCGGTCCCCCACAAAGTATTAACTATGTATTTTTGTTAACCTGGAAAACTGAGGGATCTATGTCTTTTACAGTTTGTCTCTGTATTACCTGCAATCCGTAAATAAAGAATTAAAAAAAAAAAAAGTCACTAACCAGACCAGATCCTTCTATGGCACCTGGTCTTCCCAGGGAGTCTCCCATCCAGGTACTAACCAGGCCTGACGCTGCTTAGCCTCTGAAATCAGACGACATCGGGTGCTTTCAGGTTGATGTGGCCGTAAGCGTTCTCTTCAAGACACGCCCAACCCTCTTGACAAACGCCAAGATGGTCGCCTTGAGAAACAAGCAAAAAAAACAGGTCAAAGCCAACAACATAAAAAGAAGCCTATGGGCTTACAGCGGACCTTAAAAGATGGGACCCACTAGCTCTGTCATGGTTCGGACGCTGTAATGTGTTGAAGATGAACACGATGCCACGACTTCTGTATCTACTACAAGCCTTACCTATCAAAATACCCCAGACTTTCTTTCATGCGGTTCGCTCAATCTTTATCAAGTTCCTCTGGCGCGGAAAACATATGCGTATTGGTAGGGCAATGCTATTGCGACCGAAATTGCGGGGAGGTATTGGCTTCCCGGACCCTGCTCTATATTACACAGCGACGCACATGACACCGGTGGTTGACTGGTGCCGGTGTTCTGCCATATACTGTCCGGTCATGATATAGTGTCCACGCCGTACTGCGCATGCACAGTACGGAGCAGACGAAGCTTCGGAAAATCTCCAAAGCTGAACGCCGCCTGCGCGGTGAGTGGAGGTGGTAGCCCCACCATCCAAGCGGACATAGGGTTGTGAATATTAGAGGGTCCCTTGCAGGCGAGCTTAGCTCGCCACGCTTCGGGCTTTGCCTCGCTGCGCTCGGCTCTTTTATATTCTTACTCTATGTCCACTTGGATAGTGGGGATAGAACCTGGACTCAGTGCGCAGGCGCCGTTCATGCTCGGCAATTTTCGGAATGCGCAGTACACAGCGGACACTATCCGATGGGGGACCATATGTGATAAGACACCGGCATGGGGAACTGAAGCTATGGGTCAAGCTAGAGCAGGAGATGGCGCGGGTTCCACTGGCTGGTCTGCCTTGGGCGGGGAGGCCATTGGAGCCCTGTGTGACTACTCACCCGTTAATTGGCCCCTCGCTCGCCGAGATGGATAGTTTTTTTCACCTTTCCCACCTGACTAACTTCCCTTCTCCTATGACCCCAATTATTGGACATCCTAGATTCCCTCCGGGCCTGTCTGACCAGGCCTTTACCAGGCAAGCCCCGAAAGGGCTTCTGAGAGCAGCCCTATTTCTTGGACCCACGGGCTTGATTCCCGTGGGGACCATACTGCTAGAGCAAGTACCTGTTGCATTGGATAGCTGGAGAGCTAGACAGCTAATCCATTTCCTCGGATCACTACCTAACCATTCGTTCTTCTCTAGACAATTCCACCCCTTCGAGGAACTTTGCCTTTATGATGGCCCAGTTCGTGGTTCCCTCTCTAGGTCCTACCAAATCCTGACAGACGCACAATCCTCCACGGATCCACCCTTCCTAGCTAAATGGAAAAGGGACTTACAAACTACATTCTCCAAACCACAGAAGGATAGAATACTCTTTTTCGCCCAAAAGTCGTCACTCTGCAGTAAATGTCAGGAGATCTCATATAAGCTGATCACACGCTGGTATCGTACACCGGTGGTGTTGGCCAAAATATTCCCCGGTCAATCTGACCGCTCCTGTCGCTGTGGACCAAATGTGGCCCCATTCTCCACATTTTCTGGGAAAGCCCTAAATTACAAACATTCTGGCAGCCTGTCCTGAGACTCATCCACAAGTTCACAGACATTTCCTTAGCCAATGATCCCGCAGCAGTTCTTCTCAATCTAACTCCTATGTCGAGAAAGCGTTATCATAAGTCCTTACTTAAACATCTCCTCAATGCAGCTAGGGCCTGCATCCCAAGTCAGTGGAAAGAGCAATCTGCTCCAATGGTGACCCAGTGGTTCGCAAGGGTAAATGATATTGAACGAATGGAAGACCTGACTGCCACAATGAGGGATAAAACGGAGGAGCATGGGAACAGATGGTTCTACTGGACCCAGTTTCGCTTTTCGGAAGAATACCTCCGCGAGACATAGTAAGCTCATGGTGATTGTTGGAGATCGCTGTTCCAAACGTTGGACAGCTGATGAGCTGGTGAGCCGAGGGCGTCTCTTGCTCCCTGGGAGGGGACCCCATCCTATCCACTCTACCCACGACACCCCCTTACCCCTTCTTTTCCTTTTCTGCCATTTCCTTCCCCAATCTTCTCTTTCCCCTTCTCCCTCCTTTCAGTTCTACTATTTCCCTTCTTAACTCAAAAAAGGGAAAAGAAAATGGTATGTTCCGACCCCATTTGACTACTACACAATACTCTTCCCCTATCTATGGATATCTAAACTCTTCGAGGGTAGCAGGGCTAGTATCAATAATATTTTAAGTGGTAGAGGATCCCAACGAGATGGAGCTTTAATCTCATCTTGATATGACCGCAAAGCTGTACACGTGCTATTTTCCTCAGACGTCTTACCATTGGCTCTGATATCCATGCAATATGATCATTTGTTTGTAACTATTTGTATCACACATTCTGTGAAGTTGCCTTTGCATTGTATGTCGCATACTACTAAATAAAAAAACAAAAAAAACAGAAGCCTATGGCACCTGGTATTCCCAGGCGGTCTCCCATCCAGGTACTAACCAGGCCCGACACTGTTTAGCATCCGAGATCAGACGAGATTGGGCTCTTTCAGGGTGATGCTGCTGTAAGCGATCTCTTTGGGCACTCTCAACCCTCTTGACAAATGCCAAGATGGTCACCTTGGGAAACAAGCAAAAAAAAGAAAACGAATCAACGCCAACAACATAAAAAGAAGCCTACAATAACTGGTAATCCCAGGTGGTCTCCCATCCAGGTACTAACCAGGCCCGACTCTTCTTAGCCTCCAAGATCAGATGAGATTGGGTGCTTTCAGAGTGATGTGGCCATAGGCAATCTCTTCAGGCACTCTCAACCCTCTTGACAAACACCAAGATGGTCACTTTGGGAAATAAGCGAAAAAAAAACAGGTCAACGCCAACAACATAAAAAGAAGTCTACGACACCTGGTATTCCCAGGCGGTCTCCCATCCAGGTACTAACAAGGCCCGACTCTATTAGCCTCCAACATCAAACGAGATCGGGTGCTTTCAGGGTGATGTGCCCGTAGGCAATCTCTTCAGGCACTTTCAACCCTCTTGACAAACGCCAAGATGGTCACCTTGGCACTTTATGCAGGCCACCCTGGAACATATAGGTCTTGGCCCCAACATGATGAGCTGGGTAATGTCGCTTTACTCCACGCCATCGGCAGCGGTACGGGTGACCGAGTGGTGCTCGGACTCTTTCCCCATCACTAATGGGACGAGGCAGGGGTGGTCTCGGTCTCCCCTAATTTTAATTCTGACACTGGAACCACTTATGTGTCACGTTTGGAATGACCCGAATATTACTGGCATATCCAAACCCTCGGCACACCACAAAATTGCGGCGTACGCTGACGATCTAATTTTTTCCGTCTCCAATCCACACATTTTGCTTCCCAAAATACTTGCGTCTCTACAGCGACACGGCAGCCTATCAAACTATAAAAACAATTGCGCCAAGTCGGCTGTATTGAATATATCGGTCCCGGATGGTGAGGCCAAGAGGCTCCGCACCTCTTTTCCATTCTACTGGGCTGAAAAATCTATACGTTAACATCGCAGCGGATTTAGCGCAATTGTACCTGCTTAATTTTGTTCCTCTCCTGGATAGACTGAAATCTGATTTGGGAAACTGGCATGGTTTAACACTGACCTGGTTCGGGCGCTGTAATGCATTCAAAATGATGGCCCTCCCTCGGATCTTATACATGTTCCAGACATTACCGATCCGGTTACCCCCAATTTTTTTCAGACGACTACAGGTGCTGCTCCGGGACTTTATTTGGGCGCGCAAACTGCCCAAAGCCCGTTTGCAATTGCTTGCCAGACCAAAGGACAAGGGGGGTCTGGGTGTCCCAGATCTCAGACAATACTACAGAGTGACTCTGCTAGAGAGAGTCGTTGATTGGCATTGTAATGGCCCACACAAGCAGTGGGTGGAGATGGAGATTGAGGATGGATCCATTCCCCTATTGACCTCCCCGTGGCTCCTGTCCTCCCTACCAAAAGACCTCAGAGGTCACCCCGTAGTGGGAGCTAGGTTGGCTGTTGTGCGGAGGTTGTTCCGCTGCACACACATTGCTCCCCTACCATCACCAATGACTCCGGTTATAGGTAATCCAGACTTCCCACCGGGATTTACCAACAAGAAACTGCGACAGTTGACAGTGGTGGGGAAACAGCATCTGGGAGAGGTGTGGCCCACGGGAGGGCTCCCGACCACGCAAACTGTCGCCGAGCTTTCTGACCCTCCGCTTGACTTGTTTAGTGCTTATAAACTTTGTCACTTTCTTCTGGCCATACAAAGGGCCCCCTACACTCCTAGAGACCTGACACCCTATGAATCCATCTGTCACAAAAGGGAACCTGTGCGACACACCCTCTCCCTCCTGTACAAACTATTGAGTAGTCAGGAGGAGGAGTCGACCCCCACCATTTATCCACAAATGGGAGAGGGACTTAGGCATCACATTTACCCCACAACAGATAGGGAAGATCCTGACCTTAGTACATAAAGCTTCCATCGCAAACCAATATCAAGATACAAGATAGTCTCACGCTGGTATAGAGTCCCATACCTTCTGAATAAAATGGATAGATCGATCCCGGATGTTTGTTGGAGGTGAAATTCAGATATGGGGACCATGGGACACCTTTTCTGGGCATGCCCGACCTTGAGGAACTTTTGGGTTCCCAGTAGCGTGCCTTCTACACTTGACCGAACAGCCTGTTCGAAAATACAAAAAAACCCTCACAATGCAACTCCTGAATGCCGCCCGGGCCTGCATTCCCGCACTGTGGAGGCAGCCTCAGCCCCCATCCAAGGTGCTGTGGTATTCCAAAGTCAATCATATTCTCCGGATGGAAGAATTGACCGCCACCCTTCACAACACTGAAGAGGCATTTAGTGTTACATGGAGGCCCTGGAGGTATTTCACTGGTACTCGAGACTACATTCGGGAGGTGAGCAGTGCCTCCGTCCCAGAAAACGACTGAACATCTAACGTTTACCTACGTAGGCCATGTCTGCCCTGGGTGGCATTCCCCCCCCTCCCTTTTTGTCTTTATTTTTCTTTTTTTCCCCGTCGCCATCCCCCCACCTCCTCTCTCTCCGTCTTTGCACTCTCTTCTTCCCCCGTCCTCCCTTTTGACTATGCCTTGTCTCCTTACTAGCCTTCGGGACCCAGAAGAACCCCAGGGTTCTGGACATGACCGGCTCATATTTTACTCTAGTTCACGTAGGTCATGATAAGCTGGCTCGCTGTGGTCCCAGTTGTTCTCCATGATTACATTTGTCCGAACGGAGCTGCACTAGTTATACTGTACTACATGTCGGAGGTGGGGTTTCTCTATTTTCTGCATGAAACTGTAGGACTCCCCTCTGAGAACCCAGAAATATTTGGCTGCCTATTTTTTGTTAGCATGTAATTGTGACCCTGGGTCATGCTGTATGGTTGACTGTTATATTTATGTTGTTCTACTTAATAAAAGAATAATAAAAATAAAAAAATAAGTCAATGCCAACAACTTAAAACTAAAGCCTATGGCATCGAGAAATCCCAGGCGGTCTCCCATCCAGGTACTAACCATGTCCCAACCCTGCTTAGCCTCTGAGATCAAATGCACGCTCAACCCTCTTGACAAACGCCAAGATGGCCACTTTGGGAAACAAACAAAAAAAACAAGTCAACGCCAACAACATAAAAAGAAGCCTGCGGCATCTGGAAAACCCAGGAGGTCTCTCATCCAGGTACAAACCAGGCCCAACCCTGCTTAGCCTCTGAGACCAAACGAGATTGGGCGCTTTCAGGGTGTTGTGCCCGTAGGCAATTTCTTTGTGCACTCTCAACCCTCTTGACAAATGCCAAGATGGTCACCTTGGGAAACAAGGGAAAAAAAACAGGTCAAAGCCAACAACATAAAAAGAATCCTACGGCATCCGGAATTCCCAGGCGATCTCCCAATCAAGACACTAACCAGGCCAGATCCTTCTATGTCACCTGGTCTTCCCAGGCAGTCTCCCGTCCAGGTACTAACCAGGCCTGATGCTGCTAAGCCTCTGAAATCAGACAAGATCGGGTGCTTTTAGGGTGATGTGGCCGTAAGCGTTCTCTTCAAGACACGCCCAACCCTCTTGACAAACGCCAAGATGGTCGCCTTGAGAAACAAGCGAAAAAAACAGTTCAAAGCCAACAACAAAAAAAGAAGCCTATGGCACCTGGTATTTCCAGGCAGTCTCCCATCCAGGTAATAACCAGGCCCGACACTGTTTAGCCTCTGAGATCAGATGAGATTGGGCGCTTTCAGGGTGATGGGGCCGTAGATGATCTCTTTGGGCACTCTCAACCCTCTTGTTGGGCACCTGGTATTCACAGATGGTCTCCCATACAGGTATTAACCAGGCCGTACACTGCTAGGCCTCCGAGATCAGATGAGATTGTGCGCTTTCAGGGTGATGTGGCCATAGGTGTTCTATTTAGACACTCTCAACCCTCTTGACAAATACCAAGATGGTTATCTTGGGAAACAAGTGAAAAAAAAAAGGTCAACGCCAACAACATAGACCCTGCCGGTCTCCCATCTGACCCAGACCCTGCTTAGCCTCTGAGATCGGGCGCTTTCAGGGTGATGTGACCTCAGGCGAACGCTTTGGGACATACTCAAAACTCTTGACTGATGCTAAAATGGTCACCTTGGGAAACAAGCGAAAGAAAAACAGGTCAAAGCCAACAATATAAAAAGATTCCTACGGCACCTTTAATACTATCTAGGCCGGACCCTTCTTAGCCTCTGAGATCAGATGAGATCGGGCGCTTTCAGGGGGATGTGGCCGTAGGAGATTTCTTTGGGCTCTCTCAGCCCTCTTGACAAATGCCAAGATGATCACCTTGGGAAACAAGCGGAAAAAAAACCCCATGTCAACGCCAACAACATAAAAAGAATCCTACGGCACCTGGTATTCCCAGTTGGTCTCCCATCCAGTTACTAATCAGGCCCGACAATGCTTAGCCTCCGAGATCAGACAAGATCAGGCACTTTCAAGGTGATGGGGCCATAGGCGATCTCTTCGGGAACTCTCAACCATCTTGACAAACGCCAACATGGTCATCTTGGGAAACAAGCGAAAAAAAACAAGTCATTGCCAACATTGGAGGCTAAGCAGGGCTGGGCAATCAGTTTCCTTGCCTGAAATAGGCATCTCAGAACTGCCATCTGGCTACTTCCCGAGTTTCCAACTCCTTCAACTAATCCCAGGAGACAATACTTCGCCCCCATCCTGGTGGAGGTTCCAACCACCCGATCAATGGTTCCTGTCACCTCTGTCCAGTAGCGGATCAACTTCGGGCATCTCCAAAACATGTGCATCATGTCTCCCCCCATGTTCCCGCACCGGGGGCAACTTGCATCCAGCCGTTCGGCCAAACTGAAAAAGTTTACGAGGAGCATAATAGGTTCTATATAATAAGAACAGATGTGACATCCTGTGTGAGGAGAGCCACAATTCACCACAGGCAGGATTCCTGTGGCCAATTATAGCTCAGGGGGGTTTAGTACACACCCCACACTATATAAGGCCGCCAGCACGGCGGCCTTGTATAGTGTGTTGCGGTGGTCAGGGAAAGAGGACGATAGGCAGGGACAGTGTCTTTACTGCTTGGGAACCTAGCACTGTTACAGTGGGTGTTATGTGCCTCCTGCACAGTACACACCTGAAGCTACCCTTTATTACTGGTGTTCAATTTCTGCAATACATGCATCTGCAGTGCAGAAGTTAGAGTCGGTGTTGTGTGCCTCCTGCACAGTATACACCTTATTGCTGGTGTTCTGTTTCTGTAATACAGGAACCTAGCACTGTTACAGTGCTAGGGTGTACAGAGAAGCTGGTATATATAGAAGACTACAGCATACAGAAGAAAGGCTAGTGAATACAGAATACAGGTTTCGTGTATGTAGATAGGCTTGAGTATACAGAGATGCTAGAGTAAACAGTGAGGCTGGGGTACACAGAGAGGCTAGTTTAAAGACAAATACAAAGATGTTAGTGTATATAGAGAGGTTAGTGTATAGAGAGAGTCGAGTGTATACAGAAAGGACAGTGCATATAGAGAAGCTAGTGTATACAGAAAGGGTATACATGAAAGCTGACATTCTATACAGAAGACTGGGTAGTGTATACAGAGAGTCTAGTGGGTACAGAAGACAGGCTGGTGTATTCTAGCTAGATTTTACAGTCTAGTGTATACAGAAGACAGGCTGTGGTATACAGAGAGTTTAGTGTATTCAGAGAGTCTAGTGTATACATAAGACTGGCTAGTTTACACAGTGTTTACAGAGATGCAAGGGTGTACAGAGAAGCTGGTATATATAGAAGACTACAGCATACAGAAGAAAGGCTAGTTAATACACAATACAGAAGACTCGTGTATGTAGATAGGCTTGAGTATACAGAGATGCTAGAGTAAACAGTGAGGCTGGGGTACACAGAGAGGCTAATTTAAAGAGAGATATACAAAGATGTTAGTGTATATAGAGAGGTTAATGTATAGAGAGGGTCGAGAGTATACAGTAAGGACAGTGCATATAGAGAAACTAGTGTATACAGAAGACAGGCTTGGGTATACATCAAATCTGACAGTGTATACAGAAGACTGGGTAGTGCATACAGAGAGTCTATTGGGTAAAGAAGACAGGCTGGTGTATTCTAGCTAGTTTTTACAGTCTAATGTATACAGAAGACAGGCTGTGGTATACTGAGGGTTTAGTGTATTCAGAGAGTCTAGTGTACAGAGATGCAAGGGTGTACAGAGAAGCGAGAAGCTAGTATATATAAGGCTAGTGAATACAGGCTAGTGAATACAGAATACAGACTCGTGTACGCAGATAGGCTTGAGTATACAGAGATGCTAGAGTAAACAATGAGGCTGGGGTACACAGAGAGGCTAGTTTAAAGACAAATACAAAGATGTTAGTGTATATAGAGAGGTTAGTGTATAGAGAGAGTCGAGTGTATACAGATAGGACAGTGCATATAGAGAGACTAGTGTATACAGAAGACAGGCTTGGGTATACATCCAAGCTGACAGTGTATACAGAAGACTGGGTAGTGTATACAGAGATTCTAGTGGGTACAGAAGACAGGCTGGTGTATTCTAGCTAGTGTTTACAGTCTAGTGTATACAGAAGACAGGCTGTGGTATACAGAGGGTTTAGTGTATTACAGAGATGCAAGGGTGTACAGAGAAGCTAGTATATATAGAAGACTACAGCATACAGAAGAAAGGCTAGTGAATACAGAATAAAGGCTGGCTTCTACGGAGAGGCTACCACTACGGAGATGCAGAACACTATCTAGGGTATATAGAGAGGCTAGATTATACAGAGAGGCTAGTGCATAGAGTGAAGCTATTGTATATAGAAGCCTGGTTAGTGTATACAGAGAAGCTAGTGTGTACAGAAGAAAGGCTAGACAGGTTATAAAGAGAGACAAGTTTTTACAGAAGACAGTTTGGGGTATACAGAGATGCTAGTTTATACAGAGAGACTAATGTATACAGAAGACGGGCTAGTGTATTCAGAACATAGGCTAGTGTATATCGAAGACAGGCTATTGTATGCAGAAGACCGGCTAGTGTAAACATGCTGGTGTATATAGAGAAGGCTAGTGAATTTAGAGGGTATGCTAAGTGATAACAGAAGACAATCTGGGCTATACAGAGACATTTCATCATTTCATCTAGCTCACATCTCTAATGGAGTTTGTCTCATTGCCATGTTATGCCTTTTCATTCTTATGCTAAATATAGATCACTACAAGATTTTAATCATCCACATCAAGCATGCAATAAAACTATCATACATCAAAATAAACCATGTACTCTTTTGCTCTATTTTGCATATTTATAACGGGACTGTGAGTATGTGACAGTCCTGACACACCATCCTGACTTATTTTTCTATATTTCTTATTAGAAATGGAGAGTACTATCTCAAAATCCGCTTAAATCTATTCACTTCGATGAGTTCTACCGCTAATTGTACCTTAATGCAAAATGTTCACAAAACCATCCATTTGCTACCAGACATGCTGCACATACTAAGAGTAATGTAAATATCGCTCTCTAACGATGTAAACAGTTTTATTGCTTTTCTGACATTGACCGAGTATCTCTGACATTAACTGAGTATCTCTCTGCACTTGGATCTTAATAATAATAATAATAATAATAATAATAATAGGATTGTGTAATGCAAACATCAACTAGTCTAATATAAGCTTTCTCATTGGTACCGGCATATCCTTTAAATTTAGACTAACGCAACTATTTCTCGGCCATTTTCAAGCTAAGCTTTCAATCTCTTACCTTTGAACAGCGATACTTCCTCCCTACAATATTAAGCCATTTAAATGTCCTATTGGTCGCCTATATTATACAACTCTCTGAAAACCCTATATGTAGAGAATAAAACTAGTCTTACATCTAAATAAAACAGTTTTATTGCTCAACCAAGTATCAGCTGTCATGACAAATAAAGTTTCCACTGTTTGACTCTATTTTCTGTATTACTTCTTTTTCTCCACCTTATCTGTCACAGTTAAAACACAGTGACAAAACATTTCTTTTTACCGCAGCAAAATGTGAGAAAAGCAGTGTAAAGCCGTCTTTCTGCCATATGCAACCATCTCTCACTACCTCTATGCAATAGGATTCTCTTTCCAGTGGAAACGGAAAACAGTCAGTGTAAGCCGTCTTCTTGAGCATCAAAATTAATGGAACGATTTACACGTTGGAATTTGCAAGCTACGTCAATTTACTGTTAAATAGAGTACCTTTGCATTTATCCCTTGACTTTGCTACTATCCCTTGATCCCTTTTGTGTATTCACTATATCTCGACTATACATACTGCCTCAAAATTTTCCTAATTTGTTTTGCTATACTTATAATTATTATTTTATAGAGATTACTATCTCTAAATCATTGTAACAAATTATAATGTCTACAGCTAATTTTACGTTAAAGCAAAAGTCACACAAAACCATCTTTTTAAAACCTTTTACACACTGCACATTAAGATTAATGCAACCATCTCTCGCTACCTCTATGCAATAGGATTCTCTTTCTGACTCTATTTTGTGTATTACTTTTTCTCCACATTAACTGTCACACTGATAACCATTTGTAACACATAACACTTGCAACACATTTTTTAACAGCGGCAAAAAGTGAGAAAAGCAGTGGGACTTGATTGAGAAGTGGTTGCAGTAGCAAAGCATAGCAATACAGTTTGATTACATTAATAACACATAATGCAACTATTTTACATTCATTTTACATTCACATCATGCATACATCCTAATGTAAGCTGTCTATCACTATAAATGTTCATGGTTACTGATACATTATGCCGATGACCAATGGAAACGGAAAACAGTCAGTGTAAGCCGTCTTCGTGCGTAACATATTTAATGGAACGATTTACACGTTGGAATTTTCAAGCTACGTCAATTTACTCTTAAATACCCTTTAGCTGCTTAGCTCACACTTTGCTGTATGTAGCCGCGTTTACATGTAAGTAACCAATGGGGATTGACATTTCATGTCCATCTCACATCTCTAATGCAATTTGTCTCTTTGCCATGTCATACTTTGCCAGTTATTATACTTTCTCATCCGATAGAAACCTAGTCGTTGCTGATATTTCATGATTACAGCAATCATCTCATCTAATTGCTATTCCGACAATTCTGCCTTGGTATTACTTTGCAACGCTCTATTGAACAATGTAAAGGTAAGCTAGATATTTTGTGTATTTCCAGTTAAACTCGACCTGTATATACTGTCTCAATATTATCTTTTCTAATTTTGCTAAATTAGATTATAGAGTTTGCTATGTCTAAATCCAGGTTACCTACTCACCTTTATTACGTATACTGCTAATTTTAGGATAATACAAAACCATCTTATTGCTTCTTTACACGCTGCACATATTAAGAGTAATGCAAAGCTACCGTGAACAGTTTAATTGCTCGTCTCACATTTAGCTGGTATCTCTCTGCTATAGGAAACTGAATTTGTACTAGAACGATCACTCATCTAATATCAGTCCACTCAGTGCTACCGGGATAACTTTTACATTTAGAGTAATGAAATGATTTCTCAGTCATTTTGGAGCTACTGCAACTAACGCTTCCGATCTCATTTCGACTGCAATACTTAATCTCTGCTATTGCAGAATATTTAGCTGCTTAGCTCACACCTTGCTGTAAGTAGCCCTGGAGATTGGCATTTCAACACTAATTCATATTCACATTTCTAATGCAGTTTGTCTTTTTGCCATGCCATCCTCTGTTAGTTATTATGCTTTCTCATCCTTGTGCTCCAATATTGGGGTATATTCACTACATGATTAAAGACACGTAATGAACTTGATTGATAAAAACCTACACACGTTGTTGCTGTTATTTCGTGTATTTCCACTTAAACCCGTTATAGTTATTTTGCTATATTTAATACTAGTAAAAACAGATTACTATCTCTAAATCCTGGTAAACCAGCTCACAATAAACCATCAAATTTCTACCTTACACGCAGCACATATTAACATATTAACATTTAGCCGGTATAGTGAAATAGTAAACGAAATGTGTAGATCACTCATCTAATATCGTCTTTTCAGTGCTGCCGGAACATATTTTAAATTTAGAGTAATGCAACGATTTCTCAGTTTTATGAAGCTACTGCAACTAACGCTTTGAATCTCTTTCCTGATAAATTACGCTCTGCAATATTAAGCCATGTAAATTGTCCTATTGGTCTGCTAACAATGCTATGTATAATAATACAAATCTTTTAAAAGCAATATCGTCTCACTGCAATACTTACACTCTGCATAATATATATGAATAATGCGAATAATGCTAATAATAAAGTCGTCTAAAACTCGGCTATAAGTAGAGAATAAAACTATCTTACATCAAAATAAACCATGTACTGCCAAACCAATAACGGCCAATTACTTAACGTCTATCAGTCAATGACTTAACAAAATAAACTTAGCACTCTTTTGCTCTATTTTGAATAGTTGTAGTTCTCCACATTAACTGTCACATTGATATCACCACTGACAATACACCACTTTTTAACAGCACCAAAATATGAAAAAAGCACTTTATATGTTTCAAAAGTAGTTGCATTAGCAAAAAATAAAGTCCTGTCTTCTTTACACGCTAGCTTTTCTGTATACATTAATCTCTCTGTGTACACCAGCCACTCAATATAGACTAGCCTCTCTGTCTTCTGTATACAGGTGCCCGTAATCTATATACACTAGCCTGCCTTCTTTTTACAATAGTCTCGGTGTCCCAGCCTCTCTGCATACACTATCCTCACTGAATTCCCCAGACTGTGTTCTGTATACACAAGCCTATCTGTAAAAAAAAATAGCCGTTCTTCTGCATACTCTAGCCTCTCTGTGTAACACAGTCTCTCTCTGGATTCCCTAGCCTACATCTCTGCATACCCAGGACCTTCCTCTTTATAATCTAGCCTATCTGTATACACTAGCGTGTCTTTTGTACAAATTAGCTTCTCTGTAACCGGTCTTCTGTATACACGATCCTCACTGTCTACTCTTGGTTGTCTTTTGTATACACTAGCATCTCTTTATACATATACATATACAGCTCTCTGTATACCCAAGCCTCTCTGTATACACTAGTCCACCGGTATACACTAGCAAGTCTGCCTACACTATCCTCTCTTTGTAACTCAACTTCTCTCTCTGTATACCTTAGCTTCCATCTCTGCATACACAGGACGTTCTTCTCTATAATCTAGCCTATGTGTATACACTAGCCGGTCTTCTGTAGACATAAGCCTCCCTGTATAAACTAGCTGGTCTACTGTATACACTAGTCCGTCTGTATACACTAGCAAGCTTGCATACACTAGCCTCTCTGTGTAACCCAGCCTCCATCTCTGCATACCCAGGACGTTCTTCTCTATAATCTAGCCTATTTGTATACACTAGCCTGTCTTTTGTACACATTAGCCTCTCTGTATAAACTAGCCGGTCCTCTGTATACACTAGTCCATCTGTATACACTAGCAAGTATGCGTACTCTAGCCTCTCTCTCTGTATAACTTAGCCTCCATCTCTGCATACCCAGGACGTTCTTCTGTATAATCTAGCCTATCTGTATAATCTAGCCTATCTGTATACACTAGCCATCCATCTCTGCATACCCAGGACGTTCTTCTGTATAATCTAGCCTATCTGTATAAACTAGCCTGTCTTTTGTACACATTAACCTCTCTGTATAAACTAGCCGGTCCTCTGTATATACTAGTCCGTCTGTATACACTAGCAAGTCTGTGTAACCAAGCCTCTCTCTCTGCATACCCTAGCCTCCATCTCTTGCATAAACCAGGACCTTCTTCTGCATAATCTAGCCTATCTGTATACACTAGCCTGTCTTTTGTACACATTAGCCTCTCTGTGTAAACTAGCCGGTCTACTGTATACACTAGTCCATCTGTATACACTAGCAAGTCTGCATACTCCTGCCTCTCTGTGTAACCCAGCCTCGCTCTCTCTCTCTGTATACCCTAGCCTCCATCTCTGCATACCAAGGACGTTCTTCTGTATAATCTAGCCTATCTGTATAAACTAGCCTGTCTTTTGTACACATTAACCTCTCTGTATAAACTAGCCGGTCCTCTGTATACACTAGTCCGTCGGTATACACTAGCATCTCTTTATACATTAGCTCTCTGTATACCCAAGCCTCTCTGTATACACTAGTGCACCGGTATACACTAGCAAGTCTGCCTACACTAGCCTCTCTTTGTAACCCAACTGCTCTCTCTGCATACCCAGGACGTTCTTCTCTATAATCTAGCCTATCTGTATAATCTAGCCTATCTGTATACACTAGCCATCCATCTCTGCATACCCAGGACGTTCTTCTCTATAATCTAGCCTATTTGTATACACTAGCCTGTCTTTTGTACACATTTGCCTCTCTGTATAAACTAACCGGTCTTCTGTATTACACTAGTCCCCCTGTATACACTAGCAAGTCTGCATACTCCTGCCTCTCTGTGTAACCCAGCCTCACTCTCTCTCTGTATACCCTAGCCTCCATCTCTGCATACCCAGGACGTTCTTTTGTATAATCTAGCCTATCTGTATAAACTAGCCTGTCTTTTGTACATATTAGCCTCTCTATATAAACTAGCCGGTCCTCTGTATACACTAGTCCGTCTGTATACATTAGCACGTCTGTGTAACCAAGCCTCTCTCTCTGCATACCCTAGCCTTCATCTCTTGCATAACCAGGACCTTCTTATGTATAATCTAGCCTATCTGTATACACTAGCCTGTCTTTTGTACACATTAGCCTCTCTGTATAAACTAGCCGGTCTACTGTATACACTAGTCCATCTGTATACACTAGCAAGTCTGCATACTCCTGCCTCTCTGTGTAACACAGTCTCTCTCTCTGTATACCCTAGCCTCCATCTCTGCATAACCATGACGTTCTTCTGTATAATCTAGCCTGTGTTTTGTACACTTTAGCCTCTCTGTATAAACTAGCCGGTCTTCTGCATACACGAGTCTCTCTTTATACCCTTGGATGTCTTTTGTATACACTAGCTGCTCTTTATACATTAGCTCTCTGTATACCCAAGCCTCTCTATACACTAGTCCGTCTGTATACACTAGCAAGTCTGCATACACCAGCCTCTCTGTGTAACCCAGCCTCTCTCTCTGCATACCCAAGATGTTCTTCTCTATAATCTAGCCTATTTGTATACACTAGCCTGTCTTTTGCACACATTAGCCTCCCTATATAAACTAGCCGGTCTTCTGTATACACTAGTCCGTCTGTATACACTAGCAAGTATGCATACTCTAGCCTCTCTCTCTGTATACCCTAGCCTCCATCTCTGCATACCCAGGACGTTCTTCTGTATAATCTAGTTTATCTGTATACACTAGTGTATACAGACAGACTAGTGTATACAGAGGACCGACTAATGTGTACAAAAGACAGGCTAATGTATACAGATAGGCTAGATTATACAGAAGAACGTCCTGGGTATGCAGAGCGCTCAGCTTCAAGGTATGGCCAACGTGAGTAATATGAGGGACACTCCTCACCCCCGCCCCCACCTACCAGATCTGAGTTTCATCCCCTTGCCCTCTCTGCCCCGGTCATCTGGTGGCAGTTTTATGCACTCCCTGGCCCCCACCCATTCATAATCCTTACCGACCTTTCTTTCCGCTGCTCACAGGAACACACTGGATGACTTGTCTAATTAACCAACTTGTACAAGACACAGCTATCCTCCTGTCTGACACCGGTCCCCCTTGGAGGCTTTACCCCTCACTGTTTGGGTGGTCCCTGCCTCTCCCTGGATGCTCCACATATACCACAACGACATTGTCAGAGGGGCACCACTTGACAGGACACAGGGCTTTCATTCCGGTGGCATCTCCCATTGGAGGAAGGGATGATGGCCCCAACCCCTTGGCAGCAGGTTCTTTCATGTACAGACCAGGGCGGCTCATCTTCCCTTCTGGAGTCTTGACCTTAGATGGGGGAGTTGCACTTTGGGGGGTCTGAGTGATACCTAATGCGCTGTACTGGAAGGGCTTGACATTCCCGCATATGTGTCCCCTCCCCCTGGATGCGCCCCTTGTCCCCCCCTCTGGCTCCCACCTACTCTTTGCCGACATTGCCTTCTGCAGCTTTCGGGGACCCTGGATGACTTATTTATTGAGCCTATTGGTACGAGACACTGCTTCCCTCCAGGGTGACTCTGGACCCCCCTGGAGGATTTACCCCTTACTGTTTGGGCGGTCCCAGCCTCCCTCTGGATGCTCTACACAGCCCCCGATGGCGATGCAGGAGAGACACTAATTGGCGGGCCCTAGGACTGCTGCTCGGGTGAAGTCTCCCATTGGATGGAGGGATGGTGGCCCCAGCCCCTTGCCTGCCGGATTTTCCATGCACCGACCAGGGCTGCTCCTCTTTCATCTTGATGTGGTGACCATGGAGGGGAGGAGTTGAAATTTATGGGGTCCGGGTGTTTGCTGGTGGGAGTGCGCTAAAGGACTTGACATTTCTGCATGTTTGTCCCCTCTCCCCTGTTTCCCCCCTCCCTTCCCCCCCTTCCCACCCTTCCCTTCCCTCCTTTCCCTCCCCCTTTCCCCCTTCCACTCCCCCTTTCCCCCCTTCCCTGCCCCTTTTCCCCCCGGGGCGTGGACAGGGGAGAGGGGGTAAGGAGAGGACAATCTGCCAAAGGGAGAAATGCATTTGTTCGGGGACTGCATGTACTTTAGGGGTATGGGATGGGGGGTGGTGGATCCCATTCTGTGATGCCTTTTCTGTTGTGACGGGCTCCCTCGTGCATGCCTATGTTTAGGGCGAGCCGAGGAGACCCCTCAGTGCTGACAGTTATATGCTCTACCTCTGTTTTGGTTATACTATTGTTTTTTGTTTCTTTGATGTTACTGTTTGTCTTTTATTTGCATAGCGGTATCAGACGTGACATTTACCACTGCCGGGACTGGGGGGACTAGGATTCGGGGGCTCCCTCTCTGACCTGTCTACCCAATAACCCAAGTAGGACAGCGCTTTAAACCCAGTGTACATCTGGTAAGCGCTATAGCATAATTGTGCTGTTTTAGTATACCCTTCCTGTACTGTTGAGTGCGGACAACCCTTAATTTCCCTCTCCCCCTGGGGTTGGGGTGCCCGGCCTCTTTTTCCCTTTACCTTTCCTTCCATTTGCCCTTCCTTTCTCCCCCTTAGTTCCCGCCATGCATTACCTACCCAAAACCTACCTTGGTTCAACTTTCTTTGCTTTTCTCTGACGTCCCCCTCCCCCTCCCCGAGGAGCGATGGGAGACTCAGTCAAGGTCACCTCTCTAAACGTTAAGGGACTGAACTCCCCTGAAAAACGGTGGATCCTCCTGGGAAAACTGAACACATCCTGTACTGATGTGGCCTTTATACAAGAAACACATTTTAAAAATACTAGCCTCCCCTTTCTATGGTCGAGATCCTTCCCTAAGGTCTACCACTCTACTAACCCCTCCTCTCCATTCTGATCTCTAGCAGGCTCCCCTGGGTTCTCCAGGATTCTCTGGTGGACCCTGGGGGCCAATATCTTTTTCTTAGGGGCCACATTGGAGAGCGCCTTTTTACATTTGCCACTGTGTACGCTCCCAATGATCACCAAGACACGTTCCTCAGAACTACCCTGCACAGATTATGTGACTTTCGGGAGGGCCAATTGATATTAGGTGGGGACTTTAATGTCCCCTTTCGCCATCGGTTGACACTTCTGCCTCTTGCTCCTCGCTCCCTACCCCTCACCTAGGTCTCTATTCTGGCACCTTAATGAGAGCCTCATCCAGATACCGGAAGTTTTAGCAGATGTGACCAGGGAATTGAACCTTTATTTCCAAGAAAACTAAAGCAGGACTGTGACCCGGGGATAATTTGGGAGGCTCACAAGTCAGTACTCCGCAGGGTACTTATCAGGAACAGCTTGCTAATCTGTTTCGTGAACTTGCCTCTGTGGAAGCGAAACATAAACATACCCCCTTACGGACCTTAGAGATTGAATTGGGGACACTCCATACCCATATTGCTGTCCTTCTCCATTATAAAGCGAAAGCGGCACTCCAGTTCTGTCGTAAACTGACGTAGGAGTCAGAGGACAAATGCAGAAAAATCTTAGCCAGGTCGGTAAAGGAGTTGAAATCTTGCTCTTACATACCACAGTTGATAGATGAGAATGGCCAGAGGGCCTCTACCCCAACCCAAATAGTTGAAGTCTTTGAAAAATGTTACTCTGATCTCTACAACCTGCCCGATTCAGGGTCTGGACAGGACAATATAGACAGATATGTAACCGGTTCTGGTCTACCAACCCTCTCATCGGAATCACGGGAGTACTTGGAGGACCCGATCACACTGGAAGAAGTCCAGACGGCCGTGGGACCTCCGAAGGTGGGTAAGGCTCCGGGCCCTGACGGATATACCGCACAATACTTTAAGACCTTCCTCCCTATTCTCGGCCCGCGCTTGGTGAATTTATTTAATACTCTGAGCTCAAATGGGGATTTTCCTGAGGATACCCTTAGAGCCCACATCTCGTTGATACCTAAGGAGGGCAAAGACCCGGGCCTATGTGGGAGCTACAGACCCATTTCCCTCCAAAATTCGGTCCTAAAACTATTCTCTAACTCCTCGCCACGTGATTGGCACATCACTTGTAGTCCCTTATACATATTGACCAGTTAGGTTTTATTCCCACCAGGGAAGATAAGGACAACACCACTAAGGTGCTTACCCTGATCCGTAAAGCAAAGTCATCTGGGACCCCTTGTCTTTTCATGAGTACTGATGTCGAGAAGGCTTTTGATCGGGTCAAATGGACATTAATGTTCTCGGTCCTTTGCCATATAGGTCTGAGTGAACGGATGCTGGCATGGATAAGTAAGATATACTCACGTACTTACATTCCACCGGACATCGCGCGTACGTTTATGTTGAACTTCCCCCCACCCCTTGTCACTAAGATCCGCAGTTTGCTTCACGGGTGGCATTCTGGCCTCCATTCCTGGTTCAGCAGATGCAATCTCATTAAAATGAACATACTCCCTAAATTTACTTATCTTTTCCAAGCTCTCCCGATCCAGATTCCAGTCCTGTTTTTTAAGCAAGCTCAATCCTTGCTCACTCAATTTAACTGGGCCCACAAAAATCCCAGACTTAAGCGGTCACAGCTGACATTGTCTAAACAACAGGGAGGGTTGGTTCTCCCTAACTTGCGACGCTACTACCTGGCCTCCCATCTGGGCCGTGTATTGGACTGGAATCGAAACAAACTTTCTAAGCTCACTCCCGAATTCCGCTAAGAAGCGCCATGTAGTGCTATAAGTATTTACCCACAGAATTTATGTCACATCCCACTATAGGGGCTTAGTTGAAAGTCAGTCACCTGATCGCTACCCGAAACACACTCACGTCTTTGACTTCCCCCCTATTCCCTATACGTGGCCATCCAACCTTTGAACTGGGGACCCACTTAGAAATTCCAACCTAGACAATGCGTCTAAATTCGTCATTGATGGAAAATGGCCTTCTTTCTCAATCCTAACAGATCCGACAGGGCTTTTCCAACTGCCTTTTTGGAGAGCGGCGCAACGACATCATTTTCTCCATTCCATCCCCAATCCTCAAACGTTCGCCCGCCCTCAGACGGAGTTTGAGACTCTATGCAGGAGCGAAGGCCCTTTGGCCCACATTCTCTCTCAAACAGATTACCCACACTTAACCTGTCTGTCCAACTGGGAAAAGGACCTTAATTGCTAATTTTCCCCAGCACAGAGACAACGCATTATCACTTTGGCTCTCAAAATGTCGCTGTGCACGAAGATACAGGAGACGAATTTTAAACTTCTCACCAGGTGGTATTTGACACCATCAAAGCTGCAGAAATGTTTCTCCTCTTCCTCGAACATATGCTGGAGGTGTGGAGAAGAAGAGGGCACGTTGCTGCACATTTTTTGGTCCTGCCTCAGCTTGGTGGACTTCTGGACAGAGATCCGATGCATAACACAAAAATTCACAGACTTCTCCATCCAGGAGGAGGCTGCATTCTTTCTCTTGCACCATTCACAGATTCCCATTAAGAAGTACAAAAAAATCTATTTTACGTCATGTGATAAATGCGGCGAAATCCTGCATCCCTCTCTATTGGAAAAAATGTTCCCCCCCTTTCATTACTCACTGGCTTAAGAAAATAGAGGACATTAAAAAAAATGGAGGACTTGATCCTCACATCACAAGGTATACAAGAATTTTTTAAACAAACCTGAGACATCTGGAATACCTTTATATTCTCACTGGAAGGATGTCGCCTGCTATCGCCTTAGTGCTCTGAGCTTTCCTTGACTGGCCCCTTGGACAGTGGCTGCCATCGTGTCTCGTCCCCTCTTCTCCTTTTCTGATCTTTCAACCCTTCTCTTTTCTGCCTTCCTCCCCTATCTCTCACCCCCTCCACCCCCTCTCTCTTTTGGAAAGAGTGGAAAATTGGGAATGACGGCCCCACACCCCCCTCTGGATGGATTATGCCGGAGGGACCTGGGGGTTTGTGTGACCCTGGATCTTGGTACAGTACTTTATCCGTGCCTCGAATCATTGTGATTGATGGAAGGCAGACTCACAGTTGCGAATATACCTGTATCAAGTATTGTTCAGCTGCTTTTTGCTCTGTATTTCTCTGTTGCATTATGTACTCGGGGGACCGTCTTCCCCTATTTGGAGAAAAAATTATATTTGAAAAAAAAAAGAAGCCTACGACACCTGGTATTCCCAGGCGGTTTCCCATCCAGGCATTAACCAGGCCTGACCCTGCTTAGCCTCCAAGATCAGACGAGATG
Source organism: Lithobates pipiens (assembly GCF_037356315.1). NCBI lineage: Eukaryota > Metazoa > Chordata > Amphibia > Anura > Ranidae > Lithobates > Lithobates pipiens. The sequence goes on along the minus strand of NW_027507791.1, from coordinate 171,331,713 downwards.
GAACAGATTCAGGGCGATGTGGCCGTAGCCGATATCTTCAGGCACTCTCAACTCTCTTGACAAACACCAAGATGGTCACCTTGGAAACAAGCGGAAAAAAATAGGTCAACGGCCACAACATAAAAAGAAGCCTACGGCATCTGGAAATCCCAGGCGGTCTCCCATCCAGGTACTAAACTGGTCCCAACCCTGCTTAGCCTCTGAGATCAGATGAGATTGGGCTCTTTTAGGGTGGTGTGGCCGTAGGAGATTTCTTCAGGCACTCTCAACCTTGACTAACGCCAATATGGTCACCTTGGGAAACAAACAAAAAAATCAAGTCAACGCCAACAACATGAGAAGAAGTCTACAGCACCTAGTATTCCCAGGTGGTCTCCCATCCAGGTATTAACAAGGCTCGACCCTGTTTAGTCTCTGAGATCAGACGAGATCTGGTGCTTTCAGGGTTATGTGGCCATAGGCGATCTCTTCAAGCACTCTCAACCCTCTTGACAAACACCAAGATGGTCACCTTGGTAAACAAACAAAAAAAAAAAAACAAGTCAACGCCAACAACATAAAAATAAGCCTTCAGCACCTAGTATTCCCAGGTGGTCTCCAATCCAGGTACTAGCAAGGCCCGACCCTGTTTAGCCTCTGAGATCAGAGGAGATCGGGCGCTTTCAGGCTTATGTGCCCATAGGCAATCTCTTTGGGCACTCTCAACCCTCTTGACAAATGCCAAGATGGTCACCTTGGGAAACAAGCGAAAAAAAAACAAAACGAATCAAGGCCAACAACATAAAAAGAAGCCTACAATAACTGGTATTCCCAGGTGGTCTCCCATCCAGGTACTAACCAGGCCTGACTCTTCTTAGCCTCCAAGATCAGACGAGATTGGGTGCTTTCAGAGTGCTCGGACTCTTTCCCCATCACTAATGGGACGAGGCAGGGGTGCCCTCTGTCTCCCCTAATTTTTATTCTGACACTGGAACCACTTATGTGTCACGTTCGGAATGACCCGAATATTACTGGCATATCCAAACCCTCGGCACACCACAAAATTGCGGCGTACGCTGACGATATAATTTTTTTCGTCTCCAATCCACACATTTCGCTTCCCAATATACTCGTGGCTCTCCGGCGATACGGCAGCCTATCAAACTATAAAATCAATTGCACCATCGGCTGTATTGAATATATCGGTCCCGGATGGTGAGGCCAAGAGGCTATGCTCCGCTTTTCCATTCTACTGAGCTGAAAAATCTATACGTTACCTGGGCGTTGACATCGCAGCGGATTTGGTGCAATTGTACCCGCTTAATTTTCTTCCTCTCCTGAATAGACTGAAATCTGATTTGGGAAACTGGCATGATTTAACACTGACCTGGTTCGGGCGCTGTAATGCATTCAAAATGACGGCCCTCCCGCGGATCTTATACTTGTTCCAGACATTATCGATCCGGTTACCCCCAATCTTTTTCAGACATCTGCAGGTGCTGCTCCGGGACTTTATTTGGGCGCGCAAACCGCCCAGAGCCCGTTTGCAATTGCTTGCCAGACCAAAGGACAAGGGGGGTCTGGGTCTCCCAGATCTGAGACAATACAACAGAGCGACTCTGCTAGCGAGAGTCGTTGATTGGCATTGTAATGGCCACCACAAGCAGTGGGTGGAGATGGAGATTGAGGATGGATCCATTCCCCTATTGACCTCCCCGTGGCTCCTGTCCTCCCTACCAAAAGACCTCAGAGATCACCCCGTAGTGGGAGCTACGTTGGCTGTTGTGCGGAGGTTGTTCCGCTGCACACACATTGCTCCCCTGCCGTCACCAATGACTCCGGTTATAGGTAATCCAGACTTCCCACTGGGATTTACCAACAAGAAACTGCGACAGTTGACAGTGGTGGGGAAACAGCGTCTGGGAGAGGTGTGGTCCTCGGGAGGGCTCCCGACCACGCAAACTGTCGCCGAGCTTTCTGACCCTCCGCTTGACTTGTTTAATGCTTATCAACTTCGTCACTTTCTTCTGGCCATACAAAGGGCCCCCTACACTCCTAGAGACCTGACGCCCTATGAATCCATCTGTCACAAAAAGGAACCTGTGCAACACACCCTCTCCCTCCTGTACAACCTATTAAGTAGTCAGGAGGAGGAGTCGACCCCACCATTTATCCACAAATGGGAGATTGCATTTGGCATCACATTTACCCCACAACAGATAGGGAAGATCCTGACATTAGTACATAAAGCTTCCATCGCAAACCAATATCAAGAATCAGGATACAAGATAGTCTCACGCTGGTATAGAGTCCCATACCTTCTGAATAAAATGAATAGATCGATTCCGGATGTTTGTTGGAGGTGCAATTCAGATACGGGGACCATGGGACACATTTTCTGGGCATGCCCGGCCTTGAGGAACTTTTGGGTGGAGGTGACCGGGACAATAAAAACAGCCTGTTCGAAAATACAAAAAAACCCTCACGATGCAACTCCTGAACGCCGCCCGGGCCTGCATTCCCACACTGTGGAGGCAGCCTCAGCCCCCATCCAAGGTGCTGTGGTATTCCAAAGTCAATCATATTCTCCGGATGGAAGAATTGACCGCCACCCTTCACAACACTGAAGAGGCATTTAGTGTTACATGGAGGCCCTGGAGGTATTTTACTGGTACTTGAGACTACATTTGGGAGGTGAGCAGCGCCCCTGTCCCAGAAAACGACTGAACATCTAACGTTTACCTACGTAGGCCAAGTCTGCCCTGGGTGGCATTCCCCCCCTTCCCTTTTTGTCTTTATTTTTCTTTTTTTCCCTGCCGCCATCCCCCCCCTCTTCTCTCTCCGTCTTTGCACTCTCTTCTTCCCCCGTCCTCCCTTTTGACTATGCCTTGTCTCCTTACTAGCCTTTGGGACCCAGAAGAACCCCAGGGTTATGGACACGACCGGCTCATATTTTACTCTGGTTCACGTAAGTCATGATAAGCTGGCTCGCTGTGGTCCCAGTTGTTCTCCATGATTACATTTGTCCGAACGGAGCTGCATTAGTTATACTGTACTACATGTCGGAGGTGGGGTTTCTCTCTTTTCTGCATGAAACTCTAGGACTCCCCTCTGAGAACCCAGAGTTATTTGGCTGCCTATTTTTTGTTACCATGTAATTGTGACTCTGGGTCATGCTGTATGGTTGACTGTTATATTTATGTTGTTCTACTTATACTTAATAAAAGAATAAAACAAAAAAAAAAAAATAAGTCAATGCCAACAACTTAAAAAAAAAGCCTATGGCATCGAGAAATCCCAGGCGGTCTCCCATCCCGGTACTAACCAGGTCCCAACCCTGCTTAGCCTCTGAGACAGGGCTGGTGCAAGGATCGTTGACACCCTAGGCGAAAACCTAATTTTGCCACCCCCCCCCGGCTGCGCCCATGACTCCACCTTACCCTGCCCTTGCTACACATGACCTATCTGACCCCTACACTGACCCCCTGACACATAAACTAATCCACCTGACTCCTACTTCCTGCACTACTCACATCACATTGACCCCTACACTGACCCACCTGATAATTACACTGACCCACCTGGCACCTACACCAACCCACCTGGCTACGACACTGCCAATTACACTGACCATCACGCTGACACCTACACTGACCATCACGCTGACACCTACACTGACCATCACGCTGACACCTACCCTGAAAACACATACCCTGAAAACACATACCCTGAAAACACATACCCTGAAAACACATACCCTGAAAACACATACCCTGACACATAAAATGGCACTGACGCATACACTGACGCATACACTGACATGACACATACACTGACACGACACATACACTGACACATTACACTGACACGACACATACACTGACACGACACATCACACTGGCATGACACATACAGTGGCATGACACATACACTGACACATCACACTGGCATGACACATACACAGACACATCACACTGGCATGACACATACACAGTCACATCACACTGACATGACACATACACTGACATGACACATACACAGACACATCACACTGACATGACACATACACTGACACATCACACTGACATGACACATACACTGACACATTACACTGACATGACACATACACTGACATGACACATACACTGACACATCACACTGGCATGACACATACACAGACACATCACAATGACATGACACATACACAGACACATCACACTGACATGACACATACACAGACACATTACACTGACATGACACATACACAGACACATTACACTGACATGACACATACACTGACACATTACACTGACATGACACATACACTGACACGACACATACACTGACACATCACACTGGCATGACACATACACTGACACATTACACTGACATGACACATACACTGACACATTACACTGACATGACACATACACAGACACATCACACTGACATGACACATACACAGACACATCACACTGGCATGACACATACACAGACACATCACACTGACATGACACATACACAGACACATCACACTGACATGACACATACACAGACACATCACACTGGCATGACACATACACAGACACATCACACTGACATGACACATACACAGACACATCACACTGACATGACACATACACAGACACACCACACTGGCATGACACTGACACACATCACACTGACCTACCTGACTCCTACTTCCTGCATTACTCACACACAAACCCCCTCCATACAGCTCAATGGATCCATCCTCCTCCTTACCTCTGCTCTTTGATGCTGCCTTCAGCGACCATCATCCCACCGGGCCTCTCCGACTCCTCCGCACTGCCAGCGCCATCCATCCGCTCCGCCGGGGCCACACCAGCGCCATCCACCCGCTCCGCCGGGGCCACACCAGCGCCATCCATCCGCTCCGCCTCCATCATATCCCCGCCGGGACCAGGCCAGCGCCGTCAACCCCGCTCCATGATGTCCCCGCCGGGCAGGAGGTCAGCTGACCGACCTCTCGAAGCTCCCATCTCCGCCGAGCCCCGCCCCTCCGCTGCACTCACACAGACACACAGCGCAGCTCCAGAGGGACAGGCTGGAGCAAAGGAGTCCCGGAGCGGCGCTGTGAGATGAGTACGGTGGGGCGCTCAGCGGGAAACATGGGGGATTGGTGGCGCCGGTGGAACACCACAGGGGGGGCGAGAGAGCAGAAGAGGAGCTCACACTGGGCAGAGGCCGTAGTTGCGCCCTAGTTGGTAGTGCGCCCTAGGCGGCTGCCTACTTCGCCTAGTGGTAGCGCCGGCCCTGCTATGAGATCAAATGAGATTTGGCTCTTTCAGGGTGATGCAGCCATAGTAGATTTTTTCAGGCACGCTCAACCGTCTTGACAAATGCCCAGATGGTCACCTTAGGAAACAAACAAAAAAAACAAGTCAACACCAACAACATAAAAAGAAGCCTACCGCACCTAGTATTTCCAGGCGGTCTCCCATCCAGGTATTAACAAGGCGCGACCCTTTCTAGCCTCTGAGATCAGCAGAGATTGGGCGCTTTCAGGGGGATGTGCCCATAGGCAATCTCTTTGGGCACTCTCATCCCTCTTGAAAAATGCCAAGATAGTCACCCTGGGAAACAAGCGAAAAAAAACAGGTCAACGCCAACAACATAAAAAGAAGAATACGGCACCTGGTATTCCAAGGCCGTCTCCCATTCAAGTACTAACTAGGCCCAACCCTTCTTAGCCTCTGAGATCAGAAGAGATAGGGTGCTTTCAGGGTGATGTGGCTGTAAGCGATCTCTTTAGGCACTCTCAACCCTCTTGACAAATGCCAAGATGATCCCTTTGGGAAACAAGCGAAAAAAACAGGTCAACACCAACAACATAAAAAGAAGCCTGCGGCATCTGGAAAACCCAGGCGGTCTCCCATCCAGGTACAAACCAGGCCCAACCCTGCTTAGCCTCTGAGACCAAACGAGATTGGGCGCTTTCAGGGTGTTGTGCCCATAGGCAATTTCTTTGTGCACTCTCAACCCTCTTGACACATGCCAAGATGGTCACCTTGGGAAACAAGGGAAAAAAAACAGGTCAACGCGACAACATAATGAGAAGCCTACGGCACCTGGTATTCCCAAGCTTTCTCCCATCCAGGTACTAACCAGGCCCATCGCTGCTTAGCCTCCGAGATCAGATGAGATTAGGCTCTTTCAGGGTGATTTGGCTGTAGGCACTCTCTTTGGGCACTCTGAAGCCTCTTGACAAAGGCCAAGATGGTCACCTTGGGAAACAAGCTAAAAAAAACAGGTCAAAGCCAACAACATAAAAAGAAGCCTATGGCATCCAGTATTCCCAGGCGATCTCCCAATCAAGACACTAACCAGACCAGATCCTTCTATGGCACCTGGTCTTCCCAGGCAGTCTCCCATCCAGGTACTAACCAGGCCTGACGCTGCTTAGCCTCTGAAATCAGACGAGATCGGGTGCTTTCAGGTTGATGTGGCCGTAAGCGTTCTCTTCAAGACACGCCTAACCCTCTTGACAAACGCCAAGATGGTCGCCTTGAGAACAACAGACAAAGCCAACAACATAAAAGGAAGCCTATGGGCTTACAGCGGACCTTAAAAGATGGGACCCACTAGCTCTGTCATGTTTCGGACGCTGTAATGTGTTGAAGATGAACGCGTTGCCACGACTTCTGTATCTACTACAAGCCTTACCTATCAAAATACCCCAGACTTTCTTTCATTCGGTTCGCTCAATCTTTATCAAGTTCCTCTGGCGCGGAAAACATATGCGTATTGGTAGGGCAATGCTATTGCGACCGAAATTGCGGGGAGGTATTGGCTTCCCGGACCCTGCTCTATATTACACAGCGAGGCACATGACACCGGTGGTTGACTGGTGCCGGTGTTCTGCCATATACTGTCCGGCCATGATATAGTGTCCGCTGTGTACTCCGAAGCTGAACGGCTCCTGCGCGGTGAGTGGAGGTGGTAGCCCCACCATCCAAGCGGACATAGGGTTGTGAATATTAGCCACTTCCCGACCAGCGCACGACGATGTGCGTCGACAGCATGGCACGGGCAGGCATATTGGCGTACATGTACGTCCAATATTCGTTGCCGCCGTGCCATCGGGAGCGCGCCGCCGGCGGCGCGCTCCCGCGCTGGTCGGGACCCCCGTGAGTCCGGTCGCGGGACCCGCGGACTCGATCGCCGCGGGCATCCCCGCGATCGTCTCACGGAGCCGCGGAAGTGAGGAAATGCTGTATAAACAACATTTTCTCATTCTGCCTAGCAACTAGTGACGCTGATCTCTGCTCCATGTGATTGGAGCAGAGATCAGTGTACACTAAATGAAAGCCCAACCCCCCCACAGTTAGTAACACTCCCCTAGGAACACTTAACCCCTACACTGCCACCCACTGGTTAACCCTTTCACTGCCAGTGTAATTTACACAGGAATCACTGCATTTATATAGCAGTGATTACTGTATAAATGACAATGGTCCCAAAAATGTGTCAAAAATGTCCGATGGGTCCCCGACAATGTCGCAGTCACAATAAAAATCGCAGATCGCCGCCATTACTAGTAAAAATAAAATAATTAAAAATTATTAATAAAAATGCTATAAAACTATCCCTATTTTGTAAACGCTATAACTTTTGCGCAAACCAATCAATAATCGCTTATTGCGATTTTTTTTACCAAAAATATGTAGACGAATACGTATTGGCCTAAATTGAGGGAAAAAAATGTTTTTTTATATATTTTTGGGGGATATTTATTATAACAAAAGGTAAAAAAATAATGCGTTTTTTTCAAAATTGTCGCTCTATTTTTGTTTATAGCGCAAAAAATAAAAACCGCAGGGGTGATCAAATACCACCAAAAGAAAGCTCTATTTGTGGGAAAAAAAGGACGTTAATTTTGTTTGAGAGCCACGTCGCACGACCGCGCAATTGTCAGTTAAAGCGACGCAGTGCCGAATCGCAAAAAGTGGTCTGGTCTTTGACCAGCAAATTGGTCCGGTCTGAAAGTGGTTAGAGGGCCCCTCGCAGGCGAGCTTCGCTCGCCACGCTTCGGGCTTGGCTTCGCTGCGCTCGGCTCTTTTATATTCTTACTCTATGTCCACTTGGATAGTGGGGATAGAACCTGTACTCAGTGCGCAGGTGCCGTTCATGCTCGCAATTTTTGGAATCTGTGTTGCTGTGTACTGCGCATGCGCAGTACACAGCGGACACTATCCGATGGGGGACCATATGTGATAAGACACCGGCATGGGGAACTGAAGCTATGGGTCAAGCTAGAGCAGGAGATGGCGCGGGTTCCACTGGCTGGTCTGCCTTGGGCGGGGAGGCCATTGGAGCCCTGTGTGACTACTCACCCATTAATTGGCCCCTCGCTCGCCGAGATGGATAGTTTTTTTTACCTTTCCCACCTGACTAACTTCCCTTCTCCTATGACCCCAATTATTGGACATCCTAGATTCCCTCCGGGCCTGTCTGACCAGGCCTTTACCAGGCAAGCCCCGAAAGGGCTTCTGAGAGCAGCCCTATTTCTTGGACCCACGGGCTTGATTCCCATGGGAACCATACTGCTAACGCAAGTACCTGTTGCATTGGATAGCTGGAGAGCTAGACAGCTAATTCATTTCCTCGGATCACTACCTAACCATTCGTTCTTCTCTAGACAATTCCACCCCTTCAAGGAACTTTGCCTGGATGATGGCCCAATTCATGGTTCCCTCTCTAGGTCCTACCTAGTCCTGACAGATGCACAATCCTCCACGGATCCACCCTTCCTAGCTAAATGGAAAAGGGACTTACAAACTACATTCTCCAAACCACAGAAGGACAGAATACTCTTTTTCGCCCATAAGTCGTCACTCTGCAGTAAATATCAGGAGATCTCATATAAGCTGATCACATGCTGGTATCGTACACCGGTGGTGTTGGCCAAAATATTCCCCGGTCAATCTGACCGCTGCTGTCGCTGTGGGCAACAGGCTGGCACCATTCTCCACATTTTCTGGGAATGCCCTAAATTACAAACATTCGGGCAGCCTGTCCTGAGACTCATCCACAAGTTCACAGACATTTCCTTAGCCAATGATCCCGCAGCAGTTCTTCTCAATCTAACTCCTATGTCGATAAAGCGTTATCATAAGTCCTTACTTAAACATCTCCTCAAGGCAGCTAGGGCCTGCATCCCAAGTCAGTGGAAAGAGCAATCTGCTCCAATGGTGACCCAGTGGTTCGCAAGGGTTAATGATATTGAACGAATGGAAGACCTGACTGCCACAATGAGGGATAAAACGGAGGAGCATGGGAACAGATGGTTCTACTGGACCCAGTTTCGCTTTTCGGAAGAATACCTCCGCGAGACATAGTAAGCTCATGGTGATCGTTGGAGATCGCTGTTACAAACGTTGGACAGCTGATGAGCTGGTGAGCCGAGGGCGTCTCTTGCTCCCTGGGAGGGGACCCCATCCTATCCACTCTACCCACGACACCCCCTTACCCCTTCTTTTCCTTTTCTGCCATTTCCTTCCCCAATCTTCTCTTTCCCCTTCTCCCTCCTTTCAGTTCTACTATTTCCCTTCTTAACTCAAAAAAGGGAAAAGAAAATGGTATGTTCCGACCCCATTTGACTACTACACAATACTCTTCCTCTATCTATGGATATCTAAACTCTTCGAAGGTAGCAGGGCTAGTATCAATAATATTTTAAGTGGTAGAGGATCCCAACGAGATGGAGCTTTAATCTCATCTTGATATGACCGCAAAGCTGTACACGTGCTATTCTCCTCGGACTTCTTACCATTGGCTCTGATATCCATGCAATATGATCGTTTGTTTGTAACTATTTGTATCACACATTCTGTGAAGTTGCCTTTGCATTGTATGTCGCATACTACTAAATAAAAAAAAAAAAAAAAAAAAAAAGCCTATGGCATCTGGTATTTCCAGGCGGTCTCCCATCCAGGTACTAACCAGGCCCGACACTGTTTAGCATCCGAGATCAGACGAGATTGGGCGCTTTCAGGGTGATGGGGCCGTAGGTGATCTCTTTGGGTACTCTCAACCCTCTTGACAAACGCCAAGATGGTCACCTTGGGAAACAAGTGAAAAAAAAAACAGGTCAAGGCCAACAACATAAAAAGAAGCCTACAGCACCTAGTATTCCCAGGTGGTCTCCAATCCAGGTACTAGCAAGGCCCAACCCTGTTTAGCTTCTGAGATCAGAGGAGATCGGGCGCTTTCAGGGTTATGTGCCCATAGGCAATCTCTTTGGGCATTCTCAACCCTCTTGACAAATGCCAAGATAGTCACCTTGAGATACAAGCGAAAAAAAACAGGTCAATGTCAACAACATAAAAAGAAGAATACGGCACCTGGTATTCCAACGCCATCTCCCATCCAGGTACTAACTAGGCCCAACCCTTCTTAGCCTCAGAGAAGAGAAGAGATAGGGCTCTTTCAGGGTGATGCTGCTGTAAGCGATCTCTTTGGGCACTCTCATCCCTCTTGACAAATGCCAAGATGGTCACCTTGGGAAACAAGCAAAAAAAAAAAAACGAATCAACGCCAACAACATAAAAAGAAGCCTACAATAACTGGTATTCCCAGGTGGTCTCCCATCCAGGTACTAACCAGGCCCGACTCTTCTTAGCCTCCAAGGTCAGACGAGATTGGGTGCTTTCAGAGTGATGTGGCCATAGGCAATCTCTTCAGGCACTCTCAACCCTCTTGACAAACACCAAGATGGTCACTTTGGGAAACAAGCGGAAAAAAAACAGGTCAACGCCAACAACATAAAAAGAAGTCTACGACACCTGGTATTCCCAGGCGGTCTCCCCTCCAGGTACTAAGAAGGCCTGACTCTTCTTAGCTTCCAACATCAAACGTGATCGGGTGCTTTCAGGGTGATGTGCCTGTAGGCAATCTCTTCAGGCACTTTCAACCCTCTTGACAAACGCCAAGATGGTCACCTTGGGAAACAAGCAAAAAAATAAAAATAAGTCGGAAGCTAGAGACAATACGGCCCGAGTCCTCAATTTAATCCATGCGGCGCATGTACAGGGAAGGCCCTTGCTTATGTTGTCAACGGACGTGGAGAAGGCCTTTGACAGGGTGGCCTGGCACTTTATGCAGGCCACCCTGAAACATATAGGTCCAATATATATATATATATCCAATGCAACAGGTACTTGCTCTAGCAGTATGGTCCCCATGGGAATCAAGCCCGTGGGTCCAAGAAATAGGGCTTCTCTCAGAAGCCCTTTCGGGGCTTGCCTGGTAAAGGCCTGGTCAGACAGGCCCGGAGGGAATCTAGGATGTCCAATAATTGGGGTCATAGGAGAAGGGAAGTTAGTCAGGTGGGAAAGGTGAAAAAAACTATCCATCTCGGCGAGCGAGGGGCCAATTAACGGGTGAGTAGTCACACAGGGCTCCAATGGCCTCCCCGCCCAAGGCAGACCAGCCAGTGGAACCCGCACCATCTCCTGCTCTAGCTTGACCCATAGCTTCAGTTCCCCATGCCGGTGTCTTATCACATATGGTCCCCCATCGGATAGTGTCCGCTGTGTACTGCGCATGCGCAGCGAGGCCAAGCCCGAAGCGTGGCGAGCTAAGCTCGCCTGCGAGGGGCCCTCTAATATTCACAACCCTATGTCCACTTGGATGGTGGGGCTACCACCTCCACTCACCGCGCATGAAAATCTCCGAAGCTTCGTCTGCTCCGTACTGCGCATGCGCAGTACGGCGCAGACACTATATCATGGCCGGACAGTATATGGCAGAACACCGGCACCAGTCAACACCGGTACCAGTCAACACCGGTGTCATGTGCGTCGCTGTGTAATAAAGAGCAGGGTCCGGGAAGCCAATACCTCCCCGCAATTTCGGTCGCAATAGCATTGCCCTACCAATACGCATATGTTTTCCACGCCAGAGGAACTTGATAAAGATTGAGCGAACCGCATGAAAGAAAGTCTGGGGTATTTTGATAGGTAAGGCTTGTAGTAGATACAGAAGTCGTGGCAACGCGTTCATCTTCAACACATTACAGCGTCCGAACCATGACAGAGCTAGTGGGTCCCATCTTTTAGGGTCCACTGTAAGCCCATAGGCTTCTTTTTATGTTGTTGGCTTTGACCTGTTTTTTTTGCTTGTTTCTCAAGGCGACCATCTTGCCGTTTGTCAAGAGGGTTGGGCGTGTCTTGAAGAGAACGCTTACGGCCACATCAACCTGAAAGCACCCGATCTCGTCTGATTTCAGAGGCTAAGCAGCGTCAGGCCTGGTTAGTACCTGGATGGTAGACTGCCTGGGAAGACCAGGTGCCATAGAAGGATCTGGTCTGGTTAGTGTCTTGATTGGGAGATCGCCTGGGAATACTGGATGCCGTAGGCTTCTTTTTATGTTGTTGGCTTTGACCTGTTTTTTTTAGCTTGTTTCCCAAGGTGACCATCTTGGCCTTTGTCAAGAGGCTTCAGAGTGCCCAAAGAGAGTGCCTACGGCCAAATCACCCTGAAAGAGCCCAATCTCATCTGATCTCGAAGGCTAAGCAGCGATGGGCCTGGTTAGTTCCTGGATGGGAGACAGCTTGGGAATACCAGGTGCCATAGGCTTCTCATTATGTTGTCGGCGTTGACCTGTTTTATTTTCCCTTGTTTCCCAAGGTGACCATCTTGGCATGTGTCAAGAGGGTTGAGAGTGCACAAAGAAATTGCCTACGAGCACAACAACCTGAAAGCGCCCAATCTCGCTTGGTCTCAGAGGCTAAGCAGGGTTGGGCCTGGTTTGTACCTGGATGGGAGACCGCCTGGGTTTTCCAGATGCCGCAGGCTTCTTTTTATGTTGTTGGTGTTGACCTGTTTTTTTCGCTTGTTTCCCAAAGTGATCATCTTGCCATTTGTCAAGAGGGTTGAGAGTGCCTAAAGAGATCGCTTACAGCCACATCACCCTGAAAGCACCCTATCTCTTCTGATCTCAGAGGCTAAGAAGGGTTGGGCCTAGTTAGTACTTGAATGGGAGACGGCCTTGGAATACCAGGTGCCGTATTCTTCTTTTTATGTTGTTGGCGTTGACCTGTTTTTTTTCGCTTGTTTCCCAGGGTTTTTCAAGAGGGATGAGAGTGCCCAAAGAGATTGCCTATGGACACATCACCCTGAAAGCGCCCAATCTCCGCTGATCTCAGAGGCTAGAAAGGGACGCGCCTTGTTAATACCTGGATGGGAGACCGCGTGGAAATACTAGGTGCGGTAGGCTTCTTTTTATGTTGTTGGCATTGACTTGTTTTTTTTGTTTGTTTCCCAAGGTGACCATCTTGGCGTTTGTCAAGAGGGTTGAGCGTGCCTGAAAAAATCTACTATGGCTGCATCACCCTGAAAGAGCCAAATCTCATTTGATCTCAGAGGCTAAGCAGGTTTGGGACCTGGTTAGTACGTGGATGGGAGACCGCCTGAGATTTCTCGATGCCATAGGCTTTTTTTTTAAGTTGTTGGCATTGACTTATTTTTTATTTTTTGTTTTATTCTTTTACTAAGTACAAGTAGAACAACACAAATGTAACAGTCAACCATACAGCATGACCCAGGGTCACAATTACATGGTAACAAAAAATAGGCAGCCAAATAACTCTGGGTTCTCAGAGGGGAGTCCTAGAGTTTCATGCAGAAAAGAGAGAAACCCCACCTCCGACATGTAGTCCAGTATAACTAATGCAGCTCCGTTCGGACAAATGTAATCATGGAGAACAACTGGGACCACAGCGAGCCAGCTTATCATGACCTACGTGAACCAGAGTAAAATATGAGCCGGTCGTGTCCAGAACCCTGGGGTTCTTCTGGGTCCCAAAGGCTAGTAAGGAGACAAGGCATAGTCAAAAGGGAGGACGGGGGAAGAAGAGAGTGCAAAGACGGAGAGAGAGGAGGGGGGGGATGGCGGCGGGGAAAAATAGAAAAATAAAGACAAAAAATGAGGGGGGGGGGAATGCCACCCAGGGCAGACATGGCCTACGTAGGTAAACGTTAAATGTTCAGTCGTTTTCTGGGACAGGGGCGCTGCTCACCTCCCGAATGTAGTCTCAAGTACCAGTAAAATACCTCCAGGGCCTCCATGTAACACTAAATGCCTCTTCAGTGTTGTGAAGGGTGGCGGTCAATTCTTCCATCCGGAGAATATGATTGACTTTGGAATACCACAGCACCTTGGATGGGGGCTGAGGCTGCCTCCACAGTGTGGGAAAGCAGACCCGGGCGGCGTTCAGGAGTTGCATCGTGAGGGTTTTTTTGTATTTTCGAACAGGCTGTTCGGTCAAGTGTAGAAGGCACGCTGCTGGGTTGTCTGCGATATCTACATTTCTGAGAGTTTTTATCGTCCCGGTCACCTCCACCCAAAAGTTCCTCAAGGCCGGGCATGCCCAGAAAATGTGTCCCATGGTCCCCGTATCTGAATTGCACCTCCAACAAACATCCGGGATCGATCTATTCATTTTATTCAGAAGGTATGGGACTCTATACCAGCGTGAGACTATCTTGTATCCTGATTCTTGATATTGGTTTGCGATGGAAGCTTTATGTACTAATGTCAGGATCTTCCCTATCTGTTGTGGGGTAAATGTGTTGCCAAATGCAATCTCCCATTTGTGGATAAATGGTGGGGTCGACTCTTCCTCCTGACTACTTAATATGTTGTACAGGAGGGAGAGGGTGTGTCGCACAGGTTCCTTTTTGTGACAGATGACTCATAGGGCGTCAGGTCTCTAGGAGTGTAGGGGGCCCTTTGTATGGCCAGAAGAAAGTGACGAAGTTGATAAGCATTAAACAATTCAAGCGGAGGGTCAGAAAGCTCGGCGACAGTTTGCGTGGTCGGGAGCCCTCCCGAGGGCCACACCTCTCCCAGACGCTGTTTCCCCACCACTGTCAACTGTCGCAGTTTATTGTTGGTAAATCCCGGTGGGAAGTCTGGATTACCTATAACCGGAGTCATTGGTGACGGCAGGGGAGCAATGTGTGTGCAGCGGAACAACCTCCGCACAACAGCCAACGTAGCTCCCACTACGTGGTGATCTCTGAGGTCTTTTGGTAGGGAGGACAGGAGCCACGGGGAGGTCAATAGGGGAATGGATCCATCCTCAATCTCCATCTCCACCCACTGCTTGTGTGGGCCATTACAATGCCAATCAACGACTCTCGCTAGCAGAGTCGCTCTGTTGTATTGTCTCAGATCTGGGAGACCCAGACCCCCCTTGTCCTTTGGTCTGGCAAGCAATTGCAAACGGGCTCTGGGCGGTTTGCGTGCCCAAATAAAGTCCCGGAGCAGCAGCTGCAGTTGTCTGAAAAAAATTGGGGGTAACCGGATCGGTAATGTCTGAAACAAGTATAAGATCCGCGGGAGGGCCGTCATTTTGAATGCATTACAGCGCCCGAACCGGGTCAGTGTTAAAGCATGCCAGTTTCCCAAATCAGATTTCAGTCTATTCAGGAGAGGGACAAAATTAAGCGGGTACAATTGCGCCAAATCCGCTGCGATGTCAACGCCCAGGTAACGTATAGATTTTTCAGCTCAGTAGAATGGAAAAGCGGAGCGTAGCCTCCTGGCCTCACCATCCGGGACCGATATATTCAATACAGCCGACGGTGCAATTGATTTTATAGTTTGATAGGCTGCCGTATCGCTGGAGAGCCGCGAGTATATTGGGAAGCGAAATGTGTGGATTGGAGACGAAAAAAATTAGATCGTCAGCGCATGCCGCAATTTTGTGGTGTGCCGAGGGTTTGGATATGCCAGTAATATTCGGGTCATTCCGAACGTAACACATAAGTGGTTCCAGTGTCAGAATAAAAATTAGGGGAGACAGAGTACACCCCTGCCTCGTCCCATTAGTGATGGGGAAAGAGTCCGAGCACTCTGAAAGCACCCAATCTCATCTGATCTTGGAGGCTAAGAAGAGTCAGGCCTGGTTAGTACCTGGATGGGAGACCACCTGGGAATACCAGTTATTGTAGGCTTCTTTTTATGTTGTTGGCCTTGATTCGTTTTGTTTTTTTTTCGCTTGTTTCCCAAGGTGACCATCTTGGCATTTGTCAAGAGGGTTGAGAGTGCCCAAAGAGTTCGCTTACAGCAGCATCACCCTGAAAGAGCCCTATCTCTTCGCATCTCTGAGGCTAAGAAGGGTTGGGCCTAGTTAGTCCCTGGATGGGAGATGGCTTTGGAATACCAGGTGCCGTAGTCTTCTTTTTATGTTGTTGACATTGACCTGTTTTTTTTTCGCTTGTTTCCCAAGGTGACTATCTTGGCATTTGTCAAGAGGGTTGAGAGTGCCCAAAGAGATTGCCTATGGGCACATAAGCCTGAAAGCGCCCGATCTCCTCTGATCTCAGAGGCTAAACAGGGTCGGGCCTTGCTAGTACCTGGATTGGAGACCACCTGGGAATACTAGGTGCTGAAGGCTTATTTTTATGTTGTTGGCGTTGACTTGTTTTTTTTTTTTTGTTTGTTTACCAAGGTGACCATCTTGGTGTTTGTCAAGAGGGTTGAGAGTGCTTGAAGAGCTCGCCTATGGCCACATAACCCTGAAAGCAACAGATCTCATCTGATCTCAGAGACTAAACAGGGTCGGGCCTTGTTAATACCTGGATGGGAGACCACCTGGGAATACTAGGTGCTGTAGACTTCTTCTCATGTTGTTGGCGTTGACTTGATTTTTTTGTTTGTTTCCCAAGGTGACCATATTGGCGTTAGTCAAGGTTGAGAGTGCCTGAAGAAATCTCCTACGGCCACACCACCCTAAAAGAGCCCAATCTCATCTGATCTCAGAGGCTAAGCAGGGTTGGGACCAGTTTAGTACCTGGATGGGAGACCGCCTGGGATTTCCAGATGCCGTAGGCATCTTTTTATGTTGTGGCCATTGACCTATTTTTTTCCGCTTGTTTCCAAGGTGACCATCTTGGTGCTTGTCAAGAGAGTTGAGAGTGCCTGAAGATATCGGCTACGGCCACATCACCCTGAATCTGTTCCATCTCGTCTGATCTTGGAGGCTAAGCAGACCAGCAGGCCTGGTTAATGCCTGTATGGGAAACCGCCTGGGAATACCAGGTGTCGTAGGCTTCTTTTTTTTTTTCAAATATAATTTTTTCTCCAAATAGGGGAAGACGGTCCCCCGAGTACATAATGCAACAGAGAAATACAGAGCAAAAAGCAGCTGAACAATACTTGATACAGGTATATTCGCAACTGTGAGTCTGCCTTCCATCAATCACAATGATTCGAGGCATGGATAAAGTACTGTACCAAGATCCAGGGTCACACAAACCCCCAGGTCCCTCCGGCATAATCCATCCAGAGGGGGGTGTGGGGCCGTCATTCCCAATTTTCCACTATTTCCAAAAGAGAGAGGGGGTGGAGGGGGTGAGAGATAGGGGAGGTAGGCAGAAAAGAGAAGGGTTGAAAGATCAGAAAAGGAGAAGAGGGGACGAGACACGATGGCAGCCACTGTCCAAGGGGCCAGTCAAGGAAAGCTCAGAGCACTAAGGCGATAGCAGGCGACATCCTTCCAGCAAGAATATAAAGGTATTCCAGATGTCTCAGGTTTTTTTAAAAAATTCTTGTATACCTTGTGATGTGAGGATCAAGTCCTCCATTTTTTTTAATGTCCTCTATTTTCCTAAGCCAGTGGGTAATGAAAGGGGGGGAACATTTTTTCCAATAGAGAGGGATGCAGGATTTCGCCGCATTTATCACATGCCGTAAAATAGATTTTTTTGTACTTCTTAAAGGGGAGGGCCACCCTGAAAAACAAAAAAATGTTAAAAATTACAAAAAATCTAAAAAAAAAAAAAATGAAAAAAAATTTTTTTTTTTACTTACCAGAAATGCCTGTTGCTAGGCACTTTCTCCTAATCTTCCTCTTCCTCCTCCGCGGAGATCTTCTGTCTTCTGTCTTCGTCGCGGCGTCTTCTGGGTAATGAGTCGCGCTGTGTTCTGGGAACTGTGTGTTCCAGAACACAGCGCGTCCCATTCAGAAAGCGCTGTGGGACTCGCGCATGCGCAGTAGCTGCGGGACTCGCGCATGCGCAGTAGGAAACGGGCAGTGAAGCCATAAGGCTCCGCTGCCTGTTTCCCTTACAAGGGATGGCGGCGCCGGGACCCGAGAGCCGAGGGACGGGTCGGCCTCGGGCAGCCGACATCGCGGGCGCCCTGGACAGGTGAGTGTGTTTATTAAGTCAGCAGCTGCAGTGTTTGCAGCTGCTGACTTTTTTTTTTTTTTTTTTTTTTTTTATAACCGGCCCTCCACTTTAATGGGAATCTGTGAATGGTGCAAGAGAAAGAATGCAGCCTCTTCCTGGATGGAGAAGTCTGTGAATTTTTGTGTTATGCATCGGATCTCTGTCCAGAAGTCCACCAAGCTGAGGCAGGACCAAAAAATGTGCAGCAACGTGCCCTCTTCTTCTCCACACCTCCAGCATATGTTCGAGGAAGAGGAGAAACATTTCTGCAGCTTTGATGGTGTCAAATACCACCTGGTGAGAAGTTTAAAATTCGTCTCCTGTATCTTCGTGCACAGCGACATTTTGAGAGCCAAAGTGATAATGCGTTGTCTCTGTGCTGGGGAAAATTAGCAATTAAGGTCCTTTTCCCAGTTGGACAGACAGGTTAAGTGTGGGTAATCTGTTTGAGAGAGAATGTGGGCCAAAGGGCCTTCGCTCCTGCATAGAGTCTCAAACTCCGACTGAGGCCCGCGAACGTTTGAGGATTGGGGATGGAATGGAGAAAATGATGTCGTTGCGCCGCTCTCCAAAAAGGCAGTTGGAAAAGCCCTGTCGGATCTGTTAGGGTTGAGAAAGAAGGCCATTTTCCATCAATGACGAATTTAGACGCATTGTCTAGGTTGGAATTTCTAAGTGGGTCCCCAGTTCAAAGGTTGGATGGCCACGTATAGGGAATAGGGGGGAAGTCAAAGACGTGAGTGTGTTTTGGGTAGCGATCAGGTGACTGACTTTCAACTAAGCCCCTATAGTGGGATGTGACATAAATTCTGTGGGGGAATACTTATAGCACCACATGGCGCTTCTTAGCGGAATTCGGGAGTGAGCTTAGAAAGT
Source organism: Lithobates pipiens (assembly GCF_037356315.1). Taxonomy (NCBI): domain Eukaryota; kingdom Metazoa; phylum Chordata; class Amphibia; order Anura; family Ranidae; genus Lithobates; species Lithobates pipiens. The sequence goes on along the minus strand of NW_027507791.1, from coordinate 171,312,636 downwards.
TTGTTTCGATTCCAGTCCAATACATGCCCCAGATGGGAGGCCAGGTAGTAGCGTCGCAAGTTAGGGAGAACAAACCCTCCCTGTTGTTTAGACAATGTCAGCTGTGACCGCTTAAGTCTGGGATTTTTGTGGGCCCAGTTAAATTGAGTGAGCAAGGATTGAGCTTGCTTAAAAAACAGGACTGGAATCTGGATCGGGAGAGCTTGGAAAAGATAAGTAAATTTAGGGAGTATGTTCATTTTAATGAGATTGCATCTGCTGAACCAGGAATGGAGGCCAGAATGCCACCCGTGAAGCAAACTGCGGATCTTAGTGACAAGGGGTGGGGGGAAGTTCAACATAAACGTACGCGCGATGTCCGGTGGAATGTAAGTACGTGAGTATATCTTACTTATCCATGCCAGCATCCGTTCACTCAGACCTATATGGCGAAGGACCGAGAACATTAATGTCCATTTGACCCGATCAAAAGCCTTCTCGGCATCAGTACTCATGAAAAGACAAGGGGTCCCAGATGACTTTGCTTTATGGATCAGGGTAAGCACCTTAGTGGTGTTGTCCCTATCTTCCCTGGTGGGAATAAAACCTAACTGGTCAATATGTATAAGGGACTACAAGTGATGTGCCAATCACGTGGCGAGGAGTTAGAGAATAGTTTTAGGACCGAATTTTGGAGGGAAATGGGTCTGTAGCTCCCACATAGGCCTGGGTCCTTGCCCTCCTTAGTTATCAACGAGATGTGGGCTCTAAGGGTATCCTCAGGAAAATAAATTCACCAAGCGCAGGCCGAGAATAGGGAGGAAGGTCTTAAAGTATTGTGCGGTATATCCGTCAGGGCCCGGAGCCTTACCCACCTTCGGAGGTCCCACGGCCGTCTGGACTTCTTCCAGTGTGATCGGGTCCTCCAAGTACTCCCGTGATTCCGATGAGAGGGTTGGTAGACCAGAACCGGTTACATATCTGTCTATATTGTCCTGTCCAGACCCTGAATCGAGCAGGTTGTAGAGATCAGAGCAACATTTTTCAAAGACTTCGACTATTTGGGTTGGGGTAGAGGCCCTCTGGCCATTCTCATCTATCAACTGTGGTATGTAAGAGCCAAATTTCAACTCCTTTACCGACCTGGCTAAGATTTTTCTGCATGTGTCCTCTGATTCCTACGTCAGTTTACGACAAAACTGGAGTGCCGCTTTCGCTTTATAATGGAGTAGGACAGCAATATGGGTATGGAGTGTCCCCAATTCAATCTCTAAGGTCCGTAAGGGGGTATGTTTATGTTTCGCTTACACAGAGGCAAGTTCATGAAACAGATTAGCAAGCTGTTCCTTCCGTGTTCGTTTGATGCGCGCCCCGTGCCTGATAAGTACCCTGCGGAGTACTGACTTGTGAGCCTCCCAAATTATCCCCGGGTCACAGTCCTGCTTTAGTTTTCTTGGAAATAAAGGTCCAATTCCCTGGTCACATCTGCTAAAACTTCCGGTATCTGGAGGAGGCTCTCATTAAGGTGCCAGAATAGAGACCTAGGTGAGGGGTAGGGAGCGAGGAGCAAGAGGCAGAAGTGTCAACCGATGGCGAAAGGGGACATTAAAGTCCCCACCTAATATCAATTGGCCCTCCCGAAAGTCACATAATCTGTGCAGGGTAGTTCTGAGGAACATGTCTTGGTGATCATTGGGAGCGTACACAGTGGCAAATGTAAAAAGGCGCTCTCCAATGTGGCCCCTAAGACAAAGATATTGGCCCCCAGGGTCCACCAGAGAATCCTGGAGAACCCAGGGGAGCCTGCTAGAGATCAGAATGGAGAGGAGGGGTTAGTAGAGTGGTAGACCTTAGGGAAGGATCTCGACCATAGAAAGGGGAGGCTAGTATTTTTAAAATGTGTTTCTTGTATAAAGGCCACATCAGTACAGGATGTGTTCAGTTCTCACAGGAGGATCCACCATTTTTCAGGGGAGTTCAGTCCCTTAACGTTTAGAGAGGTGACCTTGACTGAGTCTGCCATCGCTCCTCGGGGAGGGGGAGGGGGACATCAGAGAAAAGCAAAGAAAGTTGAACCAAGGTAGGTTTTAGGTAGGTTTTGGGTAGGTAATGCATGGCGGGAACTAAGGGGGAGAAAGGAAGGGCAAATGGAAGGAAAGGTAAAGGGAAAAAGAGGCCGGGCACCTCAACCCCAGGGGGAGAGGGAAATTAAGGGTTGTCCGCACTCAACAGTACAGGAAGGGTATACTAAAACAGCACAATTATGCTATAGCGCTTACCAGATGTACACTGGGTTTAAAGCGCTGTCCTACTTGGGTTATTGGGTAGACAGGTCGGAGAGGGAGCCCCCGAATCCTAGTCCCCCCAGTCCCGGCAGTGGTAAATGTCACGTCTGATACCGGTATGCAAATAAAAGACAATCAGTAACATCAAAGAAACAAAAAACAATAGTATAACCAAAACAGAGGTAGAGCATATAACTGTCAGCACTGAGGGGTCTCCTCGGCTCGCCCTAAACATAGGCATGCACGAGGGAGCCCGTCACAACAGAAAAGGCATCACAGAATGGGATCCACCACCCCCCGTCCCATACCCCTAAAGTACATGCAGTCCCCGGACAAATGCATTTCTCCCTTTGGCAGATTGTCCTCTCCTTACCCCCCTCTCCCCCGTCCACGGCCCGGGGGGAAAAGGGGCAGGGAAGGGGGGAAAGGGGGAGTGGAAGGGGGGAAAGGGGGAGGGAAAGGAGGGAAGGGAAAGGTGGGAAGGGGGGGAAGGGAGGGGGGAAACAGGGGAGAGGGGACAAACATGCAGAAATGTCAAGTCCTTTAGCGCACTCCCACCAGCAAACACCCGGACCCCATAAATTTCAACTCCTCCCCTCCATGGTCACCACATCAAGATGAAAGAGGAGCAGCCCTGGTCGGTGCATGGAAAATCCGGCAGGCAAGGGGCTGGGGCCACCATCCCTCCATCCAACGGGAGACTTCACCCGAGCAGCAGTCCTGGGGCCCACCAATTAGTGTCTCTCCTGCATCGCCATCGGGGGCTGTGTAGAGCATCCAGAGGGAGGCTGGGACCGCCCAAACAGTAAGGGGTAAATCCTCCAGGGGGTCCAGAGTCACCCTGGAGGGAAGCAGTGTCTCGTACCAATAGGCTCAATAAATAAGTCATCCAGGGTCCCCGAAAGCTGCAGAAGGCAATGTCAGCAAAGAGTAGGTGGGAGTCAGAGGGGGGGACAAGGGGCGCATCCAGGGGGAGGGGACACATATGCGGGAATGTCAAGCCCTTCCAGTACAGCGCATTAGGTATCACTCAGACCCCCCAAAGTGCAACTCCCCCATCTAAGGTCAAGACTCCAGAAGGGAAGATGAGCCGCCCTGGTCTGTACATGAAAGAACCTGCTGCCAAGGGGTTGGGGCCATCATCCCTTCCTCCAATGGGAGATGCCACCTGAATGAAAGCCCCGTGTCCTGTCAAGTGGTGCCCCTCTGACAATGTCGTTGTGGTATATGTGGAGCATCCAGGGAGAGGCAGGGACCACCCAAACAGTGAGGGGTAAAGCCTCCAAGGGGGACCGGTGTCAGACAGGAGGATAGCGGTGTCTTGTACAAGTTGGTTAATTAGACAAGTCATTCAGTGTGTTCCTGTGAGCAGCGGAAAGAAAGGTCGGTAAGGATTATGAATGGGTGGGGGCCAGGGAGTGCATAAAACTGCCACCAGATGACCGGGGCAGAGAGGGCAAGGGGATGAAACTCAGATCTGGTAGGTGGGGGCGGGGGTGAGGAGTGTCCCTCATATTACTCACGTTGGCCATACCTTGAAGCTGAGCGCTCTGCATACCCAGGACGTTCTTCTGTATAATCTAGCCTATCTGTATACATTAGCCTGTCTTTTGTACACATTAGTCGGTCCGCTGTATACACTAGTCTGTCTGTATACACTAGTGTATACAGATAAGCTAGATTATACAGAAGAACGTCCTGGGTATGCAGAGATGGAGGCTAGAGTGTATACAGACGGACTAGTGTATACAGAAGACCGGCTAGTTTATATAGGGAGGCTAATGTGTGCAAAAGACAGGCTAGTGTATACAAATAGGCTAGATTATAGAGAAGAACATCTTGGGTATGCAGAGAGAGAGGCTGGGTTACACAGAGAGGCTGGTGTATGCAGACTTGCTAGTGTATACAGACGGACTAGTGTATAGAGAGGCTTGGGTATACAGAGAGCTAATGTATAAAGAGCAGCTAGTGTATACAAAAGACATCCAAGGGTATACAGAGAGACTCGTGTATGCAGAAGACCGGCTAGTTTATACAGAGAGGCTAAAGTGTACAAAACACAGGCTAGATTATACAGAAGAACGTCCTGGGTATGCAGAGATGGAGGCTAGGGTATACAGAGAGAGAGACTGTGATACACAGAGAGGAAGGAGTATGCAGACTTGCTACTGTATACAGATGGACTAGTGTATACAGTAGACCGGCTAGTTTATACAGAGAGGCTAATGTGTACAAAAGACAGCCTAGTGTATACAGATAGGCTAGATTATACATAAGAAGGTCCTAGTTATGCAAGAGATGGAGGCTAGGGTATGCAGAGAGAGAGGCTTGGTTACACAGACTTGCTAATGTATACAGACGGACTAGTGTATACAGAGTACCGGCTAGTTTATACAGAGAGGTTAATGTGTACAAAAGACAGGCTAGTTTATACAGATAGGCTAGATTATACAGAAGAACGTCCTGGGTATGCAGAGATGGAAGCTAGGGTATACAGAGAGAGAGAGCGAGGCTGGGTTACACAGAGAGGAAGGAGTATGCAGACTTGCTAGTGTATACAGATGGACTAGTGTATACAGTAGACCGGCTAGTTTACACAGAGAGGCTAATCTGTACAAAAGACAGGCTAGTGTATACAGATAGGCTAGATTATACAGAAGAAGGTCCTGGTTTATGCAAGAGATGGAGGCTAGGGTATGCAGAGAGAAAGGCTTGGTTACACAGACTTGCTAGTGTATACAGACGGACTAGTGTATACAGAGGACCGGCTAGTTTATACAGAGAGTCTAATGTGTACAAAAGAAAGGCAATTGTATACAGATAGGCTAGATTATACAGAAGAACGTCCTGGGTATGCAGAGATGGAGGCGAGGGTATACAGAGAGAGAGGCTAGAGTATGCATACAGGCTAGTGTATACAGTTAGGCTAGATTATACAGAAGAAGGTCCTGGTTTATGCAAGAGATGGAGGCTAGGGTATGCAGAGAGAGAGGCTTGGTTACACAGACTTGCTAGTGTATACAGGCGGACTAGTGTATACAGAAGACCGGTTAGTTTATACAGAGAGGCAAATGTGTACAAAAGATAGGCTAGTGTATACAGATTATTATACATAGCATTGTTAGCAGACCAATAGGACAATTTACATGGCTTAATATTGCAGAGCGTAATTTATCAGGAAAGAGATCCAAAGCGTTAGTTGCAGTAGCTTCATAAAACTGAGAAATCGTTGCATTACTCTAAATTTAAAATATGTTCCGGTTGCACTGAAAAGACGATATTAGATGAGTGATCTACACATTTCGTTTACTATTTCACTATACCGGCTAAATGTTAATATGTTAATATGTGCTGCGTGTAAGGTAGAAATTAGATGGTTTAGTGTGAGCTGGTTTACCAGGATTTAGAGATAGTAATCTGTTTATACTAGTATATAAATATAGCAAAATAACTATAACGGGTTTAAGTGGAAATACACGAAATAACAGCAACAACGTGTGTAGGTTTTTATCAATCAAGTTCATTACGTGTCTTTAATCATGTAGTGATATTGGAGCACAAGGATGAGCAAGCATAATAACTAACAGAGGATAACATGGCAAAAAGACAAACTGCATTAGAAATGTGAATATGAATTAGAGTTGAAATGCCAATCTCCAGGGCTACGTACAGCAAAGTGTGAGCTAAGCAGCTAAATATTCTGCAATAGCAGAGATTAAGTATTGCAGTCGAAATGAGATCGGAAGCGTTAGTTGCAGTAGCTCCAAAATGACTGAGAAATCATTTCATTACTCTAAATGTAAAAGTTATCCCGGTAGCACTGAGTGGACTGATATTAGATGAGTGATCGTTCTAGTACAAATTCAGTTTCCTATAGCAGAGAGATACCAGCTAAATGTGAGACGAGCAATTAAACTGTTCACGGTAGCTTTGCATTACTCTTAATATGTGCAGCGTGTAAAGAAGCAATAAGATGGTTTTGTATTATCCTAAAATTAGCAGTATACGTAATAAAGGTGAGTAGGTAACCTGGATTTAGACATAGCAAACTCTATAATCTAATTTAGCAAAATTAGAAAGGATAATATTGAGACAGTATATACAGGTCGAGTTTAACTGGAAATACACAAAATATCTAGCTTACCTTTACATTGTTCAATAGAGCGTTGTAAAGTAATACCAAGGCAGAATGTAGGAATAGCAATTAGATGAGATGATTGCTGTAATCATGAAATATCAGCAACGACTAGGTTTCTATCGGATGAGAAAGTATAATAACTGGCAAAGTATGACATGGCAAAGAGACAAATTGCATTAGAGATGTGAGCTGGACATGAAATGTCAATCCCCATTGGTTACTTACATGTAAACGCGGCTACATACAGCAAAGTGTGAGCTAAGCAGCTAAAGGGTATTTAAGAGTAAATTGACGTAGCTTGAAAATTCCAACGTGTAAATCGTTCCATTAAATATGTTACGCACGAAGACGGCTTACACTGACTGTTTTCCGTTTCCATTGGTCATCGGCATAATGTATCAGTAACCATGAACATTAATAGTGATAGACAGCTTACATTAGGATGTATGCATGATGTGAATGTAAAATGAATGTAAAATAGTTGCATTATGTGTTATTAATGTAATCAAACTGTATTGCTATGCTTTGCTACTGCAACCACTTCTCAATCAAGTCCCACTGCTTTTCTCACTTTTTGCCGCTGTTAAAAAATGTGTTGCAAGTGTTATGTGTTACAAATGGTTATCAGTGTGACAGTTAATGTGGAGAAAAAGTAATACACAAAATAGAGTCAGAAAGAGAATCCTATTGCATAGAGGTAGCGATAGATGGTTGCATTAATCTTAATGTGCAGTGTGTAAAAGGTTTTAAAAAGATGGTTTTGTGTGACTTTTGATTTAACGTAAAATTAGCTGTAGACATTATAATTTGTTACAATGATTTAGAGATAGTAATCTCTATAAAATAATAATAATAAGTATAGCAAAACAAATTAGGAAAATTTTGAGGCAGTATGTATAGACGATCAAGGGATCAAGGGATAGTAGCAAAGTCAAGGGATAAATGCAAAGGTACTCTATTTAACAGTAAATTGACGTAGCTTGCAAATTCCAACGTGTAAATCGGGATCAAGGGATAGTAGCAAAGTCAAGGGATAAATGCAAAGGTACTCTATTTAACAGTAAATTGACGTAGCTTGCAAATTCCAACGTGTAAATCGTTCCATTAATTTTGATGCTCAAGAAGACGGCTTACACTGACTGTTTTCCGTTTCCACTGGAAAGAGAATCCTATTGCATAGAGGTAGCGAAAAAGAAGTAATACAGAAAATAGAGTCAAACAGTGGAAACTTTATTTGTCATGACAGCTGATACTTGGTTGAGCAATAAAACTGTTTTATTTAGATGTAAGACTAGTTTTATTCTCTACATATAGGGTTTTCAGAGAGTTGTATAATATAGGCGACTAATAGGACATTTAAATGGCTTAATATTGTAGGGAGGAAGTATCGCTGTTCAAAGGTAAGAGATTGAAAGCTTAGCTTGAAAATGGCCGAGAAATAGTTGCGTTAGTCTAAATTTAAAGGATATGCCGGTACCAATGAGAAAGCTTATATTAGACTAGTTGATGTTTGCATTACACAATCCTATTATTATTATTATTATTATTATTAAGATCCAAGTGCAGAGAGATACTCAGTTAATGTCAGAGATACTCGGTCAATGTCAGAAAAGCAATAAAACTGTTTACATCGTTAGAGAGCGATATTTACATTACTCTTAGTATGTGCAGCATGTCTGGTAGCAAATGGATGGTTTTGTGAACATTTTGCATTAAGGTACAATTAGCGGTAGAACTCATCGAAGTGAATAGATTTAAGCGGATTTTGAGATAGTACTCTCCATTTCTAATAAGAAATATAGAAAAATAAGTCAGGATGGTGTGTCAGGACTGTCACATACTCACAGTCCCGTTACAAATATGCAAAATAGAGCAAAAGAGTACATGGTTTATTTTGATGTATGATAGTTTTATTGCATGCTTGATGTGGATGATTAAAATCGTGTAGTGATCTATATTTAGCATAAGAATGAAAAGGCATAACATGGCAATGAGACAAACTCCATTAGAGATGTGAGCTAGATGAAATGATGAAATGTCTCTGTATAGCCCAGATTGTCTTCTGTTATCACTTAGCATACCCTCTAAATTCACTAGCCTTCTCTATATACACCAGCATGTTTACACTAGCCGGTCTTCTGCATACAATAGCCTGTCTTCGATATACACTAGCCTATGTTCTGAATACACTAGCCCGTCTTCTGTATACATTAGTCTCTCTGTATAAACTAGCATCTCTGTATACCCCAAACTGTCTTCTGTAAAAACTTGTCTCTCTTTATAACCTGTCTAGCCTTTCTTCTGTACACACTAGCTTCTCTGTATACACTAACCAGGCTTCTATATACAATAGCTTCACTCTATGCACTAGCCTCTCTGTATAATCTAGCCTCTCTATATACCCTAGATAGTGTTCTGCATCTCCGTAGTGGTAGCCTCTCCGTAGAAGCCAGCCTTTATTCTGTATTCACTAGCCTTTCTTCTGTATGCTGTAGTCTTCTATATATACTAGCTTCTCTGTACACCCTTGCATCTCTGTAATACACTAAACCCTCTGTATACAACAGCCTGTCTTCTGTATACACTAGACTGTAAACACTAGCTAGAATACACCAGCCTGTCTTCTGTACCCACTAGAATCTCTGTATACACTACCCAGTCTTCTGTATACACTGTCAGCTTGGATGTATACCCAAGCCTGTCTTCTGTATACACTAGTCTCTCTATATGCACTGTCCTATCTGTATACACTCGACTCTCTCTATACACTAACCTCTCTATATACACTAACATCTTTGTATATACTAGCCTCTCTTTAAATTAGCCTCTCTGTGTACCCCAGCCTCATTGTTTACTCTAGCATCTCTGTATACTCAAGCCTATCTGCGTACACGAGTTTGTATTCTGTATTCACTAGCCTGTATTCACTAGCCTTATATATACTAGCTTCTCGCTTCTCTGTACACCCTTGCATCTCTGTACAATAGACTCTCTGAATACACTAAACCCTCAGTATACCACAGCCTGTCTTCTGTATACATTAGACTGTAAAAACTAGCTAGAATACACCAGCCTGTCTTCTTTACCCAATAGACTCTCTGTATGCACTACCCAGTCTTCTGTATACACTGTCAGATTTGATGTATACCCAAGCCTGTCTTCTGTATACACTAGTTTCTCTATATGCACTGTCCTTACTGTATACTCTCGACCCTCTCTATACATTAACCTCTCTATATACACTAACATCTTTGTATATCTCTCTTTAAATTAGCCTCTCTGTGTACCCCAGCCTCACTGTTTACTCTAGCATCTCTGTATACTCAAGCCTATCTACATACACGAGTCTTCTGTATTGTGTATTAACTAGCCTTTCTTCTGTATGCTGTAGTCTTCTCTATATACCAGCTTCTCTGTACACCCTTGCATCTCTGTAAACACTGTGTAAACTAGCCAGTCTTATGTATACACTAGACTCTCTGAATACACTAAACTCTCTGTATACCACAGCCTGTCTTCTGTATACACTAGACTGTAAAATCTAGCTAGAATACACCAGCCTGTCTTCTGTACCCACTAGACTCTCTGTATACACTACCCAGTCTTCTGTATAGAATGTCAGCTTTCATGTATACCCTTTCTGTATACACTAGCTTCTCTATATGCACTGTCCTTTCTGTATAGACTCGACTCTCTCTATACACTAACCTCTCTATATACACTAACATCTTTGTATTTGTCTTTAAACTAGCCTCTCTGTGTACCCCAGCCTCACTGTTTACTCTAGCATCTCTGTATACTCAAGCCTATCTACATACACGAAACCTGTATTCTGTATTCACTAGCCTTTCTTCTGTATGCTGTAGTCTTCTATATATACCAGCTTCTCTGTACACCCTAGCACTGTAACAGTGCTAGGTTCCTGTATTACAGAAACAGAACACCAGCAATAAGGTGTATACTGTGCAGGAGGCACACAACACCGATTCTAACTTCTGCACTGCAGATGCATGTATTGCAGAAATTGAACACCAGTAATAAAGGGTAGCTTCAGGTGTGTACTGTGCAGGAGGCACATAACACCCACTGTAACAGTGCTAGGTTCCCAAGCAGTAAAGACACTGTCCCTGCCTATCGTCCTCTTTCCCTGACCACCGCAACACACTATACAAGGCCGCCGTGCTGGCGGCCTTATATAGTGTGGGGTGTGTACTAAACCCCCCTGAGCTATAATTGGCCACAGGAATCCTGCCTGTGGTGAATTGTGGCTCTCCTCACACAGGATGTCACATCTGTTCTTATTATATAGAACCTATTATGCTCCTCGTAAACTTTTTCAGTTTGGCCGAACGGCCGGACGCAAGTTGCCCCCGGTGCGGGAACATGGGGGGAGACATGATGCACATGTTTTGGAGATGCCCGAAGTTGATCCGCTACTGGACAGAGGTGACAGGAACCATTGATCGGGTGGTTGGAACCTCCACCAGGATGGGGGCGAAGTATTGTCTCCTGGGATTAGTTGAAGGAGTTGGAAACTCGGGAAGTAGCCAGATGGCAGTTCTGAGATGCCTATTTCAGGCAAGGAAACTGATTGCCCAACCCTGCTTAGCCTCCAATGTTGGCAATGACTTGTTTTTTTTCGCTTGTTTCCCAAGATGACCATGTTGGCGTTTGTCAAGATGGTTGAGAGTGCCCGAAGAGATCGCCTATGGCCCCATCACCTTGAAAGTGCCTGATCTTGTCTGATCTCGGAGGCTAAGCATTGTCGGGCCTGATTAGTAACTGGATGGGAGACCAACTGGGAATACCAGGTGCCGTAGGATTCTTTTTATGTTGTTGGCGTTGACATGGTTTTTTTTTTCCGCTTGTTTCCCAAGGTGATCATCTTGGCATTTGTCAAGAGGGCTGAGAGAGCCCAAAGAAATCTCCTACGGCCACATCCCCCTGAAAGCGCCCGATCTCATCTGATCTCAGAGGCTAAGCAGGGTCCGGCCTGGATAGTACTTTGACCTGTTTTTCTTTCGCTTGTTTCCCAAGGTGACCATTTTAGCATCAGTCAAGAGTTTTGAGTATGTCCCAAAGCGTTCGCCTGAGGTCACATCACCCTGAAAGCGCCCGATCTCAGAGGCTAAGCAGGGTCTGGGTCAGATGGGAGACCGGCAGGGTCTATGTTGTTGGCGTTGACCTTTTTTTTTCACTTGTTTCCCAAGATAACCATCTTGGTATTTGTCAAGAGGGTTGAGAGTGTCTAAATAGAACACCTATGGCCACATCACCCTGAAAGCGCACAATCTCATCTGATCTCGGAGGCCTAGCAGTGTACGGCCTGGTTAATTCCTGTATGGGAGACCATCTGTGAATACCAGGTGCCCAACAAGAGGGTTGAGAGTGCCCAAAGAGATCATCTACGGCCCCATCACCCTGAAAGCGCCCAATCTCATCTGATCTCAGAGGCTAAACAGTGTCGGGCCTGGTTAGTACCTGGATGGGAGACTGCCTGGAAATACCAGGTGCCATAGGCTTCTTTTTTTGTTGTTGGCTTTGAACTGTTTTTTTCGCTTGTTTCTCAAGGCGACCATCTTGGCGTTTGTCAAGAGGGTTGGGCGTGTCTTGAAGAGAACGCTTACGGCCACATCACCCTAAAAGCACCCGATCTTGTCTGATTTCAGAGGCTTAGCAGCATCAGGCCTGGTTAGTACCTGGACGGGAGACTGCCTGGGAAGACCAGGTGACATAGAAGGATCTGGCCTGGTTAGTGTCTTGATTGGGAGATCGCCTGGGAATTCCGGATGCCGTAGGATTCTTTTTATGTTCTTGGCTTTGACCTGTTTTTTTTCCCTTGTTTCCCAAGGTGACCATCTTGGCATTTGTCAAGAGGGTTGAGAGTGCACAAAGAAATTGCCTACGGGCACAACACCCTGAAAGCGCCCAATCTCGTTTGGTCTCAGAGGCTAAGCAGGGTTGGGCCTGGTTTGTACCTGGATGAGAGACCTCCTGGGTTTTCCAGATGCCGCAGGCTTCTTTTTATGTTGTTGGCGTTGACTTGTTTTTTTTGTTTGTTTCCCAAAGTGGCCATCTTGGCGTTTGTCAAGAGGGTTGAGCGTGCATTTGATCTCAGAGGCTAAGCAGGGTTGGGACATGGTTAGTACCTGGATGGGAGACCGCCTGGGATTTCTCGATGCCATAGGCTTTAGTTTTAAGTTGTTGGCATTGACTTATTTTCTTTATTTTTATTATTATTTTATTAAGTAGAACAACATAAATATAACAGTCAACCATACAGCATGACCCAGGGTCACAATTACATGCTAACAAAAAATAGGCAGCCAAATATTTCTGGGTTCTCAGAGGGGAGTCCTACAGTTTCATGCAGAAAATAGAGAAACCCCACCTCCGACATGTAGTACAGTATAACTAGTGCAGCTCCGTTCGGACAAATGTAATCATGGAGAACAACTGGGACCACAGCGAGCCAGCTTATCATGACCTACGTGAACTAGAGTAAAATATGAGCCGGTCATGTCCAGAACCCAGGGGTTCTTCTGGGTCCCGAAGGCTAGTAAGGAGACAAGGCATAGTCAAAAGGGAGGACGGGGGAAGAAGAGAGTGCAAAGACGGAGAGAGAGGAGGTGGGGGGATGGCGACGGGGAAAAAAAGAAAAATAAAGACAAAAAGGGAGGGGGGAATGCCACCCAGGGCAGACATGGCCTACGTAGGTAAACGTTAGATGTTCAGTCGTTTTCTGGGACGGAGGCACTGCTCACCTCCCGAATGTAGTCTCGAGTACCAGTGAAATACCTCCAGGGCCTCCATGTAACACTAAATGCCTCTTCAGTGTTGTGAAGGGTGGCGGTCAATTCTTCCATCCGGAGAATATGATTGACTTTGGAATACCACAGCACCTTGGATGGGGGCTGAGGCTGCCTCCACAGTGCGGGAATGCAGGCCCGGGCAGCATTCAGGAGTTGCATTGTGAGGGTTTTTTTGTATTTTCGAACAGGCTGTTCGGTCAAGTGTAGAAGGCACGCTACTGGGAACCCAAAAGTTCCTCAAGGTCGGGCATGCCCAGAAAAGGTGTCCCATGGTCCCCATATCTGAATTTCACCTCCAACAAACATCCGGGATCGATCTATCCATTTTATTCAGAAGGTATGGGACTCTATACCAGCGTGAGACTATCTTGTATCTTGATATTGGTTTGCGATGGAAGCTTTATGTACTAAGGTCATGATCTTCCCTATCTGTTGTGGGGTAAATGTGATGCCTAAGTCCCTCTCCCATTTGTGGATAAATGGTGGGGGTCGACTCCTCCTCCTGACTACTCAATAGGTTGTACAGGAGGGAGAGGGTGTGTCGCACAGGTTCCCTTTTGTGACAGATGGATTCATAGGGTGTCAGGTCTCTAGGAGTGTAGGGGGCCCTTTGTATGGCCAGAAGAAAGTGACAAAGTTTATAAGCACTAAACAAGTCAAGCGGAGGGTCAGAAAGCTTGGCGACAGTTTGCGTGGTCGGGAGCCCTCCCGTGGGCCACACCTCTCCCAGATGCTGTTTCCCCACCACTGTCAACTGTCGCAGTTTCTTGTTGGTAAATCCCGGTGGGAAGTCTGGATTACCTATAACCGGAGTCATTGGTGATGGCAGGGGAGCAATGTGTGTGCAGCGGAACAACCTCCGCACAACAGCCAACCTAGCTCCCACTACGGGGTGACCTCTGAGGTCTTTTCGTAGGGAGGACAGGAGCCACGGGGAGGTCAATAGGGGAATGGATCCATCCTCAATCTCCATCTCCACCCACTGCTTGTGTGGGCCATTACAATGCCAATCAACGACTCTCTCTAGCAGAGTCACTCTGTAGTATTGTCTGAGATCTGGGAGACCCAGACCCCCCTTGTCCTTTGGTCTGGCAAGCAATTGCAAACGGGCTTTGGGCAGTTTGCGCGCCCAAATAAAGTCCCGGAGCAGCACCTGCAGTTGTCTGAAAAAAATTGGGGGTAACCGGATCGGTAATGTCTGGAACATGTATAAGATCCGAGGGAGGGCCATCATTTTGAATGCATTACAGCGCCCGAACCAGGTCAGTGTTAAAGCATGCCAGTTTCCCAAATCAGATTTCAGTCTATCCAGGAGAGGGACAAAATTAAGCAGGTACAATTGCGCTAAATCCGCTGCGATGTTAACGTATAGATTTTTCAGCCCAGTAGAATGGAAAAGAGGTGCGGAGCCTCTTGGCCTCACCATCCGGGACCGATATATTCAATACAGCCGACTTGGCGTAATTGTTTTTATAGTTTGATAGGCTGCCGTGTCGCTGTAGAGATGCAAGTATTTTGGGAAGCAAAATGTGTGGATTGGAGACGGAAAAAATTAGATCGTCAGCGTACGCCGCAATTTTGTGGTGTGCCGAGGGTTTGGATATGCCAGTAATATTCGGGTCATTCCAAACGTGACACATAAGTGGTTCCAGTGTCAGAATTAAAATTAGGGGAGACAGAGACCACCCCTGCCTCGTCCCATTAGTGATGGGGAAAGAGTCCGAGCACCACTCGGTCACCCGTACCGCTGCCGATGGCGTGGAGTAAAGCGACATTACCCAGCTCATCATGTTGGGGCCAAGACCTATATGTTCCAGGGTGGCCTGCATAAAGTGCCAAGGTGACCATCTTGGCGTTTGTCAAGAGGGTTGAAAGTGCCTGAAGAGATTGCCTACGGGCACATCACCCTGAAAGCACCCGATCTCGTTTGATGTTGGAGGCTAATAGAGTCGGGCCTTGTTAGTACCTGGATGGGAGACCGCCTGGGAATACCAGGTGTCGTAGACTTCTTTTTATGTTGTTGGCGTTGACCTGTTTTTTTTTCGCTTATTTCCCAAAGTGACCATCTTGGTGTTTGTCAAGAGGGTTGAGAGTGCCTGAAGAGATTGCCTATGGCCACATCACTCTGAAAGCACCCAATCTCATCTGATCTTGGAGGCTAAGAAGAGTCGGGCCTGGTTAGTACCTGGATGGGAGACCACCTGGGATTACCAGTTATTGTAGGCTTCTTTTTATGTTGTTGGCGTTGATTCGTTTTCTTTTTTTTGCTTGTTTCCCAAGGTGACCATCTTGGCATTTGTCAAGAGGGTTGAGAGTGCCCAAAGAGATCGTTTACAGCAGCATCACCCTGAAAGAGCCCAATCTCGTCTGATCTCGGATGCTAAACAGTGTCGGGCCTGGTTAGTACCTGGATGGGAGACCGCCTGGGAATACCAGGTGCCATAGGCTTCTGTTTTTTTTGTTTTTTTATTTAGTAGTATGCGACATACAATGCAAAGGCAACTTCACAGAATGTGTGATACAAATAGTTACAAACAAATGATCATATTGCATGGATATCAGAGCCAATGGTAAGACGTCTGAGGAGAATAGCACGTGTACAGCTTTGCGGTCATATCAAGATGAGATTAAAGCTCCATCTCGTTGGGATCCTCTACCACTTAAAATATTATTGATACTAGCCCTGCTACCCTCGAAGAGTTTAGATATCCATAGATAGGGGAAGAGTATTGTGTAGTAGTCAAATGGGGTCGGAACATACCATTTTCTTTTCCCTTTTTTGAGTTAAGAAGGGAAATAGTAGAACTGAAAGGAGGGAGAAGGGGAAAGAGAAGATTGGGGAAGGAAATGGCAGAAAAGGAAAAGAAGGGGTAAGGGGGTGTCGTGGGTAGAGTGGATAGGGTGGGGTCCCCTCCCAGGGAGCAAGAGACGCCCTCGGCTCACCAGCTCATCAGCTGTCCAACGTTTGGAACAGCGATCTCCAACGATCACCATGAGCTTACTATTTCTCGCGGAGGTATTCTTCCGAAAAGCGAAACTGGGTCCAGTAGAACCATCTGTTCCCATGCTCCTCCGTTTTATCCCTCATTGTGGCAGTCAGGTCTTCCATTCGTTCAATATCATTTACCCTTGTGAACCACTGGGTCACCATTGGAGCAGATTGCTCTTTCCACTGACTTGGGATGCAGGCCCTAGCTGCATTGAGGAGATGTTTAAGTAAGGACTTATGATAACGCTTTCTCGACATAGGAGTTAGATTGAGAAGAACTGCTGCGGGATCATTGGCTAAGGAAATGTCTGTGAACTTGTGGATGAGTCTCAGGACAGGCTGCCAGAATGTTTGTAATTTAGGGCTTTCCCAGAAAATGTGGAGAATGGTGCCACATTTGGTCCACAGCGACAGCAGCGGTCAGATTGACCGGGGAATATTTTGGCCAACACCACCGGTGTACGATACCAGCGTGTGATCAGCTTATATGAGATCTCCTGACATTTACTGCAGAGTGACGACTTATGGGCGAAAAAGAGTATTCTGTCCTTCTGTGGTTTGGAGAATGTAGTTTGTAAGTCCCTTTTCCATTTAGCTAGGAAGGGTGGATCCGTGGAGGATTGTGTGTCTGTCAGGATTTGGTAGGACCTAGAGAGGGAACCACGAACTGGGCCATCATCCAGGCAAAGTTCCTCGAAGGGGTGGAATTGTCTAGAGAAGAACGAATGGTTAGGTAGTGATCCGAGGAAATGGATTAGCTGTCTAGCTCTCCAGCTATCCAATGCAACAGGTACTTGCTCTAGCAGTATGGTCCCCATGGGAATCAAGCCCGTGGGTCCAAGAAATAGGGCTGCTCTCAGAAGCCCTTTCGGGGCTTGCCTGGTAAAGGCCTGGTCAGACAGGCCCGGAGGGAATCTAGGATGTCCAATAATTGGGGTCATAGGAGAAGGGAAGTTAGTCAGGTGGGAAAGGTGAAAAAAACTATCCATCTCGGCGAGCGAGGGGCCAATTAACGGGTGAGTAGTCACACAGGGCTCCAATGGCCTCCCCGCCCAAGGCAGACCAGCCAGTGGAACCCGCGCCATCTCCTGCTCTAGCTTGACCCATAGCTTCAGTTCCCCATGCCGGTGTCTTATCACATATGGTCCCCCATCGGATAGTGTCCGCTGTGTACTGCGCATTCCGAAAATTGCCGAGCATTAACGGCGCCTGCGCACTGAGTCCAGGTTCTATCCCCACTATCCAAGTGGACATAGAGTAAGAATATAAAAGAGCTGAGCGCAGCGAGGCAAAGCCCGAAGCGTGGCGAGCGAAGCTCGCCTGCAAGGGGCCCTCTAATATTCACAACCCTATGTCCGCTTGGATGGTGGGGCTACCACCTCCACTCACCGCGCAGGCGCCGTTCAGCTTTGGAGATTTTCCGAAGCTTCGTCTGCTCCGTACTGTGCATGCGCAGTACGGCGCGGACACTATATCATGGCCGGACAGTATATGGCAGAACACCGGCACCAGTCAACCACCGGTGTCATGTGCGTCGCTGTGTAATATAGAGCAGGGTCCGGGAAGCCAATACCTCCCCGCAATTTCGGTCGCAATAGCATTGCCCTACCAATACGCATATGTTTTCCGCGCCAGAGGAACTTGATAAAGATTGAGCGAACCGCATGAAAGAAAGTCTGGGGTATTTTGATAGGTAAGGCTTGTAGTAGATACAGAAGTCGTGGCATCGTGTTCATCTTCAACACATTACAGCGTCCGAACCATGACAGAGCTAGTGGGTCCCATCTTTTAAGGTCCGCTGTAAGCCCATAGGCTTCTTTTTATGTTGTTGGCTTTGACCTGTTTTTTTTGCTTGTTTCTCAAGGCGACCATCTTGGCGTTTGTCAAGAGGGTTGGGCGTGTCTTGAAGAGAACGCTTACGGCCACATCAACCTGAAAGCACCCGATGTCGTCTGATTTCAGAGGCTAAGCAGCGTCAGGCCTGGTTAGTACCTGGATGGGAGACTCCCTGGGAAGACCAGGTGCCATAGAAGGATCTGGTCTGGTTAGTGACTTTTTTTTTTAAAATTCTTTATTTACGGATTGCAGGTAATACAGAGACAAACTGTAAAAGACATAGATCCCTCAGTTTTCCAGGTTAACAAAAATACATAGTTAATACTTTGTGGGGGACCGGGGGAAACCTAACAACTTATGTCAGCAGCAGCCCCAGCCGTGGCTAGGCCACCACATTATCCCACTCTAATGATCTGGCACCCCAGTGTCTACTTATAAACCAGGGCAGTCCCCGGGGCGATCCCCCTCAAGGCCCAAACTGAGGGGCCTCTAACATCGGTCACCTTCATTCTACTGGTCAAAGAGCTCAGCCGGGACCACCCCGAGGGCCACCAACCCCTGGCTGGGAAATCGAGGGAACAAAACGAAAAGATCCTTGCAATCACCATGTATTTTAATTATACTTGGGAGTTAGGGGGTAAGGAAAGAGGGGGGAGCAAATGGGCAGGAGAAGGGTATGGGGGTAGAAAGAATGAAAGTTATAGGGGGCTAACAGTGCTACGAGGCAGACGGGGGAGAGAGTGAACCAGGGTGGTATACGAGAAGGGAGAGAAAGAAAGAGGACTCCGATGGGTTCCCACGACCGGACCCTTCCCTCTATACACGTGCCAGAGCCTACAGATAGGATCTGTATGCGTCGGAAAACCTGAACAGGCTCCAAGACAACCAACGAGCAGTGTGCTCTTCCTCCCTGTCGCCTAACGCTGATGTGAGCTGTTCCATACGGTAGATGTCGCAAACTCTTGCAAACCAGTGAGACACCAGTGGAGCGGCCTGCTGTTTCCACATGCTAGGTATACATGCCCTGGCCCCACTCAGAAGATGTTTTAAGAGAGATTTATGGTACTTCTTGCTCGAGAGTGGGGTCAGATTGAGGAAGATCGCAGCTGCGTTGTTCTGGAGATCAATAGCCGTGAGGTCAAAAATGATATTGAGAACCTGTCTCCAGAAATGGGCCAGTTGAGGGCATTCCCAGAAGATATGTAGTAACGTGCCGGCTTGTTCACCGCATCTCCAGCACAAAGGGCTGTGACCGGGAAACATAGCCGCCAGGACAGTGGGGGTCCTGTACCATCGGGTCAAAATTTTATAAGCTATTTCCTGGTATTTACTACATAGGGATGACTTGTGCGCAAAAAGAAGCACGCGGTTCTTCTGGTCTGGCGAGAGCCGGACATGCAGGTCTCGCTCCCAT
The DNA here is from genome assembly GCF_037356315.1 of Lithobates pipiens. NCBI lineage: Eukaryota > Metazoa > Chordata > Amphibia > Anura > Ranidae > Lithobates > Lithobates pipiens. The sequence goes on along the minus strand of NW_027507791.1, from coordinate 171,293,183 downwards.
TTTTCCACGAACACCAGGTTACCCTGGGAGAGTTGGTCCAGTAGGATGCGATATGACAGGGAAAGAGACCCTCGGGTCGGTTCCTCTCCTGAGCATACCTCCTCAAACGATGTTAGGGGTCTGCGGAATTCGCCACTGTTTGGCAAAGATTTCAAGAAGTGGGAGAGTTGGGCAAGCTTCCACTGTCCCAGGGCCGTGGTTGCTAACGCCTCGTACATAGTGGAGACCGCTGTCCATGTCCTAGGGCCAAGAAAAGAAGAGGCCCGCACAAGGTCCCGGTCAGGGTTGAGGCGGAAAGACTTTTCCGTCATGCCGGGTTCAAAGCGTGGGTGTCCAATAATAGGAGTCATGGGCGAAGGGAAACTGGGCACGCCCGTCAGGGTAAAATATCTGTCTAGCTCTTGTAACGTTGGCTCAATGAGTGGGTGTGCCCACGTCGCTCCCGACCAGCCCGGTCCACTCCAGGGCAAACCCTCAAGTGGAAATGGTACGGATTCACGCTCCAGACGAACCCACAGCTTATCCTTCAGGTGTCTGCACCAGTCAACTGCTCTGTTCATGTGCACCGCCGTATATTACCATGCCGGATCTGGGAGGCCAATCCCTCCCTTGTCTTTTGGTCTGAGCAGTAATGTTCGGCTGAGTCTTGGAGGCCTGCCCTGCCATACGTATCGAATAAAGATGGAGCGCATGGCTTTAAAAAATGATTGGGGGATTTTTATCGGTAAGGCTTATAATAGATACAAGAGTCTGGGCATTACATTCATTTTGAGCACATTGCATCTCCCAAACCAAGAGGTCGCCAACTTTGACCACCTCTCTAGATCTACGGCAAAATTTTTTAGAAGCGGCTGGAAATTCAATTGGAAAATCAGATGTGGGTCCGGGGGAACCAGCGACGGGAGGTTTGCCGAAGCTAGGTACTCGTCAATGGCCGCTGTGCCGGCCTGGAGGGTGTCTCCTGAGTCCCGGGGGTGCAAGTTATAAAGGGCTTCATAGAAAGATCGGAAACACTCCGCTATCTCCCGTGAATCATGAAGCTTGGCACCCGAAGGGGAGGTTATGGTTGGAATGAAGGACGCGTTGCGTTGGGCACGCAGGGAGTTCGCTAGGGACCTACTACACTTGACTCCATATTCATAATACGTCCTGCGGACCCACATGAGTCTGGTTCTAGCCTGAAAGAGAGAGAAATCTCTGATTTGTTCTCTAAGATCTCTCACCTCCACCTCCAGCGCAGCAGTCGGCTGGGATTTGTGTCGTTGTTCACACGCATGCAACTTGGCAATAAGTTTGGAGAGAGCCTCAGTTTTGGCCACTTTGAGTCTATGACCATGTTTAATAAGAATGCCCCTAATGTAGCATTTATGAGCCGCCCATAACATGAGGGGGTTGGAAACAGAATCACGGTTATGATCAAAGTAACTTTCTAATTCCCTAAGCAGGTCTGCGTGGGTCTCAGGGTCCTTCAGGAGAGACTCGTTCAGTCTCCACCAGGACTGACCACGCGACTCCTGTTGTAGCTTCAGCATCAAAGAAATCGGGGCATGGTCAGACAGGGCTATGTGGCCTGAGCGTCTGAGCGTCTGTGACCGCCGGGATAGCATTGTGGGCGACTAAAAACATATCTATACGTGAGTAAGAACCACGAGCGGTGGAAAAGAACGTATAGTCCCTATCCTGTGGGTGAAGCGTACGCCACACATCGATCAGTCGGTGGGAGTGTAGCAGGTCTCTTATGTGTGAACGCGTTCTCGCAGAAATCGCAAAGGTGCCCGATGATGAGTCTCTGCGGGGGTCCAAGGTGAGGTTAAAGTCCCCCCCAATGATCAAAGTACCCTCCGAGAATGCAGCCAGGGCATCCAAGGATGCTTCTAAGGCCGGCAGCTGGTCCACATTCGGCATGTATAGGTTGGCAAGAGTAAAAGTTTGCGAGTGGAGAGTTCCCTTAATGAAGAGATATCTCCCTTCACTATCGGCTTGGACAGCTAACAGGCGCCACGGCAAGTTTTTAGCAAGAAGAACACACACTCCTCTCGATTTGGAAGTAGGGGACGTGCTGTGGTGGGCCAGGGGGAAGTGCTTACTATAAAGCCGTGGTATTTGGTCTGTCCTGAAATGGGTCTCCTGGAGGAAAACTATTTGGGGCTTCATCCGCCACAATTCTGTTAGGCAGCTGGACCTTTTTTCAGGTACATTCAGCCCTTTCACATTACAGGAAACCAGCTTCAGGGCCATGACGGCAGTGGTACCCGGCCGGCGGTCCCCACCAGAGTCAGTAGTAGATATAGAGTTCAAGCACAGAGGAAGAGGAGGAGAAAAAGGAAAAGCAGTAACGAAGCGGAGAAGGTCCGGAGTTAGTAGGGAGGAGGAGGGTAGGAGGGGTGGGGATAGATCGGGGAATTGCTAAAGCTCCTATCGGAGAGAACCTGCCGGTTAGGGCAGAGGTGCCTAGTGGGGGAAGAGGTAAGGCACTGCAGAGGGAGGAACTCGTCGGTGCAGTACCCCTCCAGCATCCCATGGTCCATGCAGTCGCAATCGGGCGTGCACGGAGCTTCTTTGGCATCTTAACTACGACATCAAACGCATTATAGAACATCACTGCAGCAGGTATCGGCCAGTTAACAACAGTAGAACAGTGCATAATTAGACCAACATATTAAACTTTTCAACACAGAGTATAGATAACTTTATACCACCCAGGCACCCACCCCTCCCCCCCCCCCCAGAAAAAAAAAAAAAGGAAAAAAAGGGGGGGGGAGGAGGAGAGGGGGAGGGAGCAGGAACGCCGCCCAGGGGCACCCGGGGGCACCACCAGGCAGTCCAAAAACACAAAGAGCGCCGAGACTAGGGCACCTGTAGATAAACAGTAACGAGAATGGTGAACAGTACCGCCAATAACTCAGGGCTTCGTCCAGGAAGCGCAGTGTCCAACTCTGTTCTTCCAATGTCCTTCCTCTCCCCTAGCTGGGGCGCTGGGAACAATGGCCCGTGGCATGGTAAACAACACAAAGCTGGATACTCCAGCCGTCTATGTTGGTAGAGAAAAAGAAAACAAAAAAAAAAGGGTATAACACAGGAATAACGGAAAATTACTGTACTCTCTCAGGGTTCACGATCTTGAGGGGCCTGCGATCTCTGATGTTGGGATCGACGGTGGCGTCTCACTCTCTGTTGCCTGGTTGAGGGGTTGTTCGTCGGGGCCACTGCTCCCTGGGGGACAACAGGAGCCAACCAGTCGGGGACCTGAACCGAGGGCAGGCCCAAAGCCTCCAGAAAGGACGGGACCTCCGAAGGGTGTCGTAGCGCAAGGGGCCTCCCATTTTTGCGCACTATAAGGTGAAACGGATGGCCCCACTTGTATGGAATCCTCCGTTCAGTTAGGTGTTCCAGAAGGGGTCGCAGACAGCGTCTCATCTGGAGGGTCTTGCGGGATACATCTGGCAGAAGGGTGACTTGGGCCCCGTCAAAATCAATGCTGCCTTTGCGCCACGCCGCTTGCAGGACATCCTCCCTAACTGAGTAATTGTGGAGACAGCATAAAACGTCACGTGGCCGGTTCTCTGTGGGGCTCCTGGGGCCCAGGGTCCTGTGGACTCTATCAATGGCTATTACTGTGTCAGCAGCGCGGTCCAGACAGGCGTTAAATATAGCTGTAACTGTGGCTTTGAGGTCTGCCTGGCCAGCGGCTTCGGGCAAGTCTCTGATCCTGATGTTGCGTCTGCGGTTGCGATTCTCAAGGTCATCCACTAGGAGTTGCAACTGTGTGACTCTTTCAGCAAGGGTATCATGTGCGGCTTGCAGGCCAGAAACATCAGTGGTCAGGGAGGTCACATCCGATGCCAGGGTGGTCACCCGCTCGTTCGTAGCCGACACGTCACGTTTGACCCCTGCGATTTCATGTCGCAAGGTCGTTTCAATCCTGGCTGTCATACAGCTAAAGTCTGCTTTAGTGGGAAGGTTTTGGAGTAAAGTTAGGATGGCCTTGTCCCCCAATAATGCCGGTGCTGGTGGCAGCGGTGGGTCCCCCTGTGTGTCTGAGGTAAGAGCAGCCTGGCCATTCGGTCCTGGGATGAGGCTTCCACTGCGGGAGGGTCTCTGGGATAGTTGGGAGTTGTGAGGGAACCAGGGTGGCAGGCCGCTATGGTCCGGGCTGTCAAGCGAGGCCATGGACAGTGAGCGGGGGAGACACGGGGACAAGTCACTAGGCGGGGAGAACGGGGGCATGTCGTGTCCCTGCATAGCAGTCTGCTCACCTTCCCTCTGTACCGCGTGTCCTGGAGCGCCGGAGGCCGCGGGCGCCATCTTGGCTGGATCTGGCGTGGAGGCCGGAGGCTGCAGCGGGACCAAGTACCTGTCCATGGCAGCAGCGGCGGACCCCGCTCGGCTGGCTGTGTTCCGCCGAAGCGCGGGGATGTCGGCGATGCCGAAATATGCGACCAGACTGTGGTAAAGGGGTGTGGAGGGGTCACGGACCGGGAGCTCCGGAAAAGAGCGTCCTCACTCCTTCATGCCTAGGTCACGCCCACCCTGGTTAGTGTCTTGATTGGGAGATCGCCTGGGAATACTGGATGCCGTAGGCTTCTTTTTATGTTGTTGGCTTTGACCTGTTTTTTTTAGCTTGATTCCCAAGGTGACCATCTTGGCCTTTGTCAAGAGGCTTCAGAGTGCCCAAAGAGAGTGCCTACGGCCAAATCACCTATATAGTATCTTATATATAATAACTAAAAATATTATTTATTATTATAGATATAGATATATAGTATAGTGATTTGGCCGTAGGCACTCTCTTTGGGCACTCTGAAGCCTCTTGACAAAGGCCAAGATGGGTTGAGAGTGCCTGAAGAGATTGCCCATGGCCACATCACTCTGAAAGCACCCAATCTCGTCTGATCTTGGAGGCTAAGAAGAGTCGGGCCTGGTTAGTACCTGGATGGGAGACCACCTGGGAATACCAGTTATTGTAGGCTTCTTTTTATGTTGTTGGCGTTGATTCGTTTTTTTTTTTTTTGCTTGTTTCCCAAGGTGACCATCTTGGCATTTGACAAGAGGGTTGAGAGTGCCCAAAGAGATCACTTACAGCAGCATCACCCTGAAAGAGCCCTATCTCTTCTCTTCTCTGAGGCTAAGAAGGGTTGGGCCTAGTGGGTACCTGGATGGGAGATGGCGTTGGAATACCAGGTGCCGTATTCTTCTTTTTATGTTGTTGAAATTGACCTGTTTTTTTTCGCTTGTGTCTCAAGGTGACTATCTTGGCATTTGTCAAGAGGGTTGAGAATGCCCAAAGAGATTGCTTATGGGCACATAACCCTGAAAGCACCCGATCTCCTCTGATCTCAGAAGGTAAACAGGGTTGGGCCTTGCTAGTACCTGGATTGGAGACCACCTGGGAATACTAGGTGCTGTAGGCTTCCTTTTATGTTGTTGGCCTTGACCTGTTTTTTTTTCCACTTGTTTCCCAAGGCGACCATCTTGGCTTTTGTCAAGAGGGTTGAAAGTGCCTGAAGAGATTTCCTACGGGCACATCACCCTGAAAGCACCCGATCTCGTTTGATGTTGGAGCCTAAGAAGAGTCGGGCCTTGTTAGTACCTGGATGGGAAACCGCCTGGGAATACCAGGTGTCGTAGACTTCTTTTTATGTTGTTGACGTTGACCTGTTTTTTTTTCGCTTGTTTCCCAAAGTGACCATCTTGGTGTTTGTCAAGAGGGTTGAGAGTGCCTGAAGAGTTTGCCTATGGCCACATCACTCTGAAAGCACCCAATCTCGTCTGATCTTGGAGGCTAAGAAGAGTCGGGCCTGGTTAGTACCTGGATGGGAGACCACCAGGGAATACCAGTTATTGTAGGCTTCTTTTTATGTTGTTTGCGTTGATTCGTTTTTTTTTTTTTTGCTTGTTTCCCAAGGTGACCATCTTGGCATTTGTCAAGAGGGTTGAGAGTGCCCAAAGAGATCGCTTACAGCAGCATCACCCTGAAAGAGCCCTATCTCTTCTCTTCTCTGAGGCTAAGAAGGGTTGGGCCTAGTTAGTACCTGGATGGGAGATGGCGTTGGAATACCAGGTGCCGTATTCTTCTTTTTATGTTGTTGACATTGACCTGTTTTTTATCGCTTGTATCTCAAGGTGACTATCTTGGCATTTGTCAAGAGGGTTGAGAATGCCCAAAGAGATTGCCTATGGGCACATAACCCTGAAAGCACCCGATCTCCTCTGATCTCAGAAGCTAAACAGGGTTGGGCCTTGCTAGTACCTGGATTGGAGACCACCTGGGAATACTAGGTGCTGTAGGCTTCTTTTTATGTTGTTGGCCTTGACCTGTTTTTTTTTTCACTTGTTTCCCAAGGTGACCATCTTGGCGTATGTCAAGAGGGTTGAGAGTGCCCGAAGAGATTACCTATGGCCCCATCACCCTGAAAGCACCCAATCTCGTCTGATCTCGGATGCTAAACAGTACGCTAAACAGTACCTGGATGGGAGACTGCCTGGGAATACCAGGTGCCATAGGCTTCTTTTTTATTTTTATTTTATTTAGTAGAATGCAACATACAATGCAAAGGCAACTTCACAGAATGTGTGATACAAATAGTTACAAACAAACGATCATATTGCATGGATATCAGAGCCAATGGTAAGAAGTCAGAGGAGAATAGCATGTGTACAGCTTTGCGGTCATATCAAGATGAGATTAAAGCTCCATCTCGTTGGGATCCTCTACCACTTAAAATATTATTGATACTAGCCCTGCTATCCTCGAAGAGTTTAGATATCCATAGATAGGGGAAGAGTATTGTGTAGTAGTCAAATGGGGTCGGAACATACCATTTTCTTTTCCCTTTTTTGAGTTAAGAAGGGAAATAGTAGAACTGAAAGGAGGGAGAAGGGGAAAGAGAAGATTGGGGAAGGAAATGGCAGAAAAGGAAAAGAAGGGGTAAGGGGGTGTCGTGGGTAGAGTGGATAGGATGGGGTCCCCTCCCAGGGAGCAAGAGACACCCTCGGCTCACCAGCTCATCAGCTGTCCAACGTTTGGAACAGCGATCTCCAACGATCACCATGAGCTTACTATGTCTCGCGGAGGTATTCTTCCGAAAAGCGAAACTGGGTCCAGTAGAACCATCTGTTCCCATGCTCCTCCGTTTTATCCCTCATTGTGGCAGTCAGGTCTTCCATTCGTTCAATATCATTTACCCTTGCGAACCACTGGGTCACCATTGGAGCAGATTGCTCTTTCCACTGACTTGGGATACAGGCCCTAGCTGCATTGAGGAGATGTTTAAGTAAGGACTTATGATAACGCTTTCTCGACATAGGAGTTAGATTGAGAAGAACTGCTGTGGGATCATTGGCTAAGGAAATGTCTGTGAACTTGTGGATGAGTCTCAGGACAGGCTGCCAGAATGTTTGTAATTTAGGGCATTCCCAGAAAATGTGGAGAATGGTGCCAGCCTGTTGCCCGCAGCGACAGCAGCGGTCAGATTGACCGGGGAATATTTTGGCCAACACCACCGGTGTACGATACCAGCGTGTGATCAGCTTATATGAGATCTCCTGATATTTACTGCAGAGTGACGACTTATGGGCGAAAAAGAGTATTCTGTCCTTCTGTGGTTTGGAGAATGTAGTTTGTAAGTCCCTTTTCCATTTAGCTAGGAAGGGTGGATCCGTGGAGGATTGTGCGTCTGTCAGGATTTGGTAGGACCTAGAGAGGAAACCACGAACTGGGCCATCATCCAGGCAAAGTTCCTCGAAGGGGTGGAATTGTCTAGAGAAGAACGAATGGTTAGGTAGTGATCAGAGGAAATGGATTAGCTGTCTAGCTCTCCAGCTATCCAATGCAACAGGTACTTGCTCTAGCAGTATGGTCCCCATGGGAATCAAGCCCGTGGGTCCAAGAAATAGGGCTGCTCTCAGAAGCCCTTTCGGGGCTTGCCTGGTAAAGGCCTGGTCAGACAGGCCCGGAGGGAATCTAGGATGTCCAATAATTGGGGTCATAGGAGAAGGGAAGTTAGTCAGGTGGGAAAGGTGAAAAAAACTATCCATCTCGGCGAGCGAGGGGCCAATTAATGGGTGAGTAGTCACACAGGGCTCCAATGGCCTCCCCGCCCAAGGCAGACCAGTCAGTGGAACCCGCACCATCTCCTGCTCTAGCTTGACCCATAGCTTCAGTTCCCCATGCCGGTGTCCTATCACATATGGTCCCCCATCGGATAGTGTCCGCTGTGTGCTGCGCATGCGCAGTACACAGCAACACAGATTCCGAAAATTGCCGAGCATGAACGGCGCCTGCGCACTGAGTCCAGTTTCTATCCCCACTATCCAAGTGGACATAGAGTAAGAATATAAAAGAGCCGAGCGCAGCGAGGCCGAGCCCGAAGCGTGGCGAGCTAAGCTCGCCTGCGAGGGGCCCTCTAATATTCACAACCCTATGTCCGCTTGGATGGTGGGGCTACCACCTCCACTCACCGTGCAGGCGCCGTTCGGCTTCGGAGATTTTCCGAAGCTTCGTCTGCTCCGTACTGCGCATGCGCAGTACGGCGCAGACACTTTATCATGGCCGGACAGTATATGGAAGAACACCAGCACCAGTCAACCACCGGTGTCATGTGCGTCGCTGTGTAATATAGAGCAGGGTCCGGGAAGCCAATACCTCCCTGCAATTTCGGTCGCAACAGCATTGCCCTACCAATACGCATATGTTTTCCGCGCCAGAGGAACTTGATAAAGGTTGAGCGAACCGCATGAAAGAAAGTCTGGGGTATTTTGATAGGTAAGGCTTGTAGTAGATACAGAAGTCGTGGCATTGCGTTCATATTACAGCGTCCGAACCATGACAGAGCTAGTGGGTCCCATCTCTTAGGGTCCGCTGTAAGCCCATAGGCTTCTTTTTATGTTGTTGGCTTTGACCTGTTTTTTTTGCTTGTTTCTCAAGGCGACCATCTTGGCGTTTGTCAAGAGGGTTGGGTGTGTCTTGAAGAGAATGCTTACGGCCACATCAACCTGAAAGCACCCGATCTCGTCTGATTTCAGAGGCTAAGCAGCGTCAGGCCTGGTTTGTACCTGGATGGGAGACTGCCTGGGAAGACCAGGTGCCATAGAAGGATCTGGTCTGGTTAGTGTCTTGATTGGGAGATCGCCTGGGAATACTGGATGCCGTAGGCTTCTTTTTATGTTGTTGGCTTTGACCTGTTTTTTTTAGCTTGTTTCCCAAGGTGACCATCTTGGCCTTTGTCAAGAGGCTTCAGAGTGCCTAAAGAGAGTGCCTACGGCCAAATCACCCTGAAAGAGCCCAATCTCATCTGATCTCGGAGGCTAAGCAGCAATGGGCCTGGTTAGTACCTGGATGGGAGACAGCTTGGGAATTCCAGGTGCCGTAGGCTTCTCATTATGTTGTCGGCGTTGACCTGTTTTATTTTCCCTTGTTTCCCAAGGTGACCATCTTGGCATGTGTCAAGAGGGTTGAGAGTGCACAAAGAAATTGCCTACGAGCACAACACCCTGAAAGCGCCTAATCTCGTTTGGTCTCAGAAGCTAAGCAGGGTTGGGCCTGGTTTGTACCTGGATGGGAGACCGCCTGGGTTTTCCAGATGCCGCAGGCTTATTTTTATGTTGTTGGTGTTGACCTGTTTTTTTCGCTTGTTTAACAAAGTGATCATCTTGGCATTTGTCAAGAGGGTTGAGAGTGCCTAAAGAGATCGCTTACAGCCGCATCACCCTGAAAGCACCCTATCTCTTCTGATCTCAGAGGCTAAGAAGGGTTGGGCCTAGTTAGTACTTGAATGGGAGACGGCACTAGGCAGGGCCAGATTAAGAACATTGTGGGCCTGGTGCTGAGGATTTTGATGGGGCCTTTTATAAACAATAAATAAATAAAAATGCAAACTATTTTTTGTTATAACAAATTAAATGAAAGAGAGAGAGGGGATGAAAGAGGTGTGAGGGGTAAGGGAGGGAGGATGAGAGAGAAAGGGGGGGATGGGAGAAAGAGGGAATGACATCAACGCAGCCTGGCCAAGGCAAATGACGGAAGGCACAGAACCCAGAACGAAGACCGGGTGAAGATGGAAGTGCCCGGGCCCCGCCGGACTGATCACAGCACAGCACTGGAGGTCTGACAGGTAAGTGTACCCTAATGTGCTAATATGCTGGGCACACTTGTACATTATGGCATAACCTCCCCAAGGGCCTCTAAAAAGTAGTAATGTTAGAAAAGTTTACTACCGCTTTACTATCACCGGAGCCTCTCATGTGGCCCTACTGACCCTGTGGCCCTTGGGCAGTGCCTAAGTACATGGTTGTCAACATTTCAAATATATTTTAGGGTTGCTTTTTTTACAAGTGCTATATTTAGAGTAGCTGACATCCCCCGTGTTCCTCTATACATCACAATAGTCATTACAAAATAAAATAAGTACTAATAATGGGGCAGAACAAATATGAGGACTGTGAGATTTCCTTTAGTTGAACTGACAAAAGTGCCCATTCTAGAGCTGGTAACATTGAGGAACATATAATTTTAACATATAATTTTAAAGAACAGTTTTTTGTGGGTAAGAGGCATAAGGGAGGAGTGTGGATGGTATAAAAGTGGGAAGTATGTGCAGGTGAGGGAGAGGAATGTGGAAGTTCTAACAGTGGGCACTATGTACATGAGAGGAGTGCAGAGGGTATGGCAGAAGGCACTATGTACAGGAGAGGAGTGTGAAGGGTAAGACAGTGGGCAGTATGCACAGCAGAGGAGTGTAGAGGGTATGAAATTGGGCACTATGTATAAGAGAAGAGTGTGGAGGGTATGACAGTGGGCACTATGTACAGGAGAGTAGGACAGTAAGCAGTAATTACAGGAGAGGAGTGTGGAGGGAGGATATGACGGTGGGCACTATGTATAGGAGAGGAGTATGGAGGGTATGAAAGTTAGTAGTATGTACAGGAGTGGAGGGTATGATAGTGGGCACTATGTATAGGAGAGAAGTGTTGGAGGTATGGCAGTGGGCACTATGTATAGGAGAGAAGTGTTGGAGGTATGACAGTGGGCACTATGTATAGGAGAGGAGTGTGGAGGGTATGACAGTGAGTAGTATGTACAGGAGAGGAGTATGGAGGGTATAGCGGTGGGCACTATGTATAGGAGAGAAGTATGGAGGGTATGGCGGTGGGCACTATGTATAGGAGAGGAGTATGGAGGGTATGTCGGTGGGCACTGTATAGGAGAGGAGTGTGAAGGGTACGACAGTGGACACTATGTACAGGAGAGAAGTGTATGACAGCGGGCACTATGTATATGAGAGGAGTATGGAGGGTATGATAGTGAGTAGTATGTACAGGAGAGGAGTGTGGAGGGTATGACAGTGGGCACTATGTATAGGAGAGAAGTGTTGGAGGTATGGCAGTGGGCACTATGTATAGGAGAGAGGTGTTGGAGGTATGACAGTGGGCACTATGTATAGGAGAGGAGTGTGAAGGGTATGACAGTGAGTAGTATGTACAGGAGAGGAGTATGGAGGGTATAGCGGTGGGTACTATGTATAAGAGAGGAGTATGGAGGGTATGGCGGTGGGCACTATGTATAGGAGAGGAGTATGGAGGGTATGTCGGTGGGCACTGTATAGGAGAGGAGTGTGAAGGGTACGACAGTGGACACTATGTACAGGAGAGAAGTGTATGACAGTGGGCACTATGTACAGGTGAGGAGAGTGTAGGATATGACAGCGGGCGTTATGTATAAGAGAGAAGTGTGGAGGGTATGACAGTGAGCAGTATGTACAGGAGAGAAGTGTGGAGAGTATGACAGTGGACACTATGTATAGGAGAGAAGTGTGGAGAGTATGACAGTGGGCACTATGTATAGGAGAGAAGTGTGGAGAGTATGACAGTGGGCACTATGTATAGGAGAGAAGTGTGGAGAGTATGACAGTGGGCACTATGTATAGGAGAGAAGTGTGGAGAGTATGACAGTGGGCACTATGTATAGGAGAGAAGTGTGGAGAGTATGACAGTGGGCACTATGTATAGGAGAGAAGTGTGGAGGGTATGACAGTGGGCACTATGTATAGGAGAGAAGTGTGGAGAGTATGACAGTGGGCACTATGTATAGGAGAGGAGGATGAAGTAATCTGGGAAGGAAAAATGTAAAGGTTTGTGGAAGGATGTTTAGGGGCTGTGTAGTGGTTAAGCGGGCCAGACATGGATTGAAATTACACCAATTAGGCAGAGACCAGCCATAGTCGATCTATGTATGGGCTAGCTGGTTTTACACAAGTCAACCTATTAACCGACTTGAGTGCAACCAGCCTGTCAGGTTTTCCCCAAAATAATCAGTGCTGCCACCTATAGTTAGCAACACTAATCATTGTATTCACTGGCAGAACACAATAACACTGCGGGAGTGATTGAATAACACTGCGGGAGTGATTGCCCCATTCACAGGGCAGCAGGTGAGAGGGTGTGTGGGGACAGGCTGGGAGAGATACTAGTCAGTCCCTGGGTAGGCACCGGTTAGTATCAGAGCCAGATACACACAGGTTACATACGCCAAGATCATTAGAGCGAGAGCAATAATTCTAGCACTAGACCTCCTCTGTAACTCTAAACATGTAAACTGTAAAAAAATGTAAAGCATCGCTTAGTACACAACAAAAAATCGTCCTAACTTTAGTGTTTTTTTTTATGAATGAAACAGTTTCTTTCCAACATAAAAAGTTGCAAATACCACCATTTTATTCCATAGGGTCTCTGCTAAAACAATATATAATGTTTGAGGGTTCTGAGTAATTTTCTAGCATAAAAAAATGATGATTTTTACATGTAGGAGAGAAGTCTCAGAATGGGCCTGGTTGCCAAGGGGTTAATTATCATAAGTAATATACAAATAATTATTATGAGCTCTGTGAGTTCATCCTCTCAGTCTGCTGCAGAGTGTTCCAGCTTGTATTTATACTGCCGCTCTGTATGTAGCTTCTGACAGGCTGCGCAAGGAACCCTGTATCTCCGGAACCATAGATGATAGCAGCCCCATATTTTAACCAGTGCTGGGGTGGGTCTTTAGCTACATACCCACCAAATATGGGGTCTCTGTGACTCCTGGTCGCCGAGCTAAAATCCTCTAGGTCGATCTTTTTTTTTTTTTTTTTGATTTTTTTTTTTTTGGGCAAATGGGCCTATCTTGAGAAAGGGGCCTGGAGCTGCAGCTCCAATAGCCCCTATGTTAATCCGGCCCTGGCACTAGGTGCCGTAGTCTTCTTTTTATGTTGTTGGCGTTGACCTGTTTTTTTTCGCTTGTTTCCCAGGGTGACTATCTTGGCATTTTTCAAGAGGGATGAGAGTGCTCAAAGAGATTGCCTATGGGCACATCACCCTGAAAGCGCCCAATCTCCGCTGATCTCAGAGGCTAGAAAGGGTCGCGCCTTGTTAATACCTGGATGGGAGACCGTCTGGAAATACTAGGTGCGGTAGGCTTCTTTTTATGTTGTTGGCGTTGACTTGTTTTTTTTTGTTTGTTTCCCAAGGTGACCATCTTGGCATTTGTCAAGAGGGTTGAGCGTGCCTGAAAAAATCTACTATGGCTGCATCATCCTGAAAGAGCCAAATCTCATTTGATCTCAGAGGCTAAGCAGGGTTGGGACCTGGTTAGTACCTGGATGGGAGAACGCCTGGGATTTCTCGATGCCATAGGCTTTTTTTAAGTTGTTGGCATTGACTTATTTTTATTTTTTTTGTTTTATTCTTTTATTAAGTATAAGTAGAACAACATAAATATAACAGTCAACCATACAGCATGACCCAGGGTCACAATTACATGGTAACAAAAAATAGGCAGCCAAATAACTCTGGGTTCTCAGAGGGGAGTCCTAGAGTTTCATGCAGAAATGAGAGAAACCCCACCTCGGACATGTAGTACAGTATAACTAATGCAGCCCTGTTCGGACAAATGTAATCATGGAGAGCAACTGGGACCACAGCGAGCCAGCTTATCATGACCTATGTGAACCAGAGTAAAATATGAGCCGGTCGTGTCCAGAACCCTGGGGCTCTTCTGGGTCCCAAAGGCTAGTAAGGAGACAAGGCATAGTCAAAAGGGAGGACGGGGGAAGAAGAGAGTGCAAAGACGGAGAGAGAGGAGGGGGGGGGATGGCGGCGGGGAAAAATAGAAAAATAAAGACGAAAAGGGAGGGGGGGGGATGCCACCGAGGGCAGACATGGCCTACGTAGGTAAACGTTAGATGTTCAGTCTTTTTCTGGGACAGGGGCGCTGCTCACCTCCCGAATGTAGTCTCAAGTACCAGAAAAATACCTCCAGGGCCTCCATGTAACACTAAATGCCTCTTCAGTGTTGTGAAGGGTGGCGGTCAATTCTTCCATCCGGAGAATATGATTGACTTTGGAATACCACAGCACTTTGGATGGGGGGCTGAGGCTGCCTCCACAGTGTGGGAATGCAGGCCCGGGCGGCGTTCAGGAGTTGCATCGGGAGGGTTTTTTTGTATTTTCGAACAGGCTGTTCGGTCAAGTGTAGAAGGCACGCTGCTGGGTTGTCTGCGATATCTACATTTCTGAGAGTTTTTATCGTCTCGGTCACCTCCACCCAAAAGTTCCTCAAGGCCAGGCATGCCCAGAAAATGTGTCCCATGGTCCCCGTATCTGAATTGCACCTCCAACAAACATCCGGGATCGATCTATTCATTTTATTCAGAAGGTATGGGACTCTATACCAGCGTGAGACTATCTTGTATCCTGATTCTTGATATTGGTTTGCGATGGAAGCTTTATGTACTAATGTCAGGATCTTGCCTATCTGTTGTGGGGTAAATGTGATGCCAATGTCCCTCCCCCATTTGTGGATAAATGGTGGGGGTCGACTCCTCCTCCTGACTACTTAATAGGTTGTACAGGAGGGAGAGGGTGTGTCGCACAGGTTCCTTTTTGTGACAGATGGATTCATAGGGTGTCAGGTCTCTAGGAGTGTAGGGGGCCCTTTGTATGGCCAGAAGAAAGTGATGAAGTTGATAAGCACTAAACAAGTCAAGCGGAGGGTCAGAAAGCTTGGCGACAGTTTGCGTGGTCGGGAGCCCTCCCGAGGGCCACACCTCTCCCAGACGCTGTTTCCCCACCACTGTCAACTGTCGCAGTTTCTTGTTGGTAAATCCCGGTGGGAAGTCTGGATTACCTATAACCGGAGTCATTGGTGACGGCAGGGGAGCAATGTGTGTGCAGCGGAACAACCTCCGCACAACAGCCAACGTAGCTCCCACTACGGGGTGATCTCTGAGGTCTTTTGGTAGGGAGGACAGGAGCCACGGGGAGGTCAATAGGGGAATGGATCCATCCTCAATCTCCATCTCCACCCACTGCTTGTGTGGGCCATTACAATGCCAATCAACGACTCTCGCTAGCAGAGTCACTCTGTAGTATTGTCTCAGATCTGGGAGACCCAGACCCCCCTTGTCCTTTGGTCTGGCAAGCAATTGCAAACGGGCTCTGGGCGGTTTGCGCGCCCAAATAAAGTCCCGGAGCAGCACCTGCAGTTGTCTGAAAAAAATTGGGGGTAACCGGATCGGTAATGTCTGGAACAAGTATAAAATCCGCGGGAGGGCCGTCATTTTGAATGCATTACAGCGCCTGAACCAGGTCAGTTTTAAAGCATGCCAGTTTCCCAAATCAGATTTCAGTCTATTCAGGAGAGGGACAAAATTAAGCGGGTACAATTGCGCCAAATCCGCTGCGATGTCAACGCCCAGGTAACGTATAGATTTTTCAGCTCAGTAGAATGGAAAAGCGGAGCGTAGCCTCTTGGCCTCACCATCCGGGACCGATATATTCAATACAGCCAAAGGTGCAATTGATTTTATAGTTTGATAGGCTGCCGTATCGCCGGAGAGCCGCGAGTATATTGGGAAGCGAAATGTGTGGATTGGAGACAAAAGAAATTAGATCGTTAGCGTACGCCGCAATTTTGTGGTGTGCCGAGGGTTTGGATATGCCAGTAATATTCGGGTCATTCCGAACGTGACACATAAGTGGTTCCAGTGTCAGAATAAAAATTAGGGGAGACAGAGGGCACCCCTGCCTCATCCCATTAGTGATGGGGAAAGAGTCCGAGCACTCTGAAAGCACCCAATGTCGTCTGATCTTGGAGGCTAAGAAGAGTCAGGCCTGGTTAGTACCTGGATGGGAGACCACCTGGGAATACCAGTTATTGTAGGCTTCTTTTTATGTTGTTGGCCTTGATTCGTTTTTTTTTTTTTTTCGCTTGTTTCCCAAGGTGACCATCTTGGCATTTGTCAAGAGGGTTGAGAGTGCCCAAAGAGTTCGCTTACAGCAGCATCACCCTGAAAGAGCCCTATCTCTTCTCATCTCTGAGGCTAAGAAGGGTTGGGCCTAGTTAGTCCCTGGATGGGAGATGGCTTTGGAATACCAGGTGCCGTAGTCTTCTTTTTATGTTGTTGACATTGACCTGTTTTTTTTTCGCTTGTTTCCCAAGGTGACTATCTTGGCATTTGTCAAGAGGGTTGAGAGTGCCCAAAGAGATTGCCTATGGGCACATAAGCCTGAAAGCGCCCGATCTCCTCTGATCTCAGAGGCTAAACAGGGTCGGGCCTTGCTAGTACCTGGATTGGAGACCACCTGGGAATGCTAGGTGCTGGAGGCTTATTTTTATGTTGTTGGCGTTGACTTGTTTTTTTGTTTACCAAGGTGACCATCTTGGTGTTTGTCAAGAGGGTTGAGAGTGCTTGAAGAGCTCGCCTATGGCCACATAACCCTGAAAGCACCAGATCTCGTCTGTTCTCAGAGACTAAACAGGGTCGGGCCTTGTTAATACCTGGATGGGAGACCACCTGGGAATACTAGGTGCTGTAGACTTCTTCTCATGTTGTTGGCGTTGACTTGATTTTTTTGTTTGTTTCCCAAGGTGACCATATTGGCGTTAGTCAAGGTTGAGAGTGCCTGAAGAAATCTCCTACGGCCACACCACCCTGAAAGAGCCCAATCTTATCTGATCTCAGAGGCTAAGCAGGGTTGGGACCAGTTTAGTACCTGGATGGTAGACCGCCTGGGATTTCCAGATGCCGTAGGCTTCTTTTTATGTTGTGGCCATTGACCTATTTTTTTCCGCTTGTTTCCAAGGTGACCATCTTGGTGTTTGTCAAGAGAGTTGAGAGTGCCTGAAGATATTGGCTATGGCCACATCACACTGAATCTGTTCCATCTCATCTGATCTTGGAGGCTAAGCAGGGTCCGGCCTGGTTAATGCCTGGATGGGAGACCACCTGGGAATACCAGGTGTCATAGGCTTCTTTTTTTTTCAAATATAATTTTTTCTCCAAATAGGGGAAGACGGTCCCCCAAGTACATAATGCAACAGAGAAATACAGAGCAAAAAGCAGCTGAACAATACTTGATACAGGTATATTCGCAACTGTGAGTCTGCCTTCCATCAATCACAATGATTCGAGGCACGGATAAAGTACTGTACCAAGATCCAGGGTCACACAAACCCCAGGTCCCTCCGGCATAATCCATCCAGAGGGGGGTGTGGGGCCGTCATTCCCAATTTTCCACTCTTTCCAAAAGAGAGAGGGGGTGGAGGGGGTGAGAGATAGGGGAGGAAGGCCGAAAAGAGAAGGGTTGAAAGATCAGAAAAGGAGAAGAGGGGACGAGACACGATGGCAGCCACTGTCCAAGGGGCCAGTCAAGGAAAGCTCAGAGCACTAAGGCGATAGCAGGCGACATCCTTCTAGCGAGAATATAAAGGTATTCCAGATGTCTCAGGTTTGTTTAAAAAATTCTTGTTTACCTTGTGATGTGAGGATCAAGTCCTCCATTTTTTTTAATGTCCTCTATTTTCCTAAGCCAGTGAGTAATGAAAGGGGGGGAACATTTTTTCCAATAGAGAGGGATGCAGGATTTCGCCGCATTAATCACATGCCGTAAAATAGATTTTTTTGTACTTCTTAATGGGAATCTGTGAATGGTACAAGAGAAAGAATGCAGCCTCTTCCTGGATGGAGAAGTCTGTGAATTTTTGTGTCATGCATCGGATCTCTGTCCAGAAGTCCACCAAGCTGAGGCAGGACCAAAAAATGTGCAGCAACGTGCCCTCTTCTTCTCCACACCTCCAGCATATGTTCGAGGAAGAGGGGAAACATTTCTGCAGCTTTGATGGTGTCAAATACCACCTGGTGAGAAGTTTAAAATTCGTCTCCTGTATCTTCGTGCACAGCGACATTTTGAGAGCCAAAGTGATAATGCGTTGTCTCTGTGCTGGGGAAAATTAGCAATTAAGGTCCTTTTCCCAGTTGGCCAGACAGGTTAAGTGTGGGTAATCTGTTTGAGAGAGAATGTGGGCCAAAGGGCCTTCGCTCCTGCATAGAGTCTCAAACTCCGTCTGAGGGCGGGCGAACGTTTGAGGATTGGGGATGGAATGGAGAAAATGATGTCGTTGCGCCGCTCTCCAAAAAGGCAGTTGGAAAAGCCCTGTCGGATCTGTTAGGGTTGAGAAAGAAGGCCATTTTCCATCAATGACGAATTTAGACGCATTGTCTAGGTTGGAATTTCTAAGTGGGTCCCCAGTTCAAAGGTTGGATGGCCACGTATAGGGAATAGGGGGGAAGTCAAAGACGTGAGTGTGTTTTGGGTAGCGATCAGGTGACTGACTTTCAACTAAGCCCCTATAGTGGGATGTGACATAAATTCTGTGGGTAAATACTTATAGCACCACATGGCGCTTCTTAGCGGGATTCGGGAGTGAGCTTAGAAAGTTTGTTTCGATTCCAGTCCAATACACGCCCCAGATGGGAGGCCAGGTAGTAGCGTCGCAAGTTAGGGAGAACCAACCCTCCCTGTTGTTTAGACAATGTCAGCTGTGACCGCTTAAGTCTGGGATTTTTGTGGGCCCAGTTAAATTGAGTGAGCAAGGATTGAGCTTGCTTAAAAAACAGGACTGGAATCTGGATCGGGAGAGCTTGGAAAAGATAAGTAAATTTAGGGAGTATGTTCATTTTAATGAGATTGCATCTGCTGAACCAGGAATGGAGGCCAGAATGCCACCCGTGAAGCAAACTGCGGATCTTAGTGACAAGGGGTGGGGGGAAGTTCAACATAAACGTACGCGCGATGTCCGGTGGAATGTAAGTACGTGAGTATATCTTACTTATCCATGCCAGCATCCGTTCACTCAGACCTATATGGCGAAGGACCGAGAACATTAATGTCCATTTGACCCGATCAAAAGCCTTCTCGGCATCAGTACTCATGAAAAGACAAGGGGTCCCAGATGACTTTGCTTTACGGATCAGGGTAAGCACCTTAGTGGTGTTGTCCCTATCTTCCCTGGTGGGAATAAAACCTAACTGGTCAATATCAGTACTCATGAAAAGACAAGGGGTCCCAGATGACTTTGCTTTACGGATCAGGGTAAGCACCTTAGTGGTGTTGTCCCTATCTTCCCTGGTGGGAATAAAACCTAACTGGTCAATATGTATAAGGGACTACAAGTGATGTGCCAATCACGTGGCGAGGAGTTAGAGAATAGTTTTAGGACCGAATTTTGGAGGGAAATGGGTCTGTAGCTCCCACATAGGCCTGGGTCTTTGCCCTCCTTAGGTATCAACGAGATGTGGGCTCTAAGGGTATCCTCAGGAAAATCCCCATTCGAGCTCAGAGTATTAAATAAATTCACCAAGCGCGGGCCGAGAATAGGGAGGAAGGTCTTAAAGTATTGTGCGGTATATCCGTCAGGGCCCGGAGCCTTACCCACCTTCGGAGGTCCCACGGCCGTCTGGACTTCTTCCAGTGTGATCGGGTCCTCCAAGTACTCCCGTGATTCCGATGAGAGGGTTGGTAGACCAGAACCGGTTACATATCTGTCTATATTGTCCTGTCCAGACCCTGAATCGGGCAGGTTGTAGAGATCAGAGTAACATTTTTCAAAGACTTCGACTATTTGGGTTGGGGTAGAGGCCCTCTGGCCATTCTCATCTATCAACTGTGGTATGTAAGAGCCAGATTTCAACTCCTTTACCGACCTGGCTAAGATTTTTCTGCATTTGTCCTCTGACTCCTATGTCAGTTTACGACAAAACTGGAGTGCCGCTTTCGCTTTATAATGGAGTAGGACAGCAATATGGGTATGGAGTGTCCCCAATTCAATCTCTAAGGTCCGTAAGGGGGTATGTTTATGTTTCGCTTCCACAGAGGCAAGTTCACGAAACAGATTAGCAAGCTGTTCCTTCCGTGTTCGTTTGATGCGCGCCCCGTGCCTGATAAGTACCCTGCGGAGTACTGACTTGTGAGCCTCCCAAATTATCCCCGGGTCACAGTCCTGCTTTAGTTTTCTTGGAAATAAAGGTCCAATTCCCTGGTCACATCTGCTAAAACTTCCGGTATCTGGAGCAGGCTCTCATTAAGGTGCCAGAATAGAGACCTAGGTGAGGGGTAGGGAGCGAGGAGCAAGA
Organism: Lithobates pipiens; assembly: GCF_037356315.1. Taxonomy (NCBI): domain Eukaryota; kingdom Metazoa; phylum Chordata; class Amphibia; order Anura; family Ranidae; genus Lithobates; species Lithobates pipiens. Next base: position 171,272,739 of record NW_027507791.1, on the reverse strand, counting down.
GGCAGAAGTGTCAACCGATGGCGAAAGGGGACATTAAAGTCCCCACCTAATATCAATTGGCCCTCCCGAAAGTCACATCATCTGTGCAGGGTAGTTCTGAGGAACGTGTCTTGGTGATCATTGGGAGCGTACACAGTGGCAAATGTAAAAAGGCGCTCTCCAATGTGGCCCCTAAGAAAAAGATATTGGCCCCCAGGGTCCACCAGAGAATCCTGGAGAACCCAGGGGAGCCTGCTAGAGATCAGAATGGAGAGGAGGGGTTAGTAGAGTGGTAGACCTTAGGGAAGGATCTCGACCATAGAAAGGGCAGGCTAGTATTTTTAAAATGTGTTTCTTGTATAAAGGCCACATCAGTACAGGATGTGTTCAGTTCTCACAGGAGGATCCACCGTTTTTCAGGGGAGTTCAGTCCCTTAACGTTTAGAGAGGTGACCTTGACTGAGTCTGCCATCGCTCCTCGGGGAGGGGGGGGGGGGGGGACATCAGAGAAAAGCAAAGAAAGTTGAACCAAGGTAGGTTTTGGGTAGGTAATGCATGGTGGGAACTAAGGGGGAGAAAGGAAGGGCAAATGCAAGGAAAGGTAAAGGGAAAAAGAGGCCGGGCACCTCAACCCCAGGGGGAGAGGGAAATTAAGGGTTGTCCGCACTCAACAGTACAGGAAGGGTATACTAAAACAGCACAATTATGCTATAGCGCTTACCAGATGTACACTGGGTTTAACGCGCTGTCCTACTTGGGTAATTGGGTAGACAGGTTGGAGAGGGAGCCCCCGAATCCTAGTCCCCCCAGCCCCGGCAGTGGTAAATGTCACGTCTGATACCGGTATGCAAATAAAAGACAATCAGTAACATCAAAGAAACAAAAAACAATAGTATAACCAAAACAGAGGTAGAGCATATAACTGTTAGCACTGAGGGGTCTCCTCGGCTCGCCCTAAACGTAGGCATGCACGAGGGAGCCCGTCACAACAGAAAAGGCATCACAGAATGGGATCCACCACCCCCCGTCCCATACCCCTAAAGTACATGCAGTCCCCAAACAAATGCCTTTCTCCCTTTGGCAGATTGTCCTCTCCTTACCCCCGCTCCCCCGTCCACGCCCCGGGGGGAAAAGGGGCAGGGAAGGGGGGAAAGGGGGAGTGGAAGGGGGGAAAGGGGGAGTGGAAGGGGGAAAGGGGGAGGGAAAGGAGGGAAGGGAAGGGTGGGAAGGGGGGGAAGGGAGGGGGGAAACAGGGGAGAGGGGACAAACATGCAGAAATGTCAAGTCCTTTAGCGCACTCCCACCAGCAAACACCCGGACCCCATAAATTTCAACTCCTCCCCTCCATGGTCACCACATCAAGATGAAAGAGAAGCAGCCCTGGTCGGTGCATGGAAAACCCGGCAGGCAAGGGGCTGGGGCCACCATCCCTCCATCCAATGGGAGACTTCACCCGAGCAGCAGTCCTGGGGCCCGCCAATTAGTGTCTCTCCTGCATCTCCAGAGGGAGGCTGGGACTGCCCAAACAGTAAGGGGTAAATCCTCCAGGGGGGTCCAGAGTCACCCTGGAGGGAAGCAGTGTCTCGTACCAATAGGCTCAATAAATAAGTCATCCAGGGTCCCCGAAAGCTGCAGAAGGCAATGTCGGCAAAGAGTAGGTGGGAGCCAGAGGGGGGGACAAGGGGCACATCCAGGGGGAGGGGACACATATGCGGGAATGTCAAGCACTTCCAGTACAGCGCATTAGGTATCACTCAGACCCCCCAAAGTGCAAATCCCCCATCTAAGGTCAAGACTCCAGAAGGGAAGATGAGCCGCCCTGGTCTGTACATGAAAGAACCTGCTGCCAAGGGGTTGGGGCCATCATCCCTTCCTCCAATGGGAGATGCCACCGGCATGACAGCCCCGTGTCCTGTCAAGTGGTGCCCCTCTGACAATGTCGTTGTGGTATATGTGGAGCATCCAGGGAGAGGCAGGGACCACCCAAACAGTGAGGGGTAAAGCCTCCAAGGGGGACCGTTGTCAGACAGGAGGATAGCGGTGTCTTGTACAAGTTGGTTAATTAGACAAGTCATCCAGTGTGTTTCTGTGAGCAGCGGAAAGAAAGGTCGGTAAGGATTATGAATGGGTGGGGGCCAGGGAGTGCATAAAACTGCCACCAGATGACCGGGGCAGAGAGGGCAAGGGGATGAAAGTCAGATCTGGTAGGTGGGGGCGGGGGTGAGGAGTGTCCCTCATATTACTCACATTGGCCATACCTTGAAGCTGAGCGCTCTGCATACCCAGGACGTTCTTCTGTATAATCTAGCCTATCTGTACACATTAGTCGGTCCTCTGTATACACTAGTCTGTCTGTATACACTAGTGTATACAGATAGGCTAGATTATACAGAAGAACGTCCTGGGTATGCAGAGATGGAGGCTAGGGTATACAGAGAGAGAGGCTAGAGTATGCATACTTGCTAGTGTATACAGACGGACTAGTGTATACAGAAGACCGGCTAGTTTATATAGGGAGGCTAATGTGTGCAAAAGACAGGCTAGTGTATACAAATAGGCTAGATTATAGAGAAGAACATCTTGGGTATGCAGAGAGAGCGGCTGGGTTACACAGAGAGGCTGCTGTATGCAGACTTGCTAGTGTATACAGACGGACTAGTGTATACAGAGAGGCTTGGGTATACAGAGAGCTAATGTATAAAGAGCAGCTAGTGTATACAAAAGACATCCAAGGGTATACAGAGAGACTCGTGTATGCAGAAGACCGGCTAGTTTATACAGAGAGGCTAAAGTGTACAAAACACAGGCTAGATTATACAGAAGAACGTCCTGGGTATGCAGAGATGGAGGCTAGGGTATACAGAGAGAGAGTGAGGCTGGGTTACACAGAGAGGCAGGAGTATGCAGACTTGCTAGGGTATACAGAGAGCGAGGCTAGAGTATGCATACTTGCTAGTGTATACAGGTGGACTAGTGTATACAGAAGACCGGTTAGTTCATGGTCAACACATCAAGATGAAAGAGGAGCAGCCCTGGTCGGTGCATGGAAAATCCGGCAGGCAAGGGGCTGGTGCCACCATCCCTCCATCCAATGGGAGGCTTCACCCGAGCAGCAGTCCTGGGGCCCGCCAATTAGTGTCTCTCCTGCATCGCCATCGGGGGCTGTGTAGAGAATCCAGAGGGAGGCTGGGACCGCCCAAACAGTAAGGGGTAAATCCTCCAGGGGGGTCCAGAGTCACCCTGGAGGGAAGCAGTGTCTCATACCAATAGGCTCAATAAATAAGTCATCCAGGGTCCCCGAAAGCTGCAGAAGGCAATGTCGGCAAAGAGTAGGTGGGAGCCAGAGGGGGGGACAAGGGGCGCATCCAGGGGGAGGGGACACATATGCGGGAATGTCAAGCCCTTCCAGTACAGCGCATTAGGTATCACTCAGACCCCCCAAAGTGCAACTCCCCCATCTAAGGTGAAGACTCCAGAAGGGAAGATGAGCCGCCCTGGTCTGTACATGAAAGAACCTGCTGCCAAGGGGTTGGGGCCATCATCCCTTCCTCCAATGGGAGATGCCACCGGAATGAAAGCCCCGTGTCCTGTCAAGTGGTGCCCCTCTGACAATGTCGTTGTGGTATACAGTGACTACAAGTAGTATTCAACCCCCTGCAGATTTAGCAGGTTTGATAAGATGCAAATAAGTTAGAGCCTTCAAACTTTAAACAAGAGCAGGATTTATTAACAGATGCATAAATCTTACAAACCAAAAAGTTATGTTGCTCAGTTAAATTTTAATAAATTTTAAACATAAAAGTGTGGGTCAATTATTATTCAACCCCTATGTTTAATATTTTGTGGAATAACCCTTGTTTGCAATTACAGCTAATAATCGTCTTTTATAAGACCTGATCAGGCCGGCACAGGTCTCTGGAGTTATCTTGGCCCACTCCTCCATGCAGATCTTCTCCAAGTTATCTAGGTTCTTTGGGAGTCTCATGTGGACTTTAATCTTGAGCTCCTTCCACAAGTTTTCAATTGGGTTAAGGTCAGGAGACTGACTAGGCCACTGCAACACCTTGATTTTTTCCCTCTTGAACCAGGCCTTGGTTTTCTTGGCTGTGTGCTTTGAGTCGTTGTCTTGTTGGAAGATGAAATGACGACCCATCTTAAGGTCCTTGATGGAGGAGCGGAGGTTCTTGGCCAAAATCTCCAGGTAGGCCGTGCTATCCATCTTCCCATGGATGCGGACCAGATGGCCAGGCCCCTTGGCTGAGAAGCAGCCCCACAGCATGATGCTGCCACCACCATGCTTGACTGTAGGGATCGTATTCTTTGGGTCGTATGCAGTGCCATCCAGTCTCCAAACGTCACGTGTGTGGTTGGCACCAAAGATCTCGATCTTGGTCTCATCAGACCAGAGAACCTTGAACCAGTCTGTCTCAGAGTCCTCCAAGTGATCATGAGCAAACTGTAGACGAGCCTTGACATGGCGCTTTGAAAGTAAAGGTACCTTACGGGCTCGTCTGGAACGGAGACCATTGCGGTGGAGTACGTTACTTATGGTATTGACTGAAACCAATGTCCCCACTGCCATGAGATCTTCCCGGAGCTCCTTCCTTGTTGTCCTTGGGTTAGCCTTGACTCTTTGGACAAGCCTGGCCTCGGCACGGGAGGAAACTTTCAAAGGCTGTCCAGCCCGTGGAAGGCTAACAGTAGTTCCATAAGCCTTCCACTTCCGGATGATGCTCCCAACAGTGGAGACAGGTAGGCCCAACTCCTTGGAAAGGGTTTTGTACCCCTTGCCAGCCTTGTGACCCTCCACGATCTTGTCTCTGATGGCCTTGGAATGCTCCTTTGTCTTTCCCATGTTGACCATGTATGAGTGCTGTTCACAAGTTTGGGGAGGGTCTTAAATAGTCAGAAAAGGCTGGAAAAACAGATAATTAATCCAAACATGTGAAGCTCATTGTTCTTTGTGCCTGAACTACTTCTTAATACTTTAGGGGAACCAAACAGAATTCTGTTGAATTGAGGGGTTGAATAATAATTGACCCTCTGAATAAACTTTTCACTATTTAAAAAAAAATTAAACAAAGAAATAACATTCTTTTTTGCTGCAGTGCATTTCACACTTCCAGGCTGATCTACAGTCCAAATGTCACAATGCCAAGTTAATTCCGAATGTGTAAACCTGCTAAATCTGCAGGGGGTTGAATACTACTTGTAGGCACTGTATGTGGAGCATCCAGGGAGAGGCAGGGACCACCCAAACAGTGAGGGGTAAAGCCTCCAAGGGGGACCGGTGTCAGACAGGAGGATAGCTGTGTCTTGTACAAGTTGGTTAATTAGACAAGTCATCCAGTGTGTTTCTGTGAGCAGCGGAAAGAAAGGTCGGTAAGGATTATGAATGGGTGGGGGCCAGGGAGTGCATAAAACTGCCACCAGATGACCGGGGCAGAGAGGGCAAGGGGATGAAAGTCAGATCTGGTAGGTGGGGGCGGGGGTGAGGAGTGTCCCTCATATTACTCACATTGGCCATACCTTGAAGCTGAGCGCTCTGCATACCCAGGACGTTCTTCTGTATAATCTAGCCTATCTGTACACATTAGTCGGTCCTCTGTATACACTAGTCTGTCTGTATACACTAGTGTATACAGATAGGCTAGATTATACAGAAGAACGTCCTGGGTATGCAGAGATGGAGGCTAGGGTATACAGAGAGAGAGGCTAGAGTATGCATACTTGCTAGTGTATACAGACGGACTAGTGTATACAGAAGACCGGCTAGTTTATATAGGGAGGCTAATGTGTGCAAAAGACAGGCTAGTGTATACAAATAGGCTAGATTATAGAGAAGAACATCTTGGGTATGCAGAGAGAGCGGCTGGGTTACACAGAGAGGCTGCTGTATGCAGACTTGCTAGTGTATACAGACGGACTAGTGTATACAGAGAGGCTTGGGTATACAGAGAGCTAATGTATAAAGAGCAGCTAGTGTATACAAAAGACATCCAAGGGTATACAGAGAGACTCGTGTATGCAGAAGACCGGCTAGTTTATACAGAGAGGCTAAAGTGTACAAAACACAGGCTAGATTATACAGAAGAACGTCCTGGGTATGCAGAGATGGAGGCTAGGGTATACAGAGAGAGAGTGAGGCTGGGTTACACAGAGAGGCAGGAGTATGCAGACTTGCTAGGGTATACAGAGAGCGAGGCTAGAGTATGCATACTTGCTAGTGTATACAGGTGGACTAGTGTATACAGAAGACCGGTTAGTTTATACAGAGAGGCAAATGTGTACAAAAGACAGGCTAGTGTATACAAATAGGCTAGATTATAGAGAAGAACGTCCTGGGTATGCAGAGATGGATGGCTAGTGTATACAGATAGGCTAGATTATACAGATAGGCTAGATTATACAGAAGAACGTCCTGGGTATGCAGAGATGGAGGCTAAGGTATACAGAGAGAGAGGCTAGAGTACGCATACTTGCTAGTGTATACAGATGGACTAGTGTATACAGAGGACCGGCTAGTTTATACAGAGAGGCTAATGTGTACAAAAGACAGGCTAGTGTATACAAATAGGCTATATTATAGAGAAGAACGTCCTGGGTATGCAGAGAGAGAAGTTGGGTTACAAAGAGAGGCTAGTGTATGCAGACTTGCTAGTGTATACCGGTGGACTAGTGTATACAGAGAGGCTTGGGTATACAGAGAGCTAATGTATAAAGAGATGCTAGTGTATACAAAAGACAACCAAGAGTAGACAGTGAGGCTCGTGTATACAGAAGACAGGCTACAGAGAAGCTAATTTGTACAAAAGACAGGCTAGTGTATACAGATAGGCTAGATTATACAGAGGAAACCAATGTCCCCACTGCCATGAGATCTTCCCGGAGCTCCTTCCTTGTTGTCCTTGGGTTAGCCTTGACTCTTTGGACAAGCCTGGCCTCGGCACGGGAGGAAACTTTCAAAGGCTGTCCAGCCCGTGGAAGGCTAACAGTAGTTCCATAAGCCTTCCACTTCCGGATGATGCTCCCAACAGTGGAGACAGGTAGGCCCAACTCCTTGGAAAGGGTTTTGTACGCATACTTGCTAGTGTATACAGATGGACTAGTGTATACAGAGGACCGGCTAGTTTATACAGAGAGGCTAATGTGTACAAAAGACAGGCTAGTGTATACAAATAGGCTATATTATAGAGAAGAACGTCCTGGGTATGCAGAGAGAGAAGTTGGGTTACAAAGTTGGGTTACAAAGAGAGGCTAGTGTATGCAGACTTGCTAGTGTATACCGGTGGACTAGTGTATACAGAGAGGCTTGGGTATACAGAGAGCTAATGTATAAAGAGATGCTAGTGTATACCGACGGACTAGTGTATACAGAGGACCGGCTAGTTTATACAGAGAGGTTGATGTGTAAAAAAGACAGGATAGTTTATACAGATAGGCTAGATTATACAGAAGAACGTCCTGGGTATGCAGAGATGGAGGCTAGGGTATACAGAGAGAGAGAGCGAGGCTGGGTTACACAGAGAGGCAGGAGTATGCAGACTTGCTAGTGTATACAGATGGACTAGTGTATACAGTAGACCGGCTAGTTTACACAGAGAGGCTAATGTGTACAAAAGACAGGCTAGTGTATACAGATAGGCTAGATTATACAGAAGAACGTCCTGGGTATGCAGAGATGGAGGCTAGGGTATACAGAGAGAGAGGCTAGAGTATGCATACTTGCTAGTGTATACAGGCGGACTAGTGTATACAGAAGACCGGTTAGTTTATACAGAGAGGCTAATGTCTACAGAAGACCGGCTAGTGTATACACATAGGCTAGATTATAGAGAAGAACGTCCTGGGTATGCAGAGATGGAGGCTAAGGTATACAGAGAGAGAAGTTGAGTTACAAAGAGAGGCTAGTGTATGCAGACTTGCTAATGTATACCGGTGGACTAGTGTATACAGAGAGGCTTGGGTATACAGAGAGCTCATGTATAAAGAGATGCTAGTGTATACAAAAGACAACCAAGAGTAGACAGTGAGGCTCGTGTATACAGAAGACCGGCTACAGAGAAGCTAATTTGTACAAAAGACAGGCTAGTGTATACAGATAGGCTAGATTATACAGAGGAAGGTCCTGGGTATGCAGAGATGTAGGCTAGGGAATCCAGAGAGAGACTGTGTTACACAGAGAGGCTAGAGTATGCAGAAGACCGGCTATTTTTTTTTTACAGATAGGCTTGTGTATACAGAAGACAGTCTGGGGAATTCAGTGAGGCTAGTGTATGCAGAGAGGCTGGGACACCGAGACTATTGTAAAAAGAAGGCAGGCTAGTGTATATAGATTACGGGCACCTGTATACAGAAGACAGAGAGGCTAGTCTATATTGAGTGGCTGGTGTACACAGAGAGATTAATGTATACAGAAAAGCTAGCGTGTAAAGAAGACAGGACTTTATTTTTTGCTAATGCAACTACTTTTGAAACATATAAAGTGCTTTTTTCATATTTTGGTGCTGTTAAAAAGTGGTGTGTTGTCAGTGGTGATATCAATGTGACAGTTAATGTGGAGAACTACAACTATTCAAAATAGAGCAAAAGAGTGCTAAGTTTATTTTGTTAAGTCATTGACTGATAGACGTTAAGTAATTGGCCGTTATTGGTTTGGCAGTACATGGTTTATTTTGATGTAAGATAGTTTTATTCTCTACTTATAGCCGAGTTTTAGACGACTTTATTATTAGCATTATTCGCATTATGCATATATATTATGCAGAGTGTAAGTATTGCAGTGAGACGATATTGCTTTTAAAAGATTTGTATTATTATACATAGCATTGTTAGCAGACCAATAGGACAATTTACATGGCTTAATATTGCAGAGCGTAATTTATCAGGAAAGAGATCCAAAGCGTTAGTTGCAGTAGCTTCATAAAACTGAGATATCGTTGCATTACTCTAAATTTAAAAGTTGTTCCGGTAGCACTGAAAAGACGATATTAGATGAGTGATCTACACATTTCGTTTACTATTTCACTATACCGGCTAAATGTTAATATGTGCTGCGTGTAAGGTAGAAATTAGATGGTTTAGTGTGAGCTGGTTTACCAGGATTTAGAGATAGTAATCTGTTTATACTAGTAATAAATATAGCAAAATAACTATAACGGGTTTAAGTGGAAATACACGAAATAACAGCAACAACGTGTGTAGGTTTTTATCAATCAAGTTAATTACGTGTCAGCAGCTAAATATTCTGCAATAGCAGAGATTAAGTATTGCAGTCGAAATGAGATCGGAAGCGTTAGTTGCAGTAGCTCCAAAATGACTGAGAAATCATTTCATTACTCTAAATTTAAAAGTTATCCCGGTAGCACTGAGTGGACTGATATTAGATGAGTGATCGTTCTAGTACAAATTCAGTTTCCTATAGCAGAGAGATACCAGTTACTGTGAGACGAGTAATTAAACTGTTCACGGTAGCATTGCATTACTCTTAACATGTGCAGCGTGTAAAGAAGCAATAAGATGGTTTTGTATTATCATAAAATTAGCAGTATACGTAATAAAGGTGAGTAGGTAACCTGGATTTAGACATAGCAAACTCTATAATCTAATTTAGCAAAATTAGAAAGGATAATATTGAGACAGTATATACAGGTAGAGTTTAAGTGGAAATACACAAAATATCTAGCTTACCTTTACATTGTTCAATAGAGCGTTGCAAAGTAATACCAAGGCAAAATGTCGGAATAGCAATTAGATGAGATGATTGCTGTAATCATGAAATATCAGCAACGACTAGGTTTCTATCGGATGAGAAAGTATAATAACTGGCAAAGTATGACATGGCAAAGAGACAAATTGCATTAGAGATGTGAGATGGACATGAAATGTCAATCCCCATTGGTTACTTACATGTAAACGCGGCTACATACAGCAAAGTGTGAGCTAAGCAGCTAAAGGGTATTTAAGAGTAAATTGACGTAGCTTGAAAATTCCAACGTGTAAATCGTTCCATGAATTATGCTACGCACGAAGACGGCTTACACTGACTGTTTTCCGTTTCCACTGGTCATCGGCATAATGTATCAGTAACCATGAACATTAATAGTGATAGACAGCTTACATTAGGATGTATGCATGATGTGAATTTAAAATGAATGTAAAATAGTTGCATTATGTGTTATTAATGTAACCAAACTGTATTGCTTTGCTTTGCTACTGCAACCACTTCTTGCCGCTGTTAAAAAATGTGTTGCAAGTGTTATGTGTTACAAATGGTTATCAGTGTGACAGTTAATGTGGAAAAGAAGTAATACACAAAATAGAGTCAGAAAGAGAATCCTATTGCATAGAGGTAGCGAGAGATGGTTGCATTAATCTTAATGTGCAGTGTGTAAAAGGTTTTAAAAAGATGGTTTTGTGTGACTTTTGCTTTAACGTAAAATTAGCTGTAGACATTATAACTTGTTACAATGATTTAGAGATAGTAATCTCTATAAAATAATAATAATAAGTATAGCAAAACAAATTAGGAAAATTTTGAGGCAGTATGTATAGGTCGAGATATAGTGAATACACAAAAGGGATCAAGGGATAGTTGCAAAGTCAAGGGATAAATGCAAAGGTACTCTATTTAACAGTAAATTGACGTAGCTTGCAAATTTCAACGTGTAAATCGTTCCATTAATTTTGCTGCGCACGAAGACGGCTTACACTGACTGTTTTCCGTTTCCACTGGAAAGAGAATCCTATTGCATAGAGGTAGCGAGAGATGGTTGCATTAATCTTAATGTGCAGTGTGTAAAAGGTTTTAAAAAGATGGTTTTGTGTGAATTTTGCTTTAACGTAAAATTAGCTGTAGACATTATAAATATGGTTAGGTTTACAAAGATTTCGAGTTAGTAATCTCTATAATATAATAATAATAAGTATAGCAAAACAAATTAGGAAAAATATTGAGGCAGCATAGATAGGTCGAGATAAAGTGAATACACAAAAGGGATCAAGGGATAGTTGCAAAGTCAAGGGATAAATGCAAAGGTACTCTATTTAATAGTAAATTGACGTAGCTTGCAAATTCTAACGTGTAAATCGTTCCATTAATTTTGTTACGCACGAAGACGGCTTACACTGACGGTTTTCCGTTTCCACTGGAAAGAGAATCCTATTGCATAGAGGTAGCGAGAGATGGTTGCATATGGCAGAAAGACGGCTTACACTGCTTTTCTCACATTTTGCTGCGGTAAAAAGAAATGTTTTGTCACTGTGTTTTAACTGTGACAGATAAGGTGGAGAAAAAGAAGTAATACAGTACATGACAGCTGATACTGGTTGAGTAATAAAACTGTTTTATTAAGATGTAAGACTAGTTTTATTCTCTACATATAGGCTATTCAGAGAGTTGTATAATATAGGCGACCAATAGGACATTTAAATGGCTTAATATTGTAGGGAGGAAGTATCGCAGTTCAAAGGTAAGAGATTGAAAGCTTAGCTTGAAAATGGCCGAGAAATAGTTGCGTTAGTCTAAATTTAAAGGATATGCCGGTACCAATGAGAAAGCTTATATTAGACTAGTTGATCTTTGCATTACACAATCCTATTATTATTATTATTATTATTATTATTAAGATCATAGTGCAGAGAGATACTCAGATAATGTCAGAGATACTCGGTCAATGTCAAAAAAGCAATAAAACTGTTTACATCGTTAGAGAGCGATAGTTACATTACTCTTAGTATGTGCAGCATGTCTGGTAGCAAATGGATGGTTTTGTGAACATTTTGCATTAAGGTACAATTAGCGGTAGAACTCATGGAAGTGAATAGATTTAAGCGGATTTTGAGATAGTACTCTCCATTTCTAATAAGAAATAAAGAAAAATAAGTCAGGATGGTGTGTCAGGACTGTCACATACTCACAGTTCCGGTACAAATATGCAAAATATAGCAAAAGAGTACATGGTTTATTTTGATGTATGATAGTTTTATTGCATGCTTGATGTGGGTGATTAAAATCGTGTAGTGATCTATATTTAGCATAAGAATGAAAAGGCATAACCTGGCAATGAGACAAACTCCATTAGAGATGTGAGCTAGATGAAATAATGAGATGTCTCTGTATAGCCCAGATTGTCTTCTGTTATCACTTAGCCTACCCTCTAAATTCACTAGCCTCTCTATATACACCAGTATGTTTACACTAGCCGGTCTTCTGCATACAATAGCCTGTCTTCGATATACACTAGCCTATGTTCTGAATACACTAGCCCGTCTTCTGTCTTCTGTATGCCCTAGCCTGTCTTCTGTATACATTAGTCTCTCTGTATAAACTAGCATCTCTGTATACCCCAAACTGTCTTCTGTAAAAACGTGTCTCTCTTTATAGCCTGTCTAGCCTTTCTTCTGTACACACTAGCTTCTCTGTATACACTAACCAGGCTAACCATTAGCCTCTCTGTGTACCCCAGCCTCATTGTTTACTCTAGCATCTCTGTATACTCAAGCCTATCTGCTTACACGAGTCTGTATTCTGTATTCACTAGCCTGTATTCACTAGCCTTATATATACTAGCTTCTCGCTTCTCTGTACACCCTTGCATCTCTGTACACTAGACTCTCTGAATACACTAAACCCTCAGTATACCACAGCCTGTCTTCTGTATACATTAGACTGTAAAAACTAGCTAGAATACACCAGCCTGTCTTCTTTACCCAATAGACTCTCTGTATGCACTACTCAGTCTTCTGTATACACTGTCAGCTTTGATGTATACCCAAGCCTGTCTTCTGTATACACTAGTTTCTCTATATGCACTGTCCTTTCTGTATACTCTCGACCCTCTCTATACATTAACCTCTCTATATACACTAACATCTTTGTATATACTAGCCTCTCTTTAAATTAGCCTCTCTGTGTACCCCAGCCTCACTGTTTACTCTAGCATCTCTGTATACTCAAGCCTATCTACATACACGAGTCTTCTGTATTGTGTATTAACTAGCCTTTCTTCTGTATGCTGTAGTCTTCTATATATACCAGCTTCTCTGTACACTCTTGCATCTCTGTAAACACTGTGTAAACTAGCCAGTCTTATGTATACACTCGCCGACTGTATACACTAGACTCTCTGAATACACTAAACTCTCTGTATACCACAGCCTGTCTTCTGTATACACTAGACTGTAAAAACTAGCTAGAATACACCAGCCTGTCTTCTGTACCCACTAGACTCTCTGTATACACTACCCAGTCTTCTGTATAGAATGTCAGCTTTCATGTATACCCTTTCTGTATACACTAGCTTCTCTATATGCACTGTCCTTTCTGTATACACTCGACTCTCTCTATACACTAACCTCTCTATATACACTAACATCTTTGTATTTGTCTTTAAACTAGCCTCTCTGTGTACCCCAGCCTCACTGTTTACTCTAGCATCTCTGTATACTCAAGCCTATCTACATACACGAAACGTGTATTCTGTATTCACTAGCCTTTCTTCTGTATGCTGTAGTCTTCTATATATACCAGCTTCTCTGTACACCCTAGCACTGTAACAGTACTAGGTTCCTGTATTACAGAAACAGAACACCAGCAATAAGGTGTATACTGTGCAGGAGGCACACAACACCGACTCTAACTTCTGCACTGCAGATGCATGTATTGCAGAAATTGAACACCAGTAATAATATGTGTACTGTGCAGGAGGCACATAACACCCACTGTAACAGTGCTAGGTTCCCAAGCAGTAAAGGCACTGTCCCTGCCTATAGTCCTCTTTCCCTGACCACCGCAACACACTATACAAGGCCGCCGCGCTGGCGGCCTTATATAGTGTGGGGTGTGTACTAAACCCCCCTGAGCTATAATTGGCCACAGGAATCCTGCCTGTGGTTAATTGTGGCTCTCTTCACATCTGTTCTTATTATATAGAACCTATTATGCTCCTCGTAAACTTTTTCAGTTTGGCCGAACGGCCGGACGCAAGTTGCCCCCGGTGCGGGAACATGGGGGGAGACATGATGCACATGTTTTGGAGATGCCCGAAGTTGATCCGCTACTGGACAGAGGTGACAGGAACCATTGATCGGGTGGTTGGAACCTCCACCAGGATGGAGGCGAAGTATTGTCTCCTGGGATTAGTTGAAGGAGTTGGAAACCCGGGAAGTAGCCAGATGGCAGTTCTGAGATGCCTATTTCAGGCAAGGAAACTGATTGCTCAACCCTGCTTAGCCTCCAATGTTGGCAATGACTTGGTTTTTTTCGCTTGTTTCCCAAGATGACCATGTTGGCGTTTGTCAAGATGGTTGAGAGTGCCCGAAGAGATCGCCTATGGCCCCATCACGTTAAAAGTGCCTGATCTTGTCTGATCTCGGAGGCTAAGCATTGTCGGGCCTGATTAGTAACTGGATGGGAGACCAACTGGGAATACCAGGTGCCGTAGGATTCTTTTTATGTTGTTGGCGTTGACATGGTTTATTTTTTCCGCTTGTTTCCCAAGGTGATCATCTTGGCATTTGTCAAGAGGGCTGAGAGAGCCCAAAGAAATCTCCTACGGCCACATCCCCCTGAAAGCGCCCGATCTCATCTGATCTCAGAGGCTAAGCAGGGTCCGGCCTGGATAGTACCTAATTAAAGGTGCCGTAGGAATCTTTTTATATTAATGGCTTTGACCTGTTTTTCTTTCGCTTGTTTCCCAAGGTGACCATTTTAGCATCAGTCAAGAGTTTTGAGTATGTCCCAAAGCGTTCGCCTGAGGTCACATCACCCTGAAAGCGCCCAATCTCAGAGGCTAAGCAGGGTTGGGTCAGATGGGAGACCGGCAGGGTCTATGTTGTTGGCGTTGACCTTTTTTTTTTCACTTGTTTCCCAAGATAACCATCTTGGTATTTGTCAAGAGGGTTGAGAGTGTCTAAATAGAACACATATGGCCACATCACCCTGAAAGCGCACAATCTCATTGATCTCGGAGGCCTAGCAGTGTACGGCCTGGTTAATACCTGTATGGGAGACCATCTGTGAATACCAGGTGCCGTAGGCTTCTTTTTATGTTGTTGGCGTTTACCTGTTTATTTTCGCTTGTTTCCCAAGGTGACCATCTTGGCGCTTAACAAGAGGGTTGAGAGTGCCCAAAGAGATCACCTACGGCCCCATCACCCTGAAAGCGCCCAATCTCATCTGATCTCAGAGGCTAAACAGTGTCGGGCCTGGTTAGTACCTGGATGGGAGACCGCCTGGAAATACCAGGTGCCATAGGCTTCTTTTATTGTTGTTGGCTTTGACCTGTTTTTTTTCCCTTGTTTCCCAAGGTGACCATCTTGGCATTTGTCAAGAGGGTTGAGAGTGCACAAAGAAATTGCCTATGGGCACAACACCCTGAAAGCGCCCAATCTCGTTTGGTCTCAGAGGCTAAGCAGGGTTGGGCCTGGTTTGTACCTGGATGGGAGACCGCCTGGGTTTTCCAGATGCCGCAGGCTTCTTTTTATGTTGTTGGCGTTGACTTGTTTTTTTTGTTTGTTTCCCAAGGTGACCATCTTGGCGTTTGTCAAGAGGGTTGAGCGTGCATTTGATCTCAGAGGCTAAGCAGGGTTGGGACATGGTTAGTACCTGTATGGGAGACCGCCTGGGATTTCTCAATGCCATAGGCTTTAGTTTTAAGCTGTTGGCATTGACTTATTTTTTTTATTTTTATTATTCTTTTATTAAGTAGAACAACATAAATATAACAGTCAACCATACAGCATGACCCAGGGTCACAATTACATGCTAACAAAAAATAGGCAGCCAAATAACTCTGGGTTCTCAGAGGGGAGTCCTACAGTTTCATGCAGAATATAGAGAAACCCCACCTCCGACATGTAGTACAGTATAACTAGTGCAGCTCCGTTCGGACAAATGTAATCATGGAGAACAACTGGGACCACAGCGAGCCAGCTTATCATGACCTACGTGAACCAGAGTAAAATATGAGCCGGTCATGTCCAGAACCCTGGGGTTCTTCTGGGTCCTGAAGGCTAGTAAGGAGACAAGGCATAGTTAAAGGGAGGACGGGGGAAGAAGAGAGTGCAAAGACGGAGAGAGAGGAGGTGGGGGGATGGCGGCAGGGAAAAAAAGAAAAATAAAGACAAAAAGGGAGGGGGGAATGCCACCCAGGGCAGACATGGCCTACGTAGGTAAACGTTAGATGTTCAGTCGTTTTCTGGGACAGGGGCACTGCTCACCTCCCGAATGTAGTCTCGAGTACCAGTAAAATACCTCCAGGGCCTCCATGTAACACTAAATGCCTCTTCAGTGTTGTGAAGGGTGGCGGTCAATTCTTCCATCCGGAGAATATGATTGACTTTGGAATACCACAGCACCTTGGATGGGGGCTGAGGCTGCCTCCACAGTGCGGGAATGCAGGCCCGGGCGGCATTCAGGAGTTGCATCGTGAGGTTTTTTTTGTATTTTCGAACAGGCTGTTCGGTCAAGTGTAGAAGGCACGCTACTGGGAACCCAAAAGTTCCTCAAGGTCGGGCATGCCCAGAAAAGGTGTCCCATGGTCCCCATATCTGAATTTCACCTCCAACAAACATCCGGGATCGATCTATCCATTTTATTCAGAAGGTATGGGACTCTATACCAGCGTGAGACTATCTTGTATCTTGATATTGGTTTGCGATGGAAGCTTTATGTACTAAGGTCAGGATCTTCCCTATCTGTTGTGGGGTAAATGTGATGCCTAAGTCCCTCTCCCATTTGTGGATAAATGGTGGGGTCGACTCCTCCTCCTGATTACTCAATAGGTTGTACAGGAGGGAGAGGGTGTGTCGCACAGGTTCCCTTTTGTGACAGATGGATTTATAGGGTGTCAGGTCTCTAGGAGTGTAGGGGGCCCTTTGTATGGCCAGAAGAAAGTGACGAAGTTGATAAGGACTAAACAAGTCAAGCGGAGGGTCAGAAAGCTCGGCGACAGTTTGCGTGGTCGGGAGCCCTCCCGTGGGCCACACCTCTCCCAGACGCTGTTTCCCCACCACTGTCAACTGTCGCAGTTTCTTGTTGGTAAATCCCGGTGGGAAGTCTGGATTACCTATAACCGGAGTCATTGGTGATGGCAGGGGAGCAATGTGTGTGCAGCGGAACAACCTCCGCACAACAGCCAACGTAGCTCCCACTACGGGGTGACCTCTGAGGTCTTTTGGTAGGGAGGACAGGAGCCACGGGGAGGTCAATAGGAGAATGGAACCATCCTCAATCTCCATCTCCACCCACTGCTTGTGTGGGCCATTACAATGCCAATCAACGACTCTCGCTAGCAGAGTCACTCTGTAGTATTGTCTGAGATCTGGGAGACCCAGACCCCCCTTGTCCTTTGGTCTGGCAAGCAATTGCAAACAGGCTCTGGGCGGTTTGCGCGCCCAAATAAAGTCCCGGAGCAGCACCTGCAGTTGTCTGAAAAAAATTGGGGGTAACCGGATCGGTAATGTCTGGAACATGTATAAGATCCGAGGGAGGGCCATCATTTTGAATGCATTACAGCGCCCGAACCAGGTCAGTGTTAAAGCATGCCAGTTTCCCAAATCAGATTTCAGTCTATCCAGGAGAGGGACAAAATTAAGCAGGTACAATTGCGCTAAATCCGCTGCGATGTCAACGCCCAAGTAACGTATAGATTTTTCAGCCCAGTAGAATGGAAAAGCGGACCGGAGCCTCTTGGCCTCACCATCCGGGACCGATATATTCAATACAGCCGACTTGGCGCAATTGTTTTTATAGTTTGATAGGCTGCCGTGTCGCTGTAGAGACGCAAGTATTTTGGGAAGCAAAATGTGTGGATTGGAGACGGAAAAAATTAGATCGTCAGCGTACGCCGCAATTTTGTGGTGTGCCGAGGGTTTGGATATGCCAGTAATATTCGGGTCATTCCGAACGTGACACATAAGTGGTTCCAGTGTCAGAATTAAAATTAGGGGAGACAGAGGGCACCCCTGCCTTGTCCCATTAGTGATGGGGAAAGAGTCCGAGCACCCCTCGGTCACCCGTACCGCTGCCGACGGCGTGGAGTAAAGCGACATTACCCAGCTCATCATGTTGGGGCTAAGACCTATATGTTCCAGGGTGGCCTGCATAAAGTGCCAGGCCACCCTGTCAAAGGCCTTCTCCGCGTCCGTTGACAACATAAGCAAGGGCCTTCCCTGCACATGCGCCGCATGGATTAAATTGAGGACTCGGGCCGTATTGTCTCTAGCTTCCGACTTATTTATATTTTTTTGCTTGTTTCCCAAGGTGACCATCTTGGCGTTTGTCAAGAGGGTTGAAAGTGCCTGAAGAGATTGCCTGCGGGCACATCACCCTGAAAGCACCCGATCTCGTTTGATGTTGGAGGCTAATAGAGTCGGGCCTTGTTAGTACCTGGATGGGAGACCGCCTGGGAATACCAGGTGTTGTAGACTTCTTTTTATGTTGTTGGCGTTGACCTGTTTTTTTTTCGCTTATTTCCCAAAGTGACCATCTTGGTGTTTGTCAAGAGGGTTGAGAGTGCCTGAAGAGATTGCCTATGGCCACATCACTCTGAAAGCACCCAATCTCATCTGATCTTGGAGGCTAAGAAGAGTCGGGCCTGGTTAGTACCTGGATGGGAGACCACCTGGGATTACCAGTTATTGTAGGCTTCTTTTTATGTTGTTGGCGTTGATTCGTTTTCTTTTTTTTGCTTGTTTCCCAAGGTGACCATCTTGGCATTTGTCAAGAGGGTTGAGAGTGCCCGAAGAGATCACCTATGGCCCCATCACCCTGAAAACGCCCAATCTCGTCTGATCTCGGATGCTAAACAGTGTCGGGCCTGGTTAGTACCTGGATGGGCGACCGCCTGGGAATACCAGGTGCCATAGGCTTCTGTTTTTTTTATTTTTTATTTAGTAGTATGCGACATACAATGCAAAGGCAACTTCACAGAATGTGTGATACAAATAGTTACAAACAAATGATCATATTGCATGGATATCAGAGCTAATGGTAAGAAGTCTGAGGAGAATAGCACGTGTACAGCTTTGCGGTCATATCAAGATGAGATTAAAGCTCCATCTCGTTGGGATCCTCTACCACTTAAAATATTATTGATACTAGCCCTGCTACCCTCGAAGAGTTTAGATATCCATAGATAGGGGAAGAATATTGTGTAGTAGTCAAATGGGGTCGGAACATACCATTTTCTTTTCCCTTTTTTGAGTTAAGAAGGGAAATAGTAGAACTGAAAGGAGGGAGAAGGGGAAAGAGAAGATTGGGGAAGGAAATGGCAGAAAAGGAAAAGAAGGGGTAAGGGGGTGTCGTGGGTAGAGTGGATAGGGTGGGGTCCCCTCCCAGGGAGCAAGAGACGCCCTCGGCTGGGTAGGGTCCCCTCCCAGGGAGCAAGAGACGCCCTCGGCTCACCAGCTCATCAGCTGTCCAACGTTTGGAACAGCGATCTCCAACGATCACCATGAGCTTACTATGTCTCGCGGAGGTATTCCTCCGAAAAGCGAAACTGGGTCCAGTAGAACCATCTGTTCCCATGCTCCTCCGTTTTATCCCTCATTGTGGCAGTCAGGTCTTCCATTCGTTCAATATCATTTACCCTTGCGAACCACTGGGTCACCATTGGAGCAGATTGCTCTTTCCACGACTTGGGATGCAGGCCCTAGCTGCATTGAGGAGATGTTTATGATAACGCTTATGATAACGCTTTCTCGACATAGGAGTTAGATTGAGAAGAACTGCTGCGGGATCATTGGCTAAGGAAATGTCTGTGAACTTGTGGATGAGTCTCAGGACAGGCTGCCAGAATGTTTGTAATTTAGGGCATTCCCAGAAAATGTGGAGAATGGTGCCAGTCTGTTGCCCACAGTGACAGCAGAGGTCAGATTGACCGGGGAATATTTTGGCCAACACCACCGGTGTACGATACCAGCGTGTGATCAGCTTATATGAGATCTCCTGATATTTACTGCAGAGTGACGACTTATGGGCGAAAAAGAGTATTCTGTCCTTCTGTGGTTTGGAGAATGTAGTTTGTAAGTCCCTTTTCCATTTAGCTAGGAAGGGTGGATCCGTGGAGGATTGTGCGTCTGTCAGGATTTGGTAGGACCTAGAGAGGGAACCACGAATTGGGCCATCATCCAGGCAAAGTTCCTCGAAGGGGTGGAATTGTCTAGAGAAGAACGAATGGTTAGGTAGTGATCCGAGGAAATGGATTAGCTGTCTAGCTCTCCAGCTATCCAATGCAACAGGTACTTGCTCTAGCAGTATGGTCCCCGTGGGAATCAAGCCCGTGGGTCCAAGAAATAGGGCTGCTCTCAGAAGCCCTTTCGGGGCTTGCCTGGTAAAGGCCTGGTCAGACAGGCCCGGAGGGAATCTAGGATGTCCAATAATTGGGGTCATAGGAGAAGGGAAGTTAGTCAGGTGGGAAAGGTGAAAAAAACTATCCATCTCGGCGAGCGAGGGGCCAATTAACGGGTGAGTAGTCACACAGGGCTCCAATGGCCTCCCCGCCCAAGGCAGACCAGCCAGTGGAACCCGTGCCATCTCCTGCTCTAGCTTGACCCATAGCTTCAGTTCCCCATGCCGGTGTCTTATCACATATGGTCCCCCATCGGATAGTGTCCGCTGTGTACTGCGCATGCGCAGTACACAGCAACACAGATTCCGAAAATTGCCGAGCATGAACGGCGCCTGCGCACTGAGTCCAGGTTCTATCCCCACTATCCAAGTGGACATAGAGTAAGAATATAAAAGAGCCGAGCGCAGCGAGGCCGAGCCCGAAGCGTGGCGAGCGAAGCTCACCTGCGAGGGGCCCTCTAATATTCACAACCCTATGTCCGCTTGGATGGTGGGGCTACCACCTCCACTCACCGCGCAGGCACCGTTCAGCTTCGGAGATTTTCCGAAGCTTCGTCTGCTCCGTACTGCGCATGCGCAGTACGGCGCGGACACTATATCATGGCCGGACAGTATATGGCAGAACACCGGCACCAGTCAACCACCGGTGTCATGTGCGTCGCTGTGTAATATAGAGCAGGGTCCGGGAAGCCAATACCTCCCCGCAATTTCGGTCGCAATAGCATTGCCCTACCAATACGCATATGTTTTCTGCGCCAGAGGAACTTGATAAAGATTGAGCGAACCGCATGAAAGAAAGTCTGGGGTATTTTGATAGGTAAGGCTTGTAGTAGATACAGAAGTCGTGGAATCGCGTTCATCTTCAACACATTACAGCATCCGAACCATGACAGAGCTAGTGGGTCCCATCTTTTAAGGTCCGCTGTAAGCCCATAGGCTTCTTTTTATGTTGTTGGCTTTGACCTGTTTTTTTTTTGATTGTTTCTCAAGGTGAGCATCTTGGCGTTTGTCAAGAGGGTTGGGCGTGTCTTGAGGAGAACGCTTACGGCCACATCAACCTGAAAGCACCCGATCTCGTCTGATTTCAGAGGCTAAGCAGCGTCAGGCCTGGTTAGTACCTGGATGGGAGACTCCCTGGGAAGACCAGGTGCCATAGAAGGATCTGGTCTGGTTAGTGTCTTGATTGGGAGATCGCCTGGGAATACTGGATGCCGTAGGCTTCTTTTTATGTTGTTGGCTTTGACCTGTTTTTTTTAGCTTGCTTCCCAAGGTGACCATCTTGGCCTTTGTCAAGAGGCTTCAGAGTGCCCAAAGAGAGTGCCTACGACCAAATCACTATACTATATATCTATATCTATAATAATAAATAATATTTTTAGTTATTATATATAAGATACTATATAGGTGATTTGGCCGTAGGCACTCTCTTCGGGCACTCTGAAGCCTCTTGACAAAGGCCAAGATGGTCACCTTGGGAAACAAGCTAAAAAAAACAGGTCAAAGCCAACAACATAAAAAGAAGCCTACGGCATCCAGTATTCCCAGGCGATCTCCCAATCAAGACACTAACCAGGGGGGCGTGGCCTAGGCATGAAGGAGTGAGGACACTCTTTTCCGGAGCTCCCGGTCCGTGACCCCTCCACACCCCTTTACCACAGTCTGGTCGCATATTTCGGCATCGCCGACATCCCCGCGCTTCGGCGAAACACAGCCAGCCGAGCGGGGTCCGCCGCTGCTGCCATGGACAGGTACTTGGTCCCGCTGCAGCCTCCGGCCTCCACGCCGGATCCAGCCAAGATGGCGCCCGCGGCCTCCGGCGCTCCAGGCACAGAGGGAAGGTGAGCAGACTGCTATGCAGGGACACGACATGCCCCCGTTCTCCCCGCCTAGTGACTTGTCCCCGTGTCTCCCACGCTCACTGTCCATGGCCTCGCTTGACAGCCCGGACCATAGCGGCCTGCCACCCTGGTTCCCTCACAACTCCCAACTGTCCCAGAGACCCTCCCGCAGTGGAAGCCTCATCCCAGGACCGAATGGCCAGGCTGCTCTCGCCTCAGACACACAGGGGGACCCACCGCTGCCACCAGCACCGGCATTATTGGGGGACAAGGCCATCCTAGCTTTACTCCAAAACCTTCCCACTAAAGCAGACTTTAGCTGTATGGCAGCCAGGATTGAAACGACCTTGCGACATGAAATCGCAGGGGTCAAACGTGACGTGTCGGCTACGAACGAGCGGGTGACCACCCTGGCATCGGATGTGACCTCCCTGACCACTGATGTTTCTGGCCTGCAAGCCGCACATGATACCCTTGCTGACAGAGTGGCACAGTTGCAACTCCTAGTGGATGACCTTGAGAATCGCAACCGCAGACGCAACATCAGGATCAGAGACTTGCCCGAAGCCACTGGCCAGGCAGACCTCAAAGCCACAGTTACAGCTATATTTAACGCCTGTCTGGACCGCGCTGCTGACACAGTAATAGCCATTGATAGAGTCCACAGGACCCTGGGCCCCAGGAGCCCCACAGAGAACCGGCCACGTGACGTTTTATGCTGTCTCCACAATTACTCAGTTAGGGAGGATGTCCTGCAAGCGTCGTGGCGCAAAGGCAGCATTGATTTTGACGGGGCCCAAGTCACCCTTCTGCCAGATGTATCCCGCAAGACCTTCCAGATGAGACGCTGTCTGCGACCCCTTCTGGAACACCTAACTGAACGGAGGATTCCATACAAGTGGGGCCATCCGTTTCACCTTATAGTGCGCAAAAATGGGAGGCCCCTTGCGCTACGACACCCTTCGGAGGTCCCGTCCTTTCTGGAGGCTTTGGGCCTGCCCTCGGTTCAGGTCCCCGACTGGTTGGCTCCTGTTGTCCCCCAGGGAGCAGTGGCCCCGACGAACAACCCCTCAACCAGGCCACAGAGAGTGAGACGCCACCATCGATCCCAACGTCAGAGATCGCAGGCCCCTCAAGATCGTGAACCCTGAGAGAGTACAGTAATTTTCCGTTATTCCTGTGTTATACCCTTTTTTTTTTTGTTTTCTTTTTCTCTACCAACATAGACGGCTGGAGTATCCAGCTTTGTGTTGTTTACCATGCCACGGGCCATTGTTCCCAGCGCCCCCGCTAGGGGAGAGGAAGGACATTGGAAGAACAGAGTTGGACACTGCACTTCCTGGACGAAGCCCTGAGTTATTGGCGGTACTGTTCACCATTCTCGTTACTGTTTATCTACACTTGCCCTAGTCTCGGCGCTCTTTGTGTTTTTGGACTGCCTGGTGGTGCCCCCCGGGTGCCCCTGGGCGGCGTTCCCGCTCCCTCCCCCTCTCCTCCCCCCCCCCTTTTTTCCATTTTTTTTTGGGGGGGGGGAGGGGCGGGTGCCTGGGTGATATAAAGTTATCTATACTCTGTGTTGAAAAGTTTAATATGTTGGTCTAATTATGCACTGTTCTACTGTTGTTAACTGCCCGATACCTGCTGCAGTGATGTTCTATAATGCGTTTGATGTCGTAGTTAAGATGCCAAAGAAGCTCCGTGCATGCCCGATTGCGACTGCATGGACCATGGGATGCTGGAGGGGTACTGCACCGATGAGTTCCTCCCTCTGCAGTGCCTTACCTCTTCCCCCACTAGGCCCCTCTGCCCTAACCGGCAGGTTCTCTCTGATAGGAGCTTTAGCAATTCCCCGATCTATCCCCACCCCTCCTACCCTCCTCCTCCCTACTAACTCCGGACCTTCTCTGCTTCGTTACTGCTTTTCCTTTTTCTCCTCCTCTTCCTCTGTGCTTGAACTCTATATCTACTACTGACTCCGGTGGAGACCGCCGGCCGGGTACCACTGCCGTCATGGCCCTGAAGCTGGTTTCCTGGAATGTGAAAGGGCTGAATGTACCTGAAAAAAGGTCCAGCTGCCTAACAGAATTGTGGCGGATGAAGCCCCAAATAGTTTTCCTCCAGGAGACCCATTTCAGGACAGACCAAATACCACGGCTTTATAGTAAGCACTTCCCCCTGGCCCACCACAGCACGTCCCCTACTTCCAAATCGAGAGGAGTGTGTGTTCTTCTTGCTAAAAACTTGCCGTGGCGCCTGTTAGCTGTCCAAGCCGATAGTGAAGGGAGATATCTCTTCATTAAGGGAACTCTCCACTCGCAAACTTTTACTCTTGCCAACCTATACATGCCGAATGTGGACTAGCTGCCGGCCTTAGAAGCATGCTTGGATGCCCTGGCTGCATTCTCGGAGGGTACTTTGATCGTTGGGGGGGACTTTAACCTCACCTTGGACCCCCGCAGAGACTCATCATCGGGCACCTCTGCGATTTCTGCGAGAACGCGTTCACACATAAGAGACCTGCTACACTCCCACCGACTGATCGATGTGTGGCGTACGCTTCACCCACAGGATAGGGACTATACATTCTTTTTCACCGCTCATGGTTCTTACTCACGTATAGATATGTTTTTAGTCACCCACAATGCTATCCCGGCAGTCACAGATGCTCAGATAGGCCACATAGCCCTGTCTGACCATGCCCCGATTTCTTTGATGCTGAAGCTACAACAGGAGTCGCGTGGTCAGTCCTGGTGGAGACTGAACGAGTCTCTCCTGAAGGACCCTGAGACCCACGCAGACCTGCTTAGGGAATTAGAAAGTTACTTTGATCATAACCGTGATTCTGTTTCCAACCCCCTCATGTTATGGGCGGCTCATAAATGCTACATTAGGGGCATTCTTATTAAACATGGTCATAGACTCAAAGTGGCCAAAACTGAGGCTCTCTCCAAACTTATTGCCAAGTTGCATGCGTGTGAACAACGACACAAATCCCAGCCGACTGCTGCGCTGGAGGTGGAGGTGAGAGATCTTAGAGAACAAATTAGAGATTTCTCTCTCTTTCAGGCTAGAACCAGACTCATGTGGGTTCGCAGGACGTATTATGAATATGGAGACAGGTGTAGTAGGTCCCTAGCGAACTCCCTGCGTGCCCAACGCAACGCGTCCTTCATTCCAACCATAACCTCCCCTTCGGGTGCCAAGCTTCATGATTCACGGGAGATAGCGGAGTGTTTCCGATCTTTCTATGAAGCCCTTTATAACTTGCACCCCCGGGACTCAGGAGACGCCCTCCAGGCCGGCACAGCGGCCATTGACGAGTACCTAGCTTCGGCAAACCTCCCGTCGCTGACACAGGAAGAGATAGAGCTTCTCTCGCAACCTATCTCCCCGGAGGAATTGTCGGCAGCGTTAAGAGACTCACCCAAGGGCAAGGCACCAGGCCCAGATGGGTTTATGGTCCCTTATTATAAGGCCTTCCTCTCCCTGTTGTCCACGCCGTTTGTGTCAGCTTTTAACGCCCTATTGGAGGGCCAGACCTTTCCACCGGAGCTGTTGCAGGCAAGCATCTCGGTCATACTCAAGCCGGAGAAGGATCCGCTTCTCTGTGCGAACTACAGGCCCATCTCCTTATTAAACAGCGACCTTAAGCTCTTCACTAAGATACTGGCGGAGCGGTTGGCGCCCATTCTCCAACGCCTGATACCTCTGGATCAGGTGGGGTTTATTCGTAACAGGGAAGCCCGAGACAACACTACCAGGACAATCAAAGTTATAGAACGCGTCAGACGCCTTAAACTACCGATTATGTTGCTCTCTGTGGACGCAGAAAAAGCGTTTGACAGGGTGAGCTGGCCTTTTTTGCTAGCCACCCTGCGAAGCTTGGGTGTACCCCCCCATGCTTTCATGGGTTACAGCTCTTTACTCGTCACCGACGGCGATGGTTAGGGTCAATGGGTTTGCCTCGTCGCGTTTCACTATTGGCAATGGAACGAGGCAGGGATGCCCGTTGTCCCCCCTTTTGTTTGTCCTATCGCTTGAACCCTTGCTGCACCACATCAGGCAGAACATAGACATCAAGGGACTGGACACCCCCTCACACCACCATAAGGTCGCAGCCTTTGCAGATGACCTCTTGTTCTATGTCTCGGAGCCTCACATTACATTGCCGAATCTCTTAGCGGAAATAAGACGATATGGCACCCTGTCAAATTTTAAAATTAACTTACAGAAATCGGAAGCACTCAACGTCTCCCTGTCTACCAACGCCCAGACGAGTCTAAGCACTAATTTTCCCTTTCGTTGGGCAACTGGGGCTATACAATATCTGGGTACCAAGGTTCCCCCGGACCCACATCTGATTTTCCAATTGAATTTCCAGCCGCTTCTAAAAAATTTTGCCGTAGATCTAGAGAGGTGGTCAAAGTTGGCGACCTCTTGGTTTGGGAGATGCAATGTGCTCAAAATGAATGTAATGCCCAGACTCTTGTACCTATTACAAGCCTTACCGATAAAAATCCCCCAATCATTTTTTAAAACCATGCGCTCCATCTTTATTCGATACGTATGGCAGGGCAGGCCTCCAAGACTCAGCCGAACATTACTGCTCAGATCAAAAGACAAGGGAGGGATTGGCCTCCCAGATCCGGCATGGTACTATACGGCGGTGCACATGAACAGAGTAGTTGACTGGTGCAGACACCTGAAGGATAAGCTGTGGGTTCGTCTGGAGCGTGAATCCGTACCATTTCCAGGTTTGCCCTGGAGTGGACCGGGCTGGTCGGGAGCGACGCAGGCACACCCACTCATTGAGCCAATGTTACAAGAGCTAGACAGATATTTTACCCTGATGGGCGTGCCCAGTTTCCCTTCGCCCATGACTCCTATTATTGGACACCCACGCTTTGAACCCGGCATGACGGAAAAGTCTTTCCGCCTCGACCCTGACCGGGACCTTGTGCGGGCCTCTTCTTTTCTTGGCCCTAGGACGTGGACAGCGGTCTCCACTATGTACGAGGCGTTAGCAACAACTGCCCTGGGACAGTGGAAGCTTGCCCAACTCTCCCACTTCTTGAAATCTTTGCCAAACAGTGGCGAATTCCGCAGACCCCTAACATCGTTTGAGGAGGTATGCTCAGGAGAGGGACCGACCCGAGGGTCTCTTTCCCTGTCATATCGCATCCTACTTGACCAACTCTCCCAGGGTAACCTGGTGTTCGTGGAAAAATGGGAGCGAGACCTGCATATCCGGCTCTCGCCAGACCAGAAGAACCGCGCGCTTCTTTTTGCGCACAAGTCATCCCTATGTAGTAAATACCAGGAAATAGCTTATAAAATTTTGACCCGATGGTACAGGACCCCCACTGTCCTGGCGGCTATGTTTCCCGGTCACAGCCCTTTGTGCTGGAGATGCGGTGAACAAGCCGGCACGTTACTACATATCTTTTGGGAATGCCCTCAACTGGCCCATTTCTGGAGACAGGTTCTCAATATCATTTATGACCTCACGGCTATTGATCTCCAGAACAACCCAGCTGCGATCTTCCTCAATCTGACCCCACTCTCGAGCAAGAAGTACCATAAATCTCTCTTAAAACATCTTCTGAGTGGGGCCAGGGCATGTATACCTAGCATGTGGAAACGGCAGGCCGCTCCACTGGTGTCTCACTGGTTTGCAAGAGTTTGCGACATCTACCGTATGGAACAGCTCACATCAGCGTTAGGCGACAGGGAGGAAGAGCACACTGCTCGTTGGTTGTCGTTGGTTGTCTTGGAGCCCCCCATCCCCTTCTCCTGCCCATTTGCTCCCCCCTCTTTCCCTACCCCCTAACTCCCAAGTATAATTAAAATACATGGTGATTGCAAGGATCTTTTCGTTTTGTTCCCTCGATTTCCCAGCCAGGGGTTGGCGGCCCTCGGGGTGGTCCCGGCTGAGCTCTTTGACCAATAGAATGAAGGTGACCGATGTTAGAGGCCCCTCAATCTGGGCCTTGAGGGGGATCGCCCCGCGGACTGCCCTGGTTTATAAGTAGACACTGGGGTGCCAGATCATTAGAGTTGGATAATGTGGTGGCCTAGCCACGGCTGGGGCTGCTGCTGACATAAGTTGTTAGGTTTCCCCCGGTCCCCCACGAAGTATTAACTATGTATTTTTGTTAACCTGGAAAACTGAGGGATCTATGTCTTTTAAAGTTTGTCTCTGTATTACCTGCAATCCGTAAATAAAGAATAAAAAAAAAAAAAAGACACTAACCAGACCAGACCAGATCCTTCTATGGCACCTGGTCTTCCCAGGGAGTCTCCCATCCAGGTACTAACCAGGCCTGACGCTGCTTAGCCTCTGAAATCAGACGACATCGGGTGCTTTCAGGTTGATGTGGCCGTAAGCGTTCTCTTCAAGACACGCCCAACCCTCTTGACAAACGCCAAGATGGTCGCCTTGAGAAACAAGCAAAAAACAACATAAAAAGAAGCCTATGGGCTTACAGCGGACCTTAAAAGATGGGACCCACTAGCTCTGTCATGGTTCGGATGCTGTAATGTGTTGAAGATGAACGCGATGCCACGACTTCTGTATCTACTACAAGCCTTACCTATCAAAATACCCCAGACTTTCTTTCATGCGGTTCGCTCAATCTTTATCAAGTTCCTCTGGCGCGGAAAACATAAGCGTATTGGTAGGACAATGCTATTGCGACCGAAATTGCGGGGAGGTAATGGCTTCCCGGACCCTGCTCTATATTACACAGCGACGCACATGACACCGGTGGTTGACTGGTGCTGGTGTTCTGCCATATACTGTCCGGCCATGATATAGTGTCCGCGCCGTACTGCGCATACGCAGTACGGAGCAGACGAAGCTTCGGAAAATCTCCGAAGCTGAACGGCGCCTGCGCGGTGAGTGGAGGTGGTAGCCCCACCATCCAAGCGGACATAGGGTTGTGAATATTAGAGGGTCCCTCGCAGGCGAGCTTTGCTCGCCACGCTTCGGGCTCGGCCTCGCTGCGCTCGCCTCTTTTATATTCTTACTCTATGTCCACTTGGATAGTGGGGATAGAACCTGGACTCAGTGCGCAGGCGCCGTTCATGCTCCGCAATTTTCGGAATCTGTGTTGCTGTGTACTGCGCATGCGCAGTACACAGCAGACACTATCCGATGGGGGACCATATGTGATAAGACACCGGCATGGGGAACTGAAGCTATGGGTCAAGCTAGAGCAGGAGATGGCGCGGGTTCCACTGGCTGGTCTGCCTTGGGCGGGGAGGCCATTGGAGCCCTGTGTGACTACTCACCCGTTAATTGGCCCCTCGCTCGCCGAGATGGATAGTTTTTTTCACCTTTCCCACCTGACTAACTTCCCTTCTCCTATGACCCCAATTATTGGACATCCTAGATTCCCTCCGGGCCTGTCTGACCAGGCCTTTACCAGGCAAGCCTCGAAAGGGCTTCTGAGAGCAGCCCTATTTCTTGGACCCACGGGCTTGATTCCCGTGGGGACCATACTGCTAGAGCAAGTACCTGTTGCATTGGATAGCTGGAGAGCTAGACAGCTAATCCATTTCCTCGGATCACTACCTAACCATTCGTTCTTCTCTAGACAATTCCACCCCTTCGAGGAACTTTGCCTGGATGATGGCCCAATTCGTGGTTCCCTCTCTAGGTCCTACCAAATCCTGACAGACGCATAATCCTCAACGGATCCACCCTTCCTAGCTAAATGGAAAAGGGACTTACAAACTACATTCTCCAAACCACAGAAGGACAGAATACTCTTTTTCGCCCATAAGTCGTCACTCTGCAGTAAATATCAGGAGATCTCATATAAGCTGATCACACGCTGGTATCGTACACCGGTGGTGTTGGCCAAAATATTCCCCGGTCAATCTGACCGCTGCTGTCACTGTGGGCAACAGACTGGCACCATTCTCCACATTTTCTGGGAATGCCCTAAATTACAAACATTCTGGCAGCCTGTCCTGAGACTCATCCACAAGTTCACAGACATTTCCTTAGCCAATGATCCCGCAGCAGTTCTTCTCAATCTAACTCCTATGTCGAGAAAGCGTTATCATAAGTCCTTACTTAAACATCTCCTCAATGCAGCTAGGGCCTGCATCCCAAGTCAGTGGAAAGAGCAATCTGCTCCAATGGTGACCCAGTGGTTCGCAAGGGTAAATGATATTGAACGAATGGAAGACCTGACTGCCACAATGAGGGATAAAACGGAGGAGCATGGGAACAGATGGTTCTACTGGACCCAGTTTCGCTTTTCGTAAGAATACCTCCGCGAGACATAGTAAGCTCATGGTGATCGTTGGAGATCGCTGTTCCAAACGTTGGACAGCTGATGAGCTGGTGAGCCGAGGGCGTCTCTTGCTCCCTGGGAGGGGACCCCACACTATCCACTCTACCCACGACACCCCCTTACCCCTTCTTTTCCTTTTCTGCCATTTCCTTCCCCAATCTTCTCTTTCCCCTTCTCCCTCCTTTCAGTTCTACTATTTCCCTTCTTAACTCAAAAAAGGGAAAAGAAAATGGTATGTTCCGACCCCATTTGACTACTACACAATACTCTTCCCCTATCTATGGATATCTAAACTCTTCGAGGGTAGCAGGGCTAGTATCAATAATATTTTAAGTGGTAGAGGATTCCAACGAGATGGAGCTTTAATCTCATCTTGATATGACCGCAAAGCTGTACACGTGCTATTCTCCTCAGACTTCTTACCATTGGCTCTGATATCCATGCAATATGATCGTTTGTTTGTAACTATTTGTATCACACATTCTGTGAAGTTGCCTTTGCATTGTATGTCGCATACTACTAAATAAAAAAACAAAAAAAACAGAAGCCTATGGCACCTGGTATTCCCAGGCGGTCTCCCATCCAGGTACTAACCAGGCCCGACACTGTTTAGCATCCGAGATCAGACGAGATTGGGCGCTTTCAGGGTGATGGGGCCGTAGGTGATCTCTTCGGGCACTCTCAACCCTCTTGACAAATGCCAAGATGGTCACCTTGGGAAACAAGCAAAAAAAAAAAAAACGAATCAACGCCAACAACATAAAAAGAAGCCTACAATAACTGGTAATCCCAGGTGGTCTCCCATCCAGGTACTAACCAGGCCCGACTCTTCTTAGCCTCCAAGATCAGACGAGATTGGGTGCTTTCAGAGTGATGTGGCCATAGGCAATCTCTTCAGGCAATCTCTTCAGGCACTCTCAACCCTCTTGACAAACACCAAGATGGTCACTTTGGGAAATAAGCGAAAAAAAAACAGGTCAACGCCAACAACATAAAAAGAAGTCTACGACACCTGGTATTCCCAGGCGGTCTCCCATCCAGGTACTAACAAGGCCCGACTCTATTAGCCTCCAACATCAAACGAGATCGGGTGCTTTCAGGGTGATGTGCCCATAGGCAATCTCTTCAGGCACTTTCAACCCTCTTGACAAACGCCAAGATGGTCACCTTGGGAAACAAGCAAAAAAATAAAAATAAGTCGGAAGCTAGAGACAATACGGCCCGAGTCCTCAATTTAATCCATGCGGCGCATGTACAGGGAAGGCCCTTGCTTATGTTGTCAACGGACACGGAGAAGGCCTTTGACAGGGTGGCCTGGCACTTTATGCAGGCCACCCTGGAACATATAGGTCTTGGCCCCAACATGATGAGCTGGGTAATGTCGCTTTACTCCACGCCATCGGCAGCGGTACGGGTGACCGAGTGGTGCTCGGACTCTTTCCCCATCACTAATGGGACGAGGCAGGGGTGCCCTCTGTCTCCCCTAATTTTAATTCTGACACTGGAACCACTTATGTGTCACGTTCGGAATGACCCGAATATTACTGGCATATCCAAACCCTCGGCACACCACAAAATTGCGGCGTACGCTGACGATCTAATTTTTTCCGTCTCCAATCCACACATTTTGCTTCCCAAAATACTTGCGTCTCTACAGCGACACGACAGCCTATATGTATTGAATATATCGGTTCCGGATGGTGAGGCCAAGAGGCTCCGCTCCTCTTTTCCATTCTACTGGGCTGAAAAATCTATACGTTAACTGGGCGTTGACATCGCAGCGGATTTAGCGCAATTGTACCTGCTTAATTTTGTCCCTCTCCTGGATAGACTGAAATCTGATTTGGGAAACTGGAATGCTTTAACACTGACCTGGTTCGGGCGCTGTAATGCATTCAAAATGATGGCCCTCCCTCGGATCTTATACATGTTCCAGACATTACCGATCCGGTTACCCCCAATTTTTTTCAGACAACTGCAGGTGCTGCTCCGGGACTTTATTTGGGCGCGCAAACCGCCCAGAGCCCGTTTGCAATTGCTTGCCAGACCAAAGGACAAGGGGGGTCTGGGTCTCCCAGATCTCAGACAATACTACAGAGTGACTCTGCTAGCGAGAGTCGTTGATTGGCATTGTAATGGCCCACACAAGCAGTGGGTGGAGATGGAGATTGAGGATGGATCCATTCCCCTATTGACCTCCCCGTGGCTCCTGTCCTCCCTACCAAAAGACCTCAGAGGTCACCCCGTAGTGGGAGCTACGTTGGCTGTTGTGCGGAGGTTGTTCCGCTGCACACACATTGCTCCCCTGCCATCACCAATGACTCCGGTTATAGGTAATCCAGACTTCCCATCGGGATTTACCAACAAGAAACTGCGACAGTTGACAGTGGTGGGGAAACAGCGTCTGGGAGAGGTGTGGCCCACGGGAGGGCTCCCGACCACGTAAACTGTCGCCGAGCTTTCTGACCCTCCGCTTGACTTGTTTAGTGCTTATCAACTTCGTCACTTTCTTCTGGCCATACAAAGGGCCCCCTACACTCCTAGAGACCTGACACCCTATAAATCCATCTGTCACAAAAGGGAACCTGTGCGACACACCCTCTCCCTCCTGTACAACCTATTGAGTAGTCAGGAGGAGGAGTCGACCCCCACCATTTATCCACAAATGGGAGAGGGACTTAGGCATCACATTTACCCCACAACAGATAGGGAAGATCCTGACCTTAGTACATAAAGCTTCCATCGCAAACCAATATCAAGATACAAGATAGTCTCACGCTGGTATAGAGTCCCATACCTTCTGAATAAAATGGATAGATCGATCCCGGATGTTTGTTGGAGGTGAAATTCAGATATGGGGACCATGGGACACCTTTTCTGGGCATGCCCGACCTTGAGGAACTTTTGGGTTCCCAGTAGCGTGCCTTCTACACTTGACCGAACAGCCTGTTCGAAAATACAAAAAAACCCTCACGATGCAACTCCTGAATGCCGCCCGGGCCTGCATTCCCGCACTGTGGAGGCAGCCTCAGCCCCCATCCAAGGTGCTGTGGTATTCCAAAGTCAATCATATTCTCCGGATGGAAGAATTGACCGCCACCCTTCACAACACTGAAGAGGCATTTAGTGTTACATGGAGGCCCTGGACGTATTTTACTGGTACTCGAGACTACATTCGGGAGGTGAGCAGTGCCTCCGTCCCAGAAAACGACTGAACATCTAACGTTTACCTACGTAGGCCATGTCTGCCCTGGGTGGCATTCCCCCCCTCCTTTTTGTCTTTATTTTTCTTTTTTTCCCCGTCGCCATCCCCCCACCTCCTCTCTCTCCGTCTTTGCACTCTCTTCTTCCCCCGTCCTCCCTTTTGACTATGCCTTGTCTCCTTACTAGCCTTCGGGACCCAGAAGAACCCCAGGGTTCTGGACATGACCGGCTCATATTTTGCTCTGGTTCACGTAGGTCATGATAAGCTGGCTCGCTGTGGTCCCAGTTGTTCTCCATGATTACATTTGTCCGAACGGAGCTGCACTAGTTATACTGTACTACATGTCGGAGGTGGGGTTTCTCTATTTTCTGCATGAAACTGTAGGACTCCCCTCTGAGAACCCAGAGTTATTTGGCTGCCTATTTTTTGTTAGCATGTAATTGTGACCCTGGGTCATGCTGTATGGTTGACTGTTATATTTATATTGTTCTACTTATACTTAATAAAAGAATAAAACAAAAAAAATAAATAAGTCAATGCCAACAACTTAAAAAAAAAGCCTATGGCATCGAGAAATCCCAGGCGGTCTCCCATCCCGGTACTAACCAGGTCCCAACCCTGCTTAG
Source organism: Lithobates pipiens (assembly GCF_037356315.1). Lineage (NCBI taxonomy): Eukaryota > Metazoa > Chordata > Amphibia > Anura > Ranidae > Lithobates > Lithobates pipiens. The sequence goes on along the minus strand of NW_027507791.1, from coordinate 171,238,432 downwards.
CCTCTGAGATCAAATGCACGCTCAACCCTCTTGACAAACGCCAAGATGGTCACCTTGGGAAACAAACAAAAAAAAACAAGTCAATGCCAACAACATAAAAAGAAGCCTGCAGCATTTGGAAAACCCAGGCGGTCTCCCATCCAGGTACAAACCAGGCCCAACCCTGCTTAGCCTCTGAGACCAAACGAGATTGGGCGCTTTCAGGGTGTTGTGCCCGTAGGCAATTTCTTTGTGCACTCTTAACCCTCTTGACAAATGCCAAGATGGTCACCTTGGGAAAAAAGGGAAAAAAAAACAGGTCAAAGCCAACAACATAAAAAGAATCCTACGGCATCCGGTATTCCCAGGCGATCTCCCAATCAAGACACTACCAGACCAGATCCTTCTATGTAACCTGGTCTTCCCAGGCAGTCTCCCATCCAGGTACTAACCAGGCCTGATGCTGCTAAGCCTCTGAAATCAGACGAGATCGGGTGCTTTCAGTGTGATGTGGCCGTAAGCGTTCTTTTCAAGACACGGCCAACCCTCTTGACAAACGCCAAGATGGTCGCCTTGAGAAACAAGCGAAAAAAACAGTTCAAAGCCAACAACAAAAAAAGAAGTCTATGGCACCTGGTATTTCCAGGCGGTCTCCCATTCAGGTACTAACCAGGCCCGACACTGTTTAGCCTCTGAGATCAGATGAGATTGGGCGCTTTCAGGGTGATGGGGCCGTAGGTGATCTCTTTGGGCACTCTCAACCCTCTTGTTAAACACCAAGATGGTCACCTTGGGAAACAAGCGAAAATAAACAGGTAAATGCCAACAACATAAAAAGAAGCCTACGGCACCTGGTATTCACAGATGGTCTCCCATACAGGTATTAACCAGGCCGTACACTGCTAGGCCTCCGAGATCAGATGAGATTGTGCACTTTCAGGGTGATGTGGCCATAGGTGTTCTATTTAGACACTCTCAACCCTCTTGACAAATACCAAGATGGTTATCTTGGGAAACAAGTGAAAAAAAAAAGGTCAACGCCAACAACATAGACCCTGGCGGTCTCCCATCTGACCCAGACCCTGCTTAGCCTCTGAGATCGGGCGCTTTCAGGGTGATGTGACCTCAGGCGAACGCTTTGGGACATACTCAAAACTCTTGACTGATGCTAAAATGGTCACCTTGGGAAACAAGCGAAAGAAAAACAGGTCAAAGTACTATCCAGGCCGGACCCTGCTTAGCCTCTGAGATCAGATGAGATCGGGCGCTTTCAGGGGGATGTGGCCGTAGGAGATTTCTTTGGGCTCTCTCAGCCCTCTTGACAAATGCCAAGATGATCACCTTGGGAAACAAGCGGAAAAAAAGCATGTCAACGCCAACAACATAAAAAGAATGCTACGGCACCTGGTATTCCCAGTTGGTCTCCCATCCAGTTACTAATCAGGCCAGACAATGCTTAGCCTCCGAGATCAGACAAGATCAGGCACTTTCAAGGTGATGGGGCCATAGGCGATCTCTTCGGGCACTCTCAACCATCTTGACAAACGCCAACATGGTCATCTTGGGAAACAAGCGAAAAAAACCAAGTCATTGCCAACATTGGAGGCTAAGCAGGGTTGGGCAATCAGTTTCCTTGCCTGAAATAGGCATCTTAGAACTGCCATCTGGCTACTTCCCGGGTTTCCAACTCCTTCAACTAATCCCAGGAGACCATACTTTGCCTCCATCATGGTGGAGGTTCCAACCACCCGATCAATGGTTCCTGTCACCTCTGTCCAGTAGCGGATCAACTTCGGGCATCTCCAAAACATGTGCATCATGTCTCCCCCCATGTTCCCGCACCGGGGGCAACTTGCGTCCGGCCGTTTGGCCAAACTGAAAAAGTTTACGAGGAGCATAATAGGTTCTATATAATAAGAACAGATGTGACATCCTGTGTGAGGAGAGCCACAATTCACCACAGGCAGGATTCCTGCGGCCAATTATAGCTCAGGGGGGTTTAGTACACACCCCACACTATATAAGGCCGCCAGCATGGCGGCCTTGTATAGTGTGTTGCGGTGGTCAGGGAAAGAGGACGATAGGCAGGGACAGTGTCTTTACTGCTTGGGAACCTAGCACTGTTACAATGGGTGTTATGTGCCTCCTGCACAGTACACACCTGAAGCTACCCTTTATTACTGGTGTTCAATTTCTGCAATACATGCATCTGCAGTGCAGAAGTTAGAGTCGGTGTTGTGTGCCTCCTGCACAGTATACACCTTATTGCTGGTATTCTGTTTCTGTAATACAGGAACCTAGTACTGTTACAGTGCTAGGGTGTACAGAGAAGCTGGTATATATAGAAGACTACAGCATACAGAAGAAAGGCTAGTGAATACAGAATACAGGTTTCGTGTATGTAGATAGGCTTGAGTATACAGAGATGCTAGAGTAAACAGTGAGGCTGGGGTACACAGAGAGGCTAGTTTAAAGACAAATACAAAGATGTTAGTGTATATAGAGAGGTTAGTGTATAGAGAGAGTCGAGTGTATACAGAAAGGACAGTGCATATAGAGAAGCTAGTGTATACAGAAAGGGTATACATGAAAGCTGACATTCTATACAGAAGACTGGGTAGTGTATACAGAGAGTCTAGTGGGTACAGAAGACAGGCTGGTGTATTCTAGCTAGATTTTACAGTCTAGTGTATACAGAAGACAGGCTGTGGTATACAGAGAGTTTAGTGTATTCAGAGAGTCTAGTGTATACATAAGACTGGCTAGTTTACACAGTGTTTACAGAGATGCAAGGGTGTACAGAGAAGCTGGTATATATAGAAGACTACAGCATACAGAAGAAAGGCTAGTTAATACACAATACAGAAGACTCGTGTATGTAGATAGGCTTGAGTATACAGAGATGCTAGAGTAAACAGTGAGGCTAATTTAAAGAGAGGCTAGTATATACAAAGATGTTAGTGTATATAGAGAGGTTAATGTATAGAGAGGGTCGAGAGTATACAGAAAGGACAGTGCATATAGAGAAACTAGTGTATACAGAAGACAGGCTTGGGTATACATCAAAGCTGACAGTGTATACAGAAGACTGGGTAGTGCATACAGAGAGTCTTTTGGGTAAAGAAGACAGGCTGGTGTATTCTAGCTAGTTTTTACAGTCTAATGTATACAGAAGACAGGCTGTGGTATACTGAGGGTTTAGTGTATTCAGAGAGTCTAGTGTACAGAGATGCAAGGGTGTACAGAGAAGCAGGAAGCTAGTATATATAAGGCTAGTGAATACAGGCTAGTGAATGCAGATAGGCTTGAGTATACAGAGATGCTAGAGTAAACAATGAGGCTGGGGTACACAGAGAGGCTAATTTAAAGAGAGGCTAGTATATACAAAGATGTTAGTGTATATAGAGAGGTTAGTGTATAGAGAGAGTCGAGTGTATACAGATAGGACAGTGGATATAGAGAGACTAGTGTATACAGAAGACAGGCTTGGGTATACATCCAAGCTGACAGTGTATACAGAAGACTGGGTAGTGTATACAGAGAGTCTAGTGGGTACAGAAGACAGGCTGGTGTATTCTAGCTAGTGTTTACAGTCTAGTGTATACAGAAGACAGGCTGTGGTATACAGAGGGTTTAGTGTATTACAGAGATGCAAGGGTGTACAGAGAAGCTAGTATATATAAAAGACTACAGCATACAGAAGAAAGGCTAGTGAATACAGAATAAAGGCTGGCTTCTACGGAGAGGCTACCACTACGGAGATGCAGAACACTATATATAGAGAGAGGGTATATAGAGAGGCTAGATTATACAGAGAGGCTAGTGCATAGAGTGAAGCTATTGTATATAGAAGCCTGGTTAGTGTATACAGAGAAGCTAGTGTGTACAGAAGAAAGGCTAGACAGGCTATAAAGAGAGACAAGTTTTTACAGAAGACATTTTGGGGTATACAGAGATGCTAGTTTATACAGAGAGACTAATGTATACAGAAGACAGGCTAGGGCATACAGAAGACAGAAGACGGGCTAGTGTATTCAGAACATAGGCTAGTGTATATCGAAGACAGGCTATTGTATGCAGAAGACCGGCTAGTGTAAACATGCTGGTGTATATAGAGAGGCTAGTGAATTTAGAGGGTAGGCTAAGTGATAACAGAAGACAATCTGGGCTATACAGAGACATTTCATCATTTCATCTAGCTCACATCTCTAATGGAGTTTGTCTCATTGCCATGTTATGCCTTTTCATTCTTATGCTAAATATAGATCACTACACGATTTTAATCATCCACATCAAGCATGCAATAAAACTATCATACATCAAAATAAACCATGTACTCTTTTGCTCTATTTTGCATATTTGTACCGGGACCTTGAGTATGTGACAGTCCTGACACACCATCCTGACTTATTTTTCTTTATTTCTTATTAGAAATGGAGAGTACTATCTCAAAATCCGCTTAAATCTATTCACTTCTACCGCTTTTTGCTACCAGACATGCTGCACATACTAAGAGTAATGTAACCATCGCTCTCTAACGATGTAAACAGTTTTATTGCTTTTCTGACATTGACCGAGTATCTCTGACATTAACTGAGTATCTCTCTGCACTATGATCTTAATAATAATAATAATAATAATAATAATAGGATTGTGTAATGCAAAGATCAACTAGTCAATCAATAAGCTTTCTCATTGATACCGGCATATCCTTTAAATTTAGACTAACGCAACTATTTCTCGGCCATTTTCAAGCTAAGCTTTCAATCTCTTACCTTTGAACAGCGATACTTCCTCCCTACAATATTAAGCCATTTAAATGTCCTATTGGTCGCCTATATTATACAACTCGGTTAAAAGCCTACATGTAGAGAATAAAACTAGTCTTACATCTTAATAAAACAGTTTTATTGCTCAACCAGTATCAGCTGTCATGACAAATAAACGTTTCCACGTTTTGACTCTATTTTCTGTATTACTTCTTTTTCTCCACCTTATCTGTCACAGTTAAAACACAGTGACAAAACATTTCTTTTTACCGCAGCAAAATGTGAGAAAAGCAGTGTAAGCCGTCTTTCTGCCATATGCAACCATCTCTCGCTACCTCTATGCAATAGGATTCTCTTTCCAGTGGAAACGGAAAACAGTCAGTGTAAGCCGTCTTCGTGCGTAACAAAATTAATGGAACGATTTACACGTTAGAATTTGCAAGCTACGTCAATTTACTATTAAATAGAGTACATTTGCATTTATCCCTTGACTTTGCAACTATCCCTTGATCCCTTTTGTGTATTCACTTTATCTCGACCTATATATACTGCCTCAATATTTTCCTAATTTGTTTTGCTATACTTATTATTATTATATCATAGAGATTACTAACTCTAAATCATTGTAAACCTAACCATAGTTATAATGTCCACAGCTAATTTTACGTTAAAGCAAAATTCACACAAAACCATCTTTTTAAAACATTTACACATTAAGAGTAATGCAACCATCTCTCGCTACCTCTATGCAATAGGATTCTCTTTCCAGTGGAAACGGAAAACAGTCAGTGTAAGCCGTCTTCTTGAGCAGCAAAATGAATGGAACGATTTACACGTTGGAATTTGCCAGCTACGTCAATTTACTGTTAAATAGAGTACCTTTGCATTTATCCCTTGACTTTGCTACTATCCCTTGATCCCTTTTGTGTATTCACTATATCTCGACCTATACATACTGCCTCAGAATTTTCCTAATTTGTTTTGCTATACTTATTATTATTATTTTATAGAGATTACTATCTCTAAATCATTGTAACAAGTTATAATGTCTACAGCTAATTTTACGTTAAAGCAAAAGTCACACAAAACCATCTTTTTAAAACCTTTTACACACTGCACATTAAGATTAATGCAACCATCTCTCGCTACCTCTATGCAATAGGATTCTCTTTCTGACTCTATTTTGTGTATTACTTCTTCTCCACATTAACTGTCACACTGATAACCATTTGTAACACATAACACTTGCAAAACATTTTTTAACAGCGGCAAAATGTGAGAAAAGCAGTGGGACGGTTTACTTGATTGAGAAGTGGTTGCAGTAGCATAGCAATACATTAATAACACATAATGCAACTATTTTACATTCATTTTACATTCACATCATGCATACATCCTAATGTAAGCTGTCTATCATTATTAATGTTCATGGTTACTGATACATTATGCCGATGACCAGTGGAAACGGAAAACAGTCAGTGTAAGCCGTCTTCGTGCGTAACATAATTAATGGAACGATTTACACGTTGGAATTTTCAAGCTACGTCAATTTACTCTTAAATACCCTTTAGCTGCTTAGCTCACACTTTGCTGTATGTAGCCGCGTTTACATGTAAGTAACCAATGGCGATTGACATTTCATGTCCATCTCACATCTCTAATGCAATTTGTCTCTTTGCCATGTCATACTTTGCCAGTTATTATACTTTCTCATCCGATATTAACCTAGGCGTTGCTGATATTTCATGATTACAGCAATCATCTCATCTAATTGCTATTCCGACATTCTGCCTTGGTATTTCTTTGCAACGCTCTATTGAACAATGTAAAGGTAAGCTAGATATTTTGTGTATTTCCACTTAAACTCTACCTGTATATACTGTCTCAATATTATCCTTTCTAATTTTGCTAAATTAGATTATAGAGTTTGCTATGTCTAAATCCAGGTTACCTACTCACCTTTATTACGTATACTGCTAATTTTAGGATAATACAAAACCATCTTATTGCTTCTTTACACGCTGCACATATTAAGAGTAATGCAATGCTACCGTGAACAGTTTAATTGCTCGTCTCACATTTAGCTGGTATCTCTCTGCTATAGGAAACTGAATTTGTACTACAACGATCACTCATCTAATATCAGTCCACTCAGTGCTACCGGGATAACTTTTACATTTAGAGTAATGAAATGATTTCTCAGTTATTTTGGAGCTACTGCAACTAACGCTTCCGATCTCATTTCGACTGCAATACTTAATCTCTGCTATTGCAGAATATTTAGCTGCTTAGCTCACACTTTGCTGTACGTAGCCGTGGCGATTGGCATTTCTACTCTAATTCATATTCACATTTCTAATGCAGTTTGTCTTTTTGCCATGTCATCCTCTGTTAGTTATTATGCTTTCTCATCCTTGTGCTCCAATATTGGGGTATATTCACTACATGATTAAAGACACGTAATGAACTTGATTGATAAAAACCTACACACGTTGTTGCTGTTATTTCGTGTATTTCCACTTAAACCCTTTATAGTTATTTTGCTATATTTATTACTAGTATAAACAGATTACTATCTCTAAATCCTGGTAAACCAGCTCACACTAAACCATCAAATTTCTACCTTACACGCAGCACATATTAACATATTAACATTTAGCCGGTATAGTGAAATAGTAAACGAAATGTGTAGATCACTCACCTAATATCGTCTTTTCAGTGCTGCCGGAACATATTTTAAATTTAGAGTAATGCAACGATTTCTCAGTTTTATGAAGCTACTGCAACTAACGCTTTGAATCTCTTTCCTGATAAATTACGCTCTGCAATATTAAGCCATGTAAATTGTCCTATTGGTCTGCTAACAATGCTATGTATAATAATACAAATCTTTTAAAAGCAATATCGTCTCACTGCAATACTTACACTCTGCATAATATATATGAATAATGCGAATAATGCTAATAATAAAGTCGTCTAAAACTCGGCTATAAGTAGAGAATAAAACTATCTTAGATCAAAATAAACCATGTACTGCCAAACCAATAACGGCCAATTACTTAACGTCTATCAGTCAATGACTTAACAAAATAAACTTAGCACTCTTTTGCTCTATTTTGAATAGTTGTAGTTCTCCACATTAACTGTCACATTGATATCACCACTGACAATACACCACTTTTTAACAGCACCAAAATATGAAAAAAGCACTTTATATGTTTCAAAAGTAGTTGTATTAGCAAAAAATAAAGTCCTGTCTTCTTTACACGCTAGCTTTTCTGTATACATTAATCTCTCTGTGTACACCAGCCACTCAATATAGACTAGCCTCTCTGTCTTCTGTATACAGGTGCCCGTAATCTATATACACTAGCCTGCCTTCTTTTTACAATAGTCTTGGTGTCCCAGCCTCTCTGCATACACTAGCCTCACTGAATTCCCCAGACTGTCTTCTGTATACACAAGCCTATCTGTAAAAAAAAATAGCCGTTCTTCTGCATACTCTAGCCTCTCTGTGTAACACAGTGTCTCTCTGGATTCCCTAGCCTACATCTCTGCATACCCAGGACCTTCCTCTGTATAATCTAGCCTATCTGTATACACTAGCCTGTCTTTTGTACAAATTAGCTTCTCTGTAGCCGGTCTTCTGTATACACGATCCTCACTGTCTACTCTTGGTTGTCTTTTGTATACACTAGCATCTCTTTATACATATACATATACAGTGTCTGCCTACACTATCCTCTCTTTGTAACTCAACTTCTCTCTCTGTATACCTTAGCTTCCATCTCTGCATACCCAGGACGTTCTTCTCTATAATCTAGCCTATGTGTATACACTAGCCGGTCTTCTGTAGACATTAGCCTTCCTGTATAAACTAGCTGGTCTACTGTATACACTAGTCCGTCTGTATACACTAGCAAGCTTGCATACACTAGCCTCTCTGTGTAACCCAGCCTCCATCTCTGCATACCCAGGACGTTCTTCTCTATAATCTAGCCTATTTGTATACACTAGCCTGTCTTTTGTACACATTAGCCTCTCTGTATAAACTAGCCGGTCCTCTGTATACACTAGTCCATCTGTATACACTAGCAAGTCTGTGTAACCAAGCCTCTGTCTCTTCATACCCTAGCCTCCATCTCTTGCATAAACCAGGACCTTCTTCTGTATAATCTAGCCTATCTGTATACACTAGCCTGTCTTTTGTACACATTAGCCTCTCTGTGTAAACTAGCCGGTCTACTGTATACACTAGTCCATCTGTATACACTAGCAAGTCTGCATACTCCTGCCTCTCTGTGTAACCCAGCCTCGCTCTCTCTCTCTGTATACCCTAGCCTCCATCTCTGCATACCAAAGACGTTCTTCTGTATAATCTAGCCTATCTGTATAAACTAGCCTGTCTTTTGTACACATTAACCTTTCTGTATAAACTAGCCGGTCCTCTGTATACACTAGTCCGTCGGTATACACTAGCATCTCTTTATACATTAGCTCTCTGTATACCCAAGCCTCTCTGTATACACTAGTGCACCGGTATACACTAGCAAGTCTGCATACACTAGCCTCTCTTTGTAACCCAACTGCTCTCTCTGCATACCCAGGACGTTCTTCTCTATAATCTAGCCTATCTGTATAATCTAGCTTATCTGTATACACTAGCCATCCATCTCTGCATACCCAGGACGTTCTTCTCTATAATCTAGCCTATCTGTATAATCTAGCCTATTTGTATACACTAGCCTGTCTTTTGTACACATTTGCCTCTCTGTATAAACTAACCGGTCTTCTGTATTACACTAGTCCCCCTGTATACACTAGCAAGTATGCATACTCTAGCCTCTCTCTCTGTATACCCTAGCAAGTCTGCATACTCCTGCCTCTCTGTGTAACCCAGCCTCACTCTCTCTCTGTATACCCTAGCCTCCATCTCTGCATACCCAGGACGTTCTTTTGTATAATCTAGCCTATCTGTTTAAACTAGCCTGTCTTTTGTACACATTAGCCTCTCTATATAAACTAGCCGGTCCTCTGTATACACTAGTCCGTCTGTATACATTAGCAAGTCTGTGTAACCAAGCCTCTCTCTCTGCATACCCTAGCCTTCATCTCTTGCATAACCAGGACCTTCTTATGTATAATCTAGCCTATCTGTATACACTAGCCTGTCTTTTGTACACATTAGCCTCTCTGTATAAACTAGCCGGTCTACTGTATACACTAGTCCATCTGTATACACTAGCAAGTCTGCATACTCCTGCCTCTCTGTGTAACACAGTCTCTCTCTCTGTATACCCTAGCCTCCATCTCTGCATAACCATGACGTTCTTCTGTATAATCTAGCCTGTGTTTTGTACACTTTAGCCTCTCTGTATAAACTAGCCGGTCTTCTGCATACACGAGTCTCTCTTTATACCCTTGGATGTCTTTTGTATACACTAGCTGCTCTTTATACATTAGCTCTCTGTATACCCAAGCCTCTCTATACACTAGTCCGTCTGTATACACTAGCAAGTCTGCATACACCAGCCTCTCTGTGTAACCCAGCCTCTCTCTCTGCATACCCAAGATGTTCTTCTCTATAATCTAGCCTATTTGTATACACTAGCCTGTCTTTTGCACACATTAGCCTCCCTATATAAACTAGCCGGTCTTCTGTATACACTAGTCCGTCTGTATACACTAGCAAGTATGCATACTCTAGCCTCTCTCTCTGTATACCCTAGCCTCCATCTCTGCATACCCAGGACGTTCTTCTGTATAATCTAGTTTATCTGTATACACTAGTGTATACAGACAGACTAGTGTATACAGAGGACCGACTAATGTGTACTAAAGACAGGCTAATGTATACAGATAGGCTAGATTATACAGAAGAACGTCCTGGGTATGCAGAGCGCTCAGCTTCAAGGTATGGCCAACGTGAGTAATATGAGGGACACTCCTCACCCCCGCCCCCACCTACCAGATCTGAGTTTCATCCCCTTGCCCTCTCTGCCCCGGTCATCTGGTGGCAGTTTTATGCACTCCCTGGCCCCCTCCCATTCATAATCCTTACCGACCTTTCTTTCCGCTGCTCACAGGAACACACTGGATGACTTGTCTAATTAACCAACTTGTACAAGACACAGCTATCCTCCTGTCCGACACCGGTCCCCCTTGGAGGCTTTACCCCTCACTGTTTGGGTGGTCCCTGCCTCTCCCTGGATGCTCCACATATACCACAACGACATTGTCAGAGGGGCACCACTTGACAGGACACAGGGCTTTCATTCCGGTGGCATCTCCCATTGGAGGAAGGGATGATGGCCCCAACCCCTTGGCAGCAGGTTCTTTCATGTACAGACCAGGGCGGCTCATCTTCCCTTCTGGAGTCTTGACCTTAGATGGGGGAGTTGCACTTTGGGGGGTCTGAGTGATACCTAATGCGCTGTACTGGAAGGGCTTGACATTCCCGCATATGTGTCCCCTCCCCCTGGATGCGCCCCTTGTCCCCCCCTCTGGCTCCCACCTACTCTTTGCTGACATTGCCTTCTGCAGCTTTCGGGGACCCTGGATGACTTATTTATTGAGCCTATTGGTACGAGACACTGCTTCCCTCCAGGGTGACTCTGGACCCCCCTGGAGGATTTACCCCTTACTGTTTGGGCGGTCCCAGCCTCCCTCTGGATGCTCTACACAGCCCCCGATGGCGATGCAGGAGAGACACTAATTGGCGGGCCCTAGGACTGCTGCTCGGGTGAAGTCTCCCATTGGATGGAGGGATGGTGGCCCCAGCCCCTTGCCTGCCGGATTTTCCATGCACCGACCAGGGCTGCTCCTCTTTCATCTTGATGTGGTGACCATGGAGGGGAGGAGTTGAAATTTATGGGGTCCGGGTGTTTGCTGGTGGGAGTGCGCTAAAGGACTTGACATTTCTGCATGTTTGTCCCCTCTCCCCTGTTTCCCCCCTCCCTTCCCCCCCTTCCCACCCTTCCCTTCCCTCCTTTCCCTCCCTCTTTCCCCCTTCCACTCCCCCTTTCCCCCCTTCCACTCCCCCTTTCCCCCCTTCCCTGCCCCTTTTCCCCCCGGGGCGTGGACAGGGGAGAGGGGGTAAGGAGAGGACAATCTGCCAAAGGGAGAAATGCATTTGTTCGGGGACTGCATGTACTTTAGGGGTATGGGATGGGGGGGTGGTGGATCCCATTCTGTGATGCCTTTTCTGTTGTGACGGGCTCCCTCGTGCATGCCTATGTTTAGGGCGAGCCGAGGAGACCCCTCAGTGCTGACAGTTATATGCTCTACCTCTGTTTTGGTTATACTATTGTTTTTTGTTTCTTTGATGTTACTGATTGTCTTTTATTTGCATAGCGGTATCAGACGTGACATTTACCACTGCCGGGACTGGGGGGACTAGGATTCGGGGGCTCCCTCTCCGACCTGTCTACCCAATAACCCAAGTAGGACAGCGCTTTAAACCCAGTGTACATCTGGTAAGCGCTATAGCATAATTGTGCTGTTTTAGTATACCCTTCCTGTACTGTTGAGTGCGGACAACCCTTAATTTCCCTCTCCCCCTGGGGTTGGGGTGCCCGGCCTCTTTTTCCCTTTACCTTTCCTTCCATTTGCCCTTCCTTTCTCCCCCTTAGTTCCCGCCATGCATTACCTACCCAAAACCTACCTTGGTTCAACTTTCTTTGCTTTTCTCTGACGTCCCCCTCCCCCTCCCCGAGGAGCGATGGGAGACTCAGTCAAGGTCACCTCTCTAAACGTTAAGGGACTGAACTCCCCTGAAAAACGGTGGATCCTCCTGGGAAAACTGAACACATCCTGTACTGATGTGGCCTTTATACAAGAAACACATTTTAAAAATACTAGCCTCCCCTTTCTATGGTCGAGATCCTTCCCTAAGGTCTACCACTCTACTAACCCCTCCTCTCCATTCTGATCTCTAGCAGGCTCCCCTGGGTTCTCCAGGATTCTCTGGTGGACCCTGGGGGCCAATATCTTTTTCTTAGGGGCCACATTGGAGAGCGCCTTTTTACATTTGCCACTGTGTACGCTCCCAATGATCACCAAGACACGTTCCTCAGAACTACCCTGCACAGATTATGTGACTTTCGGGAGGGCCAATTGATATTAGGTGGGGACTTTAATGTCCCCTTTCGCCATCGGTTGATACTTCTGCCTCTTGCTCCTCGCTCCCTACCCCTCACCTAGGTCTCTATTCTGGCACCTTAATGAGAGCCTCCTCCAGATACCGGAAGTTTTAGCAGATGTGACCAGGGAATTGGACCTTTATTTCCAAGAAAACTAAAGCAGGACTGTGACCCGGGGATAATTTGGGAGGCTCACAAGTCAGTACTCCGCAGGGTACTTATCAGGCACGGGGCGCGCATCAAACGAACACGGAAGGAACAGCTTGCTAATCTGTTTCGTGAACTTGCCTCTGTGGAAGCAAAACATAAACATACCCCCTTACGGACCTTAGAGATTGAATTGGGGACACTCCATACCCATATTGCTGTCCTACTCCATTATAAAGCGAAAGCGGCACTCCAGTTTTGTCGTAAACTGGCGTAGGAGTCAGAGGACAAATGCAGAAAAATCTTAGCCAGGTCGGTAAAGGAGTTGAAATCTGGCTCTTACATACCACAGTTGATAGATGAGAATGGCCAGAGGGCTCTACCCCAACCCAAATAGTCGAAGTCTTTGAAAAATGTTACTCTGTTTTCTACAACCTGCCCGATTCAGGGTCTGGACAGGACAATATAGACAGATATGTAACCGGTTCTGGTCTACCAACCCTCTCATCGGAATCACGGGAGTACTTGGAGGACCCGATCACACTGGAAGAAGTCCAGACGGCTGTGGGACCTCCGAAGGTGGGTAAGGCTCCGGGCCCTGACGGATATACCGCACAATACTTTAAGACCTTCCTCCCTATTCTCGGCCCGCGCTTGGTGAATTTATTTAATACTCTGAGCTCGAATGGGGATTTTCCTGAGGATACTCTTAGAGCCCACATCTCGTTGATACCTAAGGAGGGCAAAGACCCGGGCCTATGTGGCAGCTACAGACCGATTTCCCTCCAAAATTCGGTCCTAAAACTATTCTCTAACTCCTCGCCACGTGATTGGCACATCACTTGTAGTCCCTTATACATATTGACCAGTTAGGTTTTATTCCCACCAGGGAAAATAGGGACAACACCATTAAGGTGCTTACCCTGATCCGTAAAGCAAAGTCATCTGGGACCCCTTGTCTTTTCATGAGTACTGATGCCGAGAAGGCTTTTGATCGGGTCAAATGGACATTAATGTTCTCGGTCCTTCGCCATATAGGTCTGCGTGAACGGATGCTGGCATGGATAAGTAAAATATACTCACGTACTTACATTCCACCGGACATCGCGCGTACGTTTATGTTGAACTTCCCCCCACCCCTTGTCACTAAGATCCGCAGTTTGCTTCACGGGTGGCATTCTGGCCTCCATTCCTGGTTCAGCAGATGCAATCTCATTAAAATGAACATACTCCCTAAATTTACTTATCTTTTCCAAGCTCTCCTGATCCAGATTCCAGTCCTGTTTTTTAAGCAAGTTCAATCCTTGCTCACTCAATTTAACTGGGCTCACAAAAATCCCAGACTTAAGCGGTCACAGCTGACATTGTCTAAACAACAGGGAGTGTTGGATCTCCCTAACTTGCAACGCTACTACCTGGCCTCCCATCTGGGGCGTGTATTGGACTGGAATCGAAACAAACTTTCTAAGCTCACTCCCAAATTCCGATAAGAAGCACCATGTGGTGCTATAAGTATTTACCCACAGAATTTATGTCACATCCCACTATAGGGGCTTAGTTGAAAGTCAGTCACCTGATCGCTACCCAAAACACACTCACGTCTTTGACTTCCCCCCTATTCCCTATACGTGGCCATCCAACCTTTGAACTGGGGACCCACTTAGAAATTCCAACCTAGACAATGCGTCTAAATTCGTCATTGATGGAAAATGGCCTTCTTTCTCAACCCTAACAGATCCGACAGGGCTTTTCCAACTGCCTTTTTGGAGAGCTGCGCAACGACATCATTTTCTCCATTCCATCCCCAATCCTCAAACGTTTGCCCGCCCTCAGACGGAGTTTGAGACTCTATGCAGGAGCGAAGGCCCTTTGGCCCACATTCTCTCTCAAACAGATTACCCACACTTAACCTGTCTGTCCAACTGGGAAAAGGACCTTAATTGCTAATTTTCCCCAGCACAGAGACAACACATTATCACTTTGGCTCTCAAAATGTCGCTGTGCACGAAGATACAGGAGACGAATTTTAAACTTCTCACCAGGTGGTATTTGACACCATCAAAGCTGCAGAAATGTTTCCCCTCTTCCTCGAACATATGCTGGAGGTGTGGAGAAGAAGAGGGCACGTTGCTGCACAAATTTTGGTCCTGCCTCAGCTTGGTGGACTTCTGGACAGAGCTCCGATGCATAACACAAAAATTCACAGACTTCTCCATCCAGGAAGAGGCTGCATTCTTTCTCTTGCACCATTCACAGATTCCCATTAAGAAGTACAAAAAAATCAATTTTACGGCATGTGATAAATGCGGCGAAATCCTGCATCCCTCTCTATTGGAAAAAATGTTCCCCCCCTTTCATTACTCACTGGCTTAAGAAAATAGAGGACATTAAAAAAAATGGAGGACTTGATCCTCACATCACAAGGTAAACAAGAATTTTTTAAACAAACCTGAGACATCTGGAATACCTTTATATTCTCGCTGGAAGGATGTCGCCTGCTATCGCCTTAGTGCTCTGAGCTTTCCTTGACTGGCCCCTTGGACAGTGGCTGCCATCGTGTCTCGTCCCCCCTTCTCCTTTTCTGATCTTTCAACCCTTCTCTTTTCTGCCTTCCTCCCCTATCTCTCACCCCCTCCACCCCCTCTCTCTTTTGGAAAGAGTGGAAAATTGGGAATGACGGCCCCACACCCCCCTCTGGATGGATTATGCCGGAGGGACCTGGGGTTTGTGTGACCCTGGATCTTGGTACAGTACTTTATCCGTGCCTCGAATCATTGTGATTGATGGAAGGCAGACTCACAGTTGCGAATATACCTGTATCAAGTATTGTTCAGCTGCTTTTTGCTCTGTATTTCTCTGTTGCATTATGTACTCGGGGGACCGTCTTCCCCTATTTGGAGAAAAAATTATATTTGAAAAAAAAAAGAAGCCTACGACACCTGGTATTCCCAGGCGGTCTCCCATCCAGGCATTAACCAGGCCCGACCCTGCTTAGCCTCCAATATCAGACAAGATGGAACAGATTCAGGGTGATGTGGCCGTAGCCAATATCTTCAGGCACTCTCAACTCTCTTGACAAACACCAAGATGGTCACCTTGGAAACAAGCGGAAAAAAATAGGTCAACGGCAACAACATAAAAAGAAGCCTACGGCATCTGGAAATCCCAGGCCGTCTCCCATCCAGGTACTAAACTGGTCCCAACCCTGCTTAGCCTCTGAGATCAGATGAGATTGGGCTCTTTCAGGGTGGTGTGGCCGTAGGAGATTTCTTCAGGCACTCTCAACCTTGACTAACGCCAATATGGTCACCTTGGGAAACAAACAAAAAAATCAAGTCAACGCCAACAACATGAGAAGAAGTCTGCAGCACCTAGTATTCCCAGGTGGTCTCCCATCCAGGTATTAACAAGGCCCGACACTGTTTAGTCTCTGAGATCAGACGAGATCTGGTGCTTTCAGGGTTATGTGGCCATAGGCGAGCTCTTCAAGCACTCTCAACCCTCTTGACAAACACCAAGATGGTCACCTTGGTAAACAAACAAAAAAAAAAAACAAGTCAACGCCAAGAACATAAAAATAAGCCTTCAGCACCTAGTATTCCCAGGTGGTCTCCAATCCAGGTACTAGCAAGGCCCGACCCTGTTTAGCCTCTGAGATCAGAGGAGATCGGGCGCTTTCAGGCTTATGTGCCCATAGGCAATCTCTGAAAAAAAAAAAAACGAATCAAGGCCAACAACATAAAAAGAAGCCTACAATAACTGGTATTCCCAGGTGGTCTCCCATCCAGGTACTAACCAGGCCTGACTCTTCTTAGCCTCCAAGATCAGATGAGATTGGGTGCTTTCAGAGTGCTCGGACTCTTTCCCCATCACTAATGGGACGAGGCAGGGGTGCCCTCTGTCTCCCCTAATTTTTATTCTGACACTGGAACCACTTATTTGTCACGTTCGGAATGACCCGAATATTACTGGCATATCCAAACCCTCCGCACACCACAAAATTGCGGCGTACGCTGACGATCTAATTTCTTTCGTCTCCAATCCACACATTTCGCTTCCCAATATACTCGCGACTCTCCGGCGATACGGCAGCCTATCAAACTATAAAATCAATTGCACCTTTGGCTGTATTGAATATATCGGTCCCGGATGGTGAGGCCAAGAGGCTACGCTCCGCTTTTCCATTCTACTGAGCTGAAAAATCTATACGTTACCTGGGCGTTGACATCGCAGCGGATTTGGCGCAATTGTACCCGCTTAATTTTGTCCCTCTCCTGAATAGACTGAAATCTGATTTGGGAAACTGGCATGCTTTAACACTGACCTGGTTCAGGCGCTGTAATGCATTCAAAATGACGGCCCTCCCGCGGATCTTATACTTGTTCCAGACATTACCGATCCGGTTACCCCCAATCTTTTTCAGACATCTGCAGGTGCTGCTCCGGGACTTTATTTGGGCGCGCAAACCGCCCAGAGCCCGTTTGCAATTGCTTGCCAGACCAAAGGACAAGGGGGGTCTGGGTCTCCCAGATCTGAGACAATACAACAGAGCGACTCTGCTAGCGAGAGTCGTTGATTGGCATTGTAATGGCCCACACAAGCAGTGGGTGGAGATGGAGATTGAGGATGGATCCATTCCCCTATTGACCTCCCCGTGGCTCCTGTCCTCCCTACCAAAAGACCTCAGAGATCACCCCGTAGTGGGAGCTACGTTGGCTGTTGTGCGGAGGTTGTTCCGCTGCACACACATTGCTCCCCTGCCGTCACCAATGACTCCGGTTATAGGTAATCCAGACTTCCCACCGGGATTTACCAACAAGAAACTGCGACAGTTGACAGTGGTAGGGAAACAGCGTCTGGGAGAGGTGTGGTCCTCGGGAGGGCTCCCGACCACGCAAACCGTCGCCGAGCTTTCTGACCCTCCGCTTGACTTGTTTAATGCTTATCAACTTCGTCACTTTCTTCTGGCCATACAAAGGGCCCCCTACACTCCTAGAGACCTGACGCCCTATGAATCCATCTGTCACAAAAAGGAACCTGTGCAACACACCCTCTCCCTCCTGTACAACCTATTAAGTAGTCAGGAGGAGGAGTCGACCCCACCATTTATCCACAAATGGGAGATTGCATTTGGCATCACATTTACCCCACAACAGATAGGGAAGATCCTGACATTAGTACATAAAGCTTCCATCGCAAACCAATATCAAGAATCAGGATACAAGATAGTCTCACGCTGGTATAGAGTCCCATACCTTCTGAATAAAATGAATAGATCGATTCCGGATGTTTGTTGGAGGTGTAATTCAGATACGGGGACCATGGGACACATTTTCTGGGCATGCCCGGCCTTGAGGAACTTTTGGGTGGAGGTGACCGGGACGATAAAAACTCTCAGAAATGTAGATATCGCAGACAACCCAGCAGCGTGCCTTCTACACTTGACCGAACAGCCTGTTCAAAAATACAAAAAAACCCTCACGATGCAATTCCTGAACGCCGCCCGGGCCTGCATTCCCACACTGTGGAGGCAGCCTCAGCCCCCATCCAAGGTGCTGTGGTATTCCAAAGTCAATCATATTCTCCGGATGGAAGAATTGACCGCCACCCTTCACAACACTGAAGAGGCATTTAGTGATACATGGAGGCCCTGGAGGTATTTTACTGGTACCTGAGACTACATTTGGGAGGTGAGCAGCGCCCCTGTCCCAGAAAACGACTGAACATCTAACGTTTACCTACGTAGGCCAAGTCTGCCCTGGGTGGCATTCCCCCCCTCCCTTTTTGTCTTTATTTTTCTTTTTTTCCCCGCCGCCATCCCGCCCCCCTCTTCTCTCTCCGTTTTTGCACTCTCTTCTTCCCCCGTCCTCCCTTTTCACTATGCCTTGTCTCCTTACTAGCCTTTGGGACCCAGAAGAACCCCAGGGTTCTGGACACGACTGGCTCATATTTTACTCTGGTTCACATAGGTCATGATAAGCTGGCTCGCTGTGGTCCCAGTTGTTCTCCATGATTACATTTGTCCGAACGGAGCTGCATTAGTTATACTGTACTACATGTCGGAGGTGGGGTTTCTCTCTTTTCTGCATGAAACTCTAGGACTCCCCTCTGAGAACCCAGAGTTATTTGGCTGCCTATTTTTTGTTACCATGTAATTGTGACCCTGGGTCATGCTGTATGGTTGACTGTTATATTTATGTTGTTCTACTTATACTTAATAAAAGAATAAAACAAAAAAAAAAAAAAAGTCAATGCCAACAACTTAAAAAAAAAGCCTATGGCATCGAGAAATCCCAGGCGGTCTCCCATCCCGGTACTAACCAGGTCCCAACCCTGCTTAGCCTCTGAGATCAAATGAGATTTGGCTCTTTCAGGGTGATGCAGCCATAGTAGATTTTTTCAGGCACGCTCAACCCTCTTGACAAATGCCAAGATGGTCACCTTAGGAAACAAACAAAAAAAACAAGTCAACACCAACAACATAAAAAGAAGCCTACCGCACCTAGTATTTCCAGGCGGTCTCCCATCCAGGTATTAACAAGACGCGGCCCTTTCTAGCCTCTGAGATCAGCGGAGATTGGGCGCTTTCAGGGTGATGTGCCCATAGGCAATCTCTTTGGGCACTCTCATCCCTCTTGAAAAATGCCAATATAGTCACCCTGGGAAACAAGCGAAAAAAAACAGGTCAACGCCAACAACATAAAAAGAAGAATACGGCACCTGGTATTCCAAGGCCGTCTCCCATTTAAGTACTAACTAGGCCCAACCCTTCTTAGCCTCTGAGATCAGAAGAGATATGGTGCTTTCAGGGTGATGTGGCTGTAAGCGATCTCTTTAGGCACTCTCAACCCTCTTGACAAATGCCAAGATGATCACTTTGGGAAACAAGCGAAAAAAACAGGTCAACACCAACAACATAAAAAGAAGCCTGCGGCATCTGGAAAACCCAGGCGGTCTCCCATCCAGATACAAACCAGGCCCAACCCTGCTTAGCCTCTGAGACCAAGCGAGATTGGGCGCTTTCAGGGTGTTGTGCTCGTAGGCAATTTCTTTGTGCACTCTCAACCCTCTTGACACATGCCAAGATGGTCACCTTGGGAAACAAGGGAAAATAAAACAGGTCAACGCCGACAACATAATGAGAAGCCTACGGCACCTGGTATTCCCAAGCTGTCTCCCATCCAGGAACTAACCAGGCCCATCGCTGCTTAGCCTTCGAGATCAGATGAGATTGGGATCTTTCAGGGTGATTTGGCCGTAGGCACTCCCTTTGGGCACTCTGAAGCCTCTTGACAAAGGCCAAGATGGTCACCTTGGGAAACAAGCTAAAAAAAACAGGTCAAAGCCAACAACATAAAAGAAGCCTACGGCATCCAGTATTCCCAGGCGATCTCCCAATTAAGACACTAACCAGACCAGATCCTTCTGTGGCACCTGGTCTTCCCAGGCAGTCTCCCATCCAGGTACTAACCAGGCCTGACGCTGCTTAGCCTCTGAAATCAGACGAGATCGGGTGCTTTCAGGTTGATGTGGCCGTAAGCTTTCTCTTCAAGATACGCCCAACCCTCTTGACAAACGCCAAGATGGTCGCCTTGAGAAACAAGCAAAAAAAACAGGTCAAAGCCAACAACATAAAAAGAAGCCTATGGGCTTACAGCGGACCCTAAAAGATGGGACCCACTAGCTCTGTCATGGTTCGGACGCTGTAATGTGTTGAAGATGAACGCAATGCCACGACTTCTGTATCTACTACAAGCCTTACCTATCAAAATACCCCAGACTTTCTTTCATGCGGTTCGCTCAATCTTTATCAAGTTCCTCTGGCGCGGAAAACATATGCGTATTGGTAGGGCAATGCTATTGCGACCGAAATTGCGGGGAGGTATTGGCTTCCCGGACCCTGCTCTATATTACACAGCGACGCACATGACACCGGTGGTTGACTGGTGCCGGTGTTCTGCCATATACTGTCCGGCCATGATATAGTGTCTGCGCCGTACTGCGCATGCGCAGTACGGAGCAGACGAAGCTTCGGAGATTTTCATGCGCGGTGAGTGGAGGTGGTAGCCCCACCATCCAAGTGGACATAGGGTTGTGAATATTAGAGGGCCCCTCGCAGGCGAGCTTCGGGCTTGGCCTCGCTGCGCTCGGCTCTTTTATATTCTTTTATATTCTTACTCTATGTCACATACTCACAGTCCCGGTACAAATATGCAAAATAGAGCAAAAGAGTACATGGTTTATTTTGATGTATGATAGTTTTATTGCATGCTTGATGTGGATGATTAAAATCGTGTAGTGATCTATATTTAGCATAAGAATGAAAAGGCATAACATGGCAATGAGACAAAATCCATTAGAGATGTGAGCTAGATGAAATGATGAAATGTCTCTGTATAGCCCAGATTGTCTTCTGTTATCACTTAGCCTACCCTCTAAATTCACTAGCCTCTCTATATACACCAGCATGTTTACACTAGCCGGTCTTCTGCATACAATAGCCTGTCTTCGATATACACTAGCCTATGTTCTGAATACACTAGCCCGTCTTCTGTCTTCTGTATGCCCTAGCCTGTCTTCTGTATACATTAGTCTCTCTGTATAAACTAGCATCTCTGTATACCCCAAACTGTCTTCTGTAAAAACTTGTCTCTCTTTATAGCCTGTCTAGCCTTTCTTCTGTACACACTAGCTTCTCTGTATACACTAACCAGGCTTCTATATACAATAGCTTCACTCTATGCACTAGCCTCTCTGTATAATCTAGCCTCTCTATATACCCTAGATAGTGTTCTGCATCTCCGTAGTGGTAGCCTCTCCGTAGAAGCCAGCCTTTATTCTGTATTCACTAGCCTTTCTTCTGTATGCTGTAGTCTTCTATATATACTAGCTTCTCTGTACACCCTTGCATCTCTGTAATACACTAAACCCTCTGTATACCACAGCCTGTCTTCTGTATACACTAGACTGTAAACACTAGCTAGAATACACCAGCCTGTCTTCTGTACCCACTAGAATCTCTGTATACACTACCCAGTCTTCTGTATACACTGTCAGCTTGGATGTATACCCAAGCCTGTCTTCTGTATACACTAGTCTCTCTATATGCACTGTCCTATCTGTATACACACGACTCTCTCTATACACTAACCTCTCTATATACACTAACATCTTTGTATATACTAGCCTCTCTTTAAATTAGCCTCTCTGTGTACCCCAGCCTCATTGTTTACTCTAGCATCTCTGTATACTCAAGCCTATCTGCATACATGAGTCTGTATTCTGTATTCACTAGCCTGTATTCACTAGCCTTATATATACTAGCTTCTCGCTTCTCTGTACACCCTTGCATTTCTGTACACTAGACTCTCTGAATACACTAAACCCTCAGTATACCACAGCCTGTCTTCTGTATACATTAGACTGTAAAAACTAGCTAGAATACACCAGCCTGTCTTCTTTACCCAATAGACTCTCTGTATGCACTACCCAGTCTTCTGTATACACTGTCAGCTTTGATGTATACCCAAGCCTGTCTTCTGTATACACTAGTTTCTCTATATGCACTGTCCTTTCTGTATACTCTCGACCCTCTCTATACATTAACCTCTCTATATACACTAACATCTTTGTATATACTAGCCTCTCTTTAAATTAGCCTCTCTGTGTACCCCAGCCTCACTGTTTACTCTAGCATCTCTGTATACTCAAGCCTATCTACATACACGAGTCTTCTGTATTGTGTATTAACTAGCCTTTCTTCTGTATGCTGTAGTCTTCTATATATACCAGCTTCTCTGTACACCCTTGCATCTCTGTAAACACTGTGTAAACTAGCCAGTCTTATGTATACACTCGCCGACTGTATACACTAGACTCTCTGAATACACTAAACTCTCTGTATACCACAGCCTGTCTTCTGTATACACTAGACTGTAAAAACTAGCTAGAATACACCAGCCTGTCTTCTGTACCCACTAGACTCTCTGTATACACTACCCAGTCTTCTGTATAGAATGTCAGCTTTCATGTATACCCTTTCTGTATACACTAGCTTCTCTATATGCACTGTCCTTTCTGTATACACTCGACTCTCTCTATACACTAACCTCTCTATATACACTAACATCTTTGTATTTGTCTTTAAACTAGCCTCTCTGTGTACCCCAGCCTCACTGTTTACTCTAGCATCTCTGTATACTCAAGCCTATCTACATACACGAAACCTGTATTCTGTATTCACTAGCCTTTCTTCTGTATGCTGTAGTCTTCTATATATACCAGCTTCTCTGTACACCCTAGCACTGTAACAGTGCTAGGTTCCTGTATTACAGAAACAGAACACCAGCAATAAGGTGTATACTGTGCAGGAGGCACACAACACCGACTCTAACTTCTGCACTGCAGATGCATGTATTGCAGAAATTGAACACCAGTAATAAAGGGTAGCTTCAGGTGTGTACTGTGCAGGAGGCACATAACACCCACTGTAACAGTGCTAGGTTCCCAAGCAGTAAAGACACTGTCCCTGCCTATCGTCCTCTTTCCCTGACCACCGCAACACACTATACAAGGCCGCCGTGCTGGCGGCCTTATATAGTGTGGGGTGTGTACTAAACCCCCCTGAGCTATAATTGGCCACAGGAATCCTGCCTGTGGTGAATTGTGGCTCTCCTCACACAGGATGTCACATCTGTTCTTATTATATAGAACCTATTATGCTCCTCGTAAACTTTTTCAGTTTTGCCGAACGGCCGGACGCAAGTTGCCCCCGGTGCGGGAACATGGGGGGAGACATGATGCACATGTTTTGGAGATGCCCGAAGTTGATCCGCTACTGGACAGAGGTGACAGGAACCATTGATCGGGTGGTTGGAACCTCCACCAGGATGGGGGCGAAGTATTGTCTCCTGGGATTAGTTGAAGGAGTTGGAAACCCGGGAAGTAGCCAGATGGCAGTTCTGAGATGCCTATTTCAGGCAAGGAAACTGATTGCCCAACCCTGCTTAGCCTCCAATGTTGGCAATGACTTGTTTTTTTTTTGCTTGTTTCCCAAGATGACCATGTTGGCGTTTGTCAAGATGGTTGAGAGTGCCCGAAGAGATCGCCTATGGCCCCATCACCTTGAAAGTGCCTGATCTTGTCTGATCTCGGAGGCTAAGCATTGTCGGGCCTGATTAGTAACTGGATGGGAGACCAACTGGGAATACCAGGTGCCGTAGGATTCTTTTTATGTTGTTGGCGTTGACATGGTTTTTTTTTTCCGCTTGTTTCCCAAGGTGATCATCTTGGCATTTGTCAAGAGGGCTGAGAGAGCCCAAAGAAATCTCCTACGGCCACATCCCCCTGAAAGCGCCCGATCTCATCTGATCTCAGAGGCTAAGCAGGGTCCGGCCTGGATAGTACCTAATTAAAGGTGCCGTAGGAATCTTTTTATATTGTTGACTTTGACCTGTTTTTCTTTCGCTTGTTTCCCAAGGTGACCATTTTAGCATCAGTCAAGAGTTTTGAGTATGTCCCAAAGTGTTCGCCTGAGGTCACATCACCCTGAAAGCGCCCGATCTCAGAGGCTAAGCAGGGTCTGGGTCAGATGGGAGACCACCAGGGTCTATGTTGTTGACGTTGACCTTTTTTTTTTCACTTGTTTCCCAAGATAACCATCTTGGTATTTGTCAAGAGGGTTGAGAGTGTCTAAATAGAACACCTATGGCCACATCACCCTGAAAGCGCACAATCTCATCTGATCTCGGAGGCCTAGCAGTGTACGGCCTGGTTAATACCTGTATGGGAGACCATCTGTGAATACCAGGTGCCGTAGGCTTCTTTTTATGTTGTTGGCGTTTACCTGTTTATTTTCGCTTGTTTCCCAAGGTGACCATCTTGGCGCTTAACAAAAGGGTTGAGAGTGCCCAAAGAGATCACCTACGGCCCCATCACCCTGAAAGCGCCCAATCTCATCTGATCTCAGAGGCTAAACAGTGTCGGGCCTGGTTAGTACCTGGATGGGAGACCGCCTGGAAATACCAGGTGCCATAGGCTTCTTTTTTTGTTGTTGGCTTTGAACTGTTTTTTTCGCTTGTTTCTCAAGGCGACCATCTTGGCGTTTGTCAAGAGGGTTGGGCGTGTCTTGAAGAGAACACTTACGGCCACATCACCCTGAAAGCACCCGATCTCGTCTGATTTCAGAGGCTTAGCAGCATCAAGCCTGGTTAGTACCTGGATGGGAGACTGCCTGGGAAGACCAGGTGACATAGAAGGATCTGGTCTGGTTAGTGTCTTGATTGGGAGATCGCCTGGGAATACCGGATACCGTAGGATTCTTTTTATGTTGTTGGCTTTGACCTGTTTTTTTTCCCTTGTTTCCCAAGGTGACCATCTTGGCATTTGTCAAGAGGGTTGAGAGTGCACAAAGAAATTGCCTACGGGCACAACACCCTGAAAGCGCCCAATCTCGTTTGGTCTCAGAGGTTAAGCAGGGTTGGGCCTGGTTTGTACCTGGATGGGAGACCGCCTGGGTTTTCCAGATGCCGCAGGCTTCTTTTTATGTTGTTGGCGTTGACTTGTTTTTTTTGTTTGTTTCCCAAGGTGACCATCTTGGCGTTTGTCAAGAGGGTTGAGCATGCATTTGATCTCAGAGGCTAAGCAGGGTTGGGACATGGTTAGTACCTGGATGGGAGACCGCCTGGGATTTCTCGATGCCATAGGCTTTAGTTTTTAAGCTGTTGGCATTGACTTATTTTTTTTATTTTTATTATTCTTTTATTAAGTAGAACAACATAAATATAACAGTCAACCATACAGCATGACCCAGGGTCACAATTACATGCTAACAAAAAATAGGCAGCCAAATAACTCTGGGTTCTCAGAGGGGAGTCCTACAGTTTCATGCAGAATATAGAGAAACCCCACCTCCGACATGTAGTACAGTATAACTAGTGCAGCTCCGTTCGGACAAATGTAATCATGGAGAACAACTGGGACCACAGCGAGCCAGCTTATCATGACCTACGTGAACCAGAGTAAAATATGAGCCGGTCATGTCCAGAACCCTGGGGTTCTTCTGGGTCCTGAAGGCTAGTAAGGAGACAAGGCATAGTTAAAAGGGAGGACGGGGGAAGAAGAGAGTGCAAAGACGGAGAGAGAGGAGGTGGGGGGATGGCGGCGGGGAAAAAAAGAAAAATAAAGACAAAAAGGGAGGGGGGGAATGCCACCCAGGGCAGACATGGCCTACGTAGGTAAACGTTAGATGTTCAGTCGTTTTCTGGGACGGAGGCACTGCTCACCTCCCGAATGTAGTCTCGAGTACCAGTAAAATACCTCCAGGGCCTCCATGTAACACTAAATGCCTCTTCAGTGTTGTGAAGGGTGGCGGTCAATTCTTCCATCCGGAGAATATGATTGACTTTGGAATACCACAGCACCTTGGATGGGGGCTGAGGCTGCCTCCACAGTGTGGGAATGCAGGCCCGGGCGGCATTCAGGAGTTGCATCGTGAGGGTTTTTTTGTATTTTCGAACAGGCTGTTCGGTCAAGTGTAGAAGGCACGCTACTGGGAACCCAAAAGTTCCTCAAGGTCGGGCATGCCCAGAAAAGGTGTCCCATGGTCCCCATATCTGAATTTCACCTCCAACAAACATCCGGGATCGATCTATCCATTTTTTTCAGAAGGTATGGGACTCTATACCAGCGTGAGACTATCTTGTATGTTGATATTGGTTTGCGATGGAAGCTTTATGTACTAAGGTCAGGATCTTCCCTATCTGTTGTGGGGTAAATGTGATGCCAAAGTCCCTCTCCCATTTGTGGATAAATGGTGGGGGTCGACTCCTCCTCCTGACTACTCAATAGGTTGTACAGGAGGGAGAGGGTGTGTCGCACAGGTTCCCTTTTGTGACAGATGGATTTATAGGGTGTCAGGTCTCTAGGAGTGTAGGGGGCCCTTTGTATGGCCAGAAGAAAGTGACGAAGTTGATAAGCACTAAACAAGTCAAGCGGAGGGTCAGAAAGCTCGGCGACGGTTTGCGTGGTCGGGAGCCCTCCCGTGGGCCACACCTCTCCCAGACGCTGTTTCCCCACCACTGTCAACTGTCGCAGTTTCTTGTTGGTAAATCCCGGTGGGAAGTCTGGATTACCTATAACCGGAGTCATTGGTGATGGCAGGGGAGCAATGTGTGTGCAGCGGAACAACCTCCGCACAACAGCCAACGTAGCTCCCACTACGGGGTGACCTCTGAGGTCTTTTGGTAGGGAGGACAGGAGCCACGGGGAGGTCAATAGGGGAATGGAACCATCCTCAATCTCCATCTCCACCCACTGCTTGTGTGGGCCATTACAATGCCAATCAACGACTCTCGCTAGCAGAGTCACTCTGTAGTATTGTCTGAGATCTGGGAGACCCAGACCCCCCTTGTCCTTTGGTCTGGCAAGCAATTGCAAACGGGCTCTGGGCGGTTTGCGCTCCCAAATAAAGTCCCGGAGCAGCACCTGCAGTTGTCTGAAAAAAATTGGGGGTAACCGGATCGGTAATGTCTGGAACATGTATAAGATCCGAGGGAGGGCCATCATTTTGAATGCATTACAGCGCCCGAACCAGGTCAGTGTTAAAGCATGCCAGTTTCCCAAATCAGATTTCAGTCTATCCAGGAGAGGGACAAAATGAAGCAGGTACAATTGCGCTAAATCCGCTGCGATGTCAACGCCTAGTTAACGTATAGATTTTTCAGCCCAGTAGAATGGAAAAGCGGACTGGAGCCTCTTGGCCTCACCATCCGGGACCGATATATTCAATACAGCCGACTTGGCGCAATTGTTTTTATAGTTTGATAGGCTGCCGTGTCGCTGTAGAGACGCAAGTATTTTGGGAAGCAAAATGTGTGGATTGGAGACGAAAAAATTAGATCGTCAGCGTACGCCGCAATTTTGTGGTGTGCCGAGGGTTTGGATATGCCAGTAATATTCGGGTCATTCCGAACGTGACACATAAGTGGTTCCAGTGTCAGAATTAAAATTAGGGGAGACAGAGGGCACCCCTGCCTCGTCCCATTAGTGATGGGGAAAGAGTCCGAGCACCACTCGGTCACCCGTAAAGCTGCCGACGGCGTGGAGTAAAGCGACATTACTCAGCTCATCATGTTGGGGCCAAGACCTATATGTTCCAGGGTGGCCTGCATAAAGTGCCAGGCCACCCTGTCAAAGGCCTTCTCCGCGTCCGTTGACAACATAAGCAAGGGCCTTCCCTGTACATGCGCCGCATGGATTAAATTGAGGACTCGGGCCGTATTGTCTCTAGCTTCCGACTTATTTATATTTTTTTGCTTGTTTCCCAAGGTGACCATCTTGGCGTTTGTCAAGAGGGTTGAAAGTGCCTGAAGAGATTGCCTACGGGCACATCACCCTGAAATCACCCGATCTCGTTTGATGTTGGAGGCTAATAGAGTCGGGCCTTGTTAGTACCTGGATGGGAGACCGCCTGGGAATACCAGGTGTCGTAGACTTCTTTTTATGTTGTTGGCGTTGACCTGTTTTTTTTCCGCTTATTTCCCAAAGTGACCATCTTGGTGTTTGTCAAGAGGGTTGAGAGTGCCTGAAGAGATTGCCTATGGCCACATCACTCTGAAAGTACCCAATCTCGTCTGATCTTGGAGGCTAAGAAGAGTCGGGCCTGGTTAGTACCTGGATGGGAGACCACCTGGGATTACCAGTTATTGTAGGCTTCTTTTTATGTTGTTGGCGTTGATTCGTTTTTTTTTTTTTGCTTGTTTCCCAAGGTGACCATCTTGGCATTTGTCAAGAGGGATGAGAGTGCCCAAAGAGATCGCTTACAGCAGCATCATCCTGAAAGAGCCCTATCTCTTCTCTTCTCTGAGGCTAAGAAGGGTTGGGCCTAGTTAGTACCTGGATGGGAGATGGCGTTGGAATACCAGGTGCCGTATTCTTCTTTTTATGTTGTTGACATTGACCTGTTTTTTTTTTCACTTGTTTCCCAAGGTGACCATCTTGGCATTTGTCAAGAGGGTTGAGAGTGCCCGAAGAGATCACCTACGGCCCCATCACCCTGAAAGCGCCGAATCTCGTCTGATCTCGGATGCTAAACAGTGTCGGGCCTGGTTAGTACCTGGATGGGAGACCGCCTGGGAATACCAGGTGCCATAGGCTTCTGTTTTTTATTTTTTTTATTTAGTAGTATGCGACATACAATGCAAAGGCAACTTCACAGAATGTGTGATACAAATAGTTACAAACAAATGATCATATTGCATGGATATCAGAGCCAATGGTAAGAAGTCTGAGGAGAATAGCACGTGTACAGCTTTGCGGTCATATCAAGATGAGATTAAAGCTCCATCTCGTTGGGATCCTCTACCACTTAAAATATTATTGATACTAGCCCTGCTACCCTCGAAGAGTTTAGATATCCATAGATAGGGGAAGAGTATTGTGTAGTAGTCAAATGGGGTCGGAACATACCATTTTCTTTTCCCTTTTTTGAGTTAAGAAGGGAAATAGTAGAACTGAAAGGAGGGAGAAGGGGAAAGAGAAGATTGGGGAAGGAAATGGCAGAAAAGGAAAAGAAGGGGTAAGGGGGTGTCGTGGGTAGAGTGGATAGGGTGGGGTGGGTGGGGTCCCCTCCCAGGGAGCAAGAGACGCCCTCGGCTCACCAGCTCATCAGCTGTCCAACGTTTGGAACAGCGATCTCCAACGATCACCATGAGCTTACTATGTCTCGCGGAGGTATTCTTCCGAAAAGCGAAACTGGGTCCAGTAGAACCATCTGTTCCCATGCTCCTCCGTTTTATCCCTCATTGTGGCAGTCAGGTCTTCCATTCGTTCAATATCATTTACCCTTGCGAACCACTGGGTCACCATTGGAGCAGATTGCTCTTTCCACTGACTTGGGATGCAGGCCCAAGCTGCATTGAGGAGATGTTTAAGTAAGGACTTATGATAACGCTTTCTCGACATAGGAGTTAGATTGAGAAGAACTGCTGCGGGATCATTGGCTAAGGAAATGTCTGTGAACTTGTGGATGAGTCTCAGGACAGGCTGCCAGAATGTTTGTAATTTAGGGCATTCCCAGAAAATGTGGAGAATGGTGCCACATTTGGTCCACAGCGACAGCAGCGGTCAGATTGACCGGGGAATATTTTGGCCAACACCACCGGTGTACGATACCAGCGTGTGATCAGCTTATATGAGATCTCCTGATATTTACTGCAGAGTGACGACTTATGAGCGAAAAAGAGTATTCTGTCCTTCTGTGGTTTGGAGAATGTAGTTTGTAAGTCCCTTTTCCATTTAGCTAGGAAGGGTGGATCCGTGGAGGATTGTGCGTCTGTCAGGATTTGGTAGGACCTAGAGAGGGAACCACGAATTGGGCCATCATCCAGGCAAAGTTCCTCGAAGGGGTGGAATTGTCTAGAGAAGAACGAATGGTTAGGTAGTGATCCGAGGAAATGGATTAGCTGTCTAGCTCTCCAGCTATCCAATGCAACAGGTACTTGCTCTAGCAGTATGGTCCCCATGGGAATCAAGCCCGTGGGTCCAAGAAATAGGGCTGCTCTCAGAAGCCCTTTCGGGGCTTGCCTGGTAAAGGCCTGGTCAGACAGGCCCGGAGGGAATCTAGGATGTCCAATAATTGGGGTCATAGGAGAAGGGAAGTTAGTCAGGTGGGAAAGGTGAAAAAAACTATCCATCTCGGCGAGCGAGGGGCCAATTAACGGGTGAGTAGTCACACAGGGCTCCAATGGCCTCCCCGCCCAAGGCAGACGAGCCAGTGGAACCCGCGCCATCTCCTGCTCTAGCTTGACCCATAGCTTCAGTTCCCCATGCCGGTGTCTTATCACATATGGTCCCCCATCGGATAGTGTCCGCTGTGTACTGCGCATGCGCAGTACACAACAACACAGATTCCGAAAATTGCCGAGCATGAACGGCGCCTGCGCACTGAGTCCAGGTTCTATCCCCACTATCCAAGTGGACATAGAGTAAGAATATAAAAGAGCCGAGCGCAGCGAGGCCGAGCCCGAAGCGTGGCGAGCGAAGCTCGCCTGCGAGGGACCCTCTAATATTCACAACCCTATGTCCGCTTGGATGGTGGGGCTACCACCTCCACTCACCGCGCAGGCGCCGTTCAGCTTCGGAGATTTTCCGAAGCTTCGTCTGCTTCGCAGTACGGCGCGGACACTATATCATGGCCGGACAGTATATGGCAGAACACCGGCACCAGTCAACCACCGGTGTCATGTGCGTCGCTGTGTAATATAGAGCAGGGTCCGGGAAGCCAATACCTCCCCGCAATTTCGGTCGCAATAGCATTGCCCTACCAATACGCATATGTTTTCCGCGCCAGAGGAACTTGATAAAGATTGAGCGAACCGCATGAAAGAAAGTCTGGGGTATTTTGATAGGTAAGGCTTGTAGTAGATACAGAAGTCGTGGCATCGCGTTCATCTTCAACACATTACAGCGTCCGAACCATGACAGAGCTAGTGGGTCCCATCTTTTAAGGTCCGCTGTAAGCCCATAGGCTTCTTTTTATGTTGTTGGCTTTGACCTGTTTTTTTTTGCTTGTTTCTCAAGGTGAGCATCTTGGCGTTTGTCAAGAGGGTTGGGCGTGTCTTGAAGAGAACGCTTACGGCCACATCAACCTGAAAGCACCCGATCTCGTCTGATTTCAGAGGCTAAGCAGCGTCAGGCCTGGTTAGTACCTGGATGGGAGACTCCCTGGGAAGACCAGGTGCCATAGAAGGATCTGGTCTGGTTAGTGTCTTGATTGGGAGATCGCCTGGGAATACTGGATGCCGTAGGCTTCTTTTTATGTTGTTGGCTTTGACCTGTTTTTTTTAGCTTGTTTCCCAAGGTGACCATCTTGGCCTTTGTCAAGAGGCTTCAGAGTGCCCAAAGAGAGTGCCTACGGCCAAATCACTATACTATATATCTATATCTATAATAATAAATAATATTTTTAGTTATTATATATAAGATACTATATAGGTGATTTGGCCGTAGGCACTCTCTTTGGGCACTCTGAAGCCTCTTGACAAAGGCCAAGATGGTCACCTTGGGAAACAAGCTAAAAAAAACAGGTCAAAGCCAACAACATAAAAAGAAGCCTACGGCATCCAGTATTCCCAGGCGATCTCCCAATCAAGACACTAACCAGGGGGGGGCGTGGCCTAGGCATGAAGGAGTGAGGACGCTCTTTTCCGGAGCTCCTGGTCCGTGACCCCTCCGCACCCCTTTACCACAGTCTGGTCGCATATTTCGGCATCGCCGACATCCCCGCGCATTGGCGGAACACAGCCAGCCGAGCGGGGTCCGCCGCTGCTGCCATGGACAGGTACTTGGTCCCTCTGCAGCCTCCGGCCTCCACGCCGGATCCAGCCAAGATGGCACCCGCGGCCTCCGGCGCTCCAGGACACGCGGCACAGAGGGAAGGTGAGCAGACTGCTATGTAGGGACACGACATGCCCCCGTTCTCCTCGCCTAGTGACTTGTCCCCGTGTCTCCCCCGCTCACTGTCTATGGCCTCGCTTGACAGCCCGGACCATAGCGGCCTGCCACCCTGGTTCCCTCACAACTCCCAACTGTCCCAGAGACCCTCCCGCAGTGGAAGCCTCATCCCAGGACCGAATGGCCAGGCTGCTCTCGCCTCAGACACACAGGGGGACCCACCGCTGCCACCAGCACCGGCATTATTGGGGGACAAGGCCATCCTAGCTTTACTCCAAAACCTTCCCACTAAAGCAGACTTTAGCTGTATGGCAGCCAGGATTGAAACGACCTTGCGACATGAAATCGCAGGGGTCAAACGTGACGTGTCGGCTACGAACGAGCGGGTGACCACCCTGGCATCGGATGTGACCTCCCTGACCACTGATGTTTCTGGCCTGCAAGCCGCACATGATACCCTTGCTGACAGAGTGGCACAGTTGCAACTCCTAGTGGATGACCTTGAGAATCGCAACCGCAGACGCAACATCAGGATCAGAGACTTGCCCGAAGCCACTGGCCAGGCAGACCTCAAAGCCACAGTTACAGCTATATTTAACGCCTGTCTGGACCGCGCTGCTGACACAGTAATAGCTATTGATAGAGTCCACAGGACCCTGGGCCCCAGGAGCCCCACAGAGAACCGGCCACGTGACGTTTTATGCTGTCTCCACAATTACTCAGTTAGGGAGGATGTCCTGCAAGCGTCGTGGCGCAAAGGCAGCATTGATTTTGACGGGGCCCAAGTCATCCTTCTGCCAGATGCATCCCGCAAGACCTTCCAGATGAGACGCTGTCTGCGACCCCTTCTGGAACACCTAACTGAACGGAGGATTCCATACAAGTGGGGCCATCCGTTTCACCTTATAGTGCGCAAAAATGGGAGGCCCCTTGCGCTACGACACCCTTCGGAGGTCCCGTCCTTTCTGGAGGCTTTGGGCCTGCCCTCGGTTCAGGTCCCCGACTGGTTGGCTCCTGTTGTCCCCCAGGGAGCAGTGGCCCCGACGAACAACCCCTCAACCAGGCCACAGAGAGTGAGACTCCACCGTCGATCCCAACGTCAGAGATCGCAGGCCCCTCAAGATCGTGAACCCTGAGAGAGTACAGTAATTTTCCGTTATTCCTGTGTTATACCCTTTTTTTTTTGTTTTCTTTTTCTCTACCAACATAGATGGCTGGAGTATCCAGCTTTGTGTTGTTTACCATGCCACGGGCCATTGTTCCCAGCGCCCCCGCTAGGGGAGAGGAAGGACATTGGAAGAACAGAGTTGGACACTGCGCTTCCTGGACGAAGCCCTGAGTTATTGGCGGTACTGTTCACCATTCTCGTTACTGTTTATCTACAGGTGCCCTAGTCTCTGCGCTGTTTGTGTTTTTGGACTGCCTGGTGGTGCCCCCCGGGTGCCCCTGGGCGGCGTTCCCGCTCCCTCCCCCTCTCCCCCCCCCCTTTTTTCCATTTTTTTTGGGGGGGGGGGGCGGGTGCCTGGGTGGTATAAAGTTATCTATACTCTGTGTTGAAAAGTTTAATATGTTGGTTTAATTATGCACTGTTCTACTATTGTTAACTGCCCGATACCTGCTGCAGTGATGTTCTATAATGCGTTTGATGTCGTAGTTAAGATGCCAAAGAAGCTCCGTGCACGCCCGATTGCGACTGCATGGACCATGGGATGCTGGAGGGGTACTGCACCGACGAGTTCCTCCCTCTGCAGTGCCTTACCTCTTCCCCCACTAGGCCCCTCTGCCCTAACCAGCAGGTTCTCTCCGATAGGAGCTTTAGCAATTCCCCGATCTATCCCCACCCCTCCTACCCTCCTCCTCCCTACTAACTCCGGACCTTCTCCGCTTCATTACTGCTTTTCCTTTTTCTCCTCCTCTTCCTCTATGCTTGAACTCTATATCTACTACTGACTCTGGTGGGGACCGCCGGCCGGGTACCACTGCCGACATGGCCCTGAAGCTGGTTTCCTGGAATGTGAAAGGGCTGAATGTACCTGAAAAAAGGTCCAGCTGCCTAACAGAATTGTGGCGGATGAAGCCCCAAATAGTTTTCCTCCAGGAGACCCATTTCAGGACAGACCAAATACCACGGCTTTATAGTAAGCACTTCCCCCTGGCCCACCACAGCACGTCCCCTACTTCCAAATCGAGAGGAGTGTGTGTTCTTCTTGCTAAAAATGCCTGTTAGCTGTCCAAGCCGATAGTGAAGGGAGATTACTCTTCATTAAGGGAACTCTCCACTCGCAAACTTTTACTCTTGCCAACCTATACATGCCGAATGTGGACCAGCTGCCGGCCTTAGAAGCATGCTTGGATGCCCTGGCTGCATTCTCGGAGGGTACTTTGATCGTTGGGGGGGACTTTAACCTCACCTTGGACCCCCGCAGAGACTCATCATCGGGCACCTCTGCGATTTCTGCGAGAACGCATTCACACATAAGAGACCTGCTACACTCCCACCGACTGATCGATGTGTGGCGTACGCTTCACCCACAGGATAGGGACTATACGTTCTTTTCCACCGCTCATGGTTCTTACTCACGTATAGGTATGTTTTTAGTCGCCCACAATGCTATCCCGGCGGTCACAGACGCTCAGATAGGCCACATAGCCCTGTCTGACCATGCCCCGATTTCTTTGATGCTGAAGCTACAACAGGAGTCGTGTGGTCAGTCCTGGTGGAGACTGAACGAGTCTCTCCTGAAGGACCCTGAGACCCACGCAGACCTGCTTAGGGAATTAGAAAGTTACTTTGATCATAACCGTGATTCTGTTTCCAACCCCCTCATGTTATGGGCGGCTCATAAATGCTACATTAGGGGCATTCTTATTTAACATGGTCATAGACTCAAAGTGGCCAAAATTGAGGCTCTCGCCAAACTTATTGCCAAGTTGCATGCGTGTGAACAACGACACAAATCCCAGCCGACTGCTGCGCTGGAGGTGGAGGTGAGAGATCTTAGAGAACAAATCAGAGATTTCTCTCTCTTTCAGGCTAGAACCAGACTCATGTGGGTCCACAGGACGTATTATGAATATGGAGACAAGTGTAGTAGGTCCCTAGCGAACTCCCTGCGTGCCCAACGCAAAGCGTCCTTCATTCCAACCATGACCTCCCCTTCGGGTGCCAAACTTCATGATTCACGGGAGATAGCGGAGTGTTTCCGATCTTTCTATGAAGCCCTTTATAACTTGCACCCCCGGGACTCAGGAGATGCCCTCCAGGCCGGCACAGCGGCCATTGACGAGTACCTAGCTTCGGCAAACCTCCCGTCGCTGACACAGGAAGAGATAGAGCTTCTCTCGCAACCTATCTCCCCGGAGGAATTGTCGGCAGCGTTAAGAGACTCACCCAAGGGCAAGGCACCAGGCCCAGATGGGTTTACGGTCCCTTATTATAAGGCCTTCCTCTCCCTGTTGTCCACGCCGTTTGTGTCAGCTTTTAACGCCCTATTGGAGGGCCAGACCTTTCCACCGGAGCTGTTGCAGGCAAGCATCTCGGTCATACCCAAGCCGGAGAAGGATCCGCTTCTCTGTGCGAACTACAGGCCCATCTCCTTAATACGCGACCTTAAGCTCTTCACTAAGATACTAGCGAAGCGGTTGGCGCCCATTCTCCAACGCCTGATACCTCTGGATCAGGTGGGGTTTATTCGTAACAGGGAAGCCCGAGACAACACTACCAGGACAATCAATGTTATAGAACGCCCCAGACGCCTTAAACTACCGATTATGTTGCTCTCTGTGGACGCAGAAAAAGCGTTTGACAGGGTGAGCTGGCCTTTTTTGCTAGCCACCCTGCGAAGCCTGGGGGTACCCCCCCCCCCATGCTTTCATGGGTTACAGCTCTTTACTCGTCACCGACGGCGATGGTTAGGGTCCATGGGTTTGCCTCGTCGCGTTTCACTATTGGCAATGGAACGAGGCAGGGATGCCCGTTGTCCCCCCTTTTGTTTGTCCTATCGCTTGAACCCTTGCTGCACCACATCAGGCAGAACATAGACATCAAGGGACTGGACACCCTCTCACACCACCATAAGGTCGCAGCCTTTGCAGATGACCTCTTGTTCTATGTCTCAGAGCCTCACATTACATTGCCGAATCTCTTAGCGGAAATAAGACGATATGGCACCCTGTCAAATTTTAAAATTAACTTACAGAAATCGGAAGCACTCAACGTCTCCCTGTCTACCAACGCCCAGACGAGTCTAAGCACTAATTTTCCCTTTCGTTGGGCAACTGGGGCTATACAATATCTGGGTACCAAGGTTCACCCGGACCCACATCTGATTTTCCAATTGAATTTCCAGCCGCTTCTAAAAAATTTTGCCGTAGATCTAGAGAGGTGGTCAAAGTTGGCGACCTCTTGGTTTGGGAGATGCAATGTGCTCAAAATGAATGTAATGCCCAGACTCTTGTACCTATTACAAGCCTTACCGATAAAAATCCCCCAATCATTTTTTAAAGCCATGCGCTCCATCTTTATTCGATACGTATGGCAGGGCAGGCCTCCAAGACTCAGCCGAACATTACTGCTCAGACCAAAAGACAAGGGAGGGATTGGCCTCCCAGATCCGGCATGGTACTATACGGCGGTGCACATGAACAGAGTAGTTGACTGGTGCAGACACCTGAAGGATAAGCTGTGGGTTCGTCTGGAGCATGAATCCGTACCATTTCCACTTGAGGGTTTGCCCTGGAGTGGACCGGGCTGGTCGGGAGCGACGCGGGCACACCCACACATTGAGCCAACGCTACAAGAGCTAGACAGATATTTTACCCTGACGGGCGTGCCCAGTTTCCCTTCGCCCATGACTCCTATTATTGGACACCCACGCTTTGAACCCGGCATGACGGAAAAGTCTTTCCGCCTCGACCCTGACTGGGACCTTGTGCGGGCCTCTTCTTTTCTTGGCCCTAGGACGTGGACAGCGGTCTCCACTATGTACAAGGCGTTAGCAACCACGGCCCTGGGACAGTGGAAGCTTTCCCAACTCTCCCACTTCTTGAAATCTTTGCCAAACAGTGGCGAATTCCGCAGACCCCTAACATCGTTTGAGGAGGTATTCTCAGGAGAGGGACCGACCCGAAGGTCTCTTTCCCTGTCATATCGCATCCTACTGGACCAACTCTCCCAGGGTAACCTGGTGTTCGTGGAAAAATGGGAGCGAGACCTGCATGTCCGGCTCTCGCCAGACCAGAAGAACCGCGCGCTTCTTTTTGCGCACAAGTCATCCCTATGTAGTAAATACCAGGAAATAGCTTATAAAATTTTGACCCGATGGTACAGGACCCCCACTGTCCTGGCGGCTATGTTTCCCGGTCACAGCCCTTTGTGCTGGAGATGCGGTGAACAAGCCGGCACGTTACTACATATCTTCTGGGAATGCCCTCAACTGGCCCATTTCTGGAGACAGGTTCTCAATATCATTAATGACCTCACGGCTATTGATCTCCAGAACAACCCAGCTGCGATCTTCCTCAATCTGACCCCACTCTCGAGCAAGAAGTACCATAAATCTCTCTTAAAACATCTTCTGAGTGGGGCCAGGGCATGTATACCTAGCATGTGGAAACAGCAGGCCGCTCCACTGGTGTCTCACTGGTTTGCAAGAGTTTGCGACATCTACAGTATGGAACAGCTCACATCAGCGTTAGGCGACAGGGAGGAAGAGCACACTGCTTGTTGGTTGTCTTGGAGCCTGTTCAGGTTTTCCGACGCATACAGATCCTATCTGTAGGCTCTGGCACGTGTATAGAGGGAAGGGTCCGGCCGTGGGAACCCATCGGAGTCCTCTTTCTTTCTCTCCCTTCTCGTATACCACCCTGGTTCACTCTCTCCCCCGTCTGCCTCGTAGCACTGTTAGCCCCCTATAACTTTCATTCTTTCTACCCCATCCCCTTCTCCTGCCCATTTGCTCCCCCCTCTTTCCCTACCCCCTAACTCCCAAGTATAATTAAAATACATGGTGATTGCAAGGATCTTTTCGTTTTGTTCCCTCGATTTCCCAGCCAGGGGTTGGCGGCCCTCGGGGTGGTCCCGGCTGAGCTCTTTGACCAATAGAATGAAGGTGACCGATGTTAGAGGCCCCTCAGTCTGGGCCTGGAGGGGGATCGCCCCGCGGACTGCCCTGGTTTATAAGTAGACACTAGGGTGCCAGATCATTAGAGTGGGATAATGTGGTGGCCTAGCCACGGCTGGGGCTGCTGCTGACATAAGTTGTTAGGTTTCCCCCGGTCCCCCACGAAGTATTAACTATGTATTTTTGTTAACCTGGAAAACTGAGGGATCTATGTCTTTTACAGTTTGTCTCTGTATTACCTGCAATCCGTAAATAAAGAATAAAAAAAAAAAAAAGACACTAACCAGACCAGATCCTTCTATGGCACCTGGTCTTCCCAGGGAGTCTCCCATCCAGGTACTAACCAGGCCTGACGCTGCTTAGCCTCTGAAATCAGATGACATCGGGTGCTTTCAGGTTGATGTGGCCGTAAGCGTTCTCTTCAAGACACGCCCAACCCTCTTGACAAACGCCAAGATGGTCGCCTTGAGAAACAAGCAAAAAAAACAGGTCAAAGCCAACAACATAAAAAGAAGCCTATGGGCTTACAGCGGACCTTAAAAGATGGGACCCACTAGCTCTGTCATGGTTCGGACGCTGTAATGTGTTGAAGATGAACGCGATGCCACGACTTCTGTATCTACTACAAGCCTTACCTATCAAAATACCCCAGACTTTCTTTCATGCGGTTCGCTCAATCTTTATCAAGTTCCTCTGGCGCGGAAAACATATGCGTATTGGTAGGGCAATGCTATTGCGACCGAAATTGCGGGGAGGTATTGGCTTCCCGGACCCTGCTCTATATTACACAGCGACGCACATGAAACAGGTGGTTGACTGGTGCCGGTGTTCTGCCATATACTGTCCGGCCATGATATAGTGTCCGCGCCATACTGCGCATGAGCAGTACGGAGCAGACGAAGCTTCGGAAAATCTCCGAAGCTGAACGGCGCCTGCGCGGTGAGTGGAGGTGGTAGCCCCACCATCCAAGCGGACATAGGGTTGTGAATATTAGAGGGTCCCTCGCAGGCGAGCTTCGCTCGCCACGCTTCGGGCTCGGCCTCGCTGCGCTCGGCTCTTTTATATTCTTACTCTATGTCCACTTGGATAGTGGGGATAGAACCTGGACTCAGTGCGCAGGCGCCGTTCATGCTCGGCAATTTTCGGAATCTGTGTTGCTGTGTACTGCGCATGCGCAGTACACAGCGGACACTATCCGATGGGGGACCATATGTGATAAGACACCGGCATGGGGAACTGAAGCTATGGGTCAAGCTAGAGCAGGAGAATGCGCGGGTTCCACTGGCTGGTCTGCCTTGGGCGGGGAGGCCATTGGAGCACTGTGTGACTACTCACCCGTTAATTGGCCCCTCGCTCGCCGAGATGGATAGTTTTTTTCATCTTTCCCACCTGACTAACTTCCCTTCTCCTATGACCCCAATTATTGGACATCCTAGATTCCCTCCGGGCCTGTCTGACCAGGCCTTTACCAGGCAAGCCCCGAAAGGGCTTCTGAGAGCAGCCCTATTTCTTGGACCCACGGGCTTGATTCCCATGGGGACCATACTGCTAGAGCAAGTACCTGTTGCATTGGATAGCTGGAGAGTTAGACAGCTAATCCATTTCCTCGGATCACTACCTAACCATTCGTTCTTCTCTAGACAATTCCACCCCTTCGAGGAACTTTGCCTGGATGATGGCCCAATTCGTGGTTCCCTCTCTAGGTCCTACCAAATCCTGACAGACGCACAATCCTCCACGGATCCACCCTTCCTAGCTAAATGGAAAAGGGACTTACAAACTACATTCTCCAAACCACAGAAGGACAGAATACTCTTTTTCGCCCATAAGTCGTCACTCTGCAGTAAATATCAGGAGATCTCATATAAGCTGATCACACGCTGGTATCGTACACCGGTGGTGTTGGCCAAAATATTCCCCGGTCAATCTGACCGCTGCTGTCGCTGCGGGCAACAGGCTGGCACCATTCTCCACATTTTCTGGGAATGCCCTAAATTACAAACATTCTGGCAGCCTGTCCTGAGACTCATCCACAAGTTCACAGACATTTCCTTAGCCAATGATCCCACAGCAGTTCTTCTCAATCTAACTCCTATGTCGAGAAAGCGTTATCATAAGTCCTTACTTAAACATCTCCTCAATGCAGCTAGGGCCTGTATCCCAAGTCAGTGGAAAGAGCAATCTGCTCCAATGGTGACCCAGTGGTTCGCAAGGGTAAATGATATTGAACGAATGGAAGACCTGACTGCCACAATGAGGGATAAAACGGAGGAGCATGGGAACAGATGGTTCTACTGGACCCAGTTTCGCTTTTCGGAAGAATACCTCCGCGAGACATAGTAAGCTCATGGTGATCGTTGGAGATCGCTGTTCCAAACGTTGGACAGCTGATGAGCTGGTGAGCCGAGGGCGTCTCTTGCTCCCTGGGAGGGGACCCCATCCTATCCACTCTACCCACGACACCCCCTTACCCCTTCTTTTCCTTTTCTGCCATTTCTTTCCCCAATCTTCTCTTTCCCCTTCTCCCTCCTTTCAGTTCTACTATTTCCCTTCTTAACTCAAAAAAGGGAAAAGAAAATGGTATGTTCCGACCCCATTTGACTACTACACAATACTCTTCCCCTATCTATGGATATCTAAACTCTTCGAGGATAGCAGGGCTAGTATCAATAATATTTTACGTGGTAGAGGATCCCAACGAGATGGAGCTTTAATCTCATCTTGATATGACCGCAAAGCTGTACACATGCTATTCTCCTCGGACTTCTTACCATTGGCTCTGATATCCATGCAATATGATCGTTTGTTTGTAACTATTTGTATCACACATTCTGTGAAGTTGCCTTTGCATTGTAATGTTGCATACTACTAAATAAAAAAAATAAAAAAAAGAAGCCTATGGCACCTGGTATTCCCAGGCGGTCTCCCATCCAGGTACTAACCAGGCCCGACACTGTTTAGCATCCGAGATCAGACGAGATTGGGTGCTTTCAGGGTGATGGGGCCGTAGATAATCTCTTCGGGCACTCTCAACCCTCTTGACATACGCCAAGATGGTCACCTTGGGAAACAAGTGAAAAAAAAAACAGGTCAAGGCCAACAACATAAAAAGAAGCCTACAGCACCTAGTATTCCCAGGTGGTCTCCAATCCAGGTACTAGCAAGGCCCAACCCTGTTTAGCTTCTGAGATCAGAGGAGATCGGGTGCTTTCAGGGTTATGTGCCCATAGGCAATCTCTTTGGGCATTCTCAACCCTCTTGACAAATGCCAAGATAGTCACCTTGAGATACAAGCGATAAAAAACAGGTCAATGTCAACAACATAAAAAGAAGAATACGGCACCTGGTATTCCAACGCCATCTCCCATCCAGGTACTAACTAGGCCCAACCCTTCTTAGCCTCAGAAAAGAGAATAGATAGGGCTCTTTCAGGGTGATGCTACTGTAAGCGTTCTCTTTGGGCACTCTCAACCCTCTTGATAAATGCCAAGATGGTCACCTTGGGAAACAAGCAAAAAAAAAGAAAACGAATCAACGCCAACAACATAAAAAGAAGCCTACAATAACTGGTAATCCCAGGTGGTCTCCCATCCAGGTACTAACCAGGCCCGACTCTTCTTAGCCTCCAAGATCAGACGAGATTGGGTGCTTTCAGAGTGATGTGGCCATAGGCAATCTCTTCAGGCACTCTCAACCCTCTTGACAAACACCAAGATGGTCACTTTGGGAAATAAGCGGAAAAAAAACAGGTCAATGCCAACAACATAAAAAAAAGTCTACGACACCTGGTATTCCCAGGCGGTCTCCCATCCAGGTACTAACAAGGCCCGACTCGATTAGCCTCCAACATCAAACGAGATCGGGTGCTTTCAGGGTGATGTGCCCGTAGGCAATCTCTTCAGGCACTTTCAACCCTCTTGACAAACGCCAAGATGGTCACCTTGGGAAACAAGCAAAAAAATAAAAATAAGTCGGAAGCTAGAGACAATACGGCCCGAGTCCTCAATTTAATCCATGCGGCGCATGTACAGGGAAGGCCCTTGCTTATGTTGTCAACGGATGCGGAGAAGGCCTTTGACAAGGTGGCCTGGCACTTTATGCAGGCCACCCTGGAACATATAGGTCTTGGCCCCAACATGATGAGCTGGGTAATGTCGCTTTACTCCACGCCATCGGCAGCGGTACGGGTGACCGAGTGGTGCTCGGACTCTTTCCCCATCACTAATGGGACGAGGCAAGGGTGCTCTCTGTCTCCCCTAATTTTAATTCTGACACTGGAACCACTTATGTGTCACGTTCGGAATGACCCGAATATTACTGGCATATCCAAACCCTCGGCACACCACAAAATTGCGGCGTACGCTGACGATCTAATTTTTTCCGTCTCCAATCCACACATTTTGCTTCCCAAAATACTTGCGTCTCTACAGCGACACGGCAGCCTATCAAACTATAAAAACAATTGCGCCAAGTCGGCTGTATTGAATATATTGGTCCCGGATGGTGAGGCCAAGAGGCTCCGCTCCTCTTTTCCATTCTACTGGGCTGAAAAATCTATACGTTAACTGGGCGTTGACATCGCAGCCGATTTATCGCAATTGTACCTGCTTAATTTTGTCCCTCTCCTGGATAGACTGAAATCTAATTTGGGAAACTGGCATGCTTTAACACTGACCTGGTTTGGGCGCTGTAATGCATTCAAAATGATGGCCCTCCCTCGGATCTTATACAT
This sequence comes from Lithobates pipiens, assembly GCF_037356315.1. NCBI lineage: Eukaryota > Metazoa > Chordata > Amphibia > Anura > Ranidae > Lithobates > Lithobates pipiens. Next base: position 171,195,090 of record NW_027507791.1, on the reverse strand, counting down.
GTTCCAGACATTACCGATCCGGTTACCCCCAATTTTTTTCAGACAACTGCAGGTGCTGCTCCGGGACTTTATTTGGGAGCGCAAACCGCCCAGAGCCCGTTTGCAATTGCTTGCCAGACCAAAGGACAAGGGGGGTCTGGGTCTCCCAGATCTCAGACAATACTACAGAGTGACTCTGCTAGCGAGAGTCGTTGATTGGCATTGTAATGGCCCACACAAGCAGTGGGTGGAGATGGAGATTGAGGATGGTTCCATTCCCCTATTGACCTCCCCGTGGCTCCTGTCCTCCCTACCAAAAGACCTCAGAGGTCACCCCGTAGTGGGAGCTACGTTGGCTGTTGTGCGGAGGTTGTTCCGCTGCACACACATTGCTCCCCTGCCATCACCAATGACTCCGGTTATAGGTAATCCAGACTTCCCACCGGGATTTACCAACAAGAAACTGCGACAGTTGACAGTGGTGGGGAAACAGCGTCTGGGAGAGGTGTGGCCCACGGGAGGGCTCCCGACCACGTAAACTGTCGCCGAGCTTTCTGACCCTCCGCTTGACTTGTTTAGTGCTTATACACTTCGTCACTTTCTTCTGGCCATACAAAGGGCCCCCTACACTCCTAGAGACCTGACACCCTATAAATCCATCTGTCACAAAAGGGAACCTGTGCGACACACCCTCTCCCTCCTGTACAACCTATTGAGTAGTCAGGAGGAGGAGTCGACCCCCACCATTTATCCACAAATGGGAGAGGGACTTAGGCATCACATTTACCCTACAACAGATAGGGAAGATCCTGACCTTAGTACATAAAGCTTCCATCGCAAACCAATATCAAGATACAAGATAGTCTCACGCTGGTATAGAGTCCCATACCTTCTGAATAAAATGGATAGATCGATCCCAGATGTTTGTTGGAGGTGAAATTCAGAAATGGGGACCATGGGACACCTTTTCTGGGCATGCCCGACCTTGAGGAACTTTTGGGTTCCCAGTAGCGTGCCTTCTACACTTGACCGAACAGCCTGTTCGAAAATACAAAAAAACCCTCACGATGCAACTCCTGAATGCCGCCCGGGCCTGCATTCCCGCACTGTGGAGGCAGCCTCAGCCCCCATCCAAGGTGCTGTGGTATTCCAAAGTCAATCATATTCTCCGGATGGAAGAATTGACCGCCACCCTTCACAACACTGAAGAGGCATTTAGTGTTACATGAAGGCCCTGGAGGTATTTTACTGGTACTCGAGACTACATTCGGGAGGTGAGCAGTGCCTCCGTCCCAGAAAACGACTGAACATCTAACGTTTACCTACGTAGGCCATGTCTGCCCTGGGTGGCATTCCCCCCTCCTTTTTGTCTTTATTTTTCTTTTTTTCCCCGTCGCCATCCCCCCACCTCCTCTCTCTCCGTCTTTGCACTCTCTTCTTCCCCCGTCCTCCCTTTTGACTATGCCTTGTCTCCTTACTAGCCTTCGGGACCCAGAAGAACCCCAGAGGCCGGCTAGTTTATACAGAGAGGCTAATGTGTACAAAAGACAGGCTAGTGTATACAAATAGGCTAGATTATAGAGAAGAACGTCCTGGGTATGCAGAGATGGAGGCTGGGTTACACAGAGAGGCTAGTGTATGCAAGCTTGCTAGTGTATACAGACGGACTAGTGTATACAGTAGACCAGCTAGTTTATACAGGGAGGCTAATGTCTACAGAAGACCGGCTAGTGTATACACATAGGCTAGATTATAGAGAAGAACGTCCTGGGTATGCAGAGATGGAGGCTAAGGTATACAGAGAGAGAAGTTGAGTTACAAAGAGAGGCTAGTGTATGCAGACTTGCTAGTGTATACCGGTGGACTAGTGTATACAGAGAGGCTTGGGTATACAGAGAGCTAATGTATAAAGAGATGCTAGTGTATACAAAAGACAACCAAGAGTAGACAGTGAGGCTCGTGTATACAGAAGACCGGCTACAGAGAAGCTAATTTGTACAAAAGACAGGCTAGTGTATACAGATAGGCTAGATTATACAGAGGAAGGTCCTGGGTATGCAGAGATGTAGGCTAGGGAATCCAGAGAGAGACTGTGTTACACAGAGAGGCTAGAGTATGCAGAAGAACGCCTATTTTTTTTTACAGATAGGCTTGTGTATACAGAAGACAGTCTGGGGAATTCAGTGAGGCTAGTGTATGCAGAGAGGCTGGGACACCGAGACTATTGTAAAAAGAAGGCAGGCTAGTGTATATAGATTACGGGCACCTGTATACAGAAGACAGAGAGGCTAGTCTATATTGAGTGGCTGGTGTACACAGAGAGATTAATGTATACAGAAAAGCTAGCGTGTAAAGAAGACAGGACTTTATTTTTTGCTAATGCAACTACTTTTGAAACATATAAAGTGCTTTTTTCATATTTTGGTGCTGTTAAAAAGTGGTGTGTTGTCAGTGGTGATATCAATGTGACAGTTAATGTGGAGAACTACAACTATTCAAAATAGAGCAAAAGAGTGCTAAGTTTATTTTGTTAAGTCATTGACTGATAGACGTTAAGTAATTGGCCGTTATTGGTTTGGCAGTACATGGTTTATTTTGATGTAAGATAGTTTTATTCTCTACTCTAGACGTTTTAGACGACTTTATTATTAGCATTATTCGCATTATTCATATATATTATGCAGAGTGTAAGTATTGCAGTGAGACGATATTGCTTTTAAAAGATTTGTATTATTATACATAGCATTGTTAGCAGACCAATAGGACAATTTACATGGCTTAATATTGCAGAGCGTAATTTATCAGGAAAGAGATTCAAAGCGTTAGTTGCAGTAGCTTCATAAAACTGAGAAATCGTTGCATTACTCTAAATTTAAAATATGTTCCGGCAGCACTGAAAAGACGATATTAGATGAGTGATCTACGCATTTCGTTTACTATTTCACTATACCGGCTAAATGTTAATATGTTAATATGTGCTGCGTGTAAGGTAGAAATTAGATGGTTTAGTGTGAGCTGGTTTACCAGGATTTAGAGATAGTAATCTTTTTATACTAGTAATAAATATAGCAAAATAACTATAACGGGTTTAAGTGAAAATACACGAAATAACAGCAACAACGTGTGTAGGTTTTTATCAATCAAGTTCATTACGTGTCTTTAATCATGTAGTGAATATACCCCAATATTGGAGCACAAGGATGAGAAAGCATAATAACTAACAGAGGATGACATGGCAAAAAGACAAACTGCATTAGAAATGTGAATATGAATTAGAGTTGAAATGCCAATCGCCACGGCTACGTACAGCAAAGTGTGAGCTAAGCAGCTAAATATTCTGCAATAGCAGAGATTAAGTATTGCAGTCGAAATGAGATCGGAAGCGTTAGTTGCAGTAGCTCCAAAATGACTGAGAAATCATTTCATTACTCTAAATGTAAAAGTTATCCCAGTAGCACTGAGTGGACTGATATTAGATGAGTGGTCGTTCTAGTACAAATTCAGTTTCCTATAGCAGAGAGATACCAGCTAAATGTGAGACGAGCAATTAAACTGTTCACGGTAGCATTGCATTACTCTTAATATGTGCAGCGTGTAAAGAAGCAATAAGATGGTTTTGTATTATCCTAAAATTAGCAGTATACGTAATAAAGGTGAGTAGGTAACCTGGATTTAGACATAGCAAACTCTATAATCTAATTTAGCAAAATTAGAAAAGATAATATTGAGACAGTATATACAGGTCGAGTTTAAGTGGAAATACACAAAATATCTAGCTTACCTTTACATTGTTCAATAGAGTAAATTGACGTAGCTTGAAAATTCCAACCTATGTTACGCACGAAGACGGCTTACACTGACTGTTTTCCGTTTCCACTGGTCATCGGCATAATGTATCAGTAACCATGAACATTAATAGTGATAGACAGCTTACATTAGGATGTATGCATGATGTGAATGTAAAATGAATGTAAAATAGTTGCATTATGTGTTATTAATGTAATCAAACTGTATTGTTATGCTTTGCTACTGCAACCACTTCTCAATCAAGTAAACCGTCCCACTGATTTTCTCACATTTTGCCGCTGTTAAAAAATGTGTTGCAAGTGTTATGTGTTACAAATGGTTATCAGGGTGACAGTTAATGTGGAGAAGAAGTAATACACAAAATAGAGTCAGAAAGAGAATCCAATTGCATAGAGGTAGCGAGAGATGGTTGCATTAATCTTAATGTGCAGTGTGTAAAAGGTTTTAAAAAGATGGTTTTGTGTGACTTTTGCTTTAACGTAAAATTAGCTGTAGACATTATAACTTGTTACAATGATTTAGAGATAGTAATCTCTATAAAATAATAATAATAAGTATAATAATAATAATAATAAGTATAGAAAAACAAATTAGGAATATTTTGAGGCAGTATGTATAGGTCGAGATATAGTGAATACACAAAAGGGAGAAGGGATAGTAGCAAAGTCAAGGGTTAAATGCAAAGGTACTCTATTTAACAGTAAATTGACGTAGCTTGCAAATTCCAACGTGTAAATCGTTCCATTAATTTTGATGCTCAAGAAGACGGCTTACACTGACTGTTTTCCGTTTCCACTGGAAAGAGAATCCTATTGCATAGAGGTAGCGAGAGATGGTTGCATTACTCTTAATGTGTAAAGGTTTTAAAAAGATGGTTTTGTGTGAATTTTTCTTTAACGTAAAATTAGCTGTGGACATTATAACTATGGTTAGGTTTACAATGATTTAGAGTTAGTAATCTCTATAATATAATAATAATAAGTATAGCAAAACAAATTAGGAAAATATTGAGGCAGTATATATAGGTCGAGATAACGTGAATACACAAAAGGGATCAAGGGATAGTTGCAAAGTCAAGGGATAAATGCAAAGGTACATTATTTAAGAGTAAATTGACGTAGCTTGCAAATTCCAACGTGTAAATCGTTCCATTAATTTTGTTACGCACGAAAACGGCTTACACTGACTGTTTTCCGTTTCCACTGGAAAGAGAAACCTATTGTATAGAGGTAGCGAGAGATGGTTGCATATGGCAGGAAGACGGCTTACACTGCTTTTCTCACATTTTGCTGCGGTAAAAAGAAATGTGTTTTAACTGTGACAGATAAGGTGGAGAAAAAGAAGTAATACAGAAAATAGAGTCAAACAGTGGAAACGTTAAAAAATACAATTGGTATACGATTTTGGTATAACTGAGGTACAGGGCAATTACTGTAGTATGACTTGCCAATGTTTATCATGTCTTGTTTATATCACACAAAGATGTATACAGTCTGACTAATTATATATGTCTGTGCCAACTATTGTTAATAAAAAACGGAGTTAAAAAAAAAAAAACAGTGGAAACGTTTATTTGTCATGACAGCTGATACTGGTTGAGCAATAAAACTGTTTTATTAAGATGTAAGACTAGTTTTATTCTCTACATATTGTTGTATAATATAGGCGACCAATAGGACATTTAAATGGCTTAATATTGTAGGGAGGAAGTATCGCTGTTCAAAGGTAAGAGATTGAAAGCTTAGCTTGAAAATGGCCGAGAAATAGTTGCGTTAGTCTAAATTTAAAGGATATGCCGGTACCAATGAGAAAGCTTATTGATTGACTAGTTGATCTTTGCATTACACAATTCTATTATTATTATTATTATTATTATTATTAAGATCATAGTGCAGAGAGATACTCAGTTAATGTCAGAGATACTCGGTCAATGTCAGAAAAGCAATAAAACTGTTTACATCGTTAGAGAGCGATGGTTACATTACTCTTAGTATGTGCAGCATGTCTGGTAGCAAATGGATGGTTTTGTGAACATTTTGCATTAAGGTACAATTAGCGGTAGAAGTGAATAGATTTAAGCGGATTTTGAGATAGCACTCTCCATTTCTAATAAGAAATAAAGAAAAATAAGTCAGGATGGTGTGTCAGGACTGTCACATACTCACAGTCCCGGTACAAATATGCAAAATAGAGCAAAAGAGTTTATTTTGATTTATGATAGTTTTATTGCATGCTTGATGTGGATGATTAAAATCGTGTAGTGATCTATATTTAGCACAAGAATGTAAAGGCATAACATGGCAATGAGACAAACTCCATTAGAGATGTGAGCTAGATGAAATGATGAAATGTCTCTGTATAGCCCAGATTGCCTTCTGTTATCACTTAGCCTACCCTCTAAATTCACTAGCCTCTCTATATACACCAGCATGTTTACACTAGCCGGTCTTCTGCATACAATAGCCTGTCTTCGATATACACTAGCCTATGTTCTGAATACACTAGCCCGTCTTCTGTCTTCTGTATGCCCTAGCCTGTCTTCTGTATACATTAGTCTCTCTGTATAAACTAGCATCTCTGTATACCCCAAACTGTCTTCTGTAAAAACTTGTCTCTCTTTATAGCCTGTCTAGCCTTTCTTCTGTACACACTAGCTTCTCTGTATACACTAACCAGGCTTCTATATACAATAGCTTCACTCTATGCACTAGCCTCTCTGTATAATCTAGCCTCTCTATATACCCTCTCTCTATATATAGTGTTCTGCATCTCCGTAGTGGTAGCCTCTCCGTAGAAGCCAGCCTTTATTCTGTATTCACTAGCCTTTCTTCTGTATGCTGTAGTCTTCTATATATACTAGCTTCTCTGTACACCCTTGCATCTCTGTAATACACGAAATCCTCTGTATACTACAGCCTGTCTTCTGTATACACTAGACTGTAAACACTAGCTAGAATACACCAGCCTGTCTTCTGTACCCACTAGATTCTCTGTATACACTACCCAGTCTTCTGTATACACTGTCAGCTTGGATGTATACCCAAGCCTGTCTTCTGTATACACTAGTCTCTCTATATCCACTGTCCTATCTGTATACACTCGACTCTCTCTATACACTAACCTCTCTATATACACTAACATCTTTGTATATACTAGCCTCTCTTTAAATTAGCCTCTCTGTGTACCCCAGCCTCATTGTTTACTCTAGCATCTCTGTATACTCAAGCCTGTCTGCATTCACTAGCCTGTATTCACTAGCCTTATATATACTAGCTTCCTGCTTCTCTGTACACCCTTGCATCTCTGTACACTAGACTCTCTGAATACACTAAACCCTCAGTATACCACAGCCTGTCTTCTGTATACATTAGACTGTAAAAACTAGCTAGAATACACCAGCCTGTCTTCTTTACCCAATAGACTCTCTGTATGCACTACCCAGTCTTCTGTATACACTGTCAGCTTTGATGTATACCCAAGCCTGTCTTCTGTATACACTAGTTTCTCTATATGCACTGTCCTTTCTGTATACTCTCGACCTTCTCTATACATTAACCTCTCTATATACACTAACATCTTTGTATATACTAGCCTCTCTTTAAATTAGCCTCTCTGTGTACCCCAGCCTCACTGTTTACTCTAGCATCTCTGTATACTCAAGCCTATCTACATACACGAGTCTTCTGTATTGTGTATTAACTAGCCTTTCTTCTGTATGCTGTAGTCTTCTATATATACCAGCATCTCTGTACACCCTTGCATCTCTGTAAACACTGTGTAAACTAGCCAGTCTTATGTATACACTCGCCAGCTGTATACACTAGACTCTCTGAATACACTAAACTCTCTGTATACCACAGCCTGTCTTCTGTATACACTAGACTGTAAAAACTAGCTAGAATACACCAGCCTGTCTTCTGTACCCACTAGACTCTCTGTATACACTACCCAGTCTTCTGTATAGAATGTCAGCTTTCATGTATACCCTTTCTGTATACACTAGCTTCTCTATATGCACTGTCCTTTCTGTATACACTCGACTCTCTCTATACACTAACCTCTCTATATACACTAACATCTTTGTATTTGTCTTTAAACTAGCCTCTCTGTGTACCCCAGCCTCACTGTTTACTCTAGCATCTCTGTATACTCAAGACTATCTACATACACGAAACCTGTATTCTGTATTCACTAGCCTTTCTTCTGTATGCTGTAGTCTTCTATATATACCAGCTTCTCTGTACACCCTAGCACTGTAACAGTACTAGGTTCCTGTATTACAGAAACAGAACACCAGCAATAAGGTGTATACTGTGCAGGAGGCACACAACACTGACTCTAACTTCTGCACTGCAGATGCATGTATTGCAGAAATTGAACACCAGTAATAAAGGGTAGCTTCAGGTGTGTACTGTGCAGGAGGCACATAACACCCACTGTAACAGTGCTAGGTTCCCAAGCAGTAAAGACACTGTCCCTGCCTATCGTCCTCTTTCCCTGACCACCGCAACACACTATACAAGGCCGCCATGCTGGCGGCCTTATATAGTGTGGGGTGTGTACTAAACCCCCCTGAGCTATAATTGGCCACAGGAATCCTGCCTGTGGTGAATTGTGGCTCTCCTCACACAGGATGTCACATCTGTTCTTATTATATAGAACCTATTATGCTCCTCGTAAACTTTTTCAGTTTGGCCGAACGGCCGGACGCAAGTTGCCCCCGGTGCGGGAACATGGGGGGAGACATGATGCACATGTTTTGGAGATGCCCGAAGTTGATCCGCTACTGGACAGAGGTGACAGGAACCATTGATCGGGTGGTTGGAACCTCCACCAGGATGGAGGCGAAGTATTGTCTCCTGGGATTAGTTGAAGGAGTTGGAAACCCGGGAAGTAGCCAGATGGCAGTTCTGAGATGCCTATTTCAGGCAAGGAAACTGATTGCCCAACCCTGCTTAGCCTCCAATGTTGGCAATGACTTGGTTTTTTTCGCTTGTTTCCGAAGATGACCATGTTGGCGTTTGTCAAGATGGTTGAGAGTGCCCGAAGAGATCGCCTATGGCCCCATCACCTTGAAAGTGCCTGATCTTGTCTGATCTCGGAGGCTAAGCATTGTCGGGCCTGATTAGTAACTGGATGGGAGACCAACTGGGAATACCAGGTGCCGTAGCATTCTTTTTATGTTGTTGGCGTTGACATGTTTTTTTTTTCCGCTTGTTTCCCAAGGTGATCATCTTGGCATTTGTCAAGAGGGCTGAGAGAGCCCAAAGAAATCTCCTACGGCCACATCCCCCTGAAAGCGCCCGATCTCATCTGATCTCAGAGGCTAAGCAGGGTCCGGCCTGGATAGTACCTAATTAAAGGTGCCGTAGGAATCTTTTTATATTGTTGGCTTTGACCTGTTTTTCTTTCGCTTGTTTCCAAAGGTGACCATTTTAGCATCAGTCAAGAGTTTTGAGTATGTCCCAAAGCGTTCGCCTGAGGTCACATCACCCTGAAAGCGCCCGATCTCAGAGGCTAAGCAGGGTCTGGCTCAGATGGGAGACCGCCAGGGTCTATGTTGTTGGCGTTGACCTTTTTTTTTTCACTTGTTTCCCAAGATAACCATCTTGGTATTTGTCAAGAGGGTTGAGAGTGTCTAAATAGAACACCTATGGCCACATCACCCTGAAAGTGCAGAATCTCATCTGATCTCGGAGGCCTAGCAGTGTACGGCCTGGTTAATACCTGTATGGGAGACCATCTGTGAATACCAGGTGCCGTAGGCTTCTTTTTATGTTGTTGGCTTTGAACTGTTTTTTTCGCTTGTTTCTCAAGGCGACCATCTTGGCGTTTGTCAAGAGGGTTGGCCGTGTCTTGAAGAGAACGCTTACGGCCACATCACACTGAAAGCACCCGATCTCATCTGATTTCAGAGGCTTAGCAGCATCAGGCCTGGTTAGTACCTGGATGGGAGACTGCCTGGGAAGACCAGGTGACATAGAAGGATCTGGTCTGGTTAGTGTCTTGATTGGGAGATCGCCTGGGAATACCGGATGCCGTAGGATTCTTTTTATGTTGTTGGCTTTGACCTGTTTTTTTTCCCTTGTTTCCCAAGGTGACCATCTTGGCATTTGTCAAGAGGGTTAAGAGTGCACAAAGAAATTGCCTACGGGCACAACACCCTGAAAACGCCCAATCTCGTTTGGTCTCAGAGGCTAAGCAGGATTGGGCCTGGTTTGTACCTGGATCGGAGACCGCCTGGGTTTTCCAAATGCTGCAGGCTTCTTTTTATGTTGTTGGCGTTGACTTGTTTTTTTTGTTTGTTTCCCAAGGTGACCATCTTGGCGTTTGTCAAGAGGGTTGAGCGTGCATTTGATCTCAGAGGCTAAGCAGGGTTGGGACCTGGTTAGTACCGGGATGGGAAACCGCCTGGGATTTCTCGATGCCATAGGCTTTTTTTTTAAGTTGTTGGCATTGACTTATTTTTTTTTTTTTGTTTTATTCTTTTATTAAGCATAAGTAGAACAATATAAATATAACAGTCAACCATACAGCATGACCCAGGGTCACAATTACATGCTAACAAAAAATAGGCAGCCAAATAACTCTGGGTTCTCAGAGGGGAGTCCTACAGTTTCATGCAGAAAATAGAGAAACCCCACCTCCGACATGTAGTACAGTATAACTAGTGCAGCTCCGTTCGGACAAATGTAATCATGGAGAACAACTGGGACCACAGCGAGCCAGCTTATCATGACCTACGTGAACCAGAGCAAAATATGAGCCGGTCATGTCCAGAACCCTGGGGTTCTTCTGGGTCCCGAAGGCTAGTAAGGAGACAAGGCATAGTCAAAAGGGAGGACGGGGGAAGAAGAGAGTGCAAAGACGGAGAGAGAGGAGGTGGGGGGATGGCGACGGGGAAAAAAAGAAAAATAAAGACAAAAAGGAGGGGGGAATGCCACCCAGGGCAGACATGGCCTACGTAGGTAAAGGTTAGATGTTCAGTCGTTTTCTGGGACGGAGGCACTGCTCACCTCCCGAATGTAGTCTCGAGTACCAGTAAAATACCTCCAGGGCCTCCATGTAACACTAAATGCCTCTTCAGTGTTGTGAAGGGTGGCGGTCAATTCTTCCATCCGGAGAATATGATTGACTTTGGAATACCACAGCACCTTGGATGGGGGCTGAGGCTGCCTCCACAGTGCGGGAATGCAGGCCCGGGCGGCATTCAGGAGTTGCATCGTGAGGGTTTTTTTGTATTTTCGAACAGGCTGTTCGGTCAAGTGTAGAAGGCACGCTACTGGGAACCCAAAAGTTCCTCAAGGTCGGGCATGCCCAGAAAAGGTGTCCCATGGTCCCCATATCTGAATTTCACCTCCAACAAACATCCGGGATCGATCTATCCATTTTATTCAGAAGGTATGGGACTCTATACCAGCGTGAGACTATCTTGTATCTTGATATTGGTTTGCGATGGAAGCTTTATGTACGAAGGTCAGGATCTTCCCTATCTGTTGTGGGGTAAATGTGATGCCTAAGTCCCTCTCCCATTTGTGGATAAATGGTGGGGGTCGACTCCTCCTCCTGACTACTCAATAGGTTGTACAGGAGGGAGAGGGTGTGTCGCACAGGTTCCCTTTTGTGACAGATGGATTTATAGGGTGTCAGGTCTCTAGGAGTGTAGGGGGCCCTTTGTATGGCCAGAAGAAAGTGACGAAGTTGATAAGCACTAAACAAGTCAAGCGGAGGGTCAGAAAGCTCGGCGACCGTTTACGTGGTCGGGAGCCCTCCCGTGGGCCACACCTCTCTCAGACGCTGTTTCCCCACCACTGTCAACTGTCGCAGTTTCTTGTTGGTAAATCCCGATGAAAAGTCTGGATTACCTATAACCGGAGTCATTGGTGATGGCAGGGGAGCAATGTGTGTGCAGCGGAACAACCTCCGCACAACAGCCAACGTAGCTCCCACTACGGGGTGACCTCTGAGTTCTTTTGGTAGGGAGGACAGGAGCCACGGGGAGGTCAATAGGGGAATGGATCCATCCTCAATCTCCATCTCCACCCACTGCTTGTGTGGGCCATTACAATGCCAATCAACGACTCTCGCTAGCAGAGTCACTCTGTAGTATTGTCTGAGATCTGGGAGACCCAGACCCCCTTGTCCTTTGGTCTGGCAAGCAATTGCAAACGGGCTCTGGGCGGTTTGCGCGCCCAAATAAAGTCCCGGAGCAGCACCTACAGTTGTCTGAAAAAAATTGGGGGTAACCGGATCGGTAATGTCTGGAACATGTATAAGATCCGAGGGAGGGCCATCATTTTGAATGCATTACAGCGCCCAACCCAGGTCAGTGTTAAAGCATGCCAGTTTCCCAAATCAGATTTCAGTCTATCCAGGAGAGGGACAAAATCAAGCAGGTACAATTGCGCTAAATCCGCTGCGATGTCAACGCCCAGTTAACGTATAGATTTTTCAGCCCAGTAGAATGGAAAAGAGGAGCGGAGCCTCTTGGCCTCACCATCCGGGACCGATATATTCAATACAGCCGACTTGGCGCAATTGTTTTTATAGTTTGATAGGCTGCCGTGTCGCTGTAGAGACGCAAGTATTTTGGGAAGCAAAATGTGTGGATTGGAGACGGAAAAAATTAGATCATCAGCGTACGCCGCAATTTTGTGGTGTGCCGAGGGTTTTGATATGGCAGTAATATTCGGGTCATTCCGAACGTGACACATAAGTGGTTCCAGTGTCAGAATTAAAATTAGGGGAGACAGAGGGCACCCCTGCCTTGTCCCATTAGTGATGGGGAAAGAGTCCAAGCACCACTCGGTCACCCGTACTGCTGCCGATGGCGTGGAGTAAAGCGACATTACCCAGCTCATCATGTTGGGGCCAAGACCTATATGTTCCAGGGTGGCCTGCATAAAGTGCCAGGCCACCCTGTCAAAGGCCTTCTCCGCGTCCGTTGACAACATAAGCAAGGGCCTTCCCTGTACATGCGCCGCATGGATTAAATTGAGGACTCGGGCCGTATTGTCTCTAGCTTCCGACTTATTTTTATTTTTTTGCTTGTTTCCTAAGGTGACCATCTTGGCATTTGTCAAGAGGGTTGAAAGTGCCTGAAGAGATTGCCTACGGGCACATCACCCTGAAAGCACCCGATCTCGTTTGATGTTGGAGGCTAATAGAGTCGGGCCTTGTTAGTACCTGGATGGGAGACCGCCTGGGAATACCAGGTGTCGTAGACTTCTTTTTATGTTGTTGGCGTTGACCTGTTTTTTTTTTTCGCTTATTTCCCAAAGTGACCATCTTGGTGTTTGTCAAGAGGGTTGAGAGTGCCTGAAGAGATTGTCTATGGCCACATCACTCTGAAAGCACCCAATCTCATCTGATCTTGGAGGCTAAGAAGAGTCGGGCCTGGTTAGTACCTGGATGGGAGACCACCTGGGATTACCAGTTATTGTAGGCTTCTTTTTATGTTGTTGGCGTTAATTCGTTTTCTTTTTTTTGCTTGTTTCCCAAGGTGACCATCTTGGCATTTGTCAAGAGGGTTGAGAGTGCCCAAAGAGATCGCTTACAGCAGCATCACCCTGAAAGAGCCCTATCTCTTCTCTTTTCTGAGGCTAAGAAGGGTTGGGCCTAGTTAGTACCTGGATGGGAGATGGCGTTGGAATACCAGGTGCCGTATTCTTCTTTTTATGTTGTTGACATTGACCTGTTTTTTTTTTCACTTGTTTCCCAAGGTGACCATCTTGGCATTTGTCAAGAGGGTTGAGAGTGCCCGAAGAGATCACCTACGGCCCCATCACCCTGAAAGCGCCCAATCTCGTCTGATCTCGGATGCTAAACAGTGTCGGGCCTGGTTAGTACCTGGATGGGAGACCGCCTGGGAATACCAGGTGCCATAGGCTTCTGTTTTTTTTGTTTTTTTATTTAGTAGTATGCGACATACAATGCAAAGGCAACTTCACAGAATGTGTGATACAAATAGTTATAAACAAACGATCATATTGCATGGATATCAGAGCCAATGGTAAGAAGTCTGAGGAGAATAGCACGTGTACAGCTTTGCGGTCATATCAAGATGAGATTAAAGCTCCATCTCGTTGGGATCCTCTACCACTTAAAATATTATTGATACTAGCCCTGCTACCCTCGAAGAGTTTAGATATCCATAGATAGGGGAAGAGTATTGTGTAGTAGTCAAATGGGGTCGGAACATACCATTTTCTTTTCCCTTTTTTGAGTTAAGAAGGGAAATAGTAGAACTGAAAGGAGGGAGAAGGGGAAAGAGAAGATTGGGGAAGGAAATGGCAGAAAAGGAAAAGAAGGGGTAAGGGGGTGTCGTGGGTAGAGTGGATAGGGTGGGGTCGGGTGGGGTCGGGTGGGGTCCCCTCCCAGGGAGCAAGAGACGCCCTCGGCTCACCAGCTCATCAGCTGTCCAACGTTTGGAACAGCGATCTCCAACGATCACCATGAGCTTACTATGTCTCGCGGAGGTATTCTTCCGAAAAGCGAAACTGGGTCCAGTAGAACCATCTGTTCCCATGCTCCTCCGTTTTATCCCTCATTGTGGCAGTCAGGTCTGCCATTCGTTCAATATCATTTACCCTTGCGAACCACTGGGTCACCATTGGAGCAGATTGCTCTTTCCACTGACTTGGGATGCAGGCCCTAGCTGCATTAAGGAGATGTTTAAGTAAGGACATATGATAACGCTTTCTCGACATAGGAGTTAGATTGAGAAGAACTGCTGCGGGATCATTGGCTAAGGAAATGTCTGTGAACTTGTGGATGAGTCTCAGGACAGGCTGCCCGAATGTTTGTAATTTAGGGCATTCCCTGAAAATGTGGAGAATGGTGCCAATCTGTTGCCCACAGCGACAGCAGCGGTCAGATTGACCGGGGAATATTTTGGCCAACACCACCGGTGTACGATACCAGCGTGTGATCAGCTTATATGAGATCTCCTGATATTTACTGCAGAGTGACGACTTATGGGCGAAAAAGAGTATTCTGTCCTTCTGTGGTTTGGAGAATGTAGTTTGTTAGTCCCTTTTCCATTTAGCTAGGAAGGGTGGATCCGTGGAGGATTGTGCGTCTGTCAGGATTTGGTAGGACCTAGAGAGGGAACCACGAATTGGGCCATCATCCAGGCAAAGTTCCTCGAAGGGGTGGAATTGGCTAGAGAAGAACGAATGGTTAGGTAGTGATCTGAGGAAATGGATTAGCTGTCTAGCTCTCCAGCTATCCAATGCAACAGGTACTTGCTCTAGCAGTATGGTCCCCATGGGAATCAAGCCCGTGGGTCCAAGAAATAGGGCTGCTCTCAGAAGCCCTTTCGGGGCTTGCCTGGTAAAGGCCTGGTCAGACAGGCCCGAAGGGAATCTAGGATGTCCAATAATTGGGGTCATAGGAGAAGGGAAGTTAGTCAGGTGGGAAAGATGAAAAAAACTATCCATCTCGGCGAGCGAGGGGCCAATTAACGGGTGAGTAGTCACACAGGGCTCCAATGGCCTCCCCGCCCAAGGCAGACCAGCCAGTGGAACCCGCGCATTCTCCTGCTCTAGCTTGACCCATAGCTTCAGTTCCCCATACCGGTGTCTTATCACATATGGTCCCCCATCGGATAGTGTCCGCTGTGTACTGCGCATGCGCAGTACACAGCAACACAGATTCCGAAAATTGCCGAGCATGAACGGCGCCTGCGCACTGAGTCCAGGTTCTATCCCCACTATCCAAGTGGACATAGAGTAAGAATATAAAAGAGCCGAGCGCAGCGAGGCCGAGCCCGAAGCGTGGCGAGCGAAGCTCGCCTGCGAGGGACCCTCTAATATTCACAACCCTATGTCCGCTTGGATGGTGGGGCTACCACCTCCACTCACCGTGCAGGCGCCGTTCAGCTTCGGAGATTTTCCGAAGCTTCGTCTGCTCCGTACTGCTCATGCGCAGTACGGCGCGGACACTATATCATGGCCGGACAGTATATGGCAGAACACCGGCACCAGTCAACCACCTGTTTCATGTGCGTTGCTGTGTAATATAGAGCAGGGTCCGGTCACACAGGGCTCCAATGGCCTCCCCGCCCAAGGCAGACCAGCCAGTGGAACCCGCGCCTTCTCCTGCTCTAGCTTGACCCATAGCTTCAGTTCCCCATGCCGGTGTCTTATCACATATGGTCCCCCATCGGATAGTGTCCGCTGTGTACTGCGCATGCGCAGTACACAGCAACACAGATTCCGAAAATTGCCGAGCATGAACGGCGCCTGCGCACTGAGTCCAGGTTCTATCCCCACTATCCAAGTGGACATAGAGTAAGAATATAAAAGAGCCGAGCGCAGCGAGGCCGAGCCCGAAGCGTGGCGAGCGAAGCTCGCCTGCGAGGGGCCCTCTAATATTCACAACCCTATGTCCGCTTGGATGGTGGGGCTACCACCTCCACTCACCGCGCAGGCGCCGTTCAGCTTCGGAGATTTTCCGAAGCTTCGTCTGCTCCATACTGCGCATGCGCAGTACGGTGCGGACACTATATCATGGCCGGACAGTATATGGCAGAACACCGGCACCAGTCAACCACCGGTGTCATGTGCGTTGCTGTGTAATATAGAGCAGGGTCCGGGCAGCCAATACCTCCCCGCAATTTCGGTCGCAATAGCATTGCCCTACCAATACGCATATGTTTCCCGCGCCAGAGGAACTTGATAAAGATTGAGCGAACCGCATGAAAGAAAGTCTGGGGTATTTTGATAGGTAAGGCTTGTAGTAGATAGAGAAGTCGTGGCATCGCGTTCATCTTCAACACATTACAGCGTCCGAACCATGACAGAGCTAGTGGGTCCCATCTTTTAAGGTCCGCTGTAAGCCCATAGGCTTCTTTTTATGTTGTTGGCTTTGACCTGTTTTTTTTGCTTGTTTCTCAAGGCGACCATCTTGGCGTTTGTCAAGAGGGTTGGGCGTGTCTTGAAGAGAACGCTTACGGCCACATCAACCTGAAAGCACCCAATGTCGTCTGATTTCAGAGGCTAAGCAGCGTCAGGCCTGGTTAGTACCTGGATGGGAGACTCCCTGGGAAGACCAGGTGCCATAGAAGGATCTGGTCTGGTTAGTGTCTTTTTTTTTTTTTTATTCTTTATTTACGGATTGCAGGTAATACAGAGACAAACTGTAAAAGACATAGATCCCTCAGTTTTCCAGGTTAACAAAAATACATAGTTAATACTTCGTGGAGGACCGGGGGAAACCTAACAACTTATGTCAGCAGCAGCCCCAGCCGTGGCTAGGCCACCACATTATCCCACTCTAATGATCTGGCACCCTAGTGTCT
Organism: Lithobates pipiens; assembly: GCF_037356315.1. Lineage (NCBI taxonomy): Eukaryota > Metazoa > Chordata > Amphibia > Anura > Ranidae > Lithobates > Lithobates pipiens. Next base: position 171,178,001 of record NW_027507791.1, on the reverse strand, counting down.
ACTTATAAACCAGGGCAGTCCGCGGGGCGATCCCCCTCAAGGCCCAGACTGAGGGGCCTCTAACATCGGTCACCTTCATTCTATTGGTCAAAGAGCTCAGCCGGGACCACCCCGAGGGCCGCCAACCCCTGGCTGGGAAATCGAGGGAACAAAACGAAAAGATCCTTGCAATCACCATGTATTTTAATTATACTTGGGAGTTAGGGGGTAGGGAAAGAGGGGGGAGCAAATGGGCAGGAGAAGGGGATGGGGTAGAAAGAATGAAAGTTATAGGGGGCTAACAGTGCTACGAGGCAGACGGGGGAGAGAGTGAACCAGGGTGGTATACGAGAAGGGAGAGAAAGAAAGAGGACTCCGATGGGTTCCCACGGCCGGACCCTTCCCTCTATACACGTGCCAGAGCCTACAGATAGGATCTGTATGCGTCGGAAAACCTGAACAGGCTCCAAGACAACCAACAAGCAGTGTGCTCTTCCTCCCTGTCGCCTAACGCTGATGTGAGCTGTTCCATACGGTAGATGTCGCAAACTCTTGCAAACCAGTGAGACACCAGTGGAGCGGCCTGCTGTTTCCACATGCTAGGTATACATGCCCTGGCCCCACTCAGAAGATGTTTTAAGAGAGATTTATGGTACTTCTTGCTCGAGAGTGGGGTCAGATTGAGGAAGATCGCAGCTGGGTTGTTCTGGAGATCAATAGCCGTGAGGTCATAAATGATATTGAGAACCTGTCTCCAGAAATGGGCCAGTTGAGGGCATTCCCAGAAGATACGTAGTAACGTGCCGGCTTGTTCACCGCATCTCCAGCACAAAGGGCTGTGACCGGGAAACATAGCCGCCAGGACAGTGGGGGTCCTGTACCATCGGGTCAAAATTTTATAAGCTATTTCCTGGTATTTACTACATAGGGATGACTTGTGCGCAAAAAGAAGCGCGCGGTTCTTCTGGTCTGGCGAGAGCCGGACATGCAGGTCTCGCTCCCATTTTTCCACGAACACCAGGTTACTCTGGGAGAGTTGGTCCAGTAGGATGCGATATGACAGGGAAAGAGACCTTCGGGTCGGTCCCTCTCCTGAGAATACCTCCTCAAACGATGTTAGGGGTCTGCGGAATTCGCCACTGTTTGGCAAAGATTTCAAGAAGTGGGAGAGTTGGGAAAGCTTCCACTGTCCCAGGGCCGTGGTTGCTAACGCCTCGTACATAGTGGAGACCACTGTCCACGTCCTAGGGCCAAGAAAAGAAGAGGCCCGCACAAGGTCCCAGTCAGGGTCGAGGCGGAAAGACTTTTCCGTCATGCCGGGTTCAAAGCGTGGGTGTCCAATAATAGGAGTCATGGGCGAAGGGAAACTGGGCACGCCCGTCAGGGTAAAATATCTGTCTAGCTCTTGTAACGTTGGCTCAATGTGTGGGTGTGCCCGCGTCGCTCCCGACCAGCCCGGTCCACTCCAGGGCAAACCCTCAAGTGGAAATGGTACGGATTCATGCTCCAGACGAACCCACAGCTTATCCTTCAGGTGTCTGCACCAGTCAACTACTCTGTTCATGTGCACCGCCGTATAGTACCATGCCGGATCTGGGAGGCCAATCCCTCCCTTGTCTTTTGGTCTGAGCAGTAATGTTCGGCTGAGTCTTGGAGGCCTGCCCTGCCATACGTATCGAATAAAGATGGAGCGCATGGCTTTAAAAAATGATTGGGGGATTTTTATCGGTAAGGCTTGTAATAGGTACAAGAGTCTGGGCATTACATTCATTTTGAGCACATTGCATCTCCCAAACCAAGAGGTCGCCAACTTTGACCACCTCTCTAGATCTACGGCAATTTTTTTTAGAAGCGGCTGGAAATTCAATTGGAAAATCAGATGTGGGTCCGGGGGAACCTTGGTACCCAGATATTGTATAGCCCCAGTTGCCCAACGAAAGGGAAAATTAGTGCTTAGACTCGTCTGGGCATTGGTAGACAGGGAGACGTTGAGTGCTTCCGATTTCTGTAAGTTAATTTTAAAATTTGACAGGGTGCCATATCGTCTTATTTCCGCTAAGAGATTCGGCAATGTAATGTGAGGCTCTGAGACATAGAACAAGAGGTCATCTGCAAAGGCTGCGACCTTATGGTGGTGTGAGGGGGTGTCCAGTCCCTTGATGTCTATGTTCTGCCTGATGTGGTGCAGCAAGGGTTCAAGCGATAGGACAAACAAAAGGGGGGACAACGGGCATCCCTGCCTCGTTCCATTGCCAATAGTGAAACGCGACGAGGCAAACCCATTGACCCTAACCATCGCCGTCGGTGACGAGTAAAGAGCTGTAACCCATGAAAGCATGGGGGGGGTACACCCAGGCTTCGCAGGGTGGCTAGCAAAAAAGGCCAGCTCACCCTGTCAAACGCTTTTTCTGTGTCCACAGAGAGCAACATAATCGGTAGTTTAAGGCGTCTGGCGCGTTCTATAACATTGATTGTCCTGGTAGTGTTGTCTCGGGCTTCCCTGTTACGAATAAACCCCACCTGATCCAGAGGTATCAGGCGTTGGAGAATGGGCACCAACCGCTCCGCCAGTATCTTAGTGAAGAGCTTAAGGTCGCTGTTTAATAAGGAGATGGGCCTGTAGTTCGCACAGAGAAGCGGATCCTTCTCCGGCTTGGGTATGACCGAGATGCTTGCCTGCAACAGCTCCGGTGGAAAGGTCTGGCCCTCCAATAGGGCGTTAAAAGCTGACACAAACGGCGTGGACAACAGGGAGAGGAAGGCCTTATAATAAGGGACCGTAAACCCATCTGGGCCTGGTGCCTTGCCCTTGGGTGAGTCTCTTAACGCTGCCGACAATTCCTCCGGGGAGATAGGTTGCGAGAGAAGCTCTATCTCTTCCTGTGTAAGCGACGGGAGGTTTGCCGAAGCTAGGTACTCATCAATGGCTGCTGTGCCAGCCTGGAGGGCATCTCCTGAGTCCCGGGGGTGCAAGTTATAAAGGGCTTCATAGAAATATCGGAAACACTCCGCTATCTCCCGTGAATCATGAAGCTTGGCACCCGAAGGGGAGGTTATGGTTGGAATGAAGGACGCGTTGCGTTGGGCACGCAGGGAGTTCGCTAGGGACCTACTACACTTGTCTCCATATTCATAATACGTCCTGCGGACCCACATGAGTCTGGTTCTAGCCTGAAAGAGAGAGAAATCTCTGATTTGTTCTCTAAGATCTCTCACCTCCAGCGCAGCAGTCGGCTGGGATTTGTGTCGTTGTTCACACGCATGCAACTTGGCAATACGTTTGGAGAGAGCCTCAGTTTTGGCCACTTTGAGTCTATGACCATGTTTAATAAGAATGCCCCTAATGTAGCATTTATGAGCCGCCCATAACATGAGGGGGTTGGAAACAGAATCACGGTTATGATCAAAGTAACTTTCTAATTCCCTAAGCAGGTCTGCGTGGGTCTCAGGGTCCTTCAGGAGAGACTCGTTCAGTCTCCACCAGGACTGACCACGCGACTCCTGTTGTAGCTTCAGCATCAAAGAAATCGGGGCATGGTCAGACAGGGCTATGTGGCCTATCTGAGTGTCTGTGACCGCCGGGATAGCATTGTGGGTCGACTAAAAACATATCTATACGTGAGTAAGAACCATGAGCGGTGGAAAAGAACGTATAGTCCCTATCCTGTGGGTGAAGCGTACGCCACACATCGATCAGTCGGTGGGAGTGTAGCAGGTCTCTTATGTGTGAACGCGTTCTCGCAGAAATCGCAGAGGTGCCCGATGATGAGTCTCTGCGGGGGTCCAAGGTGAGGTTAAAGTCCCCCCCAACGATCAAAGTACCCTCCGAGAATGCAGCCAGGGCATCCAAGCATGCTTCTAAGGCCGGCAGCTGGTCCACATTCGGCATGTATAGGTTGGCAAGAGTAAAAGTTTGCGAGTGGAGAGTTCCCTTAATGAAGAGATATCTCCCTTCACTATCGGCTTGGACAGCTAACAGGCGCCACGGCAAGTTTTTAGCAAGAAGAACACACACTCCTCTCGATTTGGAAGTAGGGGACGTGCTGTGGTGGGCCAGGGGGAAGTGCTTACTATAAAGCCGTGGTATTTGGTCTGTCCTGAAATGGGTCTCCTGGAGGAAAACTATTTGGGGCTTCATCCGCCACAATTCTGTTAGGCAGCTGGACCTTTTTTCAGGTACATTCAGCCCTTTCACATTCCAGGAAACCAGCTTCAGGGCCATGACGGCAGTGGTACCCGGCCGGCGGTCCCCACCAGAGTCAGTAGTAGATATAGAGTTCAAGCACAGAGGAAGAGGAGGAGAAAAAGGAAAAGCAGTAACGAAGCGGAGAAGGTCCAGAGTTAGTAGGGAGGAGGAGGGTAGGAGGGGTGGGGATAGATCGGGGAATTGCTAAAGCTCCTATCGGAGAGAACCTGCCAGTTAGGGCAGAGGGGCCTAGTGGGGGAAGAGGTAAGGCACTGCAGAGGGAGGAACTCGTCGGTGCAGTACCCCTCCAGCATCCCATGGTCCATGCAGTCGCAATCGGGCGTGCACGGAGCTTCTTTGGCATCTTAACTACGACATCAAACGCATTATAGAACATCACTGCAGCAGGTATCGGGCAGTTAACAACAGTAGAACAGTGCATAATTAGACCAACATATTAAACTTTTCAACACAGAGTATAGATAAATTTATACCACCCAGGCACCCGCCCCTCCCCCCCCCCAAAAAAAATGGAAAAAAGGGGGGGGGGGAGGAGAGGGGGAGGGAGCGGGAACGCCGCCCAGGGGCACCCGGGGGGCACCACCAGGCAGTCCAAAAACACAAACAGCGCAGAGACTAGGGCACCTGTAGATAAACAGTAACGAGAATGGTGAACAGTACCGCCAATGACTCAGGGCTTCGTCCAGGAAGCGCAGTGTCCAACTCTGTTCTTCCAATGTCCTTCCTCTCCCCTAGCGGGGGCACTGGGAACAATGGCCCGTGGCATGGTAAACAACACAAAGCTGGATACTCCAGCCGTCTATGTTGGTAGAGAAAAAGAAAACAAAAAAAAAAGGGTATAACACAGGAATAACGGAAAATTACTGTACTCTCTCAGGGTTCACGATCTTGGGGGGCCTGCGATCTCTGACGTTGGGATCGACGGTGGTGTCTCACTCTCTGTGGCCTGGTTGAGGGGTTGTTCGTCGGGGCCACTGCTCCCTGGGGGACAACAGGAGCCAACCAGTCGGGGACCTGAACCGAGGGCAGGCCCAAAGCCTCCAGACAGGACGGGACCTCCGAAGGGTGTCGTAGCGCAAGGGGCCTCCCATTTTTGCGCACTATAAGGTGAAACGGATGGCCCCACTTGTATGGAATCCTCCGTTCAGTTAGGTGTTCCAGAAGGGGTCGCAGACAGCGTCTCATCTGGAAGGTCTTGCGGGATACATCTGGCAGAAGGGTGACTTGGGCCCCGTCAAAATCAATGCTGCCTTTGCGCCACGACGCTTGCAGGACATCCTCCCTAACTGAGTAATTGTGGAGACAGCATAAAACGTCACGTGGCCGGTTCTCTGTGGGGCTCCTGGGGCCCAGGGTCCTGTGGACTCTATCAATGGCTATTACTGTGTCAGCAGCGCAGTCCAGACAGGCGTTAAATATAGCTGTAACTGTGGCTTTGAGGTCTGCCTGGCCAGTGGCTTCGGGTAAGTCTCTGATCCTGATGTTGCATCTGCGGTTGCGATTCTCAAGGTCATCCACTAGGAGTTGCAACTGTGCCACTCTGTCAGCAAGGGTATCATGTGCGGCCTGCAGGCCAGAAACATCAGTGGTCAGGGAGGTCACATCCGATGCCAGGGTGGTCACCCGCTCGTTCGTAGCCGACACGTCACGTTTGACCCCTGCGATTTCATGTCGCAAGGTCGTTTCAATCCTGGCTGCCATACAGCTAAAGTCTGCTTTAGTGGGAAGGTTTTGGAGTAAAGCTGCCTTGTCCCCCAATAATGCTGGTGCTGGTGGCAGCGGTGGGTCCCCCTGTGTGTCTGAGGCGAGAGCAGCCTGGCCATTCGGTCCTGGGATGAGGCTTCCACTGCGGGAGGGTCTCTGGGACAGTTGGGAGTTGTGAGGGAACCAGGGTGGCAGGCCGCTATGGTCCGGGCTGTCAAGCGAGGCCATGGACAGTGAGCGGGGGAGACACGGGGACAAGTCACTAGGCGGGGAGAACGGGGGCATGTCGTGTCCCTGCATAGCAGTCTGCTCACCTTCCCTCTGTGCCGCGTGTCCTGGAGCGCCGGAGGCCGCGGGCGCCATCTTGGCTGGATCCGGCGTGGAGGCCGGAGGCTGCAGCAGGACCAAGTACCTGTCCATGGCAGCAGCGGCGGACCCCGCTCGGCTGGCTGTGTTCCGCCGAAGCGCGGAGATGTCGGCGATGCCGAAATATGCGACCAAACTGTGGTAAAGGGGTGCGGAGGGGTCACGGACCGGGAGCTCCGGAAAAGAGCGTCCTCACTCCTTCATGCCTAGGCCACGCCCCCCCTGGTTAGTGTCTTGATTGGGAGATCGCCTGGGAATACTGGATGCCGTAGGCTTCTTTTTATGTTGTTGGCTTTGACCTGTTTTTTTTAGCTTGTTTCCCAAGGTGACCATCTTGGCCTTTGTCAAGAGGCTTCAGAGTGCCCAAAGAGAGTGCCTACGGCCAAATCAACTATATAGTATCTTATATATAATAACTAAAAATATTATTTATTATTATAGATATAGATATATAGTATAGTGATTTGGCCGTAGGCACTCTCTTTGGGCACTCTGAAGCCTCTTGACAAAGGCCAAGATGGTCACCTTGGGAAACAAGCTAAAAAAAACAGGTCAAAGCCAACAACATAAAAAGAAGCCTACGGCATCCAGTATTCCCAGGCGATCTCCCAATCAAGACACTAACCAGACCAGATCCTTCTATGGCACCTGGTCTTCCCAAGGAGTCTCCCATCCAGGTACTAAACAGGCCTGACGCTGCTTAGCCTCTGAAATCAGACGAGATCGGGTTCTTTCAGGTTGATGTGGCCGTAAGCGTTCTCTTCAAGACACGCCCAACCCTCTTGACAAACGCCAAGATGCTCACCTTGAGAAACAAGCAAAAAAAAACAGGTCAAAGCCAACAACATAAAAAGAAGCCTATGGGCTTACAGCGGACCTTAAAAGATGGGACCCACTAGCTCTGTCATGGTTCGGACGCTGTAATGTGTTGAAGATGAACGCGATGCCACGACTTCTGTATCTACTACAAGCCTTACCTATCAAAATACCCCAGACTTTCTTTCATGCGGTTCACTCAATCTTTATCAAGTTCCTCTGGCGCGGAAAACATATGCGTATTGGTAGGGCAATGCTATTGCGACCGAAATTGCGGGGAGGTATTGGCTTCCCGGACCCTGCTCTATATTACACAGCGATGCACATGACACCGGTGGTTGACTGGTGCCGGTGTTCTGCCATATACTGTCCGGCCATGATATAGTGTCCGCGCCGTACTGCGCATGCGCAGTACGGAGCAGACGAAGCTTCGGAAAATCTCCGAAGCTGAACGGCGCCTGCGCGGTGAGTGGAGGTGGTAGCCCCACCATCCAAGCGGACATAGGGTTGTGAATATTAGAGGGCCCCTCGCAGGCGAGCTTCGCTCGCCACGCTTCGCTCGCCACGCTTCGGGCTCGGCCTCGCTGCGCTCGGCTCTTTTATATTCTTACTCTGTGTCCACTTGGATAGTGGGGATAGAACCTGGACTCGACATCTACCGTATGGAACAGCTCACATCAGCGTTAGGCGACAGGGAGGAAGAGCACACTGCTCGTTGGTTGTCTTGGAGCCTGTTCAGGTTTTCCGACGCATACAGATCCTATCTGTAGGCTCTGGCACGTGTATAGAGGGAAGGGTCCGGCCGTGGGAACCCATCGGAGTCCTCTTTCTTTCTCTCCCTTCTCGTATACCACCCTGGTTCACTCTCTCCCCCGTCTGCCTCGTAGCACTGTTAGCCCCCTATAACTTTCATTCTTTCTACCCCCATCCCCTTCTCCTGCCCATTTGCTCCCCCCTCTTTCCCTACCCCCTAACTCCCAAGTATAATTAAAATACATGGTGATTGCAAGGATCTTTTCGTTTTGTTCCCTCGATTTCCCAGCCAGGGGTTGGCGGCCCTCGGGGTGGTCCCGGCTGAGCTCTTTGACCAATAGAATGAAGGTGACCGATGTTAGAGGCCCCTCAGTCTGGGCCTTGAGGGGGATCGCCCCGGGGACTGCCCTGGTTTATAAGTAGACACTGGGGTGCCAGATCATTAGAGTGGGATAATGTGGTGGCCTAGCCACGGCTGGGGCTGCTGCTGACATAAGTTGTTAGGTTTCCCCCGGTCCCCCACGAAGTATTAACTATGTATTTTTGTTAACCTGGAAAACTGAGGGATCTATGTCTTTTACAGTTTGTCTCTGTATTACCTGCAATCCATAAATAAAGAATGAAAAAAAAAAAAGACACTAACCAGACCAGATCCTTCTATGGCACCTGGTCTTCCCAGGGAGTCTCCCATCCAGGTACTAACCAGGCCTGACGCTGCTTAGCCTCTGAAATCAGACAACATCGGGTGCTTTCAGGTTGATGTGGCCGTAAGCGTTCTCTTCAAGACACGCCCAACCCTCTTGACAAACGCCAAGATGGTCGCCTTGAGAAACAAGCAAAAAAAACAGGTCAAAGCCAACAACATAAAAAGAAGCCTATGGGCTTACAGCGGACCTTAAAAGATGGGACCCACTAGCTCTGTCATGGTTCGGACGCTGTAATGTGTTGAAGATGAACGCGATGCCACGACTTCTGTATCTACTACAAGCCTTACCTATCAAAATACCCCAGACTTTCTTTCATGCGGTTCGCTCAATCTTTATCAAGTTCCTCTGGTGCGGAAAACATATGCGTATTGGTAGGGCAATGCTATTGCGACCGAAATTGCGGGGAGGTATTGGCTTCCCGGACCCTGCTCTATATTACACAGCGACGCACATGACACCGGTGGTTGACTGGTGCCGGTGTTCTGCCATATACTGTCCGGCCATGATATAGTGTCTGCGCCGTACTGCGCATGCGCAGTACGGAGCAGACGAAGCTTCGGAAAATTTCCGAAGCTGAACGACGCCTGCGCTGTGAGTGGAGGTGGTAGCCCCACCATCCAAGCGGACATAGGGTTGTGAATATTAGAGGATCCCTCGCAGGCGAGCTTTGCTCGCCACGCTTCGGGCTCGGCCTCGCTGCGCTCGGCTCTTTTATATTCTTACTCTATGTCCACTTGGATAGCGGGGATAGAACCTGGACTCGGTGTGCAGGCGCCGTTCATGCTCGGCAATTTTCGGAATCTGTGTTGCTGTGTACTGCGCATGCGCAGTACACAGCGGACACTATCCGATGGGGAACCATATGTGATAAGACACCGGCATGGGGAACTGAAGCTATGGGTCAAGCTAGAGCAGGAGATGGCGCGGGTTCCACTGGCTGGTCTGCCTTGGGCGGGGAGGCCATTGGAGCCCTGTGTGACTACTCACCCGTTAATTGGCCCCTCGCTCGCCGAGATGGATAGTTTTTTTCACCTTTCCCACCTGACTAACTTCCCTTCTCCTATGACCCCAATTATTGGACATCCTAGATTCCCTCCGGGCCTGTCTGACCAGGCCTTTACCAGGCAAGCCCCGAAAGGGCTTCTGAGAGCAGCCCTATTTCTTGGACCCACGGGCTTGATTCCCACGGGGACCATACTGCTAGAGCAAGTACCTGTTGCATTGGATAGCTGGAGAGCTAGACAGCTAATCCATTTCCTCGGACCACTACCTAACCATTCGTTCTTCTCTAGACAATTCCACCCCTTCGAGGAACTTTGCCTGGATGATGGCCCAATTCGTGGTTCCCTCTCTAGGTCCTACCAAATCCTGACAGACGCACAATCCTCCACGGATCCACCCTTCCTAGCTAAATGGAAAAGGGACTAACAAACTACATTCTCCAAACCACAGAAGGACAGAATACTCTTTTTCGCCCATAAGTCGTCACTCTGCCGTAAATATCAGGAGATCTCATATAAGCTGATCACACGCTGGTATCGTACACCGGTGGTGTTGGCCAAAATATTCCCCGGTCAATCTGACCGCTGCTGTCACTGTGGGCAACAGACTGGCACCATTCTCCACATTTTCTGGGAATGCCCTAAATTACAAACATTCTGGCAGCCTGTCCTGAGACTCATCCACAAGTTCGCAGACATTTCCTTAGCCAATGATCCCGCAGCAGTTCTTCTCAATCTAACTCCTATGTCGAGAAAGCGTTATCATAAGTCCTTACTTAAACATCTCCTCAATGCAGCTAGGGCCTGCATCCCAAGTCAGTGGAAAGAGCAATCTGCTCCAATGGTGACCCAGTGGTTCGCAAGGGTAAATGATATTGAACGAATGGAAGACCTGACTGCCACAATGAGGGATAAAACGGAGGAGCATGGGAACAGATGGTTCTACTGGACCCAGTTTCGCTTTTCGGAAGAATACCTCCGCGAGACATAGTAAGCTCATGGTGATCGTTGGAGATCGCTGTTCCAAACGTTGGACAGCTGATGAGCTGGTGAGCCGAGGGCGTCTCTTGCTCCCTGGGAGGGGACCCCACCCTATCCACTCTACCCACGACACCCCCTTACCCCTTCTTTTCCTTTTCTGCCATTTCCTTCCCCAATCTTCTCTTTCCCTTTCTCCCTCCTTTCAGTTCTACTATTTCCCTTCTTAACTCAAAAAAGGGAAAAGAAAATGGTATGTTCCGACCCCATTTGACTACTACACAATACTCTTCCCCTATCTATGGATATCTAAACTCTTCGAGGGTAGCAGGGCTAGTATCAATAATATTTTAAGTGGTAGAGGATCCCAACGAGATGGAGCTTTAATCTCATCTTGATATGACCGCAAAGCTGTACACATGCTATTCTCCTCAGACTTCTTACCATTGGCTCTGATATCCATGCAATATGATCATTTGATTGTAACTATTTGTATCACACATTCTGTGAAGTTGCCTTTACATTGTATGTCGCATACTACTAAATAAAAAATAAAAAAAACAGAAGCCTATGGCACCTGGTATTCCCAGGCGGTCTCCCATCCAGGTACTAACCAGGCCCGACACTGTTTAGCATCCGAGATCAGACGAGATTGGGCGCTTTCAAGGTGATGGGGCCATAGGTGATCTCTTCGGGCACTCTCAACCCTCTTGACAAATGCCAAGATGGTCACCTTGGGAAACAAGTGGAAAAAAAAAACAGGTCAATGTCAACAACATAAAAAGAAGAATACGGCACCTGGTATTCCAACGCCATCTCCCATCCAGGTACTAACTAGGCCCAACCCTTCTTAGCCTCAGAGAAGAGAAGAGATAGGGCTCTTTCAGGGTGATGCTGCTGTAAGCGATCTCTTTGGGCACTCTCAACCCTCTTGACAAATGCCAAGATGGTCACCTTGGGAAACAAGAAAAAAAAAAAACGAATCAACGCCAACAACATAAAAAGAAGCCTACAATAACTGGTAATCCCAGGTGGTCTCCCATCCAGGTACTAAGCAGGCCAGACTCTTCTTAGCCTCCAAGATCAGACGAGATTGGGTGCTTTCAGAGTGATGTGGCCATAGGCAATCTCTTCAGGCACTCTCAACCCTCTTGACAAACACCAAGATGGTCACTTTGGGAAATAAGCGAAAAAAAAAACAGGTCAACGCCAACAACATAAAAAGAAGTCTACGACACCTGGTATTCCCAGGCGGTCTCCCATCTAGGTACTAACAAGGCCCGACTCTATTAGCCTCCAACATCAAACGAGATCGGGTGCTTTCAGGGTGATGTGCCCGTAGGCAATCTCTTCAGGCACTTTCAACCCTCTTGACAAACGCCAAGATGGTCACCTTGGGAAACAAGCAAAAAAATATAAATAAGTCGGAAGCTAGAGACAATACGGCCCGAGTCCTCAATTTAATCCATGCGGCGCATTAACAGGGAAGGCCCTTGCTTATGTTGTCAACGGACGCGGAGAAGGACCATGACAGGGTGGCCTGGCACTTTATGCAGGCCACCCTGGAACATATAGGTCTTGGCCCCAACATGATGAGCTGGGTAATGTCGCTTTACTCCACGCCGTCGGCAGCGGTACGGGTGACCGAGGGGTGCTCGGACTCTTTCCCCATCACTAATGGGACGAGGCAGGGGTGCCCTCTGTCTCCCCTAATTTTAATTCTGACACTGGAACCACTTATGTGTCACGTTCGGAATGACCCGAATATTACTGGCATATCCAAACCCTCGGCACACCACAAAATTGCGGCGTACGCTGACGATCTAATTTTTTCCGTCTCCAATCCACACATTTTGCTTCCCAAAATACTTGCGTCTCTACAGCGACACGGCAGCCTATCAAACTATAAAAACAATTGCGCCAAGTCGGCTGTATTGAATATATCGGTCCCGGATGGTGAGGCCAAGAGGCTCCGGTCCGCTTTTCCATTCTACTGGGCTGAAAAATCTATACGTTAACTGGGCGTTGACATCGCAGCGGATTTAGCGCAATTGTACCTGCTTAATTTTGTCCCTCTCCTGGATAGACTGAAATCTGATTTGGGAAACTGGCATGCTTTAACACTGACCTGGTTCGGGCGCTGTAATGCATTCAAAATGATGGCCCTCCCTCGGATCTTATACATGTTCCAGACATTACCGATCTGGTTACCCCCAATTTTTTTCAGACAACTGCAGGTGCTGCTCCGGGACTTTATTTGAGCGCGCAAACCGCCCAGAGCCCGTTTGCAATTGCTTGCCAGACCAAAGGACAAGGGGGGTCTGGGTCTCCCAGATCTCAGACAATACTACAGAGTGACTCTGCTAGCGAGAGTCGTTGATTGGCATTGTAATGGCCCACACAAGCAGTGGGTGGAGATGGAGATTGAGGATGGATCCATTCCCCTATTGACCTCCCCGTGGCTCCTGTCCTCCCTACCAAAAGACCTCAGAGGTCACCCCGTAGTGGGAGCTACGTTGGCTGTTGTGCGGAGGTTGTTCCGCTGCACACACATTGCTCCCCTGCCATCACCAATGACTCCGGTTATAGGTAATCCAGACTTCCCACCGGGATTTACCAACAAGAAACTGCGACAGTTGACAGTGGTGGGGAAACAGCGTCTGGGAGAGGTGTGGCCCACGGGAGGGCTCCCGACCACGCAAACTGACGCCGAGCTTTCTGACCCTCCGCTTGACTTGTTTAGTGCTTATCAACTTCGTCCCTTTCTTCTGGCCATACAAAGGGCCCCCTAAACTCCTAGAGACCTGACACCCTATAAATCCATCTGTCACAAAAGGGAACCTGTGCGACACACCCTCTCCCTCCTGTACAACCTATTGAGTAGTCAGGAGGAGGAGTCGACCCCACCATTTATCCACAAATGGGAGAGGGACTTAGGCATCACATTTACCCCACAACAGATAGGGAAGATCCTGACCTTAGTACATAAAGCTTCCATCGCAAACCAATATCAAGATACAAGATAGTCTCACGCTGGTATAGAGTCCCATACCTTCTGAATAAAATGGATAGATCGATCCCGGATGTTTGTTGGAGGTGAAATTCAGATATGGGGACCATGGGACACCTTTTCTGGGCATGCCCGACCTTGAGGAACTTTTGGGTTCCCAGTAGCGTGCCTTCTACACTTGACCGAACAGCCTGTTCGAAAATACAAAAAAACCCTCACAATGCAACTCCTGAATGCCGCCCGGGCCTGCATTCCCGCACTGTGGAGGCAGCCTCAGCCCCCATCCAAGGTGCTGTGGTATTCCAAAGTCAATCATATTCTCCGGATGGAAGAATTGACCGCCACCCTTCACAACACTGAAGAGGCATTTAGTGTTACATGGAGGCCCTGGAGGTATTTTACTGGTACTCGAGACTACATTCGGGAGGTGAGCAGTGCCCCCGTCCCAGAAAACGACTGAACATCTAACGTTTACCTACGTAGGCCATGTCTGCCCTGGGTGGCATTCCCCCCCTCCCTTTTTGTCTTTATTTTTCTTTTTTTCCCCGCCGATATCCCCCCACCTCCTCTCTCTCCGTCTTTGCACTCTCTTCTTCCCCCGTCCTCCCTTTTGACTATGCCTTGTCTCCTTACTAGCCTTTGGGACCCAGAAGAGCCCCAGGGTTCTGGACACGACCGGCTCATATTTTACTCTGGTTCACATAGGTCATGATAAGCTGGCTCGCTGTGGTCCCAGTTGCTCTCCATGATTACATTTGTCCGAACAGGGCTGCATTAGTTATACTGTACTACATGTCCGAGGTGGGGTTTCTCTATTTTCTGCATGAAACTGTAGGACTCCCCTCTGAGAACCCAGAGTTATTTGGCTGCCTATTTTTTGTTAGCATGTAATTGTGACCCTGGGTCATGCTGTATGGTTGACTGTTATATTTATGTTGTTCTACTTAATAAAAGAATAAAAAAAAATAAAAAAAATAAGTCAATGCCAACAGCTTAAACCTAAAGCCTATGGCATCGAGAAATCCCAGGCGGTCTCCCATCCAGGTACTAACCATGTCCCAACCCTGCTTAGCCTCTGAGATCAAATGCACGCTCAACCCTCTTGACAAACGCCAAGATGGTCACCTTGGGAAACAAACAAAAAAAACAAGTCAACGCCAACAACATAAAAAGAAGCCTGCGGCATCTGGAAAACCCAGGCGGTCTCCCATCCAGGTACAAACCAGGCCCAACCCTGCTTAACCAAACGAGATTGGGCGCTTTCAGGGTGTTGTGCCCGTAAGCAATTTCTTTGTGCACTCTCAACCCTCTTGACAAATGCCAAGATGGTCACCTTGGGAAACAAGGGAAAAAAAACAGGTCAAAGCCAACAACATAAAAAGAATCCTACGGTATCCGGTATTCCCAGGCGATCTCCCAATCAAGACACTAACCAGACCAGATCCTTCTATGTCACCTGGTCTTCCCAGGCAGTCTCCCATCCAGGTACTAACCAGGCCTGATGCTGCTAAGCCTCTGAAATCAGATGAGATCGGGTGCTTTCAGGGTGATGTGGCCGTAAGTGTTCTCTTCAAGACACGCCCAACCCTCTTGACAAACGCCAAGATGGTCGCCTTGAGAAACAAGTTCAAAGCCAACAACAAAAAAAGAAACCTATGGCACCTGGTATTTCCAGGCGGTCTCCCATCCAGGTACTAACCAGGCCCGACACTGTTTAGCCTCCGAGATCAGATGAGATTGGGCACTTTCAGGGTGATGGGGCCGTAGGTGATCTCTTTGGGCACTCTCAACCCTCTTGTTAAGCGCCAAGATGGTCACCTTGGGAAACAAGCGAAAATAAACAGGTAAACGCCAACAACATAAAAAGAAGCCTACGGCACCTGGTATTCACAAATAGTCTCCCATACAGGTATTAACCAGGCCGTACACTGCTAGGTCTCCGAGATCAATGAGATTGTGCGCTTTCAGGGTGATGTGGCCATATGTGTTCTATTTAGACACTCTCAACCCTCTTGACAAATACCAAGATGGTTATCTTGGGAAACAAGTGAAAAAAAAAGGTCAACGCCAACAACATAGACCCTGGCGGTCTCCCATCTGACCCAGACCCTGCTTAGCCTCTGAGATTTGGCGCTTTCAGGGTGATGTGACCTCAGACGAACGCTTTGGGACATACTCAAAACTCTTGACTGATGCTAAAATGGTCACCTTGGGAAACAAGCGAAAGAAAAACAGGTCAAAGCCAACAATATAAAAAGATTCCTACGGCACCTTTAATTAGGTACTATCCAGGCCGGACCCTGCTTAGCCTCTGAGATCAGATGAGATTGGGCGCTTTCAGGGGGATGTGGCCGTAGGAGATTTCTTTGGGCTCTCTCAGCCCTCTTGACAAATGCCAAGATGATCACCTTGGGAAACAAGCGGAAAAAAAAAACCATGTCAACGCCAACAACATAAAAAGAATCCTACGGCACCTGGTATTCCCAGTTGGTCTCCCATCCAGTTACTAATCAGGCCCGACAATGCTTAGCCTCCGAGATCAGACAAGATCAGGCACTTTCAAGGTGATGGGGCCATAGGCGATCTCTTCGGGCACTCTCAACCATCTTGACAAACGCCAACATGGTCATCTTGGGAAACAAGCGAAAAAAACCAAGTCATTGCCAACATTGGAGGCTAAGCAGGGTTGAGCAATCAGTTTCCTTGCCTGAAATAGGCATCTCAGAACTGCCATCTGGCTACTTCCCGGGTTTCCAACTCCTTCAACTAATCCCAGGAGACAATACTTCGCCTCCATCCTGGTGGAGGTTCCAACCACCCGATCAATGGTTCCTGTCACCTCTGTCCAGTAGCGGATCAACTTCGGGCATCTCCAAAACATGTGCATCATGTCTCCCCCCCATGTTCCCGCACCGGGGGCAACTTGCGTCCGGCCGTTCGGCCAAACTGAAAAAGTTTACGAGGAGCATAATAGGTTCTATATAATAAGAACAGATGTGACATCCTCTGTGAGGAGAGCCACAATTCACCACAGGCAGGATTCCTGTGGCCAATTATAGCTCAGGGGGGTTTAGTACACACCCCACACTATATAAGGCCGCCAGCACGGCGGCCTTGTATAGTGTGTTGCGGTGGTCAGGGAAAGAGGACGATAGGCAGGGACAGTGTCTTTACTGCTTGGGAACCTAGCACTGTTACAGTGGGTGTTATGTGCCTCCTGCACAGTACACACCTGAAGCTACCCTTTATTACTGGTGTTCAATTTCTGCAATACATGCATCTGCAGTGCAGAAGTTAGAGTCGGTGTTGTGTGCCTCCTGCACAGTATACACCTTATTGCTGGTGTTCTGTTTCTGTAATACAGGAACCTAGCACTGTTACAGTGCTAGGGTGTACAGAGAAGCTGGTATATATAGAAGACTACAGTATACAGAAGAAAGGCTAGTGAATACAGAATACAGGTTTCGTGTATGTAGATAGGCTTGAGTATACAGAGATGCTAGAGTAAACAGTGAGGCTGGGGTACACAGAGAGGCTAGTTTAAAGACAAATACAAAGATGTTAGTGTATATAGAGAGGTTAGTGTATAGAGAGAGTCGAGTGTATACAGAAAGGACAGTGCATATAGAGAAGCTAGTGTATACAGAAAGGGTATACATGAAAGCTGAGATTCTATACAGAAGACTGGGTAGTGTATACAGAGAGTCTAGTGGGTACAGAAGACAGGCTGGTGTATTCTAGCTAGATTTTACAGTCTAGTGTATACAGAAGACAGGCTGTGGTATACAGAGAGTTTAGTGTATTCAGAGAGTCTAGTGTATACATAAGACTGGCTAGTTTACACAGTGTTTACAGAGATGCAAGGGTGTACAGAGAAGCTGGTATATATAGAAGACTACAGCATACAGAAGAAAGGCTAGTTAATACACAATACAGAAGACTCGTGTATGTAGATAGGCTTGAGTATACAGAGATGCTAGAGTAAACAGTGAGGCTGGGGTACACAGAGAGGCTAATTTAAAGAGAGATATACAAAGATGTTAGTGTATATAGAGAGGTTAATGTATAGAGAGGGTCGAGAGTATACAGTAAGGACAGTGCATATAGAGAAACTAGTGTATACAGAAGACAGGCTTGGGTATACATCAAATCTGACAGTGTATACAGAAGACTGGGTAGTGCATACAGAGAGTCTATTGGGTAAAGAAGACAGGCTGGTGTATTCTAGCTAGTTTTTACAGTCTAATGTATACAGAAGACAGGCTGTGGTATACTGAGGGTTTAGTGTATTCAGAGAGTCTAGTGTACAGAGATGCAAGGGTGTACAGAGAAGCGAGAAGCTAGTATATATAAGGCTAGTGAATACAGGCTAGTGAATACAGAATACAGACTCGTGTACGCAGATAGGCTTGAGTATACAGAGATGCTAGAGTAAACAATGAGGCTGGGGTACACAGAGAGGCTAATTTAAAGAGAGGCTAGTATATACAAAGATGTTAGTGTATATAGAGAGGTTAGTGTATAGAGAGAGTCGAGTGTATACAGATAGGACAGTGCATATAGAGAGACTAGTGTATACAGAAGACAGGCTTGGGTATACATCCAAGCTGACAGTGTATACAGAAGACTGGGTAGTGTATACAGAGATTCTAGTGGGTACAGAAGACAGGCTGGTGTATTCTAGCTAGTGTTTACAGTCTAGTGTATACAGAAGACAGGCTGTGGTATACAGAGGGTTTAGTGTATTACAGAGATGCAAGGGTGTACAGAGAAGCTAGTATATATAGAAGACTACAGCATACAGAAGAAAGGCTAGTGAATACAGAATAAAGGCTGGCTTCTACGGAGAGGCTACCACTACGGAGATGCAGAACACTATCTAGGGTATATAGAGAGGCTAGATTATACAGAGAGGCTAGTGCATAGAGTGAAGCTATTGTATATAGAAGCCTGGTTAGTGTATACAGAGAAGCTAGTGTGTACAGAAGAAAGGCTAGACAGGTTATAAAGAGAGACAAGTTTTTACAGAAGACAGTTTGGGGTATACAGAGAGACTAATGTATACAGAAGACGGGCTAGTGTATTCAGAACATAGGCTAGTGTATATCGAAGACAGGCTATTGTATGCAGAAGACCGGCTAGTGTAAACATGCTGGTGTATATAGAGAAGGCTAGTGAATTTAGAGGGTATGCTAAGTGATAACAGAAGACAATCTGGGCTATACAGAGACATTTCATCATTTCATCTAGCTCACATCTCTAATGGAGTTTGTCTCATTGCCATGTTATGCCTTTTCATTCTTATGCTAAATATAGATCACTACACGATTTTAATCATCCACATCAAGCATGCAATAAAACTATCATACATCAAAATAAACCATGTACTCTTTTGCTCTATTTTGCATATTTGTAACGGGACTGTGAGTATGTGACAGTCCTGACACACCATCCTGACTTATTTTTCTATATTTCTTATTAGAAATGGAGAGTACTATCTCAAAATCCGCTTAAATCTATTCACTTCGATGAGTTCTACCGCTAATTGTACCTTAATGCAAAATGTTCACAAAACCATCCATTTGCTACCAGACATGCTGCACATACTAAGAGTAATGTAAATATCGCTCTCTAACGATGTAAACAGTTTTATTGCTTTTCTGACATTGACCGAGTATCTCTGACATTAACTGAGTATCTCTCTGCACTTGGATCTTAATAATAATAATAATAATAATAATAATAATAGGATTGTGTAATGCAAACATCAACTAGTCTAATATAAGCTTTCTCATTGGTACCGGCATATCCTTTAAATTTAGACTAACGCAACTATTTCTCGGCCATTTTCAAGCTAAGCTTTCAATCTCTTACCTTTGAACTGCGATACTTCCTCCCTACAATATTAAGCCATTTAAATGTCCTATTGGTCGCCTATATTATACAACTCTCTGAAAACCCTATATGTAGAGAATAAAACTAGTCTTACATCTAAATAAAACAGTTTTATTGCTCAGCCAAGTATCAGCTGTCATGACAAATAAAGTTTCCACTGTTTGACTCTATTTTCTGTATTACTTCTTTTTCTCCACCTTATCTGTCACAGTTAAAACACAGTGACAAAACATTTCTTTTTACCGCAGCAAAATGTGAGAAAAGCAGTGTAAGCCGTCTTTCTGCCATATGCTCTCGCTACCTCTATGCAATAGGATTCTCTTTCCAGTGGAAACGGAAAACAGTCAGTGTAAGCCGTCTTCTTGAGCATCAAAATTAATGGAACGATTTACACGTTGGAATTTGCAAGCTACGTCAATTTACTGTTAAATAGAGTACCTTTGCATTTATCCCTTGACTTTGCTACTATCCCTTGATCCCTTTTGTGTATTCACTATATCTCGACTATACATACTGCCTCAAAATTGTCCTAATTTGTTTTGCTATACTTATTATTATTATTTTATAGAGATTACTATCTCTAAATCATTGTAACAAATTATAATGTCTACAGCTAATTTTACGTTAAAGCAAAAGTCACACAAAACCATCTTTTTAAAACCTTTTACACACTGCACATTAAGATTAATGCAACCATCTCTCGCTACCTCTATGCAATAGGATTCTCTTTCTGACTCTATTTTGTGTATTACTTTTTCTCCACATTAACTGTCACACTGATAACCATTTGTAACACATAACACTTGCAACACATTTTTTAACAGCGGCAAAAAGTGAGAAAAGCAGTGGGACTTGATTGAGAAGTGGTTGCAGTAGCAAAGCATAGCAATACAGTTTGATTACATTAATAACACATAATGCAACTATTTTACATTCATTTTACATTCACATCATGCATACATCCTAATGTAAGCTGTCTATCACTATTAATGTTCATGGTTACTGATACATTATGCCGATGACCAATGGAAACGGAAAACAGTCAGTGTAAGCCGTCTTCGTGCGTAACATATTTAATGGAACGATTTACACGTTGGAATTTTCAAGCTACGTCAATTTACTCTTAAATACCCTTTAGCTGCTTAGCTCACACTTTGCTGTATGTAGCCGCGTTTACATGTAAGTAACCAATGGGGATTGACATTTCATGTCCATCTCACATCTCTAATGCAATTTGTCTCTTTGCCATGTCATACTTTGCCAGTTATTATACTTTCTCATCCGATAGAAACCTAGTCGTTGCTGATATTTCATGATTACAGCAATCATCTCATCTAATTGCTATTCCGACATTCTGCCTTGGTATTACTTTGCTGTCTCAATATTATCTTTTCTAATTTTCTAATTTTGCTAAATTAGATTATAGAAATGGCTATGTCTAAATCCAGGTTACCTACTCACCTTTATTACGTATACTGCTAATTTTAGGATAATACAAAACCATCTTATTGCTTCTTTACACGCTGCACATATTAAGAGTAATGCAAAGCTACCGTGAACAGTTTAATTGCTCGTCTCACATTTAGCTGGTATCTCTCTGCTATAGGAAACTGAATTTGTACTAGAACGATCACTCATCTAATATCAGTCCACTCAGTGCTACCGGGATAACTTTTACATTTAGACTAATGAAATGATTTCTCAGTCATTTTGGAGCTACTGCAACTAACGCTTCCGATCTCATTTCGACTGCAATACTTAATCTCTGCTATTGCAGAATATTTAGCTGCTTAGCTCACACCTTGCTGTACGTAGCCCTGGAGATTGGCATTTCAACTCTAATTCATATTCACATTTCTAATGCAGTTTGTCTTTTTGCCATGCCATCCTCTGTTAGTTATTATGCTTTCTCATCCTTGTGCTCCAATATTGGGGTATATTCACTACATGATTAAAGTAATGTAATTACACGTAATGAACTTGATTGATAAAAACCTACACACGTTGTTGCTGTTATTTCGTGTATTTCCACTTAAACCCGTTATAGTTATTTTGCTATATTGATTACTAGTATAAACAGATTACTATCTCTAAATCCTGGTAAATCAGCTCACACTAAACCATCTAATTTCTACCTTACACGCAGCACATATTAACATATTAACATTTAGCCGGTATAGTGAAATAGTAAACGAAATGTGTAGATCACTCATCTAATATCGTCTTTTCAGTGCTGCCGGAACATATTTTAAATTTAGAGTAATGCAACGATTTCTCAGTTTTATGAAGCTACTGCAACTAACGCTTTGAATCTCTTTCCTGATAAATTACGCTCTGCAATATTAAGCCATGTAAATTGTCCTATTGGTCTGCTAACAATGCTATGTATAATAATACAAATCTTTTAAAAGCAATATCGTCTCACTGCAATACTTACACTCTGCATAATATATATGAATAATGCGAATAATGCTAATAATAAAGTCGTCTAAAACTCGGCTATAAGTAGAGAATAAAACTATCTTACATCAAAATAAACCATGTACTGCCAAACCAATAACGGGCAATTACTTAACGTCTATCAGTCAATGACTTAACAAAATAAACTTAGCACTCTTTTGCTTTATTTTGAATAGTTGTAGTTCTCCACATTAACTGTCACATTGATATCACCACTGACAATACACCACTTTTTAACAGCACCAAAATATGAAAAAAGCACTTTATATGTTTCAAAAGTAGTTGCATTAGCAAAAAATAAAGTCCTGTCTTCTTTACACGCTAGCTTTTCTGTATACATTAATCTCTCTGTGTACACCAGCCACTCAATATAGACTAGCCTCTCTGTCTTCTGTATACAGGTGCCCGTAATCTATATACACTAGCCTGCCTTCTTTTTACAATAGTCTCGGTGTCCCAGCGTTTCTGCATACACTAGCCTCACTGAATTCCCCAGACTGTCTTCTGTATACACAAGCCTATCTGTAAAAAAAAATAGCCGTTCTTCTGCATACTCTAGCCTCTCTGTGTAACACAGTCTCTCTCTGGATTCCCTAGCCTACATCTCTGCATACCCAGGACCTTCCTCTGTATAATCTAGCCTATCTGTATACACTAGCCTGTCTTTTGTACAAATTAGCTTCTCTGTAGCCGGTCTTCTGTATACACGATCCTCACTGTCTACTCTTGGTTGTCTTTTGTATACACTAGCATCTCTTTATACATATACATATACAGCTCTCTGTATACCAAAGCCTCTCTGTATACACTAGTCCACCGGTATACACTAGCAAGTCTGCCTACACTATCCTCTCTTTGTAACTCAACTTCTCTCTCTGTATACCTTAGCTTCCATCTCTGCATACCCAGGACGTTCTTCTCTATAATCTAGCCTATGTGTATACACTAGCCGGTCTTCTGTAGACATTAGCCTCCCTGTATAAACTAGCTGGTCTACTGTATACACTAGTCCGTCTGTATACACTAGCAAGCTTGCATACACTAGCCTCTCTGTGTAACCCAGCCTCCATCTCTGCATACCCAGGACGTTCTTCTCTATAATCTAGCCTATTTGTATACACTAGCCTGTCTTTTGTACACATTAGCCTCTCTGTATAAACTAGCCGGTCCTCTGTATACACTAGTCCATCTGTATACACTAGCAAGTATGCGTACTCTAGCCTCTCTCTCTGTATAACTTAGCCTCCATCTCTGCATACCCAGGACGTTCTTCTGTATAATCTAGCCTATCTGTATACACTAGCCATCCATCTCTGCATACCCAGGACGTTCTTCTGTATAATCTAGCCTATCTGTATAAACTAGCCTGTCTTTTGTACACATTAACCTCTCTGTATAAACTAGCCGGTCCTCTGTATACACTAGTCCGTCTGTATACACTAGCAAGTCTGTGTAACCAAGCCTCTCTCTCTGCATACCCTAGCCTCCATCTCTTGCATAAACCAGGACCTTCTTCTGCATAATCTAGCCTATCTGTATACACTAGCCTGTCTTTTGTACACATTAGCCTCTCTGTGTAAACTAGCCGGTCTACTGTATACACTAGTCCATCTGTATACACTAGCAAGTCTGCATACTCCTGCCTCTCTGTGTAACCCAGCCTCGCTCTCTCTCTCTGTATACCCTAGCCTCCATCTCTGCATACCAAGGACGTTCTTCTGTATAATCTAGCCTATCTGTATAAACTAGCCTGTCTTTTGTACACATTAACCTCTCTGTATAAACTAGCCGGTCCTCTGTATACACTAGTCCGTCGGTATACACTAGCATCTCTTTATACATTAGCTCTCTGTATACCCAAGCCTCTCTGTATACACTAGTGCACCGGTATACACTAGCAAGTCTGCATACACTAGCCTCTCTTTGTAACCCAACTGCTCTCTCTGCATACCCAGGACGTTCTTCTCTATAATCTAGCCTATCTGTATAATCTAGCCTATCTGTATACACTAGCCATCCATCTCTGCATACCCAGGACGTTCTTCTCTATAATCTAGCCTATTTGTATACACTAGCCTGTCTTTTGTACACATTTGCCTCTCTGTATAAACTAACCGGTCTTCTGTATTACACTAGTCCCCCTGTATACACTAGCAAGTATGCATACTCTAGCCTCTCTCTCTGTATACCCTAGCAAGTCTGCATACTCCTGCCTCTCTGTGTAACCCAGCCTCACTCTCTCTCTGTATAACCTAGCCTCCATCTCTGCATACCCAGGACGTTCTTTTGTATAATCTAGCCTATCTGTATAAACTAGCCTGTCTTTTGTACACATTAGCCTCTCTATATAAACTAGCCGGTCCTCTGTATACACTAGTCCGTCTGTATACATTAGCAAGTCTGTGTAACCAAGCCTCTCTCTCTGCATACCCTAGCCTTCATCTCTTGCATAACCAGGACCTTCTTATGTATAATCTAGCCTATCTGTATACACTAGCCTGTCTTTTGTACACATTAGCCTCTCTGTATAAACTAGCCGGTCTACTGTATACACTAGTCCATCTGTATACACTAGCAAGTCTGCATACTCCTGCCTCTCTGTGTAACACAGTCTCTCTCTCTGTATACCCTAGCCTCCATCTCTGCATAACCATGACGTTCTTCTGTATAATCTAGCCTGTGTTTTGTACACTTTAGCCTCTCTGTATAAACTAGCCGGTCTTCTGCATACACGAGTCTCTCTTTATACCCTTGGATGTCTTTTGTATACACTAGCTGCTCTTTATACATTAGCTCTCTGTATACCCAAGCCTCTCTATACACTAGTCCGTCTGTATACACTAGCAAGTCTGCATACACCAGCCTCTCTGTGTAACCCAGCCTCTCTCTCTGCATACCCAAGATGTTCTTCTCTATAATCTAGCCTATTTGTATACACTAGCCTGTCTTTTGCACACATTAGCCTCCCTATATAAACTAGCCGGTCTTCTGTATACACTAGTCCGTCTGTATACACTAGCAAGTATGCATACTCTAGCCTCTCTCTCTGTATACCCTAGCCTCCATCTCTGCATACCCAGGACGTTCTTCTGTATAATCTAGTTTATCTGTATACACTAGTGTATACAGACAGACTAGTGTATACAGAGGACCGACTAATGTGTACAAAAGACAGGCTAATGTATACAGATAGGCTAGATTATACAGAAGAACGTCCTGGGTATGCAGAGCGCTCAGCTTCAAGGTATGGCCAACGTGAGTAATATGAGGGACACTCCTCACCCCCGCCCCCACCTACCAGATCTGAGTTTCATCCCCTTGCCCTCTCTGCCCCGGTCATCTGGTGGCAGTTTTATGCACTCCCTGGCCCCCACCCATTCATAATCCTTACCGACCTTTCTTTCCGCTGCTCACAGGAACACACTGGATGACTTGTCTAATTAACCAACTTGTACAAGACACAGCTATCCTCCTGTCCGACACCGGTCCCCCTTGGAGGCTTTACCCCTCACTGTTTGGGTGGTCCCTGCCTCTCCCTGGATGCTCCACATATACCACAACAACATTGTCAGAGGGGCACCACTTGACAGGACACAGGGCTTTCATTCCGGTGGCATCTCCCATTGGAGGAAGGGATGATGGCCCCAACCCCTTGGCAGCAGGTTCTTTCATGTACAGACCAGGGCGGCTCATCTTCCCTTCTGGAGTCTTGACCTTAGATGGGGGAGTTGCACTTTGGGGGGTCTGAGTGATACCTAATGCGCTGTACTGGAAGGGCTTAACATTCCCGCATATGTGTCCCCTCCCCCTGGATGCGCCCCTTGTCCCCCCCTCTGGCTCCCACCTACTCTTTGCTGACATTGCCTTCTGCAGCTTTCGGGGACCCTGGATGACTTATTTATTGAGCCTATTGGTACGAGACACTGCTTCCCTCCAGGGTGACTCTGGACCCCCCTGGAGGATTTACCCCTTACTGTTTGGGCGGTCCCAGCCTCCCTCTGGATGCTCTACACAGCCCCCGATGGCGATGCAGGAGAGACACTAATTGGCGGGCCCTAGGACTGCTGCTCGGGTGAAGTCTCCCATTGGATGGAGGGATGGTGGCCCCAGCCCCTTGCCTGCCGGATTTTCCATGCACCGACCAGGGCTGCTCCTCTTTCATCTTGATGTGGTGACCATGGAGGGGAGGAGTTGAAATTTATGGGGTCCGGGTGTTTGCTGGTGGGAGTGCGCTAAAGGACTTGACATTTCTGCATGTTTGTCCCCTCTCCCCTGTTTCCCCCCTCCCTTCCCCCCCTTCCCACCCTTCCCTTCCCTCCTTTCCCTCCCCCTTTCCCCCTTCCACTCCCCCTTTCCCCCCTTCCACTTCCCCTTTCCCCCCTTCCCTGCCCCTTTTCCCCCCGGGGCGTGGACAGGGGAGAGGGGGTAAGGAGAGGACAATCTGCCAAAGGGAGAAATGCATTTGTTCGGGGACTGCATGTACTTTAGGGGTATGGGATGGGGGGTGGTGGATCCCATTCTGTGATGCCTTTTCTGTTGTGACGGGCTCCCTCGTGCATGCCTATGTTTAGGGCGAGCCGAGGAGACCCCTCAGTGCTGACAGTTATATGCTCTACCTCTGTTTTGGTTATACTATTGTTTTTTGTTTCTTTGATGTTACTGATTGTCTTTTATTTGCATAGCGGTATCAGACGTGACATTTACCACTGCCGGGACTGGGGGGACTAGGATTCGGGGGCTCCCTCTCCGACCTGTCTACCCAATAACCCAAGTAGGACAGCGCTTTAAACCCAGTGTACATCTGGTAAGCGCTATAGCATAATTGTGCTGTTTTAGTATACCCTTCCTGTACTGTTGAGTGCGGACAACCCTTAATTTCCCTCTCCCCCTGGGGTTGGGGTGCCCGGCCTCTTTTTCCCTTTACCTTTCCTTCCATTTGCCCTTCCTTTCTCCCCCTTAGTTCCCGCCATGCATTACCTACCCAAAACCTACCTTGGTTCAACTTTCTTTGCTTTTCTCTGACGTCCCCCTCCCCCTCCCCGAGGAGCGATGGGAGACTCAGTCAAGGTCACCTCTCTAAACGTTAAGGGACTGAACTCCCCTGAAAAACGGTGGATCCTCCTGGGAAAACTGAACACATCCTGTACTGATGTGGCCTTTATACAAGAAACACATTTTAAAAATACTAGCCTCCCCTTTCTATGGTCGAGATCCTTCCCTAAGGTCTACCACTCTACTAACCCCTCCTCTCCATTCTGATCTCTAGCAGGCTCCCCTGGGTTCTCCAGGATTCTCTGGTGGACCCTGGGGGCCAATATCTTTTTCTTAGGGGCCACATTGGAGAGCGCCTTTTTACATTTGCCACTGTGTACGCTCCCAATGATCACCAAGACACGTTCCTCAGAACTACCCTGCACAGATTATGTGACTTTCGGGAGGGCCAATTGATATTAGGTGGGGACTTTAATGTCCCCTTTCGCCATCGGTTGACACTTCTGCCTCTGGCTCCTCGCTCCCTACCCCTCACCTAGGTCTCTATTCTGGCACCTTAATGAGAGCCTCATCCAGATACCGGAAGTTTTAGCAGATGTGACCAGGGAATTGGACCTTTATTTCCAAGAAAACTAAAGCAGGACTGTGACCCGGGGATAATTTGGGAGGCTCACAAGTCAGTACTCCGCAGGGTACTTATCAGGAACAGCTTGCTAATCTGTTTCGTGAACTTGCCTCTGTGGAAGCGAAACATAAACATACCCCCTTACGGACCTTAGAGATTGAATTGGGGACACTCCATACCCATATTGCTGTCCTTCTCCATTATAAAGCGAAAGCGGCACTCCAGTTCTGTCGTAAACTGACGTAGGAGTCAGAGGACAAATGCAGAAAAATCTTAGCCAGGTCGGTAAAGGAGTTGAAATCTGGCTCTTACATACCACAGTTGATAGATGAGAATGGCCAGAGGGCCTCTACCCCAACCCAAATAGTTGAAGTCTTTGAAAAATGTTACTCTGATCTCTACAACCTGCCTGATTCAGGGTCTGGACAGGACAATATAGACAGATATGTAAACGGTTCTGGTCTACCAACCCTCTCATCGGAATCACGGGAGTACTTGGAGGACCCGATCACACTGGAAGAAGTCCAGACGGCCGTGGGACCTCCGAAGGTGGGTAAGGCTCCGGGCCCTGACGGATATACCGCACAATACTTTAAGACCTTCCTCCCTATTCTCGGCCCGCGCTTGGTGAATTTATTTAATACTCTGAGCTCAAATGGGGATTTTCCTGAGGATACCCTTAGAGCCCACATCTCGTTGATACCTAAGGAGGGCAAAGACCCGGGCCTATGTGGAAGCTACAGACCCATTTCCCTCCAAAATTCGGTCCTAAAACTATTCTCTAACTCCTCGCCACGTGATTGGCACATCACTTGTAGTCCCTTATACATATTGACCAGTTAGGTTTTATTCCCACCAGGGAAGATAAGGACAACACCACTAAGGTGCTTACCCTGATCCGTAAAGCAAAGTCATCTGGGACCCCTTGTCTTTTCATGAGTACTGATGCCGAGAAGGCTTTTGATCGGGTCAAATGGACATTAATGTTCTCGGTCCTTTGCCATATAGGTCTGAGTGAACGGATGCTGGCATGGATAAGTAAGATATACTCACGTACTTACATTCCACCGGACATCGCGCGTACGTTTATGTTGAACTTCCCCCCACCCCTTGTCACTAAGATCCGCAGTTTGCTTCACGGGTGGCATTCTGGCCTCCATTCCTGGTTCAGCAGATGCAATCTCATTAAAATGAACATACTCCCTAAATTTACTTATCTTTTCCAAGCTCTCCCGATCCAGATTCCAGTCCTGTTTTTTAAGCAAGCTCAATCCTTGCTCACTCAATTTAACTGGGCCCACAAAAATCCCAGACTTAAGCGGTCACAGCTGACATTGTCTAAACAACAGGGAGGGTTGGTTCTCCCTAACTTGCGACGCTACTACCTGGCCTCCCATCTGGGCCGTGTATTGGACTGGAATCGAAACAAACTTTCTAAGCTCACTCCCGAATTCCGCTAAGAAGCGCCATGTAGTGCTATAAGTATTTACCCACAGAATTTATGTCACATCCCACTATAGGGGCTTAGTTGAAAGTCAGTCACCTGATCGCTACCCAAAACACACTCACGTCTTTGACTTCCCCCCTATTCCCTATACGTGGCCATCCAACCTTTGAACTGGGGACCCACTTAGAAATTCCAACCTAGACAATGCGTCTAAATTCGTCATTGATGGAAAATGGCCTTCTTTCTCAACCCTAACAGATCCGACATGGCTTTTCCAACTGCCTTTTTGGAGAGCGGCGCAACGACATCATTTTCTCCATTCCATCCCCAATCCTCAAACGTTCGCCCGCCCTCAGACGGAGTTTGAGACTCTATGCAGGAGCGAAGGCCCTTTGGCCCACATTCTCTCTCAAACAGATTACCCACACTTAACCTGTCTGTCCAACTGGGAAAAGGACCTTAATTGCTAATTTTCCCCAGCACAGAGACAACGCATTATCACTTTGGCTCTCAAAATGTCGCTGTGCACGAAGATACAGGAGACGAATTTTAAACTTCTCACCAGGTGGTATTTGACACCATCAAAGCTGCAGAAATGTTTCTCCTCTTCCTCGAACATATGCTGGAGGTGTGGAGAAGAAGAGGGCACGTTGCTGCACATTTTTTGGTCCTGCCTCAGCTTGGTGGACTTCTGGACAGAGATCCGATGCATAACACAAAAATTCACAGACTTCTCCATCCAGGAAGAGGCTGCATTCTTTCTCTTGCACCATTCACAGATTCCCATTAAGAAGTACAAAAAAATCTATTTTACGTCATGTGATAAATGCGGCGAAATCCTGCATCCCTCTCTATTGGAAAAAATGTTCCCCCCCTTTCATTACTCACTGGCTTAAGAAAATAGAGGACATTAAAAAAAATGGAGGACTTGATCCTCACATCACAAGGTATACAAGAATTTTTTAAACAAACCTGAGACATCTGGAATACCTTTATATTCTCACTGGAAGGATGTCGCCTGCTATCGCCTTAGTGCTCTGAGCTTTCCTTGACTGGCCCCTTGGACAGTGGCTGCCATCGTGTCTCGTCCCCTCTTCTCCTTTTCTGATCTTTCAACCCTTCTCTTTTCTGCCTTCCTCCCCTATCTCTCACCCCCTCCATCCCCTCTCTCTTTTGGAAAGAGTGGAAAATTGGGAATGACGGCCCCACACCCCCCTCTGGATGGATTATGCCGGAGGGACCTGGGGGTTTGTGTGACCCTGGATCTTGGTACAGTACTTTATCCGTGCCTCGAATCATTGTGATTGATGGAAGGCAGACTCACAGTTGCGAATATACCTGTATCAAGTATTGTTCAGCTGCTTTTTGCTCTGTATTTCTCTGTTGCATTATGTACTCGGGGGACCGTCTTCCCCTATTTGGAGAAAAAATTATATTTGAAAAAAAAAAGAAGCCTACGACACCTGGTATTCCCAGGCGGTTTCCCATCCAGGCATTAACCAGGCCTGACCCTGCTTAGCCTCCAAGATCAGACGAGATGGAACAGATTCAGGGCGATGTGGCCGTAGCCGATATCTTCAGGCACTCTCAACTCTCTTGACAAACACCAAGATGGTCACCTTGGAAACAAGCGGAAAAAAATAGGTCAACGGCCACAACATAAAAAGAAGCCTACGGCATCTGGAAATCCCAGGCGGTCTCCCATCCAGGTACTAAACTGGTCCCAACCCTGCTTAGCCTCTGAGATCAGATGAGATTGGGCTCTTTTAGGGTGGTGTGGCCGTAGGAGATTTCTTCAGGCACTCTCAACCTTGACTAACGCCAATATGGTCACCTTGGGAAACAAACAAAAAAATCAAGTCAACGCCAACAACATGAGAAGAAGTCTACAGCACCTAGTATTCCCAGGTGGTCTCCCATCCAGGTATTAACAAGGCCCGACCCTGTTTAGTCTCTGAGATCAGACGAGATCTGGTGCTTTCAGGGTTATGTGGCCATAGGCGAGCTCTTCAAGCACTCTCAACCCTCTTGACAAACACCAAGATGGTCACCTTGGTAAACAAACAAAAAAAAAAAAACAAGTCAACGCCAACAACATAAAAATAAGCCTTCAGCACCTAGTATTCCCAGGTGGTCTCCAATCCAGGTACTAGCAAGGCCCGACCCTGTTTAGCCTCTGAGATCAGAGGAGATCTGGCGCTTTCAGGCTTATGTGCCCATAGGCAATCTCTTTGGGCACTCTCAACCCTCTTGACAAATGCCAAGATAGTCACCTTGGGAAACAAGCGAAAAAAAAACAAAACGAATCAAGGCCAACAACATAAAAAGAAGCCTACAATAACTGGTATTCCCAGGTGGTCTCCCATCCAGGTACTAACCAGGCCTGACTCTTCTTAGCCTCCAAGATCAGACGAGATTGGGTGCTTTCAGAGTGCTCGGACTCTTTCCCCATCACTAATGGGACGAGGCAGGGGTGCCCTCTGTCTCCCCTAATTTTTATTCTGACACTGGAACCACTTATGTGTCACGTTCGGAATGACCCGAATATTACTGGCATATCCAAACCCTCGGCACACCACAAAATTGCGGCGTACGCTGACGATCTAATTTTTTTCGTCTCCAATCCACACATTTCGCTTCCCAATATACTCGTGGCTCTCCGGCGATACGGCAGCCTATCAAACTATAAAATCAATTGCACCATCGGCTGTATTGAATATATCGGTCCCGGATGGTGAGGCCAAGAGGCTATGCTCCGCTTTTCCATTCTACTGAGCTGAAAAATCTATACGTTACCTGGGCGTTGACATCGCAGCGGATTTGGTGCAATTGTACCCGCTTAATTTTCTTCCTCTCCTGAATAGACTGAAATCTGATTTGGGAAACTGGCATGATTTAACACTGACCTGGTTCGGGCGCTGTAATGCATTCAAAATGACGGCCCTCCCGCGGATCTTATACTTGTTCCAGACATTATCGATCCGGTTACCCCCAATCTTTTTCAGACATCTGCAGGTGCTGCTCCGGGACTTTATTTGGGCGCGCAAACCGCCCAGAGCCCGTTTGCAATTGCTTGCCAGACCAAAGGACAAGGGGGGTCTGGGTCTCCCAGATCTGAGACAATACAACAGAGCGACTCTGCTAGCGAGAGTCGTTGATTGGCATTGTAATGGCCCACACAAGCAGTGGGTGGAGATGGAGATTGAGGATGGATCCATTCCCCTATTGACCTCCCCGTGGCTCCTGTCCTCCCTACCAAAAGACCTCAGAGATCACCCCGTAGTGGGAGCTACGTTGGCTGTTGTGCGGAGGTTGTTCCGCTGCACACACATTGCTCCCCTGCCGTCACCAATGACTCCGGTTATAGGTAATCCAGACTTCCCACCGGGATTTACCAACAAGAAACTGCGACAGTTGACAGTGGTGGGGAAACAGCGTCTGGGAGAGGTGTGGTCCTCGGGAGGGCTCCCGACCACGCAAACTGTCGCCAAGCTTTCTGACCCTCCGCTTGACTTGTTTAATGCTTATCAACTTCGTCACTTTCTTCTGGCCATACAAAGGGCCCCCTACACTCCTAGAGACCTGACGCCCTATGAATCCATCTGTCACAAAAAGGAACCTGTGCAACACACCCTCTCCCTCCTGTACAACCTATTAAGTAGTCAGGAGGAGGAGTCGACCCCACCATTTATCCACAAATGGGAGATTGCATTTGGCATCACATTTACCCCACAACAGATAGGGAATATCCTGACATTAGTACATAAAGCTTCCATCGCAAACCAATATCAAGAATCAGGATACAAGATAGTCTCACGCTGGTATAGAGTCCCATACCTTCTGAATAAAATGAATAGATCGATTCCGGATGTTTGTTGGAGGTGCAATTCAGATACGGGGACCATGGGACACATTTTCTGGGCATGCCCGGCCTTGAGGAACATTTGGGTGGAGGTGACCGGGACAATAAAAACAGCCTGTTCGAAAATACAAAAAAACCCTCACGATGCAACTCCTGAACGCCGCCCGGGCCTGCATTCCCACACTGTGGAGGCAGCCTCAGCCCCCATCCAAGGTGCTGTGGTATTCCAAAGTCAATCATATTCTCCGGATGGAAGAATTGACCGCCACCCTTCACAACACTGAAGAGGCATTTAGTGTTACATGGAGGCCCTGGAGGTATTTTACTGGTACTTGAGACTACATTTGGGAGGTGAGCAGCGCCCCTGTCCCAGAAAACGACTGAACATCTAACGTTTACCTACGTAGGCCAAGTCTGCCCTGGGTGGCATTCCCCCCCTTCCCTTTTTGTCTTTATTTTTCTTTTTTTCCCTGCCGCCATCCCCCCCCTCTTCTCTCTCCGTCTTTGCACTCTCTTCTTCCCCCGTCCTCCCTTTTGACTATGCCTTGTCTCCTTACTAGCCTTTGGGACCCAGAAGAACCCCAGGGTTCTGGACACGACCGGCTCATATTTTACTCTGGTTCACGTAGGTCATGATAAGCTGGCTCGCTGTGGTCCCAGTTGTTCTCCATGATTACATTTGTCCGAACGGAGCTGCATTAGTTATACTGTACTACATGTCGGAGGTGGGGTTTCTCTCTTTTCTGCATGAAACTCTAGGACTCCCCTCTGAGAACCCAGAGTTATTTGGCTGCCTATTTTTTGTTACCATGTAATTGTGACCCTGGGTCATGCTGTATGGTTGACTGTTATATTTATGTTGTTCTACTTATACTTAATAAAAGAATAAAACAAAAAAAAAAAATTAAGTCAATGCCAACAACTTAAAAAAAAAGCCTATGGCATCGAGAAATCCCAGGCGGTCTCCCATCCCGGTACTAACCAGGTCCCAACCCTGCTTAGCCTCTGAGACAGGGCTGGTGCAAGGATCGTTGACACCCTAGGCGAAAACCTAATTTTGCCACCCCCCCCCGGCTGCGCCCATGACTCCACCTGCCCTTGCTACACATGACCTATCTGACCCCTACACTGACCCCCTGACACATAAACTAATCCACCTGACTCCTACTTCCTGCACTACTCACATCACATTGACCCCTACACTGACCCACCTGATAATTACACCGACCCACCTGGCACCTACACCAACCCACCTGGCACCTACACTGCCAATTACACTGACTATCGCGCTGACACCTACACTGACCATCACGCTGACACCTACACTGACCATCACGCTGACACCTACCCTGAAAACACATACCCTGAAAACACATACCCTGAAAACACATACCCTGAAAACACATACCCTGAAAACACATACCCTGACACATAAAATGGCACTGACGCATACACTGACGCATACACTGACGCATACACTGACATGACACATACACTGACACGACACATACACTGACACATTACACTGACACGACACATACACTGACACGACACATCACACTGGCATGACACATACAGTGGCATGACACATACACTGACACATCACACTGGCATGACACATACACAGACACATCACACTGGCATGACACATACACAGACACATCACACTGACATGACACATACACTGACATGACACATACACAGACACATCACACTGACATGACACATCACACTGACATGACACATACACTGACACATCACACTGACATGACACATACACTGACACATTACACTGACATGACACATACACTGACACGACACATACACTGACACATCACACTGGCATGACACATACACAGACACATCACAATGACATGACACATACACAGACACATCACACTGACATGACACATACACAGACACATCACACTGACATGACACATACACAGACACATTACACTGACATGACACATACACTGACACATTACACTGACATGACACATACACTGACACATCACACTGGCATGACACATACACTGACACATTACACTGACATGACACATACACTGACACATTACACTGACATGACACATACACAGACACATCACACTGACATGACACATACACAGACACATCACACTGACATGACACATACACAGACACATCACACTGACATGACACATACACAAACACATCACACTGGCATGACACATACACAGACACATCACACTGACATGACACATACACAGACACATCACACTGACATGACACATACACAGACACACCACACTGGCATGACACTGACACACATCACACTGACCTACCTGACTCCTACTTCCTGCATTACTCACACACAAACCCCCTCCATACAGCTCAATGGATCCATCCTCCTCCTTACCTCTGCTCTTTGATGCTGCCTTCAGCGACCATCATCCCACCAGGCCTCTCCGACTCCTCCGCACTGCCAGCGCCGTCCACCCGCTCCGCCGGGGCCACGCCAGCGCCATCCATCCGCTCCGCCGGGGCCACACCAGCGCCGTCCACCCGCTCCGCCGGGGGCCACACCAGCGCCATCCATCCACTCCGCCTCCATCATATCCCCGCCGGGACCAGGCCAGCGCCGTCAACCCCGCTCCATGATGTCCCCGCCGGGCAGGAGGTCAGCTGACCGACCTCTCGAAGCTCCCATCTCCGCCGAGCCCCGCCCCTCCGCTGCACTCACACAGACACACAGCGCAGCTCCAGAGGGACAGGCTGGAGCAAAGGAGTCCCGGAGCGGCGCTGTGAGATGAGTACGGTGGGGCGCTCAGCGGGAAACATGGGGGATTGGTGGCGCCGGTGGAACACCACAGGGGGGGCGAGAGAGCAGAAGAGGAGCTCACACTGGGCAGAGGCCGTAGTTGCGCCCTAGGTGGTAGTGCGCCCTAGGCGGCTGCCTACTTCGCCTAGTGGTAGCGCCGGCCCTGCTCTGAGATCAAATGAGATTTGGCTCTTTCAGGGTGATGCAGCCATAGTAGATTTTTTCAGGCACGCTCAACCCTCTTGACAAATGCCAAGATGGTCACCTTAGGAAACAAACAAAAAAAACAAGTCAACACCAACAACATAAAAAGAAGCCTACCGCACCTAGTATTTCCAGGCGGTCTCCCATCCAGGTATTAACAAGGCGCGACCCTTTCTAGCCTCTGAGATCAGCAGAGATTGGGCGCTTTCAGGGGGATGTGCCCATAGGCAATCTCTTTGGGCACTCTCATCCCTCTTGAAAAATGCCAAGATAGTCACCCTGGGAAACAAGCGAAAAAAAACAGGTCAACGCCAACAACATAAAAAGAAGAATACGGCACCTGGTATTCCAAGGCCGTCTCCCATTCAAGTACTAACTAGGCCCAACCCTTCTTAGCCTCTGAGATCAGAAGAGATAGGGTGCTTTCAGGGTGATGTGGCTGTAAGCGATCTCTTTAGGCACTCTCAACCCTCTTGACAAATGCCAAGATGATCCCTTTGGGAAACAAGCGAAAAAAACAGGTCAACACCAACAACATAAAAAGAAGCCTGCGGCATCTGGAAAACCCAGGCGGTCTCCCATCCAGGTACAAACCAGGCCCAACCCTGCTTAGCCTCTGAGACCAAACGAGATTGGGCGCTTTCAGGGTGTTGTGCCCATAGGCAATTTCTTTGTGCACTCTCAACCCTCTTGACACATGCCAAGATGGTCACCTTGGGAAACAAGGGAAAAAAAACAGGTCAACGCGACAACATAATGAGAAGCCTACGGCACCTGGTATTCCCAAGCTTTCTCCCATCCAGGTACTAACCAGGCCCATCGCTGCTTAGCCTCCGAGATCAGATGAGATTAGGCTCTTTCAGGGTGATTTGGCTGTAGGCACTCTCTTTGGGCACTCTGAAGCCTCTTGACAAAGGCCAAGATGGTCACCTTGGGAAACAAGCTAAAAAAAACAGGTCAAAGCCAACAACATAAAAAGAAGCCTACGGCATCCAGTATTCCCAGGCGATCTCCCAATCAAGACACTAACCAGACCAGATCCTTCTATGGCACCTGGTCTTCCCAGGCAGTCTCCCATCCAGGTACTAACCAGGCCTGACGCTGCTTAGCCTCTGAAATCAGACGAGATCGGGTGCTTTCAGGTTGATGTGGCCGTAAGCGTTCTCTTCAAGACACGCCTAACCCTCTTGACAAACGCCAAATGGTCGCCTTGAAAACAACAGACAAAGCCAACAACATAAAAGGAAGCCTATGGGCTTACAGCGGACCTTAAAAGATGGGACCCACTAGCTCTGTCATGGTTCGGACGCTGTAAAGTGTTGAAGATGAACGCGTTGCCACGACTTCTGTATCTACTACAAGCCTTACCTATCAAAATACCCCAGACTTTCTTTCATTCGGTTCGCTCAATCTTTATCAAGTTCCTCTGGCGCGGAAAACATATGCGTATTGGTAGGGCAATGCTATTGCGACCGAAATTGCGGGGAGGTATTGGCTTCCCGCACCCTGCTCTATATTACACAGCGAGGCACATGACACCGGTGGTTGACTGGTGCCGGTGTTCTGCCATATACTGTCCGGCCATGATATAGTGTCCGCTGTGTACTCCGAAGCTGAACGGCTCCTGCGCGGTGAGTGGAGGTGGTAGCCCCACCATCCAAGCGGACATAGGGTTGTGAATATTAGCCACTTCCCGACCAGCGCACGACGATGTACGTCGACAGCATGGCACGGGCAGGCATATTGGCGTACATGTACGTCCAATATTCTTTGCCGCCGTGCCATCGGGAGCGCGCCGGCGGCGGCGCGCTCCCGCGCTGGTCGGGACCCCCGTGAGTCCGGTCGCGGGACCCGCGGACTCGATCGCCGCGGGCATCCCCGCGATCGTCTCACGGAGCGGCGGAAGTGAGGAAATGCTGTATAAACAACATTTTCTCATTCTGCCTAGCAACTAGTGACGCTGATCTCTGCTCCATGTGATTGGAGCAGAGATCAGTGTACACTAAATGAAAGCCCATCCCCCCCACAGTTAGTAACACTCCCCTAGGAACACTTAACCCCTACACTGCCACTCACTGGTTAACCCTTTCACTGCCAGTGTCATTTACACAGGAATCACTGCATTTATATAGCAGTGATTACTGTATAAATGACAATGGTCCCAAAAATGTGTCAAAAATGTCCGATGGGTCCCCGACAATGTCGCAGTCACAATAAAAATCGCAGATCGCCGCCATTACTAGTAAAAATAAAATAATAAAAAAATATTAATAAAAATGCTATAAAACTATCCCTATTTTGTAAACGCTATAACTTTTGCGCAAACCAATCAATAATCGCTTATTGCGATTTTTTTTACCAAAAATATGTAGACGAATTCGTATTGGCCTAAATTGAGGGAAAAAAATGTTTTTTTATATATTTTTGGGGGATATTTATTATAACAAAAAGTAAAAAATAATGCGTTTTTTTCAAAATTGTCGCTCTATTTTTGTTTATAGCGCAAAAAATAAAAACCGCAGGGGTGATCAAATACCACCAAAAGAAAGCTCTATTTGTGGGAAAAAAAGGACGTTAATTTTGTTTGAGAGCCACGTCGCACGACCGCGCAATTGTCAGTTAAAGCGACGCAGTGCCGAATCGCAAAAAGTGGTCTGGTCTTTGACCAGCAAATTGGTCCGGTCTGAAAGTGGTTAGAGGTCCCCTCGCAGGCGAGCTTCGCTCGCCACGCTTCGGGCTTGGCTTCGCTGCGCTCGGCTCTTTTATATTCTTACTCTATGTCCACTTGGATAGTGGGGATAGAACCTGTACTCAGTGCGCAGGTGCCGTTCATGCTCGCAATTTTTGAAATCTGTGTTGCTGTGTACTGCGCATGCGCAGTACACAGCGGACACTATCCGATGGGGGACCATATGTGATAAGACACCGGCATGGGGAACTGAAGCTATGGGTCAAGCTAGAGCAGGAGATGGCGCGGGTTCCACTGGCTGGTCTGCCTTGGGCGGGGAGGCCATTGGAGCCCTGTGTGACTACTCACCCATTAATTGGCCCCTCGCTCGCCGAGATGGATAGTTTTTTTTACCTTTCCCACCTGACTAACTTCCCTTCTCCTATGACCCCAATTATTGGACATCCTAGATTCCCTCCGGGCCTGTCTGACCAGGCCTTTACCAGGCAAGCCCCGAAAGGGCTTCTGAGAGCAGCCCTATTTCTTGGACCCACAGGCTTGATTCCCATGGGAACCATACTGCTAGAGCAAGTACCTGTTGCATTGGATAGCTGGAGAGCTAGACAGCTAATCCATTTCCTCGGATCACTACCTAACCATTCGTTCTTCTCTAGACAATTCCACCCCTTCAAGGAACTTTGCCTGGATGATGGCCCAATTCATGGTTCCCTCTCTAGGTCCTACCTAATCCTGACAGATGCACAATCCTCCACGGATCCACCCTTCCTAGCTAAATGGAAAAGGGACTTACAAACTACATTCTCCAAACCACAGAAGGACAGAATACTCTTTTTCGCCCATAAGTCGTCACTCTGCAGTAAATATCAGGAGATCTCATATAAGCTGATCACATGCTGGTATCGTACACCGGTGGTGTTGGCCAAAATATTCCCCGGTCAATCTGACCGCTGCTGTCGCTGTGGGCAACAGGCTGGCACCATTCTCCACATTTTCTGGGAATGCCCTAAATTACAAACATTCGGGCAGCCTGTCCTGAGACTCATCCACAAGTTCACAGACATTTCCTTAGCCAATGATCCCGCAGCAGTTCTTCTCAATCTAACTCCTATGTCGATAAAGCGTTATCATAAGTCCTTACTTAAACATCTCCTCAAGGCAGCTAGGGCCTGCATCCCAAGTCAGTGGAAAGAGCAATCTGCTCCAATGGTGACCCAGTGGTTCGCAAGGGTTAATGATATTGAACGAATGGAAGACCTGACTGCCACAATGAGGGATAAAACGGAGGAGCATGGGAACAGATGGTTCTACTGGACCCAGTTTCGCTTTTCGGAAGAATACCTCCGCGAGACATAGTAAGCTCATGGTGATCGTTGGAGATCGCTGTTCCAAACGTTGGACAGCTGATGAGCTGGTGAGCCGAGGGCGTCTCTTGCTCCCTGGGAGGGGACCCCATCCTATCCACTCTACCCACGACACCCCCTTACCCCTTCTTTTCCTTTTCTGCCATTTCCTTCCCCAATCTTCTCTTTCCCCTTCTCCCTCCTTTCAGTTCTACTATTTCCCTTCTTAACTCAAAAAAGGGAAAAGAAAATGGTATGTTCCGACCCCATTTGACTACTACACAATACTCTTCCTCTATCTATGGATATCTAAACTCTTCGAAGGTAGCAGGGCTAGTATCAATAATATTTTAAGTGGTAGAGGATCCCAACGAGATGGAGCTTTAATCTCATCTTGATATGACCGCAAAGCTGTACACGTGCTATTCTCCTTGGACTTCTTACCATTGGCTCTGATATCCATGCAATATGATCGTTTGTTTGTAACTATTTGTATCACACATTCTGTGAAGTTGCCTTTGCATTGTATGTCGCATACTACTAAATAAAAAAATAAAAATAAAAAAAAAAGCCTATGGCATCTGGTATTTCCAGGCGGTCTCCCATCCAGGTACTAACCAGGCCCGACACTGTTTAGCATCCGAGATCAGACGAGATTGGGCGCTTTCAGGGTGATGGGGCCGTAGGTGATCTCTTTGGGCACTCTCAACCCTCTTGACAAACGCCAAGATGGTCACCTTGGGAAACAAGTGAAAAAAAAACCAGGTCAAGGCCAACAACATAAAAAGAAGCCTACAGCACCTAGTATTCCCAGGTGGTCTCCAATCCAGGTACTAGCAAGGCCCAACCCTGTTTAGCTTCTGAGATCAGAGGAGATCGGGCGCTTTCAGGGTTATGTGCCCATAGGCAATCTCTTTGGGCATTCTCAACCCTCTTGACAAATGCCAAGATAGTCACCTTGAGATACAAGCGAAAAAAAACAGGTCAATGTCAACAACATAAAAAGAAGAATACGGCACCTGGTATTCCAACGCCATCTCCCATCCAGGTACTAACTAGGCCCAACCCTTCTTAGCCTCAGAGAAGAGAAGAGATAGGGCTCTTTCAGGGTGATGCTGCTGTAAGCGATCTCTTTGGGCACTCTCATCCCTCTTGACAAATGCCAAGATGGTCACCTTGGGAAACAAGCGAAAAAAGAAAACGAATCAACGCCAACAACATAAAAAGAAGCCTACAATAACTGGTATTCCCAGGTGGTCTCCCATCCAGGTACTAACCAGGCCCGACTCTTCTTAGCCTCCAAGGTCAGACGAGATTGGGTGCTTTCAGAGTGATGTGGCCATAGGCAATCTCTTCAGGCACTCTCAACCCTCTTGACAAACACCAAGATGGTCACTTTGGGAAACAAGCGGAAAAAAAACAGGTCAACGCCAACAACATAAAAAGAAGTCTACGACACCTGGTATTCCCAGGCAGTCTCCCCTCCAGGTACTAACAAGGCCTGACTCTTCTTAGCTTCCAACATCAAACGTGATCGGGTGCTTTCAGGGTGATGTGCCTGTAGGCAATCTCTTCAGGCACTTTCAACCCTCTTGACAAACGCCAAGATGGTCACCTTGGGAAACAAGCAAAAAAATAAAAATAAG
The DNA here is from genome assembly GCF_037356315.1 of Lithobates pipiens. NCBI lineage: Eukaryota > Metazoa > Chordata > Amphibia > Anura > Ranidae > Lithobates > Lithobates pipiens. Next base: position 171,136,520 of record NW_027507791.1, on the reverse strand, counting down.
TCGGAAGCTAGAGACAATACGGCCCGAGTCCTCAATTTAATCCATGCGGCGCATGTACAGGGAAGGCCCTTGCTTATGTTGTCAACGGACGTGGAGAAGGCCTTTGACAGGGTGGCCTGGCACTTTATGCAGGCCACCCTGAAACATATAGGTCCAATATATATATATATATCCAATGCAACAGGTACTTGCTCTAGCAGTATGGTCCCCATGGGAATCAAGCCCGTGGGTCCAAGAAATAGGGCTTCTCTCAGAAGCCCTTTCGGGGCTTGCCTGGTAAAGGCCTGGTCAGACAGGCCCGGAGGGAATCTAGGATGTCCAATAATTGGGGTCATAGGAGAAGGGAAGTTAGTCAGGTGGGAAAGGTGAAAAAAACTATCCATCTCGGCGAGCGAGGGGCCAATTAACGGGTGAGTAGTCACACAGGGCTCCAATGGCCTCCCCGCCCAAGGCAGACCAGCCAGTGGAACCCGCACCATCTCCTGCTCTAGCTTGACCCATAGCTTCAGTTCCCCATGCCGGTGTCTTATCACATATGGTCCCCCATCGGATAGTGTCCGCTGTGTACTGCGCATGCGCAGCGAGGCCAAGCCCGAAGCGTGGCGAGCGAAGCTCGCCTGCGAGGGGCCCTCTAATATTCACAACCCTATGTCCACTTGGATGGTGGGGCTACCACCTCCACTCACCGCGCATGAAAATCTCCGAAGCTTCGTCTGCTCCGTACTGCGCATGCGCAGTACGGCGCAGACACTATATCATGGCCGGACAGTATATGGCAGAACACCGGCACCAGTCAACACCGGTGTCATGTGCGTCGCTGTGTAATATAGAGCAGGGTCCGGGAAGCCAATACCTCCCCGCAATTTCGGTCGCAATAGCATTGCCCTACCAATACGCATATGTTTTCCACGCCAGAGGAACTTGATAAAGATTGAGCGAACCGCATGAAAGAAAGTCTGGGGTATTTTGATAGGTAAGGCTTGTAGTAGATACAGAAGTCGTGGCAACGCGTTCATCTTCAACACATTACAGCGTCCGAACCATGACAGAGCTAGTGGGTCCCATCTTTTAGGGTCCACTGTAAGCCCATAGGCTTCTTTTTATGTTGTTGGCTTTGACCTGTTTTTTTTGCTTGTTTCTCAAGGCGACCATCTTGCCGTTTGTCAAGAGGGTTGGGCGTGTCTTGAAGAGAACGCTTACGGCCACATCAACCTGAAAGCACCCGATCTCGTCTGATTTCAGAGGCTAAGCAGCGTCAGGCCTGGTTAGTACCTGGATGGGAGACTGCCTGGGAAGACCAGGTGCCATAGAAGGATCTGGTCTAGTTAGTGTCTTGATTGGGAGATCGCCTGGGAATACTGGATGCCGTAGGCTTCTTTTTATGTTGTTGGCTTTGACCTGTTTTTTTTAGCTTGTTTCCCAAGGTGACCATCTTGGCCTTTGTCAAGAGGCTTCAGAGTACCCAAAGAGAGTGCCTACGGCCAAATCACCCTGAAAGAGCCCAATCTCATCTGATCTCGAAGGCTAAGCAGCGATGGGCCTGGTTAGTTCCTGGATGGGAGACAGCTTGGGAATACCAGGTGCCATAGGCTTCTCATTATGTTGTCGGCGTTGACCTGTTTTATTTTCCCTTGTTTCCCAAGGTGACCATCTTGGCATGTGTCAAGAGGGTTGAGAGTGCACAAAGAAATTGCCTACGAGCACAACAACCTGAAAGCGCCCAATCTCGCTTGGTCTCAGAGGCTAAGCAGGGTTGGGCCTGGTTTGTACCTGGATGGGAGACCGCCTGGGTTTTCCAGATGCCGCAGGCTTCTTTTTATGTTGTTGGTGTTGACCTGTTTTTTTCGCTTGTTTCCCAAAGTGATCATCTTGCCATTTGTCAAGAGGGTTGAGAGTGCCTAAAGAGATCGCTTACAGCCACATCACCCTGAAAGCACCCTATCTCTTCTGATCTCAGAGGCTAAGAAGGGTTGGGCCTAGTTAGTACTTGAATGGGAGACGGCCTTGGAATACCAGGTGCCGTATTCTTCTTTTTATGTTGTTGGCGTTGACCTGTTTTTTTTCGCTTGTTTCCCAGGGTTTTGGCATTTTTCAAGAGGGATGAGAGTGCCCAAAGAGATTGCCTATGGACACATCACTCTGAAAGCGCCCAATCTCCGCTGATCTCAGAGGCTAGAAAGGGACGCGCCTTGTTAATACCTGGATGGGAGACCGCGTGGAAATACTAGGTGCGGTAGGCTTCTTTTTATGTTGTTGGCATTGACTTGTTTTTTTTGTTTGTTTCCCAAGGTGACCATCTTGGCGTTTGTCAAGAGGGTTGAGCGTGCCTGAAAAAATCTACTATGGCTGCATCACCCTGAAAGAGCCAAATCTCATTTGATCTCAGAGGCTAAGCAGGTTTGGGACCTGGTTAGTACGTGGATGGGAGACCGCCTGGGATTTCTCGATGCCATAGGCTTTTTTTTTTAAGTTGTTGGCATTGACTTATTTTTTATTTTTTGTTTTATTCTTTTACTAAGTATAAGTAGAACAACACAAATGTAACAGTCAACCATACAGCATGACCCAGGGTCACAATTACATGGTAACAAAAAATAGGCAGCCAAATAACTCTGGGTTCTCAGAGGGGAGTCCTAGAGTTTCATGCAGAAAAGAGAGAAACCCCACCTCCGACATGTAGTACAGTATAACTAATGCAGCTCCGTTCGGACAAATTTAATCATGGAGAACAACTGGGACCACAGCGAGCCAGCTTATCATGACCTACGTGAACCAGAGTAAAATATGAGCCGGTCGTGTCCAGAACCCTGGGGTTCTTCTGGGTCCCAAAGGCTAGTAAGGAGACAAGGCATAGTCAAAAGGGAGGACGGGGGAAGAAGAGAGTGCAAAGACGGAGAGAGAGGAGGGGGGGGATGGCGGCGGGGAAAAATAGAAAAATAAAGACAAAAAGGGAGGGGGGGGAATGCCACCCAGGGCAGACATGGCCTACGTAGGTAAACGTTAAATGTTCAGTCGTTTTCTGGGACAGGGGCGCTGCTCACCTCCCGAATGTAGTCTCAAGTACCAGTAAAATACCTCCAGGGCCTCCATGTAACACTAAATGCCTCTTCAGTGTTGTGAAGGGTGGCGGTCAATTCTTTCATCCGGAGAATATGATTGACTTTGGAATACCACAGCACCTTGGATGGGGGCTGAGGCTGCCTCCACAGTGTGGGAATGCAGACCCGGGCGGCGTTCAGGAGTTGCATCGTGAGGGTTTTTTTGTATTTTCGAACAGGCTGTTCGGTCAAGTGTAGAAGGCACGCTGCTGGGTTGTCTGCGATATCTACATTTCTGAGAGTTTTTATCGTCCCGGTCACCTCCACCCAAAAGTTCCTCAAGGCCGGGCATGCCCAGAAAATGTGTCCCATGGTCCCCGTATCTGAATTGCACCTCCAACAAACATCTGGGATCGATCTATTCATTTTATTCAGAAGGTATGGGACTCTATACCAGCGTGAGACTATCTTGTATCCTGATTCTTGATATTGGTTTGCGATGGAAGCTTTATGTACTAATGTCAGGATCTTCCCTATCTGTTGTGGGGTAAATGTGTTGCCAAATGCAATCTCCCATTTGTGGATAAATGATGGGGTCGACTCTTCCTCCTGACTACTTAATATGTTGTACAGGAGGGAGAGGGTGTGTCGCACAGGTTCCTTTTTGTGACAGATGACTCATAGGGCGTCAGGTCTCTAGGAGTGTAGGGGGCCCTTTGTATGGCCAGAAGAAAGTGACGAAGTTGATAAGCATTAAACAATTCAAGCGGAGGGTCAGAAAGCTCGGCGACAGTTTGTGTGGTCGGGAGCCCTCCCGAGGGCCACACCTCTCCCAGACGCTGTTTCCCCACCACTGTCAACTGTCGCAGTTTATTGTTGGTAAATCCCGGTGGGAAGTCTGGATTACCTATAACCGGAGTCATTGGTGACGGCAGGGGAGCAATGTGTGTGCAGCGGAACAACCTCCGCACAACAGCCAACGTAGCTCCCACTACGGGGTGATCTCTGAGGTCTTTTGGTAGGGAGGACAGGAGCCACGGGGAGCTCAATAGGGGAATGGATCCATCCTCAATCTCCATCTCCACCCACTGCTTGTGTGGGCCATTACAATGCCAATCAACGACTCTCGCTAGCAGAGTCGCTCTGTTGTATTGTCTCAGATCTGGGAGACCCAGACCCCCCCTGTCCTTTGGTCTGGCAAGCAATTGCAAACGGGCTCTGGGCGGTTTGCGTGCCCAAATAAAGTCCCGGAGCAGCAGCTGCAGTTGTCTGAAAAAAATTGGGGGTAACCGGATCGGTAATGTCTGGAACAAGTATAAGATCCGCGGGAGGGCCGTCATTTTGAATGCATTACAGCGCCCGAACCGGGTCAGTGTTAAAGCATGCCAGTTTCCCAAATCAGATTTCAGTCTATTCAGGAGAGGGACAAAATTAAGCGGGTACAATTGCGCCAAATCCGCTGCGATGTCAACGCCCAGGTAACGTATAGATTTTTCAGCTCAGTAGAATGGAAAAGCGGAGCGTAGCCTCCTGGCCTCACCATCCGGGACCGATATATTCAATACAGCCGACGGATGGATTGGAGACGAAAAAAATTAGATCGTCAGCGCATGCCGCAATTTTGTGGTGTGCCGAGGGTTTGGATATGCCAGTAATATTCGGGTCATTCCGAACGTGACACATAAGTGGTTCCAGTGTCAGAATAAAAATTAGGGGAGACAGAGTACACCCCTGCCTCGTCCCATTAGTGATGGGGAAAGAGTCCGAGCACTCTGAAAGCACCCAATCTCATCTGATCTAAGCTAAGAAGAGTCAGGCCTGGTTAGTACCTGGATGGGAGACCACCTGGGAATACCAGTTATTGTAGGCTTCTTTTTATGTTGTTGGCCTTGATTCGTTTTGTTTTGTTTTCGCTTGTTTCCCAAGGTGACCATCTTGGCATTTGTCAAGAGGGTTGAGAGTGCCCAAAGAGTTCGCTTACAGCAGCATCACCCTGAAAGAGCCCTATCTCTTCGCATCTCTGAGGCTAAGAAGGGTTGGGCCTAGTTAGTCCCTGGATGGGAGATGGCTTTGGAATACCAGGTGCCGTAGTCTTCTTTTTATGTTGTTGACATTGACCTGTTTTTTTTTCGCTTGTTTCCCAAGGTGACTATCTTGGCATTTGTCAAGAGGGTTGAGAGTGCCCAAAGAGATTGCCTATGGGCACATAAGCCTGAAAGCGCCCGATCTCCTCTGATCTCAGAGGCTAAACAGGGTCGGGCCTTGCTAGTACCTGGATTGGAGACCACCTGGGAATACTAGGTGCTGAAGGCTTATTTTTATGTTGTTGGCGTTGACTTGTTTTTTTTTTTTTTTTGTTTACCAAGGTGACCATCTTGGTGTTTGTCAAGAGGGTTGAGAGTGCTTGAAGAGCTCGCCTATGGCCACATAACCCTGAAAGCAACAGATCTCGTCTGATCTCAGAGACTAAACAGGGTCGGGCCTTGTTAATACCTGGATGGGAGACCACCTGGGAATACTAGGTGCTGTAGACTTCTTCTCATGTTGTTGGCGTTGACTTGATTTTTTTGTTTGTTTCCCAAGGTGACCATATTGGCGTTAGTCAAGGTTGAGAGTGCCTGAAGAAATCTCCTACGGCCACACCACCCTAAAAGAGCCCAATCTCATCTGATCTCAGAGGCTAAGCAGGGTTGGGACCAGTTTAGTACCTGGATGGGAGACCGCCTGGGATTTCCAGATGCCGTAGGCATCTTTTTATGTTGTGGCCATTGACCTATTTTTTTCCGCTTGTTTCCAAGGTGACCATCTTGGTGTTTGTCAAGAGAGTTGAGAGTGCCTGAAGATATCGGCTATGGCCACATCACCCTGAATCTGTTCCATCTCGTCTGATCTTGGAGGCTAAGCAGACCAGCAGGCCTGGTTAATGCCTGTATGGGAAACCGCCTGGGAATACCAGGTGTCGTAGGCTTCTTTTTTTTTTTCAAATATAATTTTTTCTCCAAATAGGGGAAGACGGTCCCCCGAGTACATAATGCAACAGAGAAATACAGAGCAAAAAGCAGCTGAACAATACTTGATACAGGTATATTCGCAACTGTGAGTCTGCCTTCCATCAATCACAATGATTCGAGGCACGGATAAAGTACTGTACCAAGATCCAGGGTCACACAAACCCCCAGGTCCCTCCGGCATAATCCATCCAGAGGGGGGTGTGGGGCCGTCATTCCCAATTTTCCACTCTTTCCAAAAGAGAGAGGGGGTGGAGGGGGTGAGAGATAGGGGAGGTAGGCAGAAAAGAGAAGGGTTGAAAGATCAGAAAAGGAGAAGAGGGGACGAGACACGATGGCAGCCACTGTCCAAGGGGCCAGTCAAGGAAAGCTCAGAGCACTAAGGCGATAGCAGGCGACATCCTTCCAGCGAGAATATAAAGGTATTCCAGATGTCTCAGGTTTGTTTAAAAAATTCTTGTATACCTTGTGATGTGAGGATCAAGTCCTCCATTTTTTTTAATGTCCTCTATTTTCCTAAGCCAGTGGGTAATGAAAGGGGGGGAACATTTTTTCCAATAGAGAGGGATGCAGGATTTCGCCGCATTTATCACATGCCGTAAAATAGATTTTTTTGTACTTCTTAAAGGGGAGGGCCACCCTGAAAAACAAAAAAATGTTAAAAATTACAAAAAATCTAAAAAAAAAAAAAATGAAAAAATTTTTTTTTTTTTACTTACCAGAAATGCCTGTTGCTAGGCACTTTCTCCTAATCTTCCTCTTCCTCCTCCGCGGAGATCTTCTGTCTTCTGTCTTCGTCGCGGCGTCTTCTGGGTAATGAGTCGCGCTGTGTTCTGGGAACTGTGTGTTCCAGAACACAGCGCGTCCCATTCAGAAAGCGCTGCGGGACTCGCGCATGCGCAGTAGCTGCGGGACTCGCGCATGCGCAGTAGGAAACGGGCAGTTAAGCCATAAGGCTCCGCTGCCTGTTTCCCTTACAAGGGATGGCGGCGCCGGGACCCGAGAGCCGAGGGACGGGTCGGCCTCGGGCGGCCGACATCGCGGGCGCCCTGGACAGGTGAGTGTGTTTATTAAGTCAGCAGCTGCAGTGTTTGCAGCTGCTGACTTTTTTTTTTTTTTTTTTTTTTTTTTTTATAACCGGCCCTCCACTTTAATGGGAATCTGTGAATGGTGCAAGAGAAAGAATGCAGCCTCTTCCTGGATGGAGAAGTCTGTGAATTTTTGTGTTATGCATCGGATCTCTGTCCAGAAGTCCACCAAGCTGAGGCAGGACCAAAAAATGTGCAGCAACGTGCCCTCTTCTTCTCCACACCTCCAGCATATATTCGAAACATTTCTGCAGCTTTGATGGTGTCAAATACCACCTGGTGAGAAGTTTAAAATTTGTCTCCTGTATCTTCGTGCACAGCGACATTTTGAGAGCCAAAGTGATAATGCGTTGTCTCTGTGCTGGGGAAAATTAGCAATTAAGGTCCTTTTCCCAGTTGGACAGACAGGTTAAGTGTGGGTAATCTGTTTGAGAGAGAATGTGGGCCAAAGGGCCTTCGCTCCTGCATAGAGTCTCAAACTCCGACTGAGGACGGGCGAACGTTTGAGGATTGGGGATGGAATGGAGAAAATGATGTAGTTGCGCCGCTCTCCAAAAAGGCAGTTGGAAAAGCCCTGTCGGATCTGTTAGGGTTGAGAAAGAAGGCCATTTTCCATCAATGACGAATTTAGACGCATTGTCTAGGTTGGAATTTCTAAGTGGGTCCCCAGTTCAAAGGTTGGATGGCCACGTATAGGGAATAGGGGGGAAGTCAAAGACGTGAGTGTGTTTTGGGTAGCGATCAGGTGACTGACTTTCAACTAAGCCCCTATAGTGGGATGTGACATAAATTCTGTGGGGGAATACTTATAGCACCACATGGCGCTTCTTAGCGGAATTCGGGAGTGAGCTTAGAAAGTTTGTTTCGATTCCAGTCCAATACATGCCCCAGATGGGAGGCCAGGTAGTAGCGTCGCAAGTTAGGGAGAACAAACCCTCCCTGTTGTTTAGACAATGTCAGCTGTGACCGCTTAAGTCTGGGATTTTTGTGGGCCCAGTTAAAATGAGTGAGCAAGGATTGAGCTTGCTTAAAAAACAGGACTGGAATCTGGATCGGGAGAGCTTGGAAAAGATAAGTAAATTTAGGGAGTATGTTCATTTTAATGAGATTGCATCTGCTGAACCAGGAATGGAGGCCAGAATGCCACCCGTGAAGCAAACTGCGGATCTTAGTGACAAGGGGTGGGGGGAAGTTCAACATAAACGTACGCGCGATGTCCGGTGGAATGTAAGTACGTGAGTATATCTTACTTATCCATGCCAGCATCCGTTCACTCAGACCTATATGGCGAAGGACCGAGAACATTAATGTCCATTTGACCCGATCAAAAGCCTTCTCGGCATCAGTACTCATGAAAAGACAAGGGGTCCCAGATGACTTTGCTTTACGGATCAGGGTAAGCACCTTAGTGGTGTTGTCCCTATCTTCCCTGGTGGGAATAAAACCTAACTGGTCAATATGTATAAGGGACTACAAGTAATGTGCCAATCACGTGGCGAGGAGTTAGAGAATAGTTTTAGGACCGAATTTTGGAGGGAAATGGGTCTGTAGCTCCCACATAGGCCTGGGTCCTTGCCCTCCTTAGTTATCAACGAGATGTGGGCTCTAAGGGTATCCTCAGGAAAATAAATTCACCAAGCGCAGGCCGAGAATAGGGAGGAAGGTCTTAAAGTATTGTGCGGTATATCCGTCAGGGCCCGGAGCCTTACCCACCTTCGGAGGTCCCACGGCCGTCTGGACTTCTTCCAGTGTGATCGGGTCCTCCAAGTACTCCGGTGATTCCGATGAGAGGGTTGGTAGACCAGAACCGGTTACATATCTGTCTATATTGTCCTGTCCAGACCCTGAATCGGGCAGGTTGTAGAGATCAGAGTAACATTTTTCAAAGACTTCGACTATTTGGGTTGGGGTAGAGGCCCTCTGGCCATTCTCATCTATCAACTGTGGTATGTAAGAGCCAAATTTCAACTCCTTTACCGACCTGGCTAAGATTTTTCTGCATGTGTCCTCTGATTCCTACGTCAGTTTACGACAAACCTGGAGTGCCGCTTTCGCTTTATAATGGAGTAGGACAGCAATATGGGTATGGAGTGTCCCCAATTCAATCTCTAAGGTCCGTAAGGGGGTATGTTTATGTTTCGCTTACACAGAGGCAAGTTCACGAAACAGATTAGCAAGCTGTTCCTTCCGTGTTCGTTTGATGCGCGCCCCGTGCCTGATAAGTACCCTGTGGAGTACTGACTTGTGAGCCTCCCAAATTATCCCCGGGTCACAGTCCTGCTTTAGTTTTCTTGGAAATAAAGGTCCAATTCCCTGGTCACATCTGCTAAAACTTACGGTATCTGGAGGAGGCTCTCATTAAGGTGCCAGAATAGAGACCTAGGTGAGGGGTAGGGAGCGAGGAGCAAGAGGCAGAAGTGTCAACCGATGGCGAAAGGGGACATTAAAGTCCCCACCTAATATCAATTGGCCCTCCCGAAAGTCACATAATCTGTGCAGGGTAGTTCTGAGGAACGTGTCTTGGTGATCATTGGGAGCGTACACAGTGGCAAATGTAAAAAGGCGCTCTCCAATGTGGCCCCTAAGAAAAAGATATTGGCCCCCAGGGTCCACCAGAGAATCCTGGAGAACCCAGGGGAGCCTGCTAGAGATCAGAATGGAGAGGAGGGGTTAGTAGAGTGGTAGACCTTAGGGAAGGATCTCGACCATAGAAAGGGGAGGCTAGTATTTTTAAAATGTGTTTCTTGTATAAAGGCCACATCAGTACAGGATGTGTTCAGTTCTCACAGGAGGATCCACCATTTTTCAGGGGAGTTCAGTCCCTTAACGTTTAGAGAGGTGACCTTGACTGAGTCTGCCATCGCTCCTCGGGGAGGGGGACATCAGAGAAAAGCAAAGAAAGTTGAACCAAGGTAGGTTTTGGGTAGGTAATGCATGGCGGGAACTAAGGGGGAGAAAGGAAGGGCAAATGGAAGGAAAGGTAAAGGGAAAAAGAGGCCGGGCACCTCAACCCCAGGGGGAGAGGGAAATTAAGGGTTGTCCGCACTCAACAGTACAGGAAGGGTATACTAAAACAGCACAATTATGCTATAGCGCTTACCAGATGTACACTGGGTTTAAAGCGCTGTCCTACTTGGGTTATTGGGTAGACAGGTCGGAGAGGGAGCCCCCGAATCCTAGTCCCCCCAGTCCCGGCAGTGGTAAATGTCACGTCTGATACCGGTATGCAAATAAAAGACAATCAGTAACATCAAAGAAACAAAAAACAATAGTATAACCAAAACAGAGGTAGAGCATATAACTGTCAGCACTGAGGGGTCTCCTCGGCTCGCCCTAAACATAGGCATGCACGAGGGAGCCCGTCACAACAGAAAAGGCATCACAGAATGGGATCCACCACCCCCCGTCCCATACCCCTAAAGTACATGCAGTCCCCGGACAAATGCATTTCTCCCTTTGGCAGATTGTCCTCTCCTTACCCCCCTCTCCCCCGTCCACGGCCCGGGGGGAAAAGGGGCAGGGAAGGGGGGAAAGGGGGAGTGGAAGGGGGGAAAGGGGGAGTGGAAGGGGGAAAGGGGGAGGGAAAGGAGGGAAGGGAAGGGTGGGAAGGGGGGGGGAGGGAGGGGGGAAACAGGGGAGAGGGGACAAACATGCAGAAATGTCAAGTCCTTTAGCGCACTCCCACCAGCAAACACCCGGACCCCATAAATTTCAACTCCTCCCCTCCATGGTCACCACATCAAGATGAAAGAGGAGCAGCCCTGGTCGGTGCATGGAAAATCCGGCAGGCAAGGGGCTGGGGCCACCATCCCTCCATCCAACGGGAGACTTCACCTGAGCAGCAGTCCTGGGGCCCGCCAATTAGTGTCTCTCCTGCATCGCCACCGGGGGCTGTGTAGAGCATCCAGAGGGAGGCTGGGACCGCCCAAACAGTAAGGGGTAAATCCTCCAGGGGGGTCCAGAGTCACCCTGGAGGGAAGCAGTGTCTCGTACCAATAGGCTCAATAAATAAGTCATCCAGGGTCCCCGAAAGCTGCAGAAGGCAATGTCAGCAAAGAGTAGGTGGGAGTCAGAGGGGGGGACAAGGGGCGCATCCAGGGGGAGGGGACACATATGCGGGAATGTCAAGCCCTTCCAGTACAGCGCATTAGGTATCACTCAGACCCCCCAAAGTGCAACTCCCCCATCTAAGGTCAAGACTCCAGAAGGGAAGATGAGCCGCCCTGGTCTGTACATGAAAGAACCTGCTGCCAAGGGGTTGGGGCCATCATCCCTTCCTCCAATGGGAGATGGCACCGGAATGAAAGCCCCGTGTCCTGTCAAGTGGTGCCCCTCTGACAATGTCGTTGTGGTATATGTGGAGCATCCAGGGAGAGGCAGGGACCACCCAAAAAGTGAGGGGTAAAGCCTCCAAGGGGGACCGGTGTCAGACAGGAGGATAGCGGTGTCTTGTACAAGTTGGTTAATTAGACAAGTCATTCAGTGTGTTCCTGTGAGCAGCGGAAAGAAAGGTCGGTAAGGATTATGAATGGGTGGGGGCCAGGGAGTGCATAAAACTGCCACCAGATGACCGGGGCAGAGAGGGCAAGGGGATGAAACTCAGATCTGGTAGGTGGGGGCGGGGGTGAGGAGTGTCCCTCATATTACTCACGTTGGCCATACCTTGAAGCTGAGCGCTCTGCATACCCAGGACGTTCTTCTGTATAATCTAGCCTATCTGTATACATTAGCCTGTCTTTTGTACACATTAGTCGGTCCTCTGTATACACTAGTCTGTCTGTATACACTAGTGTATACAGATAAGCTAGATTATACAGAAGAACGTCCTGGGTATGCAGAGATGGAGGCTAGAGTGTATACAGACGGACTAGTGTATACAGAAGACCGGCTAGTTTATATAGGGAGGCTAATGTGTGCAAAAGACAGGCTAGTGTATACAAATAGGCTAGATTATAGAGAAGAACATCTTGGGTATGCAGAGAGAGAGGCTGGGTTACAAAGAGAGGCTGGTGTATGCAGACTTGCTAGTGTATACAGACGGACTAGTGTATAGAGAGGCTTGGGTATACAGAGAGCTAATGTATAAAGAGCAGCTAGTGTATACAAAAGACATCCAATGGTATACAGAGAGACTCGTGTATGCCGAAGACCGGCTAGTTTATACAGAGAGGCTAAAGTGTACAAAACACAGGCTAGATTATACAGAAGAACGTCCTGGGTATGCAGAGATGGAGGCTAGGGTATACAGAGAGAGAGACTGGGTTACACAGAGAGGCAGGAGTATGCAGACTTGCTAGTGTATACAGATGGACTAGTGTATACAGTAGACCGGCTAGTTTACACAGAGAGGCTAATCTGTACAAAAGACAGGCTAGTGTATACAGATAGGCTAGATTATACAGAAGAAGGTCCTGGTTTATGCAAGAGATGGAGGCTAGGGTATGCAGAGAGAGAGGCTTGGTTACACAGACTTGCTAGTGTATACAGACGGACTAGTGTATACAGAGGACCGGCTAGTTTATACAGAGAGTCTAATGTGTACAAAAGACAGGCAATTGTATACAGATAGGCTAGATTATACAGAAGAACGTCCTGGGTATGCAGAGATGTGGAGGCTAAGGTATACAGAGAGAGAGAGGCTAGAGTACGCATACTTGCTAGTGTATACAGATGGACTAGTGTATACAGAGGACCGGCTAGTTTATACAGAGAGGCTAATGTGTACAAAAGACAGGCTAGTGTATACAAATAGGCTAGATTATAGAGAAGAACGTCTTGGGTATGCAGAGATGGAGGCTGGGTTACACAGAGAGGCTAGTGTATGCAAGCTTGCTAGTGTATACAGACGGACTAGTGTATACAGTAGACCAGCTAGTTTATACAGGGAGGCTAATGTCTACAGAAGACCGGCTAGTGTATACACATAGGCTAGATTATAGAGAAGAACGTCCTGGGTATGCAGAGATGGAGGCTAAGGTATACAGAGAGAGAAGTTGAGTTACAAAGAGAGGCTAGTGTATGCAGACTTGCTAGTGTATACCGGTGGACTAGTGTATACAGAGAGGCTTGGGTATACAGAGAGCTAATGTATAAAGAGATGCTAGTGTATACAAAAGACAACCAATAGTAGACAGTGAGGCTCGTGTATACAGAAGACCGGCTACAGAGAAGCTAATTTGTACAAAAGACAGGCTAGTGTATACAGATAGGCTAGATTATACAGAGGAAGGTCCTGGGTATGCAGAGATGTAGGCTAGGGAATCCAGAGAGAGACTGTGTTACACAGAGAGGCTAGAGTATGCAGAAGACCGGCTATTTTTTTTACAGATAGACTTGTGTATACAGAAGACAGTCTGGGGAATTCAGTGAGGCTAGTGTATGCAGAGAGGCTGGGACACCGAGACTATTGTAAAAAGAAGGCAGGCTAGTGTATATCGATTACGGGCACCTGTATACAGAAGACAGAGAGGCTAGTCTATATTGAGTGGCTAGTGTACACAGAGAGATTCATGTATACAGAAAAGCTAGCGTGTAAAGAAAACAGGACTTTATTTTTTGCTAATGCAACTACTTCTGAAACATGTAAAATGCTTTTTTCATATTTTGGTGCTGTTAAAAAGTGGTGTGTTGTCAGTGGTGATATCAATGTGACAGTTAATGTGGAGAACTACAACTATTCAAAATAGAGCAAAAGAGTGCTAAAGTTTATTTTGTTAAGTCATTGACTGATAGACGTTGAGTAATTGGCCATTATTGGTTTGGCAGTACATGGTTTATTTTGATGTAAGATAGATTCTCTACTTATAGCCGAGTTTTACACGACTTTATTATTAGCATTATTCGCATTATTCATATATATTATGCAGAGTGTAAGTATTGCAGTGAGACGATATTGCTTTTAAAAGATTTGTATTATTATACATAGCATTGTTAGCAGACCAATAGGACAATTTACATGGCTTAATATTGCAGAGCGTAATTTATCAGGAAAGAGATCCAAAGCGTTAGTTGCAGTAGTTTCATAAAACTGAGAAATCGTTGCATTACTCTAAATTTAAAAGTTGTTCCGGTAGCACTGAAAAGACGATATTAGATGAGTGATCTACACATTTCGTTTACTATTTCACTATACCGGCTAAATGTTAATATGTTAATATGTGCTGCGTGTAAGGTAGAAATTAGATGGTTTAGTGTGAGCTGGTTTACCAGGATTTAGAGATAGTAATCTGTTTATACTAGTAATAAATATAGCAAAATAACTATAACGAGTTTAAGTGGAAATACGTGAAAAAACAGCAACAACGTGTGTAGGTTTTTATCAATCAAGTTAATTACGTGTCAGCAGCTAAATATTCTGCAATAGCAGAGATTAAGTATTGCAGTCGAAATGAGATCGGAAGCGATAGTTGCAGTAGCTCCAAAAAAACTGAGAAATCATTTCATTACTCTAAATGTAAAAGTTATCCCGAGCAATTAAACTGTTCACGGTAGCATTGCATTACTCTTAATATGTGCAGCGTGTAAAGAAGCAATAAGATGGTTTTGTATTATCCTAAAATTAGCAGTATACGTAATAAAGGTGAGTAGGTAACCTGGATTTAGACATAGCAAACTCTATAATCTGATTTAGCAAAATTAGAAAGGATAATATTGAGACAGTATATACAGGTCGAGTTTAACTGGAAATACACAAAATATCTAGCTTACCTTTACATTGTTCAATAGAGCATTGCAAAGTAATACCAAGGCAGAATGTCGGAATAGCAATTAGATGAGATGATTGCTGTAATCATGAAATATCAGCAACGCCTAGGTTTCTATCGGATGAGAAAGTATAATAACTGGCAAAGTATGACATGGCAAAGAGACAAATTGCATTAGAGATGTGAGATGGACATGAAATGTCAATCCCCATTGGTTACTTACATGTAAACGCGGCTACATACAGCAAAGTGTGAGCTAAGCAGCTAAAGGGTATTTAAGAGTAAATTGACGTAGCTTGAAAATTCCAACGTGTAAATCGTTCCATTAATTATGTTACGCACGAAGACGGCTTACACTGACTGTTTTCCGTTTCCAATGGTCATCGGCATAATGTTTCAGTAACCATGAACATTAATAGTGATAGACAGCTTACATTAGGATGTATGCATGATGTGAATGTAAAATGAATGTAAAATAGTTGCATTATGTGTTATTAATGTAATCAAACTGTATTCCTATGCTTTGCTACTGCAACCACTTCTCAATCAAGTAAACCGTCCCACTGCTTTTCTCACATTTTGCCGCTGTTAAAAAATGTGTTGCAAGTGTTATGTGTTACAAATGGTTATCAGTGTGACAGTTAATGTGGAGAAGAAGTAATACACAAAATAGAGTCAGAAAGAGAATCCTATTGCATAGAGGTAGCGAGAGATGGTTGCATTAATCTTAATGTGCAGTGTGTAAAAGGTTTTAAAAAGATGGTTTTGTGTGACTTTAGCTTTAACGTAAAATTAGCTGTAGACATTATAACTTGTTACAATGATTTAGAGATAGTAATCTCTATAAAATAATAATAATAAGTATAGCAAAACAAATTACGAAAATTTTGAGGCAGTATGTATAGGTCGAGATATAGTGAATACACAAAAGGGATCAAGGGATAGTAGCAAAGTCAAGGGATAAATGCAAAGGTACTCTATTTAACAGTAAATTGACGTAGCTTGCAAATTCCAACGTGTAAATCGTTCCATTAATTTTGCTGCGCACGAAGACGGCTTTCACTGACTGTTTTCCGTTTCCACTGGAAAGAGAATCCTATTGCATAGAGGTAGCGAGAGATGGTTGCATTACTCTTAATGTGTAAAGGTTTTAAAAAGATGGCTTTGTGTGAATTTTGCTTTAACGTAAAATTAGCTGTAGACATTATAACTATGGTTAGGTTTACAATGATTTAGAGTTAGTAATCTCTATAATATAATAATAAGTATAGCAAAACAAATTAGGAAAATATTGAGGCATTATATATAGGTCGAGATAAAGTGAATACACAAAAGGGATCAAGGGATAGTTGCAAAGTCAAGGGATAAATGCAAAGGTACTCTATTTAACAGTAAATTGACGTAGCTTGCAAATTCCAACGTGTAAATCGTTCCACTAATTTTGTTACGCACGAAGACGGCTTACACTGACTGTTTTCCGTTTCCACTGGAAAGAGAATCCTATTGCATAGAGGTAGCGAGAGATGGTTGCATATGGCAGAAAGACGGCTTATACTGCTTTTCTCACATTTTGCTGCGGTAAAAAGAAATGTTTTGTCACTGTGTTTTAACTGTGACAGATAAGGTGGAGAAAAAGAAGTAATACAGAAAATAGAGTCAAACAGTGGAAACGTTTATTTGTCATGACAGCTGATACTGGTTGAGCAATAAAACTGTTTTATTAAGATGTAAGACTAGTTTTATTCTCTACATATAGGCTTTTCAAAGAGTTGTATAATATAGGCGACCAATAGGACATTTAAATGGCTTAATATTGTAGGGAGGAAGTATCGCTGTTCAAAGGTAAGAGATTGAAAGCTTAGCTTGAAAATGGCCGAGAAATAGTTGCGTTAGTCTAAATTTAAAGGATATGCCGGTACCAATGAGAAAGCTTATATTAGACTAGTTGATCTTTGCATTACACAATCCTATTATTATTATTATTATTATTAAGATCATAGTGCAGAGAGATACTCAGTTAATGTCAGAGATACTCGGTCAATGTCAGAAAAGCAATAAAACTGTTTACATCGTTAGAGAGCGATAGTTACATTACTCTTAGTATGTGCAGCATGTCTGGTAGCAAATGGATGGTTTTGTGAACATTTTGCATTAAGGTACAATTAGCGGTAGAACTCATGGAAGTGAATAGATTTAAGCGGATTTTGAGATAGTACTCTCCATTTCTAATAAGAAATAAAGAAAAATAAGTCAGGATGGTGTGTCAGGACTGTCACATACTCACAGTCCCGGTACAAATATGCAAAATAGAGCAAAAGAGTACATGGTTTATTTTGATGTATGATAGTTTTATTGCATGCTTGATGTGGATGATTAAAATCGTGTAGTGATCTATATTTAGCATAAGAATGAAAAGGCATAACCTGGCAATGAGACAAACTCCATTAGAGATGTGAGCTAGATGAAATGATGAGATGTCTCTGTATAGCCCAGATTGTCTTCTGTTATCACTTAGCCTACCCTCTAAATTCTCTAGCCTCTCTATATACACCAGCATGTTTACACTAGCCGGTCTTCTGCATACAATAGCCTGTCTTCGATATACACTAGCCTATGTTCTGAATACACTAGCCCGTCTTCTGTCTTCTGTATGCCCTAGCCTGTCTTCTGTATACATTAGTCTCTCTGTATAAACTAGCATCTCTGTATACCCCAAACTGTCCTCTGTAAAAACTTGTCTCTCTTTATAGCCTGTCTAGCCTTTCTTCTGTACACACTAGCTTCTCTGTATACACTAACCAGGCTTCTATATACAATAGCTTCACTCTATGCACTAGCCTCTCTGTATAATCTAGCCTCTCTATATACCCTCTCTCTATATATAGTGTTCTGCATCTCCGTAGTGGTAGCCTCTCCGTAGAAGCCAGCCTTTATTCTGTATTCACTAGCCTTTCTTCTGTATGCTGTAGTCTTTTATATATACTAGCTTCTCTGTACACCCTTGCATCTCTGTAATACACTAAACCCTCTGTATACCACAGCCTGTCTTCTGTATACACTAGACTGTAAACACTAGCTAGAATACACCAGCCTGTCTTCTGTACCCACTAGAATCTCTGTATACACTACCCAGTCTTCTGTATACACTGTCAGCTTGCATGTATACCCAAACCTGTCTTCTGTATACACTAGTCTCTCTATATCCACTGTCCTATCTGTATACACTCGACTCTCTCTATACACTAACCTCTCTATATACACTAACATCTTTGTATATACTAGCCTCTCTTTAAATTAGCCTCTCTGTGTACCCCAGCCTCATTGTTTACTCTAGCATCTCTGTATACTCAAGCCTATCTGCTTACACGAGTCCGTATTCTGTATTCACTAGCCTGTATTCACTAGCCTTATATATACTAGCTTCTCGCTTCTCTGTACACTAGACTCTCTGAATACACTAAACCCTCAGTATACCACAGCCTGTCTTCTTTATACATTAGACTGTAAAAACTAGCTAGAATACACCAGCCTGTCTTCTTTACCCAATAGACTCTCTGTATGCACTACTCAGTCTTCTGTATACACTGTCAGCTTTGATGTATACCCAAGCCTGTCTTCTGTATACACTAGTTTCTCTATATGCACTGTCCTTTCTCTATACTCTCGACCCTCTCTATACATTAACCTCTCTATATACACTAACATCTTTGTATATACTAGCCTCTCTTTAAATTAGCCTCTCTGTGTACCCCAGCCTCACTGTTTACTCTAGCATACTCAAGCCTATCTACATACACGAGTCTTCTGTATTGTGTATTAACTAGCCTTTCTTCTGTATGCTGTAGTCTTCTATATATACCAGCTTCTCTGTACACTCTTGCATCTCTGTAAACACTGTGTAAACTAACCAGTCTTATGTATACACTCGCCGACTGTATACACTAGACTCTCTGAATACACTAAACTCTCTGTATACCACAGCCTGTCTTCTGTATACACTAGACTGTAAAAACTAGCTAGAATACACCAGCCTGTCTTCTGTACCCACTAGACTCTCTGTATACACTACCCAGTCTTCTGTATAGAATGTCAGCTTTCATGTATACCCTTTCTGTATACACTAGCTTCTCTATATGCACTGTCCTTTCTGTATACACTCGACTCTCTCTATACACTAACCTCTCTATATACACTAACATCTTTGTATTTGTCTTTAAACTAGCCTCTCTGTGTACCCCAGCCTCACTGTTTACTCTAGCATCTCTGTATACTCAAGCCTATCTACATACACGAAACCTGTATTCTGTATTCACTAGCCTTTCTTCTGTATGCTGTAGTCTTCTATATATACCAGCTTCTCTGTACACCCTAGCACTGTAACAGTACTAGGTTCCTGTATTACAGAAACAGAACACCAGCAATAAGGTGTATACTGTGCAGGAGGCACACAACACCGACTCTAACTTCTGCACTGCAGATGCATATATTGCAGAAATTTAACACCAGTAATAAAGGGTAGCTTCAGGTGTGTACTGTGCAGGAGGCACATAACACCCACTGTAACAGTGCTAGGTTCCCAAGCAGTAAAGACACTGTCCCTGCCTATAGTCCACTTTCCCTGACCACCGCAACACACTATACAAGGCCGCCGCGCTGGCGGCCTTATATAGTGGGGGGTGTGTACTAAACCCCCCTGAGCTATAATTGGCCACAGGAATCCTGCCTGTGGTGAATTGTGGCTCTCCTCACAGAGGATGCCACATCTGTTCTTATTATATAGAACCTATTATGCTCCTCGTAAACTTTTTCAGTTTGGCCGAACGGCCGGACGCAAGTTGCCCCCGGTGCGGGAACATGGGGGGAGACATGATGCACATGTTTTGGAGATGCCCGAAGTTGATCCGCTACTGGACAGAGGTGACAGGAACCATTGATCGGGTGGTTGGAACCTCCACCAGGATGGAGGCGAAGTATTGTCTCCTGGGATTAGTTGAAGGAGTTGGAAACCCGGGAAGTAGCCAGATGGCAGTTCTGAGATGCCTATTTCAGGCAAGGAAACTGATTGCTCAACCCTGCTTAGCCTCCAATGTTGGCAATGACTTGGTTTTTTTCGCTTGTTTCCCAAGATGACCATGTTGGCGTTTGTCAAGATGGTTGAGGGTGCCCGAAGAGATCGCCTATGGCCCCATCACCTTGAAAGTGCCTGATCTTGTCTGATCTCGGAGGCTAAGCATTGTCGGGCCTGATTAGTAACTGGATGGGAGACCAACTGGGAATACCAGGTGCCGTAGGATTCTTTTTATGTTGTTGGCGTTGACATGGTTTATTTTTTCCGCTTGTTTCCCAAGGTGATCATCTTGGCATTTGTCAAGAGGGCTGAGAGAGTCCAAAGAAATCTCCTATTTCCACATCCCCCTGAAAGCGCCCGATCTCATCTGATCTCAGAGGCTAAGCAGGGTCCGGCCTGGATAGTACCTAATTAAAGGTGCCGTAGGAATCTTTTTATATTAATGGCTTTGACCTGTTTTTCTTTCGCTGGTTTCCCAAGGTGACCATTTTAGCATCAGTCAAGAGTTTTGAGTATGTCCCAAAGCGTTCGCCTGAGGTCACATCACCCTGAAAGCGCCCAATCTCAGAGGCTAAGCAGGGTCTGGGTCAGATGGGAGACCGGCAGGGTCTATGTTGTTGGCGTTGAACTTTTTTTTTTCACTTGTTTCCCAAGATAACCATCTTGGTATTTGTCAAGAGGGTTGAGAGTGTCTAAATAGAACACATATGGCCACAACACCCTGAAAGCGCACAATCTCATTGATCTCGGAGGCCTAGCAGTGTACGGCCTGGTTAATACCTGTATGGGAGACCATCTGTGAATACCAGGTGCCGTAGGCTTCTTTTTATGTTGTTGGCGTTTACCTGTTTATTTTCGCTTGTTTCCCAAGGTGACCATCTTGGCGCTTAACAAGAGGGTTGAGAGTGCCCAAAGAGATCACCTACGGCCCCATCACCCTGAAAGCGCCCAATCTCATCTGATCTCAGAGGCTAAACAGTGTCGGTCCTGGTTAGTACCTGGATGGGAGACCGCCTGGAAATACCAGGTGCCATAGACTTCTTTTTTTGTTGTTGGCTTTGAACTGTTTTTTTCGCTTGTTTCTCAAGGCGACCATCTTGGCGTTTGTCAAGAGGGTTGGGCGTGTCTTGAAGAGAACGCTTACGGCCACATCACACTGAAAGCACCCGATCTCGTCTGATTTCAGAGGCTTAGGAGCATCAGGACTGGTTAGTACCTGGGTGGGAGACTGCCTGGAAAGACCAGGTGACATAGAAGGATCTGGTCTGGTTAGTGTCTTGATTGGGAGATCGCCTGGGAATACCGGATGCCGTAGGATTCTTTTTATGTTGTTGGCTTTGACCTGTTTTTTTTCCCTTGTTTCCCAAGGTGACCATCTTGGCATTTGTCAAGAGGGTTGAGAGTGCACAAAGAAATTGCCTACGGGCACAACACCCTGAAAGCGCCCAATCTCGTTTGGTCTCAGAGGCTAAGCAGGGTTGGGCCTGGTTTGTACCTGGATGGGAGACCGCCTGGGTTTTCCAGATGCCGCAGGCTTCTTTTTATGTTGTTGGCGTTGACTTGTTTTTTTTGTTTGTTTCCCAAGGTGACCATCTTGGCGTTTGTCAAGAGGGTTGAGCGTGCATTTGATCTCAGAGGCTAAGCAGGGTTGGGACATGGTTAGTACCTGGATGGGAGACCGCCTGGGATTTCTCGATGCCATAGGCTTTAGTTTTAAGTTGTTGGCATTGACTTATTTTCTTTATTTTTATTATTCTTTTATTAAGTAGAACAACATAAATATAACAGTCAACCATACAGCATGACCCAGGGTCACAATTACATGCTAACAAAAAATAGGCAGCCAATTAACTCTGGGTTCTCAGAGGGGAGTCCTACAGTTTCATGCAGAAAATAGAGAAACCCCACCTCCGACATGTAGTACAGTATAACTAGTGCAGCTCCGTTCGGACAAATGTAATCATGGAGAACAACTGGGACCACAGCGAGCCAGCTTATCATGACCTACGTGAACCAGAGTAAAATATGAGCCGGTCATGTCCAGAACCCTGGGGTTCTTCTGGGTCCCGAAGGCTAGTAAGGAGACAAGGCATAGTCAAAAGGGAGGACGGGGGAAGAAGAGAGTGCAAAGACGGAGAGAGAGGAGGTGGGGGGATGGCGACGGGGAAAAAAAGAAAAATAAAGACAAAAAGGAGGGGGGGAATGCCACCCAGGGCAGACATGGCCTACGTAGGTAAACGTTAGATGTTCAGTCGTTTTCTGGGACGGAGGCACTGCTCACCTCCCGAATGTAGTCTCGAGTACCAGTAAAATACCTCCAGGGCCTTCATGTAACACTAAATGCCTCTTCAGTGTTGTGAAGGGTGGCGGTCAATTCTTCCATCCGGAGAATATGATTGACTTTGGAATACCACAGCACCTTGGATGGGGGCTGAGGCTGCCTCCACAGTGCGGGAATGCAGGCCCGGGCGGCATTCAGGAGTTGCATCGTGAGGGTTTTTTTTGTATTTTCGAACAGGCTGTTCGGTCAAGTGTAGAAGGCACGCTACTGGGAACCCAAAAGTTCCTCAAGGTCGGGCATGCCCAGAAAAGGTGTCCCATGGTCCCCATATCTGAATTTCACCTCCAACAAACATCCGGGATCGATCTATCCATTTTATTCAGAAGGTATGGGACTCTATACCAGCGTGAGACTATCTTGTATCTTGATATTGGTTTGCGATGGAAGCTTTATGTACTAAGGTCAGGATCTTCCCTATCTGTTGTGGGGTAAATGTGATGCCTAAGTCCCTCTCCCATTTGTGGATAAATGGTGGGGGTCGACTCCTCCTCCTGACTACTCAATAGGTTGTACAGAAGGGAGAGGGTGTGTCGCACAGGTTCCCTTTTGTGACAGATGGATTTATAGGGTGTCAGGTCTCTAGGAGTGTAGGGGGCCCTTTGTATGGCCAGAAGAAAGTGACGAAGTTGATAAGCACTAAACAAGTCAAGCGGAGGGTCAGAAAGCTCGGCGACAGTTTGCGTGGTCGGGAGCCTTCCCATGGGCCACACCTCTCCCAGACGCTGTTTCCCCACCAGTGTCAACTGTCGCAGTTTCTTGTTGGTAAATCCCGATGGGAAGTCTGGATTACCTATAACCGGAGTCATTGGTGATGACAGGGGAGCAATGTGTGTGCAGCGGAACAACCTCCGCACAACAGCCAACGTAGCTCCCACTACGGGGTGACCTCTGAGGTCTTTTGGTAGGGAGGACAGGAGCCACGGGGAGGTCAATAGGGGAATGGATCCATCCTCAATCTCCATCTCCACCCACTGCTTGTGTGGGCCATTACAATGCCAATCAACGACTCTCGCTAGCAGAGTCACTCTGTAGTATTGTCTGAGATCTGGGAGACCCAGACCCCCCTTGTCCTTTGGTCTGGCAAGCAATTGCAAACGGGCTCTGGGCGGTTTGCGCGCCAAAATAAAGTCCCGGAGCAGCACCTGCAGTTGTCTGAAAAAAATTGGGGGTAACCGGATCGGTAATGTCTGGAACATGTATAAGATCCGAGGGAGGGCCATCATTTTTAATGCATTACAGCGCCCGAACCAGGTCAGTGTTAAAGCATGCCAGTTTCCCAAATCAGATTTCAGTCTATCCAGGAGAGGGACAAAATCAAGCAGGTACAATTGCGCTAAATCGGCTGCGATGTCAACGCCCAGTTAACGTATAGATTTTTCAGCCCAGTAGAATGGAAAAGAGGAGCGGAGCCTCTTGGCCTCACCATCCGGGACCGATATATTCAATACAGCCGACTTGGCGCAATTGTTTTTATAGTTTGATAGGCTGCCGTGTCGCTGTAGAGACGCAAGTATTTTGGGAAGCAAAATGTGTGGATTGGAGATGGAAAAAATTAGATCATCAGCGTACGCCGCAATTTTGTGCTGTGCCGAGGGTTTGGATATGCCAGTAATATTCGGGTCATTCCGAACGTGACACATAAGTGGTTCCAGTGTCAGAATAAAAATTAGGGGAGACAGAGGGCACCCCTGCCTCGTCCCATTAGTGATGGGGAAAGAGTCCGAGCACCACTCGGTCACCCGTACCGCTGCCGATGGCGTGGAGTAAAGCGACATTACCCAGCTCATCATGTTGGGGCCAAGACCTATATGTTCCAGGGTGGCCTGCATAAAGTTCCAGGCCACCCTGTCAAAGGCCTCCTCCGCGTCCGTTGACAGCATAAGCAAGGGCCCTCCCTGTACATGCGCCGCATGGATTAAATTGAGGACTCGGGCCGTATTGTCTCTAGCTTCCGACTCATCTCGTTTGATGTTGGAGGCGAATAGAGTCGGGCCTTGTTAGTACCTGGATGGGAGACCGCCTGGGAATACCAGGTGTCGTAGACTTCTTTTTATGTTGTTGGCGTTGACCTGTTTTTTTTTCGCTTATTTCCCAAAGTGACCATCTTGGTGTTTGTCAAGAGGGTTGAGAGTGCCTGAAGAGATTGCCTATGGCCACATCACTCTGAAAGCACCCAATCTCATCTGATCTTGGAGGCTAAGAAGAGTCGGGCCTGGTTAGTACCTGGATGGGAGACCACCTGGGATTACCAGTTATTGTAGACTTCTTTTTATGTTGTTGGCGTTGATTCGTTTTCTTTTTTTTGCTTGTTTCCCAAGGTGACCATCTTGGCATTTGTCAAGAGGGTTGAGAGTGCCCAAAGAGATCGCTTACAGCAGCATCACCCTGAAAGAGCCCTATCTCTTCTCTTTTCTGAGGCTAAGAAGGGTTGGGCCTAGTTAGTACCTGGATGGGAGATGGCGTTGGAATACCAGGTGCCGTATTCTTCTTTTTATGTTGTTGACATTGACCTGTTTTTTTTTTCACTTGTTTCCCAAGGTGACCATCTTGGCATTTGTCAAGAGGGTTAAGAGTGCCCGAATAGATCACCTACGGCCCCATCACCCTGAAAGCGCCCAATCTCGTCTGATCTCGGATGCTAAACAGTGTCGGGCCTGGTTAGTACCTGGATGGGAGACCGCCTGGGAATACCAGGTGCCATAGGCTTCTGTTTTTTTTGTTTTTTTATTTAGTAGTATGCGACATACAATGCAAAGGCAACTTCACAGAATGTGTGATACAAATAGTTATAAACAAACGATCATATTGCATGGATATCAGAGCCAATGGTAAGAAGTCTGAGGAGAATAGCACGTGTACAGCTTTGCGGTCATATTAAGATGAGATTAAAGCTCCATCTCGTTGGGATCCTCTACCACTTAAAATATTATTGATACTAGCCCTGCTACCCTCGAAGAGTTTAGATATCCATAGATAGGGGAAGAGTATTGTGTAGTAGTCAAATGGGGTCGGAACATATGTTTGTAATTTAGGGCATTCCCAGAAAATGTGGAGAATGGTGCCAGCCTGTTGCCCGCAGCGACAGCAGCGGTCAGATTGACCGGGGAATATTTTGGCCAACACCACCGGTGTACGATACCAGCGTGTGATCAGCTTATATGAGATCTCCTGATATTTACTGCAGAGTGACGACTTATGGGCGAAAAAGAGTATTCTGTCCTTCTGTGGTTTGGAGAATGTAGTTTGTAAGTCCCTTTTCCATTTAGCTAGGAAGGGTGGATCCGTGGAGGATTGTGCGTCTGTCAGGATTTGGTAGGACCTAGAGAGGGAACCACGAATTGGGCCATCATCCAGGCAAAGTTCCTCGAAGGGGTGGAATTGTCTAGAGAAGAACGAATGGTTAGGTAGTGATCCGAGGAAATGGATTAGCTGTCTAACTCTCCAGCTATCCAATGCAACAGGTACGTGCTCTAGCAGTATGGTCCCCATGGGAATCAAGCCCGTGGGTCCAAGAAATAGGGCTGCTCTCAGAAGCCCTTTCGGGGCTTGCCTGGTAAAGGCCTGGTCAGACAGGCCCGGAGGGAATCTAGGATGTCCAATAATTGGGGTCATAGGAGAAGGGAAGTTAGTCAGGTGGGAAAGATGAAAAAAACTATCCATCTCGGCGAGCGAGGGGCCAATTAACGGGTGAGTAGTCACACAGGGCTCCAATGGCCTCCCCGCCCAAGGCAGACCAGCCAGTGGAACCCGCGCATTCTCCTGCTCTAGCTTGACCCATAGCTTCAGTTCCCCATGCCGGTGTCTTATCACATATGGTCCCCCATCGGATAGTGTCCGCTGTGTACTGCGCATGCGCAGTACACAGCAACACAGATTCCGAAAATTGCCGAGCATGAACGGCGCCTGCGCACTGAGTCCAGGTTCTATCCCCACTATCCAAGTGGACATAGAGTAAGAATATAAAAGAGCCGAGCGCAGCGAGGCCGAGCCCGAAGCGTGGCGAGCGAAGCTCGCCTGCGAGGGACCCTCTAATATTCACAACCCTATGTCCGCTTGGATGGTGGGGCTACCACCTCCACTCACCGCGCAGGCGCCGTTCAGCTTCGGAGATTTTCCGAAGCTTCGTCTGCTCCGTACTGCTCATGCGCAGTACGGCGTGGACACTATATCATGGCCGGACAGTATATGGCAGAACACCGGCACCAGTCAACCACCTGTTTCATGTGCGTCGCTGTGTAATATAGAGCAGGGTCCGGGAAGCCAATACCTCCCCGCAATTTCGGTCGCAATAGCATTGCCCTACCAATACGCATATGTTTTCCGCGCCAGAGGAACTTGATAAAGATTGAGCGAACCGCATGAAAGAAAGTCTGGGGTATTTTGATAGGTAAGGCTTGTAGTAGATACAGAAGTCGTGGCATCGCGTTCATCTTCAACACATTACAGCGTCCGAACCATGACAGAGCTAGTGGGTCCCATCTTTTAAGGTCCGCTGTAAGCCCATAGGCTTCTTTTTATGTTGTTGGCTTTGACCTGTTTTTTTTGCTTGTTTCTCAAGGCGACCATCTTGGCGTTTGTCAAGAGGGTTGGGCGTGTCTTGAAGAGAACGCTTACGGCCACATCAACCTGAAAGCACCCGATGTCATCTGATTTCAGAGGCTAAGCAGCGTCAGGCCTGGTTAGTACCTGGATGGGAGACTCCCTGGGAAGACCAGGTGCCATAGAAGGATCTGGTCTGGTTAGTGTCTTTTTTTTTTTTTATTCTTTATTTACGGATTGCAGGTAATACAGAGACAAACTGTAAAAGACATAGATCCCTCAGTTTTCCAGGTTAACAAAAATACATAGTTAATACTTCGTGGGGGACCGGGGGAAACCTAACAACTTATGTCAGCAGCAGCCCCAGCCGTGGCTAGGCCACCACATTATCCCACTCTAATGATCTGGCACCCTAGTGTCTACTTATAAACCAGGGCAGTCCGCGGGGCGATCCCCCTCAAGGCCCAGACTGAGGGGCCTCTAACATCGGTCACCTTCATTCTATTGGTCAAAGAGCTCAGCCGGGACCACCCCGAGGGCCGCCAACCCCTGGCTGGGAAATCGAGGGAACAAAACGAAAAGATCCTTGCAATCACCATGTATTTTAATTATACTTGGGAGTTAGGGGGTAGGGAAAGAGGGGGGAGCAAATGGGCAGGAGAAGGGGATGGGGTAGAAAGAATGAAAGTTATAGGGGGCTAACAGTGCTACGAGGCAGACGGGGGAGAGAGTGAACCAGGGTGGTATACGAGAAGGGAGAGAAAGAAAGAGGACTCCGATGGGTTCCCACGGCCGGACCCTTCCCTCTATACACGTGCCAGAGCCTACAGATAGGATCTGTATGCGTCGGAAAACCTGAACAGGCTCCAAGACAACCAACAAGCAGTGTGCTCTTCCTCCCTGTCGCCTAACGCTGATGTGAGCTGTTCCATACTGTAGATGTCGCAAACTCTTGCAAACCAGTGAGACACCAGTGGAGCGGCCTGCTGTTTCCACATGCTAGGTATACATGCCCTGGCCCCACTCAGAAGATGTTTTAAGAGAGATTTATGGTACTTCTTGCTCGAGAGTGGGGTCAGATTGAGGAAGATCGCAGCTGGGTTGTTCTGGAGATCAATAGCCGTGAGGTCATAAATGATATTGAGAACCTGTCTCCAGAAATGGGCCAGTTGAGGGCATTCCCAGAAGATATGTAGTAACGTGCCGGCTTGTTCACCGCATCTCCAGCACAAAGGGCTGTGACCGGGAAACATAGCCGCCAGGACAGTGGGGGTCCTGTACCATCGGGTCAAAATTTTATAAGCTATTTCCTGGTATTTACTACATAGGGATGACTTGTGCGCAAAAAGAAGCGCGCGGTTCTTCTGGTCTGGCGAGAGCCGGACATGCAGGTCTCGCTCCCATTTTTCCACGAACACCAGGTTACCCTGGGAGAGTTGGTCCAGTAGGATGCGATATGACAGGGAAAGAGACCTTCGGGTCGGTCCCTCTCCTGAGAATACCTCCTCAAACGATGTTAGGGGTCTGCGGAATTCGCCACTGTTTGGCAAAGATTTCAAGAAGTGGGAGAGTTGGGAAAGCTTCCACTGTCCCAGGGCCGTGGTTGCTAACGCCTCGTACATAGTGGAGACCGCTGTCCACGTCCTAGGGCCAAGAAAAGAAGAGGCCCGCACAAGGTCCCAGTCAGGGTCGAGGCGGAAAGACTTTTCCGTCATGCCGGGTTCAAAGCGTGGGTGTCCAATAATAGGAGTCATGGGCGAAGGGAAACTGGGCACGCCCGTCAGGGTAAAATATCTGTCTAGCTCTTGTAACGTTGGCTCAATGTGTGGGTGTGCCCGCGTCGCTCCCGACCAGCCCGGTCCACTCCAGGGCAAACCCTCAAGTGGAAATGGTACGGATTCATGCTCCAGACGAACCCACAGCTTATCCTTCAGGTGTCTGCACCAGTCAACTACTCTGTTCATGTGCACCGTCGTATAGTACCATGCCGGATCTGGGAGGCCAATCCCTCCCTTGTCTTTTGGTCTGAGCAGTAATGTTCGGCTGAGTCTTGGAGGCCTGCCCTGCCATACGTATCGAATAAAGATGGAGCGCATGGCTTTAAAAAATGATTGGGGGATTTTTATCGGTAAGGCTTGTAATAGGTACAAGAGTCTGGGCATTACATTCATTTTGAGCACATTGCATCTCCCAAACCAAGAGGTCGCCAACTTTGACCACCTCTCTAGATCTACGGCAACATTTTTTAGAAGCGGCTGGAAATTCAATTGGAAAATCAGATGTGGGTCCGGGTGAACCTTGGTACCCAGATATTGTATAGCCCCAGTTGCCCAACGAAAGGGAAAATTAGTGCTTAGACTCGTCTGGGCGTTGGTAGACAGGGAGACGTTGAGTGCTTCCGATTTCTGTAAGTTAATTTTAAAATTTGACAGGGTGCCATATCGTCTTATTTCCGCTAAGAGATTCGGCAATGTAATGTGAGGCTCTGAGACATAGAACAAGAGGTCATCTGCAAAGGCTGCGACCTTATGGTGGTGTGAGAGGGTGTCCAGTCCCTTGATGTCTATGTTCTGCCTGATGTGGTGCAGCAAGGGTTTAAGCGATAGGACAAACAAAAGGGGGGACAACGGGCATCCCTGCCTCGTTCCATTGCCAATAGTGAAACGCGACGAGGCAAACCCATTGACCCTAACCATCGCCGTCGGTGACGAGTAAAGAGCTGTAACCCATGAAAGCATGGGGGGGGGGTACCCCCAGGCTTCGCAGGGTGGCTAGCAAAAAAGGCCAGCTCACCCTGTCAAACGCTTTTTCTGCGTCCACAGAGAGCAACATAATCGGTAGTTTAAGGCGTCTGGGGCGTTCTATAACATTGATTGTCCTGGTAGTGTTGTCTCGGGCTTCCCTGTTACGAATAAACCCCACCTGATCCAGAGGTATCAGGCGTTGGAGAATGGGCGCCAACCGCTCCGCCAGTATCTTAGTGAAGAGCTTAAGGTCGCGTATTAAGGAGATGGGCCTGTAGTTCGCACAGAGAAGCGGATCCTTCTCCGGCTTGGGTATGACCGAGATGCTTGCCTGCAACAGCTCCGGTGGAAAGGTCTGGCCCTCCAATAGGGCGTTAAAAGCTGACACAAACGGCGTGGACAACAGGGAGAGGAAGGCCTTATAATAAGGGACCGTAAACCCATCTGGGCCTGGTGCCTTGCCCTTGGGTGAGTCTCTTAACGCTGCCGACAATTCCTCCGGGGAGATAGGTTGCGAGAGAAGCTCTATCTCTTCCTGTGTCAGCGACGGGAGGTTTGCCGAAGCTAGGTACTCGTCAATGGCCGCTGTGCCGGCCTGGAGGGCGTCTCCTGAGTCCCGGGGGTGCAAGTTATAAAGGGCTTCATAGAAAGATCGGAAACACTCCGCTATCTCCCGTGAATCATGAAGTTTGGCACCCGAAGGGGAGGTCATGGTTGGAATGAAGGACGCTTTGCGTTGGGCACGCAGGGAGTTCGCTAGGGACCTACTACACTTGTCTCCATATTCATAATACGTCCTGTGGACCCACATGAGTCTGGTTCTAGCCTGAAAGAGAGAGAAATCTCTGATTTGTTCTCTAAGATCTCTCACCTCCACCTCCAGCGCAGCAGTCGGCTGGGATTTGTGTCGTTGTTCACACGCATGCAACTTGGCAATAAGTTTGGCGAGAGCCTCAATTTTGGCCACTTTGAGTCTATGACCATGTTAAATAAGAATGCCCCTAATGTAGCATTTATGAGCCGCCCATAACATGAGGGGGTTGGAAACAGAATCACGGTTATGATCAAAGTAACTTTCTAATTCCCTAAGCAGGTCTGCGTGGGTCTCAGGGTCCTTCAGGAGAGACTCGTTCAGTCTCCACCAGGACTGACCACACGACTCCTGTTGTAGCTTCAGCATCAAAGAAATCGGGGCATGGTCAGACAGGGCTATGTGGCCTATCTGAGCGTCTGTGACCGCCGGGATAGCATTGTGGGCGACTAAAAACATATCTAGGGGGGGCGTGTCCGGC
Source organism: Lithobates pipiens (assembly GCF_037356315.1). Classification (NCBI taxonomy): domain Eukaryota; kingdom Metazoa; phylum Chordata; class Amphibia; order Anura; family Ranidae; genus Lithobates; species Lithobates pipiens. Next base: position 171,105,699 of record NW_027507791.1, on the reverse strand, counting down.
AGCCGACCTGGAAGGACGCACGTTGTGAGTGCTCTCCTTCAGCCCGCCGCTACAAGGCACTTATTCGGGGACTAACCTGCGCCTTATGGGGAGATCACGGGCCACTCGTTCCTCCTCACTCCGGGGAACGCCCCAGCCTCCGCCGGGACCCGCCACGGCCTTTAAAAACTACTTTCAGCCGCCCGAGGCCTTGCCGGGCGGCGGAAGCAAGATGGCGCCGGACGGCGCGGAGCCTCTCGGACGGACTCCTCCGGCCCCCTCTGACCTCCGGACGGACGCCGCACATCAGCCCCCGCTCCCCCTGGAGCCCGCGGGGGAGCGGGAAGCCTTCTGTCACCCCTCGGACCCTGCTCTGGACTGCTGGGAGGCCCCGGATGGGCCGGCCAGGGATCCACTCCTGCTAGGCCGCAGCGACAAGATGGCGCGGATCGGGCGCCCGACGTCCTCCCAGGTATGCCAGCCTTCTCCCCTGCCTGCAACCGCACAGCCCCTGTCCCGGCCTGCCTCCTCCCAGGACGCTTTGCAGGGTAGGCAATGCACAGGAGAGGCCACCCAGGGTTCCCCATCTTCCGCTCCCCCCTCTGTGCTCTGGGGGGAGCAGGCCGCAGATCCACCACCCCCCCTGCTGTATACCCAGTGCTCAGAGGCCTTCCCCCGCCTTCTCCGCTCAGCTCCTCTCCCGAGCACGGCCCTCAGCTCATCCCTGTCCCCCACATCCCCGGGCATCTTGGAGGACTCTCGGGAGTGCTCGGACTGTCCCCCTAGTGGGGATGCTGGAACGCCCCTGGCGACTGTGGGGGGGGCCCCAGTGACAGGGCCGCGGCCTGCCTCTCCTAAGGCGCAGAGGCCCCCTCGTTCTCGGGACTCTAGTGAAGTCAGGGCCCGTTCAGATGTCACCCCCTCCTATGCCCAGGTGGCCCGGGCCCCTGGCCGCCTCCGAGGAACTGCCCAACTGGACCCCTCACCCTGCCCCCCCCATGCTACCTCCTGGGCTGACCCCGGGGGACCTCTGCCATCGTGGCCCCCCTCTCCCACCCGGGAACTGCAGCGGGGCGACCCGACTCTCCATTCTCCGCCCTCCTTGTCTTCATCTCAATGCCATGAGGCCGTCCGTCCTGACTGGCAGATATACCTGCAATCTATGCCGACGAAAGAGGACTTTAAACAGCTTATTACGGAGGTTCAGGCCACTTGCCGCGCTGAGATCCAGTCCCTGCACACTGGCCTCAAACATCTATCTGACCGTGTGGAGATGGTGGAAGAGGAGGTCCAGGAGACCAAGCTGGCGGTCCACCGTGTTCAGGTGGAGACCTCGGATCACCGTCTCCTGCTTCGGGATATGCAACGCCAAGTGGAAGACCTCGACAATAGGGGCCACAGAAACAACATTCGCATTCGCGGCCTGCCTGAGTCGGAGGGCGCCGAGGACCTTCAGTCTTCACTGCAAATGCTATTCAACGAGATGTTGGGGGAAGACCCGGACAAGCACATTGAAATGGATAGAGCCCATCGGGCCCTGCGACCCAAAGGCCCAGCCTCCAAACCCAGGGACGTTATCTGCAGAATTCACTCCTTCCCGCTCAAGGAAGACATTATGCGCAAGTCCCGCACCATCCGAAATCTGGCCTTCGATAACTCACCGATTCAGCTTTATCCGGACCTCTCCTGGATCACACTCCAAAAACGGAGGCTGTTGCAGCCTCTTCTCAGAGCCCTGCAAGATAAGAAAGTTCTATACAGATGGGGCTTCCCCTTCAGCCTGACCGCGAGACACCAAGGAAAATCGGCAACTCTCCGCTACCCGGAAGATCTTGTCCCCTTTTGTGACACTCTCGACATCCCTGTCCCTCATCTGCCTGATTGGGATCTGGTCGCCTCTCCCCCTCCGATGCCGGTGATCTGGCAGAAAGTCCCTTCGGCCAAACGGCGCAAAGGCCCGGATCCCCACCGTGGATCACCCAAGCGCGACTGAAGTACTGGCCCTGTCCAACGGACGTCTCCCCTCTACGGTTTTTCTTTTTCCCCTATTTTTTGGGGTTTTGCTGCTTTTTTCCCCGATTGCCGGAGCTACATGTTTTTCCAGTTTTTATTCCTCGGGCTGGCCTAGGTTGAGTCTCGGACCGGATCGACTCCCGGGTTACTGCCCCCCCCTGTGGTTTTCCACTTGTTGGTTCCTTTGGTGGAGTGGACTGTTGGTGCCTCCCTAACCCGACTTTTATTTCATTTTTGGGTTGGGGAGCCGATAAGGAACCGTGCGGATCCGGTGTCCCTATAGGACCTCCGGACCCGTTATTTGACAATGTTTTCTTTTATTTTGTACTGTGTTTCTTTCTCTCTTTTTTCCTCTCTCTCTAGGCTCTTTCCTCTTCTTGTTTCCTCAGAAGTGCCATGCCAGTGGTCCTCTCGGTTGCCGTCTCTCCTCCGGTGGTCACCGCTCCTCCCGAGGCACCTGGGCCTCCAACAGACCGAGCTAAGTATGCCCTATGCTCTACCCCCACTTGACCATGGCTAAGATCCTGTCCCTTAACGTTCATGGCCTCAACTCCAACAAAAAGCGGCACCTGGCACTCAGGGAGTTCCGACAGGCGGGAGCGGATATAGTAATGGTCCAGGAGACGCATTTCAACCGGGGAGACTCCTTTGCATTTGCCTCCAGGCATTTCCCTCAGGTTTACCAGGCCTTCAACCCGCGGAAGAGAGCGGGAGTAGCCATTCTTTTCCGGCAGGGAGTTCCCTTTACCTGTACCTCCGTGCACCTTGATCCACGGGGCCACTACATTATACTCCGTGGTCTGTGGCGTACGCAGGCACTGACCCTATGTGTCCTCTACGCCCCCAATGCCCATCAACATAAATTCTTATCTAAGGTGTTTTCCCGTTTGTTTAAGACACCCCCCGGGCTCCTGGTGATAGGGGGGGACTTCAACCTTACTCAGTCCGCACTCCATGATCGCCTGGTGGTGGGCCTTCGGACGCCTCAGGCTAGGACCCTGAGAGACTCCAGGCTCTTCCGCCAAATTACCAGACGGCGGGGTCTTTTTGACGCCTGGCGAGCTTTGCACCCGCAAGACCGCCAGTACACCTTCTTCTCCGCTCCCCACGGCACGCACTCGCGCATTGATAACTTTTTTGTTAATAACACGACACTGCGGGCAGTCCAATCTGCAAATATACTCCCCATCTCCTGGTCAGATCACGCCCCCATAACTTTGACTCTAGCGCTAGACTCCCCCCTTTATAAGCCCTGCACCTGGAGGCTGAATAATTATCTCCTACAGCATGCTCCGGCAAAGGCAGAGCTGGAGTCTTCGCTCCGGCACTACTTTGTTGAGAACGACACCCCAGACATTTCACTTCCTACCCTCTGGGCCGCCCATAAGGCTGTCATCCGGGGGCGCTGTATAGCTCTGTCTTCAGCCTTGAAGCGGGACGCACAGGCCGCCAGGTTGCTGGCGGAAAAGCGACTTAAGACCCTTGAGGCCCGTCTCTTGGTCTCCCCCTCCGTCCCCACCCTTAAGCAAATCGTCCAGACTAGGCAGACACTTCGGGACCTGGCGTTGGGATCGGTTGAGAAAGCTCTGGTCCGCTTACGACAACTGTACTATGACAAGGGGAACAAGGCGCAGTCGCTACTGGCCCGGAAACTGGCGGACCGTACGGCGACCTCTGCCCCAGCCCAAATTAAAAATAAGGGGGGGGACCTTTTGACTCACCCCCAGGCGATAGTAGATGCGTTCGCGGACTACTATACTGACTTGTACAACAGACCGGACATCCCCCACAATCCCCCGACCTCGGACCAGTCCGCCCGCATCACCCAGTACTTGGACAATATAGTCCTACCCCGTCTACAGGACGCGGACCTCCGAGAACTGAATGCCTCTGTTACCGAAGAGGAGCTCTTGGAGACTGTGAAGACCCTCCCCGCCCACAAGTCCTCGGGACCGGACGGGCTCCCCTATGAATATTACAAGGCGTTTATACCCCTCTTAAGCCCATACATGACCAAGCTTTTTAACTCCTTTCTTCAGCAGACCCCGGTCCCGACCGACATGCTAGGCTCGTTTATCTCCCTTATTCCCAAGCCAGACAAAGACCCGACTGTTTGCGCTAGTTACCGACCTATAGCCCTGCTGAACGCTGATTTGAAAATTTTTACGAAGCTCCTAGCGAATCGCCTTAACACAATCCTCCCTTCCCTAATACACAAGGACCAAGTGGGATTTGTCCCCTTGAGACAGGCAGGGGACAATACTAGAAAGATCATTGACCTTATTGACGTGGCGAACAGGGATAACCTAGAATCTCTGGTTCTCAGTTTGGATGCCGAGAAGGCGTTTGACCGCCTCAGCTGGCCTTTTATGGAGGCCACGCTACACCGCATGGGCTTTAGGGGCCCGTATCTGCGAGCGGTGCGGCACCTCTACACCACCCCCTCCTCGCGGGTTAAAACCCCCTTCGCCACGTCCTCTACTTTTGCTATAACTAATGGCACCCGCCAGGGCTGTCCGCTTTCTCCTCTCCTTTTTGCTCTCTGTGTGGAGCCTCTGGCGGCTGCCGTTAGAAGCAACCCCGATATTCGGGGGATCCCGGTCAGGGGCAAGGAATTCAAGATTTCGCTCTTCGCAGATGACGTTATCCTTACCTTGGCTCAGCCCGGGATCTCACTCCCCAACCTCCACTCCGAGCTGGACCGCTATGGGGAACTCTCCGGCTACAAAATTAACCCGTCCAAATCGGTGGCCCTCCCCCTAAACATGGGGGCGTCTGAGATGACCCGCCTACGCTCTGCTTTCCCGTACAAATGGGAAAGCTCTTCCCTTAAATATCTTGGGGTCCTTCTTACACCATCATTCCACTCCCTGTATCAGGCTAATTTCCCCCCCCTCTTTCGGGCGATTAGGGATTTACTACGTAAATGGAAGGCCCACCACATATCGCTCATAGGACGGATCACGTCTATTAAAATGGTGATCCTCCCCAAGCTCCTGTATCTGTTCCAGACGTTGCCGATCCCAGTCCCGTATGCACAGTTACGCGCGCTCCAGAAGGACCTGTTGAAATTCGTATGGAATTACAGAAAACACCGGGTCCCGAGCTCTGTCCTGACGGCCTCGCGCTCTGACGGCGGTTTGGCGTTCCCCGACCTAGTCCGCTACTACCAGGCCACTCAGCTGCGGGCCATAGCCTCCTGGTTTCCCCAGAAGTCTTATAATAGGTGGTCGGAGATTGAAAAGATCTGGCTGGCTCCTATACACCCGAACAGTTTTTTATGGGGAGCGAGGATTGATATAGATTCGGGTCGACTACTGGGGCCGATGGCCCAGCTTCGTCTCCTCTGGCGGAAGCTCTCCCGCGATCACAGCCTCCACTCGGAGTTCTCCCTACTGACCTCCTTCCTCTATAACCCGACTCTACCGACCAGCTTGACCCACCAGATGTCCTGGCCTTGGGCCTCGCGTGACCTGTTCCACTTGGGGCACCTAGTGGACCCCAGAACACGACGGCTGTTGTCCTTCTCGGAACTCCAGGCTAAGCATGACCTCTCCCATCAGACGTTCTACAGCTACCTACAAATTAGGCACTTTGCACAATCTAGGGCCCCTCACCTACGGTTCTCCCCGCCCTCTCCCTTTGAACAGATAATCCTGGCAGGACGGGATCGTAGAGGGTTGATTTCAGACATATACCGCGTCCTCAACACATACCATTTTCAAACGAAGGGGAAGCACTCCTACATGAAACGCTGGGAGGGGGAATTGGGTGAGGAGCTCCCCCTTGAGACCTGGCAGGGGGTGTGGCGCCAGGCAGCCAAATCCTCTCTGTGTACATTGTACAAAGAGAATTTCTACAAAATTCTTTTCTTCTGGTACCAGACCCCGGATATTCTCCACAGGATATACCCCTCTACCTCGGATCGCTGCTGGCGATGTCTGAGGGAGCGGGGCTCCCTGTTCCATATCTACTGGGCCTGTCCCCTGATTGCCCCATACTGGCTTATGACTCGTGAGCTGCTCCAGCGTCTATTCGACGTTCCTGTACCCCACTCCCCTAAATTCTTCTTGATGGGCCTGTCCCAACCCGCCCTGACTAGGCCAGGCCGGAAGCTCCTTAGGCACATCCTGACAGCGGCCCGCTGCCTGGTAGCCCTTAACTGGAAGAATCCATTGCCCCCGTCTAGAGAGGCCCTTTACTCTAGGATCAAGGACGTTGAGCTCATGGAGAAGATGACTGCCAGGGTGAGAGACAGGATTGAAGAGCATGACCTGGTCTGGGGGAGATGGCGGCTGCTGGAGGATTGATGGCGAACCGGTGTGGACATGGTGGAGTGGACCGTTGGCACTCTATTTCCTCTTCTCTGTTTTCCCCTCTTTCTTCCCTTTTCTCTCCTCTTCTCTCCTTCACTCTTCTCGTTCATACTACTGATGGTCCTTGTTTTGTTTTAAGTTTGGCATGTAAGCTACGCAGCGGACCCCGGGTGGCCTTTTGGTTTCCAGCACGGATAACTGACTTTTGGTGTCTGCCGTCCTGCTGTGCACCCTGGGTCGGTTGGTTTGATCCCGCTGTATTTCCCGGTACTGTACTTTTATGCACTGCCCACTTGCGATGGGCCTCCTGTATTTTGGAAGCCATGTTACTATTGCTGTATGCCTGTACTACTACTTTTGTTATGCGACCACGAAAACTTAATAAATTGTTATTTGGAAAAAAAAAAAAAAAAAAAAAAAAACATATCTATACGTGAGTAAGAACCATGAGCGGTGGAAAAGAACGTATAGTCCCTATCCTGTGGGTGAAGCGTACGCCACACATCGATCAGTCGGTGGGAGTGTAGCAGGTCTCTTATATGTGAACGCGTTCTCGCAGAAATCGCAGAGGTGCCCGATGATGAGTCTCTGCGGGGGTCCAAGGTGAGGTTAAAGTCCCCCCCAACGATCAAAGTACCCTCCGAGAATGCAGCCAGGGCATCCAAGCATGCTTCTAAGGCCGGCAGCTGGTCCACATTCGGCATGTATAGGTTGGCAAGAGTAAAAGTTTGCGAGTGGAGAGTTCCCTTAATGAAGAGTACTCTCCCTTCACTATCGGCTTGGACAGCTAACAGGCATTTTTAGCAAGAAGAACACACACTCCTCTCGATTTGGAAGTAGGGGACGTGCTGTGGTGGGCCAGGGGGAAGTGCTTACTATAAAGCCGTGGTATTTGGTCTGTCCTGAAATGGGTCTCCTGGAGGAAAACTATTTGGGGCTTCATCCGCCACAATTCTGTTAGGCAGCTGGACCTTTTTTCAGGTACATTCAGCCCTTTCACATTCCAGGAAACCAGCTTCAGGGCCATGTCGGCAGTGGTACCCGGCCGGCGGTCCCCACCAGAGTCAGTAGTAGATATAGAGTTCAAGCATAGAGGAAGAGGAGGAGAAAAAGGAAAAGCAGTAATGAAGCGGAGAAGGTCCGGAGTTAGTAGGGAGGAGGAGGGTAGGAGGGGTGGGGATAGATCGGGGAATTGCTAAAGCTCCTATCGGAGAGAACCTGCTGGTTAGGGCAGAGGGGCCTAGTGGGGGAAGAGGTAAGGCACTGCAGAGGGAGGAACTCGTCGGTGCAGTACCCCTCCAGCATCCCATGGTCCATGCAGTCGCAATCGGGCGTGCACGGAGCTTCTTTGGCATCTTAACTACGACATCAAACGCATTATAGAACATCACTGCAGCAGGTATCGGGCAGTTAACAATAGTAGAACAGTGCATAATTAAACCAACATATTAAACTTTTCAACACAGAGTATAGATAACTTTATACCACCCAGGCACCCGCCCCCCCCCCCCCCCAAAAAAAATGGAAAAAAGGGGGGGGGGAGAGGGGGAGGGAGCGGGAACGCCGCCCAGGGGCACCCGGGGGGCACCACCAGGCAGTCCAAAAACACAAACAGCGCAGAGACTAGGGCACCTGTAGATAAACAGTAACGAGAATGGTGAACAGTACCGCCAATAACTCAGGGCTTCGTCCAGGAAGCGCAGTGTCCAACTCTGTTCTTCCAATGTCCTTCCTCTCCCCTAGCGGGGGCGCTGGGAACAATGGCCCGTGGCATGGTAAACAACACAAAGCTGGATACTCCAGCCATCTATGTTGGTAGAGAAAAAGAAAACAAAAAAAAAAGGGTATAACACAGGAATAACGGAATATTACTGTACTCTCTCAGGGTTCACGATCTTGAGGGGCCTGCGATCTCTGACGTTGGGATCGACGGTGGCGTCTCACTCTCTGTGGCCTGGTTGAGGGGTTGTTCGTCGGGGCCACTGCTCCCTGGGGGACAACAGGAGCCAACCAGTCGGGGACCTGAACCGAGGGCAGGCCCAAAGCCTCCAGAAAGGACGGGACCTCCGAAGGGTGTCGTAGCGCAAGGGGCCTCCCATTTTTGCGCACTATAAGGTGAAACGGATGGCCCCACTTGTATGGAATCCTCCGTTCAGTTAGGTGTTCCAGAAGGGGTCGCAGACAGCGTCTCATCTGGAAGGTCTTGCGGGATACATCTGGCAGAAGGATGACTTGGGCCCCGTCAAAATCAATGCTGCCTTTGCGCCACGACGCTTGCAGGACATCCTCCCTAACTGAGTAATTGTGGAGACAGCATAAAACGTCACGTGGCCGGTTCTCTGTGGGGCTCCTGGGGCCCAGGGTCCTGTGGACTCTATCAATAGCTATTACTGTGTCAGCAGCGCGGTCCAGACAGGCGTTAAATATAGCTGTAACTGTGGCTTTGAGGTCTGCCTGGCCAGTGGCTTCGGACAAGTCTCTGATCCTGATGTTGCGTCTGCGGTTGCGATTCTCAAGGTCATCCACTAGGAGTTGCAACTGTGCCACTCTGTCAGCAAGGGTATCATGTGCGGCTTGCAGGCCAGAAACATCAGTGGTCAGGGAGGTCACATCCGATGCCAGGGTGGTCACCCGCTCGTTCGTAGCCGACACGTCACGTTTGACCCCTGCGATTTCATGTCGCAAGGTCGTTTCAATCCTGGCTGCCATACAGCTAAAGTCTGCTTTAGTGGGAAGGTTTTGGAGTAAAGCTAGGATGGCCTTGTCCCCCAATAATGCCGGTGCTGGTGGCAGCGGTGGGTCCCCCTGTGTGTCTGAGGCGAGAGCAGCCTGGCCATTCGGTCCTGGGATGAGGCTTCCACTGCGGGAGGGTCTCTGGGACAGTTGGGAGTTGTGAGGGAACCAGGGTGGCAGGCCGCTATGGTCCGGGCTGTCAAGCGAGGCCATGGACAGTGAGCGGGGGAGACACGGGGACAAGTCACTAGGTGAGGAGAACGGGGGCATGTCGTGTCCCTACATAGCAGTCTGCTCACCTTCCCTCTGTGCCGCGTGTCCTGGAGCGCCGGAGGCCGCGGGCGCCATCTTGGCTGGATCCGGCGTGGAGGCCGGAGGCTGCAGCGGGACCAAGTACCTGTCCATGGCAGCAGCGGCGGACCCCGCTCGGCTGGCTGTGTTCCGCCGATGCGCGGGGATGTCGGCGATGCCGAAATATGCGACCAGACTGTGGTAAAGGGGTGCGGAGGGGTCACGGACCAGGAGCTCCGGAAAAGAGCGTCCTCACTCCTTCATGCCTAGGCCACGCCCCCCCCTGGTTAGTGTCTTGATTCGGAGATCGCCTGGGAATACTGGATGCCGTAGGCTTCTTTTTATGTTGTTGGCTTTGACCTGTTTTTTTTAGCTTGTTTCCCAAGGTGACCATCTTGGCCTTTGTCAAGAGGCTTCAGAGTGCCCAAAGAGAGTGCCTACGGCCAAATCACCTATATAGTATCTTATATATAATAACTAAAAATATTATTTATTATTATAGATATAGATATATAGTATAGTGATTTGGCCGTAGGCACTCTCTTTGGGCACTCTGAAGCCTCTTGACAAAGGCCAAGATGGTCACCTTGGGAAACAAGCTAAAAAAAACAGGTCAAAGCCAACAACATAAAAAGAAGCCTACGGCATCCAGTATTCCCAGGCGATCTCCCAATCAAGACACTAACCAGACCAGATCCTTCTATGGCACCTGGTCTTCCCAGGGAGTCTCCCATCCAGGTACTAACCAGGCCTGACGCTGCTTAGCCTCTGAAATCAGACGAGATCGGGTGCTTTCAGGTTGATGTGGCCGTAAGCGTTCTCTTCAAGACACGCCCAACCCTCTTGACAAACGCCAAGATGCTCACCTTGAGAAACAAGCAAAAAAAAACAGGTCAAAGCCAACAACATAAAAAGAAGCCTATGGGCTTACAGCGGACCTTAAAAGATGGGACCCACTAGCTCTGTCATTGTTCGGACGCTGTAATGTGTTGAAGATGAACGCGATGCCACGACTTCTGTATCTACTACAAGCCTTACCTATCAAAATACCCCAGACTTTCTTTCATGCGGTTCGCTCAATCTTTATCAAGTTCCTCTGGCGCGGAAAACATATGCGTATTGGTAGGGCAATGCTATTGCGACCGAAATTGCGGGGAGGTATTGGCTTCCCGGACCCTGCTCTATATTACACAGCGACGCACATGACACCGGTGGTTGACTGGTGCCGGTGTTCTGCCATATACTGTCCGGCCATGATATAGTGTCCGCGCCGTACTGCGAAGCAGACGAAGCTTCGGAAAATCTCCGAAGCTGAACGGCGCCTGCGCGGTGAGTGGAGGTGGTAGCCCCACCATCCAAGCGGACATAGGGTTGTGAATATTAGAGGGTCCCTCGCAGGCGAGCTTCGCTCGCCATGCTTCGGGCTCGGCCTCGCTGCGCTCGGCTCTTTTATATTCTTACTCTATGTCCACTTGGATAGTGGGGATAGAACCTGGACTCAGTGCGCAGGCGCCGTTCATGCTCGGCAATTTTCGGAATCTGTGTTGCTGTGTACTGCGCATGCGCAGTACACAGCGGACACTATCCGATGGGGGACCATATGTGATAAGACACCGGCATGGGGAACTGAAGCTATGGGTCAAGCTAGAGCAGGAGATGGCGCGGGTTCCACTGGCTCGTCTGCCTTGGGCGGGGAGGCCATTGGAGCCCTGTGTGACTACTCACCCGTTAATTGGCCCCTCGCTCGCCGAGATGGATAGTTTTTTTCACCTTTCCCACCTGACTAACTTCCCTTCTCCTATGACCCCAATTATTGGACATCCTAGATTCCCTCCGGGCCTGTCTGACCAGGCCTTTACCAGGCAAGCCTGAAAGGGCTTCTGAGAGCAGCCCTATTTCTTGGACCCACGGGCTTAATCCCCTCGGGGACCATACTGCTAGAGCAAGTACCTGTTGCATTGGATAGCTGGAGAGCTAGACAGCTAATCCATTTCCTCGGATCACTACCTAACCATTCGTTCTTCTCTAGACAATTCCACCCCTTCGAGGAACTTTGCCTGGATGATGGCCCAATTCGTGGTTCCCTCTCTAGGTCCTACCAAATCCTGACAGACGCACAATCCTCCACGGATCCACCCTTCCTAGCTAAATGGAAAAGGGACTTACAAACTACATTCTCCAAACCACAGAAGGACAGAATACTCTTTTTCGCTCATAAGTCGTCACTCTGCAGTAAATATCAGGAGATCTCATATAAGCTGATCACACGCTGGTATCGTACACCGGTGGTGTTGGCCAAAATATTCCCCGGTCAATCTGACCGCTGCTGTCGCTGTGGACCAAATGTGGCACCATTCTCCACATTTTCTGGGAATGCCCTAAATTACAAACATTCTGGCAGCCTGTCCTGAGACTCATCCACAAGTTCACAGACATTTCCTTAGCCAATGATCCCGCAGCAGTTCTTCTCAATCTAACTCCTATGTCGAGAAAGCGTTATCATAAGTCCTTACTTAAACATCTCCTCAATGCAGCTTGGGCCTGCATCCCAAGTCAGTGGAAAGAGCAATCTGCTCCAATGGTGACCCAGTGGTTCGCAAGGGTAAATGATATTGAACGAATGGAAGACCTGACTGCCACAATGAGGGATAAAACGGAGGAGCATGGGAACAGATGGTTCTACTGGACCCAGTTTCGCTTTTCGGAAGAATACCTCCGCGAGACATAGTAAGCTCATGGTGATCGTTGGAGATCGCTGTTCCAAACGTTGGACAGCTGATGAGCTGGTGAGCCGAGGGCGTCTCTTGCTCCCTGGGAGGGGACCCCACCCTATCCACTCTACCCACGACACCCCCTTACCCCTTCTTTTCCTTTTCTGCCATTTCCTTCCCCAATCTTCTCTTTCCCCTTCTCCCTCCTTTCAGTTCTACTATTTCCCTTCTTAACTCAAAAAAGGGAAAAGAAAATGGTATGTTCCGACCCCATTTGACTACTACACAATACTCTTCCCCTATCTATGGATATCTAAACTCTTCGAGGGTAGCAGGGCTAGTATCAATAATATTTTAAGTGGTAGAGGATCCCAACGAGATGGAGCTTTAATCTCATCTTGATATGACCGCAAAGCTGTACACGTGCTATTCTCCTCAGACTTCTTACCATTGGCTCTGATATCCATGCAATATGATCATTTGTTTGTAACTATTTGTATCACACATTCTGTGAAGTTGCCTTTGCATTGTATGTCGCATACTACTAAATAAAAAAAATAAAAAACAGAAGCCTATGGCACCTGGTATTCCCAGGCGGTCTCCCATCCAGGTACTAACCAGGCCCGACACTGTTTAGCATCCGAGATCAGACGAGATTCTGCGCTTTCAGGGTGATGGGGCCGTAGGTGATCTCTTCGGGCACTCTCAACCCTCTTGACAAATGCCAAGATGGTCACCTTGGGAAACAAGTGAAAAAAAAAACAGGTCAATGTCAACAACATAAAAAGAAGAATACGGCACCTGGTATTCCAACGCCATCTCCCATCCAGGTACTAACTAGGCCCAACCCTTCTTAGCCTCAGAGAAGAGAAGAGATAGGGCTCTTTCAGGATGATGCTGCTGTAAGCGATCTCTTTGGGCACTCTCATCCCTCTTGACAAATGCCAAGATGGTCACCTTGGGAAACAAGCAAAAAAAAAAAAACGAATCAACGCCAACAACATAAAAAGAAGCCTACAATAACTGGTAATCCCAGGTGGTCTACCATCCAGGTACTAACCAGGCCCGACTCTTCTTAGCCTCCAAGATCAGACGAGATTGGGTGCTTTCAGAGTGATGTGGCCATAGGCAATCTCTTCAGGCACTCTCAACCCTCTTGACAAACACCAAGATGGTCACTTTGGGAAATAAGCGGAAAAAAAACAGGTCAACGCCAACAACATAAAAAGAAGTCTACGACACCTGGTATTCCCAGGCGGTCTCCCATCCAGGTACTAACAAGGCCCGACTCTATTAGCCTCCAACATCAAACGAGATCGGGTGATTTCAGGGTGATGTGCCCGTAGGCAATCTCTTCAGGCACTTTCAACCCTCTTGACAAACGCCAAGATGGTCACCTTGGGAAACAAGCAAAAAAATATAAATAAGTCGGAAGCTAGAGACAATACGGCCCGAGTCCTCAATTTAATCCATGCGGCGCATGTACAGGGAAGGCCCTTGCTTATGTTGTCAACGGACGCGGAGAAGGCCTTTGACAGGGTGGCCTGGCACTTTATGCAGGCCACCCTGGAACATATAGGTCTTGGCCCCAACATGATGAGCTGGGTAATGTCGCTTTACTCCACGCCGTCGGCAGCTTTACGGGTGACCGAGTGGTGCTCGGACTCTTTCCCCATCACTAATGGGACGAGGCAGGGGTGCCCTCTGTCTCCCCTAATTTTAATTCTGACACTGGAACCACTTATGTGTCACGTTCGGAATGACCCGAATATTACTGGCATATCCAAACCCTCGGCACACCACAAAATTGCGGCGTACGCTGACGATCTAATTTTTTCGTCTCCAATCCACACATTTTGCTTCCCAAAATACTTGCGTCTCTACAGCGACACGGCAGCCTATCAAACTATAAAAACAATTGCGCCAAGTCAGCTGTATTGAATATATCGGTCCCGGATGGTGAGGCCAAGAGGCTCCAGTCCGCTTTTCCATTCTACTGGGCTGAAAAATCTATACGTTAACTGGGCGTTGACATCGCAGCGGATTTAGCGCAATTGTACCTGCTTAATTTTGTCCCTCTCCTGGATAGACTGAAATCTGATTTGGGAAACTGGCATGCTTTAACACTGACCTGGTTCGGGCGCTGTAATGCATTCAAAATGATGGCCCTCCCTCGGATCTTATACATGTTCCAGACATTACCGATCCGGTTACCCCCAATTTTTTTCAGACAACTGCAGGTGCTGCCCCGGGACTTTATTTGGGAGCGCAAACCGCCCAGAGCCCGTTTGCAATTGCTTGCCAGACCAAAGGACAAGGGGGGTCTGGGTCTCCCAGATCTCAGACAATACTACAGAGTGACTCTGCTAGCAAGAGTCGTTGATTGGCATTGTAATGGCCCACACAAGCAGTGGGTGGAGATGGAGATTGAGGATGGTTCCATTCCCCTATTGACCTCCCCGTGGCTCCTGTCCTCCCTACCAAAAGACCTCAGAGGTCACCCCGTAGTGGGAGCTACCTTGGCTGTTGTGCGGAGGTTGTTCCGCTGCACACACATTGCTCCCCTGCCATCACCAATGACTCCGGTTATAGGTAATCCAGACTTCCCACCGGGATTTACCAACAAGAAACTGCGACAGTTGACAGTGGTGGGGAAACAGCGTCTGGGAGAGGTGTGGCCCACGGGAGGGCTCCCGACCACGCAAACTGTCGCCGAGCTTTCTGACCCTCCGCTTGACTTGTTTAGTGCTTATCAACTTCGTCACTTTTTTCTGGCCATAGAAAGGGCCCCCTACACTCCTAGAGACCTGACACCCTATAAATCCATCTGTCACAAAAGGGAACCTGTGCGACACACCCTCTCCCTCCTGTACAACCTATTGAGTAGTCAGGAGGAGGAGTCGACCCCCACCATTTATCCACAAATGGGAGAGGGACTTAGGCATCACATTTACCCCACAACAGATAGGGAAGATCCTGACCTTAGTACATAAAGCTTCCATCGCAAACCAATATCAACATACAAGATAGTCTCACGCTGGTATAGAGTCCCATACCTTCTGAATAAAATGGATAGATCGATCCCGGATGTTTGTTGGAGGTGAAATTCAGATATGGGGACCATGGGACACCTTTTCTGGGCATGCCCGACCTTGAGGAACTTTTGGGTTCCCAGTAGCGTGCCTTCTACACTTGACCGAACAGCCTGTTCGAAAATACAAAAAAACCCTCACGATGCAACTCCTGAATGCCGCCCGGGCCTGCATTCCCACACTGTGGAGGCAGCCTCAGCCCCCATCCAAGGTGCTGTGGTATTCCAAAGTCAATCATATTCTCCGGATGGAAGAATTGACCGCCACCCTTCACAACACTGAAGAGGCATTTAGTGTTACATGGAGGCCCTGGAGGTATTTTACTGGTACTCGAGACTACATTCGGGAGGTGAGCAGTGCCTCCGTCCCAGAAAACGACTGAACATCTAACGTTTACCTACGTAGGCCATGTCTGCCCTGGGTGGCATTCCCCCCCTCCCTTTTTGTCTTTATTTTTCTTTTTTTCCCCGCCGCCATCCCCCCACCTCCTCTCTCTCCGTCTTTGCACTCTCTTCTTCCCCCGTCCTCCCTTTTAACTATGCCTTGTCTCCTTACTAGCCTTCAGGACCCAGAAGAACCCCAGGGTTCTGGACATGACCGGCTCATATTTTACTCTGGTTCACGTAGGTCATGATAAGCTGGCTCGCTGTGGTCCCAGTTGTTCTCCATGATTACATTTGTCCGAACGGAGCTGCACTAGTTATACTGTACTACATGTCGGAGGTGGGGTTTCTCTATATTCTGCATGAAACTGTAGGACTCCCCTCTGAGAACCCAGAGCTATTTGGCTGCCTATTTTTTGTTAGCATGTAATTGTGACCCTGGGTCATGCTGTATGGTTGACTGTTATATTTATGTTGTTCTACTTAATAAAAGAATAATAAAAATAAAAAAAATAAGTCAATGCCAACAGCTTAAAAACTAAAGCCTATGGCATCGAGAAATCCCAGGCGGTCTCCCATCCAGGTACTAACCATGTCCCAACCCTGCTTAGCCTCTGAGATCAAATGCACGCTCAACCCTCTTGACAAACGCCAAGATGGTCACCTTGGGAAACAAAAAAAAAAAACAAGTCAACGCCAACAACATAAAAAGAAGCCTGCGGCATCTGGAAAACCCAGGCGGTCTCCCATCCAGGTACAAACCAGGCCCAACCCTGCTTAACCTCTGAGACCAAACGAGATTGGGCGCTTTCAGGGTGTTGTGCCCGTAGGCAATTTCTTTGTGCACTCTCAACCCTCTTGACAAATGCCAAGATGGTCACCTTGGGAAACAAGGGAAAAAAAACAGGTCAAAGCCAACAACATAAAAAGAATCCTACGGTATCCGGTATTCCCAGGCGATCTCCCAATCAAGACACTAACCAGACCAGATCCTTCTATGTCACCTGGTCTTCCCAGGCAGTCTCCCATCCAGGTACTAACCAGGCCTGAAGCTGCTAAGCCTCTGAAATCAGACGAGATCGGGTGCTTTCAGGGTGATGTGGCCGTAAGTGTTCTCTTCAAGACACGCCCAACCCTCTTGACAAACGCCAAGATGGTCGCCTTGAGAAACAAGCGAAAAAAACAGTTCAAAGCCAACAACAAAAAAAGAAGCCTATGGCACCTGGTATTTCCAGGCGGTCTCCCATCCAGGTACTAACCAGGCCCGACACTGTTTAGCCTCTGAGATCAGATGAGATTGGGCGCTTTCAGGGTGATGGGGCCGTAGGTGATCTCTTTGGGCACTCTCAACCCTCTTGTTAAGCGCCAAGATGGTCACCTTGGGAAACAAGCGAAAATAAACAGGTAAACGCCAACAACATAAAAAGAAGCCTACGGCACCTGGTATTCCCAGATGGTCTCCCATACAGGTATTAACCAGGCCGTACACTGCTAGGCCTCCGAGATCAGATGAGATTGTGCGCTTTCAGGGTGATGTGGCCATAGGTGTTCTATTTAGACACTCTCAACCCTCTTGACAAATACCAAGATGGTTATCTTGGGAAACAAGTGAAAAAAAAAAGGTCAACGTCAACAACATAGACCCTGGTGGTCTCCCATCTGACCCAGACCCTGCTTAGCCTCTGAGATCGGGCGCTTTCAGGGTGATGTGACCTCAGGCGAACACTTTGGGACATACTCAAAACTCTTGACTGATGCTAAAATGGTCACCTTGGGAAACAAGCGAAAGAAAAACAGGTCAAAGTCAACAATATAAAAAGATTCCTACGGCACCTTTAATTAGGTACTATCCAGGCCGGACCCTGCTTAGCCTCTGAGATCAGATGAGATCGGGCGCTTTCAGGGGGATGTGGCCATAGGAGATTTCTTTGGGCTCTCTCAGCCCTCTTGACAAATGCCAAGATGATCACCTTGGGAAACAAGCGGAAAAAAAAAACCATGTCAACGCCAACAACATAAAAAGAATCCTACGGCACCTGGTATTCCCAGTTGGTCTCCCATCCAGTTACTAATCAGGCCCGACAATGCTTAGCCTCCGAGATCAGACAAGATCAGGCACTTTCAAGGTGATGGGGCCATAGGCGATCTCTTCGGGCACTCTCAACCATCTTGACAAACGCCAACATGGTCATCTTGGGAAACAAGCGAAAAAAAAACAAGTCATTGCCAACATTGGAGGCTAAGCAGGGTTGGGCAATCAGTTTCCTTGCCTGAAATAGGCATCTCAGAACTGCCATCTGGCTACTTCCCGGGTTTCCAACTCCTTCAACTAATCCCAGGAGACAATACTTCGCCCCCATCCTGGTGGAGGTTCCAACCACCCGATCAATGGTTCCTGTCACCTCTGTCCAGTAGCGGATCAACTTCGGGCATCTCCAAAACATGTGCATCATGTCTCCCCCCATGTTCCCGCACCGGGGGCAACTTGCGTCCGGCCGTTCGGCAAAACTGAAAAAGTTTACGAGGAGCATAATAGGTTCTATATAATAAGAACAGATGTGACATCCTGTGTGAGGAGAGCCACAATTCACCACAGGCAGGATTCCTGTGGCCAATTATAGCTCAGGGGGGTTTAGTACACACCCCACACTATATAAGGCCGCCAGCACGGCGGCCTTGTATAGTGTGTTGCGGTGGTCAGGGAAAGAGGATGATAGGCAGGGACAGTGTCTTTACTGCTTGGGAACCTAGCACTGTTACAGTGGGTGTTATGTGCCTCCTGCACAGTACACACCTGAAGCTACCCTTTATTACTGGTGTTCAATTTCTGCAATACATGCATCTGCAGTGCAGAAGTTAGAGTCGGTGTTGTGTGCCTCCTGCACAGTATACACCTTATTGCTGGTGTTCTGTTTCTGTAATACAGGAACCTAGCACTGTTACAGTGCTAGGGTGTACAGAGAAGCTGGTATATATAGAAGACTACAGCATACAGAAGAAAGGCTAGTGAATACAGAATACAGGTTTCGTGTATGTAGATAGGCTTGAGTATACAGAGATGCTAGAGTAAACAGTGAGGCTGGGGTACACAGAGAGGCTAGTTTAAAGACAAATACAAAGATGTTAGTGTATATAGAGAGGTTAGTGTATAGAGAGAGTCGAGTGTATACAGAAAGGACAGTGCATATAGAGAAGCTAGTGTATACAGAAAGGGTATACATGAAAGCTGACATTCTATACAGAAGACTGGGTAGTGTATACAGAGAGTCTAGTGGGTACAGAAGACAGGCTGGTGTATTCTAGCTAGTTTTTACAGTCTAGTGTATACAGAAGACAGGCTGTGGTATACAGAGAGTTTAGTGTATTCAGAGAGTCTAGTGTATACAGTCGGCGAGTGTATACATAAGACTGGCTAGTTTACACAGTGTTTACAGAGATGCAAGGGTGTACAGAGAAGCTGGTATATATAGAAGACTACAGCATACAGAAGAAAGGCTAGTTAATACACAATACAGAAGACTCGTGTATGTAGATAGGCTTGAGTATACAGAGATGCTAGAGTAAACAGTGAGGCTGGGGTACACAGAGAGGCTAATTTAAAGAGAGGCTAGTATATACAAAGATGTTAGTGTATATAGAGAGGTTAATGTATAGAGAGGGTCGAGAGTATACAGAAAGGACAGTGCATATAGAGAAACTAGTGTATACAGAAGACAGGCTTGGGTATACATCAAAGCTGACAGTGTATACAGAAGACTGGGTAGTGCATACAGAGAGTCTATTGGGTAAAGAAGACAGGTTGGTGTATTATAGCTAGTTTTTACAGTCTAATGTATACAGAAGACAGGCTGTGGTATACTGAGGGTTTAGTGTATTCAGAGAGTCTAGTGTACAGAAATGCAAGGGTGTACAGAGAAGCGAGAAGCTAGTATATATAAGGCTAGTGAATACAGGCTAGTGAATACAGAATACAGACTCGTGTATGCAGATAGGCTTGAGTATACAGAGATGCTAGAGTAAACAATGAGGCTGGGGTACACAGAGAGGCTAATTTAAAGAGAGGCTAGTATATACAAAGATGTTAGTGTATATAGAGAGGTTAGTGTATAGAGAGAGTCGCGTGTATACAGATAGGACAGTGCATATAGAGAGACTAGTGTATACAGAAGACAGGCTTGGGTATACATCCAAGCTGACAGTGTATACAGAAGACTGGGTAGTGTATACAGAGATTCTAGTGGGTACAGAAGACAGGCTGGTGTATTCTAGCTAGTGTTTACAGTCTAGTGTATACAGAAGACAGGCTGTGGTATACAGAGGCGTTTAGTGTATTACAGAGATGCAAGGGTGTACAGAGAAGCTAGTATATATAGAAGACTACAGCATACAGAAGAAAGGCTAGTGAATACAGAATAAAGGCTGGCTTCTACGGAGAGGCTACCACTACGGAGATGCAGAACACTATCTAGGGTATATAGAGAGGCTAGATTATACAGAGAGGCTAGTGCATAGAGTGAAGCTATTGTATATAGAAGCCTGGTTAGTGTATACAGAGAAGCTAGTGTGTACAGAAGAAAGGCTAGACAGGCTATAAAGAAAGACAAGTTTTTACAGAAGACAGTTTGGGGTATACAGAGATGCTAGTTTATACAGAGAGACTAATGTATACAGAAGACAGGCTAGGGCATACAGAAGACAGAAGACGGGCTAGTGTATTCAGAACATAGGCTAGTGTATATCGAAGACAGGCTATTGTATGCAGAAGACCGGCTAGTGTAAACATGCTGGTGTATATAGAGAGGCTAGTGAATTTAGAGGGTAGGCTAAGTGATAACAGAAGACAATCTGGGCTATACAGAGACATTTCATCATTTCATCTAGCTCACATCTCTAATGGATTTTGTCTCATTGCCATGTTATGCCTTTTCATTCTTATGCTAAATATAGATCACTACACGATTTTAATCATCCACATCAAGCATGCAATAAAACTATCATACATCAAAATAAACCATGTACTCTTTTGCTCTATTTTGCATATTTGTACCGGGACTGTGAGTATGTGACATAGAGTAAGAATATAAAAGAATATAAAAGAGCCGAGCGCAGCGAGGCCAAGCCCGAAGCTCGCCTGCGAGGGGCCCTCTAATATTCACAACCCTATGTCCACTTGGATGGTGGGGCTACCACCTCCACTCACCGCGCATGAAAATCTCCGAAGCTTCGTCTGCTCCGTACTGCGCATGCGCAGTACGGCGCAGACACTATATCATGGCCGGACAGTATATGGCAGAACACCGGCACCAGTCAACCACCGGTGTCATGTGCGTCGCTGTGTAATATAGAGCAGGGTCCGGGAAGCCAATACCTCCCCGCAATTTCGGTCGCAATAGCATTGCCCTACCAATACGCATATGTTTTCCGCGCCAGAGGAACTTGATAAAGATTGAGCGAACCGCATGAAAGAAAGTCTGGGGTATTTTGATAGGTAAGGCTTGTAGTAGATACAGAAGTCGTGGCATTACGTTCATCTTCAACACATTACAGCGTCCGAACCATGACAGAGCTAGTGGGTCCCATCTTTTAGGGTCCGCTGTAAGCCCATAGGCTTCTTTTTATGTTGTTGGCTTTGACCTGTTTTTTTTGCTTGTTTCTCAAGGCGACCATCTTGGCGTTTGTCAAGAGGGTTGGGCGTGTCTTGAAGAGAAAGCTTACGGCCACATCAACCTGAAAGCACCCGATCTCGTCTGATTTCAGAGGCTAAGCAGCGTCAGGCCTGGTTAGTACCTGGATGGGAGACTGCCTGGGAAGACCAGGTGCCACAGAAGGATCTGGTCTGGTTAGTGTCTTAATTGGGAGATCGCCTGGGAATACTGGATGCCGTAGGCTTCTTTTATGTTGTTGGCTTTGACCTGTTTTTTTTAGCTTGTTTCCCAAGGTGACCATCTTGGCCTTTGTCAAGAGGCTTCAGAGTGCCCAAAGAGAGTGCCTACGGCCAAATCACCCTGAAAGATCCCAATCTCATCTGATCTCGAAGGCTAAGCAGCGATGGGCCTGGTTAGTTCCTGGATGGGAGACAGCTTGGGAATACCAGGTGCCGTAGGCTTCTCATTATGTTGTCGGCGTTGACCTGTTTTATTTTCCCTTGTTTCCCAAGGTGACCATCTTGGCATGTGTCAAGAGGGTTGAGAGTGCACAAAGAAATTGCCTATGAGCACAACACCCTGAAAGCGCCAATCTCGCTTGGTCTCAGAGGCTAAGCAGGGTTGGGCCTGGTTTGTATCTGGATGGGAGACCGCCTGGGTTTTCCAGATGCCGCAGGCTTCTTTTTATGTTGTTGGTGTTGACCTGTTTTTTTCGCTTGTTTCCCAAAGTGATCATCTTGGCATTTGTCAAGAGGGTTGAGAGTGCCTAAAGAGATCGCTTACAGCCACATCACCCTGAAAGCACCATATCTCTTCTGATCTCAGAGGCTAAGAAGGGTTGGGCCTAGTTAGTACTTGAATGGGAGACGGCCTTGGAATACCAGGTGCCGTATTCTTCTTTTTATGTTGTTGGCGTTGACCTGTTTTTTTTCGCTTGTTTCCCAGGGTGACTATATTGGCATTTTTCAAGAGGGATGAGAGTGCCCAAAGAGATTGCCTATGGGCACATCACCCTGAAAGCGCCCAATCTCTGCTGATCTCAGAGGCTAGAAAGGGCCGCGTCTTGTTAATACCTGGATGGGAGACCGCCTGGAAATACTAGGTGCGGTAGGCTTCTTTTTATGTTGTTGGTGTTGACTTGTTTTTTTTGTTTGTTTCCTAAGGTGACCATCTTGGCATTTGTCAAGAGGGTTGAGCGTGCCTGAAAAAATCTACTATGGCTGCATCACCCTGAAAGAGCCAAATCTCATTTGATCTCAGAGGCTAAGCAGGGTTGGGACCTGGTTAGTACCGGGATGGGAGACCGCCTGGGATTTCTCGATGCCATAGGCTTTTTTTTTAAGTTGTTGGCATTGACTTTTTTTTTTTTTTTGTTTTATTCTTTTATTAAGTATAAGTAGAACAACATAAATATAACAGTCAACCATACAGCATGACCCAGGGTCACAATTACATGGTAACAAAAAATAGGCAGCCAAATAACTCTGGGTTCTCAGAGGGGAGTCCTAGAGTTTCATGCAGAAAAGAGAGAAACCCCACCTCCGACATGTAGTACAGTATAACTAATGCAGCTCCGTTCGGACAAATGTAATCATGGAGAACAACTGGGACCACAGCGAGCCAGCTTATCATGACCTATGTGAACCAGAGTAAAATATGAGCCGGTCGTGTCCAGAACCCTGGGGTTCTTCTGGGTCCCAAAGGCTAGTAAGGAGACAAGGCATAGTGAAAAGGGAGGACGGGGGAAGAAGAGAGTGCAAAGACGGAGAGAGAAGAGGGGGGCGGGATGGCGGCGGGGAAAAAAAGAAAAATAAAGACAAAAAGGGAGGGGGGGAATGCCACCCAGGGCAGACTCTGCCTACGTAGGTAAACGTTAGATGTTCAGTCGTTTTCTGGGACAGGGGCGCTGCTCACCTCCCAAATGTAGTCTCAGGTACCAGTAAAATACCTCCAGGGCCTCCATGTATCACTAAATGCCTCTTCAGTGTTGTGAAGGGTGGCGGTCAATTCTTCCATCCGGAGAATATGATTGACTTTGGAATACCACAGCACCTTGGATGGGGGCTGAGGCTGCCTCCACAGTGTGGGAATGCAGGCCCGGGCGGCGTTCAGGAATTGCATTGTGAGGGTTTTTTTGTATTTTTGAACAGGCTGTTCGGTCAAGTGTAGAAGGCACGCTGCTGGGTTGTCTGCGATATCTACATTTCTGAGAGTTTTTATCGTCCCGGTCACCTCCACCCAAAAGTTCCTCAAGGCCGGGCATGCCCAGAAAATGTGTCCCATGGTCCCCGTATCTGAATTACACCTCCAACAAACATCCGGAATCGATCTATTCATTTTATTCAGAAGGTATGGGACTCTATACCAGCGTGAGACTATCTTGTATCCTGATTCTTGATATTGGTTTGCGATGGAAGCTTTATGTACTAATGTCAGGATCTTCCCTATCTGTTGTGGGGTAAATGTGATGCCAAATGCAATCTCCCATTTGTGGATAAATGGTGGGGTCGACTCCTCCTCCTGACTACTTAATAGGTTGTACAGGAGGGAGAGGGTGTGTTGCACAGGTTCCTTTTTGTGACAGATGGATTCATAGGGCGTCAGGTCTCTAGGAGTGTAGGGGGCCCTTTGTATGGCCAGAAGAAAGTGACGAAGTTGATAAGCATTAAACAAGTCAAGCGGAGGGTCAGAAAGCTCGGCGACGGTTTGCGTGGTCGGGAGCCCTCCCAAGGACCACACCTCTCCCAGACGCTGTTTCCCTACCACTGTCAACTGTCGCAGTTTCTTGTTGGTAAATCCCGGTGGGAAGTCTGGATTACCTATAACCGGAGTCATTGGTGACGGCAGGGGAGCAATGTGTGTGCAGCGGAACAACCTCCGCACAACAGCCAACGTAGCTCCCACTACGGGGTGATCTCTGAGGTCTTTTGGTAGGGAGGACAGGAGCCACGGATAGGTCAATAGGGGAATGGATCCATCCTCAATCTCCATCTCCACCCACTGCTTGTGTGGGCCATTACAATGCCAATCAACGACTCTCGCTAGCAGAGTCGCTCTGTTGTATTGTCTCAGATCTGGGAGACCCAGACCCCCCTTGTCCTTTGGTCTGGCAAGCAATTGCAAACGGGCTCTGGGCGGTTTGCGCGCCCAAATAAAGTCCCGGAGCAGCACCTGCAGATGTCTGAAAAAGATTGGGGGTAACCGGATCGGTAATGTCTGGAACAAGTATAAGATCCGCGGGAGGGCCGTCATTTTGAATGCATTACAGCGCCTGAACCAGGTCAGTGTTAAAGCATGCCAGTTTCCCAAATCAGATTTCAGTCTATTCAGGAGAGGGACAAAATTAAGCGGGTACAATTGCGCCAAATCCGCTGCGATGTCAACGCCCAGGTAACGTATAGATTTTTCAGCTCAGTAGAATGGAAAAGCGGAGCGTAGCCTCTTGGCCTCACCATCCGGGACCGATATATTCAATACAGCCAAAGGTGCAATTGATTTTATAGTTTGATAGGCTGCCGTATCGCCGAAGAGTCGCGAGTATATTGGGAAGCGAAATGTGTGGATTGGAGACGAAAGAAATTAGATCGTCAGCGTACGCCGCAATTTTGTGGTGTGCCGAGGGTTTGGATATGCCAGTAATATTCGGGTCATTCCGAACGTGACAAATAAGTGGTTCCAGTGTCAGAATAAAAATTAGGGGAGACAGAGGGCACCCCTGCCTCGTCCCATTAGTGATGGGGAAAGAGTCCGAGCACTCTGAAAGCACCCAATCTCATCTGATCTTGGAGGCTAAGAAGAGTCAGGCCTGGTTAGTACCTGGATGGGAGACCACCTGGGAATACCAGTTATTGTAGGCTTCTTTTTATGTTGTTGGCCTTGATTCGTTTTTTTTTTTTTCACTTGTTTCCCAAGGTGACCATCTTGGCATTTGTCAAGAGGGTTGAGAGTGCCCAAAGAGTTCGCTTACAGCAGCATCACCCTGAAAGAGCCCTATCTCTTCTCATCTCTGAGGCTAAGAAGGGTTGGGCCTGGTTAGTCCCTGGATGGGAGATGGCTTTGGAATACCAGGTGCCGTAGTCTTCTTTTTATGTTGTTGACATTGACCTGTTTTTTTTTCGCTTGTTTCCCAAGGTGACTATCTTGGCATTTGTCAAGAGGGTTGAGAGTGCCCAAAGAGATTGCCTATGGGCAGGGCCAGATTAAGAACATTGTGGGCCTGGTGCTGAGGATTTTGATGGGGCCTTTTATAAACAATAAATAAATAAAAATGCAAACTATTTTTTGTTATAACAAATTAAATGAAAGAGAGAGAGGGGATGAAAGAGGTGTGAGGGGTAAGGGAGGGAGGATGAGAGAGAAAGGGGGGGATGGGAGAAAGAGGGAATGACATCAACGCAGCCTGGCCAAGGCAAATGACGGAAGGCACAGAACCCAGAACGAAGACCGGGTGAAGATGGAAGTGCCCGGGCCCCGCCGGACTGATCACAGCACAGCACTGGAGGTCTGACAGGTAAGTGTACCCTAATGTGCTAATATGCTGGGCACACTTGTACATTATGGCATAACCTCCCCAAGGGCCTCTAAAAAGTAGTAATGTTAGAAAAGTTTACTACCGCTTTACTATCACCGGAGCCTCTCATGGGGCCCTACTGACCCTGTGGCCCTTGGGCAGTGCCTAAGTACATGGTTGTCAACATTTCAAATATATTTTAGGGTTGCTTTTTTTACAAGTGCTATATTTAGAGTAGCTGACATCCCCCGTGTTCCTCTATACATCACAATAGTCATTACAAAATAAAATAAGTACTAATAATGGGGCAGAACAAATATGAGGACTGTGAGATTTCCTTTAGTTGAACTGACAAAAGTGCCCATTCTAGAGCTGGTAACATTGAGGAACATATAATTTTAACATATAATTTTAAAGAACAGTTTTTTGTGGGTAAGAGGCATAAGGGAGGAGTGTGGATGGTATAAAAGTGGGAAGTATGTGCAGGTGAGGGAGAGGAATGTGGAAGTTCTAACAGTGGGCACTATGTACATGAGAGGAGTGCAGAGGGTATGGCAGAAGGCACTATGTACAGGAGAGGAGTGTGAAGGGTAAGACAGTGGGCAGTATGCACAGCAGAGGAGTGTAGAGGGTATGAAATTGGGCACTATGTATAAGAGAAGAGTGTGGAGGGTATGACAGTGGGCACTATGTACAGGAGAGTAGGACAGTAAGCAGTAATTACAGGAGAGGAGTGTGGAGGGAGGATATGACGGTGGGCACTATGTATAGGAGAGGAGTATGGAGGGTATGAAAGTTAGTAGTATGTACAGGAGTGGAGGGTATGATAGTGGGCACTATGTATAGGAGAGAAGTGTTGGAGGTATGGCAGTGGGCACTATGTATAGGAGAGAAGTGTTGGAGGTATGACAGTGGGCACTATGTATAGGAGAGGAGTGTGGAGGGTATGACAGTGAGTAGTATGTACAGGAGAGGAGTATGGAGGGTATAGCGGTGGGCACTATGTATAGGAGAGGAGTATGGAGGGTATGGCGGTGGGCACTATGTATAGGAGAGGAGTATGGAGGGTATGTCGGTGGGCACTGTATAGGAGAGGAGTGTGAAGGGTACGACAGTGGACACTATGTACAGGAGAGAAGTGTATGACAGCGGGCACTATGTATATGAGAGGAGTATGGAGGGTATGATAGTGAGTAGTATGTACAGGAGAGGAGTGTGGAGGGTATGACAGTGGGCACTATGTATAGGAGAGAAGTGTTGGAGGTATGGCAGTGGGCACTATGTATAGGAGAGAGGTGTTGGAGGTATGACAGTGGGCACTATGTATAGGAGAGGAGTGTGAAGGGTATGACAGTGAGTAGTATGTACAGGAGAGGAGTATGGAGGGTATAGCGGTGGGTACTATGTATAAGAGAGGAGTATGGAGGGTATGGCGGTGGGCACTATGTATAGGAGAGGAGTATGGAGGGTATGTCGGTGGGCACTGTATAGGAGAGGAGTGTGAAGGGTACGACAGTGGACACTATGTACAGGAGAGAAGTGTATGACAGTGGGCACTATGTACAGGTGAGGAGAGTGTAGGATATGACAGCGGGCGTTATGTATAAGAGAGAAGTGTGGAGGGTATGACAGTGAGCAGTATGTACAGGAGAGAAGTGTGGAGAGTATGACAGTGGACACTATGTATAGGAGAGAAGTGTGGAGAGTATGACAGTGGGCACTATGTATAGGAGAGAAGTGTGGAGAGTATGACAGTGGGCACTATGTATAGGAGAGAAGTGTGGAGAGTATGACAGTGGGCACTATGTATAGGAGAGAAGTGTGGAGAGTATGACAGTGGGCACTATGTATAGGAGAGAAGTGTGGAGAGTATGACAGTGGGCACTATGTATAGGAGAGAAGTGTGGAGGGTATGACAGTGGGCACTATGTATAGGAGAGAAGTGTGGAGAGTATGACAGTGGGCACTATGTATAGGAGAGGAGGATGAAGTAATCTGGGAAGGAAAAATGTAAAGGTTTGTGGAAGGATGTTTAGGGGCTGTGTAGTGGTTAAGCGGGCCAGACATGGATTGAAATTACACCAATTAGGCAGAGACCAGCCATAGTCGATCTATGTATGGGCTAGCTGGTTTTACACAAGTCAACCTATTAACCGACTTGAGTGCAACCAGCCTGTCAGGTTTTCCCCAAAATAATCAGTGCTGCCACCTATAGTTAGCAACACTAATCATTGTATTCACTGGCAGAACACAATAACACTGCGGGAGTGATTGAATAACACTGCGGGAGTGATTGCCCCATTCACAGGGCAGCAGGTGAGAGGGTGTGTGGGGACAGGCTGGGAGAGATACTAGTCAGTCCCTGGGTAGGCACCGGTTAGTATCAGAGCCAGATACACACAGGTTACATACGCCAAGATCATTAGAGCGAGAGCAATAATTCTAGCACTAGACCTCCTCTGTAACTCTAAACATGTAAACTGTAAAAAAATGTAAAGCATCGCTTAGTACACAACAAAAAATCGTCCTAACTTTAGTGTTTTTTTTTATGAATGAAACAGTTTCTTTCCAAAATAAAAAGTTGCAAATACCACCATTTTATTCCATAGGGTCTCTGCTAAAACAATATATAATGTTTGAGGGTTCTGAGTAATTTTCTAGCATAAAAAAATGATGATTTTTACATGTAGGAGAGAAGTCTCAGAATGGGCCTGGTTGCCAAGGGGTTAATTATCATAAGTAATATACAAATAATTATTATGAGCTCTGTGAGTTCATCCTCTCAGTCTGCTGCAGAGTGTTCCAGCTTGTATTTATACTGCCGCTCTGTATGTAGCTTCTGACAGGCTGCGCAAGGAACCCTGTATCTCCGGAACCATAGATGATAGCAGCCCCATATTTTAACCAGTGCTGGGGTGGGTCTTTAGCTACATACCCACCAAATATGGGGTCTCTGTGACTCCTGGTCGCCGAGCTAAAATCCTCTAGGTCGATCTTTTTTTTTTTTTTTTGATTTTTTTTTTTTTTGGGCAAATGGGCCTATCTTGAGAAAGGGGCCTGGAGCTGCAGCTCCAATAGCCCCTATGTTAATCCGGCCCTGCCTATGGGCACATAAGCCTGAAAGCGCCCGATCTCCTCTGATCTCAGAGGCTAAACAGGGTCGGGCCTTGCTAGTACCTGGATTGGAGACCACCTGGGAATACTAGGTGCTGAAGGCTTATTTTTATGTTCTTGGCGTTGACTTGTTTTTTTTTTTTGTTTGTTTACCAAGGTGACCATCTTGGTGTTTGTCAAGAGGGTTGAGAGTGCTTGAAGAGCTCGCCTATGGCCACATAACCCTGAAAGCACCAGATCTCGTCTGATCTCAGAGACTAAACAGTGTCGGGCCTTGTTAATACCTGGATGGGAGACCACCTGGGAATACTAGGTGCTGCAGACTTCTTCTCATGTTGTTGGCGTTGACTTGATTTTTTTGTTTGTTTCCCAAGGTGACCATATTGGCGTTAGTCAAGGTTGAGAGTGCCTGAAGAAATCTCCTACGGCCACACCACCCTGAAAGAGCCCAATCTCATCTGATCTCAGAGGCTAAGCAGGGTTGGGACCAGTTTAGTACCTGGATGGGAGACCGCCTGGGATTTCCAGATGCCGTAGGCTTCTTTTTATGTTGTTGCCGTTGACCTATTTTTTTCCGCTTGTTTCCAAGGTGACCATCTTGGTGTTTGTCAAGAGAGTTGAGAGTGCCTGAAGATATTGGCTACGGCCACATCACCCTGAATCTGTTCCATCTTGTCTGATATTGGAGGCTAAGCAGGGTCGGGCCTGGTTAATGCCTGGATGGGAGACCGCCTGGGAATACCAGGTGTCGTAGGCTTATTTTTTTTTTCAAATATAATTTTTTCTCCAAATAGGGGAAGACGGTCCCCTGAGTACATAATGCAACAGAGAAATACAGAGCAAAAAGCAGCTGAACAATACTTGATACAGATATATTCGCAACTGTGAGTCTGCCTTCCATCAATCACAATGATTCGAGGCACGGATAAAGTACTGTACCAAGATCCAGGGTCACACAAACCCCAGGTCCCTCCGGCATAATCCATCCAGAGGGGGGTGTGGGGCCGTCATTCCCAATTTTCCACTCTTTCCAAAAGAGAGAGGGGGTGGAGGGGGTGAGAGATAGGGGAGGAAGGCAGAAAAGAGAAGGGTTGAAAGATCAGAAAAGGAGAAGGGGGGACGAGACACGATGGCAGCCACTGTCCAAGGGGCCAGTCAAGGAAAGCTCAGAGCACTAAGGCGATAGCAGGCGACATCCTTCCAGCGAGAATATAAAGGTATTCCAGATGTCTCAGGTTTGTTTAAAAAATTCTTGTTTACCTTGTGATGTGAGGATCAAGTCCTCCATTTTTTTTAATGTCCTCTATTTTCTTAAGCCAGTGGGTAATGAAAGGGGGGGAACATTTTTTCCAATAGAGAGGGATGCAGGATTTCGCCGCATTTATCACATGCCGTAAAATTGATTTTTTTGTACTTCTTAATGGGAATCTGTGAATGGTGCAAGAGAAAGAATGCAGCCTCTTCCTGGATGGAGAAGTCTGTGAATTTTTGTGTTATGCATCGGAGCTCTGTCCAGAAGTCCACCAAGCTGAGGCAGGACCAAAATTTGTGCAGCAACGTGCCCTCTTCTTCTCCACACCTCCAGCATATGTTCGAGGAAGAGGGGAAACATTTCTGCAGCTTTGATGGTGTCAAATACCACCTGGTGAGAAGTTTAAAATTTGTCTCCTGTATCTTCGTGCACAGCGACATTTTGAGAGCCAAAGTGATAATGTGTTGTCTCTGTGCTGGGGAAAATTAGCAATTAAGGTCCTTTTCCCAGTTGGACAGACAGGTTAAGTGTGGGTAATCTGTTTGAGAGAGAATGTGGGCCAAAGGGCCTTCACTCCTGCATAGAGTCTCAAACTCCGTCTGAGGGCGGGCGAACGTTTGAGGATTGGGGATGGAATGGAGAAAATGATGTCGTTGCGCAGCTCTCCAAAAAGGCAGTTGGAAAAGCCCTGTCGGATCTGTTAGGGTTGAGAAAGAAGGCCATTTTCCATCAATGACGAATTTAGACGCATTGTCTAGGTTGGAATTTCTAAGTGGGTCCCCAGTTCAAAGGTTGGATGGCCACGTATAGGGAATAGGGGGGAAGTCAAAGACGTGAGTGTGTTTTGGGTAGCGATCAGGTGACTGACTTTCAACTAAGCCCCTATAGTGGGATGTGACATAAATTCTGTGGGTAAATACTTATAGCACCACATGGTGCTTCTTATCGGAATTTGGGAGTGAGCTTAGAAAGTTTGTTTCGATTCCAGTCCAATACACGCCCCAGATGGGAGGCCAGGTAGTAGCGTTGCAAGTTAGGGAGAACCAACACTCCCTGTTGTTTAGACAATGTCAGCTGTGACCGCTTAAGTCTGGGATTTTTGTGAGCCCAGTTAAATTGAGTGAGCAAGGATTGAACTTGCTTAAAAAACAGGACTGGAATCTGGATCAGGAGAGCTTGGAAAAGATAAGTAAATTTAGGGAGTATGTTCATTTTAATGAGATTGCATCTGCTGAACCAGGAATGGAGGCCAGAATGCCACCCGTGAAGCAAACTGCGGATCTTAGTGACAAGGGGTGGGGGGAAGTTCAACATAAACGTACGCGCGATGTCCGGTGGAATGTAAGTACGTGAGTATATTTTACTTATCCATGCCAGCATCCGTTCACTCAGACCTATATGGCGAAGGACCGAGAACATTAATGTCCATTTGACCCGATCAAAAGCCTTCTCGGCATCAGTACTCATGAAAAGACAAGGGGTCCCAGATGACTTTGCTTTACGGATCAGGGTAAGCACCTTAGTGGTGTTGTCCCTATTTTCCCTGGTGGGAATAAAACCTAACTGGTCAATATGTATAAGGGACTACAAGTGATGTGCCAATCACATGGCGAGGAGTTAGAGAATAGTTTTAGGACCGAATTTTGGAGGGAAATGGGTCTGTAGCTCCCACATAGGCCCGGGTCTTTGCCCTCCTTAGGTATCAACGAGATGTGGGCTCTAAGAGTATCCTCAGGAAAATCCCCATTCGAGCTCAGAGTATTAAATAAATTCACCAAGCGCGGGCCGAGAATAGGGAGGAAGGTCTTAAAGTATTGTGCGGTATATCCGTCAGGGCCCGGAGCCTTACCCACCTTCGGAGGTCCCACAGCCGTCTGGACTTCTTCCAGTGTGATCGGGTCCTCCAAGTACTCCCGTGATTCCGATGAGAGGGTTGGTAGACCAGAACCGGTTACATATCTGTCTATATTGTCCTGTCCAGACCCTGAATCGGGCAGGTTGTAGAAAACAGAGTAACATTTTTCAAAGACTTCGACTATTTGGGTTGGGGTAGAGCCCTCTGGCCATTCTCATCTATCAACTGTGGTATGTAAGAGCCAGATTTCAACTCCTT
Organism: Lithobates pipiens; assembly: GCF_037356315.1. NCBI lineage: Eukaryota > Metazoa > Chordata > Amphibia > Anura > Ranidae > Lithobates > Lithobates pipiens. The sequence continues at coordinate 171,073,547 of NW_027507791.1, read as the reverse complement.
TACCGACCTGGCTAAGATTTTTCTGCATTTGTCCTCTGACTCCTACGCCAGTTTACGACAAAACTGGAGTGCCGCTTTCGCTTTATAATGGAGTAGGACAGCAATATGGGTATGGAGTGTCCCCAATTCAATCTCTAAGGTCCGTAAGGGGGTATGTTTATGTTTCGCTTCCACAGAGGCAAGTTCACGAAACAGATTAGCAAGCTGTTCCTTCCGTGTTCGTTTGATGCGCGCCCCGTGCCTGATAAGTACCCTGCGGAGTACTGACTTGTGAGCCTCCCAAATTATCCCCGGGTCACAGTCCTGCTTTAGTTTTCTTGGAAATAAAGGTCCAATTCCCTGGTCACATCTGCTAAAACTTCCGGTATCTGGAGGAGGCTCTCATTAAGGTGCCAGAATAGAGACCTAGGTGAGGGGTAGGGAGCGAGGAGCAAGAGGCAGAAGTATCAACCGATGGCGAAAGGGGACATTAAAGTCCCCACCTAATATCAATTGGCCCTCCCGAAAGTCACATAATCTGTGCAGGGTAGTTCTGAGGAACGTGTCTTGGTGATCATTGGGAGCGTACACAGTGGCAAATGTAAAAAGGCGCTCTCCAATGTGGCCCCTAAGAAAAAGATATTGGCCCCCAGGGTCCACCAGAGAATCCTGGAGAACCCAGGGGAGCCTGCTAGAGATCAGAATGGAGAGGAGGGGTTAGTAGAGTGGTAGACCTTAGGGAAGGATCTCGACCATAGAAAGGGGAGGCTAGTATTTTTAAAATGTGTTTCTTGTATAAAGGCCACATCAGTACAGGATGTGTTCAGTTCTCACAGGAGGATCCACCATTTTTCAGGGGAGTTCAGTCCCTTAACGTTTAGAGAGGTGACCTTGACTGAGTCTCCCATCGCTCCTCGGGGAAGGGGAGGGGGACGTCAGAGAAAAGCAAAGAAAGTTGAACCAAGGTAGGTTTTGGGTATGTAATGCATGGCGGGAACTAAGGGGGAGAAAGGAAGGGCAAATGGAAGGAAAGGTAAAGGGAAAAAGAGGCCGGGCACCTCAACCCCAGGGGGAGAGGGAAATTAAGGGTTGTCCGCACTCAACAGTACAGGAAGGGTATACTAAAACAGCACAATTATGCTATAGCGCTTACCAGATGTACACTGGGTTTAAAGCGCTGTCCTACTTGGGTTATTGGGTAGACAGGTCGGAGAGGGAGCCCCCGAATCCTAGTCCCCCCAGTCCCGGCAGTGGTAAATGTCACGTCTGATACCGGTATGCAAATAAAAGACAATCAGTAACATCAAAGAAACAAAAAACAGTAGTATAACCAAAACAGAGGTAGAGCATATAACTGTCAGCACTGAGGGGTCTCCTCGGCTCACCCTAAACATAGGCATGCACGAGGGAGCCCGTCACAACAGAAAAGGCATCACAGAATGGGATCCACCACCCCCGCCCCATACCCCTAAAGTACATGCAGTCCCCGAACAAATGCATTTCTCCCTTTGGCAGATTGTCCTCTCCTTACCCCCTCTCCCCCGTCCACGCCCCGGGGGGAAAAGGGGCAGGGAAGGGGGGAAAGGGGGAGTGGAAGGGGGAAAGGGGGAGTGTAAGGGGGAAAGGGGGAGTGTAAGGGGGAAAGGAGGGAAGGGAATGGTGGTAAGGGAGGGAAGGGAGGGGGAAACAGAGGAGAGGGGACAAACATGCAGAAATGTCAAGTCCTTTAGCGCACTCCCACCAGCAAACACCCGGACCCCATAAATTTCAACTCCTCCCCTCCATGGTCACCACATCAAGATGAAAGAGGAGCAGCCCTGGTCGGTGCATGGAAAATCCGGCAGGCAAGGGGCTAGGGCCACCATCCCTCCATCCAATGGGAGACTTCACCCGAGCAGCAGTCCTGGGGCCCGCCAATTAGTGTCTCTCCTGCATCGCCATCGGGGGCTGTGTAGAGCATCCAGAGGGAGGCTGGGACCGCCCAAACAGTAAGGGGTAAATCCTCCAGGGGGGTCCAGAGTCACCCTGGAGGGAAGCAGTGTCTCGTACCAATAGGCTCAATAAATAAGTCATCCAGGGTCCCCGAAAGCTGCAGAAGGCAATGTCGGCAAAGAGTAGGTGGGAGCCAGAGGGGGGGACAAGGGGCGCATCCAGGGGGAGGGGACACATATGCGGGAATGTCAAGCCCTTCCAGTACAGCGCATTAGGTATCACTCAGACCCCCCAAAGTGCAACTCCCCCATCTAAGGTGAAGACTCCAGAAGGGAAGATGAGCCGCCCTGGTCTGTACATGAAAGAACCTGCTGCCAAGGGGTTGGGGCCATCATCCCTTCCTCCAATGGGAGATGCCACCGGAATGACAGCCCCGTGTCCTGTCAAGTGGTGCCCCTCTGACAATGTCGTTGTGGTATATGTGGAGCATTCAGGGAGAGGCAGGGACCACCCACACAGTGAGGGGTAAAGCCTCCAAGGAGGACCGGTGTCAGACAGGAGGATAGCGGTGTCTTGTACAAGTTGGTTAATTAGACAAGTCATCCAGTGTGTTCCTGTGAGCAGCGGAAAGAAAGGTCAGTAAGGATTATGAAAGGGTGGGGGCCAGGGAGTGCATAAAACTGCCACCAGATGACCGGGGCAAAGAGGGCAAGGGGATGAAACTCAGATCTGGTAGGTGGGGGCGGGGGTGAGGAGTGTCCCTCATATTACTCACGTTGGCCATAGCTTGAAGCTGAGCGCTCTGCATACCCAGGACGTTCTTCTGTATAATCTAGCCTATCTGTATACATTAGCCTGTCTTTTGTACACATTAGTCGGTCCTCTGTATACACTAGTCTGTCTGTATACACTAGTGTATACAGATAAGCTAGATTATACAGAAGAACGTCCTGGGTATGCAGAGATGGAGGCTAGGGTATACAGAGAGAGAGGCTAGAGTATGCATACTTGCTAGTGTATACAGACGGACTAGTGTATACAGTAGACCGGCTAGTTTATATAGGGAGGCTAATGTGTGCAAAAGACAGGCTAGTGTATACAAATAGGCTAGATTATAGAGAAGAACATCTTGGGTATGCAGAGAGAGAATCTGGGTTACACAGAGAGGCTGGTGTATGCAGACTTGCTAGTGTATACAGACGGACTAGTGTATAGAGAGGCTTGGGTATACAGAGAGCTAATGTATAAAGAGCAGCTAGTGTATACAAAAGACATCCAAGGGTATACAGAGAGACTCGTGTATGCAGAAGACCGGCTAGTTTATACAGAGAGGCTAAAGTGTACAAAACACAGGCTAGATTATACAGAAGAACGTCCTGGGTATGCAGAGATGGAGGCTAGGGTATACAGAGAGAGAGACTGCGTTACACAGAGAGGCAGGAGTATGCAGACTTGCTAGTGTATACAGATGGACTAGTGTATACAGTAGACCGGCTAGTTTATACAGAGAGGCTAATGTGTACAAAAGACAGGCTAGTGTATACAGATAGGCTAGATTATACATAAGAAGGTCCTGGTTATGCAAGAGATGGAGGCTAGGGTATGCAGAGAGAGAGGCTTGGTTACACAGACTTGCTAATGTATACAGACGGACTAGTGTATACAGAGGACCGGCTAGTTTATATAGAGAGGCTAATGTGTACAAAAGACAGGCTAGTTTATACAGATAGGCTAGATTATACAAAAGAACGTCCTGGGTATGCAGAGATGGAGGCTAGGGTATACAGAGAGAGAGTGAGGCTGGGTTACACAGAGCGGCAGTAGTATGCAGACTTGCTAGGGTATACAGAGAGAGAGGCTAGAGTATGCATACTTGCTAGTGTATACAGGCGGACTAGTGTATACAGAAGACCGGTTAGTTTATACAGAGAGGCAAATGTGTACAAAAGACAGGCTAGTGTATACAAATAGGCTAGATTATAGAGAAGAACGTCCTGGGTATGCAGAGATGGATGGCTAGTGTATACAGATAGGCTAGATTATACAGATAGGCTAGATTATACAGAAGAACGTCCTGGGTATGCAGAGATGGAGGCTAAGGTATACAGAGAGAGAGGCTAGAGTACGCATACTTGCTAGTGTATACAGATGGACTAGTGTATACAGAGGACCGGCTAGTTTATACAGAGAGGCTAATGTGTACAAAAGACAGGCTAGTGTATAAAAATAGGCTAGATTATAGAGAAGAACGTCCTGGGTATGCAGAGAGAGAAGTTGGGTTACAAAGAGAGGCTAGTGTATGCAGACTTGCTAGTGTATACCGGTGGACTAGTGTATACAGAGAGGCTTGGGTATACAGAGAGCTAATGTATAAAGAGATGCTAGTGTATACCGACGGACTAGTGTATACAGAGGACCGGCTAATTTATACAGAGAGGTTAATGTGTACAAAAGACAGGCTACTTTATACAGATAGGCTAGATTATACAGAAGAACGTCCTGGGTATGCAGAGATGGAGGCTAGGGTATACAGAGAGAGAGCGAGGCTGGGTTACACAGAGACGCAGGAGTATGCAGACTTGCTAGTGTATACAGATGGACTAGTGTATACAGTAGATCGGCTAGTTTACACAGAGAGGCTAATGTGTACAAAAGACAGGCTAGTGTATACAGATAGGCTAGATTATACAGAAGAAGGTCCTGGTTTATGCAAGAGATGGAGGCTAGGGTATGCAGAGAGAGAGGCTTGGTTACACAGACTTGCTAGTGTATACAGACGGACTAGTGTATACAGAGGACCGGCTAGTTTATACAGAGAGGCTAATGTGTACAAAAGACAGGCTAGTGTATACAGATAGGCTAGATTATACAGAAGAACGTCCTGGGTATGCAGAGATGGAGGCTAGGGTATACAGAGAGAGAGGCTAGAGTATGCATACTTGCTAGTGTATACAGGCGGACTAGTGTATACAGAAGACCGGTTCGTTTATACAGAGAGGCTAATGTGTACAAAAGACAGGCTAGTGTATACAAATAGGCTAGATTATAGAGAAGAACGTCCTGGGTATGCAGAGAGAGAAGTTGGGTTACAAAGAGAGGCTAGTGTATGCAGACTTGCTAGTGTATACCGGTGGACTAGTGTATACAGAGAGGCTTGGGTATACAGAGAGCTAATGTATAAAGCGATGCTAGTGTATACCGACGGACTAGTGTATACAGAGGACCGGCTAGTTTATACAGAGAGGTTAATGTGTACAAAAGACAGGCTACTTTATACAGATAGGCTAGATTATACAGAAAAACGTCCTGGGTATGCAGAGATGGAGGCTAGGGTATACAGAGAGAGAGAGCGAGGCTGGGTTACAGAGAGAGGCAGGAGTATGCAGACTTGCTAGTGTATACAGATGGACTAGTGTATACAGTAGACCGGCTAGTTTACACAGAGAGGCTAATGTGTACAAAAGACAGGCTAGTGTATACAGATAGGCTAGATTATACAGAAGAAGGTCCTGGTTTATGCAAGAGATGGAGGCTAGGGTATGCAGAGAGAGAGGCTTGGTTACACAGACTTGCTAGTGTATACAGATGGACTAGTGTATACAGAGGACCGGCTAGTTTATACAGAGAGGCTAATGTGTACAAAAGACAGGCTAGTGTATACAGATAGGCTAGATTATACAGAAGAACGTCCTGGGTATGCAGAGATGGAGGCTAGGGTATACAGAGAGAGAGGCTAGAGTATGCATACTTGCTAGTGTATACAGGCGGACTAGTGTATACAGAAGACCGGTTAGTTTATACAGAGAGGCAAATGTGTACAAAAGACAGGCTAGTGTATACAGATAGGCTAGATTATACAGATAGGCTAGATTATACAGAAGAACGTCCTGGGTATGCAGAGATGGAGGCTAAGGTATACAGAGAGAGAGGCTAGAGTACGCATACTTGCTAGTGTATACAGATGGACTAGTGTATACAGAGGACCGGCTAGTTTATACAGAGAGGCTAATGTGTACAAAAGACAGGCTAGTGTATACAAATAGGCTAGATTATAGAGAAGAACGTCCTGGGTATGCAGAGATGGAGGCTAAGGTATACAGAGAGAGAAGTTGAGTTGCAAAGAGAGGCTAGTGTATGCAGACTTGCTAGTGTATACCGGTGGACTAGTGTATACAGAGAGGCTTGGGTATACAGAGAGCTAATGTATAAAGAGATGCTAGTGTATACAAAAGACAACCAAGAGTAGACAGTGAGGCTCGTGTATACAGAAGACCGGCTACAGAGAAGCTAATTTGTACAAAAGACAGGCTAGTGTATACAGATAGGCTAGATTATACAGAGGAAGGTCCTGGGTATGCAGAGATGTAGGCTAGGGAATCCAGAGACTGTGTTACACAGAGAGGCTAGAGTAAGCAGAAGACCGGCTATTTTTTTTTACAGATAGGCTTGTGTATACAGAAGACAGTCTGGGGAATTCAGTGAGGCTAGTGTATGCAGAGAGGCTGGGACACCGAGACTATTGTAAAAAGAAGGCAGGCTAGTGTATATAGATTACGGGCACCTGTATACAGAAGACAGAGAGGCTAGTCTATATTGAGTGGCTGGTGTACACAGAGAGATTAATGTATACAGAAAAGCTAGCGTGTAAAGAAGACAGGACTTTATTTTTTGCTAATGCAACTGCTTTTGAAACATATAAAGTGCTTTTTTCATATTTTGGTGCTGTTAAAAAGTGGTGTGTTGTCAGTGGTGATATCAATGTGACAGTTAATGTGGAGAACTACAACTATTCAAAATATTTGTTAGACATTTGACTACTACAAAATACTCTTCCCCTATCTATGGATATCTAAACTCTTCGAGGGTAGCAGGGCTAGTATCAATAATATTTTAAGTGGTAGAGGATCCCAACGAGATGGAGCTTTAATCTCATCTTGATATGACCGCAAAGCTGTACACGTGCTATTCTCCTCAGACTTCTTACCATTGGCTCTGATATCCATGCAATATGATCATTTGTTTGTAACTATTTGTATCACACATTCTGTGAAGTTGCCTTTGCATTGTATGTCGCATACTACTAAATAAAAAATAAAAAAAACAGAAGCCTATGGCACCTGGTATTCCCAGGCGGTCTCCCATCCAGGTACTAACCAGGCCCGACACTGTTTAGCATCCGAGATCAGACAAGATTGGGCATTTTCAGGGTGATGGGGCCATAGGTGATCTCTTCGGGCACTCTCAACCCTCTTGACAAATGCCAAGATGGTCACCTTGGGAAACAAGCAAAAAAAAGAAAACGAATCAACGCCAACAACATAAAAAAAAGCCTACAATAACTGGTAATCCCAGGTGGTCTCCCATCCAGGTACTAACCAGGCCCGACTCTTCTTAGCCTCCAAGATCAGACGAGATTGGGTGCTTTCAGAGTGATGTGGCCATAGGCAATCTCTTCAGGCACTCTCAACCCTCTTGACAAACACCAAGATGGTCACTTTGGGAAATAAGCGAAAAAAAAACAGGTCAACGCCAACATCATAAAAAGAAGTCTACGACACCTGGTATTCCCAGGCGGTCTCCCATCCAGGTACTAACAAGGCCCGACTCTATTAGCCTCCAACATCAAACGAGATCGGGTGCTTTCAGGGTGATGTGCCCGCAGGCAATCTCTTCAGGCACTTTCAACCCTCTTGACAAACGCCAAGATGGTCACCTTGGGAAACAAGCAAAAAAATATAAATAAGTCGGAAGCTAGAGACAATACGGCCCGAGTCCTCAATTTAATCCATGCGGCGCATGTACAGGGAAGGCCCTTGCTTATGTTGTCAACGGACGCGGAGAAGGCCTTTGACAGGGTGGCCTGGCACTTTATGCAGGACACCCTGGAACATATAGGTCTTGGCCCCAACATGATGAGCTGGGTAATGTCGCTTTACTCCACGCCGTCGGCAGCGGTACGGGTGACCGAGGGGTGCTCGGACTCTTTCCCCATCACTAATGGGACGAGGCAGGGGTGCCCTCTGTCTCCCCTAATTTTAATTCTGACACTGGAACCACTTATGTGTCACGTTCGGAATGACCCGAATATTACTGGCATATCCAAACCCTCGGCACACCACAAAATTGCAGCGTACGCTGACGATCTAATTTTTTCCGTCTCCAATCCACACATTTTGCTTCCCAAAATACTTGCGTCTCTACAGCGACACGGCAGCCTATCAAACTATAAAAACAATTGCGCCAAGTCGGCTGTATTGAATATATTGGTCCCGGATGGTGAGGCCAAGAGGCTCCGGTCCGCTTTTCCATTCTACTGGGCTGAAAAATCTATACGTTAACTGGGCGTTGACATCGCAGCGGATTTAGCGCAATTGTACCTGCTTAATTTTGTCCCTCTCCTGGATAGACTGAAATCTGATTTGGGAAACTGGCATGCTTTAACACTGACCTGGTTCGGGCGCTGTAATGCATTCAAAATGATGGCCCTCCCTCGGATCTTATACATGTTCCAGACATTACCGATCCGGTTACCCCCAATTTTTTTCAGACAACTGCAGGTGCTGCTCCGGGACTTTATTTGGGCGCGCAAACCGCACAGAGCCCGTTTGCAATTGCTTGCCAGACCAAAGGAAAGGGGGGTCTGGGTCTCCCAGATCTCAGACAATACTACAGAGTGACTCTGCTAGCGAGAGTCGTTGATTGGCATTGTAATGGCCCACACAAGCAGTGGGTGGAGATGGAGATTGAGGATGGTTCCATTCTCCTATTGACCTCCCCGTGGCTCCTGTCCTCCCTACCAAAAGACCTCAGAGGTCACCCCGTAGTGGGAGCTACGTTGGCTGTTGTGCGGAGGTTGTTCCGCTGCACACACATTGCTCCCCTGCCATCACCAATGACTCCGGTTATAGGTAATCCAGACTTCCCACCGGGATTTACCAACAAGAAACTGCGACAGTTGACAGTGATGGGGAAACAGCGTCTGGGAGAGGTGTGGCCCACGGGAGGGCTCCCGACCACGCAAACTGTCGCCGAGCTTTCTGACCCTCCGCTTGACTTGTTTAGTGCTTATCAACTTCGTCACTTTCTTCTGGCCATACAAAGGGCCCCCTACACTCCTAGAGACCTGACACCCTATAAATCCATCTGTCACAAAAGGGAACCTGTGCGACACACCCTCTCCCTCCTGTACAACCTATTGAGTAGTCAGGAGGAGGAGTCGACCCCACCATTTATCCACAAATGGGAGAGGGACTTAGGCATCACATTTACCCCACAACAGATAGGGAAGATCCTGACCTTAGTACATAAAGCTTCCATCGCAAACCAATATCAAGATACAAGATAGTCTCACGCTGGTATAGAGTCCCATACCTTCTGAATAAAATGGATAGATCGATCCCGGATGTTTGTTGGAGGTGAAATTCAGATATGGGGACCATGGGACACCTTTTCTGGGCATGCCCGACCTTGAGGAACTTTTGGGTTCCCAGTAGCGTTTCAACACAGATTCCGAAAATTGCCGAGCATGAACGGCGCCTGCGCACTGAGTCCAGGTTCTATCCCCACTATCCAAGTGGACATAGAGTAAGAATATAAAAGAGCCGAGCGCAGCGAGGCCAAGCCCGAAGAGTGGCGAGCGAAGCTCGCCTGCGAGGGGCCCTCTAATATTCACAACCCTATGTCCGCTTGGATGGTGGGGCTACCACCTCCACTCACCGCGCAGGCGCCGTTCAGCTTCGGAGATTTTCCGAAGCTTCGTCTGCTCCATACTGTGCATGCACAGTACGGCGCGGACACTATATCATGGCCGGACAGTATATGGCAGAACACCGGCACCAGTCAACCACCGGTGTCATGTGCGTCGCTGTGTAATATAGAGCAGGGTCCGGGGGCCAATACCTCCCCGCAATTTCGGTCGCAATAGCATTGCCCTACCAATACGCATATGTTTTCCGCGCCAGAGGAACTTGATAAAGATTGAGCGAACCGCATGAAAGAAAGTCTGGGGTATTTTGATAGGTAAGGCTTGTAGTAGATACAGAAGTCGTGGCATCGCGTTCATCTTCAACACATTACAGCGTCCGAACCATGACAGAGCTAGTGGGTCCCATCTTTTAAGGTCCGCTGTAAGCCCATAGGCTTCTTTTTATGTTGTTGGCTTTGACCTGTTTTTTTTTTGCTTGTTTCTCAAGGTGAGCATCTTGGCGTTTGTCAAGAGGGTTGGGCGTGTCTTGAGGAGAACGCTTACGGCCACATCAACCTGAAAGCACCCGATCTCGTCTGATTTCAGAGGCTAAGCAGCGTCAGGCCTGGTTAGTACCTGGATGGGAGACTCCCTGGGAAGACCAGGTGCCATAGAAGGATCTGGTCTGGTTAGTGTCTTGATTGGGAGATCGCCTGGGAATACTGGATGCCGTAGGCTTCTTTTTATGTTGTTGGCTTTGACCTGTTTTTTTTAGCTTGCTTCCCAAGGTGACCATCTTGGCCTTTGTCAAGAGGCTTCAGAGTGCCCAAAGAGAGTGCCTACGACCAAATCACTATACTATATATCTATATCTATAATAATAAATAATATTTTTAGTTATTATATATAAGATACTATATAGGTGATTTGGCCGTAGGCACTCTCTTCGGGCACTCTGAAGCCTCTTGACAAAGGCCAAGATGGTCACCTTGGGAAACAAGCTAAAAAAAACAGGTCAAAGCCAACAACATAAAAAGAAGCCTACGGCATCCAGTATTCCCAGGCGATCTCCCAATCAAGACACTAACCAGGGGGGCGTGGCCTAGGCATGAAGGAGTGAGGACACTCTTTTCCGGAGCTCCCGATCCGTGACCCCTCCGCACCCCTTTACCACAGTCTGGTCGCATATTTTGGCATCGCCGACATCCCCGCGCTTCGGCGGAACACAGCCAGCCGAGCGGGGTCCGCCGCTGCTGCCATGGACAGGTACTTGGTCCCGCTGCAGCCTCCGGCCTCCACGCCGGATCCAGCCAAGATGGCGCCCGCGGCCTCCGGCGCTCCAGGACACGCGGCACAGAGGGAAGGTGAGCAGACTGCTATGCAGGGACACGACATGCCCCCGTTCTCCCCGCCTAGTGACTTGTCCCCGTGTCTCCCCCGCTCACTGTCCATGGCCTCGCTTGACAGCCCGGACCATAGCGGCCTGCCACCCTGGTTCCCTCACAACTCCCAACTGTCCCAGAGACCCTCCCGCAGTGGAAGCCTCATCCCAGGACCGAATGGCCAGGCTGCTCTCGCCTCAGACACACAGGGGGACCCACCGCTGCCACCAGCACCGGCATTATTGGGGGACAAGGCCATCCTAGCTTTACTCCAAAACCTTCCCACTAAAGCAGACTTTAGCTGTATGGCAGCCAGGATTGAAACGACCTTGCGACATGAAATCGCAGGGGTCAAACGTGACGTGTCGGCTACGAACGAGCGGGTGACCACCCTGGCATCGGATGTGACCTCCCTGACCACTGATGTTTCTGGCCTGCAAGCCGCACATAATACCCTTGCTGACAGAGTGGCACAGTTGCAACTCCTAGTGGATGACCTTGAGAATCGCAACCGCAGACGCAACATCAGGATCAGAGACTTGCCCGAAGCCACTGGCCAGGCAGACCTCAAAGCCACAGTTACAGCTATATTTAACGCCTGTCTGGACCGCGCTGCTGACACAGTAATAGCCATTGATAGAGTCCACAGGACCCTGGGCCCCAGGAGCCCCACAGAGAACCGGCCACGTGACGTTTTATGCTGTCTCCACAATTACTCAGTTAGGGAGGATGTCCTGCAAGCATCGTGGCGCAAAGGCAGCATTGATTTTGACGGGGCCCAAGTCACCCTTCTGCCAGATGTATCCCGCAAGACCTTCCAGATGAGACGCTGTCTGCGACCCCTTCTGGAACACCTAACTGAACGGAGGATTCCATACAAGTGGGGCCATCCGTTTCACCTTATAGTGCGCAAAAATGGGAGGCCCCTTGCGCTACGACACCCTTCGGAGGTCCCGTCCTTTCTGGAGGCTTTGGGCCTGCCCTCGGTTCAGGTCCCCGACTGGTTGGCTCCTGTTGTCCCCCAGGGAGCAGTGGCCCCGACGAACAACCCCTCAACCAGGCCACAGAGAGTGAGACGCCACCGTCGATCCCAACGTCAGAGATCGCAGGCCCCTCAAGATCGTGAACCCTGAGAGAGTACAGTAATTTTCCGTTATTCCTGTATACCCTTTTTTTTTTGTTTTCTTTTTCTCTACCAACATAGACGGCTGGAGTATCCAGCTTTGTGTTGTTTACCATGCCACGGGCCATTGTTCCCAGCGCCCCCGCTAGGGGAGAGGAAGGACATTGGAAGAACAGAGTTGGACACTGCGCTTCCTGGACGAAGCCCTGAGTTATTGGCGGTACTGTTCACCATTCTCGTTACTGTTTATCTACAGGTGCCCTAGTCTCGGCGCTCTTTGTGTTTTTGGACTGCCTGGTGGTGCCCCCCGGGTGCCCCTGGGCGGCGTTCCCGCTCCCTCCCCCTCTCCTCCCCCCCCCCCTTTTTTCCATTTTTTTTTTTTTGGGGGGGGGGAGGGGCGGGTGCCTGGGTGGTATAAAGTTATCTATACTCTGTGTTGAAAAGTTTAATATGTTGGTCTAATTATGCACTGTTCTACTGTTGTTAACTGCCCGATACCTGCTGCAGTGATGTTCTATAATGCATTTGATGTCGTAGTTAAGATGCCAAAGAAGCTCCGTGCACGCCCGATTGCGACTGCATGGACCATGGGATGCTGGAGGGGTACTGCACCGACGAGTTCCTCCCTCTGCAGTGCCTTACCTCTTCCCCCACTAGGCCCCTCTGCCCTAACCGGCAGGTTCTCTCCGATAGGAGCTTTAGCAATTCCCCGATCTATCCCCACCCCTCCTACCCTCCTCCTCCCTACTAACTCCGGACCTTCTCCGCTTCGTTACTGCTTTTCCTTTTTCTCCTCCTCTTCCTCTGTGCTTGAACTCTATATCTACTACTGACTCTGGTGGGGACCGCCGGCCGGGTACCACTGCCGTCATGGCCCTGAAGCTGGTTTCCTGGAATGTGAAAGGGCTGAATGTACCTGAAAAAAGGTCCAGCTGCCTGACAGAATTGTGGCGGATGAAGCCCCAAATAGTTTTCCTCCAGGAGACCCATTTCAGGACAGACCAAATACCACGGCTTTATAGTAAGCACTTCCCCCTGGCCCACCACAGCACGTCCCCTACTTCCAAATCGAGAGGAGTGTGTGTTCTTGCTAAAAACTTGCCGTGGCGCCTGTTAGCTGTCCAAGCCGATAGTGAAGGGAGATATCTCTTCATTAAGGGAACTCTCCACTCGCAAACTTTTACTCTTGCCAACCTATACATGCCGAATGTGGACCAGCTGCCGGCCTTAGAAGCATGCTTGGATGCCCTGGCTGCATTCTCAGAGGGTACTTTGATCGTTGGGGGGGACTTTAACCTCACCTTGGACCCCCGCAGAGACTCATCATCGGGCACCTCTGCGATTTCTGCGAGAACGCGTTCACACATAAGAGACCTGCTACACTCCCACCGACTGATCGATGTGTGGCGTACGCTTCACCCACAGGATAGGGACTATACGTTCTTTTTCACCGCTCATGGTTCTTACTCACGTATAGATATGTTTTTAGTCACCCACAATGCTATCCCGGCGGTCACAGACGCTCAGATAGGCCACATAGCCCTGTCTGACCATGCCCCGATTTCTTTGATGCTGAAGCTACAACAGGAGTCGCGTGGTCAGTCCTGGTGGAGACTGAACGAGTCTCTCCTGAAGGACCCTGAGACCCACGCAGACCTGCTTAGGGAATTAGAAAGTTACTTTGATCATAACCGTGATTCTGTTTCCAACCCCCTCATGTTATGGGCGGCTCATAAATGCTACATTAGGGGCATTCTTATTAAACATGGTCATAGACTCAAAGTGGCCAAAACTGAGGCTCTCTCCAAACTTATTGCCAAGTTGCATGCGTGTGAACAACGACACAAATCCCAGCCGACTGCTGCGCTGGAGGTAGAGGTGAGAGATCTTAGAGAACAAATCAGAGATTTCTCTCTCTTTCAGGCTAGAACCAGACTCATGTGGGTCCGCAGGACGTATTATGAATATGGAGACAAGTGTAGTAGGTCCCTAGCGAACTCCCTGCGTGCCCAACGCAACGCGTCCTTCATTCCAACCATAACCTCCCCTTCGGGTGCCAAGCTTCATGATTCACGGGAGATAGCGGAGTGTTTCCGATCTTTCTATGAAGCCCTTTATAACTTGCACCCCCGGGACTCAGGAGACGCCCTCCAGGCCGGCACAGCGGCCATTGACGAGTACCTAGCTTCGGCAAACCTCCCGTCGCTGACACAGGAAGAGATAGAGCTTCTCTCGCAACCTATCTCCCCGGAGGAATTGTCGGCAGCGTTAAGAGACTCACCCAAGGGCAAGGCACCAGGCCCAGATGGGTTTACGGTCCCTTATTATAAGGCCTTCCTCTCCCTGTTGTCCACGCCGTTTGTGTCAGCTTTTAACGCCCTATTGGAGGGCCAGACCTTTCCACCGGAGCTGTTGCAGGCAAGCATCTCGGTCATACTCAAGCCGGAGAAGGATCCGCTTCTCTGTGCGAACTACAGGCCCATCTCCTTATTAAACAGCGACCTTAAGCTCTTCACTAAGATACTGGCGGAGCGGTTGGCGCCCATTCTCCAACGCCTGATACCTCTGGATCAGGTGGGGTTTATTCGTAACAGGGAAGCCCGAGACAACACTACCAGGACAATCAATGTTGTAGAACGCGCCAGACGCCTTAAACTACCGATTATGTTGCTCTCTGTGGACGCAGAAAAAGCGTTTGACAGGGTGAGCTGGCCTTTTTTGCTAGCCACCCTGCGAAGCTTGGGTGTACCCCCCCCATGCTTTCATGGGTTACAGCTCTTTACTCGTCACCGACGGCGATGGTTAGGGTCAATGGGTTTGCCTCGTCGCGTTTCACTATTGGCAATGGAACGAGGCAGGGATGCCCGTTGTCCCCCCTTTTGTTTGTCCTATCGCTTGAACCCTTGCTGCACCACATCAGGCAGAACATAGACATCAAGGGCCTGGACACCCCCTCACACCACCATAAGGTCGCAGCCTTTGCAGATGACCTCTTGTTCTATGTCTCGGAGCCTCACATTACATTGCCGAATCTCTTAGCGGAAATAAGACGATATGGCACCCTGTCAAATTTTAAAATTAACTTACAGAAATCGGAAGCACTCAACGTCTCCCTGTCTACCAACGCCCAGACGAGTCTAAGCACTAATTTTCCCTTTCGTTGGGCAACTGGGGCTATACAATATCTGGGTACCAAGGTTCCCCCGGACCCACATCTGATTTTCCAATTGAATTTCCAGCCGCTTCTAAAAAATTTTGCCATAGATCTAGAGAGGTGGTCAAAGTTGGCGACCTCTTGGTTTGGGAGATGCAATGTGCTCAAAATGAATGTAATGCCCAGACTCTTGTACCTATTACAAGCCTTACCGATAAAAATCCCCCAATCATTTTTTAAAGCCATGCGCTCCATCTTTATTCGATACGTATGGCAGGGCAGGCCTCCAAGACTCAGCCGAACATTACTGCTCAGATCAAAAGACAAGGGAGGGATTGGCCTCCCAGATCCGGCATGGTACTATACGGCGGTGCACATGAACAGAGTAGTTGACTGGTGCAGACACCTGAAGGATAAGCTGTGGGTTCGTCTGGAGCGTGAATCCGTACCATTTCCAGGTTTGCCCTGGAGTGGACCGGGCTGGTCGGGAGCGACGCAGGCACACCCACTCATTGAGCCAATGTTACAAGAGCTAGACAGATATTTTACCCTGATGGGCGTGCCCAGTTTCCCTTCGCCCATGACTCCTATTATTGGACACCCACGCTTTGAACCCGGCATGACGGAAAAGTCTTTCCGCCTCGACCCTGACCGGGACCTTGTGCGGGCCTCTTCTTTTCTTGGCCCTAGGATGTGGACAGCGGTCTCCACTATGTACGAGGCGTTAGCAACCACGGCCCTGGGACAGTGGAAGCTTGCCCAACTCTCCCACTTCTTGAAATCTTTGTCAAACAGTGGCGAATTCCGCAGACCCCTAACATCGTTTGAGGAGGTATGCTCAGGAGAGGGACCGACCCGAGGGTCTCTTTCCCTGTCATATCGCATCCTACTGGACCAACTCTCCCAGGGTAACCTGGTGTTCGTGGAAAAATGGGAGCGAGACCTGCATGTCCGGCTCTCGCCAGACCAGAAGAACCGCGCGCTTCTTTTTGCACACAAGTCATCCCTATGTAGTAAATACCAGGAAATAGCTTATAAAATTTTGACCCGATGGTACAGGACCCCCACTGTCCTGGCGGCTATGTTTCCCGGTCACAGCCCTTTGTGCTGGAGATGCGGTGAACAAGCCGGCACGTTACTACATATCTTTTGGGAATGCCCTCAACTGGCCCATTTCTGGAGACAGGTTCTCAATATCATTTATGACCTCACGGCTATTGATCTCCAGAACAACCCAGCTGCGATCTTCCTCAATCTGACTCCACTCTCGAGCAAGAAGTACCATAAATCTCTCTTAAAACATCTTCTGAGTGGGGCCAGGGCATGTATACCTAGCATGTGGAAACAGCAGGCCGCTCCACTGGTGTCTCACTGGTTTGCAAGAGTTTGCGACATCTACCGTATGGAACAGCTCACATCAGCGTTAGGCGACAGGGAGGAAGAGCACACTGCTCGTTGGTTGTCGTTGGTTGTCTTGGAGCCCCCCATCCCCTTCTCCTGCCCATTTGCTCCCCCCTCTTTCCCTACCCCCTAACTCCCAAGTATAATTAAAATACATGGTGATTGCAAGGATCTTTTCGTTTTGTTCCCTCGATTTCCCAGCCAGGGGTTGGCGGCCCTCGGGGTGGTCCCGGCTGAGCTCTTTGACCAATAGAATGAAGGTGACCGATGTTAGAGGCCCCTCAGTCTGGGCCTTGAGGGAGATCGCCCCGCGGACTGCCCTGGTTTATAAGTAGACACTGGGGTGCCAGATCATTAGAGTGGGATAATGTGGTGGCCTAGCCACGGCTGGGGCTGCTGCTGACATAAGTTGTTAGGTTTCCCCCGGTCCCCCACGAAGTATTAACTATGTATTTTTGTTAACCTGGAAAACTGAGGGATCTATGTCTTTTACAGTTTGTCTCTGTATTACCTGCAATCCGTAAATAAAGAATTTAAAAAAAAAAAGACACTAACCAGACCAGATTCTTCTATGGCACCTGGTCTTCCCAGGGAGTCTCCCATCCAGGTACTAACCAGGCCTGACGCTGCTTAGCCTCTGAAATCAGACGGCATCGGGTGCTTTCAGGTTGATGTGGCCGTAAGCGTTCTCTTCAAGACACGCCCAACCCTCTTGACAAATGCCAAGATGGTCGCCTTGAGAAACAAGCAAAAAACAACATAAAAAGAAGCCTATGGGCTTACAGCGGACCTTAAAAGATGGGACCCACTAGCTCTGTCATGGTTCGGACGCTGTAATGTGTTCAAGATGAACGCGAGGCCACGACTTCTGTATCTACTACAAGCCTTACCTATCAAAATACCCCAGACTTTCTTTCATGCGGTTCGCTCAATCTTTATCAAGTTCCTCTGGCGCGGAAAACATATGCGTATTGGTAGGGCAATGCTATTGTGACCGAAATTGCGGGGAGGTATTGGCTTCCCGGACCCTGCTCTATATTACACAGCGACGCACATGACACCGGTGGTTGACTGGTGCCGGTGTTCTGCCATATACTGTCCGGCCATGATATAGTGTCCGCGCCATACTGCGCATGCGCAGTATGGAGCAGACGAAGCTTCGGAAAATCTCCGAAGCTGAACGGCGCCTGCGCGGTGAGTGGAGGTGGTAGCCCCACCATCCAAGCGGACATAGGGTTGTGAATATTAGAGGGTCCCTCGCAGGCGAGCTTTGCTCGCCACGCTTCGGACTCGGCCTCGCTGCGCTCGGCTCTTTTATATTCTTACTCTATGTCCACTTGGATAGTGGGGATAGAACCTGGACTCAGTGCGCAGGCGCCGTTCATGCTCGGCAATTTTCTGAATCTGTGTTGCTGTGTACTGCGCATGCGCAGTACACAGCGGACACTATCCAATGGGGGACCATATGTGATAAGACACCGGCATGGGGAACTGAAGCTATGGGTCAAGCTAGAGCAGGAGATGGCGCGGGTTCCACTGGCTGGTATGCCTTGGGCGGGGAGGCCATTGGAGCCCTGTGTGACTACTCACCCGTTAATTGGCCCCTCGCTCGCCGAGATGGATAGTTTTTTTCACCTTTCCCACCTGACTAACTTCCCTTCTCCTATGACCCCAATTATTGGACATCCTAGATTCCCTCCGGGCCTGTCTGACCAGGCCTTTACCAGGCAAGCCCCGAAAGGGCTTCTGAGAGCAGCCCTATTTCTTGGACCCACGATCTTGATTCCCATGGGGACCATACTGCTAGAGCAAGTACCTGTTGCATTGAATAGCTGGAGAGCTAGACAGCTAATCCATTTCCTCGGATCACTACCTAACCATTCGTTCTTCTCTAGACAGTTCCACCCCTTCGAGGAACTTTGCCTGGATGATGGCCCAATTCGTGGTTCCCTCTCTAGGTCCTACCAAATCCTGACAGACGCACAATCCTCCACGGATCCACCCTTCCTAGCTAAATGGAAAAGGGACTTACAAACTACATTCTCCAAACCACAGGACAGAATACTCTTTTTCGCCCATAAGTCGTCACTCTGCAGTAAATATCAGGAGATCTCATTTAAGCTGATCACACGCTGGTATCGTACACCGGTGGTGTTGGCCAAAATATTCCCCGGTCAATCTGACCGCTGCTGTCGCTGTGGGCAACAGACTGGCACCATTCTCCACATTTTCTGGGAATGCCCTAAATTACAAACATTCTGGCAGCCTGTCCTGAGACTCATCCACAAGTTCACAGACATTTCCTTAGCCAATGATCCCGCAGCAGTTCTTCTCAATCTAACTCCTATGTCGAGAAAGCGTTATCATAAGTCCTTACTTAAACATCTCCTCAATGCAGCTAGGGCCTGCATCCCAAGTCAGTGGAAAGAGCAATCTGCTCCAATGGTGACCCAGTGGTTCGCAAGGGTAAATGATATTGAACGAATGGAAGACCTGACTGCCACAATGAGGGATAAAACATGGGAACAGATGGTTCTACTGGACCCAGTTTCGCTTTTCGGAAGAATACCTCCGTGAGACATAGTAAGCTCATGGTGATCGTTGGAGATCGCTGTTCCAAACGTTGGACAGCTGATGAGCTGGTGAGCCGAGCGCGTCTCTTGCTCCCTGGGAGGGGACCCCACACTATCCACTCTACCCACGACACCCCCTTACCCCTTCTTTACCTTTTCTGCCATTTCCTTCCCCAATCTTCTCTTTCCCCTTCTCCCTCCTTTCAGTTCTACTATTTCCCTTCTTAACTCAAAAAAGGGAAAAGAAAATGGTATGTTCCGACCCCATTTGACTACTACACAATACTCTTCCCCTATCTATGGATATCTAAACTCTTCGAGGGTAGCAGGGCTAGTATCAATACTATTTTAAGTGATAGAGGATCCCAACGAGATGGAGCTTTAATCTCATCTTGATATGACCGCAAAGCTGTACACGTGCTATTCTCCTCAGACTTCTTACCATTGGCTCTGATATCCATGCAATATGATCGTTTGTTTGTAACTATTTGTATCACACATTCTGTGAAGTTGCCTTTGCATTGTATGTCGCATACTACTAAATAAAAAAAAAAAAAAACAGAAGCCTATGGCACCTGGTATTCCCAGGCGGTCTCCCATCCAGGTACTAACCAGGCCCGACACTGTTTAGCATCCGAGATCAGACGAGATTGGGCGCTTTCAGGGTGATGGGGCCATAGGTGATCTCTTCGGGCACTCTCAACCCTCTTGACAAATGCCAAGATGGTCACCTTGGGAAACAAGTGAAAAAAAAACAGGTCAATGTCAACAACATAAAAAGAAGAATACGGCACCTGGTATTCCAACGCCATCTCCCATCCAGGTACTAACTAGGCCCAACCCTTCTTAGCCTCAGAAAAGAGAAGAGATAGGGCTCTTTCAGGGTGATGCTGCTGTAAGCGATCTCTTTGGGCACTCTCAACCCTCTTGACAAATGCCAAGATGGTCACCTTGGGAAACAAGCAAAAAAAAGAAAACGAATCAACGCCAACAACATAAAAAGAAGCCTACAATAACTGGTAATCCCAGGTGGTCTCCCATCCAGGTACTAACCAGGCCCGACTCTTCTTAGCCTCCAAGATCAGACGAGATTGGGTGCTTTCAGAGTGATGTGGCCATAGGCAATCTCTTCAGGCACTCTCAACCCTCTTGACAAACACCAAGATGGTCACTTTGGGAAATAAGCGAAAAAAAAACAGGTCAACGCCAACAACATAAAAAGAAGTCTACGACACCTGGTATTCCCAGGCGTTCTCCAATCCAGGTACTAACAAGGCCCGACTCTATTAGCCTCCAACATCAAACGAGATCGGGTGCTTTCAGGGTGATGTGCCCGTAGGCAATCTCTTCAGGCACTTTCAACCCTCTTGACAAACGCCAAGATGGTCACCTTGGGAAACAAGCAAAAAAATAAAAATAAGTCGGAAGCTAGAGACAATACGGCCCGAGTCCTCAATTTAATCCATGCAGCGCATGTACAGGGAAGGCCCTTGCTTATGTTGTCAACGGACGCGGAGAAGGCCTTTGACAGGGTGGCCTGGCACTTTATGCAGGCCACCCTGGAACATATAGGTCTTGGCCCCAACATGATGAGCTGGGAAATGTCGCTTTACTCCACGCCATCGGCAGCGGTACGGGTGACCGAGTGGTGCTCGGACTCTTTCCCCATCACTAATGGGACGAGGCAGGGGTGCCCTCTGTCTCCCCTAATTTTAATTCTGACACTGGAACCACTTATGTGTCACGTTTGGAATGACCCGAATATTACTGGCATATCCAAACCCTCGGCACACCACAAAATTGCGGCGTACGCTGACGATCTAATTTTTTCCGTCTCCAATCCACACATTTTGCTTCCCAAAATACTTGCGTCTCTACAGCGACACGGCAGCCTATATGTATTGAATATATCGGTTCCGGATGGTGAGGCCAAGAGGCTCCGCTCCTCTTTTCCATTCTACTGGGCTGAAAAATCTATACGTTAACTGGGCGTTGACATCGCAGCGGATTTAGCGCAATTGTACCTGCTTAATTTTGTCCCTCTCCTGGATAGACTGAAATCTGATTTGGGAAACTGGCATGCTTTAACACTGACCTGGTTCGGGCGCTGTAATGCATTCAAAATGATGGCCCTCCCTCGGATCTTATACATGTTCCAGACATTACCGATCCGGTTACCCCCAATTTTTTTCAGACAACTGCAGCTGCTGCTCCGGGACTTTATTTGGGCGCGCAAACTGCCCAAAGCCCATTTGCAATTGCTTGCCAGACCAAAGGACAAGGGGGGTCTGGGTCTCCCAGATCTCAGACAATACTACAGAGTGACTCTGCTAGCGAGAGTCGTTGATTGGCATTGTAATGGCCCACACAAGCAGGGGGTGGAGATGGAGATTGAGGATGGATCCATTCCCCTATTGACCTCCCCGTGGCTCCTGTCCTCCCTACCAAAAGACCTCAGAGGTCACCCCGTAGTGGGAGCTACGTTGGCTGTTGTGCGGAGGTTGTTCCGCTGCACACACATTGCTCCCCTGCCATCACCAATGACTCCGGTTATAGGTAATCCAGACTTCCCACCGGGATTTACCAACGAGAAACTGCGACAGTTGACAGTGGTGGGGAAACAGCGTCTGGGAGAGATGTGGCCCACGGGAGGGCTCCCGACCACGCAAACTGTCGCCGAGCTTTCTGACCCTCCGCTTGACTTGTTTAGTGCTTATCAACTTCGTCACTTTCTTCTGGCCATACAAAGGGCCCCCTACACTCCTAGAGACCTGACACCCTATGAATCCATCTGTCACAAAAGGGAACCTGTGCGACACACCCTCTCCCTCCTGTACAACCTATTGAGTAGTCAGGAGGAGGAGTCAACCCCCACCATTTATCCACAAATGGGAGAGGGACTTTGGCATCACATTTACCCCACAACAGATAGGGAAGATCCTGACCTTAGTACATAAAGCTTCCATCGCAAACCAATATCACGATACAAGATAGTCTCACGCTGGTATAGAGTCCCATACCTTCTGAATAAAATGGATAGATCGATCCCGGATGTTTGTTGGAGGTGAAATTCAGATATGGGGACCATGGGACACCTTTTCTGGGCATGCCCGACCTTGAGGAACTTTTGGGTTCCCAGTAGTGTGCCTTCTACACTTGACCGAACAGCCTGTTCGAAAATACAAAAAAACCCTCACGATGCACCTCCTGAATGCCGCCCGGGCCTGCATTCCCGCACTGTGGAGGCAGCCTCAGCCCCCATCCAAGGTGCTGTGGTATTCCAAAGTCAATCATATTCTCCGGATGGAAGAATTGACCGCCACCCTTCACAACACTGAAGAGGCATTTAGTGTTACATGGAGGCCCTGGAGGTATTTTACTGTTACGCGAGACTACATTCGGGAGGTGAGCAGTGCCTCCGTCCCAGAAAACGACTGAACATCTAACGTTTACCTACGTAGGCCATGTCTGCCCTGGGTGGCATTCCCCCCCTCCCTTTTTGTCTTTATTTTTCTTTTTTTTCCCCGCCGCCATCCCCCCACCTCCTCTCTCTCCGTCTTTGCACTCTCTTCTTCCCCCGTCCTCCCTTTTGACTATGCCTTGTCTCCTTACTAGCCTTCGGGACCCAGAAGAACCCCAGGGTTCTGGACATGACCGGCTCATATTTTACTCTGGTTCACGTAGGTCATGATAAGCTGGCTCGCTGTGGTCCCAGTTGTTCTCCATGATTACATTTGTCCGAACGGAGTTGCACTAGTTATACTGTACTACATGTCGGAGGTGGGGTTTCTCTATTTTTTGCATGAAACTGTAGGACTCCCCTCTGAGAACCCAGAGTTATTTGGCTGCCTATTTTTTGTTAGCATGTAATTGTGACCCTGGCTCATGCTGTATGGTTGACTGTTATATTTATGTTGTTCTACTTAATAAAAGAATAATAAAAATTAAAAAAATAAGTCAATGTCAACAACTTAAAACTAAAGCCTATGGCATCGAGAAATCCCAGGCGGTCTCCCATCCATGTACTAACCATGTCCCAACCCTGCTTAGCCTCTGAGATCAAATGCACGCTCAACCCTCTTGACAAACGCCAAGATGGTCACCTTGGGAAACAAACAAAAAAAACAAGTCAACGCCAACAACATAAAAAGAAGCCTGCGGCATCTGGAAAACCCAGGCGGTCTCCCATCCAGGTACAAACCAGGCCCAACCCTGCTTAGCCTCTGAGACCAAACGAGATTGGGCGCTTTCAGGGTGTTGTGCCCGTAGGCAATTTCTTTGTGCACTCTCAACCCTCTTGACAAATGCCAAGATGGTCACCTTGGGAAACAAGGGAAAAAAAACAGGTCAAAGCCAACAACATAAAAAGAAGCCTACGGCATCCGGAATTCCCAGGCGATCTCCCAATCAAGACACTAACCAGGCCAGATCCTTCTATGTCACCTGGTCTTCCCAGGCAGTCTCCCATTCAGGTACTAACCAGGCCTGATGCTGCTAAGCCTCTGAAATCAGACGAGATCGGGTGCTTTCAGGGTGATGTGGCCGTAAGCGTTCTCTTCAAGACACGCCCAACCCTCTTGACAAACGCCAAGATGGTCGCCTTGAGAAACAAGCGAAAAAAACAGTTCAAAGCCAACAACAAAAAAAGTAGCCTATGGCACCTGGTATTTCCAGGCGGTCTCCCATCCAGGTACTAACCAGGCCCGACACTGTTTAGCCTCTGAGATCAGATGAGATTGGGCGCTTTCAGGGTGATGGGGCCGTAGATGATCTCTTTGGGCACTTTCAACCCTCTTGTTAAACGCCAAGATGGTCACCTTGGGAAACAAGCGAAAATAAACAGGTAAACGCCAACAACATAAAAAGAAGCCTACGGCACCTGGTATTCACAGATGGTCTCCCATACAGGTATTAACCAGGCCGTACACTGCTAGGCCTCCGAGATCAGATGAGATTGTGCTCTTTCAGGGTGATGTGGCCATAGGTGTTCTATTTAGACACTCTCAACCCTCTTGACAAATACCAAGATGGTTATCTTGGGAAACAAGTGAAAAAAAAAAGGTCAACGCCAACAACATAGACCCTGGCGGTCTCCCATCTGACCCAGACCCTGCTTAGCCTCTGAGATCGGGCGCTTTCAGGGTGATGTGACCTCAGGCGAACGCTTTGGGACATACTCAAAACTCTTGACTGATGCTAAAATGGTCACCTTGGGAAACAAGCGAAAGAAAAACAGGTCAAAGCCAACAATATAAAAAGATTCCTACGGACCCTGCTTAGCCTCTGAGATCAGATGAGATCGGGCGCTTTCAGGGGAATGTGGCCGTAGGAGATTTCTTTGGGCACTCTCAGCCCTCTTGACAAATGCCAAGATGATCACCTTGGGAAACAAGCGGAAAAAAAAAAACATGTCAACGCCAACAACATAAAAAGAATCCTACGGCACCTGGTATTCCCAGTTGGTCTCCCATCCAGTTACTAATCAGGCCCGACAATGCTTAGCCTCCGAGATCAGACAAGATCAGGCACTTTCAAGGTGATGGGGCCATAGGCGATCTCTTCGGGCACTCTCAACCATCTTGACAAACGCCAACATGGTCATCTTGGGAAACAAGCGAAAAAAACCAAGTCATTGCCAACATTGGAGGCTAAGCAGGGTTGGGCAATCAGTTTCCTTGCCTGAAATAGGCATCTCAGAACTGCCATCTGGCTACTTCCCGGGTTTCCAACTCCTTCAACTAATCCCAGGAGACAATACTTCGCCTCCATCCTGGTGGAGGTTCCAACCACCCGATCAATGGTTCCTGTCACCTCTGTCCAGTAGCGGATCAATTTTGGGCCTCTCCAAAACATGTGCATCATGTCTCCCCTCATGTTCCCGCACCGGGGGCAACTTGCGTCCGGCCGTTCGGCCAAACTGAAAAAGTTTACGAGGAGCATAATAGGTTCTATATAATAAGAACAGATGTGACATCCTGTGTGAGGAGAGCCACAATTCACCACAGGCAGGATTCCTGTGGCCAATTATAGCTCGGGGGGTTTAGTACACACCCCACACTATATAAGGCCGCCAGCACGGCGGCCTTGTATAGTGTGTTGCGGTGGTCAGGGAAAGAGGACGATAGGCAGGGACAGTGTCTTTACTGCTTGGGAACCTAGCACTGTTACAGTGGGTGTTATGTGCCTCCTGCACAGTACACACCTGAAGCTACCCTTTATTACTGGTGTTCAATTTCTGCAATACATGCATCTGCAGTGCAGAAGTTAGAGTCGGTGTTGTGTGCCTCCTGCACAGTATACACCTTATTGCTGGTGTTCTGTTTCTGTAATACTGTTACAGTGCTAGGGTGTACAGAGAAGCTGGTATATATAGAAGACTACAGCATACAGAAGAAAGGCTAGTGAATACAGAATACAGGTTTCGTGTATGTAGATAGGCTTGAGTATACAGAGATGCTAGAGTAAACAGTGAGGCTGGGGTACACAGAGAGGCTAGTTTAAAGACAAATACAAAGATGTTAGTGTATATAGAGAGGTTAGTGTATAGAGAGAGTCGAGTGTATACAGAAAGGACAGTGCATATAGAGAAGCTAGTGTATACAGAAAGGGTATACATGAAAGCTGACATTCTATACAGAAGACTGGGTAGTGTATACAGAGAGTCTAGTGGGTACAGAAGACAGGCTGGTGTATTCTAGCTAGTTTTTACAGTCTAGTGTATACAGAAGACATAGAGCTTAGTGTATTCAGAGAGTCTAGTGTATACAGTCAGCGAGTGTATACATAAGACTGGCTAGTTTACACAGTGTTTATAGAGATGCAAGGGTGTACAGAGAAGCTGGTATATATAGAAGACTACAGCATACAGAAGAAAGGCTAGTTAATACAGAATACAGAAGACTCGTGTAGGCTTGAGTATACAGAGATGCTAGAGTAAACAGTGAGGCTGGGGTACACAGAGAGGCTAATTTAAAGAGAGGCTAGTATATACAAAGATGTTAGTGTATATAGAGAGGTTAATGTATAGAGAGGGTCGAGAGTATACAGAAAGGACAGTGCATATAGAGAAACTAGTGTATACAGAAGAAGATTCTAGTGGGTACAGAAGACAGGCTGGTGTATTCTATCTAGTGTTTACAGTCTAGTGTATACAGAAGACAAGCTGTGGTATACAGAGGGTTTAGTGTATTACAGAGATGCAAGGGTGTACAGAGAAGCTAGTATATATAGACAGGGCCGGATTAACATAGGGGCTGATGGAGCTGCAGCTCCAAGCCCCTGTCTTAAAATCGGCCCGCACAGCCTGCAGCATAAGCCCGATTTTCTTCTGTCCATAAACTTCTATGGGACAGGAGAAGTGTGTGTAAATGTAGGGGTGTCTGGCTGCATCTGTGTTTGCTCACTGTGGTTATTACAATGTCACAGTGCACAGTTCCCCCCTACACAAATGAGAGAGGCTGAGTTGGCTCTGCCTTTCCCCTCCCCTCTCCCTCTGTGAAGTCTGTGCAGTGAAGGAGCCGTGTGGGTGGGAAATTATGAACACAACACCGGCAGATAGAAGGTAAACTGGATATCTGTGAGTGATCAGCCTCCAGGGACCATCCAAATGTGAGCTCCGTGACTGGACTCTTATATCCCTTACCCTTGTTTTTTTACTTTTTTTCTCCAGCAGTAGCTGTTATAACTGCAGCCAAAGTGTTTAGAACTGTGTCATCAGCCTGTGGTAGTGCTTGGCCCCTTGTGCTTTTAGGTGGGTTCGCACTGATTTTCTGTGTTTTGGCCCATTGCTAGTGTATCCACAGTTTTCCTGCGTTTTACCCACAGTCCTATAGATTTCTATTAGGCTGTTTGTTTTTTCTGCATTTTCTGAAAGCGCACCAAAATTCCTGCATGCTGCATCTTTGGCGCTTTGTCAGAAAATGCAGAAAAAACCTGCAACCTGATATAAATCAATAGGACTGCAGATAAAACTGCAGATACATAAGTAGTGCAACCGACTGCAGCACACCAGTGTGACCCCAAAGGCTTGCACACACAACCCCCCTTTTACAACATGGTCTGATCAATACTCCTGACACACAGCCATACCATCCCAGCTCAGGAGGGGTGGGGGCTCCAGGGATTTGATTGACTATGCAGGCCCTCTCTATTCTATCCATCCGGGCAGAGTCCTGGAGGGAGTGGCAGGCTGCTGGTGGCAAGTGGCACACTGTATATGGTGACAGGCTGTGGGTGGCGAGTGGCACACTGTATCTGGTGGCTTGCTGCTGATGGCAAGTGGCACACCATATCTGGTGGCTTGCTGCTGATGGCAAGTGGCACACTGTATCTGGTGACAGGCTGCTTGTGGCAAGTGGCACACTGTATCTGGTGGCAGGCTGCTTGTGTCAACTGGCACACTGTATCTGGTGGCAGACTGCTGTTGGCAAGTGGCACACCATATCTGGTGGCAAGTTGCTGGTGGCAAGTGGCACACCGTATCTGGTGGCATGCTGCCGGTGGCAAGTGGCACACTGTATCTGGTGGCAAGTGGCACACTGTATCTGGTGGCATGCTGCTTGTGGTAAGTGGCAACTGTATCTGGTGACATGCTGCTGGTGGCAAGTGGCACACTGTATCTGGTGACATGCTGCTGGTGGCAAGTGGCACACTGTATCTGGTGACATGCTGCTGGTGGCAAGTGGCACACTGTATCTGGTGACATGCTGCTGGTGGCAAGTGGCACACTGTATCTGGTGACATGCTGTTGGTGGCAAGTGGCACACTGTATCTGGTGACATGCTGTTGGTGGCAAGTGGCACACTGTATCTGGTGGCAAGTGACACACTATCTGGCATGCCGCTTGTGGCAAGTGGCACACTGTATCTGGCATGCTGCTTGTGGCAAGTGGCACACTGTATCTGGTGGCAGACTGATGTTGGCAAGTGGTACACCATATCTGGTGGCATGCTGCTGATGACAAGTGGCACACTGTATCTGGCGGCAAGTGGCACACTGTATCTGGTGGCAGGCTGCTGGCGGCAAGTGGCACACTGTATCTGGTGGCAGGCTGCTGGTGGCAAGTGGCACACTGTATCTGGTGGCATCCTGCTGGTTGCAAGTGGTACACAGTATCTGAGGGCAGGCTGCTGGCGGCAAGTGGCCCACTGTATCTGGTGGCAGGCTGCTGGTTGCACGTGGCACACTGTATCTGATGGAAGGCTGCTGGTGGCAAGTGGCACACTGTATCTGGTGGCAGGCTGCGGGTGGCAAGTGGCACACTGTATCTGGTGACAAGTGGCACACTGTATATGGTGGAAGGCTACTGGTGGCAAGCAGCACACTGTATCTGGTGGCAGGCTGCGGGTGGCAAGTGGCACTGTATCAGGTGGCTGGCTGCTGGTGGCAAGTGGCACACTGTATCTGGCAGGCTGCTGTTGGCAAGTGGCACACTGTATCTGGTGGCATGCTGCTTGTGGCAAGTGGCACACTGTATCTGGTGACATGCTGCTTGTGGCAAGTGGCACACTGTATCTGGTGGCAGCCTGCTGGTGGCAAGTGGCACAATGTATCTGGTGGTAGGCTGCGGGTGGCATCTGGCATGCTGCATCTGGAGGCAGGCAATGGTGGCAAGTGACACGCTGCATCTGGTGGGAAGTGACAAGCTCAGGTTCCCACTGATTCTGCATCATGGTGAGCTATTTCACTATATATTAAAAATGTAGTAATAGAAATAATGGAATTTGATCATCCTGACGCCATATCAAGCATAGTGTCAGGATGATTTTAAGTGCTAACACCAGCCATTTGCCCGAAAAATCACCCCCGCCACCTATTTTCCCATCAACCCCGAGACTGCATCCCCCTCTCATCTATTTTTGTAAAGGGGGGTGTCCCTGAATGGCAGCTTGGAAATGTGGTCGCCCTATGTTGCTGTTGTTGAAGCAGCACGGCTGATATTACTGGTGAGAGTATATTCAATTTGTTTTAGCAAAACATTTTTGCATTTTCATTTTGTTTCCGGAAAAAGGCCCACCAAAATCCTCAGCACCAGGCCTATGATGCGCTTAATCTGGCCCTGTATATAGAAGACTACAGCATACAGAAGAAAGGCTAGTGAATACAGAATAAAGGCTGGCTTCTACGGAGAGGCTACCACTACGGAGATGCAGAACACTACCTAGGGTATCAGGGCCGGATTAACATAGGGGCTGATGGAGCTGCAGCTCCAAGCCCCTGTCTTAAAATCGGCCCGCACAGCCTGCAGCATAAGCCCGATTTTCTTCTGTCCATAAACTTCTATGGGACAGGAGAAGTGTGTGTAAATGTAGGGGTGTCTGGCTGCATCTGTGTTTGCTCACTGTGGTTATTACAATGTCACAGTGCACAGTTCCCCCCTACACAAATGAGAGAGGCTGAGTTGGCTCTGCCTTTCCCCTCCCCTCTCCCTCTGTGAAGTCTGTGCAGTGAAGGAGCCGTGTGGGTGGGAAATTATGAACACAACACCGGCAGATAGAAGGTAAACTGGATATCTGTGAGTGATCAGCCTCCAGGGACCATCCAAATGTGAGCTCCGTGACTGGACTCTTATATCCCTTACCCTTGTTTTTTTACTTTTTTTCTCCAGCAGTAGCTGTTATAACTGCAGCCAAAGTGTTTAGAACTGTGTCATCAGCCTGTGGTAGTGCTTGGCCCCTTGTGCTTTTAGGTGGGTTCGCACTGATTTTCTGTGTTTTGGCCCATTGCTAGTGTATCCACAGTTTTCCTGCGTTTTACCCACAGTCCTATAGATTTCTATTAGGCTGTTTGTTTTTTCTGCATTTTCTGAAAGCGCACCAAAATTCCTGCATGCTGCATCTTTGGCGCTTTGTCAGAAAATGCAGAAAAAACCTGCAACCTGATATAAATCAATAGGACTGCAGATAAAACTGCAGATACATAAGTAGTGCAACCGACTGCAGCACACCAGTGTGACCCCAAAGGCTTGCACACACAACCCCCCTTTTACAACATGGTCTGATCAATACTCCTGACACACAGCCATACCATCCCAGCTCAGGAGGGGTGGGGGCTCCAGGGATTTGATTGACTATGCAGGCCCTCTCTATTCTATCCATCCGGGCAGAGTCCTGGAGGGAGTGGCAGGCTGCTGGTGGCAAGTGGCACACTGTATATGGTGACAGGCTGTGGGTGGCGAGTGGCACACTGTATCTGGTGGCTTGCTGCTGATGGCAAGTGGCACACCATATCTGGTGGCTTGCTGCTGATGGCAAGTGGCACACTGTATCTGGTGACAGGCTGCTTGTGGCAAGTGGCACACTGTATCTGGTGGCAGGCTGCTTGTGTCAACTGGCACACTGTATCTGGTGGCAGACTGCTGTTGGCAAGTGGCACACCATATCTGGTGGCAAGTTGCTGGTGGCAAGTGGCACACCGTATCTGGTGGCATGCTGCCGGTGGCAAGTGGCACACTGTATCTGGTGGCAAGTGGCACACTGTATCTGGTGGCATGCTGCTTGTGGTAAGTGGCAACTGTATCTGGTGACATGCTGCTGGTGGCAAGTGGCACACTGTATCTGGTGACATGCTGCTGGTGGCAAGTGGCACACTGTATCTGGTGACATGCTGCTGGTGGCAAGTGGCACACTGTATCTGGTGACATGCTGCTGGTGGCAAGTGGCACACTGTATCTGGTGACATGCTGTTGGTGGCAAGTGGCACACTGTATCTGGTGACATGCTGTTGGTGGCAAGTGGCACACTGTATCTGGTGGCAAGTGACACACTATCTGGCATGCCGCTTGTGGCAAGTGGCACACTGTATCTGGCATGCTGCTTGTGGCAAGTGGCACACTGTATCTGGTGGCAGACTGATGTTGGCAAGTGGTACACCATATCTGGTGGCATGCTGCTGATGACAAGTGGCACACTGTATCTGGCGGCAAGTGGCACACTGTATCTGGTGGCAGGCTGCTGGCGGCAAGTGGCACACTGTATCTGGTGGCAGGCTGCTGGTGGCAAGTGGCACACTGTATCTGGTGGCATCCTGCTGGTTGCAAGTGGTACACAGTATCTGAGGGCAGGCTGCTGGCGGCAAGTGGCCCACTGTATCTGGTGGCAGGCTGCTGGTTGCACGTGGCACACTGTATCTGATGGAAGGCTGCTGGTGGCAAGTGGCACACTGTATCTGGTGGCAGGCTGCGGGTGGCAAGTGGCACACTGTATCTGGTGACAAGTGGCACACTGTATATGGTGGAAGGCTACTGGTGGCAAGCAGCACACTGTATCTGGTGGCAGGCTGCGGGTGGCAAGTGGCACTGTATCAGGTGGCTGGCTGCTGGTGGCAAGTGGCACACTGTATCTGGCAGGCTGCTGTTGGCAAGTGGCACACTGTATCTGGTGGCATGCTGCTTGTGGCAAGTGGCACACTGTATCTGGTGACATGCTGCTTGTGGCAAGTGGCACACTGTATCTGGTGGCAGCCTGCTGGTGGCAAGTGGCACAATGTATCTGGTGGTAGGCTGCGGGTGGCATCTGGCATGCTGCATCTGGAGGCAGGCAATGGTGGCAAGTGACACGCTGCATCTGGTGGGAAGTGACAAGCTCAGGTTCCCACTGATTCTGCATCATGGTGAGCTATTTCACTATATATTAAAAATGTAGTAATAGAAATAATGGAATTTGATCATCCTGACGCCATATCAAGCATAGTGTCAGGATGATTTTAAGTGCTAACACCAGCCATTTGCCCGAAAAATCACCCCCGCCACCTATTTTCCCATCAACCCCGAGACTGCATCCCCCTCTCATCTATTTTTGTAAAGGGGGGTGTCCCTGAATGGCAGCTTGGAAATGTGGTCGCCCTATGTTGCTGTTGTTGAAGCAGCACGGCTGATATTACTGGTGAGAGTATATTCAATTTGTTTTAGCAAAACATTTTTGCATTTTCATTTTGTTTCCGGAAAAAGGCCCACCAAAATCCTCAGCACCAGGCCTATGATGCGCTTAATCTGGCCCTGTAGGGTATATAGAGAGGCTAGATTATACAGAGAGGCTAGTGCATAGAGTGAAGCTATTGTATATAGAAGCCTGGTTAGTGTATACAGAGAAGCTAGTGTGTACAGAAGAAAGGCTAGACAGGCTATAAAGAGAGACAAGTTTTTATAGAAGACAGTTTGGGGTATACAGAGATGCTAGTTTATACAGAGAGACTAATGTATACAGAAGACAGGCTAGGGCATACAGAAGACAGAAGAGTACCTTTGCATTTATCCCTTGACTTTGCTACTATCCCTTGATCCCTTTTGTGTATTCACTATATCTCGACCTATACATGCTGCCTCAAAATTTTCCTAATTTGTTTTGCTATACTTATTATTATTATTTTATAGAGATTACTATCTCTAAATCATTGTAACAAGTTATAAAGTCTACAGCTAATTTTACGTTAAAGCTAAAGTCACACAAAACCATCTTTTTAAAACCTTTTACACACTGCACATTAAGATTAATGCAACCATCTCTCGCTACCTCTATGCAATAGGATTCTCTTTCTGACTCTATTTTGTGTATTACTTCTTCTCCACATT
The DNA here is from genome assembly GCF_037356315.1 of Lithobates pipiens. Classification (NCBI taxonomy): domain Eukaryota; kingdom Metazoa; phylum Chordata; class Amphibia; order Anura; family Ranidae; genus Lithobates; species Lithobates pipiens. Next base: position 171,040,752 of record NW_027507791.1, on the reverse strand, counting down.
AACTGTCACACTGATAACCATTTGTAACACATATAACACTTGCAACACATAATTTAACAGCGGCAAAATGTGAGAAAAGCAGTGGGACGGTTAACTTGATTGAGAAGTGGTTGCTGTAGCAAAGCAAAGCAATACAGTTTTATTACATTAATAACACATAATGCAACTATTTTACATTCATTTTACATTCACATCATGCATACATCCTAATGTAAGCTGTCTATCACTATTAATGTTCATGGTTACTGATACATTATGCCGATTACCAGTGGAAACGGAAAACAGTCAGTGTAAGCCGTCTTCGTGCGTAGCATAATTAATGGAACGATTTACACGTTGGAATTTTCAAGCTACGTCAATTTACTCTTAAATACCCTTTAGCTGCTTAGCTCACACTTTGCTGTATGTAGCCGCGTTTACATGTAAGTAACCAATGGGGATTGACATTTCATGTCCATCTCACATCTCTAATGCAATTTGTCTCTTTGCCATGTCATACTTTGCCAGTTATTATACTTTCTCACCCGATAGAAACCTAGTCGTTGCTGATATTTCATGATTACAGCAATCATCTCATCTAATTGCTATTCCGACATTTTGCCTTGGTATTACTTTGCAACGCTCTATTGAACAATGTAAAGGTAAGCTAGATATTTTGTGTATTTCCACTTAAACTCTACCTGTATATACTGTCTCAATATTATCCTTTCTAATTTTGCTAAATTAGATTATAGAGTTTGCTATGTCTAAATCCAGGTTACCTACTCACCTTTATTACGTATACTGCTAATTTTAGGATAATACAAAACCATCCTATTGCTTCTTTACACGCTGCACATGTTAAGAGTAATGCAATGCTACCGTGAACAGTTTAATTCAGGGGTGTCCAAACTACGGCCCTCCAGCTGTTGCAGAACTACACATCCCATGAGGCATTGTAAAACTCTGACATTCAAAGACATGACTAGGCATGATGGGAATTGTAGTTCCTGAACAACTGGAGGGCCGTAGTTTGGACACCCCTGGTTTAATTACTCGTCTCACAGTAACTGGTATCTCTCTGCTATAGGAAACTGAATTTGTACTAGAACGATCACTCATCTAATATCAGTCCACTCAGTGCTACCGGGATAACTTTTAAATTTAGAGTAATGAAATGATTTCTCAGTCATTTTGGAGCTACTGCAACTAACGCTTCCGATCGCATTTCGATTGCAATACTTAATCTCTGCTATTGCAGACTATTTAGCTGCTGACACGTAATTAACTTGATTGATAAAAACCTACACACGTTGTTGCTGTTATTTCGTGTATTTCCACTTAAACCCGTTATAGTTATTTTGCTATATTTATTACTAGTATAAACAGATTACTATCTCTAAATCCTGGTAAACCAGCTCACACTAAACCATCTAATTTCTACCTTACACGCAGCACATATTAACATATTAACATTTAGCCGGTATAGTGAAATAGTAAACGAAATGTGTAGATCACTCATCTAATATCGTCTTTTCAGTGCTACCGGAACAACTTTTAAATTTAGAGTAATGCAACGATATCTCAGTTTTATGAAGCTACTGCAACTAACGCTTTGGATCTCTTTCCTGATAAATTACGCTCTGCAATATTAAGCCATGTAAATTGTCCTATTGGTCTGCTAACAATGCTATGTATAATAATACAAATCTTTTAAAAGCAATATCGTCTCACTGCAATACTTACACTCTGCATAATATATATGAATAATGCGAATAATGCTAATAATAAAGTCGTCTAAAACTCGGCTATAAGTAGAAAATAAAACTATCTTACATCAAAATAAACCATGTACTGCCAAACCAATAACGGCCAATTACTTAACGTCTATCAGTCAATGACTTAACAAAATAAACTTTAGCACTCTTTTGCTCTATTTTGAATAGTTGTAGTTCTCCACATTAACTGTCACATTGATATCACCACTGACAACACACCACTTTTTAACAGCACCAAAATATGAAAAAAGCACTTTATATGTTTCAAAAGTAGTTGCATCCATCTCTACATACCCAGTACGTTCTTCTGTATAATCTAGCCTATCTGTATACACTCGCCTGTCTTTTGTACACATTAGCCTCTCTGTATAAACTAGCCGGTCCTCTGTATACACTAGTCCGTCTGTATACACTAGCAAGTCTGTGGAACCAAGCCTCTCTCTCTGCATACCCTAGCCTCCATCTCTTACATAAACCAGGACCTTCTTCTGTATAATCTAGCCTATCTGTATACACTAGCCTGTCTTTTGTACACATTAGCCTCTCTGTGTAAACTAGCCGGTCTACTGTATACACTAGTCCATCTGTATACACTAGCAAATCTGCATACTCCTGCCTCTCTGTGTAACCCAGCCTCGCTCTCTCTCTCTGTATACCCTAGCCTCCATCTCTGCATACCCAGGACGTTCTTCTGTATAATCTAGCCTATCTGTATAAACTATCCTGTCTTTTGTACACATTAACCTCTCTGTATAAACTAGCCGGTCCTCTGTATACACTAGTCCGTCGGTATACACTAGCATCTCTTTATACATTAGCTCTCTGTATACCCAAGCCTCTCTGTATACACTAGTCCACCGGTATACACTAGCAAGTCTGCATACACTAGCCTCTCTTTGTAACCCAACTTCTCTCTCTGCATACCCAGGACGTTCTTCTCTATAATCTAGCCTATTTGTATACACTAGCCTGTCTTTTGTACACATTAGCCTCTCTGTATAAACTAGCCGGTCCTCTGTATACACTAGTCCATCTGTATACACTAGCAAGTATGCGTACTCTAGCCTCTCTCTCTGTATACCTTAGCCTCCATCTCTGCATACCCAGGACGTTCTTCTGTATAATCTAGCCTATCTGTATAATCTAGCCTATCTGTATACACTAGCCATCCATCTCTGCATACCCAGGACGTTCTTCTCTATAATCTAGCCTATTTGTATACACTAGCCTGTCTTTTGTACACATTTGCCTCTCTGTTTAAACTAACCGGTCTTCTGTATACACTAGTCCGCCTGTATACACTAGCAAGTATGCATACTCTAGCCTCTCTCTCTGTATACCCTAGCAAGTCTGCATACTCCTGCCTCTCTGTGTAACCCAGCCTCACTCTCTCTCTGTATACCCTAGCCTCCATCTCTGCATACCCAGGACGTTCTTTTGTATAATCTAGCCTATCTGTATAAACTAGCCTGTCTTTTGTACACATTAGCCTCTCTGTATAAACTAGCCGGTCTACTGTATACACTAGTCCATCTGTATACACTAGCAAGTCTGCATACTCCTGCCTCTCTGTGTAACACAGTCTCTCTCTCTGTATACCCTAGCCTCCATCTCTGCATACCCAGGACATTCTTCTGTATAATCTAGCCTGTGTTTTGTACACTTTAGCCTCTCTGTATAAACTAGCCGGTCTTCTGCATACACGAGTCTCTCTGTATACCCTTGGATGTCTTTTGTATACACTAGCTGCTCTTTATACATTAGCTCTCTGTATACCCAAGCCTCTCTGTATACACTAGTCCGTCTGTATACACTAGCAAGTCTGCATACACATGCCTCTCTGTGTAACCCAGCCTCTCTCTCTGCATACCCAAGATGTTCTTCTCTATAATCTAGCCTATTTGTATACACTAGCCTGTCTTTTGCACACATTAGCCTCCCTATATAAACTAGCCGGTCTTCTGTATACACTAGTCCGTCTGTATACACTAGCAAGTATGCATACTCTAGCCTCTCTCTCTGTATACCCTAGCCTCCATCTCTGCATACCCAGGACGTTCTTCTGTATAATCTAGCCTATCTATATACACTAGTGTATATATGACAGACTAGTGTATACAGAGGACCGACTAATGTGTACAGATAGGCTAGATTATACAGAAGAACGTCCTGGGTATGCAGAGCGCTCAGCTTTGAGGTATGGCCAACGTGAGTAATATGAGGGACACTCCTCACCCCCGCCCCCACCTACCAGATATGACTTTCATCCCCTTGCCCTCTCTGCCCCGGTCATCTGGTGGCAGTTTTATGCACTCCCTGGCCCCCACCCATTCATAATCCTTACCGACCTTTCTTTCCGCTGCTCACAGAAACACACTGGATGACTTGTCTAATTAACCAACTTGTACAAGACACCGCTATCCTCCTGTCTGACACCGGTCCCCCTTGGAGGCTTTACCCCTCACTGTTTGGGTGGTCCCTGCCTCTCCCTGGATGCTCCACATATACCACAACGACATTGTCAGAGGGGCACCACTTGACAGGACACGGGGCTGTCATGCCGGTGGCATCTCCCATTGGAGGAAGGGATGATGGCCCCAACCCCTTGGCAGCAGGTTCTTTCATGTACAGACCAGGGCGGCTCATCTTCCCTTCTGGAGTCTTGACCTTAGATGGGGGATTTGCACTTTGGGGGGTCTGAGTGATACCTAATGCGCTGTACTGGAAGGGCTTGACATTCCCGCATATGTGTCCCCTCCCCCTGGCTCCCACCTACTCTTTGCCGACATTGCCTTCTGCAGCTTTCGGGGACCCTGGATGACTTATTTATTGAGCCTATTGGTACGAGACACTGCTTCCCTCCAGGGTGACTCTGGACCCCCCTGGAGGATTTACCCCTTACTGTTTGGGCAGTCCCAGCCTCCCTCTGGAGATGCAGGAGAGACACTAATTGGCGGGCCCCAGGACTGCTGCTCGGGTGAAGTCTCCCATTGGATGGAGGGATGGTGGCCCCAGCCCCTGGCCTGCCGGATTTTCCATGCACCGACCAGGGCTGCTTCTCTTTCATCTTGATGTGGTGACCATGGAGGGGAGGAGTTGAAATTTATGGGGTCCGGGTGTTTGCTGGTGGGAGTGCGCTAAAGGACTTGACATTTCTGCATGTTTGTCCCCTCTCCCCTGTTTCCCCCCTCCCTTCCCCCCCTTCCCACCCTTCCCTTCCCTCCTTTCCCTCCCCCTTTCCCCCTTCCACTCCCCCTTTCCCCCCTTCCACTCCCTCTTTCCCCCCTTCCCTGCCCCTTTTCCCCCCGGGGCGTGGACGGGGGAGAGGGGGTAAGGAGAGGACAATCTGCCAAAGGGAGAAATGCATTTGTTCGGGGACTGCATGTACTTTAGGGGTATGGGACGGGGGGTGGTGGATCCCATTCTGTGATGCCTTTTCTGTTGTGACGGGCTCCCTCGTGCATGCCTACGTTTAGGGCGAGCCGAGGAGACCCCTCAGTGCTAACAGTTATATGCTCTACCTCTGTTTTGGTTATACTATTGTTTTTTGTTTCTTTAATGTTACTGATTGTCTTTTATTTGCATACCGGTATCAGACGTGACATTTACCACTGCCGGGGCTGGGGGGACTAGGATTCGGGGGCTCCCTCTCCAACCTGTCTACCCAATTACCCAAGTAGGACAGCGCGTTAAACCCAGTGTACATCTGGTAAGCGCTATAGCATAATTGTGCTGTTTTAGTATACCCTTCCTGTACTGTTGAGTGCGGACAACCCTTAATTTCCCTCTCCCCCTGGGGTTGAGGTGCCCGGCCTCTTTTTCCCTTTACCTTTCCTTGCATTTGCCCTTCCTTTCTCCCCCTTAGTTCCCGCCATGCATTACCTACCCAAAACCTACCTTGGTTCAACTTTCTTTGCTTTTCTCTGATGTCCCCCTCCCCCTCCCCGAGGAGCGATGGCAGACTCAGTCAAGGTCACCTCTCTAAACGTTAAGGGACTGAACTCCCCTGAAAAACGGTGGATCCTCCTGTGAGAACTGAACACATCCTGTACTGATGTGGCCTTTATACAAGAAACACATTTTAAAAATACTAGCCTCCCCTTTCTATGGTCGAGATCCTTCCCTAAGGTCTACCACTCTACTAACCCCTCCTCTCCATTCTGATCTCTAGCAGGCTCCCCTGGGTTCTCCAGGATTCTCTGGTGGACCCTGGGGGCCAATATATTTTTCTTAGGGGCCACATTGGAGAGCGCCTTTTTACATTTGCCACTGTGTACGCTCCCAATGATCACCAAGACACGTTCCTCAGAACTACCCTGCACAGATTATGTGACTTTCGGGAGGGCCAATTGATATTAGGTGGGGACTTTAATGTCCCCTTTCGCCATCGGTTGACACTTCTGCCTCTTGCTCCTCGCTCCCTACCCCTCACCTAGGTCTCTATTCTGGCACCTTAATGAGAGCCTCCTCCAGATACCGGAAGTTTTAGCAGATGTGACCAGGGAATTGGACCTTTATTTCCAAGAAAACTAAAGCAGGACTGTGACCCGGGGATAATTTGGGAGGCTCACAAGTCAATACTCCGCAGGGTACTTATCAGGCACGGGGCGCGCATCAAATGAACACGGAAGGAACAGCTTGCTAATCTGTTTCGTGAACTTGCCTCTGTGGAAGCGAAACATAAACATACCCCCTTACGGACCTTAGAGATTGAATTGGGGACACTCCATACCCATATTGCTGTCCTACTCCATTATAAAGCGAAAGCGGCACTCCAGTTTTGTCGTAAACTGACGTAGGAGTCAGAGGACAAATGCAGAAAAATCTTAGCCAGGTCGGTAAAGGAGTTGAAATCTGGCTCTTACATACCACAGTTGATAGATGAGAATGGCCAGAGGGCCTCTACCCCAACCCAAATAGTCGAAGTCTTTGAAAAATTTTACTCTGATCTCTACAACCTGCCCGATTCAGGGTCTGGACAGGACAATATAGACAGATATGTAACCGGTTCTGGTCTACCAACCCTCTCATCGGAATCACGGGAGTACTTGGAGGACCCGATCACACTGGAAGAAGTCCAGACGGCCGTGGGACCTCCGAAGGTGGGTAAGGCTCCGGGCCCTGACGGATATACCACACAATACTTTAAGACCTTCCTCCCTATTCTCGGCCCGCGCTTGGTGAATTTATTTAATACTCTGAGCTCGAATGGGGATTTTCCTGAGGATACCCTTAGAGCCCACATCTCGTTGATACCTAAGGAGGGCAAAGACCCGGGCCTATGTGGGAGCTACAGACCCATTTCCCTCCAAAATTCGGTCCTAAAACTATTCTCTAACTCCTCGCCACGTGATTGGCACATCACTTGTAGTCCCTTATACATATTGACCAGTTAGGTTTTATTCCCACCAGGGAAGATAGGGACAACACCACTAAGGTGCTTACCCTGATCCGTAAAGCAAAGTCATCTGGGACCCCTTGTCTTTTCATGAGTACTGATGCCGAGAAGGCTTTTGATCGGGTCAAATGGACATTAATGTTCTCGGTCCTTCGCCATATAGGTCTGAGTGAACGGATGCTGGCATGGATAAGTAAGATATACTCACGTACTTACATTCCACCGGACATCGCGCGTACGTTTATGTTGAACTTCCCCCCACCCCTTGTCACTAAGATCCGCAGTTTGCTTCACGGGTGGCATTCTGGCCTCCATTCCTGGTTCAGCAGATGCAATCTCATTAAAATGAACATACTCCCTAAATTTACTTATCTTTTCCAAGCTCTCCCGATCCAGATTCCAGTCCTGTTTTTTAAGCAAGCTCAATCCTTGCTCACTCAATTTAACTGGGCCCACAAAAATCCCAGACTTAAGCGGTCACAGCTGACATTGTCTAAACAACAGGGAGGGTTGGTTCTCCCTAACTTGCGACGCTACTACCTGGCCTCCCATCTGGGGCGTGTATTGGACTGGAATCGAAACAAATTTTCTAAGCTCACTCCCGAATCCCGAATAAGAAGCGCCATGTGGTGCTATAAGTATTTACCCACAGAATTTATGTCACATCCCACTATAGGGGCTTAGTTGAAAGTCAGTCACCTGATCGCTACCCAAAACACACTCACGTCTTTGACTTCCCCCCTATTCCCTATACGTGGCCATCCAACCTTTGAACTGGGGAACCACTTAGAAATTCCAACCTAGACAATGCGTCTAAATTCGTCATTGATGGAAAATGGCCTTCTTTCTCAACCCTAACAGATCCGACAGGGCTTTCCAACTGTCTTTTTGGAGAGCGGCGCAACGACATCATTTTCTCCATTCCATCCCCAATCCTCAAACGTTCGCCCGCCCTCAGACGGAGTTCGAGACTCTATGCAGGAGCGAAGGCCCTTTGGCCCACATTCTCTCTCAAACAGATTACCCACACTTAACCTGTCTGGCCAACTGGGAAAAGGACCTTAATTGCTAATTTTCCCCAGCACAGAGACAACGCATTATCACTTTGGCTCTCAAAATGTCGCTGTGCACGAAGATACAGGAGACGAATTTTAAACTTCTCACCAGGTGGTATTTGACACCATCAAAGCTGCAGAAATGTTTCCCCTCTTCCTCGAACATATGCTGGAGGTGTGGAGAAGAAGAGGGCACGTTGCTGCACATTTTTTGGTCCTGCCTCAGCTTGGTGGACTTCTGGACAGAGATCCGATGCATGACACAAAAATTCACAGACTTCTCCATCCAGGAAGAGGCTGCATTCTTTCTCTTGTACCATTCACAGATTCCCATTAAGAAGTACAAAAAAATCTATTTTATGGCATGTGATAAATGCGGCGAAATCCTGCATCCCTCTCTATTGGAAAAAATGTTCCCCCCCTTTCGTAAGGGGGGGAACTTTCGTAAGGGGGGGAACTGGCTTAGGAAAATAGAGAACATTAAAAAAAATGGAGGACTTGATCCTCACATCACAAGGTAAACAAGAATTTTTTAAACAAACCTGAGACATCTGGAATACCTTTATATTCTCGCTGGAAGGATGTCGCCTGCTATCGCCTTAGTGCTCTGAGCTTTCCTTGACTGGCCCCTTGGACAGTGGCTGCCATCGTGTCTTGTCCCCTCTTCTCCTTTTCTGATCTTTCAACCCTTCTCTTTTCGGCCTTCCTCCCCTATCTCTCACCCCCTCCACCCCCTCTCTCTTTTGGAAAGAGTGGAAAATTGGGAATGACGGCCCCACACCCCCCTCTGGATGGATTATGCCGGAGGGACCTGGGGTTTGTGTGACCCTGGATCTTGGTACAGTACTTTATCCGTGCCTCGAATCATTGTGATTGATGGAAGGCAGACTCACAGTTGCGAATATACCTGTATCAAGTATTGTTCAGCTGCTTTTTGCTCTGTATTTCTCTGTTGCATTATGTACTCGGGGGACCGTCTTCCCCTATTTGGAGAAAAAATTATATTTGAAAAAAAAAGAAGCCTACGACACCTGGTATTCCCAGGCGGTCTCCCATCCAGGCATTAACCAGGTCGGACCCTGCTTAGCCTCCAAGATCAGATGAGATGGAACAGATTCAGGGTGATGTGACCGTAGCCAATATCTTCAGGCACTCTCAACTCTCTTGACAAACACCAAGATGGTCACCTTGGAAACAAGTGGAAAAAAATAGGTCAATGGCCACAACATAAAAAGAAGCCTACGGCATCTGGAAATCCCAGGCGGTCTCCCATCCAGGTACTAAACTGGTCCCAACCCTGCTTAGCCTCTGAGATCAGATGAGATTGGGCTCAGCGGATTTGGCGCAATTGTACCCGCTTAATTTTGTCCCTCTCCTGAATAGACTGAAATCTGATTCGGGAAACTGGCATGCTTTAACACTGACCTGGTTCAGGCGCTGTAATGCATTCAAAATGACGGCCCTCCCGCGGATTTTATACTTGTTCCAGACATTACCGATCCGGTTACCCCCAATTTTTTTCAGACAACTGCAGGTGCTGCTCCGGGACTTTATTTGGGCGCGCAAACCGCCCAGAGCCCGTTTGCAATTGCTTGCCAGACCAAAGGACAAGGGGGGTCTGGGTCTCCCAGATCTGAGACAATACTACAGAGTGACTCTGCTAGTGAGAGTCGTTGATTGGCATTGTAATGGCCCACACAAGCAGTGGGTGGAGATGGAGATTGAGGATGGATCCATTCCCCTATTGACCTCCCCGTGGCTCCTGTCCTCCCTACCAAAAGACCTCAGAGATCACCCCGTAGTGGGAGCTACGTTGGCTGTTGTGCGGAGGTTGTTCCGCTGCACACACATTGCTCCCTTGCCATCACCAATGACTCCGGTTATAGGTAATCCAGACTTCCCACCGGGATTTACCAACAAGAAACTGCGACAGTTGACAGTGGTGGGGAAACAGCGTCTGGGAGAGGTGTGGCCCTTGGGAGGGCTCCCGACCACGCAAACTGTCGCCAAGCTTTCTGACCCTCCGCTTGACTTGTTTAGTGCTTATCAACTTCATCACTTTCTTCTGGCCATACAAAGGGCCCCCTACACTCCTAGAGACCTGACACCCTATGAATCCATCTGTCACAAAAAGGAACCTGTGCGACACACCCTCTCCCTCCTGTACAACCTATTAAGTAGTCAGGAGGAGGAGTCGACCCCACCATTTATCCACAAATGGGAGAGGGACTTTGGCATCACATTTACCCCACAACAGATAGGCAAGATCCTGACATTAGTACATAAAGCTTCCATCGCAAACCAATATCAAGAATCAGGATACAAGATAGTCTCACGCTGGTATAGAGTCCCATACCTTCTGAATAAAATGAATAGATCGATCCCGGATGTTTGTTGGAGGTGCAATTCAGATACGGGGACCATGGGACACATTTTCTGGGCATGCCCGGCCTTGAGGAACTTTTGGGTGGAGGTGACCGAGACGATAAAAACTCTCAGAAATGTAGATATCGCAGACAACCCAGCAGCGTGCCTTCTACACTTGACCGAACAGCCTGTTCGAAAATACAAAAAAACCCTCCCGATGCAACTCCTGAACGCCGCCCGGGCCTGCATTCCCACACTGTGGAGGCAGCCTCAGCCCCCCATCCAAGGTGCTGTGGTATTCCAAAGTCAATCATATTCTCTGGATGGAAGAATTGACCGCCACCCTTCACAACACTGAAGAGGCATTTAGTGTTACATGGAGGCCCTGGAGGTATTTTTCTGGTACTTGAGACTACATTCGGGAGGTGAGCAGCGCCCCTGTCCCAGAAAAAGACTGAACATCTAACGTTTACCTACGTAGGCCATGTCTGCCCTCGGTGGCATCCCCCCCCCTCCCTTTTTGTCTTTATTTTTCTATTTTTCCCCGCCGCCATCCCCCCCCTCCTCTCTCTCCGTCTTTGCACTCTCTTCTTCCCCCGTCCTCCCTTTTGACTGTGCCTTGTCTCCTTACTAGCCTTTGGGACCCAGAAGAGCCCCAGGGTTCTGGACACGACCGGCTCATATTTTACTCTGGTTCACATAGGTCATGATAAGCTGGCTCGCTGTGGTCCCAGTTGCTCTCCATGATTACATTTGTCCGAACAGGGCTGCATTAGTTATACTGTACTACATGTCCGAGGTGGGGTTTCTCTCATTTCTGCATGAAACTCTAGGACTCCCCTCTGAGAACCCAGAGTTATTTGGCTGCCTATTTTTTGTTACCATGTAATTGTGACCCTGGGTCATGCTGTATGGTTGAATGTTATATTTATGTTGTTCTACTTATACTTAATAAAAGAATAAAACAAAAAAATAAAAAATAAGTCAATGCCAACAACTTAAAAAAAGCCTATGGCATCGAGAAATCCCAGGTGTTCTCCCATCCAGGTACTAACCAGGTCCCAACCCTGCTTAGCCTCTGAGATCAAATGAGATTTGGCTCTTTCAGGGTGATGCAGCCATAGTAGATTTTTTCAGGCACGCTCAACCCTCTTGACAAACGCCAAGATGGTCACCTTGGGAAACAAACAAAAAAAAACAAGTCAACGCCAACAACATAAAAAGAAGCCTACCGCACCTAGTATTTCCAGACGGTCTCCCATCCAGGTATTAACAAGGCGCGACCCTTTCTAGCCTCTGAGATCAGCGGAGATTGGGCGCTTTCAGGGTGATGTGCCCATAGGCAATCTCTTTGGGCACTCTCATCCCTCTTGAAAAATGCCAAGATAGCCACCCTGGGAAACAAGCGAAAAAAAACAGGTCAACGCCAACAACATAAAAAGAAGACTACGGCACCTAGTATTCCAAGGCCGTCTCCCATTCAAGTACTAACTAGGCCCAACCCTTCTTAGCCTCTGAGATCAGAAGAGATAGGGTGCTTTCAGGGTGATGCGGCTGTAAGCGATCTCTTTAGGCACTCTCAACCCTCTTGACAAATGCCAAGATGATCACTTTGGGAAACAAGCGAAAAAAACAGGTCAACACCAACAACATAAAAATAAGCCTGCGGCATCTGGAAAACCCAAGCGGTCTCCCATCCAGGTACAAACCAGGCCCAACCCTGCTCAGCTTCTGAGACCAAACGAGATTGGGCGCTTTCAGGGTGTTGTGCTCGTAGGCAATTTCTTTGTGCACTCTCAACCCTCTTGACACATGCCAAGATGGTCACCTTGGGAAACAAGGGAAAATAAAACAGGTCAACGCCGACAACATAATGAGAAGCCTACGGCACCTGGTATTCCCAAGCTGTCTCCCATCCAGGTACTAACCAGGCCCATCGCTGCTTAGCCTCCGAGATCAGATGAGATTGGGCTCTTTCAGGGTGATTTGGCCGTAGGCACTCTCTTTGGGCACTCTGAAGCCTCTTGACAAAGTTGGTCACCTTGGGAAACAAGCTAAAAAAACAGGTCAAAGCCAACAACATAAAAAGAAGCCTACGGCATCTAGTATTCCCAGGCGATCTCCCAATCAAGACACTAACCAGACCAGATCCTTCTATGGCACCTGGTCTTCCCAGGCAGTCTCCCATCCAGGTACAAACCAGGCCTGACGCTGCTTAGCCTCTGAATTCAGATGAGATCGGGTGCTTTCAGGTTGATGTGGCCGTAAGCATTCTCTTCAAGACACGCCCAACCCTCTTGACAAACGCCAAGATGGTCGCCTTGAGAAACAAGCAAAAAAAACAGGTCAAAGCCAACAACATAAAAAGAAGCCTATGGGCTTACAGCGGACCCTAAGAGATGGGACCCACTAGCTCTGTCATGGTTCGGACGCTGTAATATGAACGCAATGCCACGACTTCTGTATCTACTACAAGCCTTACCTATCAAAATACCCCAGACTTTCTTTCATGCGGTTCGCTCAACCTTTATCAAGTTCCTCTGGCGCGGAAAACATATGCGTATTGGTAGGGCAATGCTGTTGCGACCGAAATTGCGGGGAGGTATTGGCTTCCCGGACCCTGCTCTATATTACACAGCGACGCACATGACACCGGTGGTTGACTGGTGCTGGTGTTCTGCCATATACTGTCCGGCCATGATATAGTGTCTGCGCCGTACTGCGCATGCGCAGTACGGAGCAGACGAAGCTTCGGAAAATCTCCGAAGCCGAACGGCGCCTGCGCGGTGAGTGGAGGTGGTAGCCCCACCATCCAAGCGGACATAGGGTTGTGAATATTAGAGGGCCCCTCGCAGGCGAGCTTCGCTCGCCACGCTTCGGGCTCGGCCTCGCTGTGCTCGGCTCTTTTATATTCTTACTCTATGTCCACTTGGATAGTGGGGATAGAACCTGGACTCAGTGCGCAGGCGCCGTTCATGCTCGGCAATTTTCGGAATCTGTGTTGCTGTGTACTGCGCATGCGCAGCACACAGCGGACACTATCCGATGGGGGACCATATGTGATAGGACACCGGCATGGGGAACTGAAGCTATGGGTCAAGCTAGAGCAGGAGATGGTGCGGGTTCCACTGACTGGTCTGCCTTGGGCGGGGAGGCCATTGGAGCCCTGTGTGACTACTCACCCGTTAATTGGCCCCTCGCTCGCCGAGATGGATAGTTTTTTTCACCTTTCCCACCTCACTAACTTCCCTTCTCCTATGACCCCAATTATTGGACATCCTAGATTCCCTCCGGGCCTGTCTGACCAGGCCTTTACCAGGCAAGCCCCGAAAGGGCTTCTGAGAGCAGCCCTATTTCTTGGACCCACGGGCTTGATTCCCATGGGGACCATACTGCTAGAGCAAGTACCTGTTGCATTGGATAGCTGGAGAGCTAGACAGCTAATCCATTTCCTCGGATCACTACCTAACCATTCGTTCTTCTCTAGACAATTCCACCCCTTTGAGGAACTTTGCCTGGATGATGGCCCAGTTCGTGGTTTCCTCTCTAGGTCCTACCAAATCCTTACAGACGCACAATCCTCCACGGATCCACCCTTCCTAGCTAAATGGAAAAGGGACTTACAAACTACATTCTCCAAACCACAGAAGGACAGAATACTCTTTTTCGCCCATAAGTCGTCACTCTGCAGTAAATATCAGGAGATCTCATATAAGCTGATCACACGCTGGTATCGTACACCGGTGGTGTTGGCCAAAATATTCCCCGGTCAATCTGACCGCTGCTGTCGCTGCGGGCAACAGGCTGGCACCATTCTCCACATTTTCTGGGAATGCCCTAAATTACAAACATTCTGGCAGCCTGTCCTGAGACTCATCCACAAGTTCACAGACATTTCCTTAGCCAATGATCCCACAGCAGTTCTTCTCAATCTAACTCCTATGTCGAGAAAGCGTTATCATAAGTCCTTACTTAAACATCTCCTCAATGCAGCTAGGGCCTGTATCCCAAGTCAGTGGAAAGAGCAATCTGCTCCAATGGTGACCCAGTGGTTCGCAAGGGTAAATGATATTGAACGAATGGAAGACCTGACTGCCACAATGAGGGATAAAACGGAGGAGCATGGGAACAGATGGTTCTACTGGACCCAGTTTCGCTTTTCGGAAGAATACCTCCGCGAGACATAGTAAGCTCACGGTGATCGTTGGAGATCGCTGTTCCAAACAGCTGATGAGCTGGTGAGCCGAGGGCGTCTCTTGCTCCCTGGGAGGGGACCCCATCCTATCCACTCTACCCACGACACCCCCTTACCCCTTCTTTTCCTTTTCTGCCATTTCCTTCCCCAATCTTCTCTTTCCCCTTCTCCCTCCTTTCAGTTCTACTATTTCCCTTCTTAACTCAAAAAAGGGAAAAGAAAATGGTATGTTCCGACCCCATTTGACTACTACACAATACTCTTCCCCTATCTATGGATATCTAAACTCTTCGAGGATAGCAGGGCTAGTATCAATAATATTTTACGTGGTAGAGGATCCCAACGAGATGGAGCTTTAATCTCATCTTGATATGACCGCAAAGCTGTACACATGCTATTCTCCTCGGACTTCTTACCATTGGCTCTGATATCCATGCAATATGATCGTTTGTTTGTAACTATTTGTATCACACATTCTGTGAAGTTGCCTTTGCATTGTATGTTGCATACTACTAAATAAAAAAAAATAAAAAAAAGAAGCCTATGGCACCTGGTATTCCCAGGCGGTCTCCCATCCAGGTACTAACCAGGCCCGACACTGTTTAGCATCCGAGATCAGACGAGATTGGGTGCTTTCAGGGTGATGGGGCCATAGGTAATCTCTTCGGGCACTCTCAACCCTCTTGACATACGCCAAGATGGTCACCTTGGGAAACAAGTGAAAAAAAAAACAGGTCAAGGCCAACAACATAAAAAGAAGCCTACAGCACCTAGAATTCCCAGGTGGTCTCCAATCCAGGTACTAGCAAGGCCCAACCCTGTTTAGCTTCTGAGATCAGAGGAGATCGGGTGCTTTCAGGGTTATGTGCCCATAGGCAATCTCTTTGGGCATTCTCAACCCTCTTGACAAATGCCAAGATAGTCACCTTGAGATACAAGCGATAAAAAACAGGTCAATGTCAACAACATAAAAAGAAGAATACGGCACCTGGTATTCCAACGCCATCTCCCATCCAGGTACTAACTAGGCCCAACCCTTCTTAGCCTCAGAAAAGAGAATAGATAGGGCTCTTTCAGGGTGATGCTGCTGTAAGCGATCTCTTTGGGCACTCTCAACCCTCTTGACAAATGCCAAGATGGTCACCTTGGGAAACAAGCAAAAAAAAAGAAAACGAATCAACGCCAACAACATAAAAAGAAGCCTACAATAACTGGTAATCCCAGGTGGTCTCCCATCCAGGTACTAACCAGGCCCGACTCTTCTTAGCCTCCAAGATCAGACGAGATTGGATGCTTTCAGAGTGATGTGGCCATAGGCAATCTCTTCAGGCACTCTCAACCCTCTTGACAAACACCAAGATGGTCACTTTGGGAAATAAGCGAAAAAAAAACAGGTCAACGCCAACAACATAAAAAGAAGTCTACGACACCTGGTATTCCCAGGCGGTCTCCCATCCAGGTACTAACAAGGCCCGACTCTATTAGCCTCCAACATCAAACGAGATCGGGTGCTTTCAGGGTGATGTGCCCGTAGGCAATCTCTTCAGGCACTTTCAACCCTCTTGACAAACGCCAAGATGGTCACCTTGGGAAACAAGCAAAAAAATAAAAATAAGTCGGAAGCTAGAGACAATACGGCCCGAGTCCTCAATTTAATCCATGCGGCGCATGTACAGGGAAGGCCCTTGCTTATGTTGTCAACGGATGCGGAGAAGGCCTTTGACAAGGTGGCCTGGCACTTTATGCAGGCCACCCTGGAACATATAGGTCTTGGCCCCAACATGATGAGCTGGGTAATGTCGCTTTACTCCACGCCATCGGCAGCGGTACGGGTGACCGAGTGGTGCTCGGACTCTTTCCCCATCACGAATGGGACGAGGCAAGGGTGCTCTCTGTCTCCCCTAATTTTAATTCTGACACTGGAACCACTTATGTGTCACGTTCGGAATGACCCGAATATTACTGGCATATCCAAACCCTCGGCACACCACAAAATTGCGGCGTACGCTGACGATCTAATTTTTTCCGTCTCCAATCCACACATTTTGCTTCCCAAAATACTTGCGTCTCTACAGCGACACGGCAGCCTATCAAACTATAAAAACAATTGCGCCAAGTCGGCTGTATTGAATATATCGGTCCCGGATGGTGAGGCCAAGAGGCTCCGCTCCTCTTTTCCATTCTACTGGGCTGAAAAATCTATACGTTAACTGGGCGTTGACATCGCAGCCGATTTATCGCAATTGTACCTGCTTAATTTTGTCCCTCTCCTGGATAGACTGAAATCTAATTTGGGAAACTGGCATGCTTTAACACTGACCTGGTTTGGGCGCTGTAATGCATTCAAAATGATGGCCCTCCCTCGGATCTTATACATGTTCCAGACATTACCGATCCGGTTACCCCCAATTTTTTTCAGACAACTGCAGGTGCTGCTCCGGGACTTTATTTGGGAGCGCAAACCGCCCAGAGCCCGTTTGCAATTGCTTGCCAGACCAAAGGACAAGGGGGGTCTGGGTCTCCCAGATCTCAGACAATACTACAGAGTGACTCTGCTAGCGAGAGTCGTTGATTGGCATTGTAATGGCCCACACAAGCAGTGGGTGGAGATGGAGATTGAGGATGGTTCCATTCCCCTATTGACCTCCCCGTGGCTCCTGTCCTCCCTACCAAAAGACCTCAGAGGTCACCCCGTAGTGGGAGCTACGTTGGCTGTTGTGCGGAGGTTGTTCCGCTGCACACACATTGCTCCCCTGCCATCACCAATGACTCCGGTTATAGGTAATCCAGACTTCCCACCGGGATTTACCAACAAGAAACTGCGACAGTTGACAGTGGTGGGGAAACAGCGTCTGGGAGAGGTGTGGCCCACGGGAGGGCTCCCGACCACGTAAACTGTCGCCGAGCTTTCTGACCCTCCGCTTGACTTGTTTAGTGCTTATCAACTTCGTCACTTTCTTCTGGCCATACAAAGGGCCCCCTACACTCCTAGAGACCTGACACCCTATAAATCCATCTGTCACAAAAGGGAACCTGTGCGACACACCCTCTCCCTCCTGTACAACCTATTGAGTAGTCAGGAGGAGGAGTCGACCCCCACCATTTATCCACAAATGGGAGAGGGACTTAGGCATCACATTTACCCCACAACAGATAGGGAAGATCCTGACCTTAGTACATAAAGCTTCCATCGCAAACCAATATCAAGATACAAGATAGTCTCACGCTGGTATAGAGTCCCATACCTTCTGAATAAAATGGATAGATCGATCCCAGATGTTTGTTGGAGGTGAAATTCAGATATGGGGACCATGGGACACCTTTTCTGGGCATGCCCGACCTTGAGGAACTTTTGGGTTCCCAGTAGCGTGCCTTCTACACTTGACCGAACAGCCTGTTCGAAAATACAAAAAAACCCTCACGATGCAACTCCTGAATGCCGCCCGGGCCTGCATTCCCGCACTGTGGAGGCAGCCTCAGCCCCCATCCAAGGTGCTGTGGTATTCCAAAGTCAATCATATTCTCCGGATGGAAGAATTTACCGCCACCCTTCACAACACTGAAGAGGCATTTAGTGTTACATGAAGGCCCTGGAGGTATTTTACTGCTACTCGAGACTACATTCGGGAGGTGAGCAGTGCCTCCGTCCCAGAAAACGACTGAACATCTAACGTTTACCTACGTAGGCCATGTCTGCCCTGGGTGGCATTCCCCCCTCCTTTTTGTCTTTATTTTTCTTTTTTTCCCCGTCGCCATCCCCCCACCTCCTCTCTCTCCGTCTTTGCACTCTCTTCTTCCCCCGTCCTCCCTTTTGACTATGCCTTGTCTCCTTACTAGCCTTCGGGACCCAGAAGAACCCCAGAGGCCGGCTAGTTTATACAGAGAGGCTAATGTGTACAAAAGACAGGCTAGTGTATACAAATAGGCTAGATTATAGAGAAGAACGTCCTGGGTATGCAGAGATGGAGGCTGGGTTACACAGAGAGGCTAGTGTATGCAAGCTTGCTAGTGTATACAGACGGACTAGTGTATACAGTAGACCAGCTAGTTTATACAGGGAGGCTAATGTCTACAGAAGACCGGCTAGTGTATACACATAGGCTAGATTATAGAGAAGAACGTCCTGGGTATGCAGAGATGGAGGCTAAGGTATACAGAGAGAGAAGTTGAGTTACAAAGAGAGGCTAGTGTATGCAGACTTGCTAGTGCATACCGGTGGACTAGTGTATACAGAGAGGCTTGGGTATACAGAGAGCTAATGTATAAAGAGATGCTAGTGTATACAAAAGACAACCAAGAGTAGACAGTGAGGCTCGTGTATACAGAAGACCGGCTACAGAGAAGCTAATTTGTACAAAAGACAGGCTAGTGTATACAGATAGGCTAGATTATACAGAGGAAGGTCCTGGGTATGCAGAGATGTAGGCTAGGGAATCCAGAGAGAGACTGTGTTACACAGAGAGGCTAGAGTATGCAGAAGAACGGCTATTTTTTTTTACAGATAGGCTTGTGTATACAGAAGACAGTCTGGGGAATTCAGTGAGGCTAGTGTATGCAGAGAGGCTGGGACACCGAGACTATTGTAAAAAGAAGGCAGGCTAGTGTATATAGATTACGGGCACCTGTATACAGAAGACAGAGAGGCTAGTCTATATTGAGTGGCTGGTGTACACAGAGAGATTAATGTATACAGAAAAGCTAGCGTGTAAAGAAGACAGGACTTTATTTTTTGCTAATGCAACTACTTTTGAAACATATAAAGTGCTTTTTTCATATTTTGGTGCTGTTAAAAAGTGGTGTGTTGTCAGTGGTGATATCAATGTGACAGTTAATGTGGAGAACTACAACTATTCAAAATAGAGCAAAAGAGTGCTAAGTTTACTTTGTTAAGTCATTGACTGATAGACGTTAAGTAATTGGCCGTTATTGGTTTGGCAGTACATGGTTTATTTTGATGTAAGATAGTTTTATTCTCTACTTATAGCCGTGTTTTAGACGACTTTATTATTAGCATTATTCGCATTATTCATATATATTATGCAGAGTGTAAGTATTGCAGTGAGACGATATTGCTTTTAAAAGATTTGTATTATTATACATAGCATTGTTAGCAGACCAATAGGACAATTTACATGGCTTAATATTGCAGAGCGTAATTTATCAGGAAAGAGATTCAAAGCGTTAGTTGCAGTAGCTTCATAAAACTGAGAAATCGTTGCATTACTCTAAATTTAAAATATGTTCCGGCAGCACTAAAAAGACGATATTAGATGAGTGATCTACGCATTTCGTTTACTATTTCACTATACCGGCTAAAAGTTAATATGTTAATATGTGCTGCGTGTAAGGTAGAAATTAGATGGTTTAGTGTGAGCTGGTTTACCAGGATTTAGAGATAGTAATCTTTTTATACTAGTAATAAATATAGCAAAATAACTATAACGGGTTTAAGTGAAAATACACGAAATAACAGCAACAACGTGTGTAGGTTTTTATCAATCAAGTTCATTACGTGTCTTTAATCATGTAGTGAATATACCCCAATATTGGAGCACAAGGATGAGAAAGCATAATAACTAACAGAGGATGACATGGCAAAAAGACAAACTGCATTAGAAATGTGAATATGAATTAGAGTTGAAATGCCAATCGCCACGGCTACGTACAGCAAAGTGTGAGCTAAGCAGCTAAATATTCTACAATAGCAGAGATTAAGTATTGCAGTCGAAATGAGATCGGAAGCGTTAGTTGCAGTAGCTCCAAAATGACTGAGACATCATTTCATTACTCTAAATGTAAAAGTTATCCCAGTAGCACTGAGTGGACTGATATTAGATGAGTGATCGTTCTAGTACAAATTCAGTTTCCTATAGCAGAGAGATACCAGCTAAATGTGAGACGAGCAATTAAACTGTTCACGGTAGCATTGCATTACTCTTAATATGTGCAGCGTGTAAAGAAGCAATAAGATGGTTTTGTATTATCCTAAAATTAGCAGTATAAAGGTGAGTAGGTAACCTGGATTTAGACATAGCAAACTCTATAATCTAATTTAGCAAAATTAGAAAAGATAATATTGAGACAGTATATACAGGTCGAGTTTAAGTGGAAATACACAAAATATCTAGCTTACCTTTACATTGTTCAATAGAGTAAATTGACGTAGCTTGAAAATTCCAACGTGTAAATCGTTCCATTAATTATGTTACGCACGAAGACGGCTTACACTGACTGTTTTCCGTTTCCACTGGTCATCGGCATAATGTATCAGTAACCATGAACATTAATAGTGATAGACAGCTTACATTAGGATGTATGCATGATGTGAATGTAAAATGAATGTAAAATAGTTGCATTATGTGTTATTAATGTAATCAAACTGTATTGTTATGCTTTGCTACTGCAACCACTTCTCAATCAAGTAAACCGTCCCACTGATTTTCTCACATTTTGCCGCTGTTAAAAAATGTGTTGCAAGTGTTATGTGTTACAAATGGTTATCAGTGTGACAGTTAATGTGGAGAAGAAGTAATACACAAAATAGAGTCAGAAAGAGAATCCTATTGCATAGAGGTAGCGAGAGATGGTTGCATTAATCTTAATGTGCAGTGTGTAAAAGGTTTTAAAAATATGGTTTTGTGTGACTTTTGCTTTAACGTAAAATTAGCTGTAGACATTATAACTTGTTACAATGATTTAGAGATAGTAATCTCTATAAAATAATAATAATAAGTATAGCAAAACAAATTAGGAATATTTTGATGCAGTATGTATAGGTCGAGATATAGTGAATACACAAAAGGGATCAAGGGATAGTAGCAAAGTCAAGGGATAAATGCAAAGGTACTCTATTTAACAGTAAATTGACGTAGCTTGCAAATTCCAACGTGTAAATCGTTCCATTAATTTTGATGCTCAAGAAGACGGCTTACACTGACTGTTTTCCGTTTCCACTGGAAAGAGAATCCTATTGCATAGAGGTAGCGAGAGATGGTTGCATTACTCTTAATGTGTAAAGGTTTTAAAAAGATGGTTTTGTGTGAATTTTTCTTTAACGTAAAATTAGCTGTGGACATTATAACTATGGTTAGGTTTACAATGATTTAGAGTTAGTAATCTCTATAATATAATAATAATAAGTATAGCAAAACAAATTAGGAAAATATTGAGGCAGTATATATAGGTCGAGATAACGTGAATACACAAAAGGGATCAAGGGATAGTTGCAAAGTCAAGGGATAAATGCAAAGGTACATTATTTAAGAGTAAATTGACGTAGCTTGCAAATTCCAACGTGTAAATCGTTCCATTAATTTTGTTACGCACGAAGACGGCTTACACTGACTGTTTTCCGTTTCCACTGGAAAGAGAAACCTATTGTATAGAGGTAGCGAGAGATGGTTGCATATGGCAGAAAGACGGCTTACACTGCTTTTCTCACATTTTGCTGCGGTAAAAAGAAATGTTTTGTCACTGTGTTTTAACTGTGACAGATAAGGTGGAGAAAAAGAAGTAATACAGAAAATAGAGTCAAACAGTGGAAACGTTAAAAAATACAATTGGTATACGATTTTGGTATAACTGAGGTACAGGGCAATTACTATAGTATGACTTGCCAATGTTTATCATGTCTTGTTTATATCACACAAAGATGTATACAGTCTGACTAATTATATATGTCTGTGCCAACTATTGTTAATAAAAAACGGAGTTAAAAAAAAAAAAACAGTGGAAACGTTTATTTGTCATGACAGCTGATACTGGTTGAGCAATAAAACTGTTTTATTAAGATGTAAGACTAGTTTTATTCTCTACATATTGTTGTATAATATAGGCGACCAATAGGACATTTAAATGGCTTAATATTGTAGGGAGGAAGTATCGCTGTTCAAAGGTAAGAGATTGAAAGCTTAGCTTGAAAATGGCCGAGAAATAGTTGCGTTAGTCTAAATTTAAAGGATATGCTGGTACCAATGAGAAAGCTTATTGATTGACTAGTTGATCTTTGCATTACACAATTCTATTATTATTATTATTATTATTAAGATCATAGTGCAGAGAGATACTCAGTTAATGTCAGAGATACTCGGTCAATGTCAGAAAAGCAATAAAACTGTTTACATCGTTAGAGAGCGATGGTTACATTACTCTTAGTATGTGCAGCATGTCTGGTAGCAAATGGATGTTTTGTGAACATTTTGCATTAAGGTACAATTAGCGGTAGAAGTGAATAGATTTAAGCGGATTTTGAGATAGTACTCTCCATTTCTAATAAGAAATAAAGAAAAATAAGTCAGGATGGTGTGTCAGGACTGTCACATACTCACAGTCCCGGTACAAATATGCAAAATAGAGCAAAAGAGTACATGGTTTATTTTGATTTATGATAGTTTTATTGCATGCTTGATGTTCTGTATTCACTAGCCTTTCTTCTGTATGCTGTAGTCTTTTATATATATTAGCTTCTCTGTACACCCTTGCATCTCTGTAATACACTAAATCCTCTGTATACCACAGCCTGTCTTCTGTATACACTAGACTGTAAACACTAGCTAGAATACACCAGCCTGGTTTACTAGGTTCACTAGATTCTCTGTATACACTACCCAGTCTTCTGTATACACTGTCAGCTTGGATGTATACCCAAGCCTGTCTTCTGTATACACTAGTCTCTCTATATCCACTGTCCTATCTGTATACACTCGACTCTCTCTATACACTAACCTCTCTATATACACTAACATCTTTGTATATACTAGCCTCTCTTTAAATTAGCCTCTCTGTGTACCCCAGCCTCATTGTTTACTCTAGCATCTCTGTATACTCAAGCCTATCTGCATTCACTAGCCTGTATTCACTAGCCTTATATATACTAGCTTCCTGCTTCTCTGTACACCCTTGCATCTCTGTACACTAGACTCTCTGAATACACTAAACCCTCAGTATACCACAGCCTGTCTTCTGTATACATTAGACTGTAAAAACTAGCTAGAATACACCAGCCTGTCTTCTTTACCCAATAGACTCTCTGTATGCACTACCCAGTCTTCTGTATACACTGTCAGCTTTGATGTATACCCAAGCCTGTCTTCTGTATACACTAGTTTCTCTATATGCACTGTCCTTTCTGTATACTCTCGACCTTCTCTATACATTAACCTCTCTATATACACTAACATCTTTGTATATACTAGCCTCTCTTTAAATTAGCCTCTCTGTGTACCCCAGCCTCACTGTTTACTCTAGCATCTCTGTATACTCAAGCCTATCTACATACACGAGTCTTCTGTATTGTGTATTAACTAGCCTTTCTTCTGTATGCTGTAGTCTTCTATATATACCAGCTTCTCTGTACACCCTTGCATCTCTGTAAACACTGTGTAAACTAGCCAGTCTTATGTATACACTCGCCAGCTGTATACACTAGACTCTCTGAATACACTAAACTCTCTGTATACCACAGCCTGTCTTCTGTATACACTAGACTGTAAAAACTAGCTAGAATACACCAGCCTGTCTTCTGTACCCACTAGACTCTCTGTATACACTACCCAGTCTTCTGTATAGAATGTCAGCTTTCATGTATACCCTTTCTGTATACACTAGCTTCTCTATATGCACTGTCCTTTCTGTATACACTCGACTCTCTCTATACACTAACCTCTCTATATACACTAACATCTTTGTATTTGTCTTTAAACTAGCCTCTCTGTGTACCCCAGCCTCACTGTTTACTCTAGCATCTCTGTATACTCAAGACTAGCTACATACACGAAACCTGTATTCTGTATTCACTAGCCTTTCTTCTGTATGCTGTAGTCTTCTATATATACCAGCTTCTCTGTACACCCTAGCACTGTAACAGTACTAGGTTCCTGTATTACAGAAACAGAACACCAGCAATAAGGTGTATACTGTGCAGGAGGCA
Source organism: Lithobates pipiens (assembly GCF_037356315.1). Classification (NCBI taxonomy): domain Eukaryota; kingdom Metazoa; phylum Chordata; class Amphibia; order Anura; family Ranidae; genus Lithobates; species Lithobates pipiens. The sequence continues at coordinate 171,016,052 of NW_027507791.1, read as the reverse complement.
CACAACACCGACTCTAACTTCTGCACTGCAGATGCATGTATTGCAGAAATTGAACACCAGTAATAAAGGGTAGCTTCAGGTGTGTACTGTGCAGGAGGCACATAACACCCACTGTAACAGTGCTAGGTTCCCAAGCAGTAAAGACACTGTCCCTGCCTATCGTCCTCTTTCCCTGACCACCGCAACACACTATACAAGGCCGCCATGCTGGCGGCCTTATATAGTGTGGGGTGTGTACTAAACCCCCCTGAGCTATAATTGGCCACAGGAATCCTGCCTGTGGTGAATTGTGGCTCTCCTCACACAGGATGTCACATCTGTTCTTATTATATAGAACCTATTATGCTCCTCGTAAACTTTTTCAGTTTGGCCGAACGGCCGGACGCAAGTTGCCCCCGGTGCGGGAACATGGGGGGAGACATGATGCACATGTTTTGGAGATGCCCGAAGTTGATCCGCTACTGGACAGAGGTGACAGGAACCATTGATCGGGTGGTTGGAACCTCCACCAGGATGGAGGCGAAGTATTGTCTCCTGGGATTAGTTGAAGGAGTTGGAAACCCGGGAAGTAGCCAGATGGCAGTTCTGAGATGCCTATTTCAGGCAAGGAAACTGATTGCCCAACCCTGCTTAGCCTCCAATGTTGGCAATGACTTGGTTTTTTTCGCTTGTTTCCCAAGATGACCATGTTGGCGTTTGTCAAGATGGTTGAGAGTGCCCGAAGAGATCGCCTATGGCCCTATCACCTTGAAAGTGCCTGATCTTGTCTGATCTCGGAGGCTAAGCATTGTCGGGCCTGATTAGTAACTGGATGGGAGACCAACTGGGAATACCAGGTGCCGTAGCATTCTTTTTATGTTGTTGGCGTTGACATGTTTTTTTTTTTCCGCTTGTTTCCCAAGGTGATCATCTTGGCATTTGTCAAGAGGGCTGAGAGAGCCCAAAGAAATCTCCTACGGCCACATCCCCCTGAAAGCGCCCGATCTCATCTGATCTCAGAGGCTAAGCAGGGTCCGGCCTGGATAGTACCTAATTAAAGGTGCCGTAGGAATCTTTTTATATTGTTGGCTTTGACCTGTTTTTCTTTCGCTTGTTTCCCAAGGTGACCATTTTAGCATCAGTCAAGAGTTTTGAGTATGTCCCAAAGCGTTCGCCTGAGGTCACATCACCCTGAAAGCGCCCGATCTCAGAGGCTAAGCAGGGTCTGGGTCAGATGGGAGACCGCCAGGGTCTATGTTGTTGGCGTTGACCTTTTTTTTTTCACTTGTTTCCCAAGATAACCATCTTGGTATTTGTCAAGAGGGTTGAGAGTGTCTAAATAGAACACCTATGGCCACATCACCCTGAAAGTGCAGAATCTCATCTGATCTCGGAGGCCTAGCAGTGTACGGCCTGGTTAATACCTGTATGGGAGACCATCTGTGAATACCAGGTGCCGTAGGCTTCTTTTTATGTTGTTGGCTTTGAACTGTTTTTTTCGCTTGTTTCTCAAGGCGACCATCTTGGCGTTTGTCAAGAGGGTTGGCCGTGTCTTGAAGAGAACGCTTACGGCCACATCACACTGAAAGCACCCGATCTCGTCTGATTTCAGAGGCTTAGCAGCATCAGGCCTGGTTAGTACCTGGATGGGAGACTGCCTGGGAAGACCAGGTGACATAGAAGGATCTGGTCTGGTTAGTGTCTTGATTGGGAGATCGCCTGGGAATACCGGATGCCGTAGGATTCTTTTTATGTTGTTGGCTTTGACCTGTTTTTTTTCCCTTGTTTCCCAAGGTGACCATCTTGGCATTTGTCAAGAGGGTTAAGAGTGCACAAAGAAATTGCCTACGGGCACAACACCCTGAAAACGCCCAATCTCGTTTGGTCTCAGAGGCTAAGCAGGATTGGGCCTGGTTTGTACCTGGATCGGAGACCGCCTGGGTTTTCCAAATGCTGCAGGCTTCTTTTTATGTTGTTGGCGTTGACTTGTTTTTTTTGTTTGTTTCCCAAGGTGACCATCTTGGCGTTTGTCAAGAGGGTTGAGCGTGCATTTGATCTCAGAGGCTAAGCAGGGTTGGGACCTGGTTAGTACCGGGATGGGAAACCGCCTGGGATTTCTCGATGCCATAGGCTTTTTTTTTAAGTTGTTGGCATTGACTTATTTTTTTTTTTTTTGTTTTATTCTTTTATTAAGCATAAGTAGAACAATATAAATATAACAGTCAACCATACAGCATGACCCAGGGTCACAATTACATGCTAACAAAAAATAGGCAGCCAAATAACTCTGGGTTCTCAGAGGGGAGTCCTACAGTTTCATGCAGAAAATAGAGAAACCCCACCTCCGACATGTAGTACAGTATAACTAGTGCAGCTCCGTTCGGACAAATGTAATCATGGAGAACAACTGGGACCACAGCGAGCCAGCTTATCATGACCTACGTGAACCAGAGCAAAATATGAGCCGGTCATGTCCAGAACCCTGGGGTTCTTCTGGGTCCCGAAGGCTAGTAAGGAGACAAGGCATAGTCAAAAGGGAGGACGGGGGAAGAAGTGAGTGCAAAGACGGAGAGAGAGGAGGTGGGGGGATGGCGACGGGGAAAAAAAGAAAAATAAAGACAAAAAGGAGGGGGGGAATGCCACCCAGGGCAGACATGGCCTACGTAGGTAAACGTTAGATGTTCAGTCGTTTTCTGGGACGGAGGCACTGCTCACCTCCCGAATGTAGTCTCGAGTACCAGTAAAATACCTCCAGGGCCTCCATGTAACACTAAATGCCTCTTCAGTGTTGTGAAGGGTGGCGGTCAATTCTTCCATCCGGAGAATATGATTGACTTTGGAATACCACAGCACCTTGGATGGGGGCTGAGGCTGCCTCCACAGTGCGGGAATGCAGGCCCGGGCGGCATTCAGGAGTTGCATCGTGAGGGTTTTTTTGTATTTTCGAACAGGCTGTTCGGTCAAGTGTAGAAGGCACGCTACTGGGAACCCAAAAGTTCCTCAAGGTCGGGCATGCCCAGAAAGGGTGTCCCATGGTCCCCATATCTGAATTTCACCTCCAACAAACATCCGGGATCGATCTATCCATTTTATTCAGAAGGTATGGGACTCTATACCAGCGTGAGACTATCTTGTATCTTGATATTGGTTTGCGATGGAAGCTTTATGTACGAAGGTCAGGATCTTCCCTATCTGTTGTGGGGTAAATGTGATGCCTAAGTCCCTCTCCCATTTGTGGATAAATGGTGGGGGTCTACTCCTCCTCCTGACTACTTAATAGGTTGTACAGGAGGGAGAGGGTGTGTCGCACAGGTTCCCTTTTGTGACAGATGGATTTATAGGGTGTCAGGTCTCTAGGAGTGTAGGGGGCCCTTTGTATGGCCAGAAGAAAGTGACGAAGTTGATAAGCACTAAACAAGTCAAGCGGAGGGTCAGAAAGCTCGGCGACCGTTTACGTGGTCGGGAGCCCTCCCGTGGGCCACACCTCTCCCAGACGCTGTTTCCCCACCACTGTCAACTGTCGCAGTTTCTTGTTGGTAAATCCCGATGAAAAGTCTGGATTACCTATAACCGGAGTCATTGGTGATGGCAGGGGAGCAATGTGTGTGCAGCGGAACAACCTCCGCACAACAGCCAACGTAGCTCCCACTACGGGGTGACCTCTGAGGTCTTTTGGTAGGGAGGACAGGAGCCACGGGGAGGTCAATAGGGGAATGGATCCATCCTCAATCTCCATCTCCACCCACTGCTTGTGTGGGCCATTACAATGCCAATCAACGACTCTCGCTAGCAGAGTCACTCTGTAGTATTGTCTGAGATCTGGGAGACCCAGACCCCCCTTGTCCTTTGGTCTGGCAAGCAATTGCAAACGGGCTCTGGGCGGTTTGCGCGCCCAAATAAAGTCCCGGAGCAGCACCTACAGTTGTCTGAAAAAAATTGGGGGTAACCGGATCGGTAATGTCTGGAACATGTATAAGATCCGAGGGAGGGCCATCATTTTGAATGCATTACAGTGCCCAACCCAGGTCAGTGTTAAAGCATGCCAGTTTCCCAAATCAGATTTCAGTCTATCCAGGAGAGGGACAAAATCAAGCAGGTACAATTGCGCTAAATCCGCTGCGATGTCAACGCCCAGTTAACGTATAGATTTTTCAGCCCAGTAGAATGGAAAAGAGGAGCGGAGCCTCTTGGCCTCACCATCCGGGACCGATATATTCAATACAGCCGACTTGGCGCAATTGTTTTTATAGTTTGATAGGCTGCCGTGTCGCTGTAGAGACGCAAGTATTTTGGGAAGCAAAATGTGTGGATTGGAGACGGAAAAAATTAGATCATCAGCGTACGCCGCAATTTTGTGGTGTGCCGAGGGTTTGGATATGCCAGTAATATTCGGGTCATTCCGAACGTGACACATAAGTGGTTCCAGTGTCAGAATTAAAATTAGGGGAGACAGAGGGCACCCCTGCCTTGTCCCATTAGTGATGGGGAAAGAGTCTGAGCACCCCTCGGTCACCCGTACCGCTGCCGATGGCGTGGAGTAAAGCGACATTACCCAGCTCATCATGTTGGGGCCAAGACCTATATGTTCCAGGGTGGCCTGCATAAAGTGCCAGGCCACCCTGTCAAAGGCCTTCTCCGCGTCCGTTGACAACATAAGCAAGGGCCTTCCCTGTACATGCGCCGCATGGATTAAATTGAGGACTCGGGCCGTATTGTCTCTAGCTTCCGACTTATTTTTATTTTTTTGCTTGTTTCCCAAGGTGACCATCTTGGCGTTTGTCAAGAGGGTTGAAAGTGCCTGAAGAGATTGCCTACGGGCACATCACCCTGAAAGCACCCGATCTCGTTTGATGTTGGAGGCTAATAGAGTCGGGCCTTTTTTTTGCTTGTTTCCCAAGGTGACCATCTTGGCATTTGTCAAGAGGGTTGAGAGTGCCCAAAGAGATCGCTTACAGCAGCATCACCCTGAAAGAGCCCTATCTCTTCTCTTTTCTGAGGCTAAGAAGGGTTGGGCCTAGTTAGTACCTGGATGGGAGATGGCGTTGGAATACCAGGTGCCGTATTCTTCTTTTTATGTTGTTGACATTGACCTGTTTTTTTTTCACTTGTTTCCCAAGGTGACCATCTTGGCATTTGTCAAGAGGGTTGAGAGTGCCCGAAGAGATCACCTACGGCCCCATCACCCTGAAAGCGCCCAATCTCGTCTGATCTCGGATGCTAAACAGTGTCGGGCCTGGTTAGTACCTGGATGGGAGACCGCCTGGGAATACCAGGTGCCATAGGCTTCTGTTTTTTTTGTTTTTTTATTTAGTAGTATGCGACATACAATGCATAGGCAACTTCACAGAATGTGTGATACAAATAGTTATAAACAAACGATCATATTGCATGGATATCAGAGCCAATGGTAAGAAGTATGAGGAGAATAGCACGTGTACAGCTTTGCGGTCATATCAAGATGAGATTAAAGCTCCATCTCGTTGGGATCCTCTACCACTTAAAATATTATTGATACTAGCCCTGCTACCCTCGAAGAGTTTAGATATCCATAGATAGGGGAAGAGTATTGTGTAGTAGTCAAATGGGGTCGGAACATACCATTTTCTTTTCCCTTTTTTGAGTTAAGAAGGGAAATAGTAGAACTGAAAGGAGGGAGAAGGGGAAAGAGAAGATTGGGGAAGGAAATGGCAGAAAAGGAAAAGAAGGGGTAAGGGGGTGTCGTGGGTAGAGTGGATAGGGTGGGGTCCCCTCCCAGGGAGCAAGAGACGCCCTCGGCTCACCAGCTCATCAGCTGTCCAACGTTTGGAACAGCGATCTCCAACGATCACCATGAGCTTACTATGTCTCGCGGAGGTATTCTTCCGAAAAGCGAAACTGGGTCCAGTAGAACCATCTGTTCCCATGCTCCTCCATTTTATCCCTCATTGTGGCAGTCAGGTCTGCCATTCGTTCAATATCATTTACCCTTGCGAACCACTGGGTCACCATTGGAGCAGATTGCTCTTTCCACTGACTTGGGATGCAGGCCCTAGCTGCATTGAGGAGATGTTTAAGTAAGGACTTATGATAACGCTTTCTCGACATAGGAGTTAGATTGAGAAGAACTGCTGCGGGATCATTGGCTAAGGAAATGTTTGTGAACTTGTGGATGAGTCTCAGGACAGGCTGCCCGAATGTTTGTAATTTAGGGCATTCCCTGAAAATGTGGAGAATGGTGCCAATCTGTTGCCCACAGCGACAGCAGCGGTCAGATTGACCGGGGAATATTTTGGCCAACACCACCGGTGTACGATACCAGCGTGTGATCAGCTTATATGAGATCTCCTGATATTTACTGCAGAGTGACGACTTATGGGCGAAAAAGAGTATTCTGTCCTTCTGTGGTTTGGAGAATGTAGTTTGTTAGTCCCTTTTCCATTTAGCTAGGAAGGGTGGATCCGTGGAGGATTGTGCGTCTGTCAGGATTTGGTAGGACCTAGAGAGGGAACCACGAATTGGGCCATCATCCAGGCAAAGTTCCTCGAAGGGGTGGAATTGGCTAGAGAAGAACGAATGGTTAGGTAGTGATCTGAGGAAATGGATTAGCTGTCTAGCTCTCCAGCTATCCAATGCAACAGGTACTTGCTCTAGCAGTATGGTCCCCATGGGAATCAAGCCCGTGGGTCCAAGAAATAGGGCTGCTCTCAGAAGCCCTTTCGGGGCTTGCCTGGTAAAGGCCTGGTCAGACAGGCCCGGAGGGAATCTAGGATGTCCAATAATTGGGGTCATAGGAGAAGGGAAGTTAGTCAGGTGGGAAAGATGAAAAAAACTATCCATCTCGGCGAGCGAGGGGCCAATTAACGGGTGAGTAGTCACACAGGGCTCCAATGGCCTCCCCGCCCAAGGCAGACCAGCCAGTGGAACCCGCGCCTTCTCCTGCTCTAGCTTGACCCATAGCTTCAGTTCCCCATGCCGGTGTCTTATCACATATGGTCCCCCATCGGATAGTGTCCGCTGTGTACTGCGCATGCGCAGTACACAGCAACACAGATTCCGAAAATTGCCGAGCATGAACGGCGCCTGCGCACTGAGTCCAGGTTCTATCCCCACTATCCAAGTGGACATAGAGTAAGAATATAAAAGAGCCGAGCGCAGCAAGGCCGAGCCCGAAGCGTGGCGAGCGAAGCTCGCCTGCGAGGGGCCCTCTAATATTCACAACCCTATGTCCGCTTGGATGGTGGGGCTACCACCTCCACTCACCGCGCAGGCGCCGTTCAGCTTCGGAGATTTTCCGAAGCTTCGTCTGCTCCGTACTGCGCATGCGCAGTACGGTGCGGACACTATATCATGGCCGGACAGTATATGGCAGAACACCGGCACCAGTCAACCACCGGTGTCATGTGCGTTGCTGTGTAATATAGAGCAGGGTCCGGGCAGCCAATACCTCCCCGCAATTTCGGTCGCAATAGCATTGCCCTACCAATACGCATATGTTTCCCGCGCCAGAGGAACTTGATAAAGATTGAGCGAACCGCATGAAAGAAAGTCTGGGGTATTTTGATAGGTAAGGCTTGTAGTAGATAGAGAAGTCGTGGCATCGCGTTCATCTTCAACACATTACAGCGTCAGAACCATGACAGAGCTAGTGGGTCCCATCTTTTAAGGTCTGCTGTAAGCCCATAGGCTTCTTTTTATGTTGTTGGCTTTGACCTGTTTTTTTTGCTTGTTTCTCAAGGCGACCATCTTGGCGTTTGTCAAGAGGGTTGGGCGTGTCTTGAAGAGAACGCTTACGGCCACATCAACCTGAAAGCACCCAATGTCGTCTGATTTCAGAGGCTAAGCAGCGTCAGGCCTGGTTAGTACCTGGATGGGAGACTCCCTGGGAAGACCAGGTGCCATAGAAGGATCTGGTCTGGTTAGTGTCTTTTTTTTTTTTATTCTTTATTTACGGATTGCAGGTAATACAGAGACAAACTGTAAAAGACATAGATCCCTCAGTTTTCCAGGTTAACAAAAATACATAGTTAATACTTCGTGGGGGACCGGGGGAAACCTAACAACTTATGTCAGCAGCAGCCCCAGCCGTGGCTAGGCCACCACATTATCCCACTCTAATGATCTGGCACCCTAGTGTCTACTTATAAACCAGGGCAGTCCGCGGGGCGATCCCCCTCAAGGCCCAGACTGAGGGGCCTCTAACATCGGTCACCTTCATTCTATTGGTCAAAGAGCTCAGCCGGGACCACCCCGAGGGCCGCCAACCCCTGGCTGGGAAATCGAGGGAACAAAACGAAAAGATCCTTGCAATCACCATGTATTTTAATTATACTTGGGAGTTAGGGGGTAGGGAAAGAGGGGGGAGCAAATGGGCAGGAGAAGGGGATGGGGTAGAAAGAATGAAAGTTATAGGGGGCTAACAGTGCTACGAGGCAGACGGGGGAGAGAGTGAACCAGGGTGGTATACGAGAAGGGAGAGAAAGAAAGAGGACTCCGATGGGTTCCCACGGCCGGACCCTTCCCTCTATACACGTGCCAGAGCCTACAGATAGGATCTGTATGCGTCGGAAAACCTGAACAGGCTCCAAGACAACCAACAAGCAGTGTGCTCTTCCTCCCTGTCGCCTAACGCTGATGTGAGCTGTTCCATACGGTAGATGTCGCAAACTCTTGCAAACCAGTGAGACACCAGTGGAGCGGCCTGCTGTTTCCACATGCTAGGTATACATGCCCTGGCCCCACTCAGAAGATGTTTTAAGAGAGATTTATGGTACTTCTTGCTCGAGAGTGGGGTCAGATTGAGGAAGATCGTAGCTGGGTTGTTCTGGAGATCAATAGCCGTGAGGTCATAAATGATATTGAGAACCTGTCTCCAGAAATGGGCCAGTTGAGGGCATTCCCAGAAGATACGTAGTAACGTGCCGGCTTGTTCACCGCATCGCCAGCACAAAGGGCTGTGACCGGGAAACATAGTCGCCAGGACAGTGGGGGTCCTGTACCATCGGGTCAAAATTTTATAAGCTATTTCCTGGTATTTACTACATAGGGATGACTTGTGCGCAAAAAGAAGCGCGCGGTCCTTCTGGTCTGGCGAGAGCCGGACATGCAGGTCTCGCTCCCATTTTTCCACGAACACCAGGTTACCCTGGGAGAGTTGGTCCAGTAGGATGCGATATGACAGGGAAAGAGACCCTCGGGTCGGTCCCTCTCCTGAGAATACCTCCTCAAACGATGTTAGGGGTCTGCGGAATTCGCCACTGTTTGGCAAAGATTTCAAGAAGTGGGAGAGTTGGGAAAGCTTCCACTGTCCCAGGGCCGTGGTTGCTAACGCCTCGTACATAGTGGAGACCGCTGTCCACGTCCTAGGGCCAAGAAAAGAAGAGGCCCGCACAAGGTCCCAGTCAGGTTCGAGGTGGAAAGACTTTTCCGTCATGCCGGGTTCAAAGCGTGGGTGTCCAATAATAGGAGTCATGGGCGAAGGGAAACTGGGCACGCCCGTCAGGGTAAAATATCTGTCTAGCTCTTGTAACGTTGGCTCAATGTGTGGGTGTGCCCGCGTCGCTCCCGACCAGCCCGGTCCACTCCAGGGCAAACCCTCAAGTGGAAATGGTACGGATTCATGCTCCAGACGAACCCACAGCTTATCCTTCAGGTGTCTGCACCAGTCAACTACTCTGTTCATGTGCACCGCCGTATAGTACCATGCCGGATCTGGGAGGCCAATCCCTCCCTTGTCTTTTGGTCTGAGCAGTAATGTTCGGCTGAGTCTTGGAGGCCTGCCCTGCCATACGTATCGAATAAAGATGGAGCGCATGGCTTTAAAAAATGATTGGGGGATTTTTATCGGTAAGGCTTGTAATAGGTACAAGAGTCTGGGCATTACATTCATTTTGAGCACATTGCATCTCCCAAACCAAGAGGTCGCCAACTTTGACCACCTCTCTAGATCTACGGCAAATTTTTTTAGAAGCGGCTGGAAATTCAATTGGAAAATCAGATGTGGGTCCGGGGGAACCTTGGTACCCAGATATTGTATAGCCCCAGTTGCCCAACGAAAGGGAAAATTAGTGCTTAGACTCGTCTGGGCATTGGTAGACAGGGAGACGTTGAGTGCTTCCGATTTCTGTAAGTTAATTTTAAAATTTGACAGGGTGCCATATCGTCTTATTTCCGCTAAGAGATTCGGCAATGTAATGTGAGGCTCTGAGACATAGAACAAGAGGTCATCTGCAAAGGCTGCGACCTTATGGTGGTGTGAGGGGGTGTCCAGTCCCTTGATGTCTATGTTCTGCCTGATGTGGTGCAGCAAGGGTTCAAGCGATAGGACAAACAAAAGGGGGGACAACGGGCATCCCTGCCTCGTTCCATTGCCAATAGTGAAACGCGACGAGGCAAACCCATTGACCCTAACCATCGCCGTCGGTGACGAGTAAAGAGCTGTAACCCATGAAAGCATGGGGGGGGTACACCCAGGCTTCGCAGGGTGGCTAGCAAAAAAGGCCAGCTCACCCTGTCAAACGCTTTTTCTGTGTCCACAGAGAGCAACATAATCGGTAGTTTAAGGCGTCTGGCGCGTTCTATAACATTGATTGTCCTGGTAGTGTTGTCTCGGGCTTCCCTGTTACGAATAAACCCCACCTGATCCAGAGGTATCAGGCGTTGGAGAATGGGCACCAACCGCTCCGCCAGTATCTTAGTGAAGAGCTTAAGGTCGCTGTTTAATAAGGAGATGGGCCTGTAGTTCGCACAGAGAAGCGGATCCTTCTCCGGCTTGGGTATGACCGAGATGCTTGCCTGCAACAGCTCCGGTGGAAAGGTCTGGCCCTCCAATAGGGCGTTAAAAGCTGACACAAACGGCGTGGACAACAGGGAGAGGAAGGCCTTATAATAAGGGACCGTAAACCCATCTGGGCCTGGTGCCTTGCCCTTGGGTGAGTCTCTTAACGCTGCCGACAATTCCTCCGGGGAGATAGGTTGCGAAAGAAGCTCTATCTCTTCCTGTGTAAGCGACGGGAGGTTTGCCGAAGCTAGGTACTCATCAATGGCCGCTGTGCCGGCCTGGAGGGCATCTCCTGAGTCCCGGGGGTGCAAGTTATAAAGGGCTTCATAGAAAGATCGGAAACACTCCGCTATCTCCCGTGAATCATGAAGCTTGGCACCCGAAGGGGAGGTTATGGTTGGAATGAAGGACGCGTTGCGTTGGGCACGCAGGGAGTTCGCTAGGGACCTACTACACTTGTCTCCATATTCATAATACGTCCTGCGGACCCACATGAGTCTGGTTCTAGCCTGAAAGAGAGAGAAATCTCTGATTTGTTCTCTAAGATCTCTCACCTCCAGCGCAGCAGTCGGCTGGGATTTGTGTCGTTGTTCACACGCATGCAACTTGGCAATAAGTTTGGAGAGAGCCTCAGTTTTGGCCACTTTGAGTCTATGACCATGTTTAATAAGAATGCCCCTAATGTAGCATTTATGAGCCGCCCATAACATGAGGGGGTTGGAAACAGAATCACGGTTATGATCAAAGTAACTTTCTAATTCCCTAAGCAGGTCTGCGTGGGTCTCAGGGTCCTTCAGGAGAGACTCGTTCAGTCTCCACCAGGACTGACCACGCGACTCCTGTTGTAGCTTCAGCATAAAAGAAATCGGGGCATGGTCAGACAGGGCTATGTGGCCTATCTGAGTGTCTGTGACCGCCGGGATAGCATTGTGGGTCGACTAAAAACATATCTATACGTGAGTAAGAACCATGAGCGGTGGAAAAGAACGTATAGTCCCTATCCTGTGGGTGAAGCGTACGCCACACATCGATCAGTCGGTGGGAGTGTAGCAGGTCTCTTATGTGTGAACGCGTTCTCGCAGAAATCGCAGAGGTGCCCGATGATGAGTCTCTGCGGGGGTCCAAGGTGAGGTTAAAGTCCCCCCCAACGATCAAAGTACCCTCCGAGAATGCAGCCAGGGCATCCAAGCATGCTTCTAAGGCCGGCAGCTGGTCCACATTCGGCATGTATAGGTTGGCAAGAGTAAAAGTTTGCGAGTGGAGAGTTCCCTTAATGAAGAGATATCTCCCTTCACTATCGGCTTGGACAGCTAACAGGCGCCACGGCAAGTTTTTAGCAAGAAGAACACACACTCCTCTCGATTTGGAAGTAGGGGACGTGCTGTGGTGGGCCAGGGGGAAGTGCTTACTATAAAGCCGTGGTATTTGGTCTGTCCTGAAATGGGTCTCCTGGAGGAAAACTATTTGGGGCTTCATCCGCCACAATTCTGTTAGGCAGCTGGACCTTTTTTCAGGTACATTCAGCCCTTTCACATTCCAGGAAACCAGCTTCAGGGCCATGACGGCAGTGGTACCCGGCCGGCGGTCCCCACCAGAGTCAGTAGTAGATATAGAGTTCAAGCACAGAGGAAGAGGAGGAGAAAAAGGAAAAGCAGTAACGAAGCGGAGAAGGTCCGGAGTTAGTAGGGAGGAGGAGGGTAGGAGGGGTGGGGATAGATCGGGGAATTGCTAAAGCTCCTATCGGAGAGAACCTGCCGGTTAGGGCAGAGGGGCCTAGTGGGGGAAGAGGTAAGGCACTGCAGAGGGAGGAACTCGTCGGTGCAGTACCCCTCCAGCATCCCATGGTCCATGCAGTCGCAATCGGGCGTGCACGGAGCTTCTTTGGCATCTTAACTACGACATCAAACGCATTATAGAACATCACTGCAGCAGGTATCGGGCAGTTAACAACAGTAGAACAGTGCATAATTAGACCAACATATTAAACTTTTCAACACAGAGTATAGATAAATTTATACCACCCAGGCACCCGCCCCTCCCCCCCCCCAAAAAAAATGGAAAAAGGGGGGGGGGAGAGGGGGAGGGAGCGGGAACGCCGCCCAGGGGCACCCGGGGGGCACCACCAGGCAGTCCAAAAACACAAAGAGCGCCGAGACTAGGGCACCTGTAGATAAACAGTAACGAGAATGGTGAACAGTACCGCCAATGACTCAGGGCTTCGTCCAGGAAGCGCAGTGTCCAACTCTGTTCTTCCAATGTCCTTCCTCTCCCCTAGCGGGGGCACTGGGAACAATGGCCCGTGGCATGGTAAACAACACAAAGCTGGATACTCCAGCCGTCTATGTTGGTAGAGAAAAAGAAAACAAAAAAAAAAGGGTATAACACAGGAATAACGGAAAATTACTGTACTCTCTCAGGGTTCACGATCTTGGGGGGCCTGCGATCTCTGACGTTGGGATCGACGGTGGCGTCTCACTCTCTGTGGCCTGGTTGAGGGGTTGTTCGTCTGGGCCACTGCTCCCTGGGGGACAACAGGAGCCAACCAGTCGGGGACCTGAACCGAGGGCAGGCCCAAAGCCTCCAGAAAGGACGGGACCTCCGAAGGGTGTCGTAGCGCAAGGGGCCTCCCATTTTTGCGCACTATAAGGTGAAACGGATGGCCCCACTTGTATGGAATCCTCCGTTCAGTTAGGTGTTCCAGAAGGGGTCGCAGATAGCGTCTCATCTGGAAGGTCTTGCGGGATACATCTGGCAGAAGGGTGACTTGGGCCCCGTCAAAATCAATGCTGCCTTTGCGGCACGATGCTTGCAGGACATCCTCCCTAACTGAGTAATTGTGGAGACAGCATAAAACGTCACGTGGCCGGTTCTCTGTGGGGCTCCTGGGGCCCAGGGTCCTGTGGACTCTATCAATGGCTATTACTGTGTCAGCAGCGCAGTCCAGACAGGCGTTAAATATAGCTGTAACTGTGGCTTTGAGGTCTGCCTGGCCAGTGGCTTCGGGCAAGTCTCTGATCCTGATGTTGCATCTGCGGTTGCGATTCTCAAGGTCATCCACTAGGAGTTGCAACTGTGCCACTCTGTCAGCAAGGGTATCATGTGCGGCTTGCAGGCCAGAAACATCAGTGGTCAGGGAGGTCACATCCGATGCCAGGGTGGTCACCCGCTCGTTCGTAGCCGACACGTCACGTTTGACCCCTGCGATTTCATGTCGCAAGGTCGTTTCAATCCTGGCTGCCATACAGCTAAAGTCTGCTTTAGTGGGAAGGTTTTGGAGTAAAGCTAGGATGGCCTTGTCCCCCAATAATGCTGGTGCTGGTGGCAGCGGTGGGTCCCCCTGTGTGTCTGAGGCGAGAGCAGCCTGGCCATTCGGTCCTGGGATGAGGCTTCCACTGCGGGAGGGTCTCTGGGACAGTTGGGAGTTGTGAGGGAACCAGGGTGGCAGGCCGCTATGGTCCGGGCTGTCAAGCGAGGCCATGGACAGTGAGCGGGGGAGACACGGGGACAAGTCACTAGGCGGGGAGAACGGGGGCATGTCGTGTCCCTGCATAGCAGTCTGCTCACCTTCCCTCTGTGCCGCGTGTCCTGGAGCGCCGGAGGCCGCGGGCGCCATCTTGGCTGGATCCGGCGTGGAGGCCGGAGGCTGCAGCGGGAACAAGTACCTGTCCATGGCAGCAGCGGCGGACCCCGCTCGGCTGGCTGTGTTCCGCCGAAGCGCGGAGATGTCGGCGATGCCGAAATATGCGACCAAACTGTGGTAAAGGGGTGCGGAGGGGTCACGGACCGGGAGCTCCGGAAAAGAGCGTCCTCACTCCTTCATGCCTAGGCCACGCCCCCCCTGGTTAGTGTCTTGATTGGGAGATCGCCTGGGAATACTGGATGCCGTAGGCTTCTTTTTATGTTGTTGGCTTTGACCTGTTTTTTTTAGCTTGTTTCCCAAGGTGACCATCTTGGCCTTTGCCAAGAGGCTTCAGAGTGCCCAAAGAGAGTGCCTACGGCCAAATCCCCTATATAGTATCTTATATATAATAACTAAAAATATTATTTATTATTATAGATATAGATATATAGTATAGTGATTTGGCCGTAGGCACTCTCTTTGGGCACTCTGAAGCCTCTTGACAAAGGCCAAGATGGTCACCTTGGGAAACAAGCTAAAAAAAACAGGTCAAAGCCAACAACATAAAAAGAAGCCTACGGCATCCAGTATTCCCAGGCGATCTCCCAATCAAGACACTAACCAGACCAGATCCTTCTATGGCACCTGGTCTTCCCAAGGAGTCTCCCATCCAGGTACTAACCAGGCCTGACGCTGCTTAGCCTCTGAAATCAGACGAGATCGGGTTCTTTCAGGTTGATGTGGCCGTAAGCGTTCTCTTCAAGACACGCCCAACCCTCTTGACAAACGCCAAGATGCTCACCTTGAGAAACAAGCAAAAAAAAACAGGTCAAAGCAAACAACATAAAAAGAAGCCTATGGGCTTACAGCGGACCTTAAAAGATGGGACCCACTAGCTCTGTCATGGTTCGGACGCTGTAATGTGTTGAAGATGAACGCGATGCCACGACTTCTGTATCTACTACAAGCCTTACCTATCAAAATACCCCAGACTTTCTTTCATGCGGTTCACTCAATCTTTATCAAGTTCCTCTGGCGCGGAAAACATATGCGTATTGGTAGGGCAATGCTATTGCGACCGAAATTGCGGGGAGGTATTGGCTTCCCGGACCCTGCTCTATATTACACAGCGATGCACATGACACCGGTGGTTGACTGGTGCCGGTGTTCTGCCATATACTGTCCGGCCATGATATAGTGTCCGCGCCGTACTGCGCATGCGCAGTACGGAGCAGACGAAGCTTCGGAAAATCTCCGAAGCTGAACGGCGCTTGCGCGGTGAGTGGAGGTGGTAGCCCCACCATCCAAGCGGACATAGGGTTGTGAATATTAGAGGGCCCCTCGCAGGCGAGCTTCGCTCGCCACGCTTCGGGCTCGGCCTCGCTGCGCTCGGCTCTTTTATATTCTTACTCTGTGTCCACTTGGATAGTGGGGATAGAACCTGGACTCGACATCTACAGTATGGAACAGCTCACATCAGCGTTAGGCGACAGGGAGGAAGAGCACACTGCTCGTTGGTTGTCTTGGAGCCTGTTCAGGTTTTCCGACGCATACAGATCCTATCTGTAGGCTCTGGCACGTGTATAGAGGGAAGGGTCCGGCCGTGGGAACCCATCGGAGTCCTCTTTCTTTCTCTCCCTTCTCGTATACCACCCTGGTTCACTCTCTCCCCCGTCTGCCTCGTAGCACTGTTAGCCCCCTATAACTTTCATTCTTTCTACCCCCATCCCCTTCTCCTGCCCATTTGCTCCCCCCTCTTTCCCTACCCCCTAACTCCCAAGTATAATTAAAATACATGGTGATTGCAAGGATCTTTTCGTTTTGTTCCCTCGATTTCCCAGCCAGGGGTTGGCGGCCCTCGGGGTGGTCCCGGCTGAGCTCTTTGACCAATAGAATGAAGGTGACCGATGTTAGAGGCCCCTCAGTCTGGGCCTTGAGGGGGATCGCCCCGGGGACTGCCCTGGTTTATAAGTAGACACTGGGGTGCCAGATCATTAGAGTGGGATAATGTGGTGGCCTAGCCACGGCTGGGGCTGCTGCTGACATAGGTTGTTAGGTTTCCCCCGGTCCCCCACGAAGTATTAACTATGTATTTTTGTTAACCTGGAAAACTGAGGGATCTATGTCTTTTACAGTTTGTCTCTGTATTACCTGCAATCCATAAATAAAGAATAAAAAAAAAAAAAGACACTAACCAGACCAGATCCTTCTATGGCACCTGGTCTTCCCAGGGAGTCTCCCATCCAGGTACTAACCAGGCCTGACGCTGCTTAGCCTCTGAAATCAGACGACATCGGGTGCTTTCAGGTTGATGTGGCCGTAAGCGTTCTCTTTAAGACACGCCCAACCCTCTTGACAAACGCCAAGATGGTCGCCTTGAGAAACAAGCAAAAAAAACAGGTCAAAGCCAACAACATAAAAAGAAGCCTATGGGCTTACAGCGGACCTTAAAAGATGGGACCCACTAGCTCTGTCATGGTTCGGACGCTGTAATGTGTTGAAGATGAACGCGATGCCACGACTTCTGTATCTACTACAAGCCTTACCTATCAAAATACCCCAGACTTTCTTTCATGCGGTTCGCTCAATCTTTATCAAGTTCCTCTGGTGCGGAAAACATATGCGTATTGGTAGGGCAATGCTATTGCGACCGAAATTGCGGGGAGGTATTGGCTTCCCGGACCCTGCTCTATATTACACAGCGACGCACATGACACCGGTGGTTGACTGGTGCCGGTGTTCTGCCATATACTGTCCGGCCATGATATAGTGTCCGCGCCGTACTGCGCATGCGCAGTACGGAGCAGACGAAGCTTCGGAAAATTTCCGAAGCTGAACGGCGCCTGCGCGGTGAGTGGAGGTGGTAGCCCCACCATCCAAGCGGACATAGGGTTGTGAATATTAGAGGGTCCCTCGCAGGCGAGCTTTGCTCGCCACGCTTCGGGCTCGGCCTCGCTGCGCTCGGCTCTTTTATATTCTTACTCTATGTCCACTTGGATAGCAGGGATAGAACCTGGACTCGGTGTGCAGGCGCCGTTCATGCTCGGCAATTTTCGGAATCTGTGTTGCTGTGTACTGCGCATGCGCAGTACACAGCGGACACTATCCGATGGGGAACCATATGTGATAAGACACCGGCATGGGGAACTGAAGCTATGGGTCAAGCTAGAGCAGGAGATGGCGCGGGTTCCACTGGCTGGTCTGCCTTGGGCGGGGAGGCCATTGGAGCCCTGTGTGACTACTCACCCGTTAATTGGCCCCTCGCTCGCCGAGATGGATAGTTTTTTTCACCTTTCCCACCTGACTAACTTCCCTTCTCCTATGACCCCAATTATTGGACATCCTAGATTCCCTCCGGGCCTGTCTGACCAGGCCTTTACCAGGCAAGCCCCGAAAGGGCTTCTGAGAGCAGCCCTATTTCTTGGACCCACAGGCTTGATTCCCACGGGGACCATACTGCTAGAGCAAGTACCTGTTGCATTGGATAGCTGGAGAGCTAGACAGCTAATCCATTTCCTCGGACCACTACCTAACCATTCGTTCTTCTCTAGACAATTCCACCCCTTCGAGGAACTTTGCCTGGATGATGGCCCAATTCGTGGTTCCCTCTCTAGGTCCTACCAAATCCTGACAGACGCACAATCCTCCACGGATCCACCCTTCCTAGCTAAATGGAAAAGGGACTTACAAACTACATTCTCCAAACCACAGAAGGACAGAATACTCTTTTTCGCCCATAAGTCGTCACTCTGCAGTAAATATCAGGAGATCTCATATAAGCTGATCACACGCTGGTATCGTACACCGGTGGTGTTGGCCAAAATATTCCCCGGTCAATCTGACCGCTGCTGTCACTGTGGGCAACAGACTGGCACCATTCTCCACATTTTCTGGGAATGCCCTAAATTACAAACATTCTGGCAGCCTGTCCTGAGACTCATCCACAAGTTCGCAGACATTTCCTTAGCCAATGATCCCGCAGCAGTTCTTCTCAATCTAACTCCTATGTCGAGAAAGCGTTATCATAAGTCCTTACTTAAACATCTCCTCAATGCAGCTAGGGCCTGCATCCCAAGTCAGTGGAAAGAGCAATCTGCTCCAATGGTGACCCAGTGGTTCGCAAGGGTAAATGATATTGAACGAATGGAAGACCTGACTGCCACAATGAGGGATAAAACGGAGGAGCATGGGAACAGATGGTTCTACTGGACCCAGTTTCGCTTTTCGGAAGAATACCTCCGCGAGACATAGTAAGCTCATGGTGATCGTTGGAGATCGCTGTTCCAAACGTTGGACAGCTGATGAGCTGGTGAGCCGAGGGCGTCTCTTGCTCCCTGGGAGGGGACCCCACCCTATCCACTCTACCCACGACACCCCCTTACCCCTTCTTTTCCTTTTCTGCCATTTCCTTCCCCAATCTTCTCTTTCCCCTTCTCCCTCCTTTCAGTTCTACTATTTCCCTTCTTAACTCAAAAAAGGGAAAAGAAAATGGTATGTTCCGACCCCATTTGACTACTACACAATACTCTTCCCCTATCTATGGATATCTAAACTCTTCGAGGGTAGCAGGGCTAGTATCAATAATATTTTAAGTGGTAGAGGATCCCAACGAGATGGAGCTTTAATCTCATCTTGATATGACCGCAAAGCTGTACACATGCTATTCTCCTCAGACTTCTTACCATTGGCTCTGATATCCATGCAATATGATCATTTGATTGTAACTATTTGTATCACACATTCTGTGAAGTTGCCTTTACATTGTATGTCGCATACTACTAAATAAAAAATAAAAAAAACAGAAGCCTATGGCACCTGGTATTCCCAGGCGGTCTCCCATCCAGGTACTAACCAGGCCCGACACTGTTTAGCATCCGAGATCAGACGAGATTGGGCGCTTTCAGGGTGATGGGGCCATAGGTGATCTCTTCGGGCACTCTCAACCCTCTTGACAAATGCCAAGATGGTCACCTTGGGAAACAAGGGAAAAAAAAAAACAGGTCAATGTCAACAACATAAAAAGAAGAATACGGCACCTGGTATTCCAACGCCATCTCCCATCCAGGTACTAACTAGGCCCAACCCTTCTTAGCCTCAGAGAAGAGAAGAGATAGGGCTCTTTCAGGGTGATGCTGCTGTAAGCGATCTCTTTGGGCACTCTCAACCCTCTTGACAAATGCCAAGATGGTCACCTTGGGAAACAAGAAAAAAAAAAAAACGAATCAACGCCAACAACATAAAAAGAAGCCTACAATAACTGGTAATCCCAGGTGGTCTCCCATCCAGGTACTAACCAGGCCAGACTCTTCTTAGCCTCCAAGATCAGACGAGATTGGGTGCTTTCAGAGTGATGTGGCCATAGGCAATCTCTTCAGGCACTCTCAACCCTCTTGACAAACACCAAGATGGTCACTTTGGGAAATAAGCGAAAAAAAAAACAGGTCAACGCCAACAACATAAAAAGAAGTCTACGACACCTGGTATTCCCAGGCGGTCTCCCATCCAGGTACTAACAAGGCCCGACTCTATTAGCCTCCAACATCAAACGAGATCGGGTGCTTTCAGGGTGATGTGCCCGTAGGCAATCTCTTCAGGCACTTTCAACCCTCTTGACAAACGCCAAGATGGTCACCTTGGGAAACAAGCAAAAAAATATAAATAAGTCGGAAGCTAGAGACAATACGGCCCGAGTCCTCAATTTAATCCATGCGGCGCATTAACAGGGAAGGCCCTTGCTTATGTTGTCAACGGACGCGGAGAAGGACTTTGACAGGGTGGCCTGGCACTTTATGCAGGCCACCCTGGAACATATAGGTCTTGGCCCCAACATGATGAGCTGGGTAATGTCGCTTTACTCCACGCCGTCGGCAGCGGTACGGGTGACCGAGGGGTGCTCGGACTCTTTCCCCATCACTAATGGGACGAGGCAGGGGTGCCCTCTGTCTCCCCTAATTTTAATTCTGACACTGGAACCACTTATGTGTCACGTTCGGAATGACCCGAATATTACTGGCATATCCAAACCCTCGGCACACCACAAAATTGCGGCGTACGCTGACGATCTAATTTTTTCCGTCTCCAATCCACACATTTTGCTTCCCAAAATACTTGCGTCTCTACAGTGACACGGCAGCCTATCAAACTATAAAAACAATTGCGCCAAGTCGGCTGTATTGAATATATCGGTCCCGGATGGTGAGGCCAAGAGGCTCCGGTCCGCTTTTCCATTCTACTGGGCTGAAAAATCTATACGTTAACTGGGCGTTGACATCGCAGCGGATTTAGCGCAATTGTACCTGCTTAATTTTGTCCCTCTCCTGGATAGACTGAAATCTGATTTGGGAAACTGGCATGCTTTAACACTGACCTGGTTCGGGCGCTGTAATGCATTCAAAATGATGGCCCTCCCTCGGATCTTATACATGTTCCAGACATTACCGATCTGGTTACCCCCAATTTTTTTCAGACAACTGCAGGTGCTGCTCCGGGACTTTATTTGAGCGCGCAAACCGCCCAGAGCCCGGTTGCAATTGCTTGCCAGACCAAAGGACAAGGGGGGTCTGGGTCTCCCAGATCTCAGACAATACTACAGAGTGACTCTGCTAGCGAGAGTCGTTGATTGGCATTGTAATGGCCCACACAAGCAGTGGGTGGAGATGGAGATTGAGGATGGATCCATTCCCCTATTGACCTCCCCGTGGCTCCTGTCCTCCCTACCAAAAGACCTCAGAGGTCACCCCGTAGTGGGAGCTACATTGGCTGTTGTGCGGAGGTTGTTCCGCTGCACACACATTGCTCCCCTGCCATCACCAATGACTCCGGTTATAGGTAATCCAGACTTCCCACCGGGATTTACCAACAAGAAACTGCGACAGTTGACAGTGGTGGGGAAACAGCGTCTGGGAGAGGTGTGGCCCACGGGAGGGCTCCCGACCACGCAAACTGACGCCGAGCTTTCTGACCCTCCGCTTGACTTGTTTAGTGCTTATCAACTTCGTCCCTTTCTTCTGGCCATACAAAGGGCCCCCTAAACTCCTAGAGACCTGACACCCTATAAATCCATCTGTCACAAAAGGGAACCTGTGCGACATACCCTCTCCCTCCTGTACAACCTATTGAGTAGTCAGGAGGAGGAGTCGACCCCACCATTTATCCACAAATGGGAGAGGGACTTAGGCATCACATTTACCCCACAACAGATAGGGAAGATCCTGACCTTAGTACATAAAGCTTCCATCGCAAACCAATATCAAGATACAAGATAGTCTCACGCTGGTATAGAGTCCCATACCTTCTGAATAAAATGGATAGATCGATCCCGGATGTTTGTTGGAGGTGAAATTCAGATATGGGGACCATGGGACACCTTTTCTGGGCATGCCCGACCTTGAGGAACTTTTGGGTTCCCAGTAGCGTGCCTTCTACACTTGACCGAACAGCCTGTTCGAAATTACAAAAAAACCCTCACAATGCAACTCCTGAATGCCGCCCGGGCCTGCATTCCCGCACTGTGGAGGCAGCCTCAGCCCCCATCCAAGGTGCTGTGGTATTCCAAAGTCAATCATATTCTCCGGATGGAAGAATTGACCGCCACCCTTCACAAGAGGCATTTAGTGTTACATGGAGGCCCTGGAGGTATTTTACTGGTACTCGAGACTACATTCGGGAGGTGAGCAGTGCCCCCGTCCCAGAAAACGACTGAACATCTAACGTTTACCTACGTAGGCCATGTCTGCCCTGGGTGGCATTCCCCCCCTCCCTTTTTGTCTTTATTTTTCTTTTTTTCCCCGCCGATATCCCCCCACCTCCTCTCTCTCCGTCTTTGCACTCTCTTCTTCCCCCGTCCTCCCTTTTGACTATGCCTTGTCTCCTTACTAGCCTTTGGGACCCAGAAGAGCCCCAGGGTTCTGGACACGACCGGCTCATATTTTACTCTGGTTCACATAGGTCATGATAAGCTGGCTCGCTGTGGTCCCAGTTGCTCTCCATGATTACATTTGTCCGAACAGGGCTGCATTAGTTATACTGTACTACATGTCCGAGGTGGGGTTTCTCTATTTTCTGCATGAAACTGTAGGACTCCCCTCTGAGAACCCAGAGTTATTTGGCTGCCTATTTTTTGTTAGCATGTAATTGTGACCCTGGGTCATGCTGTATGGTTGACTGTTATATTTATGTTGTTCTACTTAATAAAAGAATAAAAAAAAATAAAAAAAATAAGTCAATGCCAACAGCTTAAACCTAAAGCCTATGGCATCGAGAAATCCCAGGCGGTCTCCCATCCAGGTACTAACCATGTCCCAACCCTGCTTAGCCTCTGAGATCAAATGCACGCTCAACCCTCTTGACAAACGCCAAGATGGTCACCTTGGGAAACAAACAAAAAAAACAAGTCAACGCCAACAACATAAAAAGAAGCCTGCGGCATCTGGAAAACCCAGGCGGTCTCCCATCCAGGTACAAACCAGGCCCAACCCTGCTTAGCCTCTGAGACCAAACGAGATTGGGCGCTTTCAGGGTGTTGTGCCCGTAAGCAATTTCTTTGTGCACTCTCAACCCTCTTGACAAATGCCAAGATGGTCACCTTGGGAAACAAGGGAAAAAAAACAGGTCAAAGCCAACAACATAAAAAGAATCCTACGGTATCCGGTATTCCCAGGCGATCTCCCAATCAAGACACTAACCAGACCAGATCCTTCTATGTCACCTGGTCTTCCCAGGCAGTCTCCCATCCAGGTACTAACCAGGCCTGATGCTGCTAAGCCTCTGAAATCAGATGAGATCGGGTGCTTTCAGGGTGATGTGGCCGTAAGTGTTCTCTTCAAGACACGCCCAACCCTCTTGACAAACGCCAAGATGGTCGCCTTGAGAAACAAGTTCAAAGCCAACAACAAAAAAAGAAACCTATGGCACCTGGTATTTCCAGGCGGTCTCCCATCCAGGTACTAACCAGGCCCGACACTGTTTAGCCTCTGAGATCAGATGAGATTGGGCACTTTCAGGGTGATGGGGCCATAGGTGATCTCTTTGGGCACTCTCAACCCTCTTGTTAAGCGCCAAGATGGTCACCTTGGGAAACAAGCGAAAATAAACAGGTAAAAGCCAACAACATAAAAAGAAGCCTACGGCACCTGGTATTCACAGATAGTCTCCCATACAGGTATTAACCAGGCCGTACACTGATAGGTCTCCGAGATCAATGAGATTGTGCGCTTTCAGGGTGATGTGGCCATATGTGTTCTATTTAGACACTCTCAACCCTCTTGACAAATACCAAGATGGTTATCTTGGGAAACAAGTGAAAAAAAAAGGTCAACGCCAACAACATAGACCCTGGTGGTCTCCCATCTGACCCAGACCCTGCTTAGCCTCTGAGATTTGGCGCTTTCAGGGTGATGTGACCTCAGACGAACGCTTTGGGACATACTCAAAACTCTTGACTGATGCTAAAATGGTCACCTTGGGAAACAAGCGAAAGAAAAACAGGTCAAAGCCAACAATATAAAAAGATTCCTACGGCACCTTTAATTAGGTACTATCCAGGCCGGACCCTGCTTAGCCTCTGAGATCAGATGAGATTGGGCGCTTTCAGGGGGATGTGGCCGTAGGAGATTTCTTTGGGCTCTCTCAGCCCTCTTGACAAATGCCAAGATGATCACCTTGGGAAACAAGCGGAAAAAAAAAACCATGTCAACGCCAACAACATAAAAAGAATCCTACGGCACCTGGTATTCCCAGTTGGTCTCCCATCCAGTTACTAATCAGGCCCGACAATGCTTAGCCTCCGAGATCAGACAAGATCAGGCACTTTCAAGGTGATGGGGCCATAGGCGATCTCTTCGGGCACTCTCAACCATCTTGACAAACGCCAACATGGTCATCTTGGGAAACAAGCGAAAAAAACCAAGTCATTGCCAACATTGGAGGCTAAGCAGGGTTGAGCAATCAGTTTCCTTGCCTGAAATAGGCATCTCAGAACTGCCATCTGGCTACTTCCCGGGTTTCCAACTCCTTCAACTAATCCCAGGAGACAATACTTCGCCTCCATCCTGGTGGAGGTTCCAACCACCCGATCAATGGTTCCTGTCACCTCTGTCCAGTAGCGGATCAACTTCGGGCATCTCCAAAACATGTGCATCATGTCTCCCCCCATGTTCCCGCACCGGGGGCAACTTGCGTCCGGCCGTTCGGCCAAACTGAAAAAGTTTACGAGGAGCATAATAGGTTCTATATAATAAGAACAGATGTGACATCCTCTGTGAGGAGAGCCACAATTCACCACAGGCAGGATTCCTGTGGCCAATTATAGCTCAGGGGGGTTTAGTACACACCCCACACTATATAAGGCCGCCAGCACGGCGGCCTTGTATAGTGTGTTGCGGTGGTCAGGGAAAGAGGACGATAGGCAGGGACAGTGTCTTTACTGCTTGGGAACCTAGCACTGTTACAGTGGGTGTTATGTGCCTCCTGCACAGTACACACCTGAAGCTACCCTTTATTACTGGTGTTCAATTTCTGCAATACATGCATCTGCAGTGCAGAAGTTAGAGTCGGTGTTGTGTGCCTCCTGCACAGTATACACCTTATT
The DNA here is from genome assembly GCF_037356315.1 of Lithobates pipiens. Taxonomy (NCBI): domain Eukaryota; kingdom Metazoa; phylum Chordata; class Amphibia; order Anura; family Ranidae; genus Lithobates; species Lithobates pipiens. The sequence goes on along the minus strand of NW_027507791.1, from coordinate 170,991,110 downwards.
GCTGGTGTTCTGTTTCTGTAATACAGGAACCTAGCACTGTTACAGTGCTAGGGTGTACAGAGAAGCTGGTATATATAGAAGACTACAGCATACAGAAGAAAGGCTAGTGAATACAGAATACAGGTTTCGTGTATGTAGATAGGCTTGAGTATACAGAGATGCTAGAGTAAACAGTGAGGCTGGGGTACACAGAGAGGCTAGTTTAAAGACAAATACAAAGATGTTAGTGTATATAGAGAGGTTAGTGTATAGAGAGAGTCGAGTGTATACAGAAAGGACAGTGCATATAGAGAAGCTAGTGTATACAGAAAGGGTATACATGAAAGCTGACATTCTATACAGAAGACTGGGTAGTGTATACAGAGAGCCTAGTGGGTACAGAAGACAGGCTGGTGTATTCTAGCTAGTTTTTACAGTCTAGTGTATACAGAAGACAGGCTGTGGTATACAGAGAGTTTAGTGTATTCAGAGAGTCTAGTGTATACAGTCGGCGAGTGTATACATAAGACTGGCTAGTTTACACAGTGTTTACAGAGATGCAAGGGTGTACAGAGAAGCTGGTATATATAGAAGACTACAGCATACAGAAGAAAGGCTAGTTAATACACAATACAGATGACTCGTGTATGTAGATAGGCTTGAGTATACAGAGATGCTAGAGTAAACAGTGAGGCTGGGGTACACAGAGAGGCTAATTTAAAGAGAGGCTAGTATATACAAAGATGTTAGTGTATATAGAGAGGTTAATGTATAGAGAGGGTCGAGAGTATACAGAAAGGACAGTGCATATAGAGAAACTAGTGTATACAGAAGACAGGCTTGGGTATACATCAAAGCTGACAGTGTGAACACTGGATTGGGGGCGTGGCCGGATGTGGGAGTGAGTGAGTGAGAGAGTGAGAGCGCTGGACGCCCGCTCCTAGCCTCCCCTTGCTCTCCCTTCATGCAAGAGAATCTCCCCGCTGGTGGAAGTGGCGCTTAGCCTGGGTCTCTACCTGGACCCTGTGCGGGACGTGGCGGCCCTGGTCGCCCGGCTCCGGAGCTTGTTGTACACTGCCGGGCGGTGTTTGGCGGTGGGTCTCGCGGGAGCTCGTGTCGGCGTGGCTCCAGCGTCATCAGAGGCGCGTCATCGGGAGCGAGCCGAGCAGAGGGAGCCTGCGAGAGCCCGAAAGAACTTTTCCAGCTGACTCGGGACGCGCTGAGAGCAGTGACAGCAGCAGTAGCCATTAAGAAGACCCGGGCGGCGGCCCGCAGCAATTCATAAAGAAGAAGCCTATGGCATCTACCTAGGCTGACGGTAAAGCGGTAGTGTGCGGTGGGGTGAGAGGCAAGCAAGGAGGAGGGTACCTGGGAATGCCCATATGAACATTCAAGTATATTTGTCTAGCTCTACTACACACTAAGCCTGTTTGCTGGAAGATATAGGCTCCCAAGCTCTTGGAGCCCCCGGGATTTACTGAAAGGGCTGTCTCCCCTTCTTTTTTTTTAGTATTGCAGTCTCCATAGCGTGATGAACTCTGTTAAATTACCTATGCAAATCCAATATAACACTTAGAACCAGGCAAACTGTTGGGGGAATAGTCTTTTGGGTCCATGCTCAGCCTGCACGGTTACCCTGCTGTCACCTTGGCTTGGAGCCACCGCACTATTTCTTTTGCCCTACCGTATGGACTTGTATCACGCTGCTAACACTAAGTTTCTTGGGGGGCGACTCTATCGCAATTTTTTAACACCTCTATTTCTGGCCGCTTTTCTACCATGCTTAGTAAGCGGGCCAACGAGGATGGGATGATTGGTGAGGGGAACCAAAAAACCCGGGCTGCTAAAGAGAAAGCAAATCAGGCATCGGCTACTGTAGTAGCAAAACTGGAACGCTTTGCCCATGCAACCTCCCCTACCAGAAAAGGGCCCCCCCAGCCAACAGCTCAAACAAAGTCACAGGGGGGTACTACGGAAAGGAGAAGTACCACTCAACTAGCATCTAATCTAGGACGATCACCTAGTGGCAGCAAGATACATGATGCAGTTACAGCAGCAAGCAAGATAGCACACAATATAGCAGTTCCGGTGGAATCCCCTCCATTGGAGGGTGATGAGCCCACACTGCGTGATATATTGAAGGCAGTCAACGAATGCAAAGTGTCTATAGGTGGCCTCGATAACCAGCTAGCCAGTATTAAAATTGAATTGCACTCTATGGGCCAATTACTGAGCAATACAGTGGCAAGAACTACGATTTTGGAAGGGAGACTGAGCACGATCGAGGATGACTTTTCCCCACTACAGCAAAAAATAAATGTACTATTGAAACAATCAGCCATACAGTCAGCAAAATTAGATGCGCTGGAAAATAACAACCGTAGGAATAATATCCGCCTGATTGGCCTCCCAGAGGGAAGCGAGGGGTCTAACCCCATAGATTTTTTGGAAATTTGGTTCAGGGAACTTATGGGTAACACCCCTTTTACCACTCTCTTTGCTATTGAAAGGGCCCATAGAGTCCCCGCAGGCCCGCATCTATCAGAGGGCCGCACCAGGCCTCTGATATTGAGACTCGTGAATTATAATGATCGCACCATTTTATTACGTAGGACCAGGGAGCTGAATGATGTTTTTTATAAAGGATCCAGGGTCTCATTCTACCCAGACTTCTCGCCAGATCTACAGAAACGGAGAGCTGAGTTTATCCCCATTAAGCGAACCCTCCGCCAATATAAGTTAAATTATGCACTGTTGTATCCTGCCCGGTTACGAATAACTGCTTTGGGCTCAACTTTCTTCTTTGACACCCCAGGAGAAGTGGAAAGATGGCTGGAGGAACATAAAAGTGATTTTTAGCCACTCTGCAACCACTGGGACTGGTTAACAGGACTGGCTCCTTGGGAGCCCTTTTTTTTTTTTTTTTTTTTTTTGGTATAAAACCTGCACGAGTAACAATTGTTAGAGATGTAGAAAACTTATTATGTTAGCTAGATTTAGCTTGAGGTATGGGATTATAATGTCTTTTTAGCACTAATTTGCACCTTTTAGAAAGGAGGGGTGAGTAAGGGTGTTAGTATAAATGTTGGTATAAATCGCACAATATAATGCAAATATCACTATATACCTCACATAGGTTTTGGAGGGGGTGTCATTGAACACCCCCCCCCTGTTTTTGTATAAAACCTGCACGAGTAACAATTTTAGAGATGTAGAAAATTTATTATGTTAGCTAGATTTAGCTTGAGGTATGGGATTATAATGTTTTTTTTTTTAGCACTAATTCGCACCTTTTAGAAAGGAGGGGTGAGTAAGGGTGTTAGTATAAATGGTGGTATAAACCCACAATATAAAGCGAATATCACTATATACCTCACATAGGTCTTGGAGGGGGTGTCATTTAACACTCCCCCCCTGTTTTTTTTTTCCTCCCCCTTTTTTTTTTTTTTTTTTTTTCTTTTTTTTTTTTTTGATGCAAAAGCGCACTGTTTTAATTCTATATAATATCTGCACTTGAAATAACTTTATTGAGCAGCATGGGGGAATTTTTTTTTTTTTTTTTATTATGAAAGTATGTGGTATGTTTTATAGGATCACTGATTAGTAAGGGGGGGTGAGAAAGGGAGATGGCAGGTATGTCATAACATAGTGTAAACACTATTAGAAATGCTTAATGGTTAAGTATCGAGGATGCCTCACTGAATATGTCCTGCCACTTTCCCTTCCCCCCCCCCCCTTTTTTTTTTTTTTTTTTTTTTTTTCTCTTTCTTTTTCCCTTTTGAGCCCAGGTGACATTAGTGGCGGGGTACTGAGCGGGGTCGAGGTGAGACATTTCGGGGAGCCTAGGGCTCCCTGGGCTATTTGGGAGAGCGGGGGGAACGGAGTTGGGTGTCCAGGGTCCTGGGGAGTATGGAAAATCGAGCCACAATAGTGTCCCCCAGGGGATACCCTGATGGGTGGGCGGGGGGGTGGGAGGAGGAGGGGGGGGGGAGGAGTTGCTCAGGAAGTTGGGGGGGGGTGGGGGGATGGGAGGGCGGGGAGGATGGGTGGGTAGTAGGGTTAAGGGGACCACCTCGAGCGCGTATAGCCGGTACAACGGAATTGGGGGGAGGGGAGGGACAGTGGGCCCGTCGTGGGAGGGCGGGCCCCCTTCTCTCCCTCCCCCCTGTCCCGTCCGGTTTGAGTACTAACAGCATCTATGGGTAGTGCACATATTTTATCATGGAATGTGAGGGGATTGGGAGACCCAAAAAAGAGGGCAGCAGTTTTTCTGGAAACAGGAAGGGGAGGTCCCGGCTTGCTTTTCCTTCAAGAGACACACCTAACTCCCAGTACAGCCCCATTGTTAAGGAACCGGAGGTTCTCGGCATACTATCACTCTTTTCACACAACTTATTCAAGAGGGGTGAGTGTTCTTGTTAAGAGAGGCACAGATTTTTTGTGCAAAGAGTCCTCTATTGACAAAGAGGGAAGATTTGTTTTTTTGTTTGGTCTCCTGTCCGGGCGCCAATGTATTTTAGCCAATATCTATATACCCCCTCCTTTTAAACTGGAAGTAATGGTTAAATTGACGACGTTCTGTCTAGATAAACCAGTTGTCCCATGTATAGTAGTAGGCGATTTCAACGAAACGCTGGACCCGCATATTGATAGATTTCCTGCTCCACTGGTGACCAAAATGGGGCGTTTGCAGGGCTTCATCTCTGAAATAGGTTTGAGCGACTTATGGCGAACACGCCACCCTCAAGTAAGACAGTATTCTTGCTTCTCTAGCACTTATTGCACACTATCAAGAATTGACATGGTACTGGGCAATAAAGCAGCCGCGGAGGTGGTCCAGGAGATAGAATATGGAGTAAGGGGGGTGTCTGACCACTCCCCCCTGTCCATGATACTGTCTCTGGGTATTAGACCAGGTCCAAGAGAGTGGAGGATTAACCCGGGCTGGCTGGTATTAATGGGTCCCCCAAGTTCCCACCAGGAAAAGTTAGAGGAATTTCTTCAAATAAACAGGGGCTCTGCCCCCCCGGGTGTGGTTTGGGACTCCTTAAAAGCCTATATTAGGGGCACATTAATACAACAAGTAGCAATCATTAAGAGGAAAGCTCGAGACCAGGACCTAGCAACGAGAAATAAGGTAGCCCAGACAGAACAAGCATACATAGCAGCACCATCGATTGCAAGTCAGCGGGAATGGCTGGATAGCCAAAAAGTCTATAAAATAGCCCTCCTAAAAAAAGCAGAGAACAGGCGGATTTTCCAGCGCCAGCATTATTTTGGCGAAGGAGAGAGAGTAGGTAGAACCCTCTCTCTCCTGGTTCAAACTAACAGTGCGCCAACAGTAGCCCAGGTAATTAAGTCTCCCACAGGTGTTCTTGTCTCCAGCCCCTCCGCAATTATGAGGGTATTCCATGATTACTATAGGAATTTATATAAATCTGTCATTCAGGGACAAGGTAATTCGGCGACTGATTTTCTACTTCGGACAGCAATACCAACTCTATCAGTAGATGATAAATCTTCCCTTGAGCTACCACTTACGCTGGAAGAATTAAGGAATGCAGTAGCCGCAATGCCTAACGATAAATCCCCAGGGCCAGATGGCCTTCCAGTAGAAATTTATAAACGCTACGGGGAGGTCCTATTGCCGGAACTCCTCGTGATATTGAATCACGCATTGGAGACAGGGGAACTCCCTGACTCGATGCGTGAGGCTAATATTACTCTAATTCTGAAGGAGGGAAAGGATTCCCAGGAAGTTTCATCATACCGGCCGATATCCCTGCTATGTACGGATATTAAAATACTAGCCAAAGTACTAGCAATCCGGTTAAATACATACATTCACAAACTCATACACCCAGACCAGTCGGGTTTTATCCCGGGTAGGGCGACTAGCACCAACATTAGAAGAGTCTTCCTTAATGTCCAATTACCTAGAGATAATGAGGGGGTGGGGGCCATCCTAGCGCTCGATGCCACTAAGGCCTTCGACAGCTTGGAATGGGGCTATCTGTGGAGGGTCCTAGAGAGGTTTGGATTTGGCCCCCTATTCACCCAGTGGATAAAATTAATGTATAACAAACCTAGGGCCAAAATCAAGTTGGGTACTGAAACCTCTGAACCATTTCAACTGGAAAGAGGTACAAGGCAGGGATGCCCGCTCTCCCCCCTCCTTTTTGTATTGGCCATGGAGCCCCTTGCGGCCCTGGTAAGATCTTGCCCGGACATACAGGGATTTCGGCGGGGTAGTTCCGAGGAAAAAATTGCCTTGTTCGCAGATGACCTTCTATTCTTTATTGGTGATTTGGATTTTACCCTGAATAGAGTGATCCATCTGATGGGCGAGTTCGGCCAACAATCGGGCTTAGAGATCAATTGGGGCAAATCAGCTCTTCTACCACTGCTCCGGCATGGGGAACATGGGGCACCCCCAACGATAACCGGCCTGGAGTTGGTGACTAAGCTGAAGTACCTGGGCATCTGGATATCAGGGGACGTAAGTCAATATGCCAACGAGAATCTGGCACCATTATTGACGAAAATGAAGAGGAAACTTAATAGTTGGTGTGGCCTCCCTCTCTCGGTGGCGGGCCGCTGCAGCCTGGTAAAAATGATTTGGCAACCCCAAATACTTTATATTCTACACAACTCTCCAATTTGGATCAACCAGAAATGGTTCCAAGTCATGGATTCGCTTATTCGGCAATTAATCTGGAAAAAGGGGCATGCTCGGATAGGTTTACACACGCTGCAGCTGCCCGTCGCGGAGGGAGGGTTGGCCATACCACATTTGGGGGCATACTTCCTGGCCGCCCAACTCCAGCACTTAACAGGGGCAGGACTTCAAGAGGGGGGGTCTATAGGTCACAAGTTGATGATGATGGGAGCACCTCACAAACTGGTCCCCGAAGCTCTGGAGGCTAATGCTCTTTTTTATAGCTGCCCCACCAATACTCTAATGAGGAAGGTATGGCAGCAAGCAAAGCGTAAGTTGGGATATGTGGGAATAACTACTTATACTCCTCTATGGTGTAACCGCCATCTGTTTGAATTAAATAAGGTCGACAAAGCTCCGGAATGGGATAGCCAGGGGATTAATAGAATAGTACACCTTTATGAGGGGAACGTAATGAAATCTTTTGAAACTATCAGCCAGGAATTCAATGTCCCTAATAGGTCATTTTACAAATATTTGCAACTGAGACATGCAATTCAGGCCCAATATGGATCACTTACTATTGAGCGAACTGAAATACCTCTGCTCCAGGCCCTCATAGATCATGGACACGCAAAAGGTCAGATCTCGGGCCTATATATGAAGCTTAGAAGCAGTTTCTTGAAAGGTGAAGGCCCAGCCAAGAGTAGACAGGGTTGGATAGGGGATCTTGGCCCGATATCTTGGGAACAGTGGGCTAAAACGCTTGAACAGGGGCACTTGGCCTCTATATCCCCATCGCAGCGCGTGTCCCATCTGTTCCTCATATATCGGGCATATTACACCCCCCAGAAGTTATGGAAAATGGGGAGGAAAACTAGGGATGAATGTCCTAGATGCGGGGCACCGGGGGACCTCTTCCACATGGTGTGGAAATGCCCAAAGCTGTATAGTTATTGGCTAGAAATAGTCATTAAAATAAATAGAGCTTTTAAGACCACCCTGAAACCTGAGGCCAGGGCCTGTATATTGGGGATATTTGATGGGGTTAATATTCCTACGCCAATCAAGCCATCCGTCCTGAAGTGCCTATATCAAGCTAGGCGACTGATAGCAATTAATTGGCAAGCTAGAAACCCCCCGGATACTGGACAATGGGTCAACGCAATTAACTCCCTAATATGGTGCGAGAGAGCAATGCTTATAAAGCTAAACAATCTAAGAAAATTTGAGATATTATGGCATCCCTGGCTGACTGATATGGGATTCCCCCTGGAGTGAGGTCAATATATGGATGGCCTAGTACCCGCTTGGGATTCTGCCCCCTTCCTCCTCATGCGGAGCCCCTCCCTTTTTCCTCTTTTTTTTTTTTTTTTTTTTTTTCTCTCTCTTTTCCTTTTCCTGGCCCGTATGGAGGTGGTTGTCTGGCTGTGATTGGGACGGTTGTTGCCGGCATTGCGCGCTCGAGGTGGGGTGGGTGGTAGGGAGGTCCGGGGGGGGTAGGGCGGGGGAAGTGCATCAAGGGGTGGCAGCGATGAGTAGTCGCTACATAGCAGTTTTAGCGCACTAACCTGCTTGGCACGTTATTGGTATCCTTTTTTTTTCTTCTTTTTTCTTTTTCTTTTTTTCTTTTTCTCTCTCCCTCTCTATACAGTATAATATGGTTAGTTAAGTACGAAAAATTTTCAATAAAACAGCACACTGACCGCAGTAGGGCAAGAAGGGGAGATGGAGAAGGAGGGTTGGCGCTGGGCGGAGGGAGGGAGGCCTCGCCCCCCACCCCACAACACTACTCCTGGATGGAGTGTCTGGGTGTGGGGACGACGCCCCCTCCCCCCCCTCTTCTTTTTTTTTTTTTTTTTTTTTTTTTTCTTTGTCAACATTATATCTAACATTTAGGTTTAAGCGTGATGTATGCTATGTTAGCGTCATTATTCAATCATATTTTGTTTTATGTTTTGGAATGTATCAGGCTACGCCACCCCGGTATTGTAAATTATTCTTTTTGTATCGGTGAAAATAATAATAAAAATTAAATAATTAAAAAAAAGCTGACAGTGTATACAGAAGACTGGGTAGTGCATACAGAGAGTCTATTGGGTAAAGAAGACAGGCTGGTGTATTCTAGCTAGTTTTTACAGTCTAATGTATACAGAAGACAGGCTGTGGTATACTTGAGGGTTTAGTGTATTCAGAGAGTCTAGTGTACAGAGATGCAAGGGTGTACAGAGAAGCGAGAAGCTAGTATATATAAGGCTAGTGAATACAGGCTAGTGAATACAGAATACAGACTCGTGTATGCAGATAGGCTTGAGTATACAGAGATGCTAGAGTAAACAATGAGGCTGGGGTACACAGAGAGGCTAATTTAAAGAGAGGCTAGTATATACAAAGATGTACGGCACCTGGTATTCACAGATAGTCTCCCATACACGTTTAGTGTATTACAGAGATGCAAGGGTGTACAGAGAAGCTAGTATATATAGAAGACTACAGCATACAGAAGAAAGGCTAGCGAATACAGAATAAAGACTGGCTTCTACGGAGAGGCTACCACTACGGAGATGCAGAACACTATCTAGGGTATATAGAGAGGCTAGATTATACAGAGAGGCTAGTGCATAGAGTGAAGCTATTGTATATATAGAAGCCTGGTTAGTGTATACAGAGAAGCTAGTGTGTACAGAAGAAAGGCTAGACAGGCTATAAAGAGAGACAAGTTTTTACAGAAGACAGTTTGGGGTATACAGAGATGCTAGTTTATACAGAGGATACAGAAGACAGAAGACGGGCTAGTGTATTCAGAACATAGGCAAGTGTATATCGAAGACAGGCTATTGTATGCAGAAGACCGGCTAGTGTAAACATACTGGTGTATATAGAGAGGCTAGTGAATTTAGAGGGTAGGCTAAGTGATAACAGAAGACAATCTGGGCTATACAGAGACATCTCATCATTTCATCTAGCTCACATCTCTAATGGAGTTTGTCTCATTGCCATGTTATGCCTTTTCATTCTTATGCTAAATATAGATCACTACACGATTTTAATCATCCACATCAAGCATGCAATAAAACGATCATACATCAAAATAAACCATGTACGCTTTTTCTCTATTTTGCATATTTGTACCGGGACTGTGAGTATGTGACAGTCCTGACACACCATCCTGACTTATTTTTCTTTATTTCTTATTAGAAATGGAGAGTACTATCTCAAAATCCGCTTAAATCTATTCACTTCCATGAGTTCTACCGCTAATTGTACCTTAATGCAAAATGTTCACAAAACCATCCATTTGCTACCAGACATGCTGCACATACTAAGAGTAATGTAACCATCGCTCTCTAACGATGTAAACAGTTTTATTGCTTTTCTGATATTGACCGAGTATCTCTGACATTAACTGAGTATCTCTCTGCACTATGATCTTATTATTAATAATAATAATAATAATAATAGGATTGTGTAATGCAAAGATCAACTAGTCTAATATAAGCTTTCTCATTGGTACCGGCATATCCTTTAAATTTAGACTAACGCAACTATTTCTCGGCCATTTTCAAGCTAAGCTTTCAATCTCTTACCATTGAACAGCGATACTTCCTCCCTACAATATTAAGCCATTTAAATGTCCTATTGGTCGTCTATATTATACAACTCTCTGAAAAGCCTATATGTAGAGAATAAAACTAGTCTTACATCTTAATAAAACAGTTTTATTACTCAACCAGTATCAGCTGTCATGTACTGTATTACTTCTTTTTCTCCACCTTATCTGTCACAGTTAAAACACAGTGACAAAACATTTCTTTTTACCGCAGCAAAATGTGAGAAAAGCAGTGTAAGCCGTCTTTCTGCCATATGCAACCATCTCTCGCTACCTCTATGCAATGGGATTCTCTTTCCAGTGGAAACGGAAAACAGTCAGTGTAAGCCGTCTTCGTGCGTAACAAAATTAATGGAACGATTTACACGTTAGAATTTGCAAGCTACGTCAATTTACTGTTAAATAGAGTACCTTTGCATTTATCCCTTGACTTTGCTACTATCCCTTGATCTTTTGTGTATTCACTATATCTCGACCTATACATACTGCCTCAAAATTTTCCTAATTTGTTTTGCTATACTTATTATTATTATTTTATAGAGATTACTATCTCTAAATCATTGTAACAAGTTATAATGTCTACAGCTAAATTTACGTTAAATCAAAAGTCACACAAAACCATCTTTTTAAAACCTTTTACACACTGCACATTAAGATTAATCTCTCGCTACCTCTATGCAATAGGATTCTCTTTCTGACTCTATTTTGTTTATTACTTCTTCTCCACATTAACTGTCACACTGATAACCATTTGTAACACATAACACTTGCAACACATTTTTTAACAGCGGCAAAATGTGAGAAAAGCAGTGGGACGGTTTACTTGATTGAGAAGTGGTTGCAGTAGCAAAGCATAGCAATACAGTTTGATTACATTAATAACACATAATGCAACTATTTTACATTCATTTTACATTCACATCATGCATACATCCTAATGTAAGCTGTCTATCACTATTAATGTTCATGGTTACTGATACATTATGCCGATGACCAGTGGAAACGGAAAACAGTCAGTGTAAGCCGTCTTCGTGCGTAACATAATTAATGGAACGATTTACACGTTGGAATTTTCAAGCTACGTCAATTTACTCTTAAATACCCTTTAGCTGCTTAGCTCACACTTTGCTGTATGTAGCCGCGTTTACATGTAAGTAACCAATGGGGATTGACATTTCATGTCCATCTCACATCTCTAATGCAATTTGTCTCTTTGCCATGTCATACTTTGCCAGTTATTATACTTTCTCATCCGATAGAAACCTAGTCGTTGCTGATATTTCATGATTACAGCAATCATCTCATCGAATTGCTATTCCGACATTTTGCCTTGGTATTACTTTGCAACGCTCTATTGAACAATGTATACACAAGCCTATCTGTAAAAAAAAAATAGCCGGTCTTCTGCATACTCTAGCCTCTCTGTGTAACACAGTCTCTCTCTGGATTCCCTAGCCTACATCTCTGCATACCCAGGACCTTCCTCTGTATAATCTAGCCTATCTGTATACACTAGCCTGTCTTTTGTACAAATTAGCTTCTCTGTAGCCTGTCTTCTGTATACACGAGCCTCACTGTCTACTCTTGGTTGTCTTTTGTATACACTAGCATCTCTTTATACATTAGCTCTCTGTATACCCAAGCCTCTCTGTATACACTAGTCCACCGGTATACACTAGCAAGTCTGCCTACACTATCCTCTCTTTGTAACTCAACTTCTCTCTCTGTATACCTTAGCCTCCATCTCTGCATACCCAGGACGTTCTTCTCTATAATCTAGCCTATGTGTATACACTAGCCGGTCTTCTGTAGACATTAGCCTCTCTGTATAAACTAACCGGTCTTCTGTATACACTAGTCCGCCTGTATACACTAGCAAGTATGCATACTCTAGCCTCTCTCTCTGTATACCCTAGCCTCCATCTCTGCATACCCAGGACGTTCTTCTGTATAATCTAGCCTATCTGTATACACTAGCCTCTCTTTTGTACACATTAGCCTCTCTGTATAAACTAGCCGGTCCTCTGTATACACTAGTCCGTCTGTATACACTAGCAAGTCTGTGTAACCAAGCCTCTCCCTCTGCATACCCTAGCCTCCATCTCTTGCATAAACCAGGACCTTCTTCTGTATAATCTAGCCTATCTGTATAAACTAGCCTGTCTTTTGTACACATTAACCTCTCTGTATAAACTAGCCGGTCCTCTGTATACACTAGTCCGTCGATATACACTAGCATCTCTTTATACATTAGCTCTCTGTATACCCAAGCCTCTCTGTATACACTAGTCCACCGGTATACACTAGCAAGTCTGCATACACTAGCCTCTCTTTGTAACCCAACTTCTCTCTCTGCATACCCAGGACGTTCTTCTCTATAATCTAGCCTATTTGTATACACTAGCCTGTCTTTTGTACACATTAGCCTCTCTGTATAAACTAGCCGATCCTCTGTATACACTAGTCCATCTGTATACACTAGCAAGTATGCGTACTCTAGCGTCTCTCTCTGTATACCTTAGCCTCCATCTCTGCATACCCAGGACGTTCTTCTGTATAATCTAGCCTATCTGTATACACTAGCCATACATCTCTGCATACCCAGGACGTTCTTCTCTATAATCTAGCCTATTTGTATACACTAGCCTGTCTTTTGTACACATTTGCCTCTCTGTATAAACTAACCGGTCTTCTGTATACACTAGTCCGCCTGTATACACTAGCAAGTATGCATACTCTAGCCTTTCTCTCTGTATACCCTAGCAAGTCTGCATACTCCTGCCTCTCTGTGTAACCCAGCCTCACTCTCTCTCTGTATACCCTAGCCTTCATCTCTGCATACCCAGGACGTTCTTTTGTATAATCTAGCCTATCTGTATAAACTAGCCTGTCTTTTGTACACATTAGCCTCTCTGTATAAACTAGCCGGTCTACTGTATACACTAGTCCATCTGTATACACTAGCAAGTCTGCATACTCCTGCCTCTCTGTGTAACACAGTCTCTCTCTCTGTATACCCTAGCCTCCATCTCTGCATACCCAGGACGTTCTTCTGTATAATCTAGCCTGTGTTTTGTACACTTTGCCTCTCTGTATAAACTAGCCGGTCTTCTGCATACACGAGTCTCTCTGTATAACCTTGGATGTCTTTTGTATACACTAGCTGCTCTTTATACATTAGCTCTCTGTATACCCAAGCCTCTCTCCTCTCTGTATACAGAGGACCGACTAATGTGTACAGATAGGCTAGATTATACAGAAGAACGTCCTGGGTATGCAGAGCGCTCAGCTTCAAGGTATGGCCAACGCGAGTAATATGAGGGACACTCCTCACCCCCGCCCCCACCTACCAGATCTGACTTTCATCCCCTTGCCCTCTCTGCCCCGGTCATCTGGTGGCAGTTTTATGCACTCCCTGGCCCCCACCCATTCATAATCCTTACCGACCTTTCTTTCCGCTGCTCACAGAAACACACTGGATGACTTGTCTAATTAACCAACTTGTACAAGACACCGCTATCCTCCTGTCTGACACCGGTCCCCCTTGGAGGCTTTACCCCTCACTGTTTGGGTAGTCCCTGCCTCTCCCTGGATGCTCCACATATACCACAACGACATTGTCAGAGGGGCACCACTTGACAGGACACGGGGCTGTCATGCCGGTGGCATCTCCCATTGGAGGAAGGGATGATGGCCCCAACCCCTTGGCAGCAGGTTCTTTCATATACAGACCAGGGCGGCTCATCTTCCCTTCTGGAGTCTTGACCTTAGATGGGGGATTTGCACTTTGGGGGGTCTGAGTGATACCTAATGCGCTGTACTGGAAGGGCTTGACATTCCCGCATATGTGTCCCCTCCCCCTGGATGCGCCCCTTGTCCCCCCCTCTGGCTCCCACCTACTCTTTGCCGACATTGCCTTCTGCAGCTTTCGGGGACCCTGGATGACTTATTTATTGAGCCTATTGGTACGAGACACTGCTTCCCTCCAGGGTGACTCTGGACCCCCCTGGAGGATTTACCCCTTACTGTTTGGGCAGTCCCAGCCTCCCTCTGGATGCTCTACACAGCCCCCGATGGCGATGCAGGAGAGACACTAATTGGCGGGCCCCAGGACTGCTGCTCGGGTGAAGTCTCCCATTGGATGGAGGGATGGTGGCCCCAGCCCCTTGCCTGCCGGATTTTCCATGCACCGACCAGGGCTGCTTCTCTTTCATCTTGATGTGGTGACCATGGAGGGGAGGAGTTGAAATTTATGGGGTCCGGGTGTTTGCTGGTGGGAGTGCGCTAAAGGACTTGACATTTCTGCATGTTTGTCCCCTCTCCCCTGTTTCCCTCCTCCCTTCCCCCCCTTCCCATCCTTCCCTTCCCTCCTTTCCCTCCCCCTTTCCCCTTTCCACTCCCCATTTCCCCCCTTCCACTCCCCCTTTCCCCCCTTCCCTGCCCCTTTTCCCCCCGGGGCGTGGACGGGGGAGAGGGGGTAAGGAGAGGACAATCTGCCAAAGGGAGAAATGCATTTGTTCGGGGACTGCATGTACTTTAGGGGTATGGGACGGGGTGTGGTGGATCCCATTCTGTGATGCCTTTTCTGTTGTGACGGACTCCCTCGTGCATGCCTACGTTTAGGGCGAGCCGAGGAGACCCCTCAGTGCTAACAGTTATATGCTCTACCTCTGTTTTGGTTATACTATTGTTTTTTGTTTCTTTGATGTTACTGATTGTCTTTTATTTGCATACCGGTATCAGACGTGACGATTACCACTGCCGGGACTGGGGGGACTAGGATTCGGGGGCTCCCTCTCCAACCTGTCTACCCAATTACCCAAGTAGGACAGCGCGTTAAACCCAGTGTACATCTGGTAAGCGCTATAGCATAATTGTGCTGTATTAATATACCCTTCCTGTACTGTACTGTACAAATGCAGAAAAATCTTAGCCAGGTCGGTAAAGGAGTTGAAATCTGGCTCTTACATACCACAGTTGATAGATGAGAATGGCCAGAGGGCCTCTACCCCAACCCAAATAGTCGAAGTCTTTGAAAAATGTTACTCTGATCTCTACAACCTGCCCGATTCAGGGTCTGGACAGGACAATATAGACAGATATGTAACCGGTTCTGGTCTACCAACCCTCTCATCGGAATCACGGGAGTACTTGGAGGACCCAATCACACTGGAAGAAGTCCAGACGGCCGTGGGACCTCCGAAGGTGGGTAAGGCTCCGGGCCCTGACGGATATACCGCACAATACTTTAAGACCTTCCTCCCTATTCTCGGCCCGCGCTTGGTGAATTTATTTAATACTCTGAGCTCGAATGGGGATTTTCCTGAGGATACCCTTAGAGCCCACATCTCGTTGATACCTAAGGAGGGCAAAGACCCGGGCCTATGTGGGAGCTACAGACCCATTTCCCTCCAAAATTCGGTCCTAAAACTATTCTCTAACTCCTCGCCACGTGATTGGCACATCACTTGTAGTCCCTTATACATATTGACCAGTTAGGTTTTATTCCCACCAGGGAAGATAGGGACAACACCACTAAGGTGCTTACCCTGATCCATAAAGCAAAGTCATCTGGGACCCCTTGTCTTTTCATGAGTACTGATGCCGAGAAGGCTTTTGATCGGGTCAAATGGACATTAATGTTCTCGGTCCTTCGCCATATAGGTCTGAGTGAACGGATGCTGGCATGGATAAGTAAGATATACTCACGTACTTACATTCCACCGGACATCGCACGTACGTTTATGTTGAACTTCCCCCCACCCCTTGTCACTAAGATCCGCAGTTTGCTTCACGGGTGGCATTCTGGCCTCCATTCCTGGTTCAGCAGATGCAATCTCATTAAAATGAACATACTCCCTAAATTTACTTATCTTTTCCAAGCTCTCCCGATCCAGATTCCAGTCCTGTTTTTTAAGCAAGCTCAATCCTTGCTCACTCAATTTAACTGGGCCCACAAAAATCCCAGACTTAAGCGGTCACAGCTGACATTGTCTAAACAACAGGGAGGGTTGGTTCTCCCTAACTTGCGACGCTACTACCTGGCCTCCCATCTGGGGCGTGTATTGGACTGGAATCGAAACAAACTTTCTAAGCTCACTCCCGAATTCCGCTAAGAAGCGCCATGTGGTGCTATAAGTATTTACCCACAGAATTTATGTCACATCTCACTATAGGGGCTTAGTTGAAAGTCAGTCACCTGATCGCTACCCAAAACACACTCACGTCTTTGACTTCCCCCCTATTCCCTATACGTGGCCATCCAACCTTTGAACTGCGGACCCACTTAGAAATTCCAACCTAGTCAATGCGTCTAAATTCATCATTGATGGAAAATGGCCTTCTTTCTCAACCCTAACAGATCCGACAGGGCTTTTCCAACTGCCTTTTTGGAGAGCGGCGCAACGACATCATTTTCTCCATTCCATCCCCAATCCTCAAACGTTCGCCCGCCCTCAGACGGAGTTTGAGACTCTATGCAGGAGCGAAGGCCCTTTGGCCCACATTCTCTCTCAAACAGATTACCCACACTTAACCTGTCTGGCCAACTGGGAAAAGGACCTTAATTGCTAATTTTCCCCAGCACAGAGACAACGCATTATCACTTTGGCTCTCAAAATGTCGCTGTGCACGAAGATACAGGAGACGAATTTTAAACTTCTCACCAGGTGGTATTTGACACCATCAAAGCTGCAGAAATGTTTCCCCTCTTCCTCGAACATATGCTGGAGGTGTGGAGAAGAAGAGGGCACGTTGCTGCACATTTTTTGGTCCTGCCTCAGTTTGGTGGACTTCTGCACAGAGATCCGATGCATGACACAAAAATTCACAGACTTCTCCATCCAGGAAGAGGCTGCATTCTTTCTCTTGCACCATTCACAGATTCCCATTAAGAAGTACAAAAAAATCTATTTTACGGCATGTGATAAATGCGGCGAAATCCTGCATCCCTCTCTATTGGAAAAAATGTTCCCCCCCTTTCATTACTCACTGGCTTAGGAAAATAGAGGACATTAAAAAAAATGGAGGACTTGATCCTCACATCACAAGGTAAACAAGAATTTTTTAAACAAACCTGAGACATCTGGAATACCTTTATATTCTCGCTGGAAGGATGTCGCTTGCTATCGCCTTAGTGCTCTGAGCTTTCCTTGACTGGCCCCTTGGACAGTGGCTACCATCGTGTCTCGTCCCCTCTTCTCCTTTTCTGATGTTTCAACCCTTCTCTTTTCGGCCTTCCTCCCCTATCTCTCACCCCCTCCACCCCCTCTCTCTTTTGGAAAGAGTGGAAAATTGGGAATGACGGCCCCACACCCCCCTCTGGATGGATTATGCCGGAGGGACCTGGGGTTTGTGTGACCCTGGATCTTGGTACAGTACTTTATCCGTGCCTCGAATCATTGTGATTGATGGAAGGCAGACTCACAGTTGCGAATATACCTGTATCAAGTATTGTTCAGCTGCTTTTTGCTCTGTATTTCTCTGTTGCATTATGTACTCGGGGGACCGTCTTCCCCTATTTGGAGAAAAAATTATATTTGAAAAAAAAAGAAGCCTACGACACCTGGTATTCCCAGGCGGTCTCCCATCCAGGCATTAACCAGGCCGGACCCTGCTTAGCCTCCAAGATCACATGAGATGGAACAGATTCAGGGTGATGTGGCCGTAGCCAATATCTTCAGGCACTCTCAACTCTCTTGACAAACACCAAGATGGTCACCTTGGAAACAAGCAGAAAAAAATAGGTCAATGGCCACAACATAAAAAGAAGCCTACGGCATCTGGAAATCCCAGGCGGTCTCCCATCCAGGTACTAAACTGGTCCCAACCCTGCTTAGCCTCTGAGATCAGATGAGATTGGGCTCTTTCAGGGTGGTGTGGCCATAGGAGATTTCTTCAGGCACTCTCAACCTTGACTAACGCCAATATGGTCACCTTGGGAAACAAACAAAAAAATCAAGTCAACGCCAACAACATGAGAAGAAGTCTACAGCACCTAGTATTCCCAGGTGGTCTCCCATCCAGGTATTAACAAGGCCCGACCCTGTTTAGTCTCTGAGATCAGACGAGATCTGGTGCTTTCAGGGTTATGTGGCCATAGGCGAGCTCTTCAAGCACTCTCAACCCTCTTGACAAACACCAAGATGGTCACCTTGGTAAACAAAAAAAAATAAAACAAGTCAACGCCAACAACATAAAAATAAGCCTCCAGCACCTAGTATTCCCAGTTGGTCTCCAATCCAGGTACTAGCAAGGCCCGACCCTGTTTAGCCTCTGAGATCAGAGGAGATCGGGCGCTTTCAGGCTTATGTGCCCATAGGCAATCTCTTTGGGCACTCTCAACCCTCTTGACAAATGCCAAGATAGTCACCTTGGGAAACAAGCGAAAAAAAAAACAGGTCAATGTCAACAACATAAAAAGAAGACTACGGCACCTGGTATTCCAAAGCCATCTCCCATCCAGGGACTAACTAGGCCCAACCCTTCTTAGCCTCAGAGATGAGAAGAGATAGGGCTCTTTCAGGGTGATGCTGCTGTAAGCGAACTCTTTGGGCACTCTCAACCCTCTTGACAAATGCCCAGATGGTCACCTTGGGAAACAAGCGAAAAAAAACAAAAACGAATCAAGGCCAACAACATAAAAAGAAGCCTACAATAACTGGTATTCCCAGGTGGTCTCCCATCCAGGTACTAACCAGGCCTGACTCTTCTTAGCCTCCAAGATCAGACGAGATTGGGTGCTTTCAGAGTGCTCGGACTCTTTCCCCATCACTAATGGGACGAGGCAGGGGTGCCCTCTGTCTCCCCTAATTTTTATTCTGACACTGGAACCACTTATGTGTCACGTTCGGAATGACCCGAATATTACTGGCATATCCAAACCCTCGGCACACCACAAAATTGCGGCGTACGCTGACGATCTAATTTCTTTCGTCTTCAATCCACACATATCGCTTCCCAATATACTCACGACTCTCCAGCGATACGGCAGCCTATCAAACTATAAAATCAATTGCACCTTTGTCTGTATTGAATATATCGGTCCCGGATGGTGAGGCCAAGAGGCTACGCTCCGCTTTTCCATTCTACTGAGCTGAAAAATCTATACGTTACCTGGGCGTTGACATCGCAGCGGATTTGGCGCAATTGTACCCGCTTAATTTTGTCCCTCTCCTGAATAGACTGAAATCTGATTTGGGAAACTGGCATGCTTTAACACTGACCTGGTTCAGGCGCTGTA
The DNA here is from genome assembly GCF_037356315.1 of Lithobates pipiens. NCBI lineage: Eukaryota > Metazoa > Chordata > Amphibia > Anura > Ranidae > Lithobates > Lithobates pipiens. The sequence goes on along the minus strand of NW_027507791.1, from coordinate 170,971,622 downwards.
ATGCATTCAAAATGACGGCCCTCCCGCGGATTTTATACTTGTTCCAGACATTACCGATCCGGTTACCCCCAATTTTTTTCAGACAACTGCAGGTGCTGCTCCGGGACTTTATTTGGCCGCGCAAACCGCCCAGAGCCCGTTTGCAATTGCTTGCCAGACCAAAGGACAAGGGGGGTCTGGGTCTCCCAGATCTGAGACAATACTACAGAGTGACTCTGCTAGCGAGAGTCGTTGATTGGCATTGTAATGGCCAACACAAGCAGTGGGTGGAGATGGAGATTGAGGATGGATCCATTCTCCTATTGACCTCCCCGTGGCTCCTGTCCTCCCTACCAAAAGACCTCAGAGGTCACCCCGTAGTGGGAGCTACGTTGGCTGTTGTGCGGAGGTTGTTACGCTGCACACACATTGCTCCCCTGCCGTCACCAATGACTCCGGTTATAGGTAATCCAGACTTCCCACCGGGATTTACCAACAAGAAACTGCAACAGTTGACAGTGGTGGGGAAACAGCGTCTGGGAGAGGTGTGGCCCTCGGGAGGGCTCCCGACCACGCAATCTGTCGCCAAGCTTTCTAACCCTCTGCTTGACTTGTTTAGTGCTTATCAACTTCATCACTTTCTTCTGGCCATACAAAGGGCCCCCTACACTCCTAGAGACCTGACGCCCTATGAATCCATCTGTCACAAAAAAGGAACCTGTGCGACACACCCTCTCCCTCCTGTACAACCTATTAAGTAGTCAGGAGGAGGAGTCGACCCCCACCATTTATCCACAAATGGGAGAGGGACTTTGGCATCACATTTACCCCACAATAGATAGGAAAGATCCTGACATTAGTACATAAAGCTTCCATCGCAAACCAATATCAAGAATCAGGATACAAGATAGTCTCACGCTGGTATAGAGTCCCATACCTTCTGAATAAAATGAATAGATCGATCCCGGATGTTTGTTGGAGGTGCAATTCAGATACGGGGACCATGGGACACATTTTCTGGGCATGCCCGGCCTTGAGGAACTTTTGGGTGGAGGTGACCGAGACGATAAAAACTCTCAGAAATGTAGATATCGCAGACAACCCAGCAGCCTGCCTTCTACACTTGACCGAACAGCCTGTTCGAAAATACAAAAAAACACTCCCGATGCAACTACTGAATGCCGCCCGGGCCTGCATTCCCACACTGTGGAGGCAGCCTCAGCCCCCCATCCAAGGTGCTGTGGTATTCCAAAGTCAATCATATTCTCCGGATGGAAGAATTGACCGCCACCCTTCACAACACTGAAGAGGCATTTAGTGTTACATGGAGGCCCGGGAGGTATTTTTCTGGTACTTGAGACTACATTCGGGAGGTGAGCAGCGCCCCTGTCCCAGAAAAAGACTGAACATCTAACGTTTACCTACGTAGGCCATGTCTGCCCTGGGTGGCATCCCCCCCCTCCCTTTTTGTCTTTATTTTTCTATTTTTCCCCGCCGCCACCCCCCCCCCCCTCCTCTCTCTCCGTCTTTGCACTCTCTTCTTCCCCCGTCCTCCCTTTTGACTATGCCTTGTCTCCTTACTAGCCTTTGGGACCCAGAAGAGCCCCAGGGTTCTGGACACGACCGGCTCATATTTTACTCTGGTTCATATAGGTCATGATAAGCTGGCTCGCTGTGGTCCCAGTTGCTCTCCATGATTACATTTGTCCGAACAGGGCTGCATTAGTTATACTGTACTACATGTCCGAGGTGGGGTTTCTCTCTTTTCTGCATGAAACTCTAGGACTCCCCTCTGAGAACCTGAGTTATCTGGCTGCCTATTTTTTGTTACCATGTAATTGTGACCCTGGGTCATGCTGTATGGTTGACTGTTATATTTATGTTGTTCTACTTATACTTAATAAAAGAATAAAACAAAACAAAAAAAAATAAGTCAATGCCAACAACTTAAAAAAAGCCTATGGCATCGAAAAATCCCAGGCGTTCTCCCATCCAGGTACTAACCAAGTCCCAACCCTGCTTAGCCTCTGAGATCAAATGAGATTTGGCTCTTTCAGGGTGATGCAGCCATAGTAGATTTTTTCAGGCACGCTCAACCCTCTTGACAAACGCCAAGATGGTCACCTTGGGAAACAAACAAAAAAAAACAAGTCAACGCCAACAACATAAAAAGAAGCCTACCGCACCTAGTATTTCCAGACGGTCTCCCATCCAGGTATTAACAAGGCGCGACCCTTTCTAGCCTCTGAGATCAGCGGAGATTGGGCGCTTTCAGGGTGATGTGCCCATAGGCAATCTCTTTGGGCACTCTCATCCCTCTTGAAAAATGCCAAGATAGTCACCCTGGGAAACAAGCGAAAAAAAACAGGTCAACGCCAACAACATAGAAAGAAGACTACGGCACCTAGTATTCCAAGGCCGTCTCCCATTCAAGTACTAACTAGGCCCAACCCTTCTTAGCCTCTGAGATCAGAAGAGATAGGGTGCTTTCAGGGTGATGCGGCTGTAAGCGATCTCTTTAGGCACTCTCAACCCTCTTGACAAATGCCAAGATGATCACTTTGGGAAACAAGCGAAAAAAACAGGTCAACACCAACAACATAAAAATAAGCCTGCGGCATCTGGAAAACCCAGGCGGTCTCCCATCCAGGTACAAACCAGGCCCAACCCTGCTTAGCCTCTGAGACCAAACGAGATTGGGCGCTTTCAGGGTGTTGTGCTCGTAGGCAATTTCTTTGTGCACTCTCAACCCTCTGGACACATGCCAAGATGGTCACCTTGGGAAACAAGGGAAAATAAAACAGGTCAACGCCGACAACATAATGAGAAGCCTACGGCACCTGGTATTCCAAAGCTGTCTCCCATCCAGGTACTAACCAGGCCCATTGCTGCTTAGCCTCAGAGATCAGATGAGATTGGACTCTTTCAGGGTGATTTGGCCGTAGGCACTCTCTTTGGGCACTCTGAAGCCTCTTGACAAAGGCCAAGATGGTCACCTTGGGAAACAAGTTAAAAAAAACAGGTCAAAGCCAACAACATAAAAAGAAGCCTACGGCATCCAGTATTCCCAGGCGATCTCCCAATCAAGACACTAACCAGACCAGATCCTTCTATGGCACCTGGTCTTCCCAGGCAGTCTCCCATCCAGGTACAAACCAGGCCTGACGCTGCTTAGCCTCTGAAATCAGACAAGATCGGGTGCTTTCAGGTTGATGTGGCCGTAAGCATTCTCTTCAAGACACGCCCAACCCTCTTGACAAACGCCAAGATGGTCGCCTTGAGAAACAAGCAAAAAAAACAGGTCAAAGCCAACAACATAAAAAGAAGCCTATGGGCTTACAGCGGACCCTAAGAGATGGGACCCACTAGCTCTGTCATGGTTCGGACGCTGTAATATGAACGCAATGCCACGACATCTGTATCTACTACAAGCCTTACCTATCAAAATACCCCAGACTTTCTTTCATGCGGTTCGCTCAATCTTTATCAAGTTCCTCTGGCGCGGAAAACATATGCGTATTGGTAGGGCAATGCTGTTGCGACCGAAATTGCGGGGAGGTATTGGCTTCCCGGACCCTGCTCTATATTACACAGCGACGCACATGACACCGGTGGTTGACTGGTGCTGGTGTTCTGCCATATACTGTCCGGCCATGATATAGTGTCTGCGCCGTACTGCGCATGCCCAGTACGGAGCAGACGAAGCTTCGGAAAATCTCCGAAGCCGAACGGTAGCCCCACCATCCAAGCGGACATAGGGTTGTGAATATTAGAGGGCCCCTCGCAGGCGAGCTTCGCTCGCCACGCTTCGGGCTCGGCCTCACTGCGCTCGGCTCTTTTATATTCTTACTCTATGTCCACTTGGATAGTGGGGATAGAACCTGGACTCAGTGCGCAGGCGCCGTTCATGCTCGGCAATTTTCGGAATCTGTGTTGCTGTGTACTGCGCATGCGCAGCACACAGCGGACACTATCCGATGGGGGACCATATGTGATAAGACACCGGCATGGGGAACTGAAGCTAAGGGTCAAGCTAGAGCAGGAGATGGTGCGGGTTCCACTGACTGGTCTGCCTTGGGCGGGGAGGCCATTGGAGCCCTGTGTGACTACTCACCCGTTAATTGGCCCCTCGCTCGCCGAGATGGATAGTTTTTTTCACCTTTCCCACCTGACTAACTTTCCTTCTCCTATGACCCCAATTATTGGACATCCTAGATTCCCTCCGGGCCTGTCTGACCAGGCCTTTACCAGGCAAGCCCCCCGAAAGGGCTTCTGAGAGCAGCCCTATTTCTTGGACCCACGGGCTTGATTCCCATGGGGACCATACTGCTAGAGCAAGTACCTGTTGCATTGGATAGCTGGAGAGCTAGACAGCTAATCCATTTCCTCGGATCACTACCTAACCATTCGTTCTTCTCTAGACAATTCCACCCCTTCGAGGAACTTTGCCTGGATGATGGCCCAGTTCGTGGTTTCCTCTCTAGGTCCTACCAAATCCTGACAGACGCACAATCCTCCACGGATCCACCCTTCCTAGCTAAATGGAAAAGGGACTTACAAACTACATTCTCCAAACCACAGAAGGACAGAATACTCTTTTTCGCCTATAAGTCGTCACTCTGCAGTAAATATCAGGAGATCTCATATAAGCTGATCACACGCTGGTATCGTACACCGGTGGTGTTGGCCAAAATATTCCCCGGTCAATCTGACCGCTGCTGTCGCTGTGGGCAACAGGCTGGCACCATTCTCCACATTTTCTGGGAATGCCCTAAATTACAAACATTCTGGCAGCCTGTCCTGAGACTCATCCACAAGTTCACAGACATTTCCTTAGCCAATGATCCCACAGCAGTTCTTCTCAATCTAACTCCTATGTCGAGAAAGCGTTATCATAAGTCCTTACTTAAACATCTCCTCAATGCAGCTAGGGCCTGTATCCCAAGTCAGTGGAAAGAGCAATCTGCTCCAATGGTGACCCAGTGGTTCGCAAGGGTAAATGATATTGAACGAATGGAAGACCTGACTGCCACAATGAGGCATAAAACGGAGGAGCATGGGAACAGATGGTTCTACTGGACCCAGTTTTCGCTTTTCGGAAGAATACCTCCGCGAGACATAGTAAGCTCATGGTGATCGTTGGAGATCGCTGTTCCAAACGTTGGACAGCTGATGAGCTGGTGAGCCGAGGGTGTCTCTTGCTCCCTGGGAGGGGACCCCATCCTATCCACTCTACCCACGACACCCCCTTACCCCTTCTTTTCCTTTTCTGCCATTTCCTTCCCCAATCTTCTCTTTCCCCTTCTCCCTCCTTTCAGTTCTACTATTTCCCTTCTTAACTCAAAAAAGGGAAAAGAAAATGGTATGTTCCGACCCCATTTGACTACTACACAATACTCTTCCCCTATCTATGGATATCTAAACTCTTCGAGGATAGCAGGGCTAGTATCAATAATATTTTAAGTGGTAGAGGATCCCAACGAGATGGAGCTTTAATCTCATCTTGATATGACCGCAAAGCTGTACACATGCTATTCTCCTCTGACTTCTTACCATTGGCTCTGATATCCATGCAATATGATCGTTTGTTTGTAACTATTTGTATCACACATTCTGTGAAGTTGCCTTTGCATTGTATGTTGCATACTACTAAATAAAAAAAAAAAAAAAGAAGCCTATGGCACCTGGTATTCCCAGGCAGTCTCCCATCCAGGTACTGTTTAGCGTACTGTTTAGCATCCGAGATCAGACGAGATTGGGTGCTTTCAGGGTGATGGGGCCATAGGTAATCTCTTCGGGCACTCTCAACCCTCTTGACATACGCCAAGATGGTCACCTTGGGAAACAAGTGAAAAAAAAAACAGGTCAAGGCCAACAACATAAAAAGAAGCCTACAGCACCTAGTATTCCCAGGTGGTCTCCAATCCAGGTACTAGCAAGGCCCAACCCTGTTTAGCTTCTGAGATCAGAGGAGATCGGGTGCTTTCAGGGTTATGTGCCCATAGGCAATCTCTTTGGGCATTCTCAACCCTCTTGACAAATGCCAAGATAGTCACCTTGAGATACAAGCGATAAAAAACAGGTCAATGTCAACAACATAAAAAGAAGAATACGGCACCTGGTATTCCAACGCCATCTCCCATCCAGGTACTAACTAGGCCCAACCCTTCTTAGCCTCAGAGAAGAGAAGAGATAGGGCTCTTTCAGGGTGATGCTGCTGTAAGCGATCTCTTTGGGCACTCTCAACCCTCTTGACAAATGCCAAGATGGTCACCTTGGGAAACAAGCAAAAAAAAAAAAACTAATCAACGCCAACAACATAAAAAGAAGCCTACAATAACTGGTATTCCCTGGTGGTCTCCCATCCAGGTACTAACCAGGCCCGACTCTTCTTAGCCTCCAAGATCAGACGAGATTGGGTGCTTTCAGAGTGATGTGGCCATAGGCAAACTCTTCAGGCACTCTCAACCCTCTTGACAAACACCAAGATGGTCACTTTGGGAAACAAGCGAAAAAAAAACAGGTCAACGCCAACAACATAAAAAGAAGTCTACGACACCTGGTATTCCCAGGCGGTTTCCCATCCAGGTACTAACAAGGCCCGACTCTTCTTAGGCTCCAACATCAAACGAGATCGGGTGCTTTCAGGGTGATGTGCCCGTAGGCAATCTCTTCAGGCACTTTCAACCCTCTTGACAAAAGCCAAGATGGTCACCTTGGGAAACAAGTGGAAAAAAAAACAGGTCAAGGCCAACAACATAAAAGGAAGCCTACAGCACCTAGTATTCCCAGGTGGTCTCCAATCCAGGTACTAGCAAGGCCCAACCCTGTTTACCTTCTGAGATCAGAGGAGATCGGGCGCTTTCAGGGTTATGTGCCCATAGGCAATCTCTTTGGGCATTCTCAACCCTCTTGACAAATGCCAAGATAGTCACCTTGAGACACAAGCGAAAAAAAACAGGTCAATTTCAACAACATAAAAAGAAGAATACGGCACCTGGTATTCCAACGCCATCTCCCATCCAGGTACCCACTAGGCCCAACCCTTCTTAGCCTCAGAGAAGAGAAGAGATAGGGCTCTTTCAGGGTGATGCTGCTGTAAGTGATCTCTTTGGGCACTCTCAACCCTCTTGTCAAATGCCAAGATGGTCACCTTGGGAAACAAGCAAAAAAAAAAAAAACGAATCAACGCCAACAACATAAAAAGAAGCCTACAATAACTGGTATTCCCAGGTGGTCTCCCATCCAGGTACTAACCAGGCCCGACTCTTCTTAGCCTCCAAGATCAGACGAGATTGGGTGCTTTCAGAGTGATGTGGCCATGGGCAATCTCTTCAGGCACTCTCAACCCATCTTGGCCTTTGTCAAGAGGCTTCAGAGTGCCCAAAGAGAGTGCCTACGGCCAAATCACTATACTATATATCTATATCTATAATAATAAATAATATTTTTAGTTATTATATATAAGATACTATATAGGTGATTTGGCCGTAGGCACTCTCTTTGGGCACTCTGAAGCCTCTTGACAAAGGCCAAGATGGTCACCTTGGGAAACAAGCTAAAAAAAACAGGTCAAAGCCAACAACATAAAAAGAAGCCTACGGCATCCAGTATTCCCAGGCGATCTCCCAATCAAGACACTAACCAGGGTGGGCGTGACCTAGGCATGAAGGAGTGAGGACGCTCTTTTCCGGAGCTCCCGGTCCGTGACCCTTCCACACCCCTTTACCACAGTCTGGTCGCATATTTCGGCATCGCCGACATCCCCGCGCTTCGGCGGAACACAGCCAGCCGAGCGGGGTCCGCCGCTGCTGCCATGGACAGGTACTTGGTCCCGCTGCAGCCTCCGGCCTCCACGCCGGATCCAGCCAAGATGGCGCCCGCGGCCTCCGGCACTCCAGGACACGCGGTACAGAGGGAAGGTGAGCAGACTGCTATGCAGGGACACGACATGCCCCCGTTCTCCCCGCCTAGTGACTTGTCCCCGTGTCTCCCCCGCTCACTGTCCATGGCCTCGCTTGACAGCCCGGACCATAGCGGCCTGCCACCCTGGTTCCCTCACAACTCCCAACTGTCCCAGAGACCCTCCCGCAGTGGAAGCCTCATCCCAGGACCGAATGGCCGGGCTGCTCTTACCTCAGACACACAGGGGGACCCACCGCTGCCACCAGCACCGGCATTATTGGGGGACAAGGCCATCCTAGCTTTACTCCAAAACCTTCCCACTAAAGCAGACTTTAGCTGTATGGCAGCCAGGATTGAAACGACCTTGCGACATGAAATCGCAGGGGTCAAACGTGACGTGTCGGCTACGAACGAGCGGGTGACCACCCTGGCATCGGATGTGACCTCCCTGACCACTGATGTTTCTGGCCTGCAAGCCGCACATGATACCCTTGCTGAAAGAGTCACACAGTTGCAACTCCTAGTGGATGACCTTGAGAATCGCAACCGCAGACGCAACATCAGGATCAGAGACTTGCCCGAAGCCGCTGGCCAGGCAGACCTCAAAGCCACAGTTACAGCTATATTTAACGCCTGTCTGGACCGCGCTGCTGACACAGTAATAGCCATTGATAGAGTCCACAGGACCCTGGGCCCCAGGAGCCCCACAGAGAACCGGCCACGTGACGTTTTATGCTGTCTCCACAATTACTCAGTTAGGGAGGATGTCCTGCAAGCGGCGTGGCGCAAAGGCAGCATTGATTTTGACGGGGCCCAAGTCACCCTTCTGCCAGATGTATCCCGCAAGACCCTCCAGATGAGACGCTGTCTGCGACCCCTTCTGGAACACCTAACTGAACGGAGGATTCCATACAAGTGGGGCCATCCGTTTCACCTTATAGTGCGCAAAAATGGGAGGCCCCTTGCGCTACGACACCCTTCGGAGGTCCCGTCCTTTCTGGAGGCTTTGGGCCTGCCCTCAGTTCAGGTCCCCGACTGGTTGGCTCCTGTTGTCCCCCAGGGAGCAGTGGCCCCGACGAACAACCCCTCAACCAGGCAACAGAGAGTGAGACGCCACCGTCGATCCCAACATCAGAGATCGCAGGCCCCTCAAGATCGTGAACCCTGAGAGAGTACAGTAATTTTCCGTTATTCCTGTGTTATACCCTTTTTTTTTTGTTTTCTTTTTCTCTACCAACATAGACGGCTGGAGTATCCAGCTTTGTGTTGTTTACCATGCCACGGGCCATTGTTCCCAGCGCCCCAGCTAGGGGAGAGGAAGGACATTGGAAGAACAGAGTTGGACACTGCGCTTCCTGGACGAAGCCCTGAGTTATTGGCGGTACTGTTCACCATTCTCGTTACTGTTTATCTACAGGTGCCCTAGTCTCGGCGCTCTTTGTGTTTTTGGACTGCCTGGTGGTGCCCCCGGGTGCCCCTGGGCGGCGTTCCTGCTCCCTCCCCCTCTCCTCCTCCCCCCCCCCTTTTTTTCCTTTTTTTTTTTCTGGGGGGGGGGGAGGGGTGGGTGCCTGGGTGGTATAAAGTTATCTATACTCTGTGTTGAAAAGTTTAATATGTTGGTCTAATTATGCACTGTTCTACTGTTGTTAACTGCCCGATACCTGCTGCAGTGATGTTCTATAATGCGTTTGATGTCGTAGTTAAGATGCCAAAGAAGCTCCGTGCACGCCCGATTGTGACTGCATGGACCATGGGATGCTGGAGGGGTACTGCACCGACGAGTTCCTCCCTCTGCAGTGCCTTACCTCTTCCCCCACTAGGCCCCTCTGCCCTAACCGGCAGGTTCTCTCCGATAGGAGCTTTAGCAATTCCCCGATCTATCCCCACCCCTCCTACCCTCCTCCTCCCTACTAACTCCGGACCTTCTCCGCTTCGTTACTGCTTTTCCTTTTTCTCCTCCTCTTCCTCTGTGCTTGAACTCTATATCTACTACTGACTCTGGTGGGGACCGCCGGCCGGGTACCACTGCCGTCATGGCCCTGAAGCTGGTTTCCTGTAATGTGAAAGGGCTGAATGTACCTGAAAAAAGGTCCAGCTGCCTAACAGAATTGTGGCGGATGAAGCCCCAAATAGTTTTCCTCCAGGAGACCCATTTCAGGACAGACCAAATACCACGGCTTTATAGTAAGCACTTCCCCCTGGCCCACCACAGCACGTCCCCTACTTCCAAATCGAGAGGAGTGTGTGTTCTTCTTGCTAAAAACTTGCCGTGGCGCCTGTTAGCTGTCCAAGCCGATAGTGAAGGGAGATATCTCTTCATTAAGGGAACTCTCCACTCGCAAACTTTTACTCTTGCCAACCTATACATGGCGAATGTGGACCAGCTGCCGGCCTTAGAAGCATCCTTGGATGCCCTGGCTGCATTCTCAGAGGGTACTTTGATCATTGGGGGGGACTTTAACCTCACCTTGGACCCCCGCAGAGACTCATCATCGGGCACCTTTGCGATTTCTGCGAGAACGCGTTCACACATAAGAGACCTGCTACACTCCCACCGACTGATCGATGTGTGGCGTACGCTTCACCCACAGGATAGGGACTATACGTTCTTTTCCACCGCTCGTGGTTCTTACTCACGTATAGATATGTTTTTAGTCGCCCACAATGCTATCCCGGCGGTCACAGACGCTCAGATAGGCCACATAGCCCTGTCTGACCATGCCCCGATTTCTTTGATGCTGAAGCTACAACAGGAGTCGCGTGGTCAGTCCTGGTGGAGACTGAACGAGTCTCTCCTGAAGGACCCTGAGACCCACGCAGACCTGCTTAGGGAATTAGAAAGTTACTTTGATCATAACCGTGATTCTGTTTCCAACCCCCTCATGTTATGGGCGGCTCATAAATGCTACATTAGGGGCATTCTTATTAAACATGGTCATAGACTCAAAGTGGCCAAAACTGAGGCTCTCTCCAAACTTATTGCCAAGTTGCATGCGTGTGAACAACGACACAAATCCCAGCCGACTGCTGCGCTGGAGGTGGAGGTGAGAGATCTTAGAGAACAAATCAGAGATTTCTCTCTCTTTCAGGCTAGAACCAGACTCATGTGGGTCCGCAGGACGTATTATGAATATGGAGTCAAGTGTAGTAGGTCCCTAGCGAACTCCCTGCGTGCCCAACGCAACGCGTCCTTCATTCCAACCATAACCTCCCCTTCGGGTGCCAAGCTTCATGATTCACGGGAGATAGCGGAGTGTTTCCGATCTTTCTATGAAGCCCTTTATAACTTGCACCCCCGGGACTCAGGAGACGCCCTCCAGGCCGGCACAGCGGCCATTGACGAGTACCTAGCTTCGGCAAACCTCCCATCGCTGGTTCCCCCGGACCCACATCTGATTTTCCAATTGAATTTCCAACCGCTTCTAAAAAATGTTGCCGTAGATCTAGAGAGGTGGTCAAAGTTGGCGACCTCTTGGTTTGGGAGATGCAATGTGCTCAAAATGAATGTAATGCCCAGACTCTTGTATCTATTACAAGCCTTACCGATAAAAATCCCCCAATCATTTTTTAAAGCCATGCGCTCCATCTTTATTCGATACGTATGGCAGGGCAGGCCTCCAAGACTCAGCCGAACATTACTGCTCAGACCAAAAGACAAGGGAGGGATTGGCCTCCCAGATCCGGCATGGTAATATACGGCGGTGCACATGAACAGAGTAGTTGACTGGTGCAGACACCTGAAGGATAAGCTGTGGGTTCGTCTGGAGCGTGAATCCGTACCATTTCCACTTGAGGGTTTGCCCTGGAGTGGACCGGGCTGGTCGGGAGCGACGTGGGCACACCCACTCATTGAGCCAACGTTACAAGAGCTAGACAGATATTTTACCCTGACGGGCGTGCCCAGTTTCCCTTCGCCCATGACTCCTATTATTGGACACCCACGCTTTGAACCCGGCATGACGGAAAAGTCTTTCCGCCTCGACCCTGACCGGGACCTTGTGCGGGCCTCTTCTTTTCTTGGCCCTAGGACGTGGACAGCGGTCTCCACTATGTACGAGGCGTTAGCAACCACGGCCCTGGGACAGTGGAAGCTTGCCCAACTCTCCCACTTCTTGAAATCTTTGCCAAACAGTGGCGAATTCCGCAGACCCCTAACATCGTTTGAGGAGGTATGCTCAGGAGAGGAACCGACCCGAGGGTCTCTTTCCCTGTCATATCGCATCCTACTGGACCAACTCTCCCAGGGTAACCTGGTGTTCGTGGAAAAATGGGAGCGAGACCTGCATGTCCGGCTCTCGCCAGACCAGAAGAACCGCGTGCTTCTTTTTGCGCACAAGTCATCCCTATGTAGTAAATACCAGGAAATAGCTTATAAAATTTTGACCCGATGGTACAGGACCCCCACTGTCCTGGCGGCTATGTTTCCCGGTCACAGCCCTTTGTGCTGGAGATGCGGTGAACAAGCCGGCACGTTACTACATATCTTCTGGGAATGCCCTCAACTGGCCCATTTCTGGAGACAGGTTCTCAATATCATTTTTGACCTCACGGCTATTGATCTCCAGAACAACGCAGCTGCGATCTTCCTCAATCTGACCCCACTCTCGAGCAAGAAGTACCATAAATCTCTCTTAAAACATCTTCTGAGTGGGGCCAAGGCATGTATACCTAGCATGTGGAAACAGCAGGCCGCTCCACTGGTGTCTCACTGGTTTGCAAGAGTTTGCGACATCTACCGTATGGAACAGCTCACATCAGCGTTAGGCGACAGGGAGGAAGAGCACACTGCTCGTTGGTTGTCTTGGAGCCTGTTCAGGTTTTCCGATGCATACAGATCCTATCTGTAGGCTCTGGCACGTGTATAGAGGGAAGGGTCCGGTCGCGGGAACCCATCGGAGTCCTCTTTCTTTCTCTCCCTTCTCGTATACCACCCTGGTTCACTCTCTCCCCCGTCTGCCTCGTAGCACTGTTAGCCCCCTATAACTTTCATTCTTTCTACCCCCATACCCTTCTCCTGCCCATTTGCTCCCCCCTCTTTCCCTACCCCCTAACTCCCAAGTATAATTAAAATACATGGTGATTGCAAGGATCTTTTCGTTTTGTTCCCTCGATTTCCCAGCCAGGGGTTGGCGGCCCTCGGGGTGGTCCCGGCTGAGCTCTTTGACCAGTAGAATGAAGGTGACCGATGTTAGAGGCCCCTCAGTTTGGGCCTTGAGGGGGATCGCCCCGGGGACTGCCCTGGTTTATAAGTAGACACTGGGGTGCCAGATCATTAGAGTGGGATAATGTGGTGGCCTAGCCACGGCTGGGGCTGCTGCTGACATAAGTTGTTAGGTTTCCCCCGGTCCCCCACAAAGTATTAACTATGTATTTTTGTTAACCTGGAAAACTGAGGGATCTATGTCTTTTACAGTTTGTCTCTGTATTACCTGCAATCCGTAAATAAAGAATTAAAAAAAAAAAAAAGTCACTAACCAGACCAGATCCTTCTATGGCACCTGGTCTTCCCAGGGAGTCTCCCATCCAGGTACTAACCAGGCCTGACGCTGCTTAGCCTCTGAAATCAGACGACATCGGGTGCTTTCAGGTTGATGTGGCCGTAAGCGTTCTCTTCAAGACACGCCCAACCCTCTTGACAAACGCCAAGATGGTCGCCTTGAGAAACAAGCAAAAAAAACAGGTCAAAGCCAACAACATAAAAAGAAGCCTATGGGCTTACAGCGGACCTTAAAAGATGGGACCCACTAGCTCTGTCATGGTTCGGACGCTGTAATGTGTTGAAGATGAACACGATGCCACGACTTCTGTATCTACTACAAGCCTTACCTATCAAAATACCCCAGACTTTCTTTCATGTGGTTCGCTCAATCTTTATCAAGTTCCTCTGGCGCGGAAAACATATGCGTATTGGTAGGGCAATGCTATTGCGACCGAAATTGCGGGGAGGTATTGGCTTCCCGGACCCTGCTCTATATTACACAGCGACGCACATGACACCGGTGGTTGACTGGTGCCGGTGTTCTGCCATATACTGTCCGGTCATGATATAGTGTCCACGCCGTACTGCGCATGCACAGTACGGAGCAGACGAAGCTTCGGAAAATCTCCAAAGCTGAACGCCGCCTGCGCGGTGAGTGGAGGTGGTAGCCCCACCATCCAAGCGGACATAGGGTTGTGAATATTAGAGGGTCCCTTGCAGGCGAGCTTAGCTCGCCACGCTTCGGGCTTTGCCTCGCTGCGCTCGGCTCTTTTATATTCTTACTCTATGTCCACTTGGATAGTGGGGATAGAACCTGGACTCAGTGCGCAGGCGCCGTTCATGCTCGGCAATTTTCGGAATGCGCAGTACACAGCGGACACTATCCGATGGGGGACCATATGTGATAAGACACCGGCATGGGGAACTGAAGCTATGGGTCAAGCTAGAGCAGGAGATGGCGCGGGTTCCACTGGCTGGTCTGCCTTGGGCGGGGAGGCCATTGGAGCCCTGTGTGACTACTCACCCGTTAATTGGCCCCTCGCTCGCCGAGATGGATAGTTTTTTTCACCTTTCCCACCTGACTAACTTCCATTCTCCTATGACCCCAATTATTGGACATCCTAGATTCCCTCCGGGCCTGTCTGACCAGGCCTTTACCAGGCAAGCCCCGAAAGGGCTTCTGAGAGCAGCCCTATTTCTTGGACCCACGGGCTTGATTCCCGTGGGGACCATACTGCTAGAGCAAGTACCTGTTGCATTGGATAGCTGAAGAGCTAGACAGCTAATCCATTTCCTCGGATCACTACCTAACCATTCGTTCTTCTCTAGACAATTCCACCCCTTCGAGGAACTTTGCCTTTATGATGGCCCAGTTCGTGGTTCCCTCTCTAGGTCCTACCAAATCCTGACAGACGCACAATCCTCCACGGATCCACCCTTCCTAGCTAAATGGAAAAGGGACTTACAAACTACATTCTCCAAACCACAGAAGGATAGAATACTCTTTTTCGCCCAAAAGTCGTCACTCTGCAGTAAATGTCAGGAGATCTCATATAAGCTGATCACACGCTGGTATCGTACACCGGTGGTGTTGGCCAAAATATTCCCCGGTCAATCTGACCGCTCCTGTCGCTGTGGACCAAATGTGGCCCCATTCTCCACATTTTCTGGGAAAGCCCTAAATTACAAACATTCTGGCAGCCTGTCCTGAGACTCATCCACAAGTTCACAGACATTTCCTTAGCCAATGATCCCGCAGCAGTTCTTCTCAATCTAACTCCTATGTCGAGAAAGCGTTATCATAAGTCCTTACTTAAACATCTCCTCAATGCAGCTAGGGCCTGCATCCCAAGTCAGTGGAAAGAGCAATCTGCTCCAATGGTGACCCAGTGGTTCGCAAGGGTAAATGATATTGAACGAATGGAAGACCTGACTGCCACAATGAGGGATAAAACGGAGGAGCATGGGAACAGATGGTTCTACTGGACCCAGTTTCGCTTTTCGGAAGAATACCTCCGCGAGACATAGTAAGCTCATGGTGATCGTTGGAGATCGCTGTTCCAAACGTTGGACAGCTGATGAGCTGGTGAGCCGAGGGCGTCTCTTGCTCCCTGGGAGGGGACCCCATCCTATCCACTCTACCCACGACACCCCCTTACCCCTTCTTTTCCTTTTCTGCCATTTCCTTCCCCAATCTTCTCTTTCCCCTTCTCCCTCCTTTCAGTTCTACTATTTCCCTTCTTAACTCAAAAAAGGGAAAAGAAAATGGTATGTTCCGACCCCATTTGACTACTACACAATACTCTTCCCCTATCTATGGATATCTAAACTCTTCGAGGGTAGCAGGGCTAGTATCAATAATATTTTAAGTGGTAGAGGATCCCAACGAGATGGAGCTTTAATCTCATCTTGATATGACCGCAAAGCTGTACACGTGCTATTTTCCTCAGACGTCTTACCATTGGCTCTGATATCCATGCAATATGATCATTTGTTTGTAACTATTTGTATCACACATTCTGTGAAGTTGCCTTTGCATTGTATGTCGCATACTACTAAATAAAAAAACAAAAAAAACAGAAGCCTATGGCACCTGGTATTCCCAGGCGGTCTCCCATCCAGGTACTAACCAGGCCCGACACTGTTTAGCATCCGAGATCAGACGAGATTGGGCTCTTTCAGGGTGATGCTGCTGTAAGCGATCTCTTTGGGCACTCTCAACCCTCTTGACAAATGCCAAGATGGTCACCTTGGGAAACAAGCAAAAAAAAGAAAACGAATCAACGCCAACAACATAAAAAGAAGCCTACAATAACTGGTAATCCCAGGTGGTCTCCCATCCAGGTACTAACCAGGCCCGACTCTTCTTAGCCTCCAAGATCAGATGAGATTGGGTGCTTTCAGAGTGATGTGGCCATAGGCAATCTCTTCAGGCACTCTCAACCCTCTTGACAAACACCAAGATGGTCACTTTGGGAAATAAGCGAAAAAAAAACAGGTCAACGCCAACAACATAAAAAGAAGTCTACGACACCTGGTATTCCCAGGCGGTCTCCCATCCAGGTACTAACAAGGCCCGACTCTATTAGCCTCCAACATCAAACGAGATCGGGTGCTTTCAGGGTGATGTGCCCGTAGGCAATCTCTTCAGGCACTTTCAACCCTCTTGACAAACGCCAAGATGGTCACCTTGGCACTTTATGCAGGCCACCCTGGAACATATAGGTCTTGGCCCCAACATGATGAGCTGGGTAATGTCGCTTTACTCCACGCCATCGGCAGCGGTACGGGTGACCGAGTGGTGCTCGGACTCTTTCCCCATCACTAATGGGACGAGGCAGGGGTGGTCTCTGTCTCCCCTAATTTTAATTCTGACACTGGAACCACTTATGTGTCACGTTTGGAATGACCCGAATATTACTGGCATATCCAAACCCTCGGCACACCACAAAATTGCGGCGTACGCTGACGATCTAATTTTTTCCGTCTCCAATCCACACATTTTGCTTCCCAAAATACTTGCGTCTCTACAGCGACACGGCAGCCTATCAAACTATAAAAACAATTGCGCCAAGTCGGCTGTATTGAATATATCGGTCCCGGATGGTGAGGCCAAGAGGCTCCGCACCTCTTTTCCATTCTACTGGGCTGAAAAATCTATACGTTAACATCGCAGCGGATTTAGCGCAATTGTACCTGCTTAATTTTGTTCCTCTCCTGGATAGACTGAAATCTGATTTGGGAAACTGGCATGGTTTAACACTGACCTGGTTCGGGCGCTGTAATGCATTCAAAATGATGGCCCTCCCTCGGATCTTATACATGTTCCAGACATTACCGATCCGGTTACCCCCAATTTTTTTCAGACGACTACAGGTGCTGCTCCGGGACTTTATTTGGGCGCGCAAACTGCCCAAAGCCCGTTTGCAATTGCTTGCCAGACCAAAGGACAAGGGGGGTCTGGGTGTCCCAGATCTCAGACAATACTACAGAGTGACTCTGCTAGAGAGAGTCGTTGATTGGCATTGTAATGGCCCACACAAGCAGTGGGTGGAGATGGAGATTGAGGATGGATCCATTCCCCTATTGACCTCCCCGTGGCTCCTGTCCTCCCTACCAAAAGACCTCAGAGGTCACCCCATAGTGGGAGCTAGGTTGGCTGTTGTGCGGAGGTTGTTCCGCTGCACACACATTGCTCCCCTGCCATCACCAATGACTCCGGTTATAGGTAATCCAGACTTCCCACCGGGATTTACCAACAAGAAACTGCGACAGTTGACAGTGGTGGGGAAACAGCATCTGGGAGAGGTGTGGCCCACGGGAGGGCTCCCGACCACGCAAACTGTCGCCGAGCTTTCTGACCCTCCGCTTGACTTGTTTAGTGCTTATAAACTTTGTCACTTTCTTCTGGCCATACAAAGGGCCCCCTACACTCCTAGAGACCTGACACCCTATGAATCCATCTGTCACAAAAGGGAACCTGTGCGACACACCCTCTCCCTCCTGTACAAACTATTGAGTAGTCAGGAGGAGGAGTCGACCCCCACCATTTATCCACAAATGGGAGAGGGACTTAGGCATCACATTTACCCCACAACAGATAGGGAAGATCCTGACCTTAGTACATAAAGCTTCCATCGCAAACCAATATCAAGATACAAGATAGTCTCACGCTGGTATAGAGTCCCATACCTTCTGAATAAAATGGATAGATCGATCCCGGATGTTTGTTGGAGGTGAAATTCAGATATGGGGACCATGGGACACCTTTTCTGGGCATGCCCGACCTTGAGGAACTTTTGGGTTCCCAGTAGCGTGCCTTCTACACTTGACCGAACAGCCTGTTCGAAAATACAAAAAAACCCTCACAATGCAACTCCTGAATGCCGCCCGGGCCTGCATTCCCGCACTGTGGAGGCAGCCTCAGCCCCCATCCAAGGTGCTGTGGTATTCCAAAGTCAATCATATTCTCCGGATGGAAGAATTGACCGCCACCCTTCACAACACTGAAGAGGCATTTAGTGTTACATGGAGGCCCTGGAGGTATTTCACTGGTACTCGAGACTACATTCGGGAGGTGAGCAGTGCCTCCGTCCCAGAAAACGACTGAACATCTAACGTTTACCTACGTAGGCCATGTCTGCCCTGGGTGGCATTCCCCCCCTCCCTTTTTGTCTTTATTTTTCTTTTTTTCCCCGTCGCCATCCCCCCACCTCCTCTCTCTCCGTCTTTGCACTCTCTTCTTCCCCCGTCCTCCCTTTTGACTATGCCTTGTCTCCTTACTAGCCTTCGGGACCCAGAAGAACCCCAGGGTTCTGGACATGACCGGCTCATATTTTACTCTAGTTCACGTAGGTCATGATAAGCTGGCTCGCTGTGGTCCCAGTTGTTCTCCATGATTACATTTGTCCGAACGGAGCTGCACTAGTTATACTGTACTACATGTCGGAGGTGGGGTTTCTCTATTTTCTGCATGAAACTGTAGGACTCCCCTCTGAGAACCCAGAAATATTTGGCTGCCTATTTTTTGTTAGCATGTAATTGTGACCCTGGGTCATGCTGTATGGTTGACTGTTATATTTATGTTGTTCTACTTAATAAAAGAATAATAAAAATAAAGAAAATAAGTCAATGCCAACAACTTAAAACTAAAGCCTATGGCATCGAGAAATCCCAGGTGGTCTCCCATCCAGGTACTAACCATGTCCCAACCCTGCTTAGCCTCTGAGATCAAATGCACGCTCAACCCTCTTGACAAACGCCAAGATGGTCACCTTGGGAAACAAACAAAAAAAACAAGTCAACGCCAACAACATAAAAAGAAGCCTGCGGCATCTGGAAAACCCAGGAGGTCTCTCATCCAGGTACAAACCAGGCCCAACCCTGCTTAGCCTCTGAGACCAAACGAGATTGGGCGCTTTCAGGGTGTTGTGCCCGTAGGCAATTTCTTTGTGCACTCTCAACCCTCTTGACAAATGCCAAGATGGTCACCTTGGGAAACAAGGGAAAAAAAACAGGTCAAAGCCAACAACATAAAAAGAATCCTACGGCATCCGGAATTCCCAGGCGATCTCCCAATCAAGACACTAACCAGGCCAGATCCTTCTATGTCACCTGGTCTTCCCAGGCAGTCTCCCGTCCAGGTACTAACCAGGCCTGATGCTGCTAAGCCTCTGAAATCAGACAAGATCGGGTGCTTTTAGGGTGATGTGGCCGTAAGCGTTCTCTTCAAGACACGCCCAACCCTCTTGACAAACGCCAAGATGGTCGCCTTGAGAAACAAGCGAAAAAAACAGTTCAAAGCCAACAACAAAAAAAGAAGCCTATGGCACCTGGTATTTCCAGGCAGTCTCCCATCCAGGTACTAACCAGGCCCGACACTGTTTAGCCTCTGAGATCAGATGAGATTGGGCGCTTTCAGGGTGATGGGGCCGTAGATGATCTCTTTGGGCACTCTCAACCCTCTTGTTGGGCACCTGGTATTCACAGATGGTCTCCCATACAGGTATTAACCAGGCCGTACACTGCTAGGCCTCCGAGATCAGATGAGATTGTGCGCTTTCAGGGTGATGTGGCCATAGGTGTTCTATTTAGACACTCTCAACCCTCTTGACAAATACCAAGATGGTTATCTTGGGAAACAAGTGAAAAAAAAAAGGTCAACGCCAACAACATAGACCCTGCCGGTCTCCCATCTGACCCAGACCCTGCTTAGCCTCTGAGATCGGGCGCTTTCAGGGTGATGTGACCTCAGGCGAACGCTTTGGGACATACTCAAAACTCTTGACTGATGCTAAAATGGTCACCTTGGGAAACAAGCGAAAGAAAAACAGGTCAAAGCCAACAATATAAAAAGATTCCTACGGCACCTTTAATACTATCTAGGCCGGACCCTTCTTAGCCTCTGAGATCAGATGAGATCGGGCGCTTTCAGGGGGATGTGGCCGTAGGAGATTTCTTTGGGCTCTCTCAGCCCTCTTGACAAATGCCAAGATGATCACCTTGGGAAACAAGCGGAAAAAAAACCCCATGTCAACGCCAACAACATAAAAAGAATCCTACGGCACCTGGTATTCCCAGTTGGTCTCCCATCCAGTTACTAATCAGGCCCGACAATGCTTAGCGTCCGAGATCAGACAAGATCAGGCACTTTCAAGGTGATGGGGCCATAGGCGATCTCTTCGGGAACTCTCAACCATCTTGACAAACGCCAACATGGTCATCTTGGGAAACAAGCGAAAAAAAACAAGTCATTGCCAACATTGGAGGCTAAGCAGGGCTGGGCAATCAGTTTCCTTGCCTGAAATAGGCATCTCAGAACTGCCATCTGGCTACTTCCCGAGTTTCCAACTCCTTCAACTAATCCCAGGAGACAATACTTCGCCCCCATCCTGGTGGAGGTTCCAACCACCCGATCAATGGTTCCTGTCACCTCTGTCCAGTAGCGGATCAACTTCGGGCATCTCCAAAACATGTGCATCATGTCTCCCCCCATGTTCCCGCACCGGGGGCAACTTGCGTCCAGCCGTTCGGCCAAACTGAAAAAGTTTACGAGGAGCATAATAGGTTCTATATAATAAGAACAGATGTGACATCCTGTGTGAGGAGAGCCACAATTCACCACAGGCAGGATTCCTGTGGCCAATTATAGCTCAGGGGGGTTTAGTACACACCCCACACTATATAAGGCCGCCAGCACGGCGGCCTTGTATAGTGTGTTGCGGTGGTCAGGGAAAGAGGACGATAGGCAGGGACAGTGTCTTTACTGCTTGGGAACCTAGCACTGTTACAGTGGGTGTTATGTGCCTCCTGCACAGTACACACCTGAAGCTACCCTTTATTACTGGTGTTCAATTTCTGCAATACATGCATCTGCAGTGCAGAAGTTAGAGTCGGTGTTGTGTGCCTCCTGCACAGTATACACCTTATTGCTGGTGTTCTGTTTCTGTAATACAGGAACCTAGCACTGTTACAGTGCTAGGGTGTACAGAGAAGCTGGTATATATAGAAGACTACAGCATACAGAAGAAAGGCTAGTGAATACAGAATACAGGTTTCGTGTATGTAGATAGGCTTGAGTATACAGAGATGCTAGAGTAAACAGTGAGGCTGGGGTACACAGAGAGGCTAGTTTAAAGACAAATACAAAGATGTTAGTGTATATAGAGAGGTTAGTGTATAGAGAGAGTCGAGTGTATACAGAAAGGACAGTGCATATAGAGAAGCTAGTGTATACAGAAAGGGTATACATGAAAGCTGACATTCTATACAGAAGACTGGGTAGTGTATACAGAGAGTCTAGTGGGTACAGAAGACAGGCTGGTGTATTCTAGCTAGATTTTACAGTCTAGTGTATACAGAAGACAGGCTGTGGTATACAGAGAGTTTAGTGTATTCAGAGAGTCTAGTGTATACATAAGACTGGCTAGTTTACACAGT
This sequence comes from Lithobates pipiens, assembly GCF_037356315.1. Classification (NCBI taxonomy): domain Eukaryota; kingdom Metazoa; phylum Chordata; class Amphibia; order Anura; family Ranidae; genus Lithobates; species Lithobates pipiens. The sequence continues at coordinate 170,949,820 of NW_027507791.1, read as the reverse complement.
GTTTACAGAGATGCAAGGGTGTACAGAGAAGCTGGTATATATAGAAGACTACAGCATACAGAAGAAAGGCTAGTTAATACACAATACAGAAGACTCGTGTATGTAGATAGGCTTGAGTATACAGAGATGCTAGAGTAAACAGTGAGGCTGGGGTACACAGAGAGGCTAATTTAAAGAGAGATATACAAAGATGTTAGTGTATATAGAGAGGTTAATGTATAGAGAGGGTCGAGAGTATACAGTAAGGACAGTGCATATAGAGAAACTAGTGTATACAGAAGACAGGCTTGGGTATACATCAAATCTGACAGTGTATACAGAAGACTGGGTAGTGCATACAGAGAGTCTATTGGGTAAAGAAGACAGGCTGGTGTATTCTAGCTAGTTTTTACAGTCTAATGTATACAGAAGACAGGCTGTGGTATACTGAGGGTTTAGTGTATTCAGAGAGTCTAGTGTACAGAGATGCAAGGGTGTACAGAGAAGCGAGAAGCTAGTATATATAAGGCTAGTGAATACAGGCTAGTGAATACAGAATACAGACTCGTGTACGCAGATAGGCTTGAGTATACAGAGATGCTAGAGTAAACAATGAGGCTGGGGTACACAGAGAGGCTAGTTTAAAGACAAATACAAAGATGTTAGTGCATATAGAGAGGTTAGTGTATAGAGAGAGTCGAGTGTATACAGATAGGACAGTGCATATAGAGAGACTAGTGTATACAGAAGACAGGCTTGGGTATACATCCAAGCTGACAGTGTATACAGAAGACTGGGTAGTGTATACAGAGATTCTAGTGGGTACAGAAGACAGGCTAGCTAGTGTTTACAGTCTAGTGTATACAGAAGACAGGCTGTGGTATACAGAGGGTTTAGTGTATTACAGAGATGCAAGGGTGTACAGAGAAGCTAGTATATATAGAAGACTACAGCATACAGAAGAAAGGCTAGTGAATACAGAATAAAGGCTGGCTTCTACGGAGAGGCTACCACTACGGAGATGCAGAACACTATCTAGGGTATATAGAGAGGCTAGATTATACAGAGAGGCTAGTGCATAGAGTGAAGCTATTGTATATAGAAGCCTGGTTAGTGTATACAGAGAAGCTAGTGTGTACAGAAGAAAGGCTAGACAGGTTATAAAGAGAGACAAGTTTTTACAGAAGACAGTTTGGGGTATACAGAGATGCTAGTTTATACAGAGAGACTAATGTATACAGAAGACGGGCTAGTGTATTCAGAACATAGGCTAGTGTATATCGAAGACAGGCTATTGTATGCAGAAGACCGGCTAGTGTAAACATGCTGGTGTATATAGAGAAGGCTAGTGAATTTAGAGGGTATGCTAAGTGATAACAGAAGACAATCTGGGCTATACAGAGACATTTCATCATTTCATCTAGCTCACATCTCTAATGGAGTTTGTCTCATTGCCATGTTATGCCTTTTCATTCTTATGCTAAATATAGATCACTACAAGATTTTAATCATCCACATCAAGCATGCAATAAAACTATCATACATCAAAATAAACCATGTACTCTTTTGCTCTATTTTGCATATTTGTAACGGGACTGTGAGTATGTGACAGTCCTGACACACCATCCTGACTTATTTTTCTATATTTCTTATTAGAAATGGAGAGTACTATCTCAAAATCCGCTTAAATCTATTCACTTCGATGAGTTCTACCGCTAATTGTAAATGCAAAATGTTCACAAAACCATCCATTTGCTACCAGACATGCTGCACATACTAAGAGTAATGTAAATATCGCTCTCTAACGATGTAAACAGTTTTATTGCTTTTCTGACATTGACCGAGTATCTCTGACATTAACTGAGTATCTCTCTGCACTTGGATCTTAATAATAATAATAATAATAATAATAATAATAGGATTGTGTAATGCAAACATCAACTAGTCTAATATAAGCTTTCTCATTGGTACCGGCATATCCTTTAAATTTAGACTAACGCAACTATTTCTCGGCCATTTTCAAGCTAAGCTTTCAATCTCTTACCTTTGAACAGCGATACTTCCTCCCTACAATATTAAGCCATTTAAATGTCCTATTGGTCGCCTATATTATACAACTCTCTGAAAACCCTATATGTAGAGAATAAAACTAGTCTTACATCTAAATAAAACAGTTTTATTGCTCAACCAAGTATCAGCTGTCATGACAAATAAAGTTTCCACTGTTTGACTCTATTTTCTGTATTACTTCTTTTTCTCCACCTTATCTGTCACAGTTAAAACACAGTGACAAAACATTTCTTTTTACCGCAGCAAAATGTGAGAAAAGCAGTGTAAGCCGTCTTTCTGCCATATGCAACCATCTCTCGCTACCTCTATGCAATAGGATTCTCTTTCCAGTGGAAACGGAAAACAGTCAGTGTAAGCCGTCTTCTTGAGCATCAAAATTAATGGAACGATTTACACGTTGGAATTTGCAAGCTACGTCAATTTACTGTTAAATAGAGTACCTTTGCATTTATCCCTTGACTTTGCTACTATCCCTTGATCCCTTTTGTGTATTCACTATATCTCGACTATACATACTGCCTCAAAATTTTCCTAATTTGTTTTGCTATACTTATAATTATTATTTTATAGAGATTACTATCTCTAAATCATTGTAACAAATTATAATGTCTACAGCTAATTTTACGTTAAAGCAAAAGTCACACAAAACCATCTTTTTAAAACCTTTTACACACTGCACATTAAGATTAATGCAACCATCTCTCGCTACCTCTATGCAATAGGATTCTCTTTCTGACTCTATTTTGTGTATTACTTTTTCTCCACATTAACTGTCACACTGATAACCATTTGTAACACATAACACTTGCAACACATTTTTTAACAGCGGCAAAAAGTGAGAAAAGCAGTGGGACTTGATTGAGAAGTGGTTGCAGTAGCAAAGCATAGCAATACAGTTTGATTACATTAATAACACATAATGCAACTATTTTACATTCATTTTACATTCACATCATGCATACATCCTAATGTAAGCTGTCTATCACTATTAATGTTCATGGTTACTGATACATTATGCCGATGACCAATGGAAACGGAAAACAGTCAGTGTAAGCCGTCTTCGTGCGTAACATATTTAATGGAACGATTTACACGTTGGAATTTTCAAGCTACGTCAATTTACTCTTAAATACCCTTTAGCTGCTTAGCTCACACTTTGCTGTATGTAGCCGCGTTTACATGTAAGTAACCAATGGGGATTGACATTTCATGTCCATCTCACATCTCTAATGCAATTTGTCTCTTTGCCATGTCATACTTTGCCAGTTATTATACTTTCTCATCCGATAGAAACCTAGTCGTTGCTGATATTTCATGATTACAGCAATCATCTCATCTAATTGCTATTCCGACAATTCTGCCTTGGTATTACTTTGCAACGCTCTATTGAACAATGTAAAGGTAAGCTAGATATTTTGTGTATTTCCAGTTAAACTCGACCTGTATATACTGTCTCAATATTATCTTTTCTAATTTTGCTAAATTAGATTATAGAGTTTGCTATGTCTAAATCCAGGTTACCTACTCACCTTTATTACGTATACTGCTAATTTTAGGATAATACAAAACCATCTTATTGCTTCTTTACACGCTGCACATATTAAGAGTAATGCAAAGCTACCGTGAACAGTTTAATTGCTCGTCTCACATTTAGCTGGTATCTCTCTGCTATAGGAAACTGAATTTGTACTAGAACGATCACTCATCTAATATCAGTCCACTCAGTGCTACCGGGATAACTTTTACATTTAGAGTAATGAAATGATTTCTCAGTCATTTTGGAGCTACTGCAACTAACGCTTCCGATCTCATTTCGACTGCAATACTTAATCTCTGCTATTGCAGAATATTTAGCTGCTTAGCTCACACCTTGCTGTACGTAGCCCTGGAGATTGGCATTTCAACTCTAATTCATATTCACATTTCTAATGCAGTTTGTCTTTTTGCCATGCCATCCTCTGTTAGTTATTATGCTTTCTCATCCTTGTGCTCCAATATTGGGGTATATTCACTACATGATTAAAGACACGTAATGAACTTGATTGATAAAAACCTACACACGTTGTTGCTGTTATTTCGTGTATTTCCACTTAAACCCGTTATAGTTATTTTGCTATATTTATTACTAGTAAAAACAGATTACTATCTCTAAATCCTGGTAAACCAGCTCACAATAAACCATCAAATTTCTACCTTACACGCAGCACATATTAACATATTAACATTTAGCCGGTATAGTGAAATAGTAAACGAAATGTGTAGATCACTCATCTAATATCGTCTTTTCAGTGCTGCCGGAACATATTTTAAATTTAGAGTAATGCAACGATTTCTCAGTTTTATGAAGCTACTGCAACTAACGCTTTGAATCTCTTTCCTGATAAATTACGCTCTGCAATATTAAGCCATGTAAATTGTCCTATTGGTCTGCTAACAATGCTATGTATAATAATACAAATCTTTTAAAAGCAATATCGTCTCACTGCAATACTTACACTCTGCATAATATATATGAATAATGCGAATAATGCTAATAATAAAGTCGTCTAAAACTCGGCTATAAGTAGAGAATAAAACTATCTTACATCAAAATAAACCATGTACTGCCAAACCAATAACGGCCAATTACTTAACGTCTATCAGTCAATGACTTAACAAAATAAACTTAGCACTCTTTTGCTCTATTTTGAATAGTTGTAGTTCTCCACATTAACTGTCACATTGATATCACCACTGACAATACACCACTTTTTAACAGCACCAAAATATGAAAAAAGCACTTTATATGTTTCAAAAGTAGTTGCATTAGCAAAAAATAAAGTCCTGTCTTCTTTACACGCTAGCTTTTCTGTATACATTAATCTCTCTGTGTACACCAGCCACTCAATATAGACTAGCCTCTCTGTCTTCTGTATACAGGTGCCCGTAATCTATATACACTAGCCTGCCTTCTTTTTACAATAGTCTCGGTGTCCCAGCCTCTCTGCATACACTAGCCTCACTGAATTCCCCAGACTGTGTTCTGTATACACAAGCCTATCTGTAAAAAAAAATAGCCGTTCTTCTGCATACTCTAGCCTCTCTGTGTAACACAGTCTCTCTCTGGATTCCCTAGCCTACATCTCTGCATACCCAGGACCTTCCTCTGTATAATCTAGCCTATCTGTATACACTAGCGTGTCTTTTGTACAAATTCGCTTCTCTGTAACCGGTCTTCTGTATACACGATCCTCACTGTCTACTCTTGGTTGTCTTTTGTATACACTAGCATCTCTTTATACATATACATATACAGCTCTCTGTATACCCAAGCCTCTCTGTATACACTAGTCCACCGGTATACACTAGCAAGTCTGCCTACACTATCCTCTCTTTGTAACTCAACTTCTCTCTCTGTATACCTTAGCTTCCATCTCTGCATACACAGGACGTTCTTCTCTATAATCTAGCCTATGTGTATACACTAGCCGGTCTTCTGTAGACATAAGCCTCCCTGTATAAACTAGCTGGTCTACTGTATACACTAGTCCGTCTGTATACACTAGCAAGCTTGCATACACTAGCCTCTCTGTGTAACCCAGCCTCCATCTCTGCATACCCAGGACGTTCTTCTCTATAATCTAGCCTATTTGTATACACTAGCCTGTCTTTTGTACACATTAGCCTCTCTGTATAAACTAGCCGGTCCTCTGTATACACTAGTCCATCTGTATACACTAGCAAGTATGCGTACTCTAGCCTCTCTCTCTGTATAACTTAGCCTCCATCTCTGCATACCCAGGACGTTCTTCTGTATAATCTAGCCTATCTGTATAATCTAGCCTATCTGTATACACTAGCCATCCATCTCTGCATACCCAGGACGTTCTTCTGTATAATCTAGCCTATCTGTATAAACTAGCCTGTCTTTTGTACACATTAACCTCTCTGTATAAACTAGCCGGTCCTCTGTATATACTAGTCCGTCTGTATACACTAGCAAGTCTGTGTAACCAAGCCTCTCTCTCTGCATACCCTAGCCTCCATCTCTTGCATAAACCAGGACCTTCTTCTGCATAATCTAGCCTATCTGTATACACTAGCCTGTCTTTTGTACACATTAGCCTCTCTGTGTAAACTAGCCGGTCTACTGTATACACTAGTCCATCTGTATACACTAGCAAGTCTGCATACTCCTGCCTCTCTGTGTAACCCAGCCTCGCTCTCTCTCTCTGTATACCCTAGCCTCCATCTCTGCATACCAAGGACGTTCTTCTGTATAATCTAGCCTATCTGTATAAACTAGCCTGTCTTTTGTACACATTAACCTCTCTGTATAAACTAGCCGGTCCTCTGTATACACTAGTCCGTCGGTATACACTAGCATCTCTTTATACATTAGCTCTCTGTATACCCAAGCCTCTCTGTATACACTAGTGCACCGGTATACACTAGCAAGTCTGCCTACACTAGCCTCTCTTTGTAACCCAACTGCTCTCTCTGCATACCCAGGACGTTCTTCTCTATAATCTAGCCTATCTGTATAATCTAGCCTATCTGTATACACTAGCCATCCATCTCTGCATACCCAGGACGTTCTTCTCTATAATCTAGCCTATTTGTATACACTAGCCTGTCTTTTGTACACATTTGCCTCTCTGTATAAACTAACCGGTCTTCTGTATTACACTAGTCCCCCTGTATACACTAGCAAGTCTGCATACTCCTGCCTCTCTGTGTAACCCAGCCTCACTCTCTCTCTGTATACCCTAGCCTCCATCTCTGCATACCCAGGACGTTCTTTTGTATAATCTAGCCTATCTGTATAAACTAGCCTGTCTTTTGTACATATTAGCCTCTCTATATAAACTAGCCGGTCCTCTGTATACACTAGTCCGTCTGTATACATTAGCAAGTCTGTGTAACCAAGCCTCTCTCTCTGCATACCCTAGCCTTCATCTCTTGCATAACCAGGACCTTCTTATGTATAATCTAGCCTATCTGTATACACTAGCCTGTCTTTTGTACACATTAGCCTCTCTGTATAAACTAGCCGGTCTACTGTATACACTAGTCCATCTGTATACACTAGCAAGTCTGCATACTCCTGCCTCTCTGCGTAACACAGTCTCTCTCTCTGTATACCCTAGCCTCCATCTCTGCATAACCATGACGTTCTTCTGTATAATCTAGCCTGTGTTTTGTACACTTTAGCCTCTCTGTATAAACTAGCCGGTCTTCTGCATACACGAGTCTCTCTTTATACCCTTGGATGTCTTTTGTATACACTAGCTGCTCTTTATACATTAGCTCTCTGTATACCCAAGCCTCTCTATACACTAGTCCGTCTGTATACACTAGCAAGTCTGCATACACCAGCCTCTCTGTGTAACCCAGCCTCTCTCTCTGCATACCCAAGATGTTCTTCTCTATAATCTAGCCTATTTGTATACACTAGCCTGTCTTTTGCACACATTAGCCTCCCTATATAAACTAGCTGGTCTTCTGTATACACTAGTCCGTCTGTATACACTAGCAAGTATGCATACTCTAGCCTCTCTCTCTGTATACCCTAGCCTCCATCTCTGCATACCCAGGACGTTCTTCTGTATAATCTAGTTTATCTGTATACACTAGTGTATACAGACAGACTAGTGTATACAGAGGACCGACTAATGTGTACAAAAGACAGGCTAATGTATACAGATAGGCTAGATTATACAGAAGAACGTCCTGGGTATGCAGAGCGCTCAGCTTCAAGGTATGGCCAACGTGAGTAATATGAGGGACACTCCTCGCCCCCGCCCCCACCTACCAGATCTGAGTTTCATCCCCTTGCCCTCTCTGCCCCGGTCATCTGGTGGCAGTTTTATGCACTCCCTGGCCCCCACCCATTCATAATCCTTACCGACCTTTCTTTCCGCTGCTCACAGGAACACACTGGATGACTTGTCTAATTAACCAACTTGTACAAGACACAGCTATCCTCCTGTCTGACACCGGTCCCCCTTGGAGGCTTTACCCCTCACTGTTTGGGTGGTCCCTGCCTCTCCCTGGATGCTCCACATATACCACAACGACATTGTCAGAGGGGCACCACTTGACAGGACACAGGGCTTTCATTCCGGTGGCATCTCCCATTGGAGGAAGGGATGATGGCCCCAACCCCTTGGCAGCAGGTTCTTTCATGTACAGACCAGGGCGGCTCATCTTCCCTTCTGGAGTCTTCACCTTAGATGGGGGAGTTGCACTTTGGGGGGTCTGAGTGATACCTAATGCGCTGTACTGGAAGGGCTTGACATTCCCGCATATGTGTCCCCTCCCCCTGGATGCGCCCCTTGTCCCCCCCTCTGGCTCCCACCTACTCTTTGCCGACATTGCCTTCTGCAGCTTTCGGGGACCCTGGATGACTTATTTATTGAGCCTATTGGTACGAGACACTGCTTCCCTCCAGGGTGACTCTGGACCCCCCTGGAGGATTTACCCCTTACTGTTTGGGCGGTCCCAGCCTCCCTCTGGATGCTCTACACAGCCCCCGATGGCGATGCAGGAGAGACACTAATTGGCGGGCCCTAGGACTGCTGCTCGGGTGAAGTCTCCCATTGGATGGAGGGATGGTGGCCCCAGCCCCTTGCCTGCCGGATTTTCCATGCACCGACCAGGGCTGCTCCTCTTTCATCTTGATGTGGTGACCATGGAGGGGAGGAGTTGAAATTTATGGGGTCCGGGTGTTTGCTGGTGGGAGTGCGCTAAAGGACTTGACATTTCTGCATGTTTGTCCCCTCTCCCCTGTTTCCCCCCTCCCTTCCCCCCCTTCCCACCCTTCCCTTCCCTCCTTTCCCACCCTTCCCTTCCCTCCTTTCCCTCCCCCTTTCCCCCTTCCACTCCCCCTTTCCCCCCTTCCCTGCCCCTTTTCCCCCCGGGGCGTGGACAGGGGAGAGGGGGTAAGGAGAGGACAATCTGCCAAAGGGAGAAATGCATTTGTTCGGGGACTGCATGTACTTTAGGGGTATGGGATGGGGGGTGGTGGATCCCATTCTGTGATGCCTTTTCTGTTGTGACGGGCTCCCTCGTGCATGCCTATGTTTAGGGCGAGCCGAGGAGACCCCTCAGTGCTGACAGTTATATGCTCTACCTCTGTTTTGGTTATACTATTGTTTTTTGTTTCTTTGATGTTACTGTTTGTCTTTTATTTGCATAGCGGTATCAGACGTGACATTTACCACTGCCGGGACTGGGGGGACTAGGATTCGGGGGCTCCCTCTCCGACCTGTCTACCCAATAACCCAAGTAGGACAGCGCTTTAAACCCAGTGTACATCTGGTAAGCGCTATAGCATAATTGTGCTGTTTTAGTATACCCTTCCTGTACTGTTGAGTGCGGACAACCCTTAATTTCCCTCTCCCCCTGGGGTTGGGGTGCCCGGCCTCTTTTTCCCTTTACCTTTCCTTCCATTTGCCCTTCCTTTCTCCCCCTTAGTTCCCGCCATGCATTACCTACCCAAAACCTACCTTGGTTCAACTTTCTTTGCTTTTCTCTGACGTCCCCCTCCCCCTCCCCGAGGAGCGATGGGAGACTCAGTCAAGGTCACCTCTCTAAACGTTAAGGGACTGAACTCCCCTGAAAAACGGTGGATCCTCCTGGGAAAACTGAACACATCCTGTACTGATGTGGCCTTTATACAAGAAACACATTTTAAAAATACTAGCCTCCCCTTTCTATGGTCGAGATCCTTCCCTAAGGTCTACCACTCTACTAACCCCTCCTCTCCATTCTGATCTCTAGCAGGCTCCCCTGGGTTCTCCAGGATTCTCTGGTGGACCCTGGGGGCCAATATCTTTTTCTTAGGGGCCACATTGGAGAGCGCCTTTTTACATTTGCCACTGTGTACGCTCCCAATGATCACCAAGACACGTTCCTCAGAACTACCCTGCACAGATTATGTGACTTTCGGGAGGGCCAATTGATATTAGGTGGGGACTTTAATGTCCCCTTTCGCCATCGGTTGACACTTCTGCCTCTTGCTCCTCGCTCCCTACCCCTCACCTAGGTCTCTATTCTGGCACCTTAATGAGAGCCTCATCCAGATACCGGAAGTTTTAGCAGATGTGACCAGGGAATTGAACCTTTATTTCCAAGAAAACTAAAGCAGGACTGTGACCCGGGGATAATTTGGGAGGCTCACAAGTCAGTACTCCGCAGGGTACTTATCAGGAACAGCTTGCTAATCTGTTTCGTGAACTTGCCTCTGTGGAAGCGAAACATAAACATACCCCCTTACGGACCTTAGAGATTGAATTGGGGACACTCCATACCCATATTGCTGTCCTTCTCCATTATAAAGCGAAAGCGGCACTCCAGTTCTGTCGTAAACTGACGTAGGAGTCAGAGGACAAATGCAGAAAAATCTTAGCCAGGTCGGTAAAGGAGTTGAAATCTTGCTCTTACATACCACAGTTGATAGATGAGAATGGCCAGAGGGCCTCTACCCCAACCCAAATAGTTGAAGTCTTTGAAAAATGTTACTCTGATCTCTACAACCTGCCCGATTCAGGGTCTGGACAGGACAATATAGACAGATATTTAACCGGTTCTGGTCTACCAACCCTCTCATCGGAATCACGGGAGTACTTGGAGGACCCGATCACACTGGAAGAAGTCCAGACGGCCGTGGGACCTCCGAAGGTGGGTAAGGCTCCGGGCCCTGACGGATATACCGCACAATACTTTAAGACCTTCCTCCCTATTCTCGGCCCGCGCTTGGTGAATTTATTTAATACTCTGAGCTCAAATGGGGATTTTCCTGAGGATACCCTTAGAGCCCACATCTCGTTGATACCTAAGGAGGGCAAAGACCCGGGCCTATGTGGGAGCTACAGACCCATTTCCCTCCAAAATTCGGTCCTAAAACTATTCTCTAACTCCTCGCCACGTGATTGGCACATCACTTGTAGTCCCTTATACATATTGACCAGTTAGGTTTTATTCCCACCAGGGAAGATAAGGACAACACCACTAAGGTGCTTACCCTGATCCGTAAAGCAAAGTCATCTGGGACCCCTTGTCTTTTCATGAGTACTGATGTCGAGAAGGCTTTTGATCGGGTCAAATGGACATTAATGTTCTCGGTCCTTTGCCATATAGGTCTGAGTGAACGGATGCTGGCATGGATAAGTAAGATATACTCACGTACTTACATTCCACCGGACATCGCGCGTACGTTTATGTTGAACTTCCCCCCACCCCTTGTCACTAAGATCCGCAGTTTGCTTCACGGGTGGCATTCTGGCCTCCATTCCTGGTTCAGCAGATGCAATCTCATTAAAATGAACATACTCCCTAAATTTACTTATCTTTTCCAAGCTCTCCCGATCCAGATTCCAGTCCTGTTTTTTAAGCAAGCTCAATCCTTGCTCACTCAATTTAACTGGGCCCACAAAAATCCCAGACTTAAGCGGTCACAGCTGACATTGTCTAAACAACAGGGAGGGTTGGTTCTCCCTAACTTGCGACGCTACTACCTGGCCTCCCATCTGGGCCGTGTATTGGACTGGAATCGAAACAAACTTTCTAAGCTCACTCCCGAATTCCGCTAAGAAGCGCCATGTAGTGCTATAAGTATTTACCCACAGAATTTATGTCACATCCCACTATAGGGGCTTAGTTGAAAGTCAGTCACCTGATCGCTACCCGAAACACACTCACGTCTTTGACTTCCCCCCTATTCCCTATACGTGGCCATCCAACCTTTGAACTGGGGACCCACTTAGAAATTCCAACCTAGACAATGCGTCTAAATTCGTCATTGATGGAAAATGGCCTTCTTTCTCAATCCTAACAGATCCGACAGGGCTTTTCCAACTGCCTTTTTGGAGAGCGGCGCAACGACATCATTTTCTCCATTCCATCCCCAATCCTCAAACGTTCGCCCGCCCTCAGACGGAGTTTGAGACTCTATGCAGGAGCGAAGGCCCTTTGGCCCACATTCTCTCTCAAACAGATTACCCACACTTAACCTGTCTGTCCAACTGGGAAAAGGACCTTAATTGCTAATTTTCCCCAGCACAGAGACAACGCATTATCACTTTGGCTCTCAAAATGTCGCTGTGCACGAAGATACAGGAGACGAATTTTAAACTTCTCACCAGGTGGTATTTGACACCATCAAAGCTGCAGAAATGTTTCTCCTCTTCCTCGAACATATGCTGGAGGTGTGGAGAAGAAGAGGGCACGTTGCTGCACATTTTTTGGTCCTGCCTCAGCTTGGTGGACTTCTGGACAGAGATCCGATGCATAACACAAAAATTCACAGACTTCTCCATCCAGGAGGAGGCTGCATTCTTTCTCTTGCACCATTCACAGATTCCCATTAAGAAGTACAAAAATATCTATTTTACGTCATGTGATAAATGCGGCGAAATCCTGCATCCCTCTCTATTGGAAAAAATGTTCCCCCCCTTTCATTACTCACTGGCTTAAGAAAATAGAGGACATTAAAAAAATGGAGGACTTGATCCTCACATCACAAGGTATACAAGAATTTTTTAAACAAACCTGAGACATCTGGAATACCTTTATATTCTCACTGGAAGGATGTCGCCTGCTATCGCCTTAGTGCTCTGAGCTTTCCTTGACTGGCCCCTTGGACAGTGGCTGCCATCGTGTCTCGTCCCCTCTTCTCCTTTTCTGATCTTTCAACCCTTCTCTTTTCTGCCTTCCTCCCCTATCTCTCACCCCCTCCACCCCCTCTCTCTTTTGGAAAGAGTGGAAAATTGGGAATGACGGCCCCACACCCCCCTCTGGATGGATTATGCCGGAGGGACCTGGGGGTTTGTGTGACCCTGGATCTTGGTACAGTACTTTATCCGTGCCTCGAATCATTGTGATTGATGGAAGGCAGACTCACAGTTGCGAATATACCTGTATCAAGTATTGTTCAGCTGCTTTTTGCTCTGTATTTCTCTGTTGCATTATGTACTCGGGGGACCGTCTTCCCCTATTTGGAGAAAAAATTATATTTGAAAAAAAAAAGAAGCCTACGACACCTGGTATTCCCAGGCGGTTTCCCATCCAGGCATTAACCAGGCCTGACCCTGCTTAGCCTCCAAGATCAGACGAGATGGAACAGATTCAGGGCGATGTGGCCGTAGCCGATATCTTCAGGCACTCTCAACTCTCTTGACAAACACCAAGATGGTCACCTTGGAAACAAGCGGAAAAAAATAGGTCAACGGCCACAACATAAAAAGAAGCCTACGGCATCTGGAAATCCCAGGCGGTCTCCCATCCAGGTACTAAACTGGTCCCAACCCTGCTTAGCCTCTGAGATCAGATGAGATTGGGCTCTTTTAGGGTGGTGTGGCCGTAGGAGATTTCTTCAGGCACTCTCAACCTTGACTAACGCCAATATGGTCACCTTGGGAAACAAACAAAAAAATCAAGTCAACGCCAACAACATGAGAAGAAGTCTACAGCACCTAGTATTCCCAGGTGGTCTCCCATCCAGGTATTAACAAGGCCCGACCCTGTTTAGTCTCTGAGATCAGACGAGATCTGGTGCTTTCAGGGTTATGTGGCCATAGGCGAGCTCTTCAAGCACTCTCAACCCTCTTGACAAACACCAAGATGGTCACCTTGGTAAACAAACAAAAAAAAAAAAACAAGTCAACGCCAACAACATAAAAATAAGCCTTCAGCACCTAGTATTCCCAGGTGGTCTCCAATCCAGGTACTAGCAAGGCCCGACCCTGTTTAGCCTCTGAGATCAGAGGAGATCGGGCGCTTTCAGGCTTATGTGCCCATAGGCAATCTCTTTGGGCACTCTCAACCCTCTTGACAAATGCCAAGATGGTCACCTTGGGAAACAAGCGAAAAAAAAACAAAACGAATCAAGGCCAACAACATAAAAAGAAGCCTACAATAACTGGTATTCCCAGGTGGTCTCCCATCCAGGTACTAACCAGGCCTGACTCTTCTTAGCCTCCAAGATCAGACGAGATTGGGTGCTTTCAGAGTGCTCGGACTCTTTCCCCATCACTAATGGGACGAGGCAGGGGTGCCCTCTGTCTCCCCTAATTTTTATTCTGACACTGGAACCACTTATGTGTCACGTTCGGAATGACCCGAATATTACTGGCATATCCAAACCCTCGGCACACCACAAAATTGCGGCGTACGCTGACGATATAATTTTTTTCGTCTCCAATCCACACATTTCGCTTCCCAATATACTCGTGGCTCTCCGGCGATACGGCAGCCTATCAAACTATAAAATCAATTGCACCATCGGCTGTATTGAATATATCGGTCCCGGATGGTGAGGCCAAGAGGCTATGCTCCGCTTTTCCATTCTACTGAGCTGAAAAATCTATACGTTACCTGGGCGTTGACATCGCAGTGGATTTGGTGCAATTGTACCCGCTTAATTTTCTTCCTCTCCTGAATAGACTGAAATCTGATTTGGGAAACTGGCATGATTTAACACTGACCTGGTTCGGGCGCTGTAATGCATTCAAAATGACGGCCCTCCCGCGGATCTTATACTTGTTCCAGACATTATCGATCCGGTTACCCCCAATCTTTTTCAGACATCTGCAGGTGCTGCTCCGGGACTTTATTTGGGCGCGCAAACCGCCCAGAGCCCGTTTGCAATTGCTTGCCAGACCAAAGGACAAGGGGGGTCTGGGTCTCCCAGATCTGAGACAATACAACAGAGCGACTCTGCTAGCGAGAGTCGTTGATTGGCATTGTAATGGCCACCACAAGCAGTGGGTGGAGATGGAGATTGAGGATGGATCCATTCCCCTATTGACCTCCCCGTGGCTCCTGTCCTCCCTACCAAAAGACCTCAGAGATCACCCCGTAGTGGGAGCTACGTTGGCTGTTGTGCGGAGGTTGTTCCGCTGCACACACATTGCTCCCCTGCCGTCACCAATGACTCCGGTTATAGGTAATCCAGACTTCCCACTGGGATTTACCAACAAGAAACTGCGACAGTTGACAGTGGTGGGGAAACAGCGTCTGGGAGAGGTGTGGTCCTCGGGAGGGCTCCCGACCACGCAAACTGTCGCCGAGCTTTCTGACCCTCCGCTTGACTTGTTTAATGCTTATCAACTTCGTCACTTTCTTCTGGCCATACAAAGGGCCCCCTACACTCCTAGAGACCTGACGCCCTATGAATCCATCTGTCACAAAAAGGAACCTGTGCAACACACCCTCTCCCTCCTGTACAACCTATTAAGTAGTCAGGAGGAGGAGTCGACCCCACCATTTATCCACAAATGGGAGATTGCATTTGGCATCACATTTACCCCACAACAGATAGGGAAGATCCTGACATTAGTACATAAAGCTTCCATCGCAAACCAATATCAAGAATCAGGATACAAGATAGTCTCACGCTGGTATAGAGTCCCATACCTTCTGAATAAAATGAATAGATCGATTCCGGATGTTTGTTGGAGGTGCAATTCAGATACGGGGACCATGGGACACATTTTCTGGGCATGCCCGGCCTTGAGGAACTTTTGGGTGGAGGTGACCGGGACAATAAAAACAGCCTGTTCGAAAATACAAAAAAACCCTCACGATGCAACTCCTGAACGCCGCCCGGGCCTGCATTCCCACACTGTGGAGGCAGCCTCAGCCCCCATCCAAGGTGCTGTGGTATTCCAAAGTCAATCATATTCTCCGGATGGAAGAATTGACCGCCACCCTTCACAACACTGAAGAGGCATTTAGTGTTACATGGAGGCCCTGGAGGTATTTTACTGGTACTTGAGACTACATTTGGGAGGTGAGCAGCGCCCCTGTCCCAGAAAACGACTGAACATCTAACGTTTACCTACGTAGGCCAAGTCTGCCCTGGGTGGCATTCCCCCCCTTCCCTTTTTGTCTTTATTTTTCTTTTTTTCCCTGCCGCCATCCCCCCCCTCTTCTCTCTCCGTCTTTGCACTCTCTTCTTCCCCCGTCCTCCCTTTTGACTATGCCTTGTCTCCTTACTAGCCTTTGGGACCCAGAAGAACCCCAGGGTTATGGACACGACCGGCTCATATTTTACTCTGGTTCACGTAAGTCATGATAAGCTGGCTCGCTGTGGTCCCAGTTGTTCTCCATGATTACATTTGTCCGAACGGAGCTGCATTAGTTATACTGTACTACATGTCGGAGGTGGGGTTTCTCTCTTTTCTGCATGAAACTCTAGGACTCCCCTCTGAGAACCCAGAGTTATTTGGCTGCCTATTTTTTGTTACCATGTAATTGTGACTCTGGGTCATGCTGTATGGTTGACTGTTATATTTATGTTGTTCTACTTATACTTAATAAAAGAATAAAACAAAAAAAAAAAAATAAGTCAATGCCAACAACTTAAAAAAAAAGCCTATGGCATCGAGAAATCCCAGGCGGTCTCCCATCCCGGTACTAACCAGGTCCCAACCCTGCTTAGCCTCTGAGACAGGGCTGGTGCAAGGATCGTTGACACCCTAGGCGAAAACCTAATTTTGCCACCCCCCCCCGGCTGCGCCCATGACTCCACCTTACCCTGCCCTTGCTACACATGACCTATCTGACCCCTACACTGACCCCCTGACACATAAACTAATCCACCTGACTCCTACTTCCTGCACTACTCACATCACATTGACCCCTACACTGACCCACCTGATAATTACACTGACCCACCTGGCACCTACACCAACCCACCTGGCTACGACACTGCCAATTACACTGACCATCACGCTGACACCTACACTGACCATCACGCTGACACCTACACTGACCATCACGCTGACACCTACCCTGAAAACACATACCCTGAAAACACATACCCTGAAAACACATACCCTGAAAACACATACCCTGACACATAAAATGGCACTGACGCATACACTGACGCATACACTGACATGACACATACACTGACACGACACATACACTGACACATTACACTGACACGACACATACACTGACACGACACATCACACTGGCATGACACATACAGTGGCATGACACATACACTGACACATCACACTGGCATGACACATACACAGACACATCACACTGGCATGACACATACACAGTCACATCACACTGACATGACACATACACTGACATGACACATACACAGACACATCACACTGACATGACACATACACTGACACATCACACTGACATGACACATACACTGACACATTACACTGACATGACACATACACTGACATGACACATACACTGACACATCACACTGGCATGACACATACACAGACACATCACAATGACATGACACATACACAGACACATCACACTGACATGACACATACACAGACACATTACACTGACATGACACATACACAGACACATTACACTGACATGACACATACACTGACACATTACACTGACATGACACATACACTGACACGACACATACACTGACACATCACACTGGCATGACACATACACTGACACATTACACTGACATGACACATACACTGACACATCACACTGACATGACACATACACAGACACATCACACTGACATGACACATACACAGACACATCACACTGGCATGACACATACACAGACACATCACACTGACATGACACATACACAGACACACCACACTGGCATGACACTGACACACATCACACTGACCTACCTGACTCCTACTTCCTGCATTACTCACACACAAACCCCCTCCATACAGCTCAATGGATCCATCCTCCTCCTTACCTCTGCTCTTTGATGCTGCCTTCAGCGACCATCATCCCACCGGGCCTCTCCGACTCCTCCGCACTGCCAGCGCCATCCATCCGCTCCGCCGGGGCCACACCAGCGCCATCCACCCGCTCCGCCGGGGCCACACCAGCGCCATCCATCCGCTCCGCCTCCATCATATCCCCGCCGGGACCAGGCCAGCGCCGTCAACCCCGCTCCATGATGTCCCCGCCGGGCAGGAGGTCAGCTGACCGACCTCTCGAAGCTCCCATCTCCGCCGAGCCCCGCCCCTCCGCTGCACTCACACAGACACACAGCGCAGCTCCAGAGGGACAGGCTGGAGCAAAGGAGTCCCGGAGCGGCGCTGTGAGATGAGTACGGTGGGGCGCTCAGCGGGAAACATGGGGGATTGGTGGCGCCGGTGGAACACCACAGGGGGGGCGAGAGAGCAGAAGAGGAGCTCACACTGGGCAGAGGCCGTAGTTGCGCCCTAGTTGGTAGTGCGCCCTAGGCGGCTGCCTACTTCGCCTAGTGGTAGCGCCGGCCCTGCTATGAGATCAAATGAGATTTGGCTCTTTCAGGGTGATGCAGCCATAGTAGATTTTTTCAGGCACGCTCAACCGTCTTGACAAATGCCCAGATGGTCACCTTAGGAAACAAACAAAAAAAACAAGTCAACACCAACAACATAAAAAGAAGCCTACCGCACCTAGTATTTCCAGGCGGTCTCCCATCCAGGTATTAACAAGGCGCGACCCTTTCTAGCCTCTGAGATCAGCAGAGATTGGGCGCTTTCAGGGGGATGTGCCCATAGGCAATCTCTTTGGGCACTCTCATCCCTCTTGAAAAATGCCAAGATAGTCACCCTGGGAAACAAGCGAAAAAAAACAGGTCAACGCCAACAACATAAAAAGAAGAATACGGCACCTGGTATTCCAAGGCCGTCTCCCATTCAAGTACTAACTAGGCCCAACCCTTCTTAGCCTCTGAGATCAGAAGAGATAGGGTGCTTTCAGGGTGATGTGGCTGTAAGCGATCTCTTTAGGCACTCTCAACCCTCTTGACAAATGCCAAGATGATCCCTTTGGGAAACAAGCGAAAAAAACAGGTCAACACCAACAACATAAAAAGAAGCCTGCGGCATCTGGAAAACCCAGGCGGTCTCCCATCCAGGTACAAACCAGGCCCAACCCTGCTTAGCCTCTGAGACCAAACGAGATTGGGCGCTTTCAGGGTGTTGTGCCCATAGGCAATTTCTTTGTGCACTCTCAACCCTCTTGACACATGCCAAGATGGTCACCTTGGGAAACAAGGGAAAAAAAACAGGTCAACGCGACAACATAATGAGAAGCCTACGGCACCTGGTATTCCCAAGCTTTCTCCCATCCAGGTACTAACCAGGCCCATCGCTGCTTAGCCTCCGAGATCAGATGAGATTAGGCTCTTTCAGGGTGATTTGGCTGTAGGCACTCTCTTTGGGCACTCTGAAGCCTCTTGACAAAGGCCAAGATGGTCACCTTGGGAAACAAGCTAAAAAAAACAGGTCAAAGCCAACAACATAAAAAGAAGCCTATGGCATCCAGTATTCCCAGGCGATCTCCCAATCAAGACACTAACCAGACCAGATCCTTCTATGGCACCTGGTCTTCCCAGGCAGTCTCCCATCCAGGTACTAACCAGGCCTGACGCTGCTTAGCCTCTGAAATCAGACGAGATCGGGTGCTTTCAGGTTGATGTGGCCATAAGCGTTCTCTTCAAGACACGCCTAACCCTCTTGACAAACGCCAAGATGGTCGCCTTGAGAACAACAGACAAAGCCAACAACATAAAAGGAAGCCTATGGGCTTACAGCGGACCTTAAAAGATGGGACCCACTAGCTCTGTCATGTTTCGGACGCTGTAATGTGTTGAAGATGAACGCGTTGCCACGACTTCTGTATCTACTACAAGCCTTACCTATCAAAATACCCCAGACTTTCTTTCATTCGGTTCGCTCAATCTTTATCAAGTTCCTCTGGCGCGGAAAACATATGCGTATTGGTAGGGCAATGCTATTGCGACCGAAATTGCGGGGAGGTATTGGCTTCCCGGACCCTGCTCTATATTACACAGCGAGGCACATGACACCGGTGGTTGACTGGTGCCGGTGTTCTGCCATATACTGTCCGGCCATGATATAGTGTCCGCTGTGTACTCCGAAGCTGAACGGCTCCTGCGCGGTGAGTGGAGGTGGTAGCCCCACCATCCAAGCGGACATAGGGTTGTGAATATTAGCCACTTCCCGACCAGCGCACGACGATGTGCGTCGACAGCATGGCACGGGCAGGCATATTGGCGTACATGTACGTCCAATATTCGTTGCCGCCGTGCCATCGGGAGCGCGCCGCCGGCGGCGCGCTCCCGCGCTGGTCGGGACCCCCGTGAGTCCGGTCGCGGGACCCGCGGACTCGATCGCCGCGGGCATCCCCGCGATCGTCTCACGGAGCCGCGGAAGTGAGGAAATGCTGTATAAACAACATTTTCTCATTCTGCCTAGCAACTAGTGACGCTGATCTCTGCTCCATGTGATTGGAGCAGAGATCAGTGTACACTAAATGAAAGCCCAACCCCCCCACAGTTAGTAACACTCCCCTAGGAACACTTAACCCCTACACTGCCACCCACTGGTTAACCCTTTCACTGCCAGTGTCATTTACACAGGAATCACTGCATTTATATAGCAGTGATTACTGTATAAATGACAATGGTCCCAAAAATGTGTCAAAAATGTCCGATGGGTCCCCGACAATGTCGCAGTCACAATAAAAATCGCAGATCGCCGCCATTACTAGTAAAAATAAAATAATTAAAAATTATTAATAAAAATGCTATAAAACTATCCCTATTTTGTAAACGCTATAACTTTTGCGCAAACCAATCAATAATCGCTTATTGCGATTTTTTTTACCAAAAATATGTAGACGAATACGTATTGGCCTAAATTGAGGGAAAAAAATGTTTTTTTATATATTTTTGGGGGATATTTATTATAACAAAAGGTAAAAAAATAATGCGTTTTTTTCAAAATTGTCGCTCTATTTTTGTTTATAGCGCAAAAAATAAAAACCGCAGGGGTGATCAAATACCACCAAAAGAAAGCTCTATTTGTGGGAAAAAAAGGACGTTAATTTTGTTTGAGAGCCACGTCGCACGACCGCGCAATTGTCAGTTAAAGCGACGCAGTGCCGAATCGCAAAAAGTGGTCTGGTCTTTGACCAGCAAATTGGTCCGGTCTGAAAGTGGTTAGAGGGCCCCTCGCAGGCGAGCTTCGCTCGCCACGCTTCGGGCTTGGCTTCGCTGCGCTCGGCTCTTTTATATTCTTACTCTATGTCCACTTGGATAGTGGGGATAGAACCTGTACTCAGTGCGCAGGTGCCGTTCATGCTCGCAATTTTTGGAATCTGTGTTGCTGTGTACTGCGCATGCGCAGTACACAGCGGACACTATCCGATGGGGGACCATATGTGATAAGACACCGGCATGGGGAACTGAAGCTATGGGTCAAGCTAGAGCAGGAGATGGCGCGGGTTCCACTGGCTGGTCTGCCTTGGGCGGGGAGGCCATTGGAGCCCTGTGTGACTACTCACCCATTAATTGGCCCCTCGCTCGCCGAGATGGATAGTTTTTTTTACCTTTCCCACCTGACTAACTTCCCTTCTCCTATGACCCCAATTATTGGACATCCTAGATTCCCTCCGGGCCTGTCTGACCAGGCCTTTACCAGGCAAGCCCCGAAAGGGCTTCTGAGAGCAGCCCTATTTCTTGGACCCACGGGCTTGATTCCCATGGGAACCATACTGCTAACGCAAGTACCTGTTGCATTGGATAGCTGGAGAGCTAGACAGCTAATCCATTTCCTCGGATCACTACCTAACCATTCGTTCTTCTCTAGACAATTCCACCCCTTCAAGGAACTTTGCCTGGATGATGGCCCAATTCATGGTTCCCTCTCTAGGTCCTACCTAGTCCTGACAGATGCACAATCCTCCACGGATCCACCCTTCCTAGCTAAATGGAAAAGGGACTTACAAACTACATTCTCCAAACCACAGAAGGACAGAATACTCTTTTTCGCCCATAAGTCGTCACTCTGCAGTAAATATCAGGAGATCTCATATAAGCTGATCACATGCTGGTATCGTACACCGGTGGTGTTGGCCAAAATATTCCCCGGTCAATCTGACCGCTGCTGTCGCTGTGGGCAACAGGCTGGCACCATTCTCCACATTTTCTGGGAATGCCCTAAATTACAAACATTCGGGCAGCCTGTCCTGAGACTCATCCACAAGTTCACAGACATTTCCTTAGCCAATGATCCCGCAGCAGTTCTTCTCAATCTAACTCCTATGTCGATAAAGCGTTATCATAAGTCCTTACTTAAACATCTCCTCAAGGCAGCTAGGGCCTGCATCCCAAGTCAGTGGAAAGAGCAATCTGCTCCAATGGTGACCCAGTGGTTCGCAAGGGTTAATGATATTGAACGAATGGAAGACCTGACTGCCACAATGAGGGATAAAACGGAGGAGCATGGGAACAGATGGTTCTACTGGACCCAGTTTCGCTTTTCGGAAGAATACCTCCGCGAGACATAGTAAGCTCATGGTGATCGTTGGAGATCGCTGTTACAAACGTTGGACAGCTGATGAGCTGGTGAGCCGAGGGCGTCTCTTGCTCCCTGGGAGGGGACCCCATCCTATCCACTCTACCCACGACACCCCCTTACCCCTTCTTTTCCTTTTCTGCCATTTCCTTCCCCAATCTTCTCTTTCCCCTTCTCCCTCCTTTCAGTTCTACTATTTCCCTTCTTAACTCAAAAAAGGGAAAAGAAAATGGTATGTTCCGACCCCATTTGACTACTACACAATACTCTTCCTCTATCTATGGATATCTAAACTCTTCGAAGGTAGCAGGGCTAGTATCAATAATATTTTAAGTGGTAGAGGATCCCAACGAGATGGAGCTTTAATCTCATCTTGATATGACCGCAAAGCTGTACACGTGCTATTCTCCTCGGACTTCTTACCATTGGCTCTGATATCCATGCAATATGATCGTTTGTTTGTAACTATTTGTATCACACATTCTGTGAAGTTGCCTTTGCATTGTATGTCGCATACTACTAAATAAAAAAAAAAAAAAAAAAAAAAAAGCCTATGGCATCTGGTATTTCCAGGCGGTCTCCCATCCAGGTACTAACCAGGCCCGACACTGTTTAGCATCCGAGATCAGACGAGATTGGGCGCTTTCAGGGTGATGGGGCCGTAGGTGATCTCTTTGGGTACTCTCAACCCTCTTGACAAACGCCAAGATGGTCACCTTGGGAAACAAGTGAAAAAAAAACCAGGTCAAGGCCAACAACATAAAAAGAAGCCTACAGCACCTAGTATTCCCAGGTGGTCTCCAATCCAGGTACTAGCAAGGCCCAACCATGTTTAGCTTCTGAGATCAGAGGAGATCGGGCGCTTTCAGGGTTATGTGCCCATAGGCAATCTCTTTGGGCATTCTCAACCCTCTTGACAAATGCCAAGATAGTCACCTTGAGATACAAGCGAAAAAAAACAGGTCAATGTCAACAACATAAAAATAAGAATACGGCACCTGGTATTCCAACGCCATCTCCCATCCAGGTACTAACTAGGCCCAACCCTTCTTAGCCTCAGAGAAGAGAAGAGATAGGGCTCTTTCAGGGTGATGCTGCTGTAAGCGATCTCTTTGGGCACTCTCATCCCTCTTGACAAATGCCAAGATGGTCACCTTGGGAAACAAGCAAAAAAAAAAAAACGAATCAACGCCAACAACATAAAAAGAAGCCTACAATAACTGGTATTCCCAGGTGGTCTCCCATCCAGGTACTAACCAGGCCCGACTCTTCTTAGCCTCCAAGGTCAGACGAGATTGGGTGCTTTCAGAGTGATGTGGCCATAGGCAATCTCTTCAGGCACTCTCAACCCTCTTGACAAACACCAAGATGGTCACTTTGGGAAACAAGCGGAAAAAAAACAGGTCAACGCCAACAACATAAAAAGAAGTCTACGACACCTGGTATTCCCAGGCGGTCTCCCCTCCAGGTACTAAGAAGGCCTGACTCTTCTTAGCTTCCAACATCAAACGTGATCGGGTGCTTTCAGGGTGATGTGCCTGTAGGCAATCTCTTCAGGCACTTTCAACCCTCTTGACAAACGCCAAGATGGT
The DNA here is from genome assembly GCF_037356315.1 of Lithobates pipiens. Lineage (NCBI taxonomy): Eukaryota > Metazoa > Chordata > Amphibia > Anura > Ranidae > Lithobates > Lithobates pipiens. The sequence goes on along the minus strand of NW_027507791.1, from coordinate 170,925,846 downwards.
CACCTTGGGAAACAAGCAAAAAAATAAAAATAAGTCGGAAGCTAGAGACAATACGGCCCGAGTCCTCAATTTAATCCATGCGGCGCATGTACAGGGAAGGCCCTTGCTTATGTTGTCAACGGACGTGGAGAAGGCCTTTGACAGGGTGGCCTGGCACTTTATGCAGGCCACCCTGAAACATATAGGTCCAATATATATATATATATCCAATGCAACAGGTACTTGCTCTAGCAGTATGGTCCCCATGGGAATCAAGCCCGTGGGTCCAAGAAATAGGGCTTCTCTCAGAAGCCCTTTCGGGGCTTGCCTGGTAAAGGCCTGGTCAGACAGGCCCGGAGGGAATCTAGGATGTCCAATAATTGGGGTCATAGGAGAAGGGAAGTTAGTCAGGTGGGAAAGGTGAAAAAAACTATCCATCTCGGCGAGCGAGGGGCCAATTAACGGGTGAGTAGTCACACAGGGCTCCAATGGCCTCCCCGCCCAAGGCAGACCAGCCAGTGGAACCCGCACCATCTCCTGCTCTAGCTTGACCCATAGCTTCAGTTCCCCATGCTGGTGTCTTATCACATATGGTCCCCCATCGGATAGTGTCCGCTGTGTACTGCGCATGCGCAGCGAGGCCAAGCCCGAAGCGTGGCGAGCTAAGCTCGCCTGCGAGGGGCCCTCTAATATTCACAACCCTATGTCCACTTGGATGGTGGGGCTACCACCTCCACTCACCGCGCATGAAAATCTCCGAAGCTTCGTCTGCTCCGTACTGCGCATGCGCAGTACGGCGCAGACACTATATCATGGCCGGACAGTATATGGCAGAACACCGGCACCAGTCAACACCGGTGTCATGTGCGTCGCTGTGTAATATAGAGCAGGGTCCGGGAAGCCAATACCTCCCCGCAATTTCGGTCGCAATAGCATTGCCCTACCAATACGCATATGTTTTCCACGCCAGAGGAACTTGATAAAGATTGAGCGAACCGCATGAAAGAAAGTCTGGGGTATTTTGATAGGTAAGGCTTGTAGTAGATACAGAAGTCGTGGCAACGCGTTCATCTTCAACACATTACAGCGTCCGAACCATGACAGAGCTAGTGGGTCCCATCTTTTAGGGTCCACTGTAAGCCCATAGGCTTCTTTTTATGTTGTTGGCTTTGACCTGTTTTTTTTGCTTGTTTCTCAAGGCGACCATCTTGCCGTTTGTCAAGAGGGTTGGGCGTGTCTTGAAGAGAACGCTTACGGCCACATCAACCTGAAAGCACCCGATCTCGTCTGATTTCAGAGGCTAAGCAGCGTCAGGCCTGGTTAGTACCTGGATGGGAGACTGCCTGGGAAGACCAGGTGCCATAGAAGGATCTGGTCTGGTTAGTGTCTTGATTGGGAGATCGCCTGGGAATACTGGATGCCGTAGGCTTCTTTTTATGTTGTTGGCTTTGACCTGTTTTTTTTAGCTTGTTTCCCAAGGTGACCATCTTGGCCTTTGTCAAGAGGCTTCAGAGTGCCCAAAGAGAGTGCCTACGGCCAAATCACCCTGAAAGAGCCCAATCTCATCTGATCTCGAAGGCTAAGCAGCGATGGGCCTGGTTAGTTCCTGGATGGGAGACAGCTTGGGAATACCAGGTGCCATAGGCTTCTCATTATGTTGTCGGCGTTGACCTGTTTTATTTTCCCTTGTTTCCCAAGGTGACCATCTTGGCATGTGTCAAGAGGGTTGAGAGTGCACAAAGAAATTGCCTACGAGCACAACAACCTGAAAGCGCCCAATCTCGCTTGGTCTCAGAGGCTAAGCAGGGTTGGGCCTGGTTTGTACCTGGATGGGAGACCGCCTGGGTTTTCCAGATGCCGCAGGCTTCTTTTTATGTTGTTGGTGTTGACCTGTTTTTTTCGCTTGTTTCCCAAAGTGATCATCTTGCCATTTGTCAAGAGGGTTGAGAGTGCCTAAAGAGATCGCTTACAGCCACATCACCCTGAAAGCACCCTATCTCTTCTGATCTCAGAGGCTAAGAAGGGTTGGGCCTAGTTAGTACTTGAATGGGAGACGGCCTTGGAATACCAGGTGCCGTATTCTTCTTTTTATGTTGTTGGCGTTGACCTGTTTTTTTTCGCTTGTTTCCCAGGGTTTTGGCATTTTTCAAGAGGGATGAGAGTGCCCAAAGAGATTGCCTATGGACACATCACCCTGAAAGCGCCCAATCTCCGCTGATCTCAGAGGCTAGAAAGGGACGCGCCTTGTTAATACCTGGATGGGAGACCGCGTGGAAATACTAGGTGCGGTAGGCTTCTTTTTATGTTGTTGGCATTGACTTGTTTTTTTTGTTTGTTTCCCAAGGTGACCATCTTGGCGTTTGTCAAGAGGGTTGAGCGTGCCTGAAAAAATCTACTATGGCTGCATCACCCTGAAAGAGCCAAATCTCATTTGATCTCAGAGGCTAAGCAGGTTTGGGACCTGGTTAGTACGTGGATGGGAGACCGCCTGAGATTTCTCGATGCCATAGGCTTTTTTTTTAAGTTGTTGGCATTGACTTATTTTTTATTTTTTGTTTTATTCTTTTACTAAGTATAAGTAGAACAACACAAATGTAACAGTCAACCATACAGCATGACCCAGGGTCACAATTACATGGTAACAAAAAATAGGCAGCCAAATAACTCTGGGTTCTCAGAGGGGAGTCCTAGAGTTTCATGCAGAAAAGAGAGAAACCCCACCTCCGACATGTAGTACAGTATAACTAATGCAGCTCCGTTCGGACAAATGTAATCATGGAGAACAACTGGGACCACAGCGAGCCAGCTTATCATGACCTACGTGAACCAGAGTAAAATATGAGCCGGTCGTGTCCAGAACCCTGGGGTTCTTCTGGGTCCCAAAGGCTAGTAAGGAGACAAGGCATAGTCAAAAGGGAGGACGGGGGAAGAAGAGAGTGCAAAGACGGAGAGAGAGGAGGGGGGGATGGCGGCGGGGAAAAATAGAAAAATAAAGACAAAAAATGAGGGGGGGGGAATGCCACCCAGGGCAGACATGGCCTACGTAGGTAAACGTTAAATGTTCAGTCGTTTTCTGGGACAGGGGCGCTGCTCACCTCCCGAATGTAGTCTCAAGTACCAGTAAAATACCTCCAGGGCCTCCATGTAACACTAAATGCCTCTTCAGTGTTGTGAAGGGTGGCGGTCAATTCTTCCATCCGGAGAATATGATTGACTTTGGAATACCACAGCACCTTGGATGGGGGCTGAGGCTGCCTCCACAGTGTGGGAAAGCAGACCCGGGCGGCGTTCAGGAGTTGCATCGTGAGGGTTTTTTTGTATTTTCGAACAGGCTGTTCGGTCAAGTGTAGAAGGCACGCTGCTGGGTTGTCTGCGATATCTACATTTCTGAGAGTTTTTATCGTCCCGGTCACCTCCACCCAAAAGTTCCTCAAGGCCGGGCATGCCCAGAAAATGTGTCCCATGGTCCCCGTATCTGAATTGCACCTCCAACAAACATCCGGGATCGATCTATTCATTTTATTCAGAAGGTATGGGACTCTATACCAGCGTGAGACTATCTTGTATCCTGATTCTTGATATTGGTTTGCGATGGAAGCTTTATGTACTAATGTCAGGATCTTCCCTATCTGTTGTGGGGTAAATGTGTTGCCAAATGCAATCTCCCATTTGTGGATAAATGGTGGGGTCGACTCTTCCTCCTGACTACTTAATATGTTGTACAGGAGGGAGAGGGTGTGTCGCACAGGTTCCTTTTTGTGACAGATGACTCATAGGGCGTCAGGTCTCTAGGAGTGTAGGGGGCCCTTTGTATGGCCAGAAGAAAGTGACGAAGTTGATAAGCATTAAACAATTCAAGCGGAGGGTCAGAAAGCTCGGCGACAGTTTGCGTGGTCGGGAGCCCTCCCGAGGGCCACACCTCTCCCAGACGCTGTTTCCCCACCACTGTCAACTGTCGCAGTTTATTGTTGGTAAATCCCGGTGGGAAGTCTGGATTACCTATAACCGGAGTCATTGGTGACGGCAGGGGAGCAATGTGTGTGCAGCGGAACAACCTCCGCACAACAGCCAACGTAGCTCCCACTACGTGGTGATCTCTGAGGTCTTTTGGTAGGGAGGACAGGAGCCACGGGGAGGTCAATAGGGGAATGGATCCATCCTCAATCTCCATCTCCACCCACTGCTTGTGTGGGCCATTACAATGCCAATCAACGACTCTCGCTAGCAGAGTCGCTCTGTTGTATTGTCTCAGATCTGGGAGACCCAGACCCCCCTTGTCCTTTGGTCTGGCAAGCAATTGCAAACGGGCTCTGGGCGGTTTGCGTGCCCAAATAAAGTCCCGGAGCAGCAGCTGCAGTTGTCTGAAAAAAATTGGGGGTAACCGGATCGGTAATGTCTGAAACAAGTATAAGATCCGCGGGAGGGCCGTCATTTTGAATGCATTACAGCGCCCGAACCGGGTCAGTGTTAAAGCATGCCAGTTTCCCAAATCAGATTTCAGTCTATTCAGGAGAGGGACAAAATTAAGCGGGTACAATTGCGCCAAATCCGCTGCGATGTCAACGCCCAGGTAACGTATAGATTTTTCAGCTCAGTAGAATGGAAAAGCGGAGCGTAGCCTCCTGGCCTCACCATCCGGGACCGATATATTCAATACAGCCGACGGTGCAATTGATTTTATAGTTTGATAGGCTGCCGTATCGCCGGAGAGCCGCGAGTATATTGGGAAGCGAAATGTGTGGATTGGAGACGAAAAAAATTAGATCGTCAGCGCATGCCGCAATTTTGTGGTGTGCCGAGGGTTTGGATATGCCAGTAATATTCAGGTCATTCCGAACGTGACACATAAGTGGTTCCAGTGTCAGAATAAAAATTAGGGGAGACAGAGTACACCCCTGCCTCGTCCCATTAGTGATGGGGAAAGAGTCCGAGCACTCTGAAAGCACCCAATCTCATCTGATCTTGGAGGCTAAGAAGAGTCAGGCCTGGTTAGTACCTGGATGGGAGACCACCTGGGAATACCAGTTATTGTAGGCTTCTTTTTATGTTGTTGGCCTTGATTCGTTTTGTTTTTTTTTCGCTTGTTTCCCAAGGTGACCATCTTGGCATTTGTCAAGAGGGTTGAGAGTGCCCAAAGAGTTCGCTTACAGCAGCATCACCCTGAAAGAGCCCTATCTCTTCGCATCTCTGAGGCTAAGAAGGGTTGGGCCTAGTTAGTCCCTGGATGGGAGATGGCTTTGGAATACCAGGTGCCGTAGTCTTCTTTTTATGTTGTTGACATTGACCTGTTTTTTTTTCGCTTGTTTCCCAAGGTGACTATCTTGGCATTTGTCAAGAGGGTTGAGAGTGCCCAAAGAGATTGCCTATGGGCACATAAGCCTGAAAGCGCCCGATCTCCTCTGATCTCAGAGGCTAAACAGGGTCGGGCCTTGCTAGTACCTGGATTGGAGACCACCTGGGAATACTAGGTGCTGAAGGCTTATTTTTATGTTGTTGGCGTTGACTTGTTTTTTTTTTTTTGTTTGTTTACCAAGGTGACCATCTTGGTGTTTGTCAAGAGGGTTGAGAGTGCTTGAAGAGCTCGCCTATGGCCACATAACCCTGAAAGCAACAGATCTCATCTGATCTCAGAGACTAAACAGGGTCGGGCCTTGTTAATACCTGGATGGGAGACCACCTGGGAATACTAGGTGCTGTAGACTTCTTCTCATGTTGTTGGCGTTGACTTGATTTTTTTGTTTGTTTCCCAAGGTGACCATATTGGCGTTAGTCAAGGTTGAGAGTGCCTGAAGAAATCTCCTACGGCCACACCACCCTAAAAGAGCCCAATCTCATCTGATCTCAGAGGCTAAGCAGGGTTGGGACCAGTTTAGTACCTGGATGGGAGACCGCCTGGGATTTCCAGATGCCGTAGGCATCTTTTTATGTTGTGGCCATTGACCTATTTTTTTCCGCTTGTTTCCAAGGTGACCATCTTGGTGTTTGTCAAGAGAGTTGAGAGTGCCTGAAGATATCGGCTACGGCCACATCACCCTGAATCTGTTCCATCTCGTCTGATCTTGGAGGCTAAGCAGACCAGCAGGCCTGGTTAATGCCTGTATGGGAAACCGCCTGGGAATACCAGGTGTCGTAGGCTTCTTTTTTTTTTTCAAATATAATTTTTTCTCCAAATAGGGGAAGACGGTCCCCCGAGTACATAATGCAACAGAGAAATACAGAGCAAAAAGCAGCTGAACAATACTTGATACAGGTATATTCGCAACTGTGAGTCTGCCTTCCATCAATCACAATGATTCGAGGCACGGATAAAGTACTGTACCAAGATCCAGGGTCACACAAACCCCCAGGTCCCTCCGGCATAATCCATCCAGAGGGGGGTGTGGGGCCGTCATTCCCAATTTCCCACTATTTCCAAAAGAGAGAGGGGGTGGAGGGGGTGAGAGATAGGGGAGGTAGGCAGAAAAGAGAAGGGTTGAAAGATCAGAAAAGGAGAAGAGGGGACGAGACACGATGGCAGCCACTGTCCAAGGGGCCAGTCAAGGAAAGCTCAGAGCACTAAGGCGATAGCAGGCGACATCCTTCCAGCAAGAATATAAAGGTATTCCAGATGTCTCAGGTTTTTTTTAAAAATTCTTGTATACCTTGTGATGTGAGGATCAAGTCCTCCATTTTTTTTAATGTCCTCTATTTTCCTAAGCCAGTGGGTAATGAAAGGGGGGGAACATTTTTTCCAATAGAGAGGGATGCAGGATTTCGCCGCATTTATCACATGCCGTAAAATAGATTTTTTTGTACTTCTTAAAGGGGAGGGCCACCCTGAAAAACAAAAAAATGTTAAAAATTACAAAAAATCTAAAAAAAAAAAAATGAAAAAAAATTTTTTTTTTTACTTACCAGAAATGCCTGTTGCTAGGCACTTTCTCCTAATCTTCCTCTTCCTCCTCCGCGGAGATCTTCTGTCTTCTGTCTTCGTCGCGGCGTCTTCTGGGTAATGAGTCGCGCTGTGTTCTGGGAACTGTGTGTTCCAGAACACAGCGCGTCCCATTCAGAAAGCGCTGTGGGACTCGCGCATGCGCAGTAGCTGCGGGACTCGCGCATGCGCAGTAGGAAACGGGCAGTGAAGCCATAAGGCTCCGCTGCCTGTTTCCCTTACAAGGGATGGCGGCGCCGGGACCCGAGAGCCGAGGGACGGGTCGGCCTCGGGCGGCCGACATCGCGGGCGCCCTGGACAGGTGAGTGTGTTTATTAAGTCAGCAGCTGCAGTGTTTGCAGCTGCTGACTTTTTTTTTTTTTTTTTTTTTTTTATAACCGGCCCTCCACTTTAATGGGAATCTGTGAATGGTGCAAGAGAAAGAATGCAGCCTCTTCCTGGATGGAGAAGTCTGTGAATTTTTGTGTTATGCATCGGATCTCTGTCCAGAAGTCCACCAAGCTGAGGCAGGACCAAAAAATGTGCAGCAACGTGCCCTCTTCTTCTCCACACCTCCAGCATATGTTCGAGGAAGAGGAGAAACATTTCTGCAGCTTTGATGGTGTCAAATACCACCTGGTGAGAAGTTTAAAATTCGTCTCCTGTATCTTCGTGCACAGCGACATTTTGAGAGCCAAAGTGATAATGCGTTGTCTCTGTGCTGGGGAAAATTAGCAATTAAGGTCCTTTTCCCAGTTGGACAGACAGGTTAAGTGTGGGTAATCTGTTTGAGAGAGAATGTGGGCCAAAGGGCCTTCGCTCCTGCATAGAGTCTCAAACTCCGACTGAGGCCCGCGAACGTTTGAGGATTGGGGATGGAATGGAGAAAATGATGTCGTTGCGCCGCTCTCCAAAAAGGCAGTTGGAAAAGCCCTGTCGGATCTGTTAGGGTTGAGAAAGAAGGCCATTTTCCATCAATGACGAATTTAGACGCATTGTCTAGGTTGGAATTTCTAAGTGGGTCCCCAGTTAAAAGGTTGGATGGCCACGTATAGGGAATAGGGGGGAAGTCAAAGACGTGAGTGTGTTTTGGGTAGCGATCAGGTGACTGACTTTCAACTAAGCCCCTATAGTGGGATGTGACATAAATTCTGTGGGGGAATACTTATAGCACCACATGGCGCTTCTTAGCGGAATTCGGGAGTGAGCTTAGAAAGTTTGTTTCGATTCCAGTCCAATACATGCCCCAGATGGGAGGCCAGGTAGTAGCGTCGCAAGTTAGGGAGAACAAACCCTCCCTGTTGTTTAGACAATGTCAGCTGTGACCGCTTAAGTCTGGGATTTTTGTGGGCCCAGTTAAATTGAGTGAGCAAGGATTGAGCTTGCTTAAAAAACAGGACTGGAATCTGGATCGGGAGAGCTTGGAAAAGATAAGTAAATTTAGGGAGTATGTTCATTTTAATGAGATTGCATCTGCTGAACCAGGAATGGAGGCCAGAATGCCACCCGTGAAGCAAACTGCGGATCTTAGTGACAAGGGGTGGGGGGAAGTTCAACATAAACGTACGCGCGATGTCCGGTGGAATGTAAGTACGTGAGTATATCTTACTTATCCATGCCAGCATCCGTTCACTCAGACCTATATGGCGAAGGACCGAGAACATTAATGTCCATTTGACCCGATCAAAAGCCTTCTCGGCATCAGTACTCATGAAAAGACAAGGGGTCCCAGATGACTTTGCTTTATGGATCAGGGTAAGCACCTTAGTGGTGTTGTCCCTATCTTCCCTGGTGGGAATAAAACCTAACTGGTCAATATGTATAAGGGACTACAAGTGATGTGCCAATCACGTGGCGAGGAGTTAGAGAATAGTTTTAGGACCGAATTTTGGAGGGAAATGGGTCTGTAGCTCCCACATAGGCCTGGGTCCTTGCCCTCCTTAGTTATCAACGAGATGTGGGCTCTAAGGGTATCCTCAGGAAAATAAATTCACCAAGCGCAGGCCGAGAATAGGGAGGAAGGTCTTAAAGTATTGTGCGGTATATCCGTCAGGGCCCGGAGCCTTACCCACCTTCGGAGGTCCCACGGCCGTCTGGACTTCTTCCAGTGTGATCGGGTCCTCCAAGTACTCCCGTGATTCCGATGAGAGGGTTGGTAGACCAGAACCGGTTACATATCTGTCTATATTGTCCTGTCCAGACCCTGAATCGAGCAGGTTGTAGAGATCAGAGCAACATTTTTCAAAGACTTCGACTATTTGGGTTGGGGTAGAGGCCCTCTGGCCATTCTCATCTATCAACTGTGGTATGTAAGAGCCAAATTTCAACTCCTTTACCGACCTGGCTAAGATTTTTCTGCATGTGTCCTCTGATTCCTACGTCAGTTTACGACAAAACTGGAGTGCCGCTTTCGCTTTATAATGGAGTAGGACAGCAATATGGGTATGGAGTGTCCCCAATTCAATCTCTAAGGTCCGTAAGGGGGTATGTTTATGTTTCGCTTACACAGAGGCAAGTTCATGAAACAGATTAGCAAGCTGTTCCTTCCGTGTTCGTTTGATGCGCGCCCCGTGCCTGATAAGTACCCTGCGGAGTACTGACTTGTGAGCCTCCCAAATTATCCCCGGGTCACAGTCCTGCTTTAGTTTTCTTGGAAATAAAGGTCCAATTCCCTGGTCACATCTGCTAAAACTTCCGGTATCTGGAGGAGGCTCTCATTAAGGTGCCAGAATAGAGACCTAGGTGAGGGGTAGGGAGCGAGGAGCAAGAGGCAGAAGTGTCAACCGATGGCGAAAGGCGACATTAAAGTCCCCACCTAATATCAATTGGCCCTCCCGAAAGTCACATAATCTGTGCAGGGTAGTTCTGAGGAACATGTCTTGGTGATCATTGGGAGCGTACACAGTGGCAAATGTAAAAAGGCGCTCTCCAATGTGGCCCCTAAGAAAAAGATATTGGCCCCCAGGGTCCACCAGAGAATCCTGGAGAACCCAGGGGAGCCTGCTAGAGATCAGAATGGAGAGGAGGGGTTAGTAGAGTGGTAGACCTTAGGGAAGGATCTCGACCATAGAAAGGGGAGGCTAGTATTTTTAAAATGTGTTTCTTGTATAAAGGCCACATCAGTACAGGATGTGTTCAGTTCTCACAGGAGGATCCACCATTTTTCAGGGGAGTTCAGTCCCTTAACGTTTAGAGAGGTGACCTTGACTGAGTCTGCCATCGCTCCTCGGGGAGGGGGAGGGGGACATCAGAGAAAAGCAAAGAAAGTTGAACCAAGGTAGGTTTTAGGTAGGTTTTGGGTAGGTAATGCATGGCGGGAACTAAGGGGGAGAAAGGAAGGGCAAATGGAAGGAAAGGTAAAGGGAAAAAGAGGCCGGGCACCTCAACCCCAGGGGGAGAGGGAAATTAAGGGTTGTCCGCACTCAACAGTACAGGAAGGGTATACTAAAACAGCACAATTATGCTATAGCGCTTACCAGATGTACACTGGGTTTAAAGCGCTGTCCTACTTGGGTTATTGGGTAGACAGGTCGGAGAGGGAGCCCCCGAATCCTAGTCCCCCCAGTCCCGGCAGTGGTAAATGTCACGTCTGATACCGGTATGCAAATAAAAGACAATCAGTAACATCAAAGAAACAAAAAACAATAGTATAACCAAAACAGAGGTAGAGCATATAACTGTCAGCACTGAGGGGTCTCCTCGGCTCGCCCTAAACATAGGCATGCACGAGGGAGCCCGTCACAACAGAAAAGGCATCACAGAATGGGATCCACCACCCCCCGTCCCATACCCCTAAAGTACATGCAGTCCCCGGACAAATGCATTTCTCCCTTTGGCAGATTGTCCTCTCCTTACCCCCCTCTCCCCCGTCCACGGCCCGGGGGGAAAAGGGGCAGGGAAGGGGGGAAAGGGGGAGTGGAAGGGGGGAAAGGGGGAGGGAAAGGAGGGAAGGGAAAGGTGGGAAGGGGGGGAAGGGAGGGGAGAAACAGGGGAGAGGGGACAAACATGCAGAAATGTCAAGTCCTTTAGCGCACTCCCACCAGCAAACACCCGGACCCCATAAATTTCAACTCCTCCCCTCCATGGTCACCACATCAAGATGAAAGAGGAGCAGCCCTGGTCGGTGCATGGAAAATCCGGCAGGCAAGGGGCTGGGGCCACCATCCCTCCATCCAACGGGAGACTTCACCCGAGCAGCAGTCCTGGGGCCCGCCAATTAGTGTCTCTCCTGCATCGCCATCGGGGGCTGTGTAGAGCATCCAGAGGGAGGCTGGGACCGCCCAAACAGTAAGGGGTAAATCCTCCAGGGGGTCCAGAGTCACCCTGGAGGGAAGCAGTGTCTCGTACCAATAGGCTCAATAAATAAGTCATCCAGGGTCCCCGAAAGCTGCAGAAGGCAATGTCAGCAAAGAGTAGGTGGGAGTCAGAGGGGGGGACAAGGGGCGCATCCAGGGGGAGGGGACACATATGCGGGAATGTCAAGCCCTTCCAGTACAGCGCATTAGGTATCACTCAGACCCCCCAAAGTGCAACTCCCCCATCTAAGGTCAAGACTCCAGAAGGGAAGATGAGCCGCCCTGGTCTGTACATGAAAGAACCTGCTGCCAAGGGGTTGGGGCCATCATCCCTTCCTCCAATGGGAGATGCCACCTGAATGAAAGCCCCGTGTCCTGTCAAGTGGTGCCCCTCTGACAATGTCGTTGTGGTATATGTGGAGCATCCAGGGAGAGGCAGGGACCACCCAAACAGTGAGGGGTAAAGCCTCCAAGGGGGACCGGTGTCAGACAGGAGGATAGCGGTGTCTTGTACAAGTTGGTTAATTAGACAAGTCATTCAGTGTGTTCCTGTGAGCAGCGGAAAGAAAGGTCGGTAAGGATTATGAATGGGTGGGGGCCAGGGAGTGCATAAAACTGCCACCAGATGACCGGGGCAGAGAGGGCAAGGGGATGAAACTCAGATCTGGTAGGTGGGGGCGGGGGTGAGGAGTGTCCCTCATATTACTCACGTTGGCCATACCTTGAAGCTGAGCGCTCTGCATACCCAGGACGTTCTTCTGTATAATCTAGCCTATCTGTATACATTAGCCTGTCTTTTGTACACATTAGTCGGTCCGCTGTATACACTAGTCTGTCTGTATACACTAGTGTATACAGATAAGCTAGATTATACAGAAGAACGTCCTGGGTATGCAGAGATGGAGGCTAGAGTGTATACAGACGGACTAGTGTATACAGAAGACCGGCTAGTTTATATAGGGAGGCTAATGTGTGCAAAAGACAGGCTAGTGTATACAAATAGGCTAGATTATAGAGAAGAACATCTTGGGTATGCAGAGAGAGAGGCTGGGTTACACAGAGAGGCTGGTGTATGCAGACTTGCTAGTGTATACAGACGGACTAGTGTATAGAGAGGCTTGGGTATACAGAGAGCTAATGTATAAAGAGCAGCTAGTGTATACAAAAGACATCCAAGGGTATACAGAGAGACTCGTGTATGCAGAAGACCGGCTAGTTTATACAGAGAGGCTAAAGTGTACAAAACACAGGCTAGATTATACAGAAGAACGTCCTGGGTATGCAGAGATGGAGGCTAGGGTATACAGAGAGAGAGACTGTGATACACAGAGAGGAAGGAGTATGCAGACTTGCTACTGTATACAGATGGACTAGTGTATACAGTAGACCGGCTAGTTTATACAGAGAGGCTAATGTGTACAAAAGACAGCCTAGTGTATACAGATAGGCTAGATTATACATAAGAAGGTCCTAGTTATGCAAGAGATGGAGGCTAGGGTATGCAGAGAAAGAGGCTTGGTTACACAGACTTGCTAATGTATACAGACGGACTAGTGTATACAGAGTACCGGCTAGTTTATACAGAGAGGTTAATGTGTACAAAAGACAGGCTAGTTTATACAGATAGGCTAGATTATACAGAAGAACGTCCTGGGTATGCAGAGATGGAAGCTAGGGTATACAGAGAGAGAGAGCGAGGCTGGGTTACACAGAGAGGAAGGAGTATGCAGACTTGCTAGTGTATACAGATGGACTAGTGTATACAGTAGACCGGCTAGTTTACACAGAGAGGCTAATCTGTACAAAAGACAGGCTAGTGTATACAGATAGGCTAGATTATACAGAAGAAGGTCCTGGTTTATGCAAGAGATGGAGGCTAGGGTATGCAGAGAGAGAGGCTTGGTTACACAGACTTGCTAGTGTATACAGACGGACTAGTGTATACAGAGGACCGGCTAGTTTATACAGAGAGTCTAATGTGTACAAAAGAAAGGCAATTGTATACAGATAGGCTAGATTATACAGAAGAACGTCCTGGGTATGCAGAGATGGAGGCGAGGGTATACAGAGAGAGAGGCTAGAGTATGCATACAGGCTAGTGTATACAGTTAGGCTAGATTATACAGAAGAAGGTCCTGGTTTATGCAAGAGATGGAGGCTAGGGTATGCAGAGAGAGAGGCTTGGTTACACAGACTTGCTAGTGTATACAGGCGGACTAGTGTATACAGAAGACCGGTTAGTTTATACAGAGAGGCAAATGTGTACAAAAGATAGGCTAGTGTATACAGATTATTATACATAGCATTGTTAGCAGACCAATAGGACAATTTACATGGCTTAATATTGCAGAGCGTAATTTATCAGGAAAGAGATCCAAAGCGTTAGTTGCAGTAGCTTCATAAAACTGAGAAATCGTTGCATTACTCTAAATTTAAAATATGTTCCGGTTGCACTGAAAAGACGATATTAGATGAGTGATCTACACATTTCGTTTACTATTTCACTATACCGGCTAAATGTTAATATGTTAATATGTGCTGCGTGTAAGGTAGAAATTAGATGGTTTAGTGTGAGCTGGTTTACCAGGATTTAGAGATAGTAATCTGTTTATACTAGTATATAAATATAGCAAAATAACTATAACGGGTTTAAGTGGAAATACACGAAATAACAGCAACAACGTGTGTAGGTTTTTATCAATCAAGTTCATTACGTGTCTTTAATCATGTAGTGATATTGGAGCACAAGGATGAGCAAGCATAATAACTAACAGAGGATAACATGGCAAAAAGACAAACTGCATTAGAAATGTGAATATGAATTAGAGTTGAAATGCCAATCTCCAGGGCTACGTACAGCAAAGTGTGAGCTAAGCAGCTAAATATTCTGCAATCGTATTAAGTATTGCAGTCGAAATGAGATCGGAAGCGTTAGTTGCAGTAGCTCCAAAATGACTGAGAAATCATTTCATTACTCTAAATGTAAAAGTTATCCCGGTAGCACTGAGTGGACTGATATTAGATGAGTGATCGTTCTAGTACAAATTCAGTTTCCTATAGCAGAGAGATACCAGCTAAATGTGAGACGAGCAATTAAACTGTTCACGGTAGCTTTGCATTACTCTTAATATGTGCAGCGTGTAAAGAAGCAATAAGATGGTTTTGTATTATCCTAAAATTAGCAGTATACGTAATAAAGGTGAGTAGGTAACCTGGATTTAGACATAGCAAACTCTATAATCTAATTTAGCAAAATTAGAAAGGATAATATTGAGACAGTATATACAGGTCGAGTTTAACTGGAAATACACAAAATATCTAGCTTACCTTTACATTGTTCAATAGAGCGTTGTAAAGTAATACCAAGGCAGAATGTAGGAATAGCAATTAGATGAGATGATTGCTGTAATCATGAAAAATCAGCAACGACTAGGTTTCTATCGGATGAGAAAGTATAATAACTGGCAAAGTATGACATGGCAAAGAGACAAATTGCATTAGAGATGTGAGATGGACATGAAATGTCAATCCCCATTGGTTACTTACATGTAAACGCGGCTACATACAGCAAAGTGTGAGCTAAGCAGCTAAAGGGTATTTAAGAGTAAATTGACGTAGCTTGAAAATTCCAACGTGTAAATCGTTCCATTAAATATGTTACGCACGAAGACGGCTTACACTGACTGTTTTCCGTTTCCATTGGTCATCGGCATAATGTATCAGTAACCATGAACATTAATAGTGATAGACAGCTTACATTAGGATGTATGCATGATGTGAATGTAAAATGAATGTAAAATAGTTGCATTATGTGTTATTAATGTAATCAAACTATATGCTATATGCTACTGCAACCACTTCTCAATCAAGTCCCACTGCTTTTCTCACTTTTTGCCGCTGTTAAAAAATGTGTTGCAAGTGTTATGTGTTACAAATGGTTATCAGTGTGACAGTTAATGTGGAGAAAAAGTAATACACAAAATAGAGTCAGAAAGAGAATCCTATTGCATAGAGGTAGCGAGAGATGGTTGCATTAATCTTAATGTGCAGTGTGTAAAAGGTTTTAAAAAGATGGTTTTGTGTGACTTTTGATTTAACGTAAAATTAGCTGTAGACATTATAATTTGTTACAATGATTTAGAGATAGTAATCTCTATAAAATAATAATAATAAGTATAGCAAAACAAATTAGGAAAATTTTGAGGCAGTATGTATAGTCGATCAAGGGATCAAGGGATAGTAGCAAAGTCAAGGGATAAATGCAAAGGTACTCTATTTAACAGTAAATTGACGTAGCTTGCAAATTCCAACGTGTAAATCGGGATCAAGGGATAGTAGCAAAGTCAAGGGATAAATGCAAAGGTACTCTATTTAACAGTAAATTGACGTAGCTTGCAAATTCCAACGTGTAAATCGTTCCATTAATTTTGATGCTCAAGAAGACGGCTTACACTGACTGTTTTCCGTTTCCACTGGAAAGAGAATCCTATTGCATAGAGGTAGCGAAAAAGAAGTAATACAGAAAATAGAGTCAAACAGTGGAAACTTTATTTGTCATGACAGCTGATACTTGGTTGAGCAATAAAACTGTTTTATTTAGATGTAAGACTAGTTTTATTCTCTACATATAGGGTTTTCAGAGAGTTGTATAATATAGGCGACCAATAGGACATTTAAATGGCTTAATATTGTAGGGAGGAAGTATCGCTGTTCAAAGGTAAGAGATTGAAAGCTTAGCTTGAAAATGGCCGAGAAATAGTTGCGTTAGTCTAAATTTAAAGGATATGCCGGTACCAATGAGAAAGCTTATATTAGACTAGTTGATGTTTGCATTACACAATCCTATTATTATTATTATTATTATTAAGATCCAAGTGCAGAGAGATACTCAGTTAATGTCAGAGATACTCGGTCAATGTCAGAAAAGCAATAAAACTGTTTACATCGTTAGAGAGCGATATTTACATTACTCTTAGTATGTGCAGCATGTCTGGTAGCAAATGGATGGTTTTGTGAACATTTTGCATTAAGGTACAATTAGCGGTAGAACTCATCGAAGTGAATAGATTTAAGCGGATTTTGAGATAGTACTCTCCATTTCTAATAAGAAATATAGAAAAATAAGTCAGGATGGTGTGTCAGGACTGTCACATACTCACAGTCCCGTTACAAATATGCAAAATAGAGCAAAAGAGTACATGGTTTATTTTGATGTATGATAGTTTTATTGCATGCTTGATGTGGATGATTAAAATCGTGTAGTGATCTATATTTAGCATAAGAATGAAAAGGCATAACATGGCAATGAGACAAACTCCATTAGAGATGTGAGCTAGATGAAATGATGAAATGTCTCTGTATAGCCCAGATTGTCTTCTGTTATCACTTAGCATACCCTCTAAATTCACTAGCCTTCTCTATATACACCAGCATGTTTACACTAGCCGGTCTTCTGCATACAATAGCCTGTCTTCGATATACACTAGCCTATGTTCTGAATACACTAGCCCGTCTTCTGTATACATTAGTCTCTCTGTATAAACTAGCATCTCTGTATACCCCAAACTGTCTTCTGTAAAAACTTGTCTCTCTTTATAACCTGTCTAGCCTTTCTTCTGTACACACTAGCTTCTCTGTATACACTAACCAGGCTTCTATATACAATAGCTTCACTCTATGCACTAGCCTCTCTGTATAATCTAGCCTCTCTATATACCCTAGATAGTGTTCTGCATCTCCGTAGTGGTAGCCTCTCCGTAGAAGCCAGCCTTTATTCTGTATTCACTAGCCTTTCTTCTGTATGCTGTAGTCTTCTATATATACTAGCTTCTCTGTACACCCTTGCATCTCTGTAATACACTAAACCCTCTGTATACAACAGCCTGTCTTCTGTATACACTAGACTGTAAACACTAGCTAGAATACACCAGCCTGTCTTCTGTACCCACTAGAATCTCTGTATACACTACCCAGTCTTCTGTATACACTGTCAGCTTGGATGTATACCCAAGCCTGTCTTCTGTATACACTAGTCTCTCTATATGCACTGTCCTATCTGTATACACTCGACTCTCTCTATACACTAACCTCTCTATATACACTAACATCTTTGTATATACTAGCCTCTCTTTAAATTAGCCTCTCTGTGTACCCCAGCCTCATTGTTTACTCTAGCATCTCTGTATACTCAAGCCTATCTGCGTACACGAGTTTGTATTCTGTATTCACTAGCCTGTATTCACTAGCCTTATATATACTAGCTTCTCGCTTCTCTGTACACCCTTGCATCTCTGTACAATAGACTCTCTGAATACACTAAACCCTCAGTATACCACAGCCTGTCTTCTGTATACATTAGACTGTAAAAACTAGCTAGAATACACCAGCCTGTCTTCTTTACCCAATAGACTCTCTGTATGCACTACCCAGTCTTCTGTATACACTGTCAGATTTGATGTATACCCAAGCCTGTCTTCTGTATACACTAGTTTCTCTATATGCACTGTCCTTACTGTATACTCTCGACCCTCTCTATACATTAACCTCTCTATATACACTAACATCTTTGTATATCTCTCTTTAAATTAGCTTCTCTGTGTACCCCAGCCTCACTGTTTACTCTAGCATCTCTGTATACTCAAGCCTATCTACATACACGAGTCTTCTGTATTGTGTATTAACTAGCCTTTCTTCTGTATGCTGTAGTCTTCTCTATATACCAGCTTCTCTGTACACCCTTGCATCTCTGTAAACACTGTGTAAACTAGCCAGTCTTATGTATACACTAGACTCTCTGAATACACTAAACTCTCTGTATACCACAGCCTGTCTTCTGTATACACTAGACTGTAAAATCTAGCTAGAATACACCAGCCTGTCTTCTGTACCCACTAGACTCTCTGTATACACTACCCAGTCTTCTGTATAGAATGTCAGCTTTCATGTATACCCTTTCTGTATACACTAGCTTCTCTATATGCACTGTCCTTTCTGTATAGACTCGACTCTCTCTATACACTAACCTCTCTATATACACTAACATCTTTGTATTTGTCTTTAAACTAGCCTCTCTGTGTACCCCAGCCTCACTGTTTACTCTAGCATCTCTGTATACTCAAGCCTATCTACATACACGAAACCTGTATTCTGTATTCACTAGCCTTTCTTCTGTATGCTGTAGTCTTCTATATATACCAGCTTCTCTGTACACCCTAGCACTGTAACAGTGCTAGGTTCCTGTATTACAGAAACAGAACACCAGCAATAAGGTGTATACTGTGCAGGAGGCACACAACACCGATTCTAACTTCTGCACTGCAGATGCATGTATTGCAGAAATTGAACACCAGTAATAAAGGGTAGCTTCAGGTGTGTACTGTGCAGGAGGCACATAACACCCACTGTAACAGTGCTAGGTTCCCAAGCAGTAAAGACACTGTCCCTGCCTATCATCCTCTTTCCCTGACCACCGCAACACACTATACAAGGCCGCCGTGCTGGCGGCCTTATATAGTGTGGGGTGTGTACTAAACCCCCCTGAGCTATAATTGGCCACAGGAATCCTGCCTGTGGTGAATTGTGGCTCTCCTCACACAGGATGTCACATCTGTTCTTATTATATAGAACCTATTATGCTCCTCGTAAACTTTTTCAGTTTGGCCGAACGGCCGGACGCAAGTTGCCCCCGGTGCGGGAACATGGGGGGAGACATGATGCACATGTTTTGGAGATGCCCGAAGTTGATCCGCTACTGGACAGAGGTGACAGGAACCATTGATCGGGTGGTTGGAACCTCCACCAGGATGGGGGCGAAGTATTGTCTCCTGGGATTAGTTGAAGGAGTTGGAAACTCGGGAAGTAGCCAGATGGCAGTTCTGAGATGCCTATTTCAGGCAAGGAAACTGATTGCCCAACCCTGCTTAGCCTCCAATGTTGGCAATGACTTGTTTTTTTTCGCTTGTTTCCCAAGATGACCATGTTGGCGTTTGTCAAGATGGTTGAGAGTGCCCGAAGAGATCGCCTATGGCCCCATCACCTTGAAAGTGCCTGATCTTGTCTGATCTCGGAGGCTAAGCATTGTCGGGCCTGATTAGTAACTGGATGGGAGACCAACTGGGAATACCAGGTGCCGTAGGATTCTTTTTATGTTGTTGACGTTGACATGGGTTTTTTTTTCCGCTTGTTTCCCAAGGTGATCATCTTGGCATTTGTCAAGAGGGCTGAGAGAGCCCAAAGAAATCTCCTACGGTCACATCCCCCTGAAAGCGCCCGATCTCATCTGATCTCAGAGGCTAAGCAGGGTCCGGCCTAGATAGTATTAAAGGTGCCGTAGGAATCTTTTTATATTGTTGGCTTTGACCTGTTTTTCTTTCGCTTGTTTCCCAAGGTGACCATTTTAGCATCAGTCAAGAGTTTTGAGTATGTCCCAAAGCGTTCGCCTGAGGTCACATCACCCTGAAAGCGCCCGATCTCAGAGGCTAAGCAGGGTCTGGGTCAGATGGGAGACCGGCAGGGTCTATGTTGTTGGCGTTGACCTTTTTTTTTTCACTTGTTTCCCAAGATAACCATCTTGGTATTTGTCAAGAGGGTTGAGAGTGTCTAAATAGAACACCTATGGCCACATCACCCTGAAAGCGCACAATCTCATCTGATCTCGGAGGCCTAGCAGTGTACGGCCTGGTTAATTCCTGTATGGGAGACCATCTGTGAATACCAGGTGCCCAAAAAGAGGGTTGAGAGTGCCCAAAGAGATCATCTACGGCCCCATCACCCTGAAAGCGCCCAATCTCATCTGATCTCAGAGGCTAAACAGTGTCGGGCCTGGTTAGTACCTGGATGGGAGACTGCCTGGAAATACCAGGTGCCATAGGCTTCTTTTTTTGTTGTTGGCTTTGAACTGTTTTTTTCGCTTGTTTCTCAAGGCGACCATCTTGGCGTTTGTCAAGAGGGTTGGGCGTGTCTTGAAGAGAACGCTTACGGCCACATCACCCTAAAAGCACCCGATCTTGTCTGATTTCAGAGGCTTAGCAGCATCAGGCCTGGTTAGTACCTGGACGGGAGACTGCCTGGGAAGACCAGGTGACATAGAAGGATCTGGCCTGGTTAGTGTCTTGATTGGGAGATCGCCTGGGAATTCCGGATGCCGTAGGATTCTTTTTATGTTGTTGGCTTTGACCTGTTTTTTTTCCCTTGTTTCCCAAGGTGACCATCTTGGCATTTGTCAAGAGGGTTGAGAGTGCACAAAGAAATTGCCTACGGGCACAACACCCTGAAAGCGCCCAATCTCGTTTGGTCTCAGAGGCTAAGCAGGGTTGGGCCTGGTTTGTACCTGGATGAGAGACCTCCTGGGTTTTCCAGATGCCGCAGGCTTCTTTTTATGTTGTTGGCGTTGACTTGTTTTTTTTGTTTGTTTCCCAAAGTGGCCATCTTGGCGTTTGTCAAGAGGGTTGAGCATGCATTTGATCTCAGAGGCTAAGCAGGGTTGGGACATGGTTAGTACCTGGATGGGAGACCGCCTGGGATTTCTCGATGCCATAGGCTTTAGTTTTAAGTTGTTGGCATTGACTTATTTTCTTTATTTTTATTATTCTTTTATTAAGTAGAACAACATAAATATAACAGTCAACCATACAGCATGACCCAGGGTCACAATTACATGCTAACAAAAAATAGGCAGCCAAATATTTCTGGGTTCTCAGAGGGGAGTCCTACAGTTTCATGCAGAAAATAGAGAAACCCCACCTCCGACATGTAGTACAGTATAACTAGTGCAGCTCCGTTCGGACAAATGTAATCATGGAGAACAACTGGGACCACAGCGAGCCAGCTTATCATGACCTACGTGAACTAGAGTAAAATATGAGCCGGTCATGTCCAGAACCCAGGGGTTCTTCTGGGTCCCGAAGGCTAGTAAGGAGACAAGGCATAGTCAAAAGGGAGGACGGGGGAAGAAGAGAGTGCAAAGACGGAGAGAGAGGAGGTGGGGGGATGGCGACGGGGAAAAAAAGAAAAATAAAGACAAAAAGGGAGGGGGGAATGCCACCCAGGGCAGACATGGCCTACGTAGGTAAACGTTAGATGTTCAGTCGTTTTCTGGGACGGAGGCACTGCTCACCTCCCGAATGTAGTCTCGAGTACCAGTGAAATACCTCCAGGGCCTCCATGTAACACTAAATGCCTCTTCAGTGTTGTGAAGGGTGGCGGTCAATTCTTCCATCCGGAGAATATGATTGACTTTGGAATACCACAGCACCTTGGATGGGGGCTGAGGCTGCCTCCACAGTGCTGGAATGCAGGCCCGGGCGGCATTCAGGAGTTGCATTGTGAGGGTTTTTTTGTATTTTCGAACAGGCTGTTCGGTCAAGTGTAGAAGGCACGCTACTGGGAACCCAAAAGTTCCTCAAGGTCGGGCATGCCCAGAAAAGGTGTCCCATGGTCCCCATATCTGAATTTCACCTCCAACAAACATCCGGGATCGATCTATCCATTTTATTCAGAAGGTATGGGACTCTATACCAGCGTGAGACTATCTTGTATCTTGATATTGGTTTGCGATGGAAGCTTTATGTACTAAGGTCAGGATCTTCCCTATCTGTTGTGGGGTAAATGTGATGCCTAAGTCCCTCTCCCATTTGTGGATAAATGGTGGGGGTCGACTCCTCCTCCTGACTACTCAATAGGTTGTACAGGAGGGAGAGGGTGTGTCGCACAGGTTCCCTTTTGTGACAGATGGATTCATAGGGTGTCAGGTCTCTAGGAGTGTAGGGGGCCCTTTGTATGGCCAGAAGAAAGTGACAAAGTTTATAAGCACTAAACAAGTCAAGCGGAGGGTCAGAAAGCTTGGCGACAGTTTGCGTGGTCGGGAGCCCTCCCGTGGGCCACACCTCTCCCAGATGCTGTTTCCCCACCACTGTCAACTGTCGCAGTTTCTTGTTGGTAAATCCCGGTGGGAAGTCTGGATTACCTATAACCGGAGTCATTGGTGATGGCAGGGGAGCAATGTGTGTGCAGCGGAACAACCTCCGCACAACAGCCAACCTAGCTCCCACTACGGGGTGACCTCTGAGGTCTTTTGGTAGGGAGGACAGGAGCCACGGGGAGGTCAATAGGGGAATGGATCCATCCTCAATCTCCATCTCCACCCACTGCTTGTGTGGGCCATTACAATGCCAATCAACGACTCTCTCTAGCAGAGTCACTCTGTAGTATTGTCTGAGATCTGGGAGACCCAGACCCCCCTTGTCCTTTGGTCTGGCAAGCAATTGCAAACGGGCTTTGGGCAGTTTGCGCGCCCAAATAAAGTCCCGGAGCAGCACCTGCAGTTGTCTGAAAAAAATTGGGGGTAACCGGATCGGTAATGTCTGGAACATGTATAAGATCCGAGGGAGGGCCATCATTTTGAATGCATTACAGCGCCCGAACCAGGTCAGTGTTAAAGCATGCCAGTTTCCCAAATCAGATTTCAGTCTATCCAGGAGAGGGACAAAATTAAGCAGGTACAATTGCGCTAAATCCGCTGCGATGTTAACGTATAGATTTTTCAGCCCAGTAGAATGGAAAAGAGGTGCGGAGCCTCTTGGCCTCACCATCCGGGACCGATATATTCAATACAGCCGACTTGGCGTAATTGTTTTTATAGTTTGATAGGCTGCCGTGTCGCTGTAGAGATGCAAGTATTTTGGGAAGCAAAATGTGTGGATTGGAGACGGAAAAAATTAGATCGTCAGCGTACGCCGCAATTTTGTGGTGTGCCGAGGGTTTGGATATGCCAGTAATATTCGGGTCATTCCAAACGTGACACATAAGTGGTTCCAGTGTCAGAATTAAAATTAGGGGAGACAGAGACCACCCCTGCCTCGTCCCATTAGTGATGGGGAAAGAGTCCGAGCACCACTCGGTCACCCGTACCGCTGCCGATGGCGTGGAGTAAAGCGACATTACCCAGCTCATCATGTTGGGGCCAAGACCTATATGTTCCAGGGTGGCCTGCATAAAGTGCCAAGGTGACCATCTTGGCGTTTGTCAAGAGGGTTGAAAGTGCCTGAAGAGATTGCCTACGGGCACATCACCCTGAAAGCACCCGATCTCGTTTGATGTTGGAGGCTAATAGAGTCGGGCCTTGTTAGTACCTGGATGGGAGACCGCCTGGGAATACCAGGTGTCGTAGACTTCTTTTTATGTTGTTGGCGTTGACCTGTTTTTTTTTCGCTTATTTCCCAAAGTGACCATCTTGGTGTTTGTCAAGAGGGTTGAGAGTGCCTGAAGAGATTGCCTATGGCCACATCACTCTGAAAGCACCCAATCTCATCTGATCTTGGAGGCTAAGAAGAGTCGGGCCTGGTTAGTACCTGGATGGGAGACCACCTGGGATTACCAGTTATTGTAGGCTTCTTTTTATGTTGTTGGCGTTGATTCGTTTTCTTTTTTTTGCTTGTTTCCCAAGGTGACCATCTTGGCATTTGTCAAGAGGGTTGAGAGTGCCCAAAGAGATCGTTTACAGCAGCATCACCCTGAAAGAGCCCAATCTCGTCTGATCTCGGATGCTAAACAGTGTCGGGCCTGGTTAGTACCTGGATGGGAGACCGCCTGGGAATACCAGGTGCCATAGGCTTCTGTTTTTTTTGTTTTTTTATTTAGTAGTATGCGACATACAATGCAAAGGCAACTTCACAGAATGTGTGATACAAATAGTTACAAACAAATGATCATATTGCATGGATATCAGAGCCAATGGTAAGACGTCTGAGGAGAATAGCACGTGTACAGCTTTGCGGTCATATCAAGATGAGATTAAAGCTCCATCTCGTTGGGATCCTCTACCACTTAAAATATTATTGATACTAGCCCTGCTACCCTCGAAGAGTTTAGATATCCATAGATAGGGGAAGAGTATTGTGTAGTAGTCAAATGGGGTCGGAACATACCATTTTCTTTTCCCTTTTTTGAGTTAAGAAGGGAAATAGTAGAACTGAAAGGAGGGAGAAGGGGAAAGAGAAGATTGGGGAAGGAAATGGCAGAAAAGGAAAAGAAGGGGTAAGGGGGTGTCGTGGGTAGAGTGGATAGGGTGGGGTCCCCTCCCAGGGAGCAAGAGACGCCCTCGGCTCACCAGCTCATCAGCTGTCCAACGTTTGGAACAGCGATCTCCAACGATCACCATGAGCTTACTATGTCTCGCGGAGGTATTCTTCCGAAAAGCGAAACTGGGTCCAGTAGAACCATCTGTTCCCATGCTCCTCCGTTTTATCCCTCATTGTGGCAGTCAGGTCTTCCATTCGTTCAATATCATTTACCCTTGTGAACCACTGGGTCACCATTGGAGCAGATTGCTCTTTCCACTGACTTGGGATGCAGGCCCTAGCTGCATTGAGGAGATGTTTAAGTAAGGACTTATGATAACGCTTTCTCGACATAGGAGTTAGATTGAGAAGAACTGCTGCGGGATCATTGGCTAAGGAAATGTCTGTGAACTTGTGGATGAGTCTCAGGACAGGCTGCCAGAATGTTTGTAATTTAGGGCTTTCCCAGAAAATGTGGAGAATGGTGCCACATTTGGTCCACAGCGACAGCAGCGGTCAGATTGACCGGGGAATATTTTGGCCAACACCACCGGTGTACGATACCAGCGTGTGATCAGCTTATATGAGATCTCCTGACATTTACTGCAGAGTGACGACTTATGGGCGAAAAAGAGTATTCTGTCCTTCTGTGGTTTGGAGAATGTAGTTTGTAAGTCCCTTTTCCATTTAGCTAGGAAGGGTGGATCCGTGGAGGATTGTGCGTCTGTCAGGATTTGGTAGGACCTAGAGAGGGAACCACGAACTGGGCCATCATCCAGGCAAAGTTCCTCGAAGGGGTGGAATTGTCTAGAGAAGAACGAATGGTTAGGTAGTGATCCGAGGAAATGGATTAGCTGTCTAGCTCTCCAGCTATCCAATGCAACAGGTACTTGCTCTAGCAGTATGGTCCCCATGGGAATCAAGCCCGTGGGTCCAAGAAATAGGGCTGCTCTCAGAAGCCCTTTCGGGGCTTGCCTGGTAAAGGCCTGGTCAGACAGGCCCGGAGGGAATCTAGGATGTCCAATAATTGGGGTCATAGGAGAAGGGAAGTTAGTCAGGTGGGAAAGGTGAAAAAAACTATCCATCTCGGCGAGCGAGGGGCCAATTAACGGGTGAGTAGTCACACAGGGCTCCAATGGCCTCCCCGCCCAAGGCAGACCAGCCAGTGGAACCCGCGCCATCTCCTGCTCTAGCTTGACCCATAGCTTCAGTTCCCCATGCCGGTGTCTTATCACATATGGTCCCCCATCGGATAGTGTCCGCTGTGTACTGCGCATTCCGAAAATTGCCGAGCATGAACGGCGCCTGCGCACTGAGTCCAGGTTCTATCCCCACTATCCAAGTGGACATAGAGTAAGAATATAAAAGAGCCGAGCGCAGCGAGGCAAAGCCCGAAGCGTGGCGAGCGAAGCTCGCCTGCAAGGGGCCCTCTAATATTCACAACCCTATGTCCGCTTGGATGGTGGGGCTACCACCTCCACTCACCGCGCAGGCGCCGTTCAGCTTTGGAGATTTTCCGAAGCTTCGTCTGCTCCGTACTGTGCATGCGCAGTACGGCGCGGACACTATATCATGGCCGGACAGTATATGGCAGAACACCGGCACCAGTCAACCACCGGTGTCATGTGCGTCGCTGTGTAATATAGAGCAGGGTCCGGGAAGCCAATACCTCCCCGCAATTTCGGTCGCAATAGCATTGCCCTACCAATACGCATATGTTTTCCGCGCCAGAGGAACTTGATAAAGATTGAGCGAACCGCATGAAAGAAAGTCTGGGGTATTTTGATAGGTAAGGCTTGTAGTAGATACAGAAGTCGTGGCATCGTGTTCATCTTCAACACATTACAGCGTCCGAACCATGACAGAGCTAGTGGGTCCCATCTTTTAAGGTCCGCTGTAAGCCCATAGGCTTCTTTTTATGTTGTTGGCTTTGACCTGTTTTTTTTGCTTGTTTCTCAAGGCGACCATCTTGGCGTTTGTCAAGAGGGTTGGGCGTGTCTTGAAGAGAACGCTTACGGCCACATCAACCTGAAAGCACCCGATGTCGTCTGATTTCAGAGGCTAAGCAGCGTCAGGCCTGGTTAGTACCTGGATGGGAGACTCCCTGGGAAGACCAGGTGCCATAGAAGGATCTGGTCTGGTTAGTGACTTTTTTTTTTAAAATTCTTTATTTACGGATTGCAGGTAATACAGAGACAAACTGTAAAATACATAGATCCCTCAGTTTTCCAGGTTAACAAAAATACATAGTTAATACTTTGTGGGGGACCGGGGGAAACCTAACAACTTATGTCAGCAGCAGCCCCAGCCGTGGCTAGGCCACCACATTATCCCACTCTAATGATCTGGCACCCCAGTGTCTACTTATAAACCAGGGCAGTCCCCGGGGCGATCCCCCTCAAGGCCCAAACTGAGGGGCCTCTAACATCGGTCACCTTCATTCTACTGGTCAAAGAGCTCAGCCGGGACCACCCCGAGGGCCGCCAACCCCTGGCTGGGAAATCGAGGGAACAAAACGAAAAGATCCTTGCAATCACCATGTATTTTAATTATACTTGGGAGTTAGGGGGTAAGGAAAGAGGGGGGAGCAAATGGGCAGGAGAAGGGTATGGGGGTAGAAAGAATGAAAGTTATAGGGGGCTAACAGTGCTACGAGGCAGACGGGGGAGAGAGTGAACCAGGGTGGTATACGAGAAGGGAGAGAAAGAAAGAGGACTCCGATGGGTTCCCACGACCGGACCCTTCCCTCTATACACGTGCCAGAGCCTACAGATAGGATCTGTATGCGTCGGAAAACCTGAACAGGCTCCAAGACAACCAACGAGCAGTGTGCTCTTCCTCCCTGTCGCCTAACGCTGATGTGAGCTGTTCCATACGGTAGATGTCGCAAACTCTTGCAAACCAGTGAGACACCAGTGGAGCGGCCTGCTGTTTCCACATGCTAGGTATACATGCCCTGGCCCCACTCAGAAGATGTTTTAAGAGAGATTTATGGTACTTCTTGCTCGAGAGTGGGGTCAGATTGAGGAAGATCGCAGCTGCGTTGTTCTGGAGATCAATAGCCGTGAGGTCAAAAATGATATTGAGAACCTGTCTCCAGAAATGGGCCAGTTGAGGGCATTCCCAGAAGATATGTAGTAACGTGCCGGCTTGTTCACCGCATCTCCAGCACAAAGGGCTGTGACCGGGAAACATAGCCGCCAGGACAGTGGGGGTCCTGTACCATCGGGTCAAAATTTTATAAGCTATTTCCTGGTATTTACTACATAGGGATGACTTGTGCGCAAAAAGAAGCACGCGGTTCTTCTGGTCTGGCGAGAGCCGGACATGCAGGTCTCGCTCCCATTTTTCCACGAACACCAGGTTACCCTGGGAGAGTTGGTCCAGTAGGATGCGATATGACAGGGAAAGAGACCCTCGGGTCGGTTCCTCTCCTGAGCATACCTCCTCAAACGATGTTAGGGGTCTGCGGAATTCGCCACTGTTTGGCAAAGATTTCAAGAAGTGGGAGAGTTGGGCAAGCTTCCACTGTCCCAGGGCCGTGGTTGCTAACGCCTCGTACATAGTGGAGACCGCTGTCCATGTCCTAGGGCCAAGAAAAGAAGAGGCCCGCACAAGGTCCCGGTCAGGGTTGAGGCGGAAAGACTTTTCCGTCATGCCGGGTTCAAAGCGTGGGTGTCCAATAATAGGAGTCATGGGCGAAGGGAAACTGGGCACGCCCGTCAGGGTAAAATATCTGTCTAGCTCTTGTAACGTTGGCTCAATGAGTGGGTGTGCCCACGTCGCTCCCGACCAGCCCGGTCCACTCCAGGGCAAACCCTCAAGTGGAAATGGTACGGATTCACGCTCCAGACGAACCCACAGCTTATCCTTCAGGTGTCTGCACCAGTCAACTGCTCTGTTCATGTGCACCGCCGTATATTACCATGCCGGATCTGGGAGGGCAATCCCTCCCTTGTCTTTTGGTCTGAGCAGTAATGTTCGGCTGAGTCTTGGAGGCCTGCCCTGCCATACGTATCGAATAAAGATGGAGCGCATGGCTTTAAAAAATGATTGGGGGATTTTTATCGGTAAGGCTTATAATAGATACAAGAGTCTGGGCATTACATTCATTTTGAGCACATTGCATCTCCCAAACCAAGAGGTCGCCAACTTTGACCACCTCTCTAGATCTACGGCAAAATTTTTTAGAAGCGGCTGGAAATTCAATTGGAAAATCAGATGTGGGTCCGGGGGAACCAGCGACGGGAGGTTTGCCGAAGCTAGGTACTCGTCAATGGCCGCTGTGCCGGCCTGGAGGGTGTCTCCTGAGTCCCGGGGGTGCAAGTTATAAAGGGCTTCATAGAAAGATCGGAAACACTCCGCTATCTCCCGTGAATCATGAAGCTTGGCACCCGAAGGGGAGGTTATGGTTGGAATGAAGGACGCGTTGCGTTGGGCACGCAGGGAGTTCGCTAGGGACCTACTACACTTGACTCCATATTCATAATACGTCCTGCGGACCCACATGAGTCTGGTTCTAGCCTGAAAGAGAGAGAAATCTCTGATTTGTTCTCTAAGATCTCTCACCTCCACCTCCAGCGCAGCAGTCGGCTGGGATTTGTGTCGTTGTTCACACGCATGCAACTTGGCAATAAGTTTGGAGAGAGCCTCAGTTTTGGCCACTTTGAGTCTATGACCATGTTTAATAAGAATGCCCCTAATGTAGCATTTATGAGCCGCCCATAACATGAGGGGGTTGGAAACAGAATCACGGTTATGATCAAAGTAACTTTCTAATTCCCTAAGCAGGTCTGCGTGGGTCTCAGGGTCCTTCAGGAGAGACTCGTTCAGTCTCCACCAGGACTGACCACGCGACTCCTGTTGTAGCTTCAGCATCAAAGAAATCGGGGCATGGTCAGACAGGGCTATGTGGCCTGAGCGTCTGAGCGTCTGTGACCGCCGGGATAGCATTGTGGGCGACTAAAAACATATCTATACGTGAGTAAGAACCACGAGCGGTGGAAAAGAACGTATAGTCCCTATCCTGTGGGTGAAGCGTACGCCACACATCGATCAGTCGGTGGGAGTGTAGCAGGTCTCTTATGTGTGAACGCGTTCTCGCAGAAATCGCAAAGGTGCCCGATGATGAGTCTCTGCGGGGGTCCAAGGTGAGGTTAAAGTCCCCCCCAATGATCAAAGTACCCTCCGAGAATGCAGCCAGGGCATCCAAGGATGCTTCTAAGGCCGGCAGCTGGTCCACATTCGGCATGTATAGGTTGGCAAGAGTAAAAGTTTGCGAGTGGAGAGTTTCCTTAATGAAGAGATATCTCCCTTCACTATCGGCTTGGACAGCTAACAGGCGCCACGGCAAGTTTTTAGCAAGAAGAACACACACTCCTCTCGATTTGGAAGTAGGGGACGTGCTGTGGTGGGCCAGGGGGAAGTGCTTACTATAAAGCCGTGGTATTTGGTCTGTCCTGAAATGGGTCTCCTGGAGGAAAACTATTTGGGGCTTCATCCGCCACAATTCTGTTAGGCAGCTGGACCTTTTTTCAGGTACATTCAGCCCTTTCACATTACAGGAAACCAGCTTCAGGGCCATGACGGCAGTGGTACCCGGCCGGCGGTCCCCACCAGAGTCAGTAGTAGATATAGAGTTCAAGCACAGAGGAAGAGGAGGAGAAAAAGGAAAAGCAGTAACGAAGCGGAGAAGGTCCGGAGTTAGTAGGGAGGAGGAGGGTAGGAGGGGTGGGGATAGATCGGGGAATTGCTAAAGCTCCTATCGGAGAGAACCTGCCGGTTAGGGCAGAGGGGCCTAGTGGGGGAATAGGTAAGGCACTGCAGAGGGAGGAACTCGTCGGTGCAGTACCCCTCCAGCATCCCATGGTCCATGCAGTCGCAATCGGGCGTGCACGGAGCTTCTTTGGCATCTTAACTACGACATCAAACGCATTATAGAACATCACTGCAGCAGGTATCGGGCAGTTAACAACAGTAGAACAGTGCATAATTAGACCAACATATTAAACTTTTCAACACAGAGTATAGATAACTTTATACCACCCAGGCACCCACCCCTCCCCCCCCCCCAGAAAAAAAAAAAAAGGAAAAAAAGGGGGGGGGGAGGAGGAGAGGGGGAGGGAGCAGGAACGCCGCCCAGGGGCACCCGGGGGCACCACCAGGCAGTCCAAAAACACAAAGAGCGCCGAGACTAGGGCACCTGTAGATAAACAGTAACGAGAATGGTGAACAGTACCGCCAATAACTCAGGGCTTCGTCCAGGAAGCGCAGTGTCCAACTCTGTTCTTCCAATGTCCTTCCTCTCCCCTAGCTGGGGCGCTGGGAACAATGGCCCGTGGCATGGTAAACAACACAAAGCTGGATACTCCAGCCGTCTATGTTGGTAGAGAAAAAGAAAACAAAAAAAAAAGGGTATAACACAGGAATAACGGAAAATTACTGTACTCTCTCAGGGTTCACGATCTTGAGGGGCCTGCGATCTCTGATGTTGGGATCGACGGTGGCGTCTCACTCTCTGTTGCCTGGTTGAGGGGTTGGTTGTTCGTCGGGGCCACTGCTCCCTGGGGGACAACAGGAGCCAACCAGTCGGGGACCTGAACCGAGGGCAGGCCCAAAGCCTCCAGAAAGGACGGGACCTCCGAAGGGTGTCGTAGCGCAAGGGGCCTCCCATTTTTGCGCACTATAAGGTGAAACGGATGGCCCCACTTGTATGGAATCCTCCGTTCAGTTAGGTGTTCCAGAAGGGGTCGCAGACAGCGTCTCATCTGGAGGGTCTTGCGGGATACATCTGGCAGAAGGGTGACTTGGGCCCCGTCAAAATCAATGCTGCCTTTGCGCCACGCCGCTTGCAGGACATCCTCCCTAACTGAGTAATTGTGGAGACAGCATAAAACGTCACGTGGCCGGTTCTCTGTGGGGCTCCTGGGGCCCAGGGTCCTGTGGACTCTATCAATGGCTATTACTGTGTCAGCAGCGCGGTCCAGACAGGCGTTAAATATAGCTGTAACTGTGGCTTTGAGGTCTGCCTGGCCAGCGGCTTCGGGCAAGTCTCTGATCCTGATGTTGCGTCTGCGGTTGCGATTCTCAAGGTCATCCACTAGGAGTTGCAACTGTGTGACTCTTTCAGCAAGGGTATCATGTGCGGCTTGCAGGCCAGAAACATCAGTGGTCAGGGAGGTCACATCCGATGCCAGGGTGGTCACCCGCTCGTTCGTAGCCGACACGTCACGTTTGACCCCTGCGATTTCATGTCGCAAGGTCGTTTCAATCCTGGCTGCCATACAGCTAAAGTCTGCTTTAGTGGGAAGGTTTTGGAGTAAAGTTAGGATGGCCTTGTCCCCCAATAATGCTGGTGCTGGTGGCAGCGGTGGGTCCCCCTGTGTGTCTGAGGTAAGAGCAGCCTGGCCATTCGGTCCTGGGATGAGGCTTCCACTGCGGGAGGGTCTCTGGGATAGTTGGGAGTTGTGAGGGAACCAGGGTGGCAGGCCGCTATGGTCCGGGCTGTCAAGCGAGGCCATGGACAGTGAGCGGGGGAGACACGGGGACAAGTCACTAGGCGGGGAGAACGGGGGCATGTCGTGTCCCTGCATAGCAGTCTGCTCACCTTCCCTCTGTACCGCGTGTCCTGGAGCGCCGGAGGCCGCGGGCGCCATCTTGGCTGGATCCGGCGTGGAGGCCGGAGGCTGCAGCGGGACCAAGTACCTGTCCATGGCAGCAGCGGCGGACCCCGCTCGGCTGGCTGTGTTCCGCCGAAGCGCGGGGATGTCGGCGATGCCGAAATATGCGACCAGACTGTGGTAAAGGGGTGTGGAGGGGTCACGGACCGGGAGCTCCGGAAAAGAGCGTCCTCACTCCTTCATGCCTAGGTCACGCCCACCCTGGTTAGTGTCTTGATTGGGAGATCGCCTGGGAATACTGGATGCCGTAGGCTTCTTTTTATGTTGTTGGCTTTGACCTGTTTTTTTTAGCTTGATTCCCAAGGTGACCATCTTGGCCTTTGTCAAGAGGCTTCAGAGTGCCCAAAGAGAGTGCCTACGGCCAAATCACCTATATAGTATCTTATATATAATAACTAAAAATATTATTTATTATTATAGATATAGATATATAGTATAGTGATTTGGCCGTAGGCACTCTCTTTGGGCACTCTGAAGCCTCTTGACAAAGGCCAAGATGGGTTGAGAGTGCCTGAAGAGATTGCCCATGGCCACATCACTCTGAAAGCACCCAATCTCGTCTGATCTTGGAGGCTAAGAAGAGTCGGGCCTGGTTAGTACCTGGATGGGAGACCACCTGGGAATACCAGTTATTGTAGGCTTCTTTTTATGTTGTTGGCGTTGATTCGTTTTTTTTTTTTTTGCTTGTTTCCCAAGGTGACCATCTTGGCATTTGACAAGAGGGTTGAGAGTGCCCAAAGAGATCACTTACAGCAGCATCACCCTGAAAGAGCCCTATCTCTTCTCTTCTCTGAGGCTAAGAAGGGTTGGGCCTAGTGGGTACCTGGATGGGAGATGGCGTTGGAATACCAGGTGCCGTATTCTTCTTTTTATGTTGTTGAAATTGACCTGTTCTTTTTCGCTTGTGTCTCAAGGTGACTATCTTGGCATTTGTCAAGAGGGTTGAGAATGCCCAAAGAGATTGCTTATGGGCACATAACCCTGAAAGCACCCGATCTCCTCTGATCTCAGAAGGTAAACAGGGTTGGGCCTTGCTAGTACCTGGATTGGAGACCACCTGGGAATACTAGGTGCTGTAGGCTTCCTTTTATGTTGTTGGCCTTGACCTGTTTTTTTTTCCACTTGTTTCCCAAGGTGACCATCTTGGCTTTTGTCAAGAGGGTTGAAAGTGCCTGAAGAGATTGCCTACGGGCACATCACCCTGAAAGCACCCGATCTCGTTTGATGTTGGAGCCTAAGAAGAGTCGGGCCTTGTTAGTACCTGGATGGGAAACCGCCTGGGAATACCAGGTGTCGTAGACTTCTTTTTATGTTGTTGACGTTGACCTGTTTTTTTTTCGCTTGTTTCCCAAAGTGACCATCTTGGTGTTTGTCAAGAGGGTTGAGAGTGCCTGAAGAGTTTGCCTATGGCCACATCACTCTGAAAGCACCCAATCTCGTCTGATCTTGGAGGCTAAGAAGAGTCGGGCCTGGTTAGTACCTGGATGGGAGACCACCAGGGAATACCAGTTATTGTAGGCTTCTTTTTATGTTGTTTGCGTTGATTCGTTTTTTTTTTTTTGCTTGTTTCCCAAGGTGACCATCTTGGCATTTGTCAAGAGGGTTGAGAGTGCCCAAAGAGATCGCTTACAGCAGCATCACCCTGAAAGAGCCCTATCTCTTCTCTTCTCTGAGGCTAAGAAGGGTTGGGCCTAGTTAGTACCTGGATGGGAGATGGCGTTGGAATACCAGGTGCCGTATTCTTCTTTTTATGTTGTTGACATTGACCTGTTTTTTATCGCTTGTATCTCAAGGTGACTATCTTGGCATTTGTCAAGAGGGTTGAGAATGCCCAAAGAGATTGCCTATGGGCACATAACCCTGAAAGCACCCGATCTCCTCTGATCTCAGAAGCTAAACAGGGTTGGGCCTTGCTAGTACCTGGATTGGAGACCACCTGGGAATACTAGGTGCTGTAGGCTTCTTTTTATGTTGTTGGCCTTGACCTGTTTTTTTTTTCACTTGTTTCCCAAGGTGACCATCTTGGCGTATGTCAAGAGGGTTGAGAGTGCCCGAAGAGATTACCTATGGCCCCATCACCCTGAAAGCACCCAATCTCGTCTGATCTCGGATGCTAAACAGTACGCTAAACAGTACCTGGATGGGAGACTGCCTGGGAATACCAGGTGCCATAGGCTTCTTTTTTTTTTTTTTTTTATTTAGTAGAATGCAACATACAATGCAAAGGCAACTTCACAGAATGTGTGATACAAATAGTTACAAACAAACGATCATATTGCATGGATATCAGAGCCAATGGTAAGAAGTCAGAGGAGAATAGCATGTGTACAGCTTTGCGGTCATATCAAGATGAGATTAAAGCTCCATCTCGTTGGGATCCTCTACCACTTAAAATATTATTGATACTAGCCCTGCTATCCTCGAAGAGTTTAGATATCCATAGATAGGGGAAGAGTATTGTGTAGTAGTCAAATGGGGTCGGAACATACCATTTTCTTTTCCCTTTTTTGAGTTAAGAAGGGAAATAGTAGAACTGAAAGGAGGGAGAAGGGGAAAGAGAAGATTGGGGAAGGAAATGGCAGAAAAGGAAAAGAAGGGGTAAGGGGGTGTCGTGGGTAGAGTGGATAGGATGGGGTCCCCTCCCAGGGAGCAAGAGACACCCTCGGCTCACCAGCTCATCAGCTGTCCAACGTTTGGAACAGCGATCTCCAACGATCACCATGAGCTTACTATGTCTCGCGGAGGTATTCTTCCGAAAAGCGAAACTGGGTCCAGTAGAACCATCTGTTCCCATGCTCCTCCGTTTTATCCCTCATTGTGGCAGTCAGGTCTTCCATTCGTTCAATATCATTTACCCTTGCGAACCACTGGGTCACCATTGGAGCAGATTGCTCTTTCCACTGACTTGGGATACAGGCCCTAGCTGCATTGAGGAGATGTTTAAGTAAGGACTTATGATAACGCTTTCTCGACATAGGAGTTAGATTGAGAAGAACTGCTGTGGGATCATTGGCTAAGGAAATGTCTGTGAACTTGTGGATGAGTCTCAGGACAGGCTGCCAGAATGTTTGTAATTTAGGGCATTCCCAGAAAATGTGGAGAATGGTGCCAGCCTGTTGCCCACAGCGACAGCAGCGGTCAGATTGACCGGGGAATATTTTGGCCAACACCACCGGTGTACGATACCAGCGTGTGATCAGCTTATATGAGATCTCCTGATATTTACTGCAGAGTGACGACTTATGGGCGAAAAAGAGTATTCTGTCCTTCTGTGGTTTGGAGAATGTAGTTTGTAAGTCCCTTTTCCATTTAGCTAGGAAGGGTGGATCCGTGGAGGATTGTGCGTCTGTCAGGATTTAGTAGGACCTAGAGAGGGAACCACGAACTGGGCCATCATCCAGGCAAAGTTCCTCGAAGGGGTGGAATTGTCTAGAGAAGAACGAATGGTTAGGTAGTGATCCGAGGAAATGGATTAGCTGTCTAGCTCTCCAGCTATCCAATGCAACAGGTACTTGCTCTAGCAGTATGGTCCCCATGGGAATCAAGCCCGTGGGTCCAAGAAATAGGGCTGCTCTCAGAAGCCCTTTCGGGGGGCTTGCCTGGTAAAGGCCTGGTCAGACAGGCCCGGAGGGAATCTAGGATGTCCAATAATTGGGGTCATAGGAGAAGGGAAGTTAGTCAGGTGGGAAAGGTGAAAAAAACTATCCATCTCGGCGAGCGAGGGGCCAATTAACGGGTGAGTAGTCACACAGGGCTCCAATGGCCTCCCCGCCCAAGGCAGACCAGTCAGTGGAACCCGCACCATCTCCTGCTCTAGCTTGACCCTTAGCTTCAGTTCCCCATGCCGGTGTCTTATCACATATGGTCCCCCATCGGATAGTGTCCGCTGTGTGCTGCGCATGCGCAGTACACAGCAACACAGATTCTGAAAATTGCCGAGCATGAACGGCGCCTGCGCACTGAGTCCAGGTTCTATCCCCACTATCCAAGTGGACATAGAGTAAGAATATAAAAGAGCCGAGCGCAGTGAGGCCGAGCCCGAAGCGTGGCGAGCGAAGCTCGCCTGCGAGGGGCCCTCTAATATTCACAACCCTATGTCCGCTTGGATGGTGGGGCTACCGTTCGGCTTCGGAGATTTTCCGAAGCTTCGTCTGCTCCGTACTGGGCATGCGCAGTACGGCGCAGACACTATATCATGGCCGGACAGTATATGGCAGAACACCAGCACCAGTCAACCACCGGTGTCATGTGCGTCGCTGTGTAATATAGAGCAGGGTCCGGGAAGCCAATACCTCCCCGCAATTTCGGTCGCAACAGCATTGCCCTACCAATACGCATATGTTTTCCGCGCCAGAGGAACTTGATAAAGATTGAGCGAACCGCATGAAAGAAAGTCTGGGGTATTTTGATAGGTAAGGCTTGTAGTAGATACAGATGTCGTGGCATTGCGTTCATATTACAGCGTCCGAACCATGACAGAGCTAGTGGGTCCCATCTCTTAGGGTCCGCTGTAAGCCCATAGGCTTCTTTTTATGTTGTTGGCTTTGACCTGTTTTTTTTGCTTGTTTCTCAAGGCGACCATCTTGGCGTTTGTCAAGAGGGTTGGGCGTGTCTTGAAGAGAATGCTTACGGCCACATCAACCTGAAAGCACCCGATCTTGTCTGATTTCAGAGGCTAAGCAGCGTCAGGCCTGGTTTGTACCTGGATGGGAGACTGCCTGGGAAGACCAGGTGCCATAGAAGGATCTGGTCTGGTTAGTGTCTTGATTGGGAGATCGCCTGGGAATACTGGATGCCGTAGGCTTCTTTTTATGTTGTTGGCTTTGACCTGTTTTTTTTAACTTGTTTTCCAAGGTGACCATCTTGGCCTTTGTCAAGAGGCTTCAGAGTGCCCAAAGAGAGTGCCTACGGCCAAATCACCCTGAAAGAGTCCAATCTCATCTGATCTCTGAGGCTAAGCAGCAATGGGCCTGGTTAGTACCTGGATGGGAGACAGCTTGGGAATACTAGGTGCCGTAGGCTTCTCATTATGTTGTCGGCGTTGACCTGTTTTATTTTCCCTTGTTTCCCAAGGTGACCATCTTGGCATGTGTCCAGAGGGTTGAGAGTGCACAAAGAAATTGCCTATGAGCACAACACCCTGAAAGCGCCCAATCTCGTTTGGTCTCAGAGGCTAAGCAGGGTTGGGCCTGGTTTGTACCTGGATGGGAGACCGCCTGGGTTTTCCAGATGCCGCAGGCTTATTTTTATGTTGTTGGTGTTCACCTGTTTTTTTCGCTTGTTTCCCAAAGTGATCATCTTGGCATTTGTCAAGAGGGTTGAGAGTGCCTAAAGAGATCGCTTACAGCCGCATCACCCTGAAAGCACCCTATCTCTTCTGATCTCAGAGGCTAAGAAGGGTTGGGCCTAGTTAGTACTTGAATGGGAGACGGCCTTGGAATACTAGGTGCCGTAGTCTTCTTTCTATGTTGTTGGCGTTGACCTGTTTTTTTTCGCTTGTTTCCCAGGGTGACTATCTTGGCATTTTTCAAGAGGGATGAGAGTGCCCAAAGAGATTGCCTATGGGCACATCACCCTGAAAGCGCCCAATCTCCGCTGATCTCAGAGGCTAGAAAGGGTCGCGCCTTGTTAATATCTGGATGGGAGACCGTCTGGAAATACTAGGTGCGGTAGGCTTCTTTTTATGTTGTTGGCGTTGACTTGTTTTTTTTTGTTTGTTTCCCAAGGTGACCATCTTGGCGTTTGTCAAGAGGGTTGAGCGTGCCTGAAAAAATCTACTATGGCTGCATCACCCTGAAAGAGCCAAATCTCATTTGATCTCAGAGGCTAAGCAGGGTTGGGACTTGGTTAGTACCTGGATGGGAGAACGCCTGGGATTTTTCGATGCCATAGGCTTTTGTTAAGTTGTTGGCATTGACTTATTTTTTTTTGTTTTGTTTTATTCTTTTATTAAGTATAAGTAGAACAACATAAATATAACAGTCAACCATACAGCATGACCCAGGGTCACAATTACATGGTAACAAAAAATAGGCAGCCAGATAACTCTGGGTTCTCAGAGGGGAGTCCTAGAGTTTCATGCAGAAAAGAGAGAAACCCCACCTCGGACATGTAGTACAGTATAACTAATGCAGCCCTGTTCGGACAAATGTAATCATGGAGAGCAACTGGGACCACAGCGAGCCAGCTTATCATGACCTATGTGAACCAGAGTAAAATATGAGCCGGTCGTGTCCAGAACCCTGGGGCTCTTCTGGGTCCCAAAGGCTAGTAAGGAGACAAGGCATAGTCAAAAGGGAGGACGGGGGAAGAAGAGAGTGCAAAGACGGAGAGAGAGGAGGGGGGGGGTGGCGGCGGGGAAAAATAGAAAAATAAAGACAAAAAGGGAGGGGGGGGATGCCACCCAGGGCAGACATGGCCTACGTAGGTAAACGTTAGATGTTCAGTCTTTTTCTGGGACAGGGGCGCTGCTCACCTCCCGAATGTAGTCTCAAGTACCAGAAAAATACCTCCAGGGCCTCCATGTAACACTAAATGCCTCTTCAGTGTTGTGAAGGGTGGCGGTCAATTCTTCCATCCGGAGAATATGATTGACTTTGGAATACCACAGCACCTTGGATGGGGGGCTGAGGCTGCCTCCACAGTGTGGGAATGCAGGCCCGGGCGGCATTCAGTAGTTGCATCGGGAGTGTTTTTTTGTATTTTCGAACAGGCTGTTCGGTCAAGTGTAGAAGGCACGCTGCTGGGTTGTCTGCGATATCTACATTTCTGAGAGTTTTTATCGTCTCGGTCACCTCCACCCAAAAGTTCCTCAAGGCCGGGCATGCCCAGAAAATGTGTCCCATGGTCCCCGTATCTGAATTGCACCTCCAACAAACATCCGGGATCGATCTATTCATTTTATTCAGAAGGTATGGGACTCTATACCAGCGTGAGACTATCTTGTATCCTGATTCTTGATATTGGTTTGCGATGGAAGCTTTATGTACTAATGTCAGGATCTTTCCTATCTGTTGTGGGGTAAATGTGATGCCAAAGTCCCTCTCCCATTTGTGGATAAATGGTGGGGGTCGACTCCTCCTCCTGACTACTTAATAGGTTGTACAGGAGGGAGAGGGTGTGTCGCACAGGTTCCTTTTTGTGACAGATGGATTCATAGGGCGTCAGGTCTCTAGGAGTGTAGGGGGCCCTTTGTATGGCCAAAAGAAAGTGATGAAGTTGATAAGCACTAAACAAGTCAAGCAGAGGGTCAGAAAGCTTGGCGACAGTTTGCGTGGTCGGGAGCCCTCCCGAGGGCCACACCTCTCCCAGATGCTGTTTCCCCACCACTGTCAACTGTTGCAGTTTCTTGTTGGTAAATCCCGGTGGGAAGTCTGGATTACCTATAACCGGAGTCATTGGTGACGGCAGGGGAGCAATGTGTGTGCAGCGTAACAACCTCCGCACAACAGCCAACGTAGCTCCCACTACGGGGTGACCTCTGAGGTCTTTTGGTAGGGAGGACAGGAGCCACGGGGAGGTCAATAGGGGAATGGATCCATCCTCAATCTCCATCTCCACCCACTGCTTGTGTGGGCCATTACAATGCCAATCAACGACTCTCGCTAGCAGAGTCACTCTGTAGTATTGTCTCAGATCTGGGAGACCCAGACCCCCCTTGTCCTTTGGTCTGGCAAGCAATTGCAAACGGGCTCTGGGCGGTTTGCGCGGCCAAATAAAGTCCCGGAGCAGCACCTGCAGTTGTCTGAAAAAAATTGGGGGTAACCGGATCGGTAATGTCTGGAACAAGTATAAAATCCGCGGGAGGGCCGTCATTTTGAATGCATTACAGCGCCTGAACCAGGTCAGTGTTAAAGCATGCCAGTTTCCCAAATCAGATTTCAGTCTATTCAGGAGAGGGACAAAATTAAGCGGGTACAATTGCGCCAAATCCGCTGCGATGTCAACGCCCAGGTAACGTATAGATTTTTCAGCTCAGTAGAATGGAAAAGCGGAGCGTAGCCTCTTGGCCTCACCATCCGGGACCGATATATTCAATACAGACAAAGGTGCAATTGATTTTATAGTTTGATAGGCTGCCGTATCGCTGGAGAGTCGCGAGTATATTGGGAAGCGATATGTGTGGATTGAAGACGAAAGAAATTAGATCGTCAGCGTACGCCGCAATTTTGTGGTGTGCCGAGGGTTTGGATATGCCAGTAATATTCGGGTCATTCCGAACGTGACACATAAGTGGTTCCAGTGTCAGAATAAAAATTAGGGGAGACAGAGGGCACCCCTGCCTCGTCCCATTAGTGATGGGGAAAGAGTCCGAGCACTCTGAAAGCACCCAATCTCGTCTGATCTTGGAGGCTAAGAAGAGTCAGGCCTGGTTAGTACCTGGATGGGAGACCACTTGGGAATACCAGTTATTGTAGGCTTCTTTTTATGTTGTTGGCCTTGATTCGTTTTTGTTTTTTTTCGCTTGTTT
Organism: Lithobates pipiens; assembly: GCF_037356315.1. Lineage (NCBI taxonomy): Eukaryota > Metazoa > Chordata > Amphibia > Anura > Ranidae > Lithobates > Lithobates pipiens. The sequence continues at coordinate 170,885,458 of NW_027507791.1, read as the reverse complement.
CCCAAGGTGACCATCTGGGCATTTGTCAAGAGGGTTGAGAGTGCCCAAAGAGTTCGCTTACAGCAGCATCACCCTGAAAGAGCCCTATCTCTTCTCATCTCTGAGGCTAAGAAGGGTTGGGCCTAGTTAGTCCCTGGATGGGAGATGGCTTTGGAATACCAGGTGCCGTAGTCTTCTTTTTATGTTGTTGACATTGACCTGTTTTTTTTTCGCTTGTTTCCCAAGGTGACTATCTTGGCATTTGTCAAGAGGGTTGAGAGTGCCCAAAGAGATTGCCTATGGGCACATAAGCCTGAAAGCGCCCGATCTCCTCTGATCTCAGAGGCTAAACAGGGTCTGGCCCCCTGCTAGTACCTGGATTGGAGACCAACTGGGAATACTAGGTGCTGGAGGCTTATTTTTATGTTGTTGGCGTTGACTTGTTTTTTTTTTTTTTGTTTACCAAGGTGACCATCTTGGTGTTTGTCAAGAGGGTTGAGAGTGCTTGAAGAGCTCGCCTATGGCCACATAACCCTGAAAGCACCAGATCTCGTCAGAGACTAAACAGGGTCGGGCCTTGTTAATACCTGGATGGGAGACCACCTGGGAATACTAGGTGCTGTAGACTTCTTCTCATGTTGTTGGCGTTGACTTGATTTTTTTGTTTGTTTCCCAAGGTGACCATATTGGCGTTAGTCAAGGTTGAGAGTGCCTGAAGAAATCTCCTACGGCCACACCACCCTGAAAGAGCCCAATCTTATCTGATCTCAGAGGCTAAGCAGGGTTGGGACCAGTTTAGTACCTGGATGGGAGACCGCCTGGGATTTCCAGATGCCGTAGGCTTCTTTTTATGTTGTGGCCATTGACCTATTTTTTTCCGCTTGTTTCCAAGGTGACCATCTTGGTGTTTGTCAAGAGAGTTGAGAGTGCCTGAAGATATTGGCTACGGCCACATCACACTGAATCTGTTCCATCTCATCTGATCTTGGAGGCTAAGCAGGGTCCGGCCTGGTTAATGCCTGGATGGGAGACCACCTGGGAATACCAGGTGTCGTAGGCTTCTTTTTTTTTCAAATATAATTTTTTCTCCAAATAGGGGAAGACGGTCCCCCAAGTACATAATGCAACAGAGAAATACAGAGCAAAAAGCAGCTGAACAATACTTGATACAGGTATATTCGCAACTGTGAGTCTGCCTTCCATCAATCACAATGATTCGAGGCACGGATAAAGTACTGTACCAAGATCCAGGGTCACACAAACCCCAGGTCCCTCCGGCATAATCCATCCAGAGGGGGGTGTGGGGCCGTCATTCCCAATTTTCCACTCTTTCCAAAAGAGAGAGGGGGTGGAGGGGGTGAGAGATAGGGGAGGAAGGCCGAAAAGAGAAGGGTTGAAAGATCAGAAAAGGAGAAGAGGGGACGAGACACGATGGCAGCCACTGTCCAAGGGGCCAGTCAAGGAAAGCTCAGAGCACTAAGGCGATAGCAGGCGACATCCTTCTAGCGAGAATATAAAGGTATTCCAGATGTCTCAGGTTTGTTTAAAAAATTCTTGTTTACCTTGTGATGTGAGGATCAAGTCCTCCATTTTTTTTAATGTCCTCTATTTTCCTAAGCCAGTGAGTAATGAAAGGGGGGGAACATTTTTTCCAATAGAGAGGGATGCAGGATTTCGCCGCATTAATCACATGCCGTAAAATAGATTTTTTTGTACTTCTTAATGGGAATCTGTGAATGGTACAAGAGAAAGAATGCAGCCTCTTCCTGGATGGAGAAGTCTGTGAATTTTTGTGTCATGCATCGGATCTCTGTCCAGAAGTCCACCAAGCTGAGGCAGGACCAAAAAATGTGCAGCAACGTGCCCTCTTCTTCTCCACACCTCCAGCATATGTTCGAGGAAGAGGGGAAACATTTCTGCAGCTTTGATGGTGTCAAATACCACCTGGTGAGAAGTTTAAAATTCGTCTCCTGTATCTTCGTGCACAGCGACATTTTGAGAGCCAAAGTGATAATGCGTTGTCTCTGTGCTGGGGAAAATTAGCAATTAAGGTCCTTTTCCCAGTTGGCCAGACAGGTTAAGTGTGGGTAATCTGTTTGAGAGAGAATGTGGGCCAAAGGGCCTTCGCTCCTGCATAGAGTCTCAAACTCCGTCTGAGGGCGGGCGAACGTTTGAGGATTGGGGATGGAATGGAGAAAATGATGTCGTTGCGCCGCTCTCCAAAAAGGCAGTTGGAAAAGCCCTGTCGGATCTGTTAGGGTTGAGAAAGAAGGCCATTTTCCATCAATGACGAATTTAGACGCATTGTCTAGGTTGGAATTTCTAAGTGGGTCCCCAGTTCAAAGGTTGGATGGCCACGTATAGGGAATAGGGGGGAAGTCAAAGACGTGAGTGTGTTTTGGGTAGCGATCAGGTGACTGACTTTCAACTAAGCCCCTATAGTGGGATGTGACATAAATTCTGTGGGTAAATACTTATAGCACCACATGGCGCTTCTTAGCGGGATTCGGGAGTGAGCTTAGAAAGTTTGTTTCGATTCCAGTCCAATACACGCCCCAGATGGGAGGCCAGGTAGTAGCGTCGCAAGTTAGGGAGAACCAACCCTCCCTGTTGTTTAAAAAATGTCAGCTGTGACCGCTTAAGTCTGGGATTTTTGTGGGCCCAGTTAAATTGAGTGAGCAAGGATTGAGCTTGCTTAAAAAACAGGACTGGAATCTGGATCGGGAGAGCTTGGAAAAGATAAGTAAATTTAGGGAGTATGTTCATTTTAATGAGATTGCATCTGCTGAACCAGGAATGGAGGCCAGAATGCCACCCGTGAAGCAAACTGCGGATCTTAGTGACAAGGGGTGGGGGGAAGTTCAACATAAACGTACGCGCGATGTCCGGTGGAATGTAAGTACGTGAGTATATCTTACTTATCCATGCCAGCATCCGTTCACTCAGACCTATATGGCGAAGGACCGAGAACATTAATGTCCATTTGACCCGATCAAAAGCCTTCTCGGCATCAGTACTCATGAAAAGACAAGGGGTCCCAGATGACTTTGCTTTACGGATCAGGGTAAGCACCTTAGTGGTGTTGTCCCTATCTTCCCTGGTGGGAATAAAACCTAACTGGTCAATATCAGTACTCATGAAAAGACAAGGGGTCCCAGATGACTTTGCTTTACGGATCAGGGTAAGCACCTTAGTGGTGTTGTCCCTATCTTCCCTGGTGGGAATAAAACCTAACTGGTCAATATGTATAAGGGACTACAAGTGATGTGCCAATCACGTGGCGAGGAGTTAGAGAATAGTTTTAGGACCGAATTTTGGAGGGAAATGGGTCTGTAGCTCCCACATAGGCCTGGGTCTTTGCCCTCCTTAGGTATCAACGAGATGTGGGCTCTAAGGGTATCCTCAGGAAAATCCCCATTCGAGCTCAGAGTATTAAATAAATTCACCAAGCGCGGGCCGAGAATAGGGAGGAAGGTCTTAAAGTATTGTGCGGTATATCCGTCAGGGCCCGGAGCCTTACCCACCTTCGGAGGTCCCACGGCCGTCTGGACTTCTTCCAGTGTGATCGGGTCCTCCAAGAACTCCCGTGATTCCGATGAGAGGGTTGGTAGACCAGAACCGGTTACATATCTGTCTATATTGTCCTGTCCAGACCCTGAATCGGGCAGGTTGTAGAGATCAGAGTAACATTTTTCAAAGACTTCGACTATTTGGGTTGGGGTAGAGGCCCTCTGGCCATTCTCATCTATCAACTGTGGTATGTAAGAGCCAGATTTCAACTCCTTTACCGACCTGGCTAAGATTTTTCTGCATTTGTCCTCTGACTCCTACGTCAGTTTACGACAAAACTGGAGTGCCGCTTTCGCTTTATAATGGAGTAGGACAGCAATATGGGTATGGAGTGTCCCCAATTCAATCTCTAAGGTCCGTAAGGGGGTATGTTTATGTTTCGCTTCCACAGAGGCAAGTTCACGAAACAGATTAGCAAGCTGTTCCTTCCGTGTTCGTTTGATGCGCGCCCCGTGCCTGATAAGTACCCTGCGGAGTACTGACTTGTGAGCCTCCCAAATTATCCCCGGGTCACAGTCCTGCTTTAGTTTTCTTGGAAATAAAGGTCCAATTCCCTGGTCACATCTGCTAAAACTTCCGGTATCTGGAGCAGGCTCTCATTAAGGTGCCAGAATAGAGACCTAGGTGAGGGGTAGGGAGCGAGGAGCAAGAGGCAGAAGTGTCAACCGATGGCGAAAGGGGACATTAAAGTCCCCACCTAATATCAATTGGCCCTCCCGAAAGTCACATCATCTGTGCAGGGTAGTTCTGAGGAACGTGTCTTGGTGATCATTGGGAGCGTACACAGTGGCAAATGTAAAAAGGCGCTCTCCAATGTGGCCCCTAAGAAAAAGATATTGGCCCCCAGGGTCCACCAGAGAATCCTGGAGAACCCAGGGGAGCCTGCTAGAGATCAGAATGGAGAGGAGGGGTTAGTAGAGTGGTAGACCTTAGGGAAGGATCTCGACCATAGAAAGGGCAGGCTAGTATTTTTAAAATGTGTTTCTTGTATAAAGGCCACATCAGTACAGGATGTGTTCAGTTCTCACAGGAGGATCCACCGTTTTTCAGGGGAGTTCAGTCCCTTAACGTTTAGAGAGGTGACCTTGACTGAGTCTGCCATCGCTCCTCGGGGGGGGGGGGGGGGGGACATCAGAGAAAAGCAAAGAAAGTTGAACCAAGGTAGGTTTTGGGTAGGTAATGCATGGTGGGAACTAAGGGGGAGAAAGGAAGGGCAAATGCAAGGAAAGGTAAAGGGAAAAAGAGGCCGGGCACCTCAACCCCAGGGGGAGAGGGAAATTAAGGGTTGTCCGCACTCAACAGTACAGGAAGGGTATACTAAAACAGCACAATTATGCTATAGCGCTTACCAGATGTACACTGGGTTTAACGCGCTGTCCTACTTGGGTAATTGGGTAGACAGGTTGGAGAGGGAGCCCCCGAATCCTAGTCCCCCCAGCCCCGGCAGTGGTAAATGTCACGTCTGATACCGGTATGCAAATAAAAGACAATCAGTAACATCAAAGAAACAAAAAACAATAGTATAACCAAAACAGAGGTAGAGCATATAACTGTTAGCACTGAGGGGTCTCCTCGGCTCGCCCTAAACGTAGGCATGCACGAGGGAGCCCGTCACAACAGAAAAGGCATCACAGAATGGGATCCACCACCCCCCGTCCCATACCCCTAAAGTACATGCAGTCCCCAAACAAATGCCTTTCTCCCTTTGGCAGATTGTCCTCTCCTTACCCCCGCTCCCCCATCCACGCCCCGGGGGGAAAAGGGGCAGGGAAGGGGGGAAAGGGGGAGTGGAAGGGGGGAAAGGGGGAGTGGAAGGGGGAAAGGGGGAGGGAAAGGAGGGAAGGGAAGGGTGGGAAGGGGGGGAAGGGAGGGGGGAAACAGGGGAGAGGGGACAAACATGCAGAAATGTCAAGTCCTTTAGCGCACTCCCACCAGCAAACACCCGGACCCCATAAATTTCAACTCCTCCCCTCCATGGTCACCACATCAAGATGAAAGAGAAGCAGCCCTGGTCGGTGCATGGAAAACCCGGCAGGCAAGGGGCTGGGGCCACCATCCCTCCATCCAATGGGAGACTTCACCCGAGCAGCAGTCCTGGGGCCCGCCAATTAGTGTCTCTCCTGCATCTCCAGAGGGAGGCTGGGACTGCCCAAACAGTAAGGGGTAAATCCTCCAGGGGGGTCCAGAGTCACCCTGGAGGGAAGCAGTGTCTCGTACCAATAGGCTCAATAAATAAGTCATCCAGGGTCCCCGAAAGCTGCAGAAGGCAATGTCGGCAAAGAGTAGGTGGGAGCAAGAGGGGGGGACAAGGGGCACATCCAGGGGGAGGGGACACATATGCGGGAATGTCAAGCACTTCCAGTACAGCGCATTAGGTATCACTCAGACCCCCCAAAGTGCAAATCCCCCATCTAAGGTCAAGACTCCAGAAGGGAAGATGAGCCGCCCTGGTCTGTACATGAAAGAACCTGCTGCCAAGGGGTTGGGGCCATCATCCCTTCCTCCAATGGGAGATGCCACCGGCATGACAGCCCCGTGTCCTGTCAAGTGGTGCCCCTCTGACAATGTCGTTGTGGTATATGTGGAGCATCCAGGGAGAGGCAGGGACCACCCAAACAGTGAGGGGTAAAGCCTCCAAGGGGGACCGTTGTCAGACAGGAGGATAGCGGTGTCTTGTACAAGTTGGTTAATTAGACAAGTCATCCAGTGTGTTTCTGTGAGCAGCGGAAAGAAAGGTCCGTAAGGATTATGAATGGGTGGGGGCCAGGGAGTGCATAAAACTGCCACCAGATGACCGGGGCAGAGAGGGCAAGGGGATGAAAGTCAGATCTGGTAGGTGGGGGCGGGGGTGAGGAGTGTCCCTCATATTACTCACATTGGCCATACCTTGAAGCTGAGCGCTCTGCATACCCAGGACGTTCTTCTGTATAATCTAGCCTATCTGTACACATTAGTCGGTCCTCTGTATACACTAGTCTGTCTGTATACACTAGTGTATACAGATAGGCTAGATTATACAGAAGAACGTCCTGGGTATGCAGAGATGGAGGCTAGGGTATACAGAGAGAGAGGCTAGAGTATGCATACTTGCTAGTGTATACAGACGGACTAGTGTATACAGAAGACCGGCTAGTTTATATAGGGAGGCTAATGTGTGCAAAAGACAGGCTAGTGTATACAAATAGGCTAGATTATAGAGAAGAACATCTTGGGTATGCAGAGAGAGCGGCTGGGTTACACAGAGAGGCTGCTGTATGCAGACTTGCTAGTGTATACAGACGGACTAGTGTATACAGAGAGGCTTGGGTATACAGAGAGCTAATGTATAAAGAGCAGCTAGTGTATACAAAAGACATCCAAGGGTATACAGAGAGACTCGTGTATGCAGAAGACCGGCTAGTTTATACAGAGAGGCTAAAGTGTACAAAACACAGGCTAGATTATACAGAAGAACGTCTTGGGTATGCAGAGATGGAGGCTAGGGTATACAGAGAGAGAGTGAGGCTGGGTTACACAGAGAGGCAGGAGTATGCAGACTTGCTAGGGTATACAGAGAGCGAGGCTAGAGTATGCATACTTGCTAGTGTATACAGGTGGACTAGTGTATACAGAAGACCGGTTAGTTCATGGTCAACACATCAAGATGAAAGAGGAGCAGCCCTGGTCGGTGCATGGAAAATCCGGCAGGCAAGGGGCTGGTGCCACCATCCCTCCATCCAATGGGAGGCTTCACCCGAGCAGCAGTCCTGGGGCCCGCCAATTAGTGTCTCTCCTGCATCGCCATCGGGGGCTGTGTAGAGAATCCAGAGGGAGGCTGGGACCGCCCAAACAGTAAGGGGTAAATCCTCCAGGGGGGTCCAGAGTCACCCTGGAGGGAAGCAGTGTCTCATACCAATAGGCTCAATAAATAAGTCATCCAGGGTCCCCGAAAGCTGCAGAAGGCAATGTCGGCAAAGAGTAGGTGGGAGCCAGAGGGGGGGACAAGGGGCGCATCCAGGGGGAGGGGACACATATGCGGGAATGTCAAGCCCTTCCAGTACAGCGCATTAGGTATCACTCAGACCCCCCAAAGTGCAACTCCCCCATCTAAGGTGAAGACTCCAGAAGGGAAGATGAGCCGCCCTGGTCTGTACATGAAAGAACCTGCTGCCAAGGGGTTGGGGCCATCATCCCTTCCTCCAATGGGAGATGCCACCGGAATGAAAGCCCCGTGTCCTGTCAAGTGGTGCCCCTCTGACAATGTCGTTGTGGTATACAGTGACTACAAGTAGTATTCAACCCCCTGCAGATTTAGCAGGTTTGATAAGATGCAAATAAGTTAGAGCCTTCAAACTTTAAACAAGAGCAGGATTTATTAACAGATGCATAAATCTTACAAACCAAAAAGTTATGTTGCTCAGTTAAATTTTAATAAATTTTAAACATAAAAGTGTGGGTCAATTATTATTCAACCCCTATGTTTAATATTTTGTGGAATAACCCTTGTTTGCAATTACAGCTAATAATCGTCTTTTATAAGACCTGATCAGGCCGGCACAGGTCTCTGGAGTTATCTTGGCCCACTCCTCCATGCAGATCTTCTCCAAGTTATCTAGGTTCTTTGGGTGTCTCATGTGGACTTTAATCTTGAGCTCCTTCCACAAGTTTTCAATTGGGTTAAGGTCAGGAGACTGACTAGGCCACTGCAACACCTTGATTTTTTCCCTCTTGAACCAGGCCTTGGTTTTCTTGGCTGTGTGCTTTGAGTCGTTGTCTTGTTGGAAGATGAAATGACGACCCATCTTAAGGTCCTTGATGGAGGAGCGGAGGTTCTTGGCCAAAATCTCCAGGTAGGCCGTGCTATCCATCTTCCCATGGATGCGGACCAGATGGCCAGGCCCCTTGGCTGAGAAGCAGCCCCACAGCATGATGCTGCCACCACCATGCTTGACTGTAGGGATGGTATTCTTTGGGTCGTATGCAGTGCCATCCAGTCTCCAAACGTCACGTGTGTGGTTGGCACCAAAGATCTCGATCTTGGTCTCATCAGACCAGAGAACCTTGAACCAGTCTGTCTCAGAGTCCTCCAAGTGATCATGAGCAAACTGTAGACGAGCCTTGACATGGCGCTTTGAAAGTAAAGGTACCTTACGGGCTCGTCTGGAACGGAGACCATTGCGGTGGAGTACGTTACTTATGGTATTGACTGAAACCAATGTCCCCACTGCCATGAGATCTTCCCGGAGCTCCTTCCTTGTTGTCCTTGGGTTAGCCTTGACTCTTTGGACAAGCCTGGCCTCGGCACGGGAGGAAACTTTCAAAGGCTGTCCAGCCCGTGGAAGGCTAACAGTAGTTCCATAAGCCTTCCACTTCCGGATGATGCTCCCAACAGTGGAGACAGGTAGGCCCAACTCCTTGGAAAGGGTTTTGTACCCCTTGCCAGCCTTGTGACCCTCCACGATCTTGTCTCTGATGGCCTTGGAATGCTCCTTTGTCTTTCCCATGTTGACCATGTATGAGTGCTGTTCACAAGTTTGGGGAGGGTCTTAAATAGTCAGAAAAGGCTGGAAAAACAGATAATTAATCCAAACATGTGAAGCTCATTGTTCTTTGTGCCTGAACTACTTCTTAATACTTTAGGGGAACCAAACAGAATTCTGTTGAATTGAGGGGTTGAATAATAATTGACCCTCTGAATAAACTTTTCACTATTTAAAAAAAAATTAAACAAAGAAATAACATTCTTTTTTGCTGCAGTGCATTTCACACTTCCAGGCTGATCTACAGTCCAAATGTCACAATGCCAAGTTAATTCCGAATGTGTAAACCTGCTAAATCTGCAGGGGGTTGAATACTACTTGTAGGCACTGTATGTGGAGCATCCAGGGAGAGGCAGGGACCACCCAAACAGTGAGGGGTAAAGCCTCCAAGGGGGACCGGTGTCAGACAGGAGGATAGCTGTGTCTTGTACAAGTTGGTTAATTAGACAAGTCATCCAGTGTGTTTCTGTGAGCAGCGGAAAGAAAGGTCGGTAAGGATTATGAATGGGTGGGGGCCAGGGAGTGCATAAAACTGCCACCAGATGACCGGGGCAGAGAGGGCAAGGGGATGAAAGTCAGATCTGGTAGGTGGGGGCGGGGGTGAGGAGTGTCCCTCATATTACTCACATTGGCCATACCTTGAAGCTGAGCGCTCTGCATACCCAGGACGTTCTTCTGTATAATCTAGCCTATCTGTACACATTAGTCGGTCCTCTGTATACACTAGTCTGTCTGTATACACTAGTGTATACAGATAGGCTAGATTATACAGAAGAACGTCCTGGGTATGCAGAGATGGAGGCTAGGGTATACAGAGAGAGAGGCTAGAGTATGCATACTTGCTAGTGTATACAGACGGACTAGTGTATACAGAAGACCGGCTAGTTTATATAGGGAGGCTAATGTGTGCAAAAGACAGGCTAGTGTATACAAATAGGCTAGATTATAGAGAAGAACATCTTGGGTATGCAGAGAGAGCGGCTGGGTTACACAGAGAGGCTGCTGTATGCAGACTTGCTAGTGTATACAGACGGACTAGTGTATACAGAGAGGCTTGGGTATACAGAGAGCTAATGTATAAAGAGCAGCTAGTGTATACAAAAGACATCCAAGGGTATACAGAGAGACTCGTGTATGCAGAAGACCGGCTAGTTTATACAGAGAGGCTAAAGTGTACAAAACACAGGCTAGATTATACAGAAGAACGTCCTGGGTATGCAGAGATGGAGGCTAGGGTATACAGAGAGAGAGTGAGGCTGGGTTACACAGAGAGGCAGGAGTATGCAGACTTGCTAGGGTATACAGAGAGCGAGGCTAGAGTATGCATACTTGCTAGTGTATACAGGTGGACTAGTGTATACAGAAGACCGGTTAGTTTATACAGAGAGGCAAATGTGTACAAAAGACAGGCTAGTGTATACAAATAGGCTAGATTATAGAGAAGAACGTCCTGGGTATGCAGAGATGGATGGCTAGTGTATACAGATAGGCTAGATTATACAGATAGGCTAGATTATACAGAAGAACGTCCTGGGTATGCAGAGATGGAGGCTAAGGTATACAGAGAGAGGCTAGAGTACGAATACTTGCTAGTGTATACAGATGGACTAGTGTATACAGAGGACCGGCTAGTTTATACAGAGAGGCTAATGTGTACAAAAGACAGGCTAGTGTATACAAATAGGCTATATTATAGAGAAGAACGTCCTGGGTATGCAGAGAGAGAAGTTGGGTTACAAAGAGAGGCTAGTGTATGCAGACTTGCTAGTGTATACCGGTGGACTAGTGTATACAGAGAGGCTTGGGTATACAGAGAGCTAATGTATAAAGAGATGCTAGTGTATACCGACGGACTAGTGTATACAGAGGACCGGCTAGTTTATACAGAGAGGTTGATGTGTAAAAAAGACAGGATAGTTTATACAGATAGACTAGATTATACAGAAGAACGTCCTGGGTATGCAGAGATGGAGGCTAGGGTATACAGAGAGAGAGAGCGAGGCTGGGTTACACAGAGAGGCAGGAGTATGCAGACTTGCTAGTGTATACAGATGGACTAGTGTATACAGTAGACCGGCTAGTTTACACAGAGAGGCTAATGTGTACAAAAGACAGGCTAGTGTATACAGATAGGCTAGATTATACAGAAGAACGTCCTGGGTATGCAGAGATGGAGGCTAGGGTATACAGAGAGAGAGGCTAGAGTATGCATACTTGCTAGTGTATACAGGCGGACTAGTGTATACAGAAGACCGGTTAGTTTATACAGAGAGGCTAATGTCTACAGAAGACCGGCTAGTGTATACACATAGGCTAGATTATAGAGAAGAACGTCCTGGGTATGCAGAGATGGAGGCTAAGGTATACAGAGAGAGAAGTTGAGTTACAAAGAGAGGCTAGTGTATGCAGACTTGCTAATGTATACCGGTGGACTAGTGTATACAGAGAGGCTTGGGTATACAGAGAGCTCATGTATAAAGAGATGCTAGTGTATACAAAAGACAACCAAGAGTAGACAGTGAGGCTCGTGTATACAGAAGACCGGCTACAGAGAAGCTAATTTGTACAAAAGACAGGCTAGTGTATACAGATAGGCTAGATTATACAGAGGAAGGTCCTGGGTATGCAGAGATGTAGGCTAGGGAATCCAGAGAGAGACTGTGTTACACAGAGAGGCTAGAGTATGCAGAAGACCGGCTATTTTTTTTTTACAGATAGGCTTGTGTATACAGAAGACAGTCTGGGGAATTCAGTGAGGCTAGTGTATGCAGAGAGGCTGGGACACCGAGACTATTGTAAAAAGAAGGCAGGCTAGTGTATATAGATTACGGGCACCTGTATACAGAAGACAGAGAGGCTAGTCTATATTGAGTGGCTGGTGTACACAGAGAGATTAATGTATACAGAAAAGCTAGCGTGTAAAGAAGACAGGACTTTATTTTTTGCTAATGCAACTACTTTTGAAACATATAAAGTGCTTTTTTCATATTTTGGTGCTGTTAAAAAGTGGTGTGTTGTCAGTGGTGATATCAATGTGACAGTTAATGTGGAGAACTACAACTATTCAAAATAGAGCAAAAGAGTGCTAAGTTTATTTTGTTAAGTCATTGACTGATAGACGTTAAGTAATTGGCCGTTATTGGTTTGGCAGTACATGGTTTATTTTGATGTAAGATAGTTTTATTCTCTACTTATAGCCGAGTTTTAGACGACTTTATTATTAGCATTATTCGCATTATTCATATATATTATGCAGAGTGTAAGTATTGCAGTGAGACGATATTGCTTTTAAAAGATTTGTATTATTATACATAGCATTGTTAGCAGACCAATAGGACAATTTACATGGCTTAATATTGCAGAGCGTAATTTATCAGGAAAGAGATCCAAAGCGTTAGTTGCAGTAGCTTCATAAAACTGAGATATCGTTGCATTACTCTAAATTTAAAAGTTGTTCCGGTAGCACTGAAAAGACGATATTAGATGAGTGATCTACACATTTCGTTTACTATTTCACTATACCGGCTAAATGTTAATATGTGCTGCGTGTAAGGTAGAAATTAGATGGTTTAGTGTGAGCTGGTTTACCAGGATTTAGAGATAGTAATCTGTTTATACTAGTAATAAATATAGCAAAATAACTATAACGGGTTTAAGTGGAAATACACGAAATAACAGCAACAACGTGTGTAGGTTTTTATCAATCAAGTTAATTACGTGTCAGCAGCTAAATATTCTGCAATAGTAGAGATTAAGTATTGCAGTCGAAATGAGATCGGAAGCGTTAGTTGCAGTAGCTCCAAAATGACTGAGAAATCATTTCATTACTCTAAATTTAAAAGTTATCCCGGTAGCACTGAGTGGACTGATATTAGATGAGTGATCGTTCTAGTACAAATTCAGTTTCCTATAGCAGAGAGATACCAGTTACTGTGAGACGAGTAATTAAACTGTTCACGGTAGCATTGCATTACTCTTAACATGTGCAGCGTGTAAAGAAGCAATAAGATGGTTTTGTATTATCCTAAAATTAGCAGTATACGTAATAAAGGTGAGTAGGTAACCTGGATTTAGACATAGCAAACTCTATAATCTAATTTAGCAAAATTAGAAAGGATAATATTGAGACAGTATATACAGGTAGAGTTTAAGTGGAAATACACAAAATATCTAGCTTACCTTTACATTGTTCAATAGAGCGTTGCAAAGTAATACCAAGGCAAAATGTCGGAATAGCAATTAGATGAGATGATTGCTGTAATCATGAAATATCAGCAACGACTAGGTTTCTATCGGATGAGAAAGTATAATAACTGGCAAAGTATGACATGGCAAAGAGACAAATTGCATTAGAGATGTGAGATGGACATGAAATGTCAATCCCCATTGGTTACTTACATGTAAACGCGGCTACATACAGCAAAGTGTGAGCTAAGCAGCTAAAGGGTATTTAAGAGTAAATTGACGTATCTTGAAAATTCCAACGTGTAAATCGTTCCATGAATTATGCTACGCACGAAGACGGCTTACACTGACTGTTTTCCGTTTCCACTGGTCATCGGCATAATGTATCAGTAACCATGAACATTAATAGTGATAGACAGCTTACATTAGGATGTATGCATGATGTGAATTTAAAATGAATGTAAAATAGTTGCATTATGTGTTATTAATGTAACCAAACTGTATTGCTTTGCTTTGCTACTGCAACCACTTCTTGCCGCTGTTAAAAAATGTGTTGCAAGTGTTATGTGTTACAAATGGTTATCAGTGTGACAGTTAATGTGGAGAAGAAGTAATACACAAAATAGAGTCAGAAAGAGAATCCTATTGCATAGAGGTAGCGAGAGATGGTTGCATTAATCTTAATGTGCAGTGTGTAAAAGGTTTTAAAAAGATGGTTTTGTGTGACTTTTGCTTTAACGTAAAATTAGCTGTAGACATTATAACTTGTTACAATGATTTAGAGATAGTAATCTCTATAAAATAATAATAATAAGTATAGCAAAACAAATTAGGAAAATTTTGAGGCAGTATGTATAGGTCGAGATATAGTGAATACACAAAAGGGATCAAGGGATAGTTGCAAAGTCAAGGGATAAATGCAAAGGTACTCTATTTAACAGTAAATTGACGTAGCTTGCAAATTTCAACGTGTAAATCGTTCCATTAATTTTGCTGCGCACGAAGACGGCTTACACTGACTGTTTTCCGTTTCCACTGGAAAGAGAATCCTATTGCATAGAGGTAGCGAGAGATGGTTGCATTAATCTTAATGTGCAGTGTGTAAAAGGTTTTAAAAAGATGGTTTTGTGTGAATTTTGCTTTAACGTAAAATTAGCTGTAGACATTATAAATATGGTTAGGTTTACAAAGATTTCGAGTTAGTAATCTCTATAATATAATAATAATAAGTATAGCAAAACAAATTAGGAAAAATATTGAGGCAGCATAGATAGGTCGAGATAAAGTGAATACACAAAAGGGATCAAGGGATAGTTGCAAAGTCAAGGGATAAATGCAAAGGTACTCTATTTAATAGTAAATTGACGTAGCTTGCAAATTCTAACGTGTAAATCGTTTCATTAATTTTGTTACGCACGAAGACGGCTTACACTGACGGTTTTCCGTTTCCACTGGAAAGAGAATCCTATTGCATAGAGGTAGCGAGAGATGGTTGCATATGGCAGAAAGACGGCTTACACTGCTTTTCTCACATTTTGCTGCGGTAAAAAGAAATGTTTTGTCACTGTGTTTTAACTGTGACAGATAAGGTGGAGAAAAAGAAGTAATACAGTACATGACAGCTGATACTGGTTGAGTAATAAAACTGTTTTATTAAGATGTAAGACTAGTTTTATTCTCTACATATAGGCTTTTCAGAGAGTTGTATAATATAGGCGACCAATAGGACATTTAAATGGCTTAATATTGTAGGGAGGAAGTATCGCAGTTCAAAGGTAAGAGATTGAAAGCTTAGCTTGAAAATGGCCGAGAAATAGTTGCGTTAGTCTAAATTTAAAGGATATGCCGGTACCAATGAGAAAGCTTATATTAGACTAGTTGATCTTTGCATTACACAATCCTATTATTATTATTATTATTATTAAGATCATAGTGCAGAGAGATACTCAGATAATGTCAGAGATACTCGGTCAATATCAGAAAAGCAATAAAACTGTTTACATCGTTAGAGAGCGATAGTTACATTACTCTTAGTATGTGCAGCATGTCTGGTAGCAAATGGATGGTTTTGTGAACATTTTGCATTAAGGTACAATTAGCGGTAGAACTCATGGAAGTGAATAGATTTAAGCGGATTTTGAGATAGTACTCTCCATTTCTAATAAGAAATAAAGAAAAATAAGTCAGGATGGTGTGTCAGGACTGTCACATACTCACAGTTCCGGTACAAATATGCAAAATAGAGCAAAAGAGTACATGGTTTATTTTGATGTATGATAGTTTTATTGCATGCTTGATGTGGATGATTAAAATCGTGTAGTGATCTATATTTAGCATAAGAATGAAAAGGCATAACCTGGCAATCTCCATTAGAGATGTGAGCTAGATGAAATAATGAGATGTCTCTGTATAGCCCAGATTGTCTTCTGTTATCACTTAGCCTACCCTCTAAATTCACTAGCCTCTCTATATACACCAGTATGTTTACACTAGCCGGTCTTCTGCATACAATAGCCTGTCTTCGATATACACTAGCCTATGTTCTGAATACACTAGCCCGTCTTCTGTCTTCTGTATGCCCTAGCCTGTCTTCTGTATACATTAGTCTCTCTGTATAAACTAGCATCTCTGTATACCCCAAACTGTCTTCTGTAAAAACGTGTCTCTCTTTATAGCCTGTCTAGCCTTTCTTCTGTACACACTAGCTTCTCTGTATACACTAACCAGGCTAACCATTAGCCTCTCTGTGTACCCCAGCCTCATTGTTTACTCTAGCATCTCTGTATACTCAAGCCTATCTGCTTACACGAGTCTGTATTCTGTATTCACTAGCCTGTATTCACTAGCCTTATATATACTAGCTTCTCGCTTCTCTGTACACCCTTGCATCTCTGTACACTAGACTCTCTGAATACACTAAACCCTCAGTATACCACAGCCTGTCTTCTGTATACATTAGACTGTAAAAACTAGCTAGAATACACCAGCCTGTCTTCTTTACCCAATAGACTCTCTGTATGCACTACTCAGTCTTCTGTATACACTGTCAGCTTTGATGTATACCCAAGCCTGTCTTCTGTATACACTAGTTTCTCTATATGCACTGTCCTTTCTGTATACTCTCGACCCTCTCTATACATTAACCTCTCTATATACACTAACATCTTTGTATATACTAGCCTCTCTTTAAATTAGCCTCTCTGTGTACCCCAGCCTCACTGTTTACTCTAGCATCTCTGTATACTCAAGCCTATCTACATACACGAGTCTTCTGTATTGTGTATTAACTAGCCTTTCTTCTGTATGCTGTAGTCTTCTATATATACCAGCTTCTCTGTACACTCTTGCATCTCTGTAAACACTGTGTAAACTAGCCAGTCTTATGTATACACTCGCCGACTGTATACACTAGACTCTCTGAATACACTAAACTCTCTGTATACCACAGCCTGTCTTCTGTATACACTAGACTGTAAAAACTAGCTAGAATACACCAGCCTGTCTTCTGTACCCACTAGACTCTCTGTATACACTACCCAGTCTTCTGTATAGAATGTCAGCTTTCATGTATACCCTTTCTGTATACACTAGCTTCTCTATATGCACTGTCCTTTCTGTATACACTCGACTCTCTCTATACACTAACCTCTCTATATACACTAACATCTTTGTATTTGTCTTTAAACTAGCCTCTCTGTGTACCCCAGCCTCACTGTTTACTCTAGCATCTCTGTATACTCAAGCCTATCTACATACACGAAACGTGTATTCTGTATTCACTAGCCTTTCTTCTGTATGCTGTAGTCTTCTATATATACCAGCTTCTCTGTACACCCTAGCACTGTAACAGTACTAGGTTCCTGTATTACAGAAACAGAACACCAGCAATAAGGTGTATACTGTGCAGGAGGCACACAACACCGACTCTAACTTCTGCACTGCAGATGCATGTATTGCAGAAATTGAACACCAGTAATAATATGTGTACTGTGCAGGAGGCACATAACACCCACTGTAACAGTGCTAGGTTCCCAAGCAGTAAAGGCACTGTCCCTGCCTATAGTCCTCTTTCCCTGACCACCGCAACACACTATACAAGGCCGCCGCGCTGGCGGCCTTATATAGTGTGGGGTGTGTACTAAACCCCCCTGAGCTATAATTGGCCACAGGAATCCTGCCTGTGGTGAATTGTGGCTCTCTTCACATCTGTTCTTATTATATAGAACCTATTATGCTCCTCGTAAACTTTTTCAGTTTGGCCAAACGGCCGGACGCAAGTTGCCCCCGGTGCGGGAACATGGGGGGAGACATGATGCACATGTTTTGGAGATGCCCGAAGTTGATCCGCTACTGGACAGAGGTGACAGGAACCATTGATCGGGTGGTTGGAACCTCCACCAGGATGGAGGCGAAGTATTGTCTCCTGGGATTAGTTGAAGGAGTTGGAAACCCGGGAAGTAGCCAGATGGCAGTTCTGAGATGCCTATTTCAGGCAAGGAAACTGATTGCTCAACCCTGCTTAGCCTCCAATGTTGGCAATGACTTGGTTTTTTTCGCTTGTTTCCCAAGATGACCATGTTGGCGTTTGTCAAGATGGTTGAGAGTGCCCGAAGAGATCGCCTATGGCCCCATCACGTTGAAAGTGCCTGATCTTGTCTGATCTCGGAGGCTAAGCATTGTCGGGCCTGATTAGTAACTGGATGGGAGACCAACTGGGAATACCAGGTGCCGTAGGATTCTTTTTATGTTGTTGGCGTTGACATGGTTTATTTTTTCCGCTTGTTTCCCAAGGTGATCATCTTGGCATTTGTCAAGAGGGCTGAGAGAGCCCAAAGAAATCTCCTACGGCCACATCCCCCTGAAAGCGCCCGATCTCATCTGATCTCAGAGGCTAAGCAGGGTCCGGCCTGGATAGTACCTAATTAAAGGTGCCGTAGGAATCTTTTTATATTAATGGCTTTGACCTGTTTTTCTTTCGCTTGTTTCCCAAGGTGACCATTTTAGCATCAGTCAAGAGTTTTGAGTATGTCCCAAAGCGTTCGCCTGAGGTCACATCACCCTGAAAGCGCCCAATCTCAGAGGCTAAGCAGGGTTGGGTCAGATGGGAGACCGGCAGGGTCTATGTTGTTGGCGTTGACCTTTTTTTTTTCACTTGTTTCCCAAGATAACCATCTTGGTATTTGTCAAGAGGGTTGAGAGTGTCTAAATAGAACACATATGGCCACATCACCCTGAAAGCGCACAATCTCATTGATCTCGGAGGCCTAGCAGTGTACGGCCTGGTTAATACCTGTATGGGAGACCATCTGTGAATACCAGGTGCCGTAGGCTTCTTTTTATGTTGTTGGCGTTTACCTGTTTATTTTCGCTTGTTTCCCAAGGTGACCATCTTGGCGCTTAACAAGAGGGTTGAGAGTGCCCAAAGAGATCACCTACGGCCCCATCACCCTGAAAGCGCCCAATCTCATCTGATCTCAGAGGCTAAACAGTGTCGGGCCTGGTTAGTACCTGGATGGGAGACCGCCTGGAAATACCAGGTGCCATAGGCTTCTTTTTTTGTTGTTGGCTTTGACCTGTTTTTTTTCCCTTGTTTCCCAAGGTGACCATCTTGGCATTTGTCAAGAGGGTTGAGAGTGCACAAAGAAATTGCCTATGGGCACAACACCCTGAAAGCGCCCAATCTCGTTTGGTCTCAGAGGCTAAGCAGGGTTGGGCCTGGTTTGTACCTGGATGGGAGACCGCCTGGGTTTTCCAGATGCCGCAGGCTTCTTTTTATGTTGTTGGCGTTGACTTGTTTTTTTTGTTTGTTTCCCAAGGTGACCATCTTGGCGTTTGTCAAGAGGGTTGAGCGTGCATTTGATCTCAGAGGCTAAGCAGGGTTGGGACATGGTTAGTACCTGTATGGGAGACCGCCTGGGATTTCTCAATGCCATAGGCTTTAGTTTTAAGCTGTTGGCATTGACTTATTTTTTTTATTTTTATTATTCTTTTATTAAGTAGAACAACATAAATATAACAGTCAACCATACAGCATGACCCAGGGTCACAATTACATGCTAACAAAAAATAGGCAGCCAAATAACTCTGGGTTCTCAGAGGGGAGTCCTACAGTTTCATGCAGAAAATAGAGAAACCCCACCTCCGACATGTAGTACAGTATAACTAGTGCAGCTCCGTTCGGACAAATGTAATCATGGAGAACAACTGGGACCACAGCGAGCCAGCTTATCATGACCTACGTGAACTAGAGTAAAATATGAGCCGGTCATGTCCAGAACCCTGGGGTTCTTCTGGGTCCTGAAGGCTAGTAAGGAGACAAGGCATAGTTAAAGGGAGGACGGGGGAAGAAGAGAGTGCAAAGACGGAGGAGAGAGGAGGTGGGGGGATGGCGGCAGGGAAAAAAAGAAAAATAAAGACAAAAAGGGAGGGGGGAATGCCACCCAGGGCAGACATGGCCTACGTAGGTAAACGTTAGATGTTCAGTCGTTTTCTGGGACGGGGGCACTGCTCACCTCCCGAATGTAGTCTCGAGTACCAGTAAAATACCTCCAGGGCCTCCATGTAACACTAAATGCCTCTTCAGTGTTGTGAAGGGTGGCGGTCAATTCTTCCATCCGGAGAATATGATTGACTTTGGAATACCACAGCACCTTGGATGGGGGCTGAGGCTGCCTCCACAGTGCGGGAATGCAGGCCCGGGCGGCATTCAGGAGTTGCATCGTGAGGTTTTTTTTGTATTTTCGAACAGGCTGTTCGGTCAAGTGTAGAAGGCACGCTACTGGGAACCCAAAAGTTCCTCAAGGTCGGGCATGCCCAGAAAAGGTGTCCCATGGTCCCCATATCTGAATTTCACCTCCAACAAACATCCGGGATCGATCTATCCATTTTATTCAGAAGGTATGGGACTCTATACCAGCGTGAGACTATCTTGTATCTTGATATTGGTTTGCGATGGAAGCTTTATGTACTAAGGTCAGGATCTTCCCTATCTGTTGTGGGGTAAATGTGATGCCTAAGTCCCTCTCCCATTTGTGGATAAATGGTGGGGTCGACTCCTCCTCCTGATTACTCAATAGGTTGTACAGGAGGGAGAGGGTGTGTCGCACAGGTTCCCTTTTGTGACAGATGGATTTATAGGGTGTCAGGTCTCTAGGAGTGTAGGGGGCCCTTTGTATGGCCAGAAGAAAGTGACGAAGTTGATAAGGACTAAACAAGTCAAGCGGAGGGTCAGAAAGCTCGGCGACAGTTTGCGTGGTCGGGAGCCCTCCCGTGGGCCACACCTCTCCCAGACGCTGTTTCCCCACCACTGTCAACTGTCGCAGTTTCTTGTTGGTAAATCCCGGTGGGAAGTCTGGATTACCTATAACCGGAGTCATTGGTGATGGCAGGGGAGCAATGTGTGTGCAGCGGAACAACCTCCGCACAACAGCCAACGTAGCTCCCACTACGGGGTGACCTCTGAGGTCTTTTGGTAGGGAGGACAGGAGCCACGGGGAGGTCAATAGGAGAATGGAACCATCCTCAATCTCCATCTCCACCCACTGCTTGTGTGGGCCATTACAATGCCAATCAACGACTCTCGCTAGCAGAGTCACTCTGTAGTATTGTCTGAGATCTGGGAGACCCAGACCCCCCTTGTCCTTTGGTCTGGCAAGCAATTGCAAACGGGCTCTGGGCGGTTTGCGCGCCCAAATAAAGTCCCGGAGCAGCACCTGCAGTTGTCTGAAAAAAATTGGGGGTAACCGGATCGGTAATGTCTGGAACATGTATAAGATCCGAGGGAGGGCCATCATTTTGAATGCATTACAGCGCCCGAACCAGGTCAGTGTTAAAGCATGCCAGTTTCCCAAATCAGATTTCAGTCTATCCAGGAGAGGGACAAAATTAAGCAGGTACAATTGCGCTAAATCCGCTGCGATGTCAACGCCCAAGTAACGTATAGATTTTTCAGCCCAGTAGAATGGAAAAGCGGACCGGAGCCTCTTGGCCTCACCATCCGGGACCGATATATTCAATACAGCCGACTTGGCGCAATTGTTTTTATAGTTTGATAGGCTGCCGTGTCGCTGTAGAGACGCAAGTATTTTGGGAAGCAAAATGTGTGGATTGGAGACGGAAAAAATTAGATCGTCAGCGTACGCCGCAATTTTGTGGTGTGCCGAGGGTTTGGATATGCCAGTAATATTCGGGTCATTCCGAACGTGACACATAAGTGGTTCCAGTGTCAGAATTAAAATTAGGGGAGACAGAGGGCACCCCTGCCTTGTCCCATTAGTGATGGGGAAAGAGTCCGAGCACCCCTCGGTCACCCGTACCGCTGCCGACGGCGTGGAGTAAAGCGACATTACCCAGCTCATCATGTTGGGGCTAAGACCTATATGTTCCAGGGTGGCCTGCATAAAGTGCCAGGCCACCCTGTCAAAGGCCTTCTCCGCGTCCGTTGACAACATAAGCAAGGGCCTTCCCTGTACATGCGCCGCATGGATTAAATTGAGGACTCGGGCCGTATTGTCTCTAGCTTCCGACTTATTTATATTTTTTTGCTTGTTTCCCAAGGTGACCATCTTGGCGTTTGTCAAGAGGGTTGAAAGTGCCTGAAGAGATTGCCTGCGGGCACATCACCCTGAAAGCACCCGATCTCGTTTGATGTTGGAGGCTAATAGAGTCGGGCCTTGTTAGTACCTGGATGGGAGACCGCCTGGGAATACCAGGTGTTGTAGACTTCTTTTTATGTTGTTGGCGTTGACCTGTTTTTTTTCGCTTATTTCCCAAAGTGACCATCTTGGTGTTTGTCAAGAGGGTTGAGAGTGCCTGAAGAGATTGCCTATGGCCACATCACTCTGAAAGCACCCAATCTCATCTGATCTTGGAGGCTAAGAAGAGTCGGGCCTGGTTAGTACCTGGATGGGAGACCACCTGGGATTACCAGTTATTGTAGGCTTCTTTTTATGTTGTTGGCGTTGATTCGTTTTCTTTTTTTTGCTTGTTTCCCAAGGTGACCATCTTGGCATTTGTCAAGAGGGTTGAGAGTGCCCGAAGAGATCACCTATGGCCCCATCACCCTGAAAACGCCCAATCTCGTCTGATCTCGGATGCTAAACAGTGTCGGGCCTGGTTAGTACCTGGATGGGCGACCGCCTGGGAATACCAGGTGCCATAGGCTTCTGTTTTTTTTATTTTTTATTTAGTAGTATGCGACATACAATGCAAAGGCAACTTCACAGAATGTGTGATACAAATAGTTACAAACAAATGATCATATTGCATGGATATCAGAGCTAATGGTAAGAAGTCTGAGGAGAATAGCACGTGTACAGCTTTGCGGTCATATCAAGATGAGATTAAAGCTCCATCTCGTTGGGATCCTCTACCACTTAAAATATTATTGATACTAGCCCTGCTACCCTCGAAGAGTTTAGATATCCATAGATAGGGGAAGAGTATTGTGTAGTAGTCAAATGGGGTCGGAACATACCATTTTCTTTTCCCTTTTTTGAGTTAAGAAGGGAAATAGTAGAACTGAAAGGAGGGAGAAGGGGAAAGAGAAGATTGGGGAAGGAAATGGCAGAAAAGGAAAAGAAGGGGTAAGGGGGTGTCGTGGGTAGAGTGGATAGGGTGGGGTCCCCTCCCAGGGAGCAAGAGACGCCCTCGGCTGGGTAGGGTCCCCTCCCAGGGAGCAAGAGACGCCCTCGGCTCACCAGCTCATCAGCTGTCCAACGTTTGGAACAGCGATCTCCAACGATCACCATGAGCTTACTATGTCTCGCGGAGGTATTCCTCCGAAAAGCGAAACTGGGTCCAGTAGAACCATCTGTTCCCATGCTCCTCCGTTTTATCCCTCATTGTGGCAGTCAGGTCTTCCATTCGTTCAATATCATTTACCCTTGCGAACCACTGGGTCACCATTGGAGCAGATTGCTCTTTCCACGACTTGGGATGCAGGCCCTAGCTGCATTGAGGAGATGTTTATGATAACGCTTATGATAACGCTTTCTCGACATAGGAGTTAGATTGAGAAGAACTGCTGCGGGATCATTGGCTAAGGAAATGTCTGTGAACTTGTGGATGAGTCTCAGGACAGGCTGCCAGAATGTTTGTAATTTAGGGCATTCCCAGAAAATGTGGAGAATGGTGCCAGTCTGTTGCCCACAGTGACAGCAGAGGTCAGATTGACCGGGGAATATTTTGGCCAACACCACCGGTGTACGATACCAGCGTGTGATCAGCTTATATGAGATCTCCTGATATTTACTGCAGAGTGACGACTTATGGGCGAAAAAGAGTATTCTGTCCTTCTGTGGTTTGGAGAATGTAGTTTGTAAGTCCCTTTTCCATTTAGCTAGGAAGGGTGGATCCGTGGAGGATTGTGCGTCTGTCAGGATTTGGTAGGACCTAGAGAGGGAACCACGAATTGGGCCATCATCCAGGCAAAGTTCCTCGAAGGGGTGGAATTGTCTAGAGAAGAACGAATGGTTAGGTAGTGATCCGAGGAAATGGATTAGCTGTCTAGCTCTCCAGCTATCCAATGCAACAGGTACTTGCTCTAGCAGTATGGTCCCCATGGGAATCAAGCCCGTGGGTCCAAGAAATAGGGCTGCTCTCAGAAGCCCTTTCGGGGCTTGCCTGGTAAAGGCCTGGTCAGACAGGCCCGGAGGGAATCTAGGATGTCCAATAATTGGGGTCATAGGAGAAGGGAAGTTAGTCAGGTGGGAAAGGTGAAAAAAACTATCCATCTCGGCGAGCGAGGGGCCAATTAACGGGTGAGTAGTCACACAGGGCTCCAATGGCCTCCCCGCCCAAGGCAGACCAGCCAGTGGAACCCGTGCCATCTCCTGCTCTAGCTTGACCCATAGCTTCAGTTCCCCATGCCGGTGTCTTATCACATATGGTCCCCCATCG
This sequence comes from Lithobates pipiens, assembly GCF_037356315.1. NCBI lineage: Eukaryota > Metazoa > Chordata > Amphibia > Anura > Ranidae > Lithobates > Lithobates pipiens. The sequence goes on along the minus strand of NW_027507791.1, from coordinate 170,861,306 downwards.
GATAGTGTCCGCTGTGTACTGCGCATGCGCAGTACACAGCAACACAGATTCCGAAAATTGCCGAGCATGAACGGCGCCTGCGCACTGAGTCCAGGTTCTATCCCCACTATCCAAGTGGACATAGAGTAAGAATATAAAAGAGCCGAGCGCAGCGAGGCCGAGCCCGAAGCGTGGCGAGCGAAGCTCACCTGCGAGGGGCCCTCTAATATTCACAACCCTATGTCCGCTTGGATGGTGGGGCTACCACCTCCACTCACCGCGCAGGCACCGTTCAGCTTCGGAGATTTTCCGAAGCTTCGTCTGCTCCGTACTGCGCATGCGCAGTACGGCGCGGACACTATATCATGGCCGGACAGTATATGGCAGAACACCGGCACCAGTCAACCACCGGTGTCATGTGCGTCGCTGTGTAATATAGAGCAGGGTCCGGGAAGCCAATACCTCCCCGCAATTTCGGTCGCAATAGCATTGCCCTACCAATACGCATATGTTTTCTGCGCCAGAGGAACTTGATAAAGATTGAGCGAACCGCATGAAAGAAAGTCTGGGGTATTTTGATAGGTAAGGCTTGTAGTAGATACAGAAGTCGTGGAATCGCGTTCATCTTCAACACATTACAGCATCCGAACCATGACAGAGCTAGTGGGTCCCATCTTTTAAGGTCCGCTGTAAGCCCATAGGCTTCTTTTTATGTTGTTGGCTTTGACCTGTTTTTTTTTTGATTGTTTCTCAAGGTGAGCATCTTGGCGTTTGTCAAGAGGGTTGGGCGTGTCTTGAGGAGAACGCTTACGGCCACATCAACCTGAAAGCACCCGATCTCGTCTGATTTCAGAGGCTAAGCAGCGTCAGGCCTGGTTAGTACCTGGATGGGAGACTCCCTGGGAAGACCAGGTGCCATAGAAGGATCTGGTCTGGTTAGTGTCTTGATTGGGAGATCGCCTGGGAATACTGGATGCCGTAGGCTTCTTTTTATGTTGTTGGCTTTGACCTGTTTTTTTTTAGCTTGCTTCCCAAGGTGACCATCTTGGCCTTTGTCAAGAGGCTTCAGAGTGCCCAAAGAGAGTGCCTACGACCAAATCACTATACTATATATCTATATCTATAATAATAAATAATATTTTTAGTTATATATAAGATACTATATAGGTGATTTGGCCGTAGGCACTCTCTTCGGGCACTCTGAAGCCTCTTGACAAAGGCCAAGATGGTCACCTTGGGAAACAAGCTAAAAAAAACAGGTCAAAGCCAACAACATAAAAAGAAGCCTACGGCATCCAGTATTCCCAGGCGATCTCCCAATCAAGACACTAACCAGGGGGGCGTGGCCTAGGCATGAAGGAGTGAGGACACTCTTTTCCGGAGCTCCCGGTCCGTGACCCCTCCACACCCCTTTACCACAGTCTGGTCGCATATTTCGGCATCGCCGACATCCCCGCACTTCGGCGGAACACAGCCAGCCGAGCGGGGTCCGCCGCTGCTGCCATGGACAGGTACTTGGTCCCGCTGCAGCCTCCGGCCTCCACGCCGGATCCAGCCAAGATGGCGCCCGCGGCCTCCGGCGCTCCAGGCACAGAGGGAAGGTGAGCAGACTGCTATGCAGGGACACGACATGCCCCCGTTCTCCCCGCCTAGTGACTTGTCCCCGTGTCTCCCACGCTCACTGTCCATGGCCTCGCTTGACAGCCCGGACCATAGCGGCCTGCCACCCTGGTTCCCTCACAACTCCCAACTGTCCCAGAGACCCTCCCGCAGTGGAAGCCTCATCCCAGGACCGAATGGCCAGGCTGCTCTCGCCTCAGACACACAGGGGGACCCACCGCTGCCACCAGCACCGGCATTATTGGGGGACAAGGCCATCCTAGCTTTACTCCAAAACCTTCCCACTAAAGCAGACTTTAGCTGTATGGCAGCCAGGATTGAAACGACCTTGCGACATGAAATCGCAGGGGTCAAACGTGACGTGTCGGCTACGAACGAGCGGGTGACCACCCTGGCATCGGATGTGACCTCCCTGACCACTGATGTTTCTGGCCTGCAAGCCGCACATGATACCCTTGCTGACAGAGTGGCACAGTTGCAACTCCTAGTGGATGACCTTGAGAATCGCAACCGCAGACGCAACATCAGGATCAGAGACTTGCCCGAAGCCACTGGCCAGGCAGACCTCAAAGCCACAGTTACAGCTATATTTAACGCCTGTCTGGACCGCGCTGCTGACACAGTAATAGCCATTGATAGAGTCCACAGGACCCTGGGCCCCAGGAGCCCCACAGAGAACCGGCCACGTGACGTTTTATGCTGTCTCCACAATTACTCAGTTAGGGAGGATGTCCTGCAAGCGTCGTGGCGCAAAGGCAGCATTGATTTTGACGGGGCCCAAGTCACCCTTCTGCCAGATGTATCCCGCAAGACCTTCCAGATGAGACGCTGTCTGCGACCCCTTCTGGAACACCTAACTGAACGGAGGATTCCATACAAGTGGGGCCATCCGTTTCACCTTATAGTGCGCAAAAATGGGAGGCCCCTTGCGCTACGACACCCTTCGGAGGTCCCGTCCTTTCTGGAGGCTTTGGGCCTGCCCTCGGTTCAGGTCCCCGACTGGTTGGCTCCTGTTGTCCCCCAGGGAGCAGTGGCCCCGACGAACAACCCCTCAACCAGGCCACAGAGAGTGAGACGCCACCATTGATCCCAACGTCAGAGATCGCAGGCCCCTCAAGATCGTGAACCCTGAGAGAGTACAGTAATTTTCCGTTATTCCTGTGTTATACCCTTTTTTTTTTTGTTTTCTTTTTCTCTACCAACATAGACGGCTGGAGTATCCAGCTTTGTGTTGTTTACCATGCCACGGGCCATTGTTCCCAGCGCCCCCGCTAGGGGAGAGGAAGGACATTGGAAGAACAGAGTTGGACACTGCACTTCCTGGACGAAGCCCTGAGTTATTGGCGGTACTGTTCACCATTCTCGTTACTGTTTATCTACACTTGCCCTAGTCTCGGCGCTCTTTGTGTTTTTGGACTGCCTGGTGGTGCCCCCCGGGTGCCCCTGGGCGGCGTTCCCGCTCCCTCCCCCTCTCCTCCCCCCCCCTTTTTTCCATTTTTTTTTGGGGGGGGGGGAGGGGCGGGTGCCTGGGTGATATAAAGTTATCTATACTCTGTGTTGAAAAGTTTAATATGTTGGTCTAATTATGCACTGTTCTACTGTTGTTAACTGCCCGATACCTGCTGCAGTGATGTTCTATAATGCGTTTGATGTCGTAGTTAAGATGCCAAAGAAGCTCCGTGCATGCCCGATTGCGACTGCATGGACCATGGGATGCTGGAGGGGTACTGCACCGATGAGTTCCTCCCTCTGCAGTGCCTTACCTCTTCCCCCACTAGGCCCCTCTGCCCTAACCGGCAGGTTCTCTCTGATAGGAGCTTTAGCAATTCCCCGATCTATCCCCACCCCTCCTACCCTCCTCCTCCCTACTAACTCCGGACCTTCTCCGCTTCGTTACTGCTTTTCCTTTTTCTCCTCCTCTTCCTCTGTGCTTGAACTCTATATCTACTACTGACTCCGGTGGAGACCGCCGGCCGGGTACCACTGCCGTCATGGCCCTGAAGCTGGTTTCCTGGAATGTGAAAGGGCTGAATGTACCTGAAAAAAGGTCCAGCTGCCTAACAGAATTGTGGCGGATGAAGCCCCAAATAGTTTTCCTCCAGGAGACCCATTTCAGGACAGACCAAATACCACGGCTTTATAGTAAGCACTTCCCCCTGGCCCACCACAGCACGTCCCCTACTTCCAAATCGAGAGGAGTGTGTGTTCTTCTTGCTAAAAACTTGCCGTGGCGCCTGTTAGCTGTCCAAGCCGATAGTGAAGGGAGATATCTCTTCATTAAGGGAACTCTCCACTCGCAAACTTTTACTCTTGCCAACCTATACATGCCGAATGTGGACTAGCTGCCGGCCTTAGAAGCATGCTTGGATGCCCTGGCTGCATTCTCGGAGGGTACTTTGATCGTTGGGGGGGACTTTAACCTCACCTTGGACCCCCGCAGAGACTCATCATCGGGCACCTCTGCGATTTCTGCGAGAACGCGTTCACACATAAGAGACCTGCTACACTCCCACCGACTGATCGATGTGTGGCGTACGCTTCACCCACAGGATAGGGACTATACATTCTTTTTCACCGCTCATGGTTCTTACTCACGTATAGATATGTTTTTAGTCACCCACAATGCTATCCCGGCAGTCACAGACGCTCAGATAGGCCACATAGCCCTGTCTGACCATGCCCCGATTTCTTTGATGCTGAAGCTACAACAGGAGTCGCGTGGTCAGTCCTGGTGGAGACTGAACGAGTCTCTCCTGAAGGACCCTGAGACCCACGCAGACCTGCTTAGGGAATTAGAAAGTTACTTTGATCATAACCGTGATTCTGTTTCCAACCCCCTCATGTTATGGGCGGCTCATAAATGCTACATTAGGGGCATTCTTATTAAACATGGTCATAGACTCAAAGTGGCCAAAACTGAGGCTCTCTCCAAACTTATTGCCAAGTTGCATGCGTGTGAACAACGACACAAATCCCAGCCGACTGCTGCGCTGGAGGTGGAGGTGAGAGATCTTAGAGAACAAATTAGAGATTTCTCTCTCTTTCAGGCTAGAACCAGACTCATGTGGGTTCGCAGGACGTATTATGAATATGGAGACAGGTGTAGTAGGTCCCTAGCGAACTCCCTGCGTGCCCAACGCAACGCGTCCTTCATTCCAACCATAACCTCCCCTTCGGGTGCCAAGCTTCATGATTCACGGGAGATAGCGGAGTGTTTCCGATCTTTCTATGAAGCCCTTTATAACTTGCACCCCCGGGACTCAGGAGACGCCCTCCAGGCCGGCACAGCGGCCATTGACGAGTACCTAGCTTCGGCAAACCTCCCGTCGCTGACACAGGAAGAGATAGAGCTTCTCTCGCAACCTATCTCCCCGGAGGAATTGTCGGCAGCGTTAAGAGACTCACCCAAGGGCAAGGCACCAGGCCCAGATGGGTTTATGGTCCCTTATTATAAGGCCTTCCTCTCCCTGTTGTCCACGCCGTTTGTGTCAGCTTTTAACGCCCTATTGGAGGGCCAGACCTTTCCACCGGAGCTGTTGCAGGCAAGCATCTCGGTCATACTCAAGCCGGAGAAGGATCCGCTTCTCTGTGCGAACTACAGGCCCATCTCCTTATTAAACAGCGACCTTAAGCTCTTCACTAAGATACTGGCGGAGCGGTTGGCGCCCATTCTCCAACGCCTGATACCTCTGGATCAGGTGGGGTTTATTCATAACAGGGAAGCCCGAGACAACACTACCAGGACAATCAAAGTTATAGAACGCGTCAGACGCCTTAAACTACCGATTATGTTGCTCTCTGTGGACGCAGAAAAAGCGTTTGACAGGGTGAGCTGGCCTTTTTTGCTAGCCACCCTGCGAAGCTTGGGTGTACCCCCCCATGCTTTCATGGGTTACAGCTCTTTACTCGTCACCGACGGCGATGGTTAGGGTCAATGGGTTTGCCTCGTCGCGTTTCACTATTGGCAATGGAACGAGGCAGGGATGCCCGTTGTCCCCCCTTTTGTTTGTCCTATCGCTTGAACCCTTGCTGTACCACATCAGGCAGAACATAGACATCAAGGGACTGGACACCCCCTCACACCACCATAAGGTCGCAGCCTTTGCAGATGACCTCTTGTTCTATGTCTCGGAGCCTCACATTACATTGCCGAATCTCTTAGCGGAAATAAGACGATATGGCACCCTGTCAAATTTTAAAATTAACTTACAGAAATCGGAAGCACTCAACGTCTCCCTGTCTACCAACGCCCAGACGAGTCTAAGCACTAATTTTCCCTTTCGTTGGGCAACTGGGGCTATACAATATCTGGGTACCAAGGTTCCCCCGGACCCACATCTGATTTTCCAATTGAATTTCCAGCCGCTTCCAAAAAATTTTGCCGTAGATCTAGAGAGGTGGTCAAAGTTGGCGACCTCTTGGTTTGGGAGATGCAATGTGCTCAAAATGAATGTAATGCCCAGACTCTTGTACCTATTACAAGCCTTACCGATAAAAATCCCCCAATCATTTTTTAAAGCCATGCGCTCCATCTTTATTCGATACGTATGGCAGGGCAGGCCTCCAAGACTCAGCCGAACATTACTGCTCAGATCAAAAGACAAGGGAGGGATTGGCCTCCCAGATCCGGCATGGTACTATACGGCGGTGCACATGAACAGAGTAGTTGACTGGTGCAGACACCTGAAGGATAAGCTGTGGGTTCGTCTGGAGCGTGAATCCGTACCATTTCCAGGTTTGCCCTGGAGTGGACCGGGCTGGTCGGGAGCGACGCAGGCACACCCACTCATTGAGCCAATGTTACAAGAGCTAGACAGATATTTTACCCTGATGGGCGTGCCCAGTTTCCCTTCGCCCATGACTCCTATTATTGGACACCCACGCTTTGAACCCGGCATGACGGAAAAGTCTTTCCGCCTCGACCCTGACCGGGACCTTGTGCGGGCCTCTTCTTTTCTTGGCCCTAGGACGTGGACAGCGGTCTCCACTATGTACGAGGCGTTAGCAACAACTGCCCTGGGACAGTGGAAGCTTGCCCAACTCTCCCACTTCTTGAAATCTTTGCCAAACAGTGGCGAATTCCGCAGACCCCTAACATCGTTTGAGGAGGTATGCTCAGGAGAGGGACCGACCCGAGGGTCTCTTTCCCTGTCATATCGCATCCTACTTGACCAACTCTCCCAGGGTAACCTGGTGTTCGTGGAAAAATGGGAGCGAGACCTGCATATCCGGCTCTCGCCAGACCAGAAGAACCGCGCGCTTCTTTTTGCGCACAAGTCATCCCTATGTAGTAAATACCAGGAAATAGCTTATAAAATTTTGACCCGATGGTACAGGACCCCCACTGTCCTGGCGGCTATGTTTCCCGGTCACAGCCCTTTGTGCTGGAGATGCGGTGAACAAGCCGGCACGTTACTACATATCTTTTGGGAATGCCCTCAACTGGCCCATTTCCGGAGACAGGTTCTCAATATCATTTATGACCTCACGGCTATTGATCTCCAGAACAACCCAGCTGCGATCTTCCTCAATCTGACCCCACTCTCGAGCAAGAAGTACCATAAATCTCTCTTAAAACATCTTCTGAGTGGGGCCAGGGCATGTATACCTAGCATGTGGAAACGGCAGGCCGCTCCACTGGTGTCTCACTGGTTTGCAAGAGTTTGCGACATCTACCGTATGGAACAGCTCACATCAGCGTTAGGCGACAGGGAGGAAGAGCACACTGCTCGTTGGTTGTCGTTGGTTGTCTTGGAGCCCCCCATCCCCTTCTCCTGACCATTTGCTCCCCCCTCTTTCCCTACCCCCTAACTCCCAAGTATAATTAAAATACATGGTGATTGCAAGGATCTTTTCGTTTTGTTCCCTCGATTTCCCAGCCAGGGGTTGGCGGCCCTCGGGGTGGTCCCGGCTGAGCTCTTTGACCAATAGAATGAAGGTGACCGATGTTAGAGGCCCCTCAATCTGGGCCTTGAGGGGGATCGCCCCGCGGACTGCCCTGGTTTATAAGTAGACACTGGGGTGCCAGATCATTAGAGTTGGATAATGTGGTGGCCTAGCCACGGCTGGGGCTGCTGCTGACATAAGTTGTTAGGTTTCCCCCGGTCCCCCACGAAGTATTAACTATGTATTTTTGTTAACCTGGAAAACTGAGGGATCTATGTCTTTTAAAGTTTGTCTCTGTATTACCTGCAATCCGTAAATAAAGAATAAAAAAAAAAAAAAGACACTAACCAGACCAGACCAGATCCTTCTATGGCACCTGGTCTTCCCAGGGAGTCTCCCATCCAGGTACTAACCAGGCCTGACGCTGCTTAGCCTCTGAAATCAGACGACATCGGGTGCTTTCAGGTTGATGTGGCCGTAAGCGTTCTCTTCAAGACACGCCCAACCCTCTTGACAAACGCCAAGATGGTCGCCTTGAGAAACAAGCAAAAAACAACATAAAAAGAAGCCTATGGGCTTACAGCGGACCTTAAAAGATGGGACCCACTAGCTCTGTCATGGTTCGGATGCTGTAATGTGTTGAAGATGAACGCGATGCCACGACTTCTGTATCTACTACAAGCCTTACCTATCAAAATACCCCAGACTTTCTTTCATGCGGTTCGCTCAATCTTTATCAAGTTCCTCTGGCGCGGAAAACATAAGCGTATTGGTAGGACAATGCTATTGCGACCGAAATTGCGGGGAGGTAATGGCTTCCCAGACCCTGCTCTATATTACACAGCGACGCACATGACACCGGTGGTTGACTGGTGCTGGTGTTCTGCCATATACTGTCCGGCCATGATATAGTGTCCGCGCCGTACTGCGCATACGCAGTACGGAGCAGACGAAGCTTCGGAAAATCTCCGAAGCTGAACGGCGCCTGCGCGGTGAGTGGAGGTGGTAGCCCCACCATCCAAGCGGACATAGGGTTGTGAATATTAGAGGGTCCCTCGCAGGCGAGCTTTGCTCGCCACGCTTCGGGCTCGGCCTCGCTGCGCTCGCCTCTTTTATATTCTTACTCTATGTCCACTTGGATAGTGGGGATAGAACCTGGACTCAGTGCGCAGGCGCCGTTCATGCTCCGCAATTTTCGGAATCTGTGTTGCTGTGTACTGCGCATGCGCAGTACACAGCAGACACTATCCGATGGGGGACCATATGTGATAAGACACCGGCATGGGGAACTGAAGCTATGGGTCAAGCTAGAGCAGGAGATGGCGCGGGTTCCACTGGCTGGTCTGCCTTGGGCGGGGAGGCGATTGGAGCCCTGTGTGACTACTCACCCGTTAATTGGCCCCTCGCTCGCCGAGATGGATAGTTTTTTTCACCTTTCCCACCTGACTAACTTCCCTTCTCCTATGACCCCAATTATTGGACATCCTAGATTCCCTCCGGGCCTGTCTGACCAGGCCTTTACCAGGCAAGCCTCGAAAGGGCTTCTGAGAGCAGCCCTATTTCTTGGACCCACGGGCTTGATTCCCGTGGGGACCATACTGCTAGAGCAAGTACCTGTTGCATTGGATAGCTGGAGAGCTAGACAGCTAATCCATTTCCTCGGATCACTACCTAACCATTCGTTCTTCTCTAGACAATTCCACCCCTTCGAGGAACTTTGCCTGGATGATGGCCCAATTCGTGGTTCCCTCTCTAGGTCCTACCAAATCCTGACAGACGCACAATCCTCAACGGATCCACCCTTCCTAGCTAAATGGAAAAGGGACTTACAAACTACATTCTCCAAACCACAGAAGGACAGAATACTCTTTTTCGCCCATAAGTCGTCACTCTGCAGTAAATATCAGGAGATCTCATATAAGCTGATCACACGCTGGTATCGTACACCGGTGGTGTTGGCCAAAATATTCCCCGGTCAATCTGACCGCTGCTGTCACTGTGGGCAACAGACTGGCACCATTCTCCACATTTTCTGGGAATGCCCTAAATTACAAACATTCTGGCAGCCTGTCCTGAGACTCATCCACAAGTTCACAGACATTTCCTTAGCCAATGATCCCGCAGCAGTTCTTCTCAATCTAACTCCTATGTCGAGAAAGCGTTATCATAAGTCCTTACTTAAACATCTCCTCAATGCAGCTAGGGCCTGCATCCCAAGTCAGTGGAAAGAGCAATCTGCTCCAATGGTGACCCAGTGGTTCGCAAGGGTAAATGATATTGAACGAATGGAAGACCTGACTGCCACAATGAGGGATAAAACGGAGGAGCATGGGAACAGATGGTTCTACTGGACCCAGTTTCGCTTTTCGTAAGAATACCTCCGCGAGACATAGTAAGCTCATGGTGATCGTTGGAGATCGCTGTTCCAAACGTTGGACAGCTGATGAGCTGGTGAGCCGAGGGCGTCTCTTGCTCCCTGGGAGGGGACCCCACACTATCCACTCTACCCACGACACCCCCTTACCCCTTCTTTTCCTTTTCTGCCATTTCCTTCCCCAATCTTCTCTTTCCCCTTCTCCCTCCTTTCAGTTCTACTATTTCCCTTCTTAACTCAAAAAAGGGAAAAGAAAATGGTATGTTCCGACCCCATTTGACTACTACACAATACTCTTCCCCTATCTATGGATATCTAAACTCTTCGAGGGTAGCAGGGCTAGTATCAATAATATTTTAAGTGGTAGAGGATTCCAACGAGATGGAGCTTTAATCTCATCTTGATATGACCGCAAAGCTGTACACGTGCTATTCTCCTCAGACTTCTTACCATTGGCTCTGATATCCATGCAATATGATCGTTTGTTTGTAACTATTTGTATCACACATTCTGTGAAGTTGCCTTTGCATTGTATGTCGCATACTACTAAATAAAAAAACAAAAAAAACAGAAGCCTATGGCACCTGGTATTCCCAGGCGGTCTCCCATCCAGGTACTAACCAGGCCCCACACTGTTTAGCATCCGAGATCAGACGAGATTGGGCGCTTTCAGGGTGATGGGGCCGTAGGTGATCTCTTCGGGCACTCTCAACCCTCTTGACAAATGCCAAGATGGTCACCTTGGGAAACAAGTGAAAAAAAAACAGGTCAATGTCAACAACATAAAAAGAAGAATACGGCACCTGGTATTCCAACGCCATCTCCCATCCAGGTACTAACAAGGCCCAACCCTTCTTAGCCTCAGAAAAGAGAAGAGATAGGGCTCTTTCAGGGTGATGCTGCTGTAAGCGATCTCTTTGGGCACTCTCAACCCTCTTGACAAATGCCAAGATGGTCACCTTGGGAAACAAGCAAAAAAAAAAAAACGAATCAACGCCAACAACATAAAAAGAAGCCTACAATAACTGGTAATCCCAGGTGGTCTCCCATCCAGGTACTAACCAGGCCCGACTCTTCTTAGCCTCCAAGATCAGACGAGATTGGGTGCTTTCAGAGTGATGTGGCCATAGGCAATCTCTTCAGGCACTCTCAACCCTCTTGACAAACACCAAGATGGTCACTTTGGGAAATAAGCGAAAAAAAAACAGGTCAACGCCAACAACATAAAAAGAAGTCTACGACACCTGGTATTCCCAGGCGGTCTCCCATCCAGGTACTAACAAGGCCCGACTCTATTAGCCTCCAACATCAAACGAGATCGGGTGCTTTCAGGGTGATGTGCCCGTAGGCAATCTCTTCAGGCACTTTCAACCCTCTTGACAAACGCCAAGATGGTCACCTTGGGAAACAAGCAAAAAAATAAAAATAAGTCGGAAGCTAGAGACAATACGGCCCGAGTCCTCAATTTAATCCATGCGGCGCATGTACAGGGAAGGCCCTTGCTTATGTTGTCAACGGACACGGAGAAGGCCTTTGACAGGGTGGCCTGGCACTTTATGCAGGCCACCCTGGAACATATAGGTCTTGGCCCCAACATGATGAGCTGGGTAATGTCGCTTTACTCCACGCCATCGGCAGCGGTACGGGTGACCGAGTGGTGCTCGGACTCTTTCCCCATCACTAATGGGACGAGGCAGGGGTGCCCTCTGTCTCCCCTAATTTTAATTCTGACACTGGAACCACTTATGTGTCACGTTCGGAATGACCCGAATATTACTGGCATATCCAAACCCTCGGCACACCACAAAATTGCGGCGTACGCTGACGATCTAATTTTTTCCGTCTCCAATCCACACATTTTGCTTCCCAAAATACTTGCGTCTCTACAGCGACACGACAGCCTATATGTATTGAATATATCGGTTCCGGATGGTGAGGCCAAGAGGCTCCGCTCCTCTTTTCCATTCTACTGGGCTGAAAAATCTATACGTTAACTGGGCGTTGACATCGCAGCGGATTTAGCGCAATTGTACCTGCTTAATTTTGTCCCTCTCCTGGATAGACTGAAATCTGATTTGGGAAACTGGAATGCTTTAACACTGACCTGGTTCGGGCGCTGTAATGCATTCAAAATGATGGCCCTCCCTCGGATCTTATACATGTTCCAGACATTACCGATCCGGTTACCCCCAATTTTTTTCAGACAACTGCAGGTGCTGCTCCGGGACTTTATTTGGGCGCGCAAACCGCCCAGAGCCCGTTTGCAATTGCTTGCCAGACCAAAGGACAAGGGGGGTCTGGGTCTCCCAGATCTCAGACAATACTACAGAGTGACTCTGCTAGCGAGAGTCGTTGATTGGCATTGTAATGGCCCACACAAGCAGTGGGTGGAGATGGAGATTGAGGATGGATCCATTCCCCTATTGACCTCCCCGTGGCTCCTGTCCTCCCTACCAAAAGACCTCAGAGGTCACCCCGTAGTGGGAGCTACGTTGGCTGTTGTGCGGAGGTTGTTCCGCTGCACACACATTGCTCCCCTGCCATCACCAATGACTCCGGTTATAGGTAATCCAGACTTCCCATCGGGATTTACCAACAAGAAACTGCGACAGTTGACAGTGGTGGGGAAACAGCGTCTGGGAGAGGTGTGGCCCACGGGAGGGCTCCCGACCACGTAAACTGTCGCCGAGCTTTCTGACCCTCCGCTTGACTTGTTTAGTGCTTATCAACTTCGTCACTTTCTTCTGGCCATACAAAGGGCCCCCTACACTCCTAGAGACCTGACACCCTATAAATCCATCTGTCACAAAAGGGAACCTGTGCGACACACCCTCTCCCTCCTGTACAACCTATTGAGTAGTCAGGAGGAGGAGTCGACCCCCACCATTTATCCACAAATGGGAGAGGGACTTAGGCATCACATTTACCCCACAACAGATAGGGAAGATCCTGACCTTAGTACATAAAGCTTCCATCGCAAACCAATATCAAGATACAAGATAGTCTCACGCTGGTATAGAGTCCCATACCTTCTGAATAAAATGGATAGATCGATCCCGGATGTTTGTTGGAGGTGAAATTCAGATATGGGGACCATGGGACACCTTTTCTGGGCATGCCCGACCTTGAGGAACTTTTGGGTTCCCAGTAGCGTGCCTTCTACACTTGACCGAACAGCCTGTTCGAAAATACAAAAAAACCCTCACGATGCAACTCCTGAATGCCGCCCGGGCCTGCATTCCCGCACTGTGGAGGCAGCCTCAGCCCCCATCCAAGGTGCTGTGGTATTCCAAAGTCAATCATATTCTCCGGATGGAAGAATTGACCGCCACCCTTCACAACACTGAAGAGGCATTTAGTGTTACATGGAGGCCCTGGACGTATTTTACTGGTACTCGAGACTACATTCGGGAGGTGAGCAGTGCCTCCGTCCCAGAAAACGACTGAACATCTAACGTTTACCTACGTAGGCCATGTCTGCCCTGGGTGGCATTCCCCCCCTCCTTTTTGTCTTTATTTTTCTTTTTTTCCCCGTCGCCATCCCCCCACCTCCTCTCTCTCCGTCTTTGCACTCTCTTCTTCCCCCGTCCTCCCTTTTGACTATGCCTTGTCTCCTTACTAGCCTTCGGGACCCAGAAGAACCCCAGGGTTCTGGACATGACCGGCTCATATTTTGCTCTGGTTCACGTAGGTCATGATAAGCTGGCTCGCTGTGGTCCCAGTTGTTCTCCATGATTACATTTGTCCGAACGGAGCTGCACTAGTTATACTGTACTACATGTCGGAGGTGGGGTTTCTCTATTTTCTGCATGAAACTGTAGGACTCCCCTCTGAGAACCCAGAGTTATTTGGCTGCCTATTTTTTGTTAGCATGTAATTGTGACCCTGGGTCATGCTGTATGGTTGACTGTTATATTTATATTGTTCTACTTATACTTAATAAAAGAATAAAACAAAAAAAATAAATAAGTCAATGCCAACAACTTAAAAAAAAAGCCTATGGCATCGAAAAATCCCAGGCGTTCTCCCATCCAGGTACTAACCAAGTCCCAACCCTGCTTAGCCTCTGAGATCAAATGAGATTTGGCTCTTTCAGGGTGATGCAGCCATAGTAGATTTTTTCAAGCACGCTCAACCCTCTTGACAAACGCCAAGATGGTCACCTTGGGAAACAAACAAAAAAAAACAAGTCAACGCCAACAACATAAAAAGAAGCCTACCGCACCTAGTATTTCCAGACGGTCTCCCATCCAGATATTAACAAGGCGCGACCCTTTCTAGCCTCTGAGATCAGCGGAGATTGGGCGCTTTCAGGGTGATGTGCCCATAGGCAATCTCTTTGGGCACTCTCATCCCTCTTGAAAAATGCCAAGATAGTCACCCTGGGAAACAAGCGAAAAAAAACAGGTCAACGCCAACAACATAGAAAGAAGACTACGGCACCTAGTATTCCAAGGCCGTCTCCCATTCAAGTACTAACTAGGCCCAACCCTTCTTAGCCTCTGAGATCAGAAGAGATAGGGTGCTTTCAGGGTGATGCGGCTGTAAGCGATCTCTTTAGGCACTCTCAACCCTCTTGACAAATGCCAAGATGATCACTTTGGGAAACAAGCGAAAAAAACAGGTCAACACCAACAACATAATAAAAGAATAAAAAAAATTAAAAAAATAAGTCAATGCCAACAGCTTAAACCTAAAGCCTATGGCATCGAGAAATCCCAGGCGGTCTCCCATCCCGGTACTAACCAGGTCCCAACCCTGCTTAGCCTCTGAGATCAAATGCACGCTCAACCCTCTTGACAAACGCCAAGATGGTCACCTTGGGAAACAAACAAAAAAAAACAAGTCAATGCCAACAACATAAAAAGAAGCCTGCAGCATTTGGAAAACCCAGGCGGTCTCCCATCCAGGTACAAACCAGGCCCAACCCTGCTTAGCCTCTGAGACCAAACGAGATTGGGCGCTTTCAGGGTGTTGTGCCCGTAGGCAATTTCTTTGTGCACTCTTAACCCTCTTGACAAATGCCAAGATGGTCACCTTGGGAAAAAAGGGAAAAAAAACAGGTCAAAGCCAACAACATAAAAAGAATCCTACGGCATCCGGTATTCCTAGGCGATCTCCCAATCAAGACACTACCAGACCAGATCCTTCTATGTAACCTGGTCTTCCCAGGCAGTCTCCCATCCAGGTACTAACCAGGCCTGATGCTGCTAAGCCTCTGAAATCAGACGAGATCGGGTGCTTTCAGTGTGATGTGGCCGTAAGCGTTCTCTTCAAGACACGGCCAACCCTCTTGACAAACGCCAAGATGGTCGCCTTGAGAAACAAGCGAAAAAAACAGTTCAAAGCCAACAACAAAAAAAGAAGTCTATGGCACCTGGTATTTCCAGGCGGTCTCCCATTCAGGTACTAACCAGGCCCGACACTGTTTAGCCTCTGAGATCAGATGAGATTGGGCGCTTTCAGGGTGATGGGGCCGTAGGTGATCTCTTTGGGCACTCTCAACCCTCTTGTTAAACACCAAGATGGTCACCTTGGGAAACAAGCGAAAATAAACAGGTAAATGCCAACAACATAAAAAGAAGCCTACGGCACCTGGTATTCACAGATGGTCATCCCATACAGGTATTAACCAGGCCGTACACTGCTAGGCCTCCGAGATCAGATGAGATTGTGCACTTTCAGGGTGATGTGGCCATAGGTGTTCTATTTAGACACTCTCAACCCTCTTGACAAATACCAAGATGGTTATCTTGGGAAACAAGTGAAAAAAAAAAGGTCAACGCCAACAACATAGACCCTGGCGGTCTCCCATCTGACCCAGACCCTGCTTAGCCTCTGAGATCGGGCGCTTTCAGGGTGATGTGACCTCAGGCGAACGCTTTGGGACATACTCAAAACTCTTGACTGATGCTAAAATGGTCACCTTGGGAAACAAGCGAAAGAAAAACAGGTCAAAGTACTATCCAGGCCGGACCCTGCTTAGCCTCTGAGATCAGATGAGATCGGGCGCTTTCAGGGGGATGTGGCCGTAGGAGATTTCTTTGGGCTCTCTCAGCCCTCTTGACAAATGCCAAGATGATCACCTTGGGAAACAAGCGGAAAAAAAGCATGTCAACGCCAACAACATAAAAAGAATGCTACGGCACCTGGTATTCCCAGTTGGTCTCCCATCCAGTTACTAATCAGGCCCGACAATGCTTAGCCTCCGAGATCAGACAAGATCAGGCACTTTCAAGGTGATGGGGCCATAGGCGATCTCTTCGGGCACTCTCAACCATCTTGACAAACGCCAACATGGTCATCTTGGGAAACAAGCGAAAAAAACCAAGTCATTGCCAACATTGGAGGCTAAGCAGGGTTGGGCAATCAGTTTCCTTGCCTGAAATAGGCATCTCAGAACTGCCATCTGGCTACTTCCCGGGTTTCCAACTCCTTCAACTAATCCCAGGAGACCATACTTTGCCTCCATCATGGTGGAGGTTCCAACCACCCGATCAATGGTTCCTGTCACCTCTGTCCAGTAGCGGATCAACTTCGGGCATCTCCAAAACATGTGCATCATGTCTCCCCCCATGTTCCCGCACCGGGGGCAACTTGCGTCCGGCCGTTTGGCCAAACTGAAAAAGTTTACGAGGAGCATAATAGGTTCTATATAATAAGAACAGATGTGACATCCTGTGTGAGGAGAGCCACAATTCACCACAGGCAGGATTCCTGCGGCCAATTATAGCTCAGGGGGGTTTAGTACACACCCCACACTATATAAGGCCGCCAGCATGGCGGCCTTGTATAGTGTGTTGCGGTGGTCAGGGAAAGAGGACGATAGGCAGGGACAGTGTCTTTACTGCTTGGGAACCTAGCACTGTTACAATGGGTGTTATGTGCCTCCTGCACAGTACACACCTGAAGCTACCCTTTATTACTGGTGTTCAATTTCTGCAATACATGCATCTGCAGTGCAGAAGTTAGAGTCGGTGTTGTGTGCCTCCTGCACAGTATACACCTTATTGCTGGTGTTCTGTTTCTGTAATACAGGAACCTAGTACTGTTACAGTGCTAGGGTGTACAGAGAAGCTGGTATATATAGAAGACTACAGCATACAGAAGAAAGGCTAGTGAATACAGAATACAGGTTTCGTGTATGTAGATAGGCTTGAGTATACAGAGATGCTAGAGTAAACAGTGAGGCTGGGGTACACAGAGAGGCTAGTTTAAAGACAAATACAAAGATGTTAGTGTATATAGAGAGGTTAGTGTATAGAGAGAGTCGAGTGTATACAGAAAGGACAGTGCATATAGAGAAGCTAGTGTATACAGAAAGGGTATACATGAAAGCTGACATTCTATACAGAAGACTGGGTAGTGTATACAGAGAGTCTAGTGGGTACAGAAGACAGGCTGGTGTATTCTAGCTAGATTTTACAGTCTAGTGTATACAGAAGACAGGCTGTGGTATACAGAGAGTTTAGTGTATTCAGAGAGTCTAGTGTATACATAAGACTGGCTAGTTTACACAGTGTTTACAGAGATGCAAGGGTGTACAGAGAAGCTGGTATATATAGAAGACTACAGCATACAGAAGAAAGGCTAGTTAATACACAATACAGAAGACTCGTGTATGTAGATAGGCTTGAGTATACAGAGATGCTAGAGTAAACAGTGAGGCTAATTTAAAGAGAGGCTAGTATATACAAAGATGTTAGTGTATATAGAGAGGTTAATGTATAGAGAGGGTCGAGAGTATACAGAAAGGACAGTGCATATAGAGAAACTAGTGTATACAGAAGACAGGCTTGGGTATACATCAAAGCTGACAGTGTATACAGAAGACTGGGTAGTGCATACAGAGAGTCTTTTGGGTAAAGAAGACAGGCTGGTGTATTCTAGCTAGTTTTTACAGTCTAATGTATACAGAAGACAGGCTGTGGTATACTGAGGGTTTAGTGTATTCAGAGAGTCTAGTGTACAGAGATGCAAGGGTGTACAGAGAAGCAGGAAGCTAGTATATATAAGGCTAGTGAATACAGGCTAGTGAATGCAGATAGGCTTGAGTATACAGAGATGCTAGAGTAAACAATGAGGCTGGGGTACACAGAGAGGTTAATTTAAAGAGAGGCTAGTATATACAAAGATGTTAGTGTATATAGAGAGGTTAGTGTATAGAGAGAGTCGAGTGTAAACAGATAGGACAGTGGATATAGAGAGACTAGTGTATACAGAAGACAGGCTTGGGTATACATCAAAGCTGACAGTGTATACAGAAGACTGGGTAGTGTATACAGAGAGTCTAGTGGGTACAGAAGACAGGCTGGTGTATTCTAGCTAGTGTTTACAGTCTAGTGTATACAGAAGACAGGCTGTGGTATACAGAGGGTTTAGTGTATTACAGAGATGCAAGGGTGTACAGAGAAGCTAGTATATATAAAAGACTACAGCATACAGAAGAAAGGCTAGTGAATACAGAATAAAGGCTGGCTTCTACGGAGAGGCTACCACTACGGAGATGCAGAACACTATATATAGAGAGAGGGTATATAGAGAGGCTAGATTATACAGAGAGTGTATATAGAAGCCTGGTTAGTGTATACAGAGAAGCTAGTGTGTACAGAAGAAAGGCTAGACAGGCTATAAAGAGAGACAAGTTTTTACAGAAGACATTTTGGGGTATACAGAGATGCTAGTTTATACAGAGAGACTAATGTATACAGAAGACAGGCTAGGGCATACAGAAGACAGAAGACGGGCTAGTGTATTCAGAACATAGGCTAGTGTATATCGAAGACAGGCTATTGTATGCAGAAGACCGGCTAGTGTAAACATGCTGGTGTATATAGAGAGGCTAGTGAATTTAGAGGGTAGGCTAAGTGATAACAGAAGACAATCTGGGCTATACAGAGACATTTCATCATTTCATCTAGCTCACATCTCTAATGGAGTTTGTCTCATTGCCATGTTATGCCTTTTCATTCTTATGCTAAATATAGATCACTACACGATTTTAATCATCCACATCAAGCATGCAATAAAACTATCATACATCAAAATAAACCATGTACTCTTTTGCTCTATTTTGCATATTTGTACCGGGACCTTGAGTATGTGACAGTCCTGACACACCATCCTGACTTATTTTTCTTTATTTCTTATTAGAAATGGAGAGTACTATCTCAAAATCCGCTTAAATCTATTCACTTCTACCGCTTTTTGCTACCAGACATGCTGCACATACTAAGAGTAATGTAACCATCGCTCTCTAACGATGTAAACAGTTTTATTGCTTTTCTGACATTGACCGAGTATCTCTGACATTAACTGAGTATCTCTCTGCACTATGATCTTAATAATAATAATAATAATAATAATAATAATAGGATTGTGTAATGCAACGATCAACTAGTCAATCAATAAGCTTTCTCATTGGTACCGGCATATCCTTTAAATTTAGACTAACGCAACTATTTCTCGGCCATTTTCAAGCTAAGCTTTCAATCTCTTACCTTTGAACAGCGATACTTCCTCCCTACAATATTAAGCCATTTAAATGTCCTATTGGTCGCCTATATTATACAACTCGGTTAAAAGCCTACATGTAGAGAATAAAACTAGTCTTACATCTTAATAAAACAGTTTTATTGCTCAACCAGTATCAGCTGTCATGACAAATAAACGTTTCCACGTTTTGACTCTATTTTCTGTATTACTTCTTTTTCTCCACCTTATCTGTCACAGTTAAAACACAGTGACAAAACATTTCTTTTTACCGCAGCAAAATGTGAGAAAAGCAGTGTAAGCCGTCTTTCTGCCATATGCAACCATCTCTCGCTACCTCTATGCAATAGGATTCTCTTTCCAGTGGAAACGGAAAACAGTCAGTGTAAGCCGTCTTCGTGCGTAACAAAATTAATGGAACGATTTACACGTTAGAATTTGCAAGCTACGTCAATTTACTATTAAATAGAGTACCTTTGCATTTATCCCTTGACTTTGCAACTATCCCTTGATCCCTTTTGTGTATTCACTTTATCTCGACCTATATATACTGCCTCAATATTTTCCTAATTTGTTTTGCTATACTTATTATTATTATATCATAGAGATTACTAACTCTAAATCATTGTAAACCTAACCATAGTTATAATGTCCACAGCTAATTTTACGTTAAAGCAAAATTCACACAAAACCATCTTTTTAAAACATTTACACATTAAGAGTAATGCAACCATCTCTCGCTACCTCTATGCAATAGGATTCTCTTTCCAGTGGAAACGGAAAACAGTCAGTGTAAGCCGTCTTCTTGAGCAGCAAAATGAATGGAACGATTTACACGTTGGAATTTGCAAGCTACGTCAATTTACTGTTAAATAGAGTACCTTTGCATTTATCCCTTGACTTTGCTACTATCCCTTGATCCCTTTTGTGTATTCACTATATCTCGACCTATACATACTGCCTCAGAATTTTCCTAATTTGTTTTGCTATACTTATTATTATTATTTTATAGAGATTACTATCTCTAAATCATTGTAACAAGTTATAATGTCTACAGCTAATTTTACGTTAAAGCAAAAGTCACACAAAACCATCTTTTTAAAACCTTTTACACACTGCACATTAAGATTAATGCAACCATCTCTCGCTACCTCTATGCAATAGGATTCTCTTTCTGACTCTATTTTGTGTATTACTTCTTCTCCACATTAACTGTCACACTGATAACCATTTGTAACACATAACACTTGCAACACATTTTTTAACAGCGGCAAAATGTGAGAAAAGCAGTGGGACGGTTTACTTGATTGAGAAGTGGTTGCAGTAGCATAGCAATACATTAATAACACATAATGCAACTATTTTACATTCATTTTACATTCACATCATGCATACATCCTAATGTAAGCTGTCTATCATTATTAATGTTCATGGTTACTGATACATTATGCCGATGACCAGTGGAAACGGAAAACAGTCAGTGTAAGCCGTCTTCGTGCGTAACATAATTAATGGAACGATTTACACGTTGGAATTTTCAAGCTACGTCAATTTACTCTTAAATACCCTTTAGCTGCTTAGCTCACACTTTGCTGTATGTAGCCGCGTTTACATGTAAGTAACCAATGGGGATTGACATTTCATGTCCATCTCACATCTCTAATGCAATTTGTCTCTTTGCCATGTCATACTTTGCCAGTTATTATACTTTCTCATCCGATATTAACCTAGGCGTTGCTGATATTTCATGATTACAGCAATCATCTCATCTAATTGCTATTCCGACATTCTGCCTTGGTATTTCTTTGCAACGCTCTATTGAACAATGTAAAGGTAAGCTAGATATTTTGTGTATTTCCACTTAAACTCTACCTGTATATACTGTCTCAATATTAACCTTTCTAATTTTGCTAAATTAGATTATAGAGTTTGCTATGTCTAAATCCAGGTTACCTACTCACCTTTATTACGTATACTGCTAATTTTAGGATAATACAAAACCATCTTATTGCTTCTTTACACGCTGCACATATTAAGAGTAATGCAATGCTACCGTGAACAGTTTAATTGCTCGTCTCACATTTAGCTGGTATCTCTCTGCTATAGGAAACTGAATTTGTACTACAACGATCACTCATCTAATATCAGTCCACTCAGTGCTACCGGGATAACTTTTACATTTAGAGTAATGAAATGATTTCTCAGTTATTTTGGAGCTACTGCAACTAACGCTTCCGATCTCATTTCGACTGCAATACTTAATCTCTGCTATTGCAGAATATTTAGCTGCTTAGCTCACACTTTGCTGTACGTAGCCGTGGCGATTGGCATTTCAACTCTAATTCATATTCACATTTCTAATGCAGTTTGTCTTTTTGCCATGTCATCCTCTGTTAGTTATTATGCTTTCTCATCCTTGTGCTCCAATATTGGGGTATATTCACTACATGATTAAAGACACGTAATGAACTTGATTGATAAAAACCTACACACGTTGTTGCTGTTATTTCGTGTATTTCCACTTAAACCCTTTATAGTTATTTTGCTATATTTATTACTAGTATAAACAGATTACTATCTCTAAATCCTGGTAAACTAGCTCACACTAAACCATCAAATTTCTACCTTACACGCAGCACATATTAACATATTAACATTTAGCCGGTATAGTGAAATAGTAAACGAAATGTGTAGATCACTCATCTAATATCGTATTTTCAGTGCTGCCGGAACATATTTTAAATTTAGAGTAATGCAACGATTTCTCAGTTTTATGAAGCTACTGCAACTAACGCTTTGAATCTCTTTCCTGATAAATTACGCTCTGCAATATTAAGCCATGTAAATTGTCCTATTGGTCTGCTAACAATGCTATGTATAATAATACAAATCTTTTAAAAGCAATATCGTCTCACTGCAATACTTACACTCTGCATAATATATATGCATAATGCGAATAATGCTAATACTAAAGTCGTCTAAAACTCGGCTATAAGTAGAGAATAAAACTATCTTAGATCAAAATAAACCATGTACTGCCAAACCAATAACGGCCAATTACTTAACGTCTATCAGTCAATGACTTAACAAAATAAACTTAGCACTCTTTTGCTCTATTTTGAATAGTTGTAGTTCTCCACATTAACTGTCACATTGATATCACCACTGACAATACACCACTTTTTAACAGCACCAAAATATGAAAAAAGCACTTTATATGTTTCAAAAGTAGTTGCATTAGCAAAAAATAAAGTCCTGTCTTCTTTACACGCTAGCTTTTCTGTATACATTAATCTCTCTGTGTACACCAGCCACTCAATATAGACTAGCCTCTCTGTCTTCTGTATACAGGTGCCCGTAATCTATATACACTAGCCTGCCTTCTTTTTACAATAGTCTTGGTGTCCCAGCCTCTCTGCATACACTAGCCTCACTGAATTCCCCAGACTGTCTTCTGTATACACAAGCCTATCTGTAAAAAAAAATAGCCGTTCTTCTGCATACTCTAGCCTCTCTGTGTAACACAGTGTCTCTCTGGATTCCCTAGCCTACATCTCTGCATACCCAGGACCTTCCTCTGTATAATCTAGCCTATCTGTATACACTAGCCTGTCTTTTGTACAAATTAGCTTCTCTGTAGCCGGTCTTCTGTATACACGATCCTCACTGTCTACTCTTGGTTGTCTTTTGTATACACTAGCATCTCTTTATACATATACATATACAGTGTCTGCCTACACTATCCTCTCTTTGTAACTCAACTTCTCTCTCTGTATACCTTAGCTTCCATCTCTGCATACCCAGGACGTTCTTCTCTATAATCTAGCCTATGTGTATACACTAGCCGGTCTTCTGTAGACATTAGCCTTCCTGTATAAACTAGCTGGTCTACTGTATACACTAGTCCGTCTGTATACACTAGCAAGCTTGCATACACTAGCCTCTCTGTGTAACCCAGCCTCCATCTCTGCATACCCAGGACGTTCTTCTCTATAATCTAGCCTATTTGTATACACTAGCCTGTCTTTTGTACACATTAGCCTCTCTGTATAAACTAGCCGGTCCTCTGTATACACTAGTCCATCTGTATACACTAGCAAGTCTGTGTAACCAAGCCTCTCTCTCTGCATACCCTAGCCTCCATCTCTTGCATAAACCAGGACCTTCTTCTGTATAATCTAGCCTATCTGTATACACTAGCCTGTCTTTTGTACACATTAGCCTCTCTGTGTAAACTAGCCGGTCTACTGTATACACTAGTCCATCTGTATACACTAGCAAGTCTGCATACTCCTGCCTCTCTGTGTAACCCAGCCTCGCTCTCTCTCTCTGTATACCCTAGCCTCCATCTCTGCATACCAAAGACGTTCTTCTGTATAATCTAGCCTATCTGTATAAACTAGCCTGTCTTTTGTACACATTAACCTTTCTGTATAAACTAGCCGGTCCTCTGTATACACTAGTCCGTCGGTATACACTAGCATCTCTTTATACATTAGCTCTCTGTATACCCAAGCCTCTCTGTATACACTAGTGCACCGGTATACACTAGCAAGTCTGCATACACTAGCCTCTCTTTGTAACCCAACTGCTCTCTCTGCATACCCAGGACGTTCTTCTCTATAATCTAGCCTATCTGTATAATCTAGCCTATCTGTATACACTAGCCATCCATCTCTGCATACCCAGGACGTTCTTCTCTATAATCTAGCCTATTTGTATACACTAGCCTGTCTTTTGTACACATTTGCCTCTCTGTATAAACTAACCGGTCTTCTGTATTACACTAGTCCCCCTGTATACACTAGCAAGTATGCATACTCTAGCCTCTCTCTCTGTATACCCTAGCAAGTCTGCATACTCCTGCCTCTCTGTGTAACCCAGCCTCACTCTCTCTCTGTATACCCTAGCCTCCATCTCTGCATACCCAGGACGTTCTTTTGTATAATCTAGCCTATCTGTTTAAACTAGCCTGTCTTTTGTACACATTAGCCTCTCTATATAAACTAGCCGGTCCTCTGTATACACTAGTCCGTCTGTATACATTAGCAAGTCTGTGTAACCAAGCCTCTCTCTCTGCATACCCTAGCCTTCATCTCTTGCATAACCAGGACCTTCTTATGTATAATCTAGCCTATCTGTATACACTAGCCTGTCTTTTGTACACATTAGCCTCTCTGTATAAACTAGCCGGTCTACTGTATACACTAGTCCATCTGTATACACTAGCAAGTCTGCATACTCCTGCCTCTCTGTGTAACACAGTCTCTCTCTCTGTATACCCTAGCCTCCATCTCTGCATAACCATGACGTTCTTCTGTATAATCTAGCCTGTGTTTTGTACACTTTAGCCTCTCTGTATAAACTAGCCGGTCTTCTGCATACACGAGTCTCTCTTTATACCCTTGGATGTCTTTTGTATACACTAGCTGCTCTTTATACATTAGCTCTCTGTATACCCAAGCCTCTCTATACACTAGTCCGTCTGTATACACTAGCAAGTCTGCATACACCAGCCTCTCTGTGTAACCCAGCCTCTCTCTCTGCATACCCAAGATGTTCTTCTCTATAATCTAGCCTATTTGTATACACTAGCCTGTCTTTTGCACACATTAGCCTCCCTATATAAACTAGCCGGTCTTCTGTATACACTAGTCCGTCTGTATACACTAGCAAGTATGCATACTCTAGCCTCTCTCTCTGTATACCCTAGCCTCCATCTCTGCATACCCAGGACGTTCTTCTGTATAATCTAGTTTATCTGTATACACTAGTGTATACAGACAGACTAGTGTATACAGAGGACCGACTAATGTGTACTAAAGACAGGCTAATGTATACAGATAGGCTAGATTATACAGAAGAACGTCCTGGGTATGCAGAGCGCTCAGCTTCAAGGTATGGCCAACGTGAGTAATATGAGGGACACTCCTCACCCCCGCCCCCACCTACCAGATCTGAGTTTCATCCCCTTGCCCTCTCTGCCCCGGTCATCTGGTGGCAGTTTTATGCACTCCCTGGCCCCCACCCATTCATAATCCTTACCGACCTTTCTTTCCGCTGCTCACAGGAACACACTGGATGACTTGTCTAATTAACCAACTTGTACAAGACACAGCTATCCTCCTGTCCGACACCGGTCCCCCTTGGAGGCTTTACCCCTCACTGTTTGGGTGGTCCCTGCCTCTCCCTGGATGCTCCACATATACCACAACGACATTGTCAGAGGGGCACCACTTGACAGGACACAGGGCTTTCATTCCGGTGGCATCTCCCATTGGAGGAAGGGATGATGGCCCCAACCCCTTGGCAGCAGGTTCTTTCATGTACAGACCAGGGCGGCTCATCTTCCCTTCTGGAGTCTTGACCTTAGATGGGGGAGTTGCACTTTGGGGGGTCTGAGTGATACCTAATGCGCTGTACTGGAAGGGCTTGACATTCCTGCATATGTGTCCCCTCCCCCTGGATGCGCCCCTTGTCCCCCCCTCTGGCTCCCACCTACTCTTTGCTGACATTGCCTTCTGCAGCTTTCGGGGACCCTGGATGACTTATTTATTGAGCCTATTGGTACGAGACACTGCTTCCCTCCAGGGTGACTCTGGACCCCCCTGGAGGATTTACCCCTTACTGTTTGGGCGGTCCCAGCCTCCCTCTGGATGCTCTACACAGCCCCCGATGGCGATGCAGGAGAGACACTAATTGGCGGGCCCTAGGACTGCTGCTCGGGTGAAGTCTCCCATTGGATGGAGGGATGGTGGCCCCAGCCCCTTGCCTGCCGGATTTTCCATGCACCGACCAGGGCTGCTCCTCTTTCATCTTGATGTGGTGACCATGGAGGGGAGGAGTTGAAATTTATGGGGTCCGGGTGTTTGCTGGTGGGAGTGCGCTAAAGGACTTGACATTTCTGCATGTTTGTCCCCTCTCCCCTGTTTCCCCCCTCCCTTCCCCCCCTTCCCACCCTTCCCTTCCCTCCTTTCCCTCCCTCTTTCCCCCTTCCACTCCCCCTTTCCCCCCTTCCACTCCCCCTTTCCCCCCTTCCCTGCCCCTTTTCCCCCCGGGGCGTGGACAGGGGAGAGGGGGTAAGGAGAGGACAATCTGCCAAAGGGAGAAATGCATTTGTTCGGGGACTGCATGTACTTTAGGGGTATGGGATGGGGGGTGGTGGATCCCATTCTGTGATGCCTTTTCTGTTGTGACGGGCTCCCTCGTGCATGCCTATGTTTAGGGCGAGCCGAGGAGACCCCTCAGTGCTGACAGTTATATGCTCTACCTCTGTTTTGGTTATACTATTGTTTTTTGTTTCTTTGATGTTACTGATTGTCTTTTATTTGCATAGCGGTATCAGACGTGACATTTACCACTGCCGGGACTGGGGGGACTAGGATTCGGGGGCTCCCTCTCCGACCTGTCTACCCAATAACCCAAGTAGGACAGCGCTTTAAACCCAGTGTACATCTGGTAAGCGCTATAGCATAATTGTGCTGTTTTAGTATACCCTTCCTGTACTGTTGAGTGCGGACAACCCTTAATTTCCCTCTCCCCCTGGGGTTGGGGTGCCCGGCCTCTTTTTCCCTTTACCTTTCCTTCCATTTGCCCTTCCTTTCTCCCCCTTAGTTCCCGCCATGCATGACCTACCCAAAACCTACCTTGGTTCAACTTTCTTTGCTTTTCTCTGACGTCCCCCTCCCCCTCCCCGAGGAGCGATGGGAGACTCAGTCAAGGTCACCTCTCTAAACGTTAAGGGACTGAACTCCCCTGAAAAACGGTGGATCCTCCTGGGAAAACTGAACACATCCTGTACTGATGTGGCCTTTATACAAGAAACACATTTTAAAAATACTAGCCTCCCCTTTCTATGGTCGAGATCCTTCCCTAAGGTCTACCACTCTACTAACCCCTCCTCTCCATTCTGATCTCTAGCAGGCTCCCCTGGGTTCTCCAGGATTCTCTGGTGGACCCTGGGGGCCAATATCTTTTTCTTAGGGGCCACATTGGAGAGCGCCTTTTTACATTTGCCACTGTGTACGCTCCCAATGATCACCAAGACACGTTCCTCAGAACTACCCTGCACAGATTATGTGACTTTCGGGAGGGCCAATTGATATTAGGTGGGGACTTTAATGTCCCCTTTCGCCATCGGTTGACACTTCTGCCTCTTGCTCCTCGCTCCCTACCCCTCACCTAGGTCTCTATTCTGGCACCTTAATGAGAGCCTCATCCAGATACCGGAAGTTTTAGCAGATGTGACCAGGGAATTGGACCTTTATTTCCAAGAAAACTAAAGCAGGACTGTGACCCGGGGATAATTTGGGAGGCTCACAAGTCAGTACTCCGCAGGGTACTTATCAGGAACAGCTTGCTAATCTGTTTCGTGAACTTGCCTCTGTGGAAGCGAAACATAAACATACCCCCTTACGGACCTTAGAGATTGAATTGGGGACACTCCATACCCATATTGCTGTCCTTCTCCATTATAAAGCGAAAGCGGCACTCCAGTTCTGTCGTAAACTGACGTAGGAGTCAGAGGACAAATGCAGAAAAATCTTAGCCAGGTCGGTAAAGGAGTTGAAATCTGGCTCTTACATACCACAGTTGATAGATGAGAATGGCCAGAGGGCCTCTACCCCAACCCAAATAGTTGAAGTCTTTGAAAAATGTTACTCTGATCTCTACAACCTGCCCGATTCAGGGTCTGGACAGGACAATATAGACAGATATGTAACCGGTTCTGGTCTACCAACCCTCTCATCGGAATCACGGGAGTACTTGGAGGACCCGATCACACTGGAAGAAGTCCAGACGGCCGTGGGACCTCCGAAGGTGGGTAAGGCTCCGGGCCCTGACGGATATACCGCACAATACTTTAAGACCTTCCTCCCTATTCTCGGCCCGCGCTTGGTGAATTTATTTAATACTCTGAGCTCAAATGGGGATTTTCCTGAGGATACCCTTAGAGCCCACATCTCGTTGATACCTAAGGAGGGCAAAGACCCGGGCCTATGTGGCAGCTACAGACCCATTTCCCTCCAAAATTCGGTCCTAAAACTATTCTCTAACTCCTCGCCACGTGATTGGCACATCACTTGTAGTCCCTTATACATATTGACCAGTTAGGTTTTATTCCCACCAGGGAAGATAAGGACAACACCACTAAGGTGCTTACCCTGATCCGTAAAGCAAAGTCATCTGGGACCCCTTGTCTTTTCATGAGTAATGATGCCGAGAAGGCTTTTGATCGGGTCAAATGGACATTAATGTTCTCGGTCCTTTGCCATATAGGTCTGAGTGAACGGATGCTGGCATGGATAAGTAAGATATACTCACGTACTTACATTCCACCGGACATCGCGCGTACGTTTATGTTGAACTTCCCCCCACCCCTTGTCACTAAGATCCGCAGTTTGCTTCACGGGTGGCATTCTGGCCTCCATTCCTGGTTCAGCAGATGCAATCTCATTAAAATGAACATACTCCCTAAATTTACTTATCTTTTCCAAGCTCTCCCGATCCAGATTCCAGTCCTGTTTTTTAAGCAAGCTCAATCCTTGCTCACTCAATTTAACTGGGCCCACAAAAATCCCAGACTTAAGCGGTCACAGCTGACATTGTCTAAACAACAGGGAGGGTTGGTTCTCCCTAACTTGCGACGCTACTACCTGGCCTCCCATCTGGGCCGTGTATTGGACTGGAATCGAAACAAACTTTCTAAGCTCACTCCCGAATTCCGCTAAGAAGCGCCATGTAGTGCTATAAGTATTTACCCACAGAATTTATGTCACATCCCACTATAGGGGCTTAGTTGAAAGTCAGTCACCTGATCACTACCCAAAACACACTCACGTCTTTGACTTTCCCCCTATTCCCTATACGTGGCCATCCAACCTTTGAACTGGGGACCCACTTAGAAATTCCAACCTAGACAATGCGTCTAAATTCGTCATTGATGGAAAATGGCCTTCTTTCTCAACCCTAACAGATCCGACAGGGCTTTTCCAACTGCCTTTTTGGAGAGCGGCGCAATGACATCATTTTCTCCATTCCATCCCCAATCCTCAAACGTTCGCCCGCCCTCAGACAGAGTTTGAGACTCTATGCAGGAGCGAAGGCCCTTTGGCCCACATTCTCTCTCAAACAGATTACCCACACTTAACCTGTCTGTCCAACTGGGAAAAGGACCTTAATTGCTAATTTTCCCCAGCACAGAGACAACGCATTATCACTTTGGCTCTCAAAATGTCGCTGTGCACGAAGATACAGGAGACGAATTTTAAACTTCTCACCAGGTGGTATTTGACACCATCAAAGCTGCAGAAATGTTTCTCCTCTTCCTCGAACATATGCTGGAGGTGTGGAGAAGAAGAGGGCACGTTGCTGCACATTTTTTGGTCCTGCCTCAGCTTGGTGGACTTCTGGACAGAGATCCGATGCATAACACAAAAATTCACAGACTTCTCCATCCAGGAAGAGGCTGCATTCTTTCTCTTGCACCATTCATAGATTCCCATTAAGAAGTACAAAAAAATCTATTTTACGTCATGTGATAAATGCGGCGAAATCCTGCATCCCTCTCTATTGGAAAAAATGTTCCCCCCCTTTCATTACTCACTGGCTTAAGAAAATAGAGGACATTAAAAAAAATGGAGGACTTGATCCTCACATCACAAGGTATACAAGAATTTTTTAAACAAACCTGAGACATCTGGAATACCTTTATATTCTCACTGGAAGGATGTCGCCTGCTATCGCCTTAGTGCTCTGAGCTTTCCTTGACTGGCCCCTTGGACAGTGGCTGCCATCGTGTCTCGTCCCCTCTTCTCCTTTTCTGATCTTTCAACCCTTCTCTTTTCTGCCTTCCTCCCCTATCTCTCACCCCCTCCACCCCCTCTCTCTTTTGGAAAGAGTGGAAAATTGGGAATGACGGCCCCACATCCCCCTCTGGATGGATTATGCCGGAGGGACCTGGGGGTTTGTGTGACCCTGGATCTTGGTACAGTACTTTATCCGTGCCTCGAATCATTGTGATTGATGGAAGGCAGACTCACAGTTGCGAATATACCTGTATCAAGTATTGTTCAGCTGCTTTTTGCTCTGTATTTCTCTGTTGCATTATGTACTCGGGGGACCGTCTTCCCCTATTTGGAGAAAAAATTATATTTGAAAAAAAAAAGAAGCCTACGACACCTGGTATTTCCAGGCGGTTTCCCATCCAGGCATTAACCAGGCCTGACCCTGCTTAGCCTCCAAGATCAGACGAGATGGAACAGATTCAGGGCGATGTGGCCGTAGCCGATATCTTCAGGCACTCTCAACTCTCTTGACAAACACCAAGATGGTCACCTTGGAAACAAGCGGAAAAAAATAGGTCAACGGCCACAACATAAAAAGAAGCCTACGGCATCTGGAAATCCCAGGCGGTCTCCCATCCAGGTACTAAACTGGTCCCAACCCTGCTTAGCCTCTGAGATCAGATGAGATTGGGCTCTTTTAGGGTGGTGTGGCCGTAGGAGATTTCTTCAGGCACTCTCAACCTTGACTAACGCCAATATGGTCACCTTGGGAAACAAACAAAAAAATCAAGTCAACGCCAACAACATGAGAAGAAGTCTACAGCACCTAGTATTCCCAGGTGGTCTCCCATCCAGGTATTAACAAGGCCCGACCCTGTTTAGTCTCTGAGATCAGACGAGATCTGGTGCTTTCAGGGTTATGTGGCCATAGGCGAGCTCTTCAAGCACTCTCAACCCTCTTGACAAACACCAAGATGGTCACCTTGGTAAACAAACAAAAAAAAAAAAACAAGTCAACGCCAACAACATAAAAATAAGCCTTCAGCACCTAGTATTCCCAGGTGGTCTCCAATCCAGGTACTAGCAAGGCCCGACCCTGTTTAGCCTCTGAGATCAGAGGAGATCGGGCGCTTTCAGGCTTATGTGCCCATAGGCAATCTCTTTGGGCACTCTCAACCCTCTTGACAAATGCCAAGATGGTCACCTTGGGAAACAAGCGAAAAAAAAACAAAACGAATCAAGGCCAACAACATAAAAAGAAGCCTACAATAACTGGTATTCCCAGGTGGTCTCCCATCCAGGTACTAACCAGGCCTGACTCTTCTTAGCCTCCAAGATCAGACGAGATTGGGTGCTTTCAGAGTGCTCGGACTCTTTCCCCATCACTAATGGGACGAGGCAGGGGTGCCCTCTGTCTCCCCTAATTTTTATTCTGACACTGGAACCACTTATGTGTCACGTTCGGAATGACCCGAATATTACTGGCATATCCAAACCCTCGGCACACCACAAAATTGCGGCGTACGCTGACGATCTAATTTTTTTCGTCTCCAATCCACACATTTCGCTTCCCAATATACTCGTGGCTCTCCGGCGATACGGCAGCCTATCAAACTATAAAATCAATTGCACCATCGGCTGTATTGAATATATCGGTCCCGGATGGTGAGGCCAAGAGGCTATGCTCCGCTTTTCCATTCTACTGAGCTGAAAAATCTATACGTTACCTGGGCGTTGACATCGCAGCGGATTTGGTGCAATTGTACCCGCTTAATTTTCTTCCTCTCCTGAATAGACTGAAATCTGATTTGGGAAACTGGCATGATTTAACACTGACCTGGTTCGGGCGCTGTAATGCATTCAAAATGACGGCCCTCCCGCGGATCTTATACTTGTTCCAGACATTATCGATCCGGTTACCCCCAATCTTTTTCAGACATCTGCAGGTGCTGCTCCGGGACTTTATTTGGGCGCGCAAACCGCCCAGAGCCCGTTTGCAATTGCTTGCCAGACCAAAGGACAAGGGGGGTCTGGGTCTCCCAGATCTGAGACAATACAACAGAGCGACTCTGCTAGCGAGAGTCGTTGATTGGCATTGTAATGGCCCACACAAGCAGTGGGTGGAGATGGAGATTGAGGATGGATCCATTCCCCTATTGACCTCCCCGTGGCTCCTGTCCTCCCTACCAAAAGACCTCAGAGATCACCCCGTAGTGGGAGCTACGTTGGCTGTTGTGCGGAGGTTGTTCCGCTGCACACACATTGCTCCCCTGCCGTCACCAATGACTCCGGTTATAGGTAATCCAGACTTCCCACCGGGATTTACCAACAAGAAACTGCGACAGTTGACAGTGGTGGGGAAACAGCGTCTGGGAGAGGTGTGGTCCTCGGGAGGGCTCCCGACCACGCAAACTGTCGCCGAGCTTTCTGACCCTCCGCTTGACTTGTTTAATGCTTATCAACTTCGTCACTTTCTTCTGGCCATACAAAGGGCCCCCTACACTCCTAGAGACCTGACGCCCTATGAATCCATCTGTCACAAAAAGGAACCTGTGCAACACACCCTCTCCCTCCTGTACAACCTATTAAGTAGTCAGGAGGAGGAGTCGACCCCACCATTTATCCACAAATGGGAGATTGCATTTGGCATCACATTTACCCCACAACAGATAGGGAATATCCTGACATTAGTACATAAAGCTTCCATCGCAAACCAATATCAAGAATCAGGATACAAGATAGTCTCACGCTGGTATAGAGTCCCATACCTTCTGAATAAAATGAATAGATCGATTCCGGATGTTTGTTGGAGGTGCAATTCAGATACGGGGACCATGGGACACATTTTCTGGGCATGCCCGGCCTTGAGGAACTTTTGGGTGGAGGTGACCGGGACAATAAAAACAGCCTGTTCGAAAATACAAAAAAACCCTCACGATGCAACTCCTGAACGCCGCCCGGGCCTGCATTCCCACACTGTGGAGGCAGCCTCAGCCCCCATCCAAGGTGCTGTGGTATTCCAAAGTCAATCATATTCTCCGGATGGAAGAATTGACCGCCACCCTTCACAACACTGAAGAGGCATTTAGTGTTACATGGAGGCCCTGGAGGTATTTTACTGGTACTTGAGACTACATTTGGGAGGTGAGCAGCGCGCCTGTCCCAGAAAACGACTGAACATCTAACGTTTACCTACGTAGGCCAAGTCTGCCCTGGGTGGCATTCCCCCCCTTCCCTTTTTGTCTTTATTTTTCTTTTTTTCCCTGCCGCCATCCCCCCCCTCTTCTCTCTCCGTCTTTGCACTCTCTTCTTCCCCCGTCCTCCCTTTTGACTATGCCTTGTCTCCTTACTAGCCTTTGGGACCCAGAAGAACCCCAGGGTTCTGGACACGACCGGCTCATATTTTACTCTGGTTCACGTAGGTCATGATAAGCTGGCTCGCTGTGGTCCCAGTTGTTCTCCATGATTACATTTGTCCGAATGGAGCTGCATTAGTTATACTGTACTACATGTCGGAGGTGGGGTTTCTCTCTTTTCTGCATGAAACTCTAGGACTCCCCTCTGAGAACCCAGAGTTATTTGGCTGCCTATTTTTTGTTACCATGTAATTGTGACCCTGGGTCATGCTGTATGGTTGACTGTTATATTTATGTTGTTCTACTTATACTTAATAAAAGAATAAAACAAAAAAAAAAAAAAAAGTCAATGCCAACAACTTAAAAAAAAAGCCTATGGCATCGAGAAATCCCAGGCGGTCTCCCATCCCGGTACTAACCAGGTCCCAACCCTGCTTAGCCTCTGAGACAGGGCTGGTGCAAGGATCGTTGACACCCTAGGCGAAAACCTAATTTTGCCACCCCCCCCCCGGCTGCGCCCATGACTCCACCTGCCCTTGCTACACATGACCTATCTGACCCCTACACTGACCCCCTGACACATAAACTAATCCACCTGACTCCTACTTCCTGCACTACTCACATCACATTGACCCCTACACTGACCCACCTGATAATTACACCGACCCACCTGGCACCTACACCAACCCACCTGGCACCTACACTGCCAATTACACTGACCATCGCGCTGACACCTACACTGACCATCACGCTGACACCTACACTGACCATCACGCTGACACCTACCCTGAAAACACATACCCTGAAAACACATACCCTGAAAACACATACCCTGAAAACACATACCCTGACACATAAAATGGCACTGACGCATACACTGACGCATACACTGACGCATACACTGACATGACACATACACTGACACGACACATACACTGACACATTACACTGACACGACACATACACTGACACGACACATCACACTGGCATGACACATACAGTGGCATGACACATACACTGACACATCACACTGGCATGACACATACACAGACACATCACACTGGCATGACACATACACAGACACATCACACTGACATGACACATACACTGACATGACACATACACAGACACATCACACTGACATGACACATACACTGACACATCACACTGACATGACACATACACTGACACATTACACTGACATGACAGATACACTGACACGACACATACACTGACACATCACACTGGCATGACACATACACAGACACATCACAATGACATGACACATACACAGACACATCACACTGACATGACACATACACAGACACATCACACTGACATGACACATACACAGACACATTACACTGACATGACACATACACTGACACATTACACTGACATGACACATACACTGACACGACACATACACTGACACATCACACTGGCATGACACATACACTGACACATTACACTGACATGACACATACACTGACACATTACACTGACATGACACATACACAGACACATCACACTGACATGACACATACACAGACACATCACACTGACATGACACATACACAGACACATCACACTGACATGACACATACACAAACACATCACACTGGCATGACACATACACAGACACATCACACTGACATGACACATACACAGACACATCACACTGACATGACACATACACAGACACACCACACTGGCATGACACTGACACACATCACACTGACCTACCTGACTCCTACTTCCTGCATTACTCACACACAAACCCCCTCCATACAGCTCAATGGATCCATCCTCCTCCTTACCTCTGCTCTTTGATGCTGCCTTCAGCGACCATTATCCCACCGGGCCTCTCCGACTCCTCCGCACTGCCAGCGCCGTCCACCCGCTCCGCCGGGGCCACACCAGCGCCATCCATCCGCTCCGCCGGGGCTCCGCCTCCATCATATCCCCGCCGGGACCAGGCCAGCGCCGTCAACCCCGCTCCATGATGTCCCCGCCGGGCAGGAGGTCAGCTGACCGACCTCTCGAAGCTCCCATCTCCGCCGAGCCCCGCCCCTCCGCTGCACTCACACAGACACACAGCGCAGCTCCAGAGGGACAGGCTGGAGCAAAGGAGTCCCGGAGCGGCGCTGTGAGATGAGTACGGTGGGGCGCTCAGCGGGAAACATGGGGGATTGGTGGCGCCGGTGGAACACCACAGGGGGGGCGAGAGAGCAGAAGAGGAGCTCACACTGGGCAGAGGCCGTAGTTGCGCCCTAGGTGGTAGTGCGCCCTAGGCGGCTGCCTACTTCGCCTAGTGGTAGCGCCGGCCCTGCTCTGAGATCAAATGAGATTTGGCTCTTTCAGGGTGATGCAGCCATAGTAGATTTTTTCAGGCACGCTCAACCCTCTTGACAAATGCCAAGATGGTCACCTTAGGAAACAAACAAAAAAAACAAGTCAACACCAACAACATAAAAAGAAGCCTACCGCACCTAGTATTTCCAGGCGGTCTCCCATCCAGGTATTAACAAGGCGCGACCCTTTCTAGCCTCTGAGATCAGCAGAGATTGGGCGCTTTCAGGGGGATGTGCCCATAGGCAATCTCTTTGGGCACTCTCATCCCTCTTGAAAAATGCCAAGATAGTCACCCTGGGAAACAAGCGAAAAAAAACAGGTCAACGCCAACAACATAAAAAGAAGAATACGGCACCTGGTATTCCAAGGCCGTCTCCCATTCAAGTACTAACTAGGCCCAACCCTTCTTAGCCTCTGAGATCAGAAGAGATAGGGTGCTTTCAGGGTGATGTGGCTGTAAGCGATCTCTTTAGGCACTCTCAACCCTCTTGACAAATGCCAAGATGATCCCTTTGGGAAACAAGCGAAAAAAACAGGTCAACACCAACAACATAAAAAGAAGCCTGCGGCATCTGGAAAACCCAGGCGGTCTCCCATCCAGGTACAAACCAGGCCCAACCCTGCTTAGCCTCTGAGACCAAACGAGATTGGGTGCTTTCAGGGTGTTGTGCCCATAGGCAATTTCTTTGTGCACTCTCAACCCTCTTGACACATGCCAAGATGGTCACCTTGGGAAACAAGGGAAAAAAAACAGGTCAACGCGACAACATAATGAGAAGCCCACGGCACCTGGTATTCCCAAGCTTTCTCCCATCTAGGTACTAACCAGGCCCATCGCTGCTTAGCCTCCAAGATCAGATGAGATTAGGCTCTTTCAGGGTGATTTGGCTGTAGGCACTCTCTTTGGGCACTCTGAAGCCTCTTGACAAAGGCCAAGATGGTCACCTTGGGAAACAAGCTAAAAAAAACAGGTCAAAGCCAACAACATAAAAAGAAGCCTACGGCATCCAGTATTCCCAGGCGATCTCCCAATCAAGACACTAACCAGACCAGATCCTTCTATGGCACCTGGTCTTCCCAGGCAGTCTCCCATCCAGGTACTAACCAGGCCTGACGCTGCTTAGCCTCTGAAATCAGACGAGATCGGGTGCTTTCAGGTTGATGTGGCCGTAAGCGTTCTCTTCAAGACACGCCTAACCCTCTTGACAAACGCCAAATGGTCGCCTTGAGAACAACAGACAAAGCCAACAACATAAAAGGAAGCCTATGGGCTTAAAGCGGACCTTAAAAGATGGGACCCACTAGCTCTGTCATGGTTCGGACGCTGTAATGTGTTGAAGATGAACGCGTTGCCACGACTTCTGTATCTACTACAAGCCTTACCTATCAAAATACCCCAGACTTTCTTTCATTCGGTTCGCTCAATCTTTATCAAGTTCCTCTGGCGCGGAAAACATATGCGTATTGGTAGGGCAATGCTATTGCGACCGAAATTGCGGGGAGGTATTGGCTTCCCGGACCCTGCTCTATATTACACAGCGAGGCACATGACACCGGTGGTTGACTGGTGCCGGTGTTCTGCCATATACTGTCCGGCCATGATATAGTGTCCGCTGTGTACTCCGAAGCTGAACGGCTCCTGCGCGGTGAGTGGAGGTGGTAGCCCCACCATCCAAGCGGACATAGGGTTGTGAATATTAGCCACTTCCCGACCAGCGCACGACGATGTACGTCGACAGCATGGCACGGGCAGGCATATTGGCGTACATGTACGTCCAATATTCGTTGCCGCCGTGCCATCGGGAGCGCGCCGCCGGCGGCACGCTCCCGCGCTGGTCGGGACCCCCGTGAGTCCGGTCGCGGGACCCGCGGACTCGATCGCCGCGGGCATCCCCGCGATCGTCTCACGGAGCGGCGGAAGTGAGGAAATGCTGTATAAACAACATTTTCTCATTCTGCCTAGCAACTAGTGACGCTGATCTCTGCTCCATGTGATTGGAGCAGAGATCCGTGTACACTAAATGAAAGCCCAACCCCCCCACAGTTAGTAACACTCCCCTAGGAACACTTAACCCCTAAACTGCCACTCACTGGTTAACCCTTTCACTGCCAGTGTCATTTACACAGGAATCACTGCATTTATATAGCAGTGATTACTGTATAAATGACAATGGTCCCAAAAATGTGTCAAAAATGTCCGATGGGTCCCCGACAATGTCGCAGTCACAATAAAAATCGCAGATCGCCGCCATTACTAGTAAAAATAAAATAATAAAAAAATATTAATAAAAATGCTATAAAACTATCCCTATTTTGTAAACGCTATAACTTTTGCGCAAACCAATCAATAATCGCTTATTGCGATTTTTTTTACCAAAAATATGTAGACGAATACGTATTGGCCTAAATTGAGGGAAAAAAATGTTTTTTTATATATTTTTGGGGGATATTTATTATAACAAAAAGTAAAAAATAATGCGTTTTTTTCAAAATTGTCGCTCTATTTTTGTTTATAGCGCAAAAAATAAAAACCGCAGGGGTGATCAAATACCACCAAAAGAAAGCTCTATTTGTGGGAAAAAAAGGACGTTAATTTTTTTTGAGAGCCACGTCGCACGACCGCGCAATTGTCAGTTAAAGCGACGCAGTGCCGAATCGCAAAAAGTGGTCTGGTCTTTGACCAGCAAATTGGTCCGGTCTGAAAGTGGTTAGAGGGCCCCTCGCAGGCGAGCTTCGCTCGCCACGCTTCGGGCTTGGCTTCGCTGCGCTCGGCTCTTTTATATTCTTACTCTATGTCCACTTGGATAGTGGGGATAGAACCTGTACTCAGTGCGCAGGTGCCGTTCATGCTCGCAATTTTTGGAATCTGTGTTGCTGTGTACTGCGCATGCGCAGTACACAGCGGACACTATCCGATGGGGGACCATATGTGATAAGACACCGGCATGGGGAACTGAAGCTATGGGTCAAGCTAGAGCAGGAGATGGCGCGGGTTCCACTGGCTGGTCTGCCTTGGGCGGGGAGGCCATTGGAGCCCTGTGTGACTACTCACCCATTAATTGGCCCCTCGCTCGCCGAGATGGATAGTTTTTTTTACCTTTCCCACCTGACTAACTTCCCTTCTCCTATGACCCCAATTATTGGACATCCTAGATTCCCTCCGGGCCTGTCTGACCAGGCCTTTACCAGGCAAGCCCCGAAAGGGCTTCTGAGAGCAGCCCTATTTCTTGGACCCACAGGCTTGATTCCCATGGGAACCATACTGCTAGAGCAAGTACCTGTTGCATTGGATAGCTGGAGAGCTAGACAGCTAATCCATTTCCTCGGATCACTACCTAACCATTCGTTCTTCTCTAGACAATTCCACCCCTTCAAGGAACTTTGCCTGGATGATGGCCCAATTCATGGTTCCCTCTCTAGGTCCTACCTAATCCTGACAGATGCACAATCCTCCACGGATCCACCCTTCCTAGCTAAATGGAAAAGGGACTTACAAACTACATTCTCCAAACCACAGAAGGACAGAATACTCTTTTTCGCCCATAAGTCGTCACTCTGCAGTAAATATCAGGAGATCTCATATAAGCTGATCACATGCTGGTATCGTACACCGGTGGTGTTGGCCAAAATATTCCCCGGTCAATCTGACCGCTGCTGTCGCTGTGGGCAACAGGCTGGCACCATTCTCCACATTTTCTGGGAATGCCCTAAATTACAAACATTCGGGTAGCCTGTCCTGAGACTCATCCACAAGTTCACAGACATTTCCTTAGCCAATGATCCCGCAGCAGTTCTTCTCAATCTAACTCCTATGTCGATAAAGCGTTATCATAAGTCCTTACTTAAACATCTCCTCAAGGCAGCTAGGGCCTGCATCCCAAGTCAGTGGAAAGAGCAATCTGCTCCAATGGTGACCCAGTGGTTCGCAAGGGTTAATGATATTGAACGAATGGAAGACCTGACTGCCACAATGAGGGATAAAACGGAGGAGCATGGGAACAGATGGTTCTACTGGACCCAGTTTCGCTTTTCGGAAGAATACCTCCGCGAGACATAGTAAGCTCATGGTGATCGTTGGAGATCGCTGTTCCAAACGTTGGACAGCTGATGAGCTGGTGAGCCGAGGGCATCTCTTGCTCCCTGGGAGGGGACCCCATCCTATCCACTCTACCCACGACACCCCCTTACCCCTTCTTTTCCTTTTCTGCCATTTCCTTCCCCAATCTTCTCTTTCCCCTTCTCCCTCCTTTCAGTTCTACTATTTCCCTTCTTAACTCAAAAAAGGGAAAAGAAAATGGTATGTTCCGACCCCATTTGACTACTACACAATACTCTTCCTCTATCTATGGATATCTAAACTCTTCGAAGGTAGCAGGGCTAGTATCAATAATATTTTAAGTGGTAGAGGATCCCAACGAGATGGAGCTTTAATCTCATCTTGATATGACCGCAAAGCTGTACACGTGCTATTCTCCTCGGACTTCTTACCATTGGCTCTGATATCCATGCAATATGATCGTTTGTTTGTAACTATTTGTATCACACATTCTGTGAAGTTGCCTTTGCATTGTATGTCGCATACTACTAAATAAAAAAAAAATAAAATAAAAAAAAAGCCTATGGCATCTGGTATTTCCAGGCGGTCTCCCATCCAGGTACTAACCAGGCCCGACACTGTTTAGCATCCGAGATCAGACGAGATTGGGCGCTTTCAGGGTGATGGGGCCGTAGGTGATCTCTTTGGGCACTCTCAACCCTCTTGACAAACGCCAAGATGGTCACCTTGGGAAACAAGTGAAAAAAAAACCAGGTCAAGGCCAACAACATAAAAAGAAGCCTACAGCACCTAGTATTCCCAGGTGGTCTCCAATCCAGGTACTAGCAAGGCCCAACCCTGTTTAGCTTCTGAGATCAGAGGAGATCGGGCGCTTTCAGGGTTATGTGCCCATAGGCAATCTCTTTGGGCATTCTCAACCCTCTTGACAAATGCCAAGATAGTCACCTTGAGATACAAGCGAAAAAAAACAGGTCAATGTCAACAACATTAAAAGAAGAATACGGCACCTGGTATTCCAACGCCATCTCCCATCCAGGTACTAACTAGGCCCAACCCTTCTTAGCCTCAGAGAAGAGAAGAGATAGGGCTCTTTCAGGGTGATGCTGCTGTAAGCGATCTCTTTGGGCACTCTCATCCCTCTTGACAAATGCCAAGATGGTCACCTTGGGAAACAAGCGAAAAAAAAAAACGAATCAACGCCAACAACATAAAAAGAAGCCTACAATAACTGGTATTCCCAGGTGGTCTCCCATCCAGGTACTAACCAGGCCCGACTCTTCTTAGCCTCCAAGGTCAGACGAGATTGGGTGCTTTCAGAGTGATGTGGCCAAAGGCAATCTCTTCAGGCACTCTCAACCCTCTTGACAAACACCAAGATGGTCACTTTGGGAAACAAGCGGAAAAAAAACAGGTCAACGCCAACAACATAAAAAGAAGCCTACGACACCTGGTATTCCCAGGCGGTCTCCCCTCCATGTACTAACAAGGCCTGACTCTTCTTAGCTTCCAACATCAAACGTGATCGGGTGCTTTCAGGGTGATGTGCCTGTAGGCAATCTCTTCAGGCACTTTCAACCCTCTTGACAAACGCCAAGATGGTCACCTTGGGAAACAAGCAAAAAAATAAAAATAAGTCGGAAGCTAGAGACAATACGGCCCGAGTCCTCAATTTAATCCATGCGGCGCATGTACAGGGAAGGCCCTTGCTTATGTTGTCAACGGATGTGGAGAAGGCCTTTGACAGGGTGGCCTGGCACTTTATGCAGGCCACCCTGAAACATATAGGTCCAATATATATATATATATATCCAATGCAACAGGTACTTGCTCTAGCAGTATGGTCCCCATGGGAATCAAGCCCGTGGGTCCAAGAAATAGGGCTTCTCTCAGAAGCCCTTTCGGGGCTTGCCTGGTAAAGGCCTGGTCAGACAGGCCCGGAGGGAATCTAGGATGTCCAATAATTGGGGTCATAGGAGAAGGGAAGTTAGTCAGGTGGGAAAGGTGAAAAAAACTATCCATCTCGGCGAGCGAGGGGCCAATTAACGGGTGAGTAGTCACACAGGGCTCCAATGGCCTCCCCGCACAAGGCAGACCAGCCAGTGGAACCCGCACCATCTCCTGCTCTAGCTTGACCCATAGCTTCAGTTCCCCATGCCGGTGTCTTATCACATATGGTCCCCCATCGGATAGTGTCCGCTGTGTACTGCGCATGCGCAGCGAGGCCAAGCCCGAAGCGTGGCGAGCGAAGCTCGCCTGCGAGGGGCCCTCTAATATTCACAACCCTATGTCCACTTGGATGGTGGGGCTACCACCTCCACTCACCGCGCATGAAAATCTCCGAAGCTTCGTCTGCTCCGTACTGCGCATGCGCAGTACGGCGCAGACACTATATCATGGCCGGACAGTATATGGCAGAACACCGGCACCAGTCAACACCGGTGTCATGTGCGTCGCTGTGTAATATAGAGCAGGGTCCGGGAAGCCAATACTTTCCCGCAATTTCGGTCGCAATAGCATTGCCCTACCAATACGCATATGTTTTCCACGCCAGAGGAACTTGATAAAGATTGAGCGAACCGCATGAAAGAAAGTCTGGGGTATTTTGATAGGTAAGGCTTGTAGTAGATACAGAAGTCGTGGCAACGCGTTCATCTTCAACACATTACAGCGTCCGAACCATGACAGAGCTAGTGGGTCCCATCTTTTAGGGTCCACTGTAAGCCCATAGGCTTCTTTTTATGTTGTTGGCTTTGACCTGTTTTTTTTGCTTGTTTCTCAAGGCGACCATCTTGCCGTTTGTCAAGAGGGTTGGGCGTGTCTTGAAGAGAACGCTTACGGCCACATCAACCTGAAAGCACCCGATCTCGTCTGATTTCAGAGGCTAAGCAGCGTCAGGCCTGGTTAGTACCTGGATGGGAGACTGCCTGGGAAGACCAGGTGCCATAGAAGGATCTGGTCTGGTTAGTGTCTTGATTGGGAGATCGCCTGGGAATACTGGATGCCGTAGGCTTCTTTTTATGTTGTTGGCTTTGACCTGTTTTTTTTAGCTTGTTTCCCAAGGTGACCATCTTGGCCTTTGTCAAGAGGCTTCAGAGTGCCCATAGAGAGTGCCTACAGCCAAATCACCCTGAAAGAGCCCAATCTCATCTGATCTCGAAGGCTAAGCAGCGATGGGCCTGGTTAGTTCCTGGATGGGAGACAGCTTGGGAATACCAGGTGCCATAGGCTTCTCATTATGTTGTCGGCGTTGACCTGTTTTATTTTCCCTTGTTTCCCAAGGTGACCATCTTGGCATGTGTCAAGAGGGTTGAGAGTGCACAAAGAAATTGCCTACGAGCACAACAACCTGAAAGCCCCAATCTCGCTTGGTCTCAGAGGCTAAGCAGGGTTGGGCCTGGTTTGTACCTGGATGGGAGACCGCCTTGGTTTTCCAGATGCCGCAGGCTTCTTTTTATGTTGTTGGTGTTGACCTGTTTTTTTCGCTTGTTTCCCAAAGTGATCATCTTACCATTTGTCAAGAGGGTTGAGAGTGCCTAAAGAGATCGCTTACAGCCACATCACCCTGAAAGCACCCTATCTCTTCTGATCTCAGAGGCTAAGAAGGGTTGGGCCTAGTTAGTACTTGAATGGGAGACGGCCTTGGAATACCAGGTGCCGTATTCTTCTTTTTATGTTGTTGGCGTTGACCTGTTTTTTTTCGCTTGTTTCCCAGGGTTTTGGCATTTTTCAAGAGGGATGAGAGTGCCCAAAGAGATTGCCTATGGACACATCACCCTGAAAGCGCCCAATCTCCGCTGATCTCAGAGGCTAGAAAGGGATGCGCCTTGTTAATACCTGGATGGGAGACCGCCTGGAAATACTAGGTGCGGTAGGCTTCTTTTTATGTTGTTGGCATTGACTTGTTTTTTTTGTTTGTTTCCCAAGGTGACCATCTTGGCGTTTGTCAAGAGGGTTGAGCGTGCCTGAAAAAATCTACTATGGCTGCATCACCCTGAAAGAGCCAAATCTCATTTGATCTCAGAGGCTAAGCAGGTTTGGGACCTGGTTAGTACGTGGATGGGAGACCGCCTGGGATTTCTCGATGCCATAGGCTTTTTTTTTAAGTTGTTGGCATTGACTTATTTTTTATTTTTTGTTTTATTCTTTTACTAAGTATAAGTAGAACAACACAAATGTAACAGTCAACCATACAGCATGACCCAGGGTCACAATTACATGGTAACAAAAAATAGGCAGCCAAATAACTCTGGGTTCTCAGAGGGGAGTCCTAGAGTTTCATGCAGAAAAGAGAGAAACCCCACCTCCGACATGTAGTACAGTATAACTAATGCAGCTCCGGACAAATTTAATCATGGAGAACAACTG
Organism: Lithobates pipiens; assembly: GCF_037356315.1. NCBI lineage: Eukaryota > Metazoa > Chordata > Amphibia > Anura > Ranidae > Lithobates > Lithobates pipiens. Next base: position 170,817,035 of record NW_027507791.1, on the reverse strand, counting down.
GGACCACAGCGAGCCAGCTTATCATGACCTACGTGAACCAGAGTAAAATATGAGCCGGTCGTGTCCAGAACCCTGGGGTTCTTCTGGGTCCCAAAGGCTAGTAAGGAGACAAGGCATAGTCAAAAGGGAGGACGGGGGAAGAAGAGAGTGCAAAGACGGAGAGAGAGGAGGGGGGGGATGGCGGCGGGGAAAAATAGAAAAATAAAGACAAAAAGGGAGGGGGGGGATGCCACCCAGGGCAGACATGGCCTACGTAGGTAAACGTTAAATGTTCAGTCGTTTTCTGGGACAGGGGCGCTGCTCACCTCCCGAATGTAGTCTCAAGTACCAGTAAAATACCTCCAGGGCCTCCATGTAACACTAAATGCCTCTTCAGTGTTGTGAAGGGTGACGGTCAATTCTTCCATCCGGAGAATATGATTGACTTTGGAATACCACAGCACCTTGGATGGGGGCTGAGGCTGCCTCCACAGTGTGGGAATGCAGACCCGGGCGGCGTTCAGGAGTTGCATCGTGAGGGTTTTTTTGTATTTTCGAACAGGCTGTTCGGTCAAGTGTAGAAGGCACGCTGCTGGGTTGTCTGCGATATCTACATTTCTGAGAGTTTTTATCGTCCCGGTCACCTCCACCCAAAAGTTCCTCAAGGCCGGGCATGCCCAGAAAATGTGTCCCATGGTCCCCGTATCTGAATTGCACCTCCAACAAACATCTGGGATCGATCTATTCATTTTATTCAGAAGGTATGGGACTCTATACCAGCGTGAGACTATCTTGTATCCTGATTCTTGATATTGGTTTGCGATGGAAGCTTTATGTACTAATGTCAGGATCTTCCCTATCTGTTGTGGGGTAAATGTGTTGCCAAATGCAATCTCCCATTTGTGGATAAATGGTGGGGTCGACTCTTCCTCCTGACTACTTAATATGTTGTACAGGAGGGAGAGGGTGTGTCGCACAGGTTCCTTTTTGTGACAGATGACTCATAGGGCGTCAGGTCTCTAGGAGTGTAGGGGGGCCCTTTGTATGGCCAGAAGAAAGTGACGAAGTTGATAAGCATTAAACAATTCAAGCGGAGGGTCAGAAAGCTCGGCGACAGTTTGCGTGGTCGGGAGCCCTCCCGAGGGCCACACCTCTCCCAGACGCTGTTTCCCCACCACTGTCAACTGTCGCAGTTTATTGTTGGTAAATCCCGGTGGGAAGTCTGGATTACCTATAACCGGAGTCATTGGTGACGGCAGGGGAGCAATGTGTGTGCAGCGGAACAACCTCCGCACAACAGCCAACGTAGCTCCCACTACGGGGTGATCTCTGAGGTCTTTTGGTAGGGAGGACAGGAGCCACGGGGAGCTCAATAGGGGAATGGATCCATCCTCAATCTCCATCTCCACCCACTGCTTGTGTGGGCCATTACAATGCCAATCAACGACTCTCGCTAGCAGAGTCGCTCTGTTGTATTGTCTCAGATCTGGGAGACCCAGACCCCCCCTGTCCTTTGGTCTGGCAAGCAATTGCAAACGGGCTCTGGGCGGTTTGCGTGCCCAAATAAAGTCCCGGAGCAGCAGCTGCAGTTGTCTGAAAAAAATTGGGGGTAACCGGATCGGTAATGTCTGGAACAAGTATAAGATCCGCGGGAGGGCCGTCAATTTGAATGCATTACAGCGCCCGAACCGGGTCAGTGTTAAAGCATGCCAGTTTCCCAAATCAGATTTCAGTCTATTCAGGAGAGGGACAAAATTAAGCGGGTACAATTGCGCCAAATCCGCTGCGATGTCAACGCCCAGGTAACGTATAGATTTTTCAGCTCAGTAGAATGGAAAAGCGGAGCGTAGCCTCCTGGCCTCACCATCCGGGACCGATATATTCAATACAGCCGACGGTGCAATTGATTTTATAGTTTGATAGGCTGCCGTATCGCCGGAGAGCCGCGAGTATATTGGGAAGTGAAATGTGTGGATTGGAGACGAAAAAAATTAGATCGTCAGCGCATGCCGCAATTTTGTGGTGTGCCGAGGGTTTGGATATGCCAGTAATATTCGGGTCATTCCGAACGTGACACATAAGTGGTTCCAGTGTCAGAATAAAAATTAGGGGAGACAGAGTACACCCCTGCCTCGTCCCATTAGTGATGGGGAAAGAGTCCGAGCACTCTGAAAGCACCCAATCTCATCTGATCTTGGAGGCTAAGAAGAGTCAGGCCTGGTTAGTACCTGGATGGGAGACCACCTGGGAATACCAGTTATTGTAGGCTTCTTTTTATGTTGTTGGCCTTGATTCGTTTTGTTTTGTTTTCGCTTGTTTCCCAAGGTGACCATCTTGGCATTTGTCAAGAGGGTTGAGAGTGCCCAAAGAGTTCGCTTACAGCAGCATCACCCTGAAAGAGCCCTATCTCTTCGCATCTCTGAGGCTAAGAAGGGTTGGGCCTAGTTAGTCCCTGGATGGGAGATGGCTTTGGAATACCAGGTGCCGTAGTCTTCTTTTTATGTTGTTGACATTGACCTGTTTTTTTTTCGCTTGTTTCCCAAGGTGACTATCTTGGCATTTGTCAAGAGGGTTGAGAGTGCCCAAAGAGATTGCCTATGGGCACATAAGCCTGAAAGCGCCCGATCTCCTCTGATCTCAGAGGCTAAACAGGGTCGGGCCTTGCTAGTACCTGGATTGGAGACCACCTGGGAATACTAGGTGCTGAAGGCTTATTTTTATGTTGTTGGCGTTGACTTGTTTTTTTTTTTTTTTTGTTTACCAAGGTGACCATCTTGGTGTTTGTCAAGAGGGTTGAGAGTGCTTGAAGAGCTCGCCTATGGCCACATAACCCTGAAAGCAACAGATCTCGTCTGATCTCAGAGACTAAACAGGGTCGGGCCTTGTTAATACCTGGATGGGAGACCACCTGGGAATACTAGGTGCTGTAGACTTCTTCTCATGTTGTTGGCGTTGACTTGATTTTTTTGTTTGTTTCCCAAGGTGACCATATTGGCGTTAGTCAAGGTTGAGAGTGCCTGAAGAAATCTCCTACGGCCACACCACCCTAAAAGAGCCCAATCTCATCTGATCTCAGAGGCTAAGCAGGGTTGGGACCAGTTTAGTACCTGGATGGGAGACCGCCTGGGATTTCCAGATGCCGTAGGCATCTTTTTATGTTGTGGCCATTGACCTATTTTTTTCCGCTTGTTTCCAAGGTGACCATCTTGGTGTTTGTCAAGAGAGTTGAGAGTGCCTGAAGATATCGGCTACGGCCACATCACCCTGAATCTGTTCCATCTCGTCTGATCTTGGAGGCTAAGCAGACCAGCAGGCCTGGTTAATGCCTGTATGGGAAACCGCCTGGGAATACCAGGTGTCGTAGGCTTCTTTTTTTTTTTCAAATATAATTTTTTCTCCAAATAGGGGAAGACGGTCCCCCGAGTACATAATGCAACAGAGAAATACAGAGCAAAAAGCAGCTGAACAATACTTGATACAGGTATATTCGCAACTGTGAGTCTGCCTTCCATCAATCACAATGATTCGAGGCACGGATAAAGTACTGTACCAAGATCCAGGGTCACACAAACCCCCAGGTCCCTCCGGCATAATCCATCCAGAGGGGGGTGTGGGGCCGTCATTCCCAATTTTCCACTCTTTCCAAAAGAGAGAGGGGGTGGAGGGGGTGAGAGATAGGGGAGGTAGGCAGAAAAGAGAAGGGTTGAAAGATCAGAAAAGGAGAAGAGGGGACGAGACACGATGGCAGCCACTGTCCAAGGGGCCAGTCAAGGAAAGCTCAGAGCACTAAGGCGATAGCAGGCGACATCCTTCCAGCGAGAATATAAAGGTATTCCAGATGTCTCAGGTTTGTTTAAAAAATTCTTGTATACCTTGTGATGTGAGGATCAAGTCCTCCATTTTTTTTAATGTCCTCTATTTTCCTAAGCCAGTGGGTAATGAAAGGGGGGGAACATTTTTTCCAATAGAGAGGGATGCAGGATTTCGCCGCATTTATCACATGCCGTAAAATAGATTTTTTTGTACTTCTTAAAGGGGAGGGCCACCCTGAAAAACAAAAAAATGTTAAAAATTACAAAAAATCTAAAAAAAAAAAAAAATGAAAAAAAATTTTTTTTTTTACTTACCAGAAATGCCTGTTGCTAGGCACTTTCTCCTAATCTTCCTCTTCCTCCTCCGCGGAGGTCTTCTGTCTTCTGTCTTCGTCGCGGCGTCTTCTGGGTAATGAGTCGCGCTGTGTTCTGGGAACTGTGTGTTCCAGAACACAGCGCGTCCCATTCAGAAAGCGCTGCGGGACTCGCGCATGCGCAGTAGCTGCGGGACTCGCGCATGCGCAGTAGGAAACGGGCAGTGAAGCCATAAGGCTCCGCTGCCTGTTTCCCTTACAAGGGATGGCGGCGCCGGGACCCGAGAGCCGAGGGACGGGTCGGCCTCGGGCGGCCGACATCGCGGGCGCCCTGGACAGGTGAGTGTGTTTATTAAGTCAGCAGCTGCAGTGTTTGCAGCCGCTGACTTTTTTTTTTTTTTTTTTTTTTTTTTTTTTTTTATAACCGGCCCTCCACTTTAATGGGAATCTGTGAATGGTGCAAGAGAAAGAATGCAGCCTCTTCCTGGATGGAGAAGTCTGTGAATTTTTGTGTTATGGATCGGATCTCTGTCCAGAAGTCCACCAAGCTGAGGCAGGACCAAAAAATGTGCAGCAATGTGCCCTCTTCTTCTCCACACCTCCAGCATATGTTCGAGGAAAAGGAGAAACATTTCTGCAGCTTTGATGGTGTCAAATACCACCTGGTGAGAAGTTTAAAATTCGTCTCCTGTATCTTCGTGCACAGCGACATTTTGAGAGCCAAAGTGATAATGCGTTGTCTCTGTGCTGGGGAAAATTAGCAATTAAGGTCCTTTTCCCAGTTGACCAGACAGGTTAAGTGTGGGTAATCTGTTTGAGAGAGAATGTGGGCCAAAGGGCCTTCGCTCCTGCATAGAGTCTCAAACTCCGACTGAGGGCGGGCGAACGTTTGAGGATTGGGGATGGAATGGAGAAAATGATGTAGTTGCGCCGCTCTCCAAAAAGGCAGTTGGAAAAGCCCTGTCGGATCTGTTAGGGTTGAGAAAGAAGGCCATTTTCCATCAATGACGAATTTAGACGCATTGTCTAGGTTGGAATTTCTAAGTGGGTCCCCAGTTCAAAGGTTGGATGGCCACGTATAGGGAATAGGGGGAAAGTCAAAGACGTGAGTGTGTTTTGGGTAGCGATCAGGTGACTGACTTTCAACTAAGCCCCTATAGTGGGATGTGACATAAATTCTGTGGGGGAATACTTATAGCACCACATGGCGCTTCTTAGCGGAATTCGGGAGTGAGCTTAGAAAGTTTGTTTCGATTCCAGTCCAATACATGCCCCAGATGGGAGGCCAGGTAGTAGCGTCGCAAGTTAGGGAGAACAAACCCTCCCTGTTGTTTAGACAATGTCAGCTGTGACCGCTTAAGTCTGGGATTTTTGTGGGCCCAGTTAAATTGAGTGAGCAAGGATTGAGCTTGCTTAAAAAACAGGACTGGAATCTGGATCGGGAGAGCTTGGAAAAGATAAGTAAATTTAGGGAGTATGTTCATTTTAATGAGATTGCATCTGCTGAACCAGGAATGGAGGCCAGAATGCCACCCGTGAAGCAAACTGCGGATCTTAGTGACAAGGGGTGGGAGGAAGTTCAACATAAACGTACGCGCGATGTCCGGTGGAATGTAAGTACGTGAGTATATCTTACTTATCCATGCCAGCATCCGTTCACTCAGACCTATATGGCGAAGGACCGAGAACATTAATGTCCATTTGACCCGATCAAAAGCCTTCTCGGCATCAGTACTCATGAAAAGACAAGGGGTCCCAGATGACTTTGCTTTACGGATCAGGGTAAGCACCTTAGTGGTGTTGTCCCTATCTTCCCTGGTGGGAATAAAACCTAACTGGTCAATATGTATAAGGGACTACAAGTAATGTGCCAATCACGTGGCGAGGAGTTAGAGAATAGTTTTAGGACCGAATTTTGGAGGGAAATGGGTCTGTAGCTCCCACATAGGCCTGGGTCCTTGCCCTCCTTAGTTATCAACGAGATGTGGGCTCTAAGGGTATCCTCAGGAAAATAAATTCACCAAGCGCAGGCCGAGAATAGGGAAGAAGGTCTTAAAGTATTGTGCGGTATATCCGTCAGGGCCCGGAGCCTTACCCACCTTCGGAGGTCCCACGGCCGTCTGGACTTCTTCCAGTGTGATCGGGTCCTCCAAGTACTCCCGTGATTCCGATGAGAGGGTTGGTAGACCAGAACCGGTTACATATCTGTCTATATTGTCCTGTCCAGACCCTGAATCGGGCAGGTTGTAGAGATCAGAGTAACATTTTTCAAAGACTTCGACTATTTGGGTTGGGGTAGAGGCCCTCTGGCCATTCTCATCTATCAACTGTGGTATGTAAGAGCCAAATTTCAACTCCTTTACCGACCTGGCTAAGATTTTTCTGCATGTGTCCTCTGATTCCTACGTCAGTTTACGACAAAACTGGAGTGCCGCTTTCGCTTTATAATGGAGTAGGACAGCAATATGGGTATGGAGTGTCCCCAATTCAATCTCTAAGGTCCGTAAGGGGGTATGTTTATGTTTCGCTTACACAGAGGCAAGTTCACGAAACAGATTAGCAAGCTGTTCCTTCCGTGTTCGTTTGATGCGCGCCCCGTGCCTGATAAGTACCCTGCGGAGTACTGACTTGTGAGCCTCCCAAATTATCCCCGGGTCACAGTCCTGCTTTAGTTTTCTTGGAAATAAAGGTCCAATTCCCTGGTCACATCTGCTAAAACTTACGGTATCTGGAGGAGGCTCTCATTAAGGTGCCAGAATAGAGACCTAGGTGAGGGGTAGGGAGCGAGGAGCAAGAGGCAGAAGTGTCAACCGATGGCGAAAGGGGACATTAAAGTCCCCACCTAATATCAATTGGCCCTCCCGAAAGTCACATAATCTGTACAGGGTAGTTCTGAGGAACGTGTCTTGGTGATCATTGGGAGCGTACACAGTGGCAAATGTAAAAAGGCGCTCTCCAATGTGGCCCCTAAGAAAAAGATATTGGCCCCCAGGGTCCACCAGAGAATCCTGGAGAACCCAGGGGAGCCTGCTAGAGATCAGAATGGAGAGGAGGGGTTAGTAGAGTGGTAGACCTTAGGGAAGGATCTCGACCATAGAAAGGGGAGGCTAGTATTTTTAAAATGTGTTTCTTGTATAAAGGCCACATCAGTACAGGATGTGTTCAGTTCTCACAGGAGGATCCACCATTTTTCAGGGGAGTTCAGTCCCTTAACGTTTAGAGAGGTGACCTTGACTGAGTCTGCCATCGCTCCTCGGGGAGGGGGGGGGGGACATCAGAGAAAAGCAAAGAAAGTTGAACCAAGGTAGGTTTTGGGTAGGTAATGCATGGCGGGAACTAAGGGGGAGAAAGGAAGGGCAAATGGAAGGAAAGGTAAAGGGAAAAAGAGGCCGGGCACCTCAACCCCAGGGGGAGAGGGAAATTAAGGGTTGTCCGCACTCAACAGTACAGGAAGGGTATACTAAAACAGCACAATTATGCTATAGCGCTTACCAGATGTACACTGGGTTTAAAGCGCTGTCCTACTTGGGTTATTGGGTAGACAGGTCGGAGAGGGAGCCCCCGAATCCTAGTCCCCCCAGTCCCGGCAGTGGTAAATGTCACGTCTGATACCGGTATGCAAATAAAAGACAATCAGTAACATCAAAGAAACAAAAAACAATAGTATAACCAAAACAGAGGTAGAGCATATAACTGTCAGCACTGAGGGGTCTCCTCGGCTCGCCCTAAACATAGGCATGCACGAGGGAGCCCGTCACAACAGAAAAGGCATCACAGAATGGGATCCACCACTCCCCGTCCCATACCCCTAAAGTACATGCAGTCCCCGGACAAATGCATTTCTCCCTTTGGCAGATTGTCCTCTCCTTACCCCCCTCTCCCCCGTCCACGCCCCGGGGGGAAAAGGGGCAGGGAAGGGGGGAAAGGGGGAGTGGAAGGGGGGAAAGGGGGAGTGGAAGGGGGAAAGGGGGAGGGAAAGGAGGGAAGGGAAGGGTGGGAAGGGGGGGAAGGGAGGGGGGAAACAGGGGAGAGGGGACAAACATGCAGAAATGTCAAGTCCTTTAGCGCACTCCCACCAGCAAACACCCGGACCCCATAAATTTCAACTCCTCCCCTCCATGGTCACCACATCAAGATGAAAGAGGAGCAGCCCTGGTCGGTGCATGGAAAATCCGGCAGGCAAGGGGCTGGGGCCACCATCCCTCCATCCAACGGGAGACTTCACCTGAGCAGCAGTCCTGGGGCCCGCCAATTAGTGTCTCTCCTGCATCGCCATCGGGGGCTGTGTAGAGCATCCAGAGGGAGGCTGGGACCGCCCAAACAGTAAGGGGTAAATCCTCCAGGGGGGTCCAGAGTCACCCTGGAGGGAAGCAGTGTCTCGTACCAATAGGCTCAATAAATAAGTCATCCAGGGTCCCCGAAAGCTGCAGAAGGCAATGTCAGCAAAGAGTAGGTGGGAGTCAGAGGGGGGGACAAGGGGCGCATCCAGGGGGAGGGGACACATATGCGGGAATGTCAAGCCCTTCCAGTACAGCGCATTAGGTATCACTCAGACCCCCCAAAGTGCAACTCCCCCATCTAAGGTCAAGACTCCAGAAGGGAAGATGAGCCGCCCTGGTCTGTACATGAAAGAACCTGCTGCCAAGGGGTTGGGGCCATCATCCCTTCCTCCAATGGGAGATGGCACCGGAATGAAAGCCCTGTGTCCTGTCAAGTGGTGCCCCTCTGACAATGTCGTTGTGGTATATGTGGAGCATCCAGGGAGAGGCAGGGACCACCCAAACAGTGAGGGGTAAAGCCTCCAAGGGGGACCGGTGTCAGACAGGAGGATAGCGGTGTCTTGTACAAGTTGGTTAATTAGACAAGTCATTCAGTGTGTTCCTGTGAGCAGCGGAAAGAAAGGTCGGTAAGGATTATGAATGGGTGGGGGCCAGGGAGTGCATAAAACTGCCACCAGATGACCGGGGCAGAGAGGGCAAGGGGATGAAACTCAGATCTGGTAGGTGGGGGCGGGGGTGAGGAGTGTCCCTCATATTACTCACGTTGGCCATACCTTGAAGCTGAGCGCTCTGCATACCCAGGACGTTCTTCTGTATAATCTAGCCTATCTGTATACATTAGCCTGTCTTTTGTACACATTAGTCGGTCCTCTGTATACACTAGTCTGTCTGTATACACTAGTGTATACAGATAAGCTAGATTATACAGAAGAACGTCCTGGGTATGCAGAGATGGAGGCTAGAGTGTATACAGACGGACTAGTGTATACAGAAGACCGGCTAGTTTATATAGGCAGGCTAATGTGTGCAAAAGACAGGCTAGTGTATACAAATAGGCTAGATTATAGAGAAGAACATCTTGGGTATGCAGAGAGAGAGGCTGGGTTACAAAGAGAGGCTGGTGTATGCAGACTTGCTAGTGTATACAGACGGACTAGTGTATAGAGAGGCTTGGGTATACAGAGAGCTAATGTATAAAGAGCAGCTAGTGTATACAAAAGACATCCAATGGTATACAGAGAGACTCGTGTATGCCGAAGACCGGCTAGTTTATACAGAGAGGCTAAAGTGTACAAAACACAGGCTAGATTATACAGAAGAACGTCCTGGGTATGCAGAGATGGAGGCTAGGGTATACAGAGAGAGAGACTGGGTTACACAGAGAGGCAGGAGTATGCAGACTTGCTAGTGTATACAGATGGACTAGTGTATACAGTAGACCGGCTAGTTTACACAGAGAGGCTAATCTGTACAAAAGACAGGCTAGTGTATACAGATAGGCTAGATTATACAGAAGAAGGTCCTGGTTTATGCAAGAGATGGAGGCTAGGGTATGCAGAGAGAGAGGCTTGGTTACACAGACTTGCTAGTGTATACAGACGGACTAGTGTATACAGAGGACCGGCTAGTTTATACAGAGAGGCTAATGTGTACAAAAGACAGGCTAGTGTATACAGATAGGCTAGATTATACAGAAGAACGTCCTGGGTATGCAGAGATGGAGGCTAAGGTATACAGAGTACGCATACTTGCTAGTGTATACAGATGGACTAGTGTATACAGAGGACCGGCTAGTTTATACAGAGAGGCTAATGTGTACAAAAGACAGGCTAGTGTATACAAATAGGCTAGATTATAGAGAAGAACGTCCTGGGTATGCAGAGATGGAGGCTGGGTTACACAGAGAGGCTAGTGTATGCAAGCTTGCTAGTGTATACAGACGGACTAGTGTATACAGTAGACCAGCTAGTTTATACAGGGAGGCTAATGTCTACAGAAGACCGGCTAGTGTATACACATAGGCTAGATTATAGAGAAGAACGTCCTGGGTATGCAGAGATGGAGGCTAAGGTATACAGAGAGAGAAGTTGAGTTACAAAGAGAGGCTAGTGTATGCAGACTTGCTAGTGTATACCGGTGGACTAGTGTATACAGAGAGGCTTGGGTATACAGAGAGCTAATGTATAAAGAGATGCTAGTGTATACAAAAGACAACCAATAGTAGACAGTGAGGCTCGTGTATACAGAAGACCGGCTACAGAGAAGCTAATTTGTACAAAAGACAGGCTAGTGTATACAGATAGGCTAGATTATACAGAGGAAGGTCCTGGGTATGCAGAGATGTAGGCTAGGGAATCCAGAGAGAGACTGTGTTACACAGAGAGGCTAGAGTATGCAGAAGACCGGCTATTTTTTTTACAGATAGACTTGTGTATACAGAAGACAGTCTGGGGAATTCAGTGAGGCTAGTGTATGCAGAGAGGCTGGGACACCGAGACTATTGTAAAAAGAAGGCAGGCTAGTTTATATAGATTACGGGCACCTGTATACAGAAGACAGAGAGGCTAGTCTATATTGAGTGGCTAGTGTACACAGAGAGATTCATGTATACAGAAAAGCTAGCGTGTAAAGAAAACAGGACTTTATTTTTTGCTAATGCAACTACTTCTGAAACATGTAAAATGCTTTTTTCATATTTTGGTGCTGTTACAAAGTGGTGTGTTGTCAGTGGTGATATCAATGTGACAGTTAATGTGGAGAACTACAACTATTCAAAATAGAGCAAAAGAGTGCTAAAGTTTATTTTGTTAAGTCATTGACTGATAGACGTTGAGTAATTGGCCATTATTGGTTTGGCAGTACATGGTTTATTTTGATGTAAGATAGTTTTATTCTCTACTTATAGCCGAGTTTTACACGACTTTATTATTAGCATTATTCGCATTATTCATATATATTATGCAGAGTGTAAGTATTGCAGTGAGACGATATTGCTTTTAAAAGATTTGTATTATTATACATAGCATTGTTAGCAGACCAATAGGACAATTTACATGGCTTAATATTGCAGAGCGTAATTTATCAGGAAAGAGATCCAAAGCGTTAGTTGCAGTAGTTTCATAAAACTGAGAAATCGTTGCATTACTCTAAATTTAAAAGTTGTTCCGGTAGCACTGAAAAGACGATATTAGATGAGTGATCTACACATTTCGTTTACTATTTCACTATACCGGCTAAATGTTAATATGTTAATATGTGCTGCGTGTAAGGTAGAAATTAGATGGTTTAGTGTGAGCTGGTTTACCAGGATTTAGAGATATAATCTGTTTATACTAGTAATAAATATAGCAAAATAACTATAACGAGTTTAAGTGGAAATACGTGAAATAACAGCAACAACGTGTGTAGGTTTTTATCAATCATGTTAATTACGTGTCAGCAGCTAAATATTCTGCAATAGCAGAGATTAAGTATTGCAGTCGAAATGAGATCGGAAGCGATAGTTGCAGTAGCTCCAAAAAAACTGAGAAATCATTTCATTACTCTAAATGTAAAAGTTATCCCGAGCAATTAAACTGTTCACGGTAGCATTGCATTACTCTTAATATGTGCAGCGTGTAAAGAAGCAATAAGATCGTTTTGTATTATCCTAAAATTAGCAGTATACGTAATAAAGGTGAGTAGGTAACCTGGATTTAGACATAGCAAACTCTATAATCTAATTTAGCAAAATTAGAAAGGATAATATTGAGACAGTATATACAGGTCGAGTTTAACTGGAAATACACAAAATATCTAGCTTACCTTTACATTGTTCAATAGAGCATTGCAAAGTAATACCAAGGCAGAATGTCGGAAACGCAATTAGATGAGATGATTGCTGTAATCATGAAATATCAGCAACGCCTAGGTTTCTATCGGATGAGAAAGTATAATAACTGGCAAAGTATGACATGGCAAAGAGACAAATTGCATTAGAGATGTGAGATGGACATGAAATGTCAATCCCCATTGGTTACTTACATGTAAACGCGGCTACATACAGCAAAGTGTGAGCTAAGCAGCTAAAGGGTATTTAAGAGTAAATTGACGTAGCTTGAAAATTCCAACGTGTAAATCGTTCCATGAATTATGTTACGCACGAAGACGGCTTACACTGACTGTTTTCCGTTTCCACTGGTCATCGGCATAATGTATCAGTAACCATGAACATTAATAGTGATAGACAGCTTACATTAGGATGTATGCATGATGTGAATGTAAAATGAATGTAAAATAGTTGCATTATGTGTTATTAATGTAATCAAACTGTATTCCTATGCTTTGCTACTGCAACCACTTCTCAATCAAGTAAACCGTCCCACTGCTTTTCTCACATTTTGCCGCTGTTAAAAAATGTGTTGCAAGTGTTATGTGTTACAAATGGTTATCAGTGTGACAGTTAATGTGGAGAAGAAGTAATACACAAAATAGAGTCAGAAAGAGAATCCTATTGCATAGAGGTAGCGAGAGATGGTTGCATTAATCTTAATGTGCAGTGTGTAAAAGGTTTTAAAAAGATGGTTTTGTGTGACTTTTGCTTTAACGTAAAATTAGCTGTAGACATTATAACTTGTTACAATGATTTAGAGATAGTAATCTCTATAAAATAATAATAATAAGTATAGCAAAACAAATTACGAAAATTTTGAGGCAGTATGTATAGGTCGAGATATAGTGAATACACAAAAGGGATCAAGGGGTAGTAGCAAAGTCAAGGGATAAATGCAAAGGTACTCTATTTAACAGTAAATTGACGTAGCTTGCAAATTCCAACGTGTAAATCGTTCCATTAATTTTGCTGCGCACGAAGACGGCTTTCACTGACTGTTTTCCGTTTCCACTGGAAAGAGAATCCTATTGCATAGAGGTAGCGAGAGATGGTTGCATTACTCTTAATGTGTAAAGGTTTTAAAAAGATGGTTTTGTGTGAATTTTGCTTTAACGTAACATTAGCTGTAGACATTATAACTATGGTTAGGTTTACAATGATTTAGAGTTAGTAATCTCTATAATATAATAATAAGTATAGCAAAACAAATTAGGAAAATATTGAGGCATTATATATAGGTCGAGATAAAGTGAATACACAAAAGGGATCAAGGGATAGTTGCAAAGTCAAGGGATAAATGCAAAGGTACTCTATTTAACAGTAAATTGACGTAGCTTGCAAATTCCAACGTGTAAATCGTTCCACTAATTTTGTTACGCACGAAGACGGCTTACACTGACTGTTTTCCGTTTCCACTGGAAAGAGAATCCTATTGCATAGAGGTAGCGAGAGATGGTTGCATATGGCAGAAAGACGGCTTATACTGCTTTTCTCACATTTTGCTGCGGTAAAAAGAAATGTTTTGTCACTGTGTTTTAACTGTGACAGATAAGGTGGAGAAAAAGAAGTAATACAGAAAATAGAGTCAAACAGTGGAAACGTTTATTTGTCATGACAGCTGATACTGGTTGAGCAATAAAACTGTTTTATTAAGATGTAAGACTAGTTTTATTCTCTACATATAGGCTTTTCAAAGAGTTGTATAATATAGGCGACCAATAGGACATTTAAATGGCTTAATATTGTAGGGAGGAAGTATCGCTGTTCAAAGGTAAGAGATTGAAAGCTTAGCTTGAAAATGGCCGAGAAATAGTTGCGTTAGTCTAAATTTAAAGGATATGCCGGTACCAATGAGAAAGCTTATATTAGACTAGTTGATCTTTGCATTACACAATCCTATTATTATTATTATTATTATTATTATTAAGATCATAGTGCAGAGAGATACTCAGTTAATGTCAGAGATACTCGGTCAATGTCAGAAAAGCAATAAAACTGTTTACATCGTTAGAGAGCGATAGTTACATTACTCTTAGTATGTGCAGCATGTCTGGTAGCAAATGGATGGTTTTGTGAACATTTTGCATTAAGGTACAATTAGAGGTAGAACTCATGGAAGTGAATAGATTTAAGCGGATTTTGAGATAGTACTCTCCATTTCTAATAAGAAATAAAGAAAAATAAGTCAGGATGGTGTGTCAGGACTGTCACATAATCACAGTCCCGGTACAAATATGCAAAATAGAGCAAAGGAGTACATGGTTTAGTTTGATGTATGATAGTTTTATTGCATGCTTGATGTGGATGATTAAAATCGTGTAGTGATCTATATTTAGCATAAGAATGAAAAGGCATAACATGGCAATGAGACAAAATCCATTAGAGATGTGAGCTAGATGAAATGATGAAATGTCTCTGTATAGCCCAGATTGTCTTCTGTTATCACTTAGCCTACCCTCTAAATTCTCTAGCCTCTCTATATACACCAGCATGTTTACACTAGCCGGTCTTCTGCATACAATAGCCTGTCTTCGATATACACTAGCCTATGTTCTGAATACACTAGCCCGTCTTCTGTCTTCTGTATGCCCTAGCCTGTCTTCTGTATACATTAGTCTCTCTGTATAAACTAGCATCTCTGTATACCCCAAACTGTCTTCTATAAAAACTTGTCTCTCTTTATAGCCTGTCTAGCCTTTCTTCTGTACACACTAGCTTCTCTGTATACACTAACCAGGCTTCTATATACAATAGCTTCACTCTATGCACTAGCCTCTCTGTATAATCTAGCCTCTCTATATACCCTAGGTAGTGTTCTGCATCTCCGTAGTGGTAGCCTCTCCGTAGAAGCCAGCCTTTATTCTGTATTCACTAGCCTTTCTTCTGTATGCTGTAGTCTTCTATATATACTAGCTTCTCTGTACACCCTTGCATCTCTGTAATACACTAAACCCTCTGTATACCACAGCTTGTCTTCTGTATACACTAGACTGTAAACACTAGATAGAATACACCAGCCTGTCTTCTGTACCCACTAGAATCTCTGTATACACTACCCAGTCTTCTGTATACACTGTCAGCTTGGATGTATACCCAAGCCTGTCTTCTGTATACACTAGTTTCTCTATATGCACTGTCCTTTCTGTATACTCTCGACCCTCTCTATACATTAACCTCTCTATATACACTAACATCTTTGTATATACTAGCCTCTCTTTAAATTAGCCTCTCTGTGTACCCCAGCCTCACTGTTTACTCTAGCATCTCTGTATACTCAAGCCTACACGAGTCTTCTGTATTCTGTATTAACTAGCCTTTCTTCTGTATGCTGTAGTCTTCTATATATACCAGCTTCTCTGTACACCCTTGCATCTCTGTAAACACTGTGTAAACTAGCCAGTCTTATGTATACACTCGCCGACTGTATACACTAGACTCTCTGAATACACTAAGCTCTATGTCTTCTGTATACACTAGACTGTAAAAACTAGCTAGAATACACCAGCCTGTCTTCTGTACCCACTAGACTCTCTGTATACACTACCCTGTCTTCTGTATAGAATGTCAGCTTTCATGTATATCCTTTCTGTATACACTAGCTTCTCTATATGCACTGTCCTTTCTGTATACACTCGACTCTCTCTATACACTAACCTCTCTATATACACTAACATCTTTGTATTTGTCTTTAAACTAGCCTCTCTGTGTACCCCAGCCTCACTGTTTACTCTAGCATCTCTGTATACTCAAGCCTATCTACATACACGAAACCTGTATTCTGTATTCACTAGCCTTTCTTCTGTATGCTGTAGTCTTCTATATATACCAGCTTCTCTGTACACCCTAGCACTGTAACAGTATTACAGAAACAGAACACCAGCAATAAGGTGTATACTGTGCAGGAGGCACACAACACCGACTCTAACTTCTGCACTGCAGATGCATGTATTGCAGAAATTGAACACCAGTAATAAAGGGTAGCTTCAGGTGTGTACTGTGCAGGAGGCACATAACACCCACTGTAACAGTGCTAGGTTCCCAAGCAGTAAAGACACTGTCCCTGCCTATCGTCCTCTTTCCCTGACCACCGCAACACACTATACAAGGCCGCCGTGCTGGCGGCCTTATATAGTGTGGGGTGTGTACTAAACCCCCCGAGCTATAATTGGCCACAGGAATCCTGCCTGTGGTGAATTGTGGCTCTCCTCACACAGGATGTCACATCTGTTCTTATTATATAGAACCTATTATGCTCCTCGTAAACTTTTTCAGTTTGGCCGAACGGCCGGACGCAAGTTGCCCCCGGTGCGGGAACATGAGGGGAGACATGATGCACATGTTTTGGAGAGGCCCAAAATTGATCCGCTACTGGACAGAGGTGACAGGAACCATTGATCGGGTGGTTGGAACCTCCACCAGGATGGAGGCGAAGTATTGTCTCCTGGGATTAGTTGAAGGAGTTGGAAACCCGGGAAGTAGCCAGATGGCAGTTCTGAGATGCCTATTTCAGGCAAGGAAACTGATTGCCCAACCCTGCTTAGCCTCCAATGTTGGCAATGACTTGGTTTTTTTCGCTTGTTTCCCAAGATGACCATGTTGGCGTTTGTCAAGATGGTTGAGAGTGCCCGAAGAGATCGCCTATGGCCCCATCACCTTGAAAGTGCCTGATCTTGTCTGATCTCGGAGGCTAAGCATTGTCGGGCCTGATTAGTAACTGGATGGGAGACCAACTGGGAATACCAGGTGCCGTAGGATTCTTTTTATGTTGTTGGCGTTGACATGTTTTTTTTTTTCCGCTTGTTTCCCAAGGTGATCATCTTGGCATTTGTCAAGAGGGCTGAGAGTGCCCAAAGAAATCTCCTACGGCCACATTCCCCTGAAAGCGCCCGATCTCATCTGATCTCAGAGGCTAAGCAGGGTCCGTAGGAATCTTTTTATATTGTTGGCTTTGACCTGTTTTTCTTTCGCTTGTTTCCCAAGGTGACCATTTTAGCATCAGTCAAGAGTTTTGAGTATGTCCCAAAGCGTTCGCCTGAGGTCACATCACCCTGAAAGCGCCCGATCTCAGAGGCTAAGCAGGGTCTGGGTCAGATGGGAGACCGCCAGGGTCTATGTTGTTGGCGTTGACCTTTTTTTTTTCACTTGTTTCCCAAGATAACCATCTTGGTATTTGTCAAGAGGGTTGAGAGTGTCTAAATAGAACACATATGGCCACATCACCCTGAAAGCGCACAATCTCATCTGATCTCGGAGGCCTAGCAGTGTACGGCCTGGTTAATACCTGTATGGGAGACCATCTGTGAATACCAGGTGCCGTAGGCTTCTTTTTATGTTGTTGGCGTTTACCTGTTTATTTTCGCTTGTTTCCCAAGGTGACCATCTTGGCGTTTAACAAGAGGGTTGAAAGTGCCCAAAGAGATCATCTACGGCCCCATCACCCTGAAAGCGCCCAATCTCATCTGATCTCAGAGGCTAAACAGTGTCGGGCCTGGTTAGTACCTGGATGGGAGACCGCCTGGAAATACCAGGTGCCATAGGCTACTTTTTTTGTTGTTGGCTTTGAACTGTTTTTTTCGCTTGTTTCTCAAGGCGACCATCTTGGCGTTTGTCAAGAGGGTTGGGCGTGTCTTGAAGAGAACGCTTACGGCCACATCACCCTGAAAGCACCCGATCTCGTCTGATTTCAGAGGCTTAGCAGCATCAGGCCTGGTTAGTACCTGAATGGGAGACTGCCTGGGAAGACCAGGTGACATAGAAGGATCTGGCCTGGTTAGTGTCTTGATTGGGAGATCGCCTGGGAATTCCGGATGCCGTAGGCTTCTTTTTATGTTGTTGGCTTTGACCTGTTTTTTTTCCCTTGTTTCCCAAGGTGACCATCTTGGCATTTGTCAAGAGGGTTGAGAGTGCACAAAGAAATTGCCTACGGGCACAACACCCTGAAAGCGCCCAATCTCGTTTGGTCTCAGAGGCTAAGCAGGGTTGGGCCTGGTTTGTACCTGGATGGGAGACCGCCTGGGTTTTCCAGATGCCGCAGGCTTCTTTTTATGTTGTTGGCGTTGACTTGTTTTTTTTGTTTGTTTCCCAAGGTGACCATCTTGGCGTTTGTCACGAGGGTTGAGCGTGCATTTGATCTCAGAGGCTAAGCAGGGTTGGGACATGGTTAGTACATGGATGGGAGACCGCCTGGGATTTCTCGATGCCATAGGCTTTAGTTTTAAGTTGTTGACATTGACTTATTTTTTTAATTTTTATTATTCTTTTATTAAGTAGAACAACATAAATATAACAGTCAACCATACAGCATGAGCCAGGGTCACAATTACATGCTAACAAAAAATAGGCAGCCAAATAACTCTGGGTTCTCAGAGGGGAGTCCTACAGTTTCATGCAAAAAATAGAGAAACCCCACCTCCGACATGTAGTACAGTATAACTAGTGCAACTCCGTTCGGACAAATGTAATCATGGAGAACAACTGGGACCACAGCGAGCCAGCTTATCATGACCTACGTGAACCAGAGTAAAATATGAGCCGGTCATGTCCAGAACCCTGGGGTTCTTCTGGGTCCCGAAGGCTAGTAAGGAGACAAGGCATAGTCAAAAGGGAGGACGGGGGAAGAAGAGAGTGCAAAGACGGAGAGAGAGGAGGTGGGGGGATGGCGGCGGGGAAAAAAAAGAAAAATAAAGACAAAAAGGGAGGGGGGGAATGCCACCCAGGGCAGACATGGCCTACGTAGGTAAACGTTAGATGTTCAGTCGTTTTCTGGGACGGAGGCACTGCTCACCTCCCGAATGTAGTCTCGCGTAACAGTAAAATACCTCCAGGGCCTCCATGTAACACTAAATGCCTCTTCAGTGTTGTGAAGGGTGGCGGTCAATTCTTCCATCCGGAGAATATGATTGACTTTGGAATACCACAGCACCTTGGATGGGGGCTGAGGCTGCCTCCACAGTGCGGGAATGCAGGCCCGGGCGGCATTCAGGAGGTGCATCGTGAGGGTTTTTTTGTATTTTCGAACAGGCTGTTCGGTCAAGTGTAGAAGGCACACTACTGGGAACCCAAAAGTTCCTCAAGGTCGGGCATGCCCAGAAAAGGTGTCCCATGGTCCCCATATCTGAATTTCACCTCCAACAAACATCCGGGATCGATCTATCCATTTTATTCAGAAGGTATGGGACTCTATACCAGCGTGAGACTATCTTGTATCGTGATATTGGTTTGCGATGGAAGCTTTATGTACTAAGGTCAGGATCTTCCCTATCTGTTGTGGGGTAAATGTGATGCCAAAGTCCCTCTCCCATTTGTGGATAAATGGTGGGGGTTGACTCCTCCTCCTGACTACTCAATAGGTTGTACAGGAGGGAGAGGGTGTGTCGCACAGGTTCCCTTTTGTGACAGATGGATTCATAGGGTGTCAGGTCTCTAGGAGTGTAGGGGGCCCTTTGTATGGCCAGAAGAAAGTGACGAAGTTGATAAGCACTAAACAAGTCAAGCGGAGGGTCAGAAAGCTCGGCGACAGTTTGCGTGGTCGGGAGCCCTCCCGTGGGCCACATCTCTCCCAGACGCTGTTTCCCCACCACTGTCAACTGTCGCAGTTTCTTGTTGGTAAATCCCGGTGGGAAGTCTGGATTACCTATAACCGGAGTCATTGGTGATGGCAGGGGAGCAATGTGTGTGCAGCGGAACAACCTCCGCACAACAGCCAACGTAGCTCCCACTACGGGGTGACCTCTGAGGTCTTTTGGTAGGGAGGACAGGAGCCACGGGGAGGTCAATAGGGGAATGGATCCATCCTCAATCTCCATCTCCACCCCCTGCTTGTGTGGGCCATTACAATGCCAATCAACGACTCTCGCTAGCAGAGTCACTCTGTAGTATTGTCTGAGATCTGGGAGACCCAGACCCCCCTTGTCCTTTGGTCTGGCAAGCAATTGCAAATGGGCTTTGGGCAGTTTGCGCGCCCAAATAAAGTCCCGGAGCAGCAGCTGCAGTTGTCTGAAAAAAATTGGGGGTAACCGGATCGGTAATGTCTGGAACATGTATAAGATCCGAGGGAGGGCCATCATTTTGAATGCATTACAGCGCCCGAACCAGGTCAGTGTTAAAGCATGCCAGTTTCCCAAATCAGATTTCAGTCTATCCAGGAGAGGGACAAAATTAAGCAGGTACAATTGCGCTAAATCCGCTGCGATGTCAACGCCCAGTTAACGTATAGATTTTTCAGCCCAGTAGAATGGAAAAGAGGAGCGGAGCCTCTTGGCCTCACCATCCGGAACCGATATATTCAATACATATAGGCTGCCGTGTCGCTGTAGAGACGCAAGTATTTTGGGAAGCAAAATGTGTGGATTGGAGACGGAAAAAATTAGATCGTCAGCGTACGCCGCAATTTTGTGGTGTGCCGAGGGTTTGGATATGCCAGTAATATTCGGGTCATTCCAAACGTGACACATAAGTGGTTCCAGTGTCAGAATTAAAATTAGGGGAGACAGAGGGCACCCCTGCCTCGTCCCATTAGTGATGGGGAAAGAGTCCGAGCACCACTCGGTCACCCGTACCGCTGCCGATGGCGTGGAGTAAAGCGACATTTCCCAGCTCATCATGTTGGGGCCAAGACCTATATGTTCCAGGGTGGCCTGCATAAAGTGCCAGGCCACCCTGTCAAAGGCCTTCTCCGCGTCCGTTGACAACATAAGCAAGGGCCTTCCCTGTACATGCGCTGCATGGATTAAATTGAGGACTCGGGCCGTATTGTCTCTAGCTTCCGACTTATTTTTATTTTTTTGCTTGTTTCCCAAGGTGACCATCTTGGCGTTTGTCAAGAGGGTTGAAAGTGGCTGAAGAGATTGCCTACGGGCACATCACCCTGAAAGCACCCGATCTCGTTTGATGTTGGAGGCTAATAGAGTCGGGCCTTGTTAGTACCTGGATTGGAGAACGCCTGGGAATACCAGGTGTCGTAGACTTCTTTTTATGTTGTTGGTGTTGACCTGTTTTTTTTTCGCTTATTTCCCAAAGTGACCATCTTGGTGTTTGTCAAGAGGGTTGAGAGTGCCTGAAGAGATTGCCTATGGCCACATCACTCTGAAAGCACCCATTCTCGTCTGATCTTGGAGGCTAAGAAGAGTCGGGCCTGGTTAGTACCTGGATGGGAGACCACCTGGGATTACCAGTTATTGTAGGCTTCTTTTTATGTTGTTGGCGTTGATTCGTTTTCTTTTTTTTGCTTGTTTCCCAAGGTGACCATCTTGGCATTTGTCAAGAGGGTTGAGAGTGCCCAAAGAGATCGCTTACAGCAGCATCACCCTGAAAGAGCCCTATCTCTTCTCTTTTCTGAGGCTAAGAAGGGTTGGGCCTAGTTAGTACCTGGATGGGAGATGGCGTTGGAATACCAGGTGCCGTATTCTTCTTTTTATGTTGTTGACATTGACCTGTTTTTTTTTCACTTGTTTCCCAAGGTGACCATCTTGGCATTTGTCAAGAGGGTTGAGAGTGCCCGAAGAGATCACCTACGGCCCCATCACCCTGAAAGCGCCCAATCTCGTCTGATCTCGGATGCTAAACAGTGTCGGGCCTGGTTAGTACCTGGATGGGAGACCGCCTGGGAATACCAGGTGCCATTGGCTTCTGTTTTTTTTTTTTTTTATTTAGTAGTATGCGACATACAATGCAAAGGCAACTTCACAGAATGTGTGATACAAATAGTTACAAACAAACGATCATATTGCATGGATATCAGAGCCAATGGTAAGAAGTCTGAGGAGAATAGCATGTGTACAGCTTTGCGGTCATATCAAGATGAGATTAAAGCTCCATCTCGTTGGGATCCTCTATCACTTAAAATAGTATTGATACTAGCCCTGCTACCCTCGAAGAGTTTAGATATCCATAGATAGGGGAAGAGTATTGTGTAGTAGTCAAATGGGGTCGGAACATACCATTTTCTTTTCCCTTTTTTGAGTTAAGAAGGGAAATAGTAGAACTGAAAGGAGGGAGAAGGGGAAAGAGAAGATTGGGGAAGGAAATGGCAGAAAAGGTAAAGAAGGGGTAAGGGGGTGTCGTGGGTAGAGTGGATAGGGTGGGGTCCCCTCCCAGGGAGCAAGAGACGCGCTCGGCTCACCAGCTCATCAGCTGTCCAACGTTTGGAACAGCGATCTCCAACGATCACCATGAGCTTACTATGTCTCACGGAGGTATTCTTCCGAAAAGCGAAACTGGGTCCAGTAGAACCATCTGTTCCCATGTTTTATCCCTCATTGTGGCAGTCAGGTCTTCCATTCGTTCAATATCATTTACCCTTGCGAACCACTGGGTCACCATTGGAGCAGATTGCTCTTTCCACTGACTTGGGATGCAGGCCCTAGCTGCATTGAGGAGATGTTTAAGTAAGGACTTATGATAACGCTTTCTCGACATAGGAGTTAGATTGAGAAGAACTGCTGCGGGATCATTGGCTAAGGAAATGTCTGTGAACTTGTGGATGAGTCTCAGGACAGGCTGCCAGAATGTTTGTAATTTAGGGCATTCCCAGAAAATGTGGAGAATGGTGCCAGTCTGTTGCCCACAGCGACAGCAGCGGTCAGATTGACCGGGGAATATTTTGGCCAACACCACCGGTGTACGATACCAGCGTGTGATCAGCTTAAATGAGATCTCCTGATATTTACTGCAGAGTGACGACTTATGGGCGAAAAAGAGTATTCTGTCCTTCTGTGGTTTGGAGAATGTAGTTTGTAAGTCCCTTTTCCATTTAGCTAGGAAGGGTGGATCCGTGGAGGATTGTGCGTCTGTCAGGATTTGGTAGGACCTAGAGAGGGAACCACGAATTGGGCCATCATCCAGGCAAAGTTCCTCGAAGGGGTGGAACTGTCTAGAGAAGAACGAATGGTTAGGTAGTGATCCGAGGAAATGGATTAGCTGTCTAGCTCTCCAGCTATTCAATGCAACAGGTACTTGCTCTAGCAGTATGGTCCCCATGGGAATCAAGCCCGTGGGTCCAAGAAATAGGGCTGCTCTCAGAAGCCCTTTCGGGGCTTGCCTGGTAAAGGCCTGGTCAGACAGGCCCGGAGGGAATCTAGGATGTCCAATAATTGGGGTCATAGGAGAAGGGAAGTTAGTCAGGTGGGAAAGGTGAAAAAAACTATCCATCTCGGCGAGCGAGGGGCCAATTAACGGGTGAGTAGTCACACAGGGCTCCAATGGCCTCCCCGCCCAAGGCAGACCAGCCAGTGGAACCCGCGCCATCTCCTGCTCTAGCTTGACCCATAGCTTCAGTTCCAAATGCCGGTGTCTTATCACATATGGTCCCCCATCGGATAGTGTCCGCTGTGTACTGCGCATGCGCAGTACACAGCAACACAGATTCAGAAAATTGCCGAGCATGAACGGCGCCTGCGCACTGAGTCCAGGTTCTATCCCCACTATCCAAGTGGACATAGAGTAAGAATATAAAAGAGCCGAGCGCAGCGAGGCCGAGCCCGAAGCGTGGCGAGCAAAGCTCACCTGCGAGGGACCCTCTAATATTCACAACCCTATGTCCGCTTGGATGGTGGGGCTACCACCTCCACTCACCGCGCAGGCGCCGTTCAGCTTCGGAGATTTTCCGAAGCTTCGTCTGCTCCATACTGCGCATGCGCAGTACGGCGCGGACACTATATCATGGCCGGACAGTATATGGCAGAACACCGGCACCAGTCAACCACCGGTGTCATGTGCGTCGCTGTGTAATATAGAGCAGGGTCCGGGAAGCCAATACCTCCCCGCAATTTCGGTCACAATAGCATTGCCCTACCAATACGCATATGTTTTCCGCGCCAGAGGAACTTGATAAAGATTGAGCGAACCGCATGAAAGAAAGTCTGGGGTATTTTGATAGGTAAGGCTTGTAGTAGATACAGAAGTCGTGGCCTCGCGTTCATCTTCAACACATTACAGCGTCCGAACCATGACAGAGCTAGTGGGTCCCATCTTTTAAGGTCCGCTGTAAGCCCATAGGCTTCTTTTTATGTTGTTTTTTGCTTGTTTCTCAAGGCGACCATCTTGGCATTTGTCAAGAGGGTTGGGCGTGTCTTGAAGAGAACGCTTACGGCCACATCAACCTGAAAGCACCCGATGTCGTCTGATTTCAGAGGCTAAGCAGCGTCAGGCCTGGTTAGTACCTGGATGGGAGACTCCCTGGGAAGACCAGGTGCCATAGAAGAATCTGGTCTGGTTAGTGTCTTTTTTTTTTTTAATTCTTTATTTACGGATTGCAGGTAATACAGAGACAAACTGTAAAAGACATAGATCCCTCAGTTTTCCAGGTTAACAAAAATACATAGTTAATACTTCGTGGGGGACCGGGGGAAACCTAACAACTTATGTCAGCAGCAGCCCCAGCCGTGGCTAGGCCACCACATTATCCCACTCTAATGATCTGGCACCCCAGTGTCTACTTATAAACCAGGGCAGTCCGCGGGGCGATCCCCCTCAAGGCCCAGACTGAGGGGCCTCTAACATCGGTCACCTTCATTCTATTGGTCAAAGAGCTCAGCCGGGACCACCACGAGGGCCGCCAACCCCTGGCTGGGAAATCGAGGGAACAAAACGAAAAGATCCTTGCAATCACCATGTATTTTAATTATACTTGGGAGTTAGGGGGTAGGGAAAGAGGGGGGAGCAAATGGGCAGGAGAAGGGGATGGGGGGCTCCAAGACAACCAACGACAACCAACGAGCAGTGTGCTCTTCCTCCCTGTCGCCTAACGCTGATGTGAGCTGTTCCATACGGTAGATGTCGCAAACTCTTGCAAACCAGTGAGACACCAGTGGAGCGGCCTGCTGTTTCCACATGCTAGGTATACATGCCCTGGCCCCACTCAGAAGATGTTTTAAGAGAGATTTATGGTACTTCTTGCTCGAGAGTGGAGTCAGATTGAGGAAGATCGCAGCTGGGTTGTTCTGGAGAACAATAGCCGTGAGGTCATAAATGATATTGAGAACCTGTCTCCAGAAATTTGCCAGTTGAGGGCATTCCCAAAAGATATGTAGTAACGTGCCGGCTTGTTCACCGCATCTCCAGCACAAAGGGCTGTGACCGGGAAACATAGCCGCCAGGACAGTGGGGGTCCTGTACCATCGGGTCAAAATTTTATAAGCTATTTCCTGGTATTTACTACATAGGGATGACTTGTGCGCAAAAAGAAGCGCGCGGTTCTTCTGGTCTGGCGAGAGCCGGACATGCAGGTCTCGCTCCCATTTTTCCACGAACACCAGGTTACCCTGGGAGAGTTGGTCCAGTAGGATGCGATATGACAGGGAAAGAGACCCTCGGGTCGGTCCCTCTCCTGAGCATACCTCCTCAAACGATGTTAGGGGTCTGCGGAATTCGCCACTGTTTGACAAAGATTTCAAGAAGTGGGAGAGTTGGGCAAGCTTCCACTGTCCCAGGGCCGTGGTTGCTAACGCCTCGTACATAGTGGAGACCGCTGTCCACATCCTAGGGCCAAGAAAAGAAGAGGCCCGCACAAGGTCCCGGTCAGGGTCGAGGCGGAAAGACTTTTCCGTCATGCCGGGTTCAAAGCGTGGGTGTCCAATAATAGGAGTCATGGGCGAAGGGAAACTGGGCACGCCCGTCAGGGTAAAATATCTGTCTAGCTCTTGTAACGTTTGCTCAATGAGTGGGTGTGCCCGCGTCGCTCCCGACCAGCCCGGTCCACTCCAGGGCAAACCTGGAAATGGTACGGATTCACGCTCCAGACGAACCCACAGCTTATCCTTCAGGTGTCTGCACCAGTCAACTACTCTGTTCATGTGCACCGCCGTATAGTACCATGCCGGATCTGGGAGGCCAATCCCTCCCTTGTCTTTTGATCTGAGCAGTAATGTTCGGCTGAGTCTTGGAGGCCTGCCCTGCCATACGTATCGAATAAAGATGGAGCGCATGGCTTTAAAAAATGATTGGGGGATTTTTATCGGTAAGGCTTGTAATAGGTACAAGAGTCTGGGCATTACATTCATTTTGAGCACATTGCATCTCCCAAACCAAGAGGTCGCCAACTTTGACCACCTCTCTAGATCTATGGCAAAATTTTTTAGAAGCGGCTGGAAATTCAATTGGAAAATCAGATGTGGGTCCGGGGGAACCTTGGTACCCAGATATTGTATAGCCCCAGTTGCCCAACGAAAGGGAAAATTAGTGCTTAGACTCGTCTGGGCGTTGGTAGACAGGGAGACGTTGAGTGCTTCCGATTTCTGTAAGTTAATTTTAAAATTTGACAGGGTGCCATATCGTCTTATTTCCGCTAAGAGATTCGGCAATGTAATGTGAGGCTCCGAGACATAGAACAAGAGGTCATCTGCAAAGGCTGCGACCTTATGGTGGTGTGAGGGGGTGTCCAGGCCCTTGATGTCTATGTTCTGCCTGATGTGGTGCAGCAAGGGTTCAAGCGATAGGACAAACAAAAGGGGGGACAACGGGCATCCCTGCCTCGTTCCATTGCCAATAGTGAAACGCGACGAGGCAAACCCATTGACCCTAACCATCGCCGTCGGTGACGAGTAAAGAGCTGTAACCCATGAAAGCATGGGGGGGGTACACCCAAGCTTCGCAGGGTGGCTAGCAAAAAAGGCCAGCTCACCCTGTCAAACGCTTTTTCTGGGTCCACAGAGAGCAACATAATCGGTAGTTTAAGGCGTCTGGCGCGTTCTATAACATTGATTGTCCTGGTAGTGTTGTCTCGGGCTTCCCTGTTACGAATAAACCCCACCTGATCCAGAGGTATCAGGCATTGGAGAATGGGCGCCAACCGCTCCGCCAGTATCTTAGTGAAGAGCTTAAGGTCGCTGTTTAATAAGGAGATGGGCCTGTAGTTCGCACAGAGAAGCGGATCCTTCTCCGGCTTGAGTATGACCGAGATGCTTGCCTGCAACAGCTCCGGTGGAAAGGTCTGGCCCTGCAATAGGGCGTTAAAAGCTGACACAAACGGCGTGGACAACAGGGAGAGGAAGGCCTTATAATAAGGGACCATAAACCCATCTGGGCCTGGTGCCTTGCCCTTGGGTGAGTCTCTTAACGCTGCCGACAATTCCTCCGGGGAGATAGGTTGCGAGAGAAGCTCTATCTCTTCCTGTGTCAGCGACGGGAGGTTTGCCGAAGCTAGGTACTCGTCAATGGCCGCTGTGCCGGCCTGGAGGGCGTCTCCTGAGTCCCGGGGGTGCAAGTTATAAAGGGCTTCATAGAAAGATCGGAAACACTCCGCTATCTCCCGTGAATCATGAAGCTTGGCACCCGAAGGGGAGGTTATGGTTGGAATGAAGGACGCGTTGCGTTGGGCACGCAGGGAGTTCGCTAGGGACCTACTACACTTGTCTCCATATTCATAATACGTCCTGCGGACCCACATGAGTCTGGTTCTAGCCTGAAAGAGAGAGAAATCTCTGATTTGTTCTCTAAGATCTCTCACCTCTACCTCCAGCGCAACAGTCGGCTGGGATTTGTGTCGTTGTTCACACGCATGCAACTTGGCAATAAGTTTGGAGAGAGCCTCAGTTTTGGCCACTTTGAGTCTATGACCATGTTTAATAAGAATGCCCCTAATGTAGCATTTATGAGCCGCCCATAACATGAGGGGGTTGGAAACAGAATCACGGTTATGATCAAAGTAACTTTCTAATTCCCTAAGCAGGTCTGCGTGGGTCTCCACCAGGACTGACCACGCGACTCCTGTTGTAGCTTCAGCATCAAAGAAATCGGGGCATGGTCAGACAGGGCTATGTGGCCTATCTGAGCGTCTGTGACCGCCGGGATAGCATTGTGGGTGACTAAAAACATATCTATACGTGAGTAAGAACCATGAGCGGTGAAAAAGAACGTATAGTCCCTATTCTGTGGGTGAAGCGTACGCCACACATCGATCAGTCGGTGGGAGTGTAGCAGGTCTCTTATGTGTGAACGCGTTCTCGCAGAAATCGCAGAGGTGCCCGATGATGAGTCTCTGCGGGGGTCCAAGGTGAGGTTAAAGTCCCCCCCAACGATCAAAGTACCCTCTGAGAATGCAGCCAGGGCATCCAAGCATGCTTCTAAGGCCGGCAGCTGGTCCACATTCGGCATGTATAGGTTGGCAAGAGTAAAAGTTTGCGAGTGGAGAGTTCCCTTAATGAAGAGATATCTCCCTTCACTATCGGCTTGGACAGCTAACAGGCGCCACGGCAAGTTTTTAGCAAGAACACACACTCCTCTCGATTTGGAAGTAGGGGACGTGCTGTGGTGGGCCAGGGGGAAGTGCTTACTATAAAGCCGTGGTATTTGGTCTGTCCTGAAATGGGTCTCCTGGAGGAAAACTATTTGGGGCTTCATCCGCCACAATTCTGTCAGGCAGCTGGACCTTTTTTCAGGTACATTCAGCCCTTTCACATTCCAGGAAACCAGCTTCAGGGCCATGACGGCAGTGGTACCCGGCCGGCGGTCCCCACCAGAGTCAGTAGTAGATATAGAGTTCAAGCACAGAGGAAGAGGAGGAGAAAAAGGAAAAGCAGTAACGAAGCGGAGAAGGTCCGGAGTTAGTAGGGAGGAGGAGGGTAGGAGGGGTGGGGATAGATCGGGGAATTGCTAAAGCTCCTATCGGAGAGAACCTGCCGGTTAGGGCAGAGGGGCCTAGTGGGGGAAGAGGTAAGGCACTGCAGAGGGAGGAACTCGTCGGTGCAGTACCCCTCCAGCATCCCATGGTCCATGCAGTCGCAATCGGGCGTGCACGGAGCTTCTTTGGCATCTTAACTACGACATCAAACGCATTATAGAACATCACTGCAGCAGGTATCGGGCAGTTAACAACAGTAGAACAGTGCATAATTAGACCAACATATTAAACTTTTCAACACAGAGTATAGATAACTTTATACCACCCAGGCACCCGCCCCTCCCCCCCCCCCCAAAAAAAAAATGGAAAAAAGGGGGGGGGAGGAGAGGGGGAGGGAGCGGGAACGCCGCCCAGGGGCACCCGGGGGGCACCACCAGGCAGTCCAAAAACACAAAGAGCGCCGAGACTAGGGCACCTGTAGATAAACAGTAACGAGAATGGTGAACAGTACCGCCAATAACTCAGGGCTTCGTCCAGGAAGCGCAGTGTCCAACTCTGTTCTTCCAATGTCCTTCCTCTCCCCTAGCGGGGGCGCTGGGAACAATGGCCCGTGGCATGGTAAACAACACAAAGCTGGATACTCCAGCCGTCTATGTTGGTAGAGAAAAAGAAAACAAAAAAAAAAGGGTATAACACAGGAATAACGGAAAATTACTGTACTCTCTCAGGGTTCACGATCTTGAGGGGCCTGCGATCTCTGACGTTGGGATCGACGGTGGCGTCTCACTCTCTGTGGCCTGGTTGAGGGGTTGTTCGTCGGGGCCACTGCTCCCTGGGGGACAACAGGAGCCAACCAGTCGGGGACCTGAACCGAGGGCAGGCCCAAAGCCTCCAGAAAGGACGGGACCTCCGAAGGGTGTCGTAGCGCAAGGGGCCTCCCATTTTTGCGCACTATAAGGTGAAACGGATGGCCCCACTTGTATGGAATCCTCCGTTCAGTTAGGTGTTCCAGAAGGGGTCGCAGACAGCGTCTCATCTGGAAGGTCTTGCGGGATACATCTGGCAGAAGGGTGACTTGGGCCCCGTCAAAATCAATGCTGCCTTTGCGCCACGACGCTTGCAGGACATCCTCCCTAACTGAGTAATTGTGGAGACAGCATAAAACGTCACGTGGCCGGTTCTCTGTGGGGCTCCTGGGGCCCAGGGTCCTGTGGACTCTATCAATGGCTATTACTGTGTCAGCAGCGCGGTCCAGACAGGCGTTAAATATAGCTGTAACTGTGGCTTTGAGGTCTGCCTGGCCAGTGGCTTCGGGCAAGTCTCTGATCCTGATGTTGCGTCTGCGGTTGCGATTCTCAAGGTCATCCACTAGGAGTTGCAACTGTGCCACTCTGTCAGCAAGGGTATCATGTGCGGCTTGCAGGCCAGAAACATCAGTGGTCAGGGAGGTCACATCCGATGCCAGGGTGGTCACCCGCTCGTTCGTAGCCGACACGTCACGTTTGACCCCTGCGATTTCATGTCGCAAGGTCGTTTCAATCCTGGCTGCCATACAGCTAAAGTCTGCTTTAGTGGGAAGGTTTTGGAGTAAAGCTAGGATGGCCTTGTCCCCCAATAATGCCGGTGCTGGTGGCAGCGGTGGGTCCCCCTGTGTGTCTGAGGCGAGAGCAGCCTGGCCATTCGGTCCTGGGATGAGGCTTCCACTGCGGGAGGGTCTCTGGGACAGTTGGGAGTTGTGAGGGAACCAGGGTGGCAGGCCGCTATGGTCCGGGCTGTCAAGCGAGGCCATGGACAGTGAGCGGGGGAGACACGGGGACAAGTCACTAGGCGGGGAGAACGGGGGCATGTCGTGTCCCTGCATAGCAGTCTGCTCACCTTCCCTCTGTGCCGCGTGTCCTGGAGCGCCGGAGGCCGCGGGCGCCATCTTGGCTGGATCCGGCGTGGAGGCCGGAGGCTGCAGCGGGACCAAGTACCTGTCCATGGCAGCAGCGGCGGACCCCGCTCGGCTGGCTGTGTTCCGCCGAAGCGCGGGGATGTCGGCGATGCCGAAATATGCGACCAGACTGTGGTAAAGGGGTGCGGAGGGGTCACGGACCGGGAGCTCCGGAAAAGAGTGACCTCACTCCTTCATGCCTAGGCCACGCCCCCCTGGTTAGTGTCTTGATTGGGAGATCGCCTGGGAATACTGGATGCCGTAGGCTTCTTTTTATGTTGTTGGCTTTGACCTGTTTTTTTTAGCTTGTTTCCCAAGGTGACCATCTTGGCCTTTGTCAAGAGGCTTCAGAGTGCCCGAAGAGAGTGCCTACGGCCAAATCACCTATATAGTATCTTATATATAATAACTAAAAATATTATTTATTATTATAGATATAGATATATAGTATAGTGATTTGGTCGTAGGCACTCTCTTTGGGCACTCTGAAGCCTCTTGACAAAGGCCAAGATGGTCACCTTGGGAAGCAAGCTAAAAAAAACAGGTCAAAGCCAACAACATAAAAAGAAGCCTACGGCATCCAGTATTCCCAGGCGATCTCCCAATCAAGACACTAACCAGACCAGATCCTTCTATGGCACCTGGTCTTCCCAGGGAGTCTCCCATCCAGGTACTAACCAGGCCTGACGCTGCTTAGCCTCTGAAATCAGACGAGATCGGGTGCTTTCAGGTTGATGTGGCCGTAAGCGTTCTCCTCAAGACACGCCCAACCCTCTTGACAAACGCCAAGATGCTCACCTTTAGAAACAAGCAAAAAAAAAACAGGTCAAAGCCAACAACATAAAAAGAAGCCTATGGGCTTACAGCCGACCTTAAAAGATGGGACCCACTAGCTCTGTCATGGTTCGGACGCTGTAATGTGTTGAAGATGAACGCGATGCCACGACTTCTGTATCTACTACAAGCCTTACCTATCAAAATACCCCAGACTTTCTTTCATGCGGTTCGCTCAATCTTTATCAAGTTCCTCTGGCGCGGAAAACATATGCGTATTGGTAGGGCAATGCTATTGCGACCGAAATTGCGGGGAGGTATTGGCCCCCGGACCCTGCTCTATATTACACAGCGACGCACATGACACCGGTGGTTGACTGGTGCCGGTGTTCTGCCATATACTGTCCGGCCATGATATAGTGTCCGCGCCGTACTGCGCATGCACAGTATGGAGCAGACGAAGCTTCGGAAAATCTCCGAAGCTGAACGGCGCCTGCGCGGTGAGTGGAGGTGGTAGCCCCACCATCCAAGCGGACATAGGGTTGTGAATATTAGAGGGCCCCTCGCAGGCGAGCTTCGCTCGCCACGCTTCGGGCTTGGCCTCGCTGCGCTCGGCTCTTTTATATTCTTACTCTATGTCCACTTGGATAGTGGGGATAGAACCTGGACTCAGTGCGCAGGCGCCGTTCATGCTCGGCAATTTTCGGAATCTGTGTTGAAACGCTACTGGGAACCCAAAAGTTCCTCAAGGTCGGGCATGCCCAGAAAAGGTGTCCCATGGTCCCCATATCTGAATTTCACCTCCAACAAACATCCGGGATCGATCTATCCATTTTATTCAGAAGGTATGGGACTCTATACCAGCGTGAGACTATCTTGTATCTTGATATTGGTTTGCGATGGAAGCTTTATGTACTAAGGTCAGGATCTTCCCTATCTGTTGTGGGGTAAATGTGATGCCTAAGTCCCTCTCCCATTTGTGGATAAATGGTGGGGTCGACTCCTCCTCCTGACTACTCAATAGGTTGTACAGGAGGGAGAGGGTGTGTCGCACAGGTTCCCTTTTGTGACAGATGGATTTATAGGGTGTCAGGTCTCTAGGAGTGTAGGGGGCCCTTTGTATGGCCAGAAGAAAGTGACGAAGTTGATAAGCACTAAACAAGTCAAGCGGAGGGTCAGAAAGCTCGGCGACAGTTTGCGTGGTCGGGAGCCCTCCCGTGGGCCACACCTCTCCCAGACGCTGTTTCCCCACCACTGTCAACTGTCGCAGTTTCTTGTTGGTAAATCCCGGAGGGAAGTCTGGATTACCTATAACCGGAGTCATTGGTGATGGCAGGGGAGCAATGTGTGTGCAGCGGAACAACCTCCGCACAACAGCCAACGTAGCTCCCACTACGGGGTGACCTCTGAGGTCTTTTGGTAGGGAGGACAGGAGACACGGGGAGGTCAATAGGAGAATGGAACCATCCTCAATCTCCATCTCCACCCACTGCTTGTGTGGGCCATTACAATGCCAATCAACGACTCTCGCTAGCAGAGTCACTCTGTAGTATTGTCTGAGATCTGGGAGACCCAGACCCCCCTTGTCCTTTGGTCTGGCAAGCAATTGCAAACGGGCTCTGGGCGGTTTGCGCGCCCAAATAAAGTCCCGGAGCAGCACCTGCAGTTGTCTGAAAAAAATTGGGGGTAACCGGATCGGTAATGTCTGGAACATGTATAAGATCCGAGGGAGGGCCATCATTTTGAATGCATTACAGCGCCCGAACCAGGTCAGTGTTAAAGCATGCGAGTTTCCCAAATCAGATTTCAGTCTATCCAGGAGAGGGACAAAATTAAGCAGGTACAATTGCGCTAAATCCGCTGCGATGTCAACGCCCAGTTAACGTATAGATTTTTCAGCCCAGTAGAATGGAAAAGCGGACCGGAGCCTCTTGGCCTCACCATCCGGGACCAATATATTCAATACAGCCGACTTGGCGCAATTGTTTTTATAGTTTGATAGGCTGCCGTGTCGCTGTAGAGACGCAAGTATTTTGGGAAGCAAAATGTGTGGATTGGAGACGGAAAAAATTAGATCGTCAGCGTACGCTGCAATTTTGTGGTGTGCCGAGGGTTTGGATATGCCAGTAATATTCGGGTCATTCCGAACGTGACACATAAGTGGTTCCAGTGTCAGAATTAAAATTAGGGGAGACAGAGGGCACCCCTGCCTCGTCCCATTAGTGATGGGGAAAGAGTCCGAGCACCCCTCGGTCACCCGTACCGCTGCCGACGGCGTGGAGTAAAGCGACATTACCCAGCTCATCATGTTGGGGCCAAGACCTATATGTTCCAGGGTGTCCTGCATAAAGTGCCAGGCCACCCTGTCAAAGGCCTTCTCCGCGTCCGTTGACAACATAAGCAAGGGCCTTCCCTGTACATGCGCCGCATGGATTAAATTGAGGACTCGGGCCGTATTGTCTCTAGCTTCCGACTTATTTATATTTTTTTGCTTGTTTCCCAAGGTGACCATCTTGGCGTTTGTCAAGAGGGTTGAAAGTGCCTGAAGAGATTGCCTGCGGGCACATCACCCTGAAAGCACCCGATCTCGTTTGATGTTGGAGGCTAATAGAGTCGGGCCTTTTTAGTACCTGGATGGGAGACCGCCTGGGAATACCAGGTGTCGTAGACTTCTTTTTATGATGTTGGCGTTGACCTGTTTTTTTTTCGCTTATTTCCCAAAGTGACCATCTTGGTGTTTGTCAAGAGGGTTGAGAGTGCCTGAAGAGATTGCCTATGGTCACATCACTCTGAAAGCACCCAATCTCGTCTGATCTTGGAGGCTAAGAAGAGTCGGGCCTGGTTAGTACCTGGATGGGAGACCACCTGGGATTACCAGTTATTGTAGGCTTCTTTTTATGTTGTTGGCGTTGATTCGTTTTCTTTTTTTTGCTTGTTTCCCAAGGTGACCATCTTGGCATTTGTCAAGAGGGTTGAGAGTGCCCGAAGAGATCACCTATGGCCCCATCACCCTGAAAACGCCCAATCTCGTCTGATCTCGGATGCTAAACAGTGTCGGGCCTGGTTAGTACCTGGATGGGAGACCGCCTGGGAATACCAGGTGCCATAGGCTTCTGTTTTTTTTATTTTTTATTTAGTAGTATGCGACATACAATGCAAAGGCAACTTCACAGAATGTGTGATACAAATAGTTACAAACAAATGATCATATTGCATGGATATCAGAGCCAATGGTAAGAAGTCTGAGGAGAATAGCACGTGTACAGCTTTGCGGTCATATCAAGATGAGATTAAAGCTCCATCTCGTTGGGATCCTCTACCACTTAAAATATTATTGATACTAGCCCTGCTACCCTCGAAGAGTTTAGATATCCATAGATAGGGGAAGAGTATTTTGTAGTAGTCAAATGTCTAACAAATATTTTGAATAGTTGTAGTTCTCCACATTAACTGTCACATTGATATCACCACTGACAACACACCACTTTTTAACAGCACCAAAATATGAAAAAAGCACTTTATATGTTTCAAAAGTAGTTGCATTAGCAAAAAATAAAGTCCTGTCTTCTTTACACGCTAGCTTTTCTGTATACATTAATCTCTCTGTGTACACCAGCCACTCAATATAGACTAGCCTCTCTGTCTTCTGTATACAGGTGCCCGTAATCTATATACACTAGCCTGCCTTCTTTTTACAATTGTCTCGGTGTCCCAGCCTCTCTGCATACACTAGCCTCACTGAATTCCCCAGACTGTCTTCTGTATACACAAGCCTATCTGTAAAAAAAAATAGCCGGTCTTCTGCATACTCTAGCCTCTCTGTGTAACACAGTCTCTGGATTCCCTAGCCTACATCTCTGCATACCCAGGACCTTCCTCTGTATAATCTAGCCTATCTGTATACACTAGCCTGTCTTTTGTACAAATTAGCTTCTCTGTAGCCGGTCTTCTGTATACACGAGCCTCACTGTCTACTCTTGGTTGTCTTTTGTATACACTAGCATCTCTTTATACATTAGCTCTCTGTATACCCAAGCCTCTCTGTATACACTAGTCCACCGGTATACACTAGCAAGTCTGCATACACTAGCCTCTCTTTGCAACTCAACTTCTCTCTCTGTATACCTTAGCCTCCATCTCTGCATACCCAGGACGTTCTTCTCTATAATCTAGCCTATGTGTATACACTAGCCGGTCTTCTGTAGACATTAGCCTCCCTGTATAAACTAGCTGGTCTACTGTATACACTAGTCCGTCTGTATACACTAGCAAGCTTGCATACACTAGCCTCTCTGTGTAACCCAGCCTCCATCTCTGCATACCCAGGACGTTCTTCTCTATAATCTAGCCTATTTGTATACACTAGCCTGTCTTTTGTACACATTAGCCTCTCTGTATAAACTAGCCGGTCCTCTGTATACACTAGTCCATCTGTATACACTAGCAAGTATGCGTACTCTAGCCTCTCTCTCTGTATACCTTAGCCTCCATCTCTGCATACCCAGGACGTTCTTCTGTATAATCTAGCCTATCTGTATAATCTAGCCTATCTGTATACACTAGCCTGTCTTTTGTACACATTTGCCTCTCTGTATAAACTAACCGGTCTTCTGTATACACTAGTCCGCCTGTATACACTAGCAAGTATGCATACTCTAGCCTCTCTCTCTGTATACCCTAGCCTCCATCTCTGCATACCCAGGACGTTCTTCTGTATAATCTAGCCTATCTGTATACACTAGCCTGTCTTTTGTACACATTAGCCTCTCTGTATAAACTAGCCGGTCCTCTGTATACACTAGTCCATCTGTATACACTAGCAAGTCTGTGTAACCAAGCCTCTCTCTCTGCATACCCTAGCCTCCATCTCTTGCATAAACCAGGACCTTCTTCTGTATAATCTAGCCTATCTGTATACACTAGCCTGTCTTTTGTACACATTAGCCTCTCTGTGTAAACTAGCCGGTCTACTGTATACACTAGTCCATCTGTATACACTAGCAAGTCAGGGAGCCACGGAATGATCCGACCTCAAGGGGAGGGGTAATGAGGGGCGGGCATGACCTGGTGCCCAGGAGCCAATGGAAGAAAAGGAGGCTGAGGGAACTGAGAGAAGCGAGGGGGGCGGAGCCATATAAATAGGGGGCGGAGCTTAGACGGGACCAGTGCACGAGGAGACATCACAGGAGGAGGCAGCTTTGTTCACTGCTCCTCTACATCCAAGATGGCGGCGATCGAGGCGGCGCTGGCGCGATTGCGGACACAGGCGGCGGTGAAGGGACCGGAATGGCTGACCAGGCAAGTGCAGGAGCTGCTGGGGGACAGTGATGAGGCGAGGGGCGGCGGGGGGACTGTACCACGGGCCCGGCGGTCTCGGCCGCCGGCGCGATTTTCGCCAGGCCCCGCCCCTCCGCCACCTCGTGACCGGCGGAGCCCGGGGAGGGACGGATCGGTCCCCCCGGCGAAGAAGAGGCAGCAGGAATGTCGGGGTTCAGGGCGGTCGACACGCCGCCGGCCCGCCCCGGGGAGCGGGGCCACAGGCAGTACCTGCGCTGGTTCCCCGTCTCACAGCCCGGCAACCAGTCGCGTGGGGGTGCTCGGGGGGGGCCCCAGCACGAGCGGAGTTCGGGTGGAAGAGGTGCCAGGGGCGGAAGACGGCAGGAGCGTAGCAAGGAAGCTGGAGACAGGGAGGAAGGGACGCAGACCGGCAGATGGACAAGCAGGACGCCGCGGGGGACAAGTGGAGGAGCAGGGCGGTACGGGGGGGCACCACAGGTCCGGTCCACATCGCCGGTCTGGGAGTGCGCACCCTGGGGAGACACACCTTTCCAGCCGCCGGAGCGTTGCGGCCTCTGGGGGGGGATCGCCCAGGGGGCTCCCTTCGCAAGCAGAAGCGGACGTGGCGGAGCGGTCGGAAGGAGAGCTGTCCACAGAAGACGAGGTGGCAGATCCGGCAGTGGAGAGCGGCAGTGCGGCTGTGGGAGCGGTGTCTGGTCGGCCCGGTAAGTCCATGCATAATGTTTTGACTGATGCTTTGCAGGGGTTGTTGGGGGTGGTTCAAGGGGTGCCGACGGGGTCTCCGGCACCGGTGGTGCCGGTGGGGGGGGAGCAGCGGGGGGCGGGGCCCGGCTCGACTATGCCGGCGCCTGCACCGCAGCTGCAGGGGCTTCTGGACGGCCTGCGGGCATTGGTGGAGAGGTTTGGGGGGGCGCCGGGCACTCCTGCCCTGGCAGCACCGTGGGGGTCGGGTGCGAGTTCGGCAGCTGCGGCCGTGCCGGCGGCGGTAGTGGAACCCGCGGCATCCGGGGTTGAGGGGCCGGCATCGAGTGGGGGAGCCGGTGGCGACAAGGTCGCGGAGGGGCGGCAGGTCGGTCGGACGTGGTCAGAATTGGGGACGCGGCACGGTGCGAGGTGTACGTCTGCTTCGAGGGCCCGCTGGGAGCGCACTTGAAGCCGGAGGTCCGGGAGAAGATTACAAAAGGTGAGTACGTGGAGATATTCTCGCTGCTCCCATTAGAAAAGTTCAATTTGGATCGGGTCAAACCTAATGACACCAAGAAGGACGATGAGGAAAAGAGGCGTTACCGGCTGATACCGCGAACGTTTGCAAATTGGTTGCAGGCATTCGCGATATTGGCGAGCGTCATTGGGGAAAAGAACCCCGAGCACTGCTCGGCGTTGTTTTGTTACATGGACGCCATCGGGGAGGCCCACAGGGTGTACGGGGGTGCTGCGTGGCTGCGGTATGATGAACAGTTCCGGCAGCGAAAGGCGGTGCGTCAGGAACTGCGGTGGGATCACAAGGACATCAGCCTCTGGATGCGACTGATGTCCTCGGCCCGGGCCCAGCCTTCGTTTTTTCAGGGGGGGGCCGGGGGTACAACCTCCTCAGGACTGTCGGCCGGAAAGAAGTGGGGAGTTTGCTGGCAGTTCAACGAGGGTGCGTGCAAGTTCGGGGGTGCCTGCAGATTCAAGCACGAATGTTCGGGTTGCGGGGGGGCCCACGCGCTGTCTCGGTGCTTTAAGAAAGGGAAACGTGCCGGCGACGCTTCTAACAAGAGGGAGGACGCCGGTGAAGGTGGAAAGGATGCTTCCTTTCCTAAATAAGTACCCGGACGGGGAGGCGGCGCGTCTGCTGGCGGAGGGGTTCCGCGTGGGTTTCCGGATTCCTTGCGACCTGCAGGTGGTGCCGCCGTTGGCGCGGAACCTCAAGTCGGCCCTACTGCATCCGTCGGTAGTGGATGACAAGTTGGGAAAAGAGGTTGCGCTGGGTCGCATGGGGGGTCCTTTTGAGGAAAAACCTTGGGGGTGTCTTGTGGTGTCTCCACTGGGGGTTGTCCCCAAGAAGGAGCCGAACAAGTTTCGGCTCATTCACCACTTGTCCTTCCCGAAGGGGGGTTCGGTCAACGACTTAATTGATCCGGAGTTCTGCACGGTATCTTATACGTCATTTGACGCGGCGGTCCGGTGGGTGCGGAAGTACGGCCGGGGGGCGCTTATGGCAAAGGCGGACGTCGAGTCAGCGTTCCGGTTGCTTCCGGTGCACCCGGACAGTTTTCCACTGTTGGGTTGTCATTGGAGGGAGCAGTTTTACGTGGACAAGTGTTTGCCCATGGGCTGCTCCGTTTCGTGTGCGGTGTTCGAACAGTTTAGCTCGTTCTTGGAATGGGTGGTGAGGGATGTCTCTGGCCTCGAATCGATCATTCATTATTTGGACGATTTTCTCTGCATTGGCCCCCGGGCTTCGTCTGTGTGTGCGATTCTTCTTTCCACGTTGCAGCACATCGCGAGCATTTTCGGGGTGCCTTTGGCGGCTGAAAAAACGGAGGGTCCTGTGCAGGTGTTGAGTTTTTTGGGCATAGTGATCGATTCAGAGGCCATGGAATGCAGGCTGCCGTTGGACAAACTGGAGGGCCTGCAGAGGGAGATCCGGGAGGTTCAGGGTCGCCGGAAAGTGCAGTTGAAGAGCTTACAGTCATTGCTCGGCAAACTGAATTTTGCGTGCCGGATTATCCCTATGGGGAGGGTGTTTTGCCGACGGCTGTCGGCTGCGACGGCCGGGGCAAAAGCCCCGACGCACTTCATTCGATTAACGAAGGAACACAGGGACGACTTGAGCGCGTGGCATGAATTCCTGTCCTCTTACAATGGTCGGGCAGTCTGGATGGCCGGGCCGGTGAGCAATTTCGATCTGGAGTTGGTCACCGACGCGGCCGGGTCAACGGGTTATGGGGCGTTTTTTCGGGGGGAATGGAGTGCGGCACCGTGGCCGAGCTCCTGGAAGGAGGCAGGTTTCCTGGGCAATTTGGTGCTATTGGAACTCTTCCCGATAGTGCTCGCACTGGAGCTGTGGGGGGAGAGGTGCAGGGATTTGAAATTGCGCATTAACTGTGATAACATGGGGGTGGTGCAGGTGGTGAATCGCATGTCGGCATCTTCCCCCCCGGTTATTCGAGTTTTGCGTCATTTGGTCTTTCGGTGCCTGCGTTTAAACGTGTTCATTTATGCCGTGCACATCCCAGGGGTGGAGAATGCCTTAGCTGACTCACTGTCTCGTTTCCAGTGGGACAAGTTCAGGGAACTGGCGCCTGGAGCGGCGGTGGACGGACTCCCTTGCCCAGAGTGGATGTGGGCGCTGCCCTTGGAATCGCCGCGGGATGGATACGGCGGTCTGTGAGTGGGTCTACCTGGTCAGCATACGAAAGG
Source organism: Lithobates pipiens (assembly GCF_037356315.1). NCBI lineage: Eukaryota > Metazoa > Chordata > Amphibia > Anura > Ranidae > Lithobates > Lithobates pipiens. Next base: position 170,776,811 of record NW_027507791.1, on the reverse strand, counting down.
GTATGGCGGGAATGGCAAGGGTTGGTGGAGGAGGTGTCCTCGGACGGGGATGCGGGTGACTGGCGTTTATTGGTGCTGTATTTTGTGGTCCGGAATATGGAGGGCGGGCGCTCAGCGGCCGCGATTGACAAGAAAATGGCAGGTTTGTCATTTCTTTTTAAACTGTTGGGTTCGGAGGATTGGACAAAAGACTTTTGGGTGCGGCAGATGCTGCGGGGTTTCCGTAAACAGAGTAAGCGGGGGGACGGACGGCGTCCGGTGACGTTCAACCTTTTGGTGGCCATATGCGCGGAATTGGGGTCGGTTTGTAAGTCTAGTTTTGAGGTGCGACTGTTTACTACGGCTTTTTCGTTAGCGTTTTATGGGGCGTTTAGGGTGGGTGAGTTGGTCAGCCCGTCCAAAAAAATGCCGGGAGGGCTGTTGGATCAGGACGTGCGGGTGACGCGGGATAAGGTGTGTTTGCTTCTCCGAAGATCAAAAACTGACCAGCGGGGTCGGGGGGTGGAGGTTGCGTTGTTTCAGTTACCTGGGTCCCCGGTTTGCCCGGTTGCAGCGGTTCAGGGGTATCGGGGGGTCAGGCCGGGCTGGGAGGGCCCGTTCCTTATGCACGAGGATGGGTCTTTCTTGTCACGGTTCCAGTTTGTGTCGGTTTTTCGGCGGTGTTTGCGGAATCAAGGTTTGGTAGCGGCGGAGTATGCTTCACACTCCTTCCGCATCGGGGCGGCCACGGAAGCGGCCAGGTGCGGGTTGGATGAAGCATCGGTGCGCAAGATAGGTCGATGGGAGTCGCGTAGGTTCAGGTCCTACGTCAGGCCGCAGTTGGTGGTAGGGTGCTAGCGGTGGGGTGGTTGGTTTGGAGTGGGTGTCCCCCATACAGGAAGTGGGGGTAACTCGACAACTTGGTTCCAGAGGGCTTGGTGTCTGGTGGGATGGTACGGTTGGGTGGTTGATGTGTTTTTGCTTTGTTTTTTTTTTTTTTTTTTCTCTCCGTTTCAGTGTACGTGTGTGTGGTTTTTCGTTTCAGATGGAGGTGCACCACGCCTCGTTTGGATCGTGGGCCATTCTTATGTATGTTGGGGGGCCAGGAGAGGTGACATGAGACCGGATGGTAGGCAGCTGGGGATTTCCAGGAGAGCAGCGGAGTTGCATTGGTTGGGAATCCCGGGCATGCAGTGGGACGGGGTGATGGGCGTGGTGGACAGGTATGTGCTTCTAGATGGGCCCCCGGATGTGTTGGTGCTCCATGCTGGGGGGAACGACCTGGGGTTGCGTAAGGTCCGGGACCTGCTCGTGGACATAAAGGCGGATTTTCTGCGGCTCCGAGAGAGGTTCCCGAACACGATTTTGCTCTGGTCCGACATCGTGGCCCGGACAAGGTGGAGATGGGCCAGATCGGTGGCCAGTATCCAGAAAACACGGATCAGGGTGAATAAGGTGGTGGGAAGGTTCGTGGTCAAGAATGGAGGGTTGGTGATTAGACACAGGGAACTGGAGTCTAATGTGGGTTTGTATTTAAGACGGGATGGCGTACATCTCACGGATGTCGGCATCGACTTATGGTCCCTGGGTTTGCAAGGGGGCATTCAAACTGCTTTAAGGGTGTGGGGTTGCCCTCAAGGGTAAGGGGGGTCACCCTTTCAGGCTGTGGCGTTATCTTTCTGGTGGTCTTTTACGGTGGCGGTAAAATGGAGGTGATCTAAAAGGGGTGGGGGGCTCATCAGTAATAGGGGGCCCCTCCGGGGTATTCCCGAACGTTGGACGGAATACTGGGTGTTTTGCACTGCAGGAATTGGTTGTCTCCGGGCGGTCACAGCTGGAGGCCTGGTTTATGTTAATGGTACCGCAGTGAGGTTGGTTTTGGTTATAAAAGTGGGTCACCGTCAGAGATCACCAGACTGGACTTGGGTTTAAATGTTGTTTATGGTTTATATATATATATTTATATATTTATATATTTATATACAGATCTTTGGAGTGAGTTAAAAATTTCGGTGTGTTAATAAAAGGCTGTTGTGGCCAGTTTTACTCCAAAGAAAAGGTGTGGTCTCATTATTATTAAAAGGTTGATAAGGGGCAGAGGTGTCATGGGGTTTTTAATAACAGGAAAGGGGACATTGGGGCTACGCAGGTCAAGGGAGCCACGGAATGATCCGACCTCAAGGGGAGGGGTAATGAGGGGCGGGCATGACCTGGTGCCCAGGAGCCAATGGAAGAAAAGGAGGCTGAGGGAACTGAGAGAAGCGAGGGGGGCGGAGCCATATAAATAGGGGGCGGAGCTTAGACGGGACCAGTGCACGAGGAGACATCACAGGAGGAGGCAGCTTTCCCACCCTCCCTCCCTAATGTGGGGTTATTTGAGCATTCAGGTTATTGGTAGCTGGCTGGTTGTTGTTTTTCTTTCTTTCTTTCAGGAACAGAGGATTGGTCGTCACAGCAGTGAAAACGGCCCTATTGGGGGCTGCAGCGTTATCTTTCTGGTGGTCTTTTACGGTGGCGGTAAAATGGAGGTGATCTAAAAGGGGTGGGGGGCTCATCAGTAATAGGGGGCCCCTCCGGGGTATTCCCGAACGTTGGACGGAATACTGGGTGTTTTGCACTGCAGGAATTGGTTGTCTCCGGGCGGTCACAGCTGGAGGCCTGGTTTATGTTAATGGTACCGCAGTGAGGTTGGTTTTGGTTATAAAAGTGGGTCACCGTCAGAGATCACCAGACTGGACTTGGGTTTAAATGTTGTTTATGGTTTATATATATATATTTATATATTTATATATTTATATACAGATCTTTGGAGTGAGTTAAAAATTTCGGTGTGTTAATAAAAGGCTGTTGTGGCCAGTTTTACTCCAAAGAAAAGGTGTGGTCTCATTATTATTAAAAGGTTGATAAGGGGCAGAGGTGTCATGGGGTTTTTAATAACAGGAAAGGGGACATTGGGGCTACGCAGGTCATGCATACTCCTGCCTCTCTCTGTAACCCAGCCTCGCTCTCTCTCTCTGTATACCCTAGCCTCCATCTCTGCATACCCAGGACGTTTTTCTGTATAATCTAGCCTATCTGTATAAAGTAGCCTGTCTTTTGTACACATTAACCTCTCTGTATAAACTAGCCGGTCCTCTGTATACACTTGTCCGTCGGTATACACTAGCATCGCTTTATACATTAGCTCTCTGTATACCCAAGCCTCTCTGTATACACTAGTCCACCGGTATACACTAGCAAGTCTGCATACACTAGCCTCTCTTTGTAACCCAACTTCTCTCTCTGCATACCCAGGACGTTCTTCTCTATAATCTAGCCTATTTGTATACACTAGCCTGTCTTTTGTACACATTAGCCTCTCTGTATAAACGAACCGGTCTTCTGTATACACTAGTCCGCCTGTATACACTAGCAAGTATGCATACTCTAGCCTCTCTCTCTGTATACCCTAGCCTCCATCTCTGCATACCCAGGACGTTCTTCTGTATAATCTAGCCTATCTGTATACACTAGCCTGTCTTTTGTACACATTAGCCTCTCTGTATAAACTAGCCGGTCCTCTGTATACACTAGTCCGTCTGTATACACTAGCAAGTCTGTGTAACCAAGCCTCTCTCTCTGCATACCCTAGCCTCCATCTCTTGCATAAACCAGGACCTTCTTCTGTATAATCTAGCCTATCTGTATACACTAGCCTGTCTTTTGTACACATTAGCCTCTCTGTGTAAACTAGCCGGTCTACTGTATACACTAGTCCATCTGTATACACTAGCAAGTCTGCATACTCCTGCGTCTCTGTGTAACCCAGCCTCGCTCTCTCTCTCTGTATACCCTAGCCTCCATCTCTGCATACCCAGGACGTTCTTCTGTATAATCTAGCCTATCTGTATAAAGTAGCCTGTCTTTTGTACACATTAACCTCTCTGTATAAATTAGCCGGTCCTCTGTATACACTAGTCCGTCGGTATACACTAGCATCTCTTTATACATTAGCTCTCTGTATACCCAAGCCTCTCTGTATACACTAGTCCACCGGTATACACTAGCAAGTCTGCATACACTAGCCTCTCTTTGTAACCCAACTTCTCTCTCTGCATACCCAGGACGTTCTTCTCTATAATCTAGCCTATTTTTATACACTAGCCTGTCTTTTGTACACATTAGCCTCTCTGTATAAACTAGCCGGTCCTCTGTATACACTAGTCCATCTGTATACACTAGCAAGTATGCGTACTCTAGCCTCTCTCTCTGTATACCTTAGCCTCCATCTCTGCATACCCAGGACGTTCTTCTGTATAATCTAGCCTATCTGTATAATCTAGCCTATCTGTATACACTAGCCATCCATCTCTGCATACCCAGGACGTTCTTCTCTATAATCTAGCCTATTTGTATACACTAGCCTGTCTTTTGTACACATTTGCCTCTCTGTATAAACTAACCGGTCTTCTGTATACACTAGTCCGCCTGTATACACTAGCAAGTATGCATACTCTAGCCTCTCTCTCTGTATACCCTAGCAAGTCTGCATACTACTGCCGCTCTGTGTAACCCAGCCTCACTCTCTCTCTGTATACCCTAGCCTCCATCTCTGCATACCCAGGACGTTCTTTTGTATAATCTAGCCTATCTGTATAAACTAGCCTGTCTTTTGTACACATTAGCCTCTCTATATAAACTAGCCGGTCCTCTGTATACACTAGTCCGTCTGTATACATTAGCAAGTCTGTGTAACCAAGCCTCTCTCTCTGCATACCCTAGCCTCCATCTCTTGCATAACCAGGACCTTCTTATGTATAATCTAGCCTATCTGTATACACTAGCCTGTCTTTTGTACACATTAGCCTCTCTGTATAAACTAGCCGGTCTACTGTATACACTAGTCCATCTGTATACACTAGCAAGTCTGCATACTCCTGCCTCTCTGTGTAACGCAGTCTCTCTCTCTGTATACCCTAGCCTCCATCTCTGCATACCCAGGACGTTCTTCTGTATAATCTAGCTTATCTGTATACACTAGTGTATACAGACAGACTAGTGTATACAGAGGACCGACTAATGTGTACAAAAGACAGGCTAATGTATACAGATAGGCTAGATTATACAGAAGAACGTCCTGGGTATGCAGAGCGCTCAGCTTCAAGGTATGGCCAACGTGAGTAATATGAGGGACACTCCTCACCCCCGCCCCCACCTACCAGATCTGAGTTTCATCCCCTTGCCCTCTTTGCCCCGGTCATCTGGTGGCAGTTTTATGCACTCCCTGGCCCCCACCCTTTCATAATCCTTACTGACCTTTCTTTCCGCTGCTCACAGGAACACACTGGATGACTTGTCTAATTAACCAACTTGTACAAGACACCGCTATCCTCCTGTCTGACACCGGTCCTCCTTGGAGGCTTTACCCCTCACTGTGTGGGTGGTCCCTGCCTCTCCCTGGATGCTCCACATATACCACAACTACATTGTCAGAGGGGCACCACTTGACAGGACACGGGGCTGTCATTCCGGTGGCATCTCCCATTGGAGGAAGGGATGATGGCCCCAACCCCTTGGCAGCAGGTTCTTTCATGTACAGACCAGGGCGGCTCATCTTCCCTTCTGGAGTCTTCACCTTAGATGGGGGAGTTGCACTTTGGGGGGTCTGAGTGATACCTAATGCGCTGTACTGGAAGGGCTTGACATTCCCGCATATGTGTCCCCTCCCCCTGGATGCGCCCCTTGTCCCCCCCTCTGGCTCCCACCTACTCTTTGCCGACATTGCCTTCTGCAGCTTTCGGGGACCCTGGATGACTTATTTATTGAGCCTATTGGTACGAGACACTGCTTCCCTCCAGGGTGACTCTGGACCCCCCTGGAGGATTTACCCCTTACTGTTTGGGCGGTCCCAGCCTCCCTCTGGATGCTCTACACAGCCCCCGATGGCGATGCAGGAGAGACACTAATTGGCGGGCCCCAGGACTGCTGCTCGGGTGAAGTCTCCCATTGGATGGAGGGATGGTGGCCCTAGCCCCTTGCCTGCCGGATTTTCCATGCACCGACCAGGGCTGCTCCTCTTTCATCTTGATGTGGTGACCATGGAGGGGAGGAGTTGAAATTTATGGGGTCCGGGTGTTTGCTGGTGGGAGTGCGCTAAAGGACTTGACATTTCTGCATGTTTGTCCCCTCTCCTCTGTTTCCCCCTCCCTTCCCTCCCTTACCACCCTTCCCTTCCCTCCTTTCCCTCCCCCTTTCCCCCTTCCACTCCCCCTTTCCCCCTTCCACTCCCCCTTTCCCCCCTTCCCTGCCCCTTTTCCCCCCGGGGCGTGGACGGGGGAGAGGGGGTAAGGAGAGGACAATCTGCCAAAGGGAGAAATGCATTTGTTCGGGGACTGCATGTACTTTAGGGGTATGGGACGGGGGTGGTGGATCCCATTCTGTGATAACTTTTCTGTTGTGACGGGCTCCCTCGTGCATGCCTATGTTTAGGGTGAGCCGAGGAGACCCCTCAGTGCTGACAGTTATATGCTCTACCTTTGTTTTGGTTATACTACTGTTTTTTGTTTCTTTGATGTTACTGATTGTCTTTTATTTGCATACCGGTATCAGACGTGACATTTACCACTGCCGGGACTGGGGGGACTAGGATTCGGGGGCTCCCTCTCCGACCTGTCTACCCAATAACCCAAGTAGGACAGCGCTTTAAACCCAGTGTACATCTGGTAAGCGCTATAGCATAATTGTGCTGTTTTAGTATACCCTTCCTGTACTGTTGAGTGCGGACAACCCTTAATTTCCCTCTCCCCCTGGGGTTGAGGTGCCCGGCCTCTTTTTCCCTTTACCTTTCCTTCCATTTGCCCTTCCTTTCTCCGCCTTAGTTCTCGCCATGCATTACCTACCCAAAACCTACCTTGGTTCAACTTTCTTTGCTTTTCTCTGACGTCCCCCTCCCCTTCCCCGAGGAGCGATGGGAGACTCAGTCAAGGTCACCTCTCTAAACGTTAAGGGACTGAACTCCCCTGAAAAATTGTGGATCCTCCTGTGAGAACTGAACACATCCTGTACTGATGTGGCCTTTATACAAGAAACACATTTTAAAAATACTAGCCTCCCCTTTCTATGGTCGAGATCCTTCCCTAAGGTCTACCACTCTACTAACCCCTCCTCTCCATTCTGATCTCTAGCAGGCTCCCCTGGGTTCTCCAGGATTCTCTGGTGGACCCTGGGGGCCAATATCTTTTTCTTAGGGGCCACATTGGAGAGCGCCTTTTTACATTTGCCACTGTGTACGCTCCCAATGATCACCAAGACACGTTCCTCAGAACTACCCTGCACAGATTATGTGACTTTCGGGAGGGCCAATTGATATTAGGTGGGGACTTTAATGTCCCCTTTCGCCATCGGTTGATACTTCTGCCTCTTGCTCCTCGCTCCCTACCCCTCACCTAGGTCTCTATTCTGGCACCTTAATGAGAGCCTCCTCCAGATACCGGAAGTTTTAGCAGATGTGACCAGGGAATTGGACCTTTATTTCCAAGAAAACTAAAGCAGGACTGTGACCCGGGGATAATTTGGGAGGCTCACAAGTCAGTACTCCGCAGGGTACTTATCAGGCACGGGGCGCGCATCAAACGAACACGGAAGGAACAGCTTGCTAATCTGTTTCGTGAACTTGCCTCTGTGGAAGCGAAACATAAACATACCCCCTTACGGACCTTAGAGATTGAATTGGGGACACTCCATACCCATATTGCTGTCCTACTCCATTATAAAGCGAAAGCGGCACTCCAGTTTTGTCGTAAAACTGGCGTAGGAGTCAGAGGACAAATGCAGAAAAATCTTAGCCAGGTCGGTAAAGGAGTTGAAATCTGGCTCTTACATACCACAGTTGATAGATGAGAATGGCCAGAGGGCTCTACCCCAACCCAAATAGTCGAAGTCTTTGAAAAATGTTACTCTGTTTTCTACAACCTGCCCGATTCAGGGTCTGGACAGGACAATATAGACAGATATGTAACCGGTTCTGGTCTACCAACCCTCTCATCGGAATCACGGGAGTACTTGGAGGACCCGATCACACTGGAAGAAGTCCAGACGGCTGTGGGACCTCCGAAGGTGGGTAAGGCTCCGGGCCCTGACGGATATACCGCACAATACTTTAAGACCTTCCTCCCTATTCTCGGCCCGCGCTTGGTGAATTTATTTAATACTCTGAGCTCGAATGGGGATTTTCCTGAGGATACTCTTAGAGCCCACATCTCGTTGATACCTAAGGAGGGCAAAGACCCGGGCCTATGTGGCAGCTACAGACCGATTTCCCTCCAAAATTCGGTCCTAAAACTATTCTCTAACTCCTCGCCACGTGATTGGCACATCACTTGTAGTCCCTTATACATATTGACCAGTTAGGTTTTATTCCCACCAGGGAAAATAGGGACAACACCACTAAGGTGCTTACCCTGATCCGTAAAGCAAAGTCATCTGGGACCCCTTGTCTTTTCATGAGTACTGATGCCGAGAAGGCTTTTGATCGGGTCAAATGGACATTAATGTTCTCGGTCCTTCGCCATATAGGTCTGAGTGAACGGATGCTGGCATGGATAAGTAAAATATACTCACGTACTTACATTCCACCGGACATCGCGCGTACGTTTATGTTGAACTTCCCCCCACCCCTTGTCACTAAGATCCGCAGTTTGCTTCACGGGTGGCATTCTGGCCTCCATTCCTGGTTCAGCAGATGCAATCTCATTAAAATGAACATACTCCCTAAATTTACTTATCTTTTCCAAGCTCTCCTGATCCAGATTGCAGTCCTGTTTTTTAAGCAAGTTCAATCCTTGCTCACTCAATTTAACTGGGCTCACAAAAATCCCAGACTTAAGCAGTCACAGCTGATATTGTCTAAACAACAGGGAGTGTTGGATCTCCCTAACTTGCAACGCTACTACCTGGCCTCCCATCTGGGGCGTGTATTGGACTGGAATCGAAACAAACTTTCTAAGCTCACTCCCAAATTCCGATAAGAAGCACCATGTGGTGCTATAAGTATTTACCCACAGAATTTATGTCACATCCCACTATAGGGGCTTAGTTGAAAGTCAGTCACCTGATCGCTACCCAAAACACACTCACGTCTTTGACTTCCCCCCTATTCCCTATACGTGGCCATCCAACCTTTGAACTGGGGACCCACTTAGAAATTCCAACCTAGACAATGCGTCTAAATTCGTCATTGATGGAAAATGGCCTTCTTTCTCAACCCTAACAGATCCGACAGGGCTTTTCCAACTGCCTTTTTGGAGAGCTGCGCAACGACATCATTTTCTCCATTCCATCCCCAATCCTCAAACGTTCGCCCGCCCTCAGACGGAGTTTGAGACTCTATGCAGGAGCGAAGGCCCTTTGGCCCACATTCTCTCTCAAACAGATTACCCACACTTAACCTGTCTGTCCAACTGGGAAAAGGACCTTAATTGCTAATTTTCCCCAGCACAGAGACAACACATTATCACTTTGGCTCTCAAAATGTCGCTGTGCACGAAGATACAGGAGACGAATTTTAAACTTCTCACCAGGTGGTATTTGACACCATCAAAGCTGCAGAAATGTTTCCCCTCTTCCTCGAACATATGCTGGAGGTGTGGAGAAGAAGAGGGCACGTTGCTGCACAAATTTTGGTCCTGCCTCAGCTTGGTGGACTTCTGGACAGAGCTCCGATGCATAACACAAAAATTCACAGACTTCTCCATCCAGGAAGAGGCTGCATTCTTTCTCTTGCACCATTCACAGATTCCCATTAAGAAGTACAAAAAAATCAATTTTACGGCATGTGATAAATGCGGCGAAATCCTGCATCCCTCTCTATTGGAAAAAATGTTCCCCCCCTTTCATTACTCACTGGCTTAAGAAAATAGAGGACATTAAAAAAAATGGAGGACTTGATCCTCACATCACAAGGTAAACAAGAATTTTTTAAACAAACCTGAGACATCTGGAATACCTTTATATTCTCGCTGGAAGGATGTCGCCTGCTATCGCCTTAGTGCTCTGAGCTTTCCTTGACTGGCCCCTTGGACAGTGGCTGCCATCGTGTCTCGTCCCCCCTTCTCCTTTTCTGATCTTTCAACCCTTCTCTTTTCTGCCTTCCTCCCCTATCTCTCACCCCCTCCACCCCCTCTCTCTTTTGGAAAGAGTGGAAAATTGGGAATGACGGCCCCACACCCCCCTCTGGATGGATTATGCCGGAGGGACCTGGGGTTTGTGTGACCCTGGATCTTGGTACAGTACTTTATCCGTGCCTCGAATCATTGTGATTGATGGAAGGCAGACTCACAGTTGCGAATATACCTGTATCAAGTATTGTACAGCTGCTTTTTGCTCTGTATTTCTCTGTTGCATTATGTACTCGGGGGACCGTCTTCCCCTATTTGGAGAAAAAATTATATTTGAAAAAAAAAAGAAGCCTACGACACCTGGTATTCCCAGGCGGTCTCCCATCAAGGCATTAACCAGGCCCGACCCTGCTTAGCCTCCAATATCAGACAAGATGGAACAGATTCAGGGTGATGTGGCCGTAGCCAATATCTTCAGGCACTCTCAACTCTCTTGACAAACACCAAGATGGTCACCTTGGAAACAAGCGGAAAAAAATAGGTCAACGGCAACAACATAAAAAGAAGCCTACGGCATCTGGAAATCCCAGGCGGTCTCCCATCCAGGTACTAAACTGGTCCCAACCCTGCTTAGCCTCTGAGATCAGATGAGATTGGGCTCTTTCAGGGTGGTGTGGCCGTAGGAGATTTCTTCAGGCACTCTCAACCTTGACTAACGCCAATATGGTCACCTTGGGAAACAAACAAAAAAATCAAGTCAACGCCAACAACATGAGAAGAAGTCTGCAGCACCTAGTATTCCCAGGTGGTCTCCCATCCAGGTATTAACAAGGCCCGACACTGTTTAGTCTCTGAGATCAGACGAGATCTGGTGCTTTCAGGGTTATGTGGCCATAGGCGAGCTCTTCAAGCACTCTCAACCCTCTTGACAAACACCAAGATGGTCACCTTGGTAAACAAACAAAAAAAAAAAACAAGTCAACGCCAAGAACATAAAAATAAGCCTTCAGCACCTAGTATTCCCAGGTGGTCTCCAATCCAGGTACTAGCAAGGCCCGACCCTGTTTAGCCTCTGAGATCAGAGGAGATCGGGCGCTTTCAGGCTTATGTGCCCATAGGCAATCTCTGAAAAAAAAAAAAACGAATCAAGGCCAACAACATAAAAAGAAGCCTACAATAACTGGTATTCCCAGGTGGTCTCCCATCCAGGTACTAACCAGGCCTGACTCTTCTTAGCCTCCAAGATCAGATGAGATTGGGTGCTTTCAGAGTGCTCGGACTCTTTCCCCATCACTAATGGGACGAGGCAGGGGTGCCCTCTGTCTCCCCTAATTTTTATTCTGACACTGGAACCACTTATTTGTCACGTTCGGAATGACCCGAATATTACTGGCATATCCAAACCCTCCGCACACCACAAAATTGCGGCGTACGCTGACGATCTAATTTCTTTCGTCTCCAATCCACACATTTCGCTTCCCAATATACTCGCGACTCTCCGGTGATACGGCAGCCTATCAAACTATAAAATCAATTGCACCTTTGGCTGTATTGAATATATCGGTCCCGGATGGTGAGGCCAAGAGGCTACGCTCCGCTTTTCCATTCTACTGAGCTGAAAAATCTATACGTTACCTGGGCGTTGACATCGCAGCGGATTTGGCGCAATTGTACCCGCTTAATTTTGTCCCTCTCCTGAATAGACTGAAATCTGATTTGGGAAACTGGCATGCTTTAACACTGACCTGGTTCAGGCGCTGTAATGCATTCAAAATGACGGCCCTCCCGCGGATCTTATACTTGTTCCAGACATTACCGATCCGGTTACCCCCAATCTTTTTCAGACATCTGCAGGTGCTGCTCCGGGACTTTATTTGGGCGCGCAAACCGCCCAGAGCCCGTTTGCAATTGCTTGCCAGAACAAAGGACAAGGGGGGTCTGGGTCTCCCAGATCTGAGACAATACAACAGAGCGACTCTGCTAGCGAGAGTCGTTGATTGGCATTGTAATGGCCCACACAAGCAGTGGGTGGAGATGGAGATTGAGGATGGATCCATTCCCCTATTGACCTCCCCGTGGCTCCTGTCCTCCCTACCAAAAGACCTCAGAGATCACCCCGTAGTGGGAGCTACGTTGGCTGTTGTGCGGAGGTTGTTCCGCTGCACACACATTGCTCCCCTGCCGTCACCAATGACTCCGGTTATAGGTAATCCAGACTTCCCACCGGGATTTACCAACAAGAAACTGCGACAGTTGACAGTGGTAGGGAAACAGCGTCTGGGAGAGGTGTGGTCCTCGGGAGGGCTCCCGACCACACAAACCGTCGCCGAGCTTTCTGACCCTCCGCTTGACTTGTTTAATGCTTATCAACTTCGTCACTTTCTTCTGGCCATACAAAGGGCCCCCTACACTCCTAGAGACCTGACGCCCTATGAATCCATCTGTCACAAAAAGGAACCTGTGCAACACACCCTCTCCCTCCTGTACAACCTATTAAGTAGTCAGGAGGAGGAGTCGACCCCACCATTTATCCACAAATGGGAGATTGCATTTGGCATCACATTTACCCCACAACAGATAGGGAAGATCCTGACATTAGTACATAAAGCTTCCATCGCAAACCAATATCAAGAATCAGGATACAAGATAGTCTCACGCTGGTATAGAGTCCCATACCTTCTGAATAAAATGAATAGATCGATTCCGGATGTTTGTTGGAGGTGTAATTCAGATACGGGGACCATGGGACACATTTTCTGGGCATGCCCGGCCTTGAGGAACTTTTGGGTGGAGGTGACCGGGACGATAAAAACTCTCAGAAATGTAGATATCGCAGACAACCCAGCAGCGTGCCTTCTACACTTGACCGAACAGCCTGTTCAAAAATACAAAAAAACCCTCACGATGCAATTCCTGAACGCCGCCCGGGCCTGCATTCCCACACTGTGGAGGCAGCCTCAGCCCCCATCCAAGGTGCTGTGGTATTCCAAAGTCAATCATATTCTCCGGATGGAAGAATTGACCGCCACCCTTCACAACACTGAAGAGGCATTTAGTGATACATGGAGGCCCTGGAGGTATTTTACTGGTACCTGAGACTACATTTGGGAGGTGAGCAGCGCCCCTGTCCCAGAAAACGACTGAACATCTAACGTTTACCTACGTAGGCCAAGTCTGCCCTGGGTGGCATTCCCCCCCTCCCTTTTTGTCTTTATTTTTCTTTTTTTCCCCGCCGCCATCCCGCCCCCCTCTTCTCTCTCCGTTTTTGCACTCTCTTCTTCCCCCGTCCTCCCTTTTCACTATGCCTTGTCTCCTTACTAGCCTTTGGGACCCAGAAGAACCCCAGGGTTCTGGACACGACCGGCTCATATTTTACTCTGGTTCACATAGGTCATGATAAGCTGGCTCGCTGTGGTCCCAGTTGTTCTCCATGATTACATTTGTCCGAACGGAGCTGCATTAGTTATACTGTACTACATGTCGGAGGTGGGGTTTCTCTCTTTTCTGCATGAAACTCTAGGACTCCCCTCTGAGAACCCAGAGTTATTTGGCTGCCTATTTTTTGTTACCATGTAATTGTGACCCTGGGTCATGCTGTATGGTTGACTGTTATATTTATGTTGTTCTACTTATACTTAATAAAAGAATAAAACAAAAAAAAAAAAAAAGTCAATGCCAACAACTTAAAAAAAAAGCCTATGGCATCGAGAAATCCCAGGCGGTCTCCCATCCCGGTACTAACCAGGTCCCAACCCTGCTTAGCCTCTGAGATCAAATGAGATTTGGCTCTTTCAGGGTGATGCAGCCATAGTAGATTTTTTCAGGCACGCTCAACCCTCTTGACAAATGCCAAGATGGTCACCTTAGGAAACAAACAAAAAAAACAAGTCAACACCAACAACATAAAAAGAAGCCTACCGCACCTAGTATTTCCAGGCGGTCTCCCATCCAGGTATTAACAAGACGCGGCCCTTTCTAGCCTCTGAGATCAGCGGAGATTGGGCGCTTTCAGGGTGATGTGCCCATAGGCAATCTCTTTGGGCACTCTCATCCCTCTTGAAAAATGCCAATATAGTCACCCTGGGAAACAAGCGAAAAAAAACAGGTCAACGCCAACAACATAAAAAGAAGAATACGGCACCTGGTATTCCAAGGCCGTCTCCCATTCAAGTACTAACTAGGCCCAACCCTTCTTAGCCTCTGAGATCAGAAGAGATATGGTGCTTTCAGGGTGATGTGGCTGTAAGCGATCTCTTTAGGCACTCTCAACCCTCTTGACAAATGCCAAGATGATCACTTTGGGAAACAAGCGAAAAAAACAGGTCAACACCAACAACATAAAAAGAAGCCTGCGGCATCTGGAAAACCCAGGCGGTCTCCCATCCAGATACAAACCAGGCCCAACCCTGCTTAGCCTCTGAGACCAAGCGAGATTGGGCGCTTTCAGGGTGTTGTGCTCGTAGGCAATTTCTTTGTGCACTCTCAACCCTCTTGACACATGCCAAGATGGTCACCTTGGGAAACAAGGGAAAATAAAACAGGTCAACGCCGACAACATAATGAGAAGCCTACGGCACCTGGTATTCCCAAGCTGTCTCCCATCCAGGAACTAACCAGGCCCATCGCTGCTTAGCCTTCGAGATCAGATGAGATTGGGATCTTTCAGGGTGATTTGGCCGTAGGCACTCTCTTTGGGCACTCTGAAGCCTCTTGACAAAGGCCAAGATGGTCACCTTGGGAAACAAGCTAAAAAAAACAGGTCAAAGCCAACAACATAAAAGAAGCCTACGGCATCCAGTATTCCCAGGCGATCTCCCAATTAAGACACTAACCAGACCAGATCCTTCTGTGGCACCTGGTCTTCCCAGGCAGTCTCCCATCCAGGTACTAACCAGGCCTGACGCTGCTTAGCCTCTGAAATCAGACGAGATCGGGTGCTTTCAGGTTGATGTGGCCGTAAGCTTTCTCTTCAAGACACGCCCAACCCTCTTGACAAACGCCAAGATGGTCGCCTTGAGAAACAAGCAAAAAAAACAGGTCAAAGCCAACAACATAAAAAGAAGCCTATGGGCTTACAGCGGACCCTAAAAGATGGGACCCACTAGCTCTGTCATGGTTCGGACGCTGTAATGTGTTGAAGATGAACGCAATGCCACGACTTCTGTATCTACTACAAGCCTTACCTATCAAAATACCCCAGACTTTCTTTCATGCGGTTCGCTCAATCTTTATCAAGTTCCTCTGGCGCGGAAAACATATGCGTATTGGTAGGGCAATGCTATTGCGACCGAAATTGCGGGGAGGTATTGGCTTCCCGGACCCTGCTCTATATTACACAGCGACGCACATGACACCGGTGGTTGACTGGTGCCGGTGTTCTGCCATATACTGTCCGGCCATGATATAGTGTCTGCGCCGTACTGCGCATGCGCAGTACGGAGCAGACGAAGCTTCGGAGATTTTCATGCGCGGTGAGTGGAGGTGGTAGCCCCACCATCCAAGTGGACATAGGGTTGTGAATATTAGAGGGCCCCTCGCAGGCGAGCTTCGGGCTTGGCCTCGCTGCGCTCGGCTCTTTTATATTCTTTTATATTCTTACTCTATGTCACATACTCACAGTCCCGGTACAAATATGCAAAATAGAGCAAAAGAGTACATGGTTTATTTTGATGTATGATAGTTTTATTGCATGCTTGATGTGGATGATTAAAATCGTGTAGTGATCTATATTTAGCATAAGAATGAAAAGGCATAACATGGCAATGAGACAAAATCCATTAGAGATGTGAGCTAGATGAAATGATGAAATGTCTCTGTATAGCCCAGATTGTCTTCTGTTATCACTTAGCCTACCCTCTAAATTCACTAGCCTCTCTATATACACCAGCATGTTTACACTAGCCGGTCTTCTGCATACAATAGCCTGTCTTCGATATACACTAGCCTATGTTCTGAATACACTAGCCCGTCTTCTGTCTTCTGTATGCCCTAGCCTGTCTTCTGTATACATTAGTCTCTCTGTATAAACTAGCATCTCTGTATACCCCAAACTGTCTTCTATAAAAACTTGTCTCTCTTTATAGCCTGTCTAGCCTTTCTTCTGTACACACTAGCTTCTCTGTATACACTAACCAGGCTTCTATATACAATAGCTTCACTCTATGCACTAGCCTCTCTGTATAATCTAGCCTCTCTATATACCCTAGGTAGTGTTCTGCATCTCCGTAGTGGTAGCCTCTCCGTAGAAGCCAGCCTTTATTCTGTATTCACTAGCCTTTCTTCTGTATGCTGTAGTCTTCTATATATACTAGCTTCTCTGTACACCCTTGCATCTCTGTAATACACTAAACCCTCTGTATACCACAGCTTGTCTTCTGTATACACTAGACTGTAAACACTAGATAGAATACACCAGCCTGTCTTCTGTACCCACTAGAATCTCTGTATACACTACCCAGTCTTCTGTATACACTGTCAGCTTGGATGTATACCCAAGCCTGTCTTCTGTATACACTAGTTTCTCTATATGCACTGTCCTTTCTGTATACTCTCGACCCTCTCTATACATTAACCTCTCTATATACACTAACATCTTTGTATATACTAGCCTCTCTTTAAATTAGCCTCTCTGTGTACCCCAGCCTCACTGTTTACTCTAGCATCTCTGTATACTCAAGCCTACACGAGTCTTCTGTATTCTGTATTAACTAGCCTTTCTTCTGTATGCTGTAGTCTTCTATATATACCAGCTTCTCTGTACACCCTTGCATCTCTATAAACACTGTGTAAACTAGCCAGTCTTATGTATACACTCGCCGACTGTATACACTAGACTCTCTGAATACACTAAGCTCTATGTCTTCTGTATACACTAGACTGTAAAAACTAGCTAGAATACACCAGCCTGTCTTCTGTACCCACTAGACTCTCTGTATACACTACCCAGTCTTCTGTATAGAATGTCAGCTTTCATGTATACCCTTTCTGTATACACTAGCTTCTCTATATGCACTGTCCTTTCTGTATACACTCGACTCTCTCTATACACTAACCTCTCTATATACACTAACATCTTTGTATTTGTCTTTAAACTAGCCTCTCTGTGTACCCCAGCCTCACTGTTTACTCTAGCATCTCTGTATACTCAAGCCTATCTACATACACGAAACCTGTATTCTGTATTCACTAGCCTTTCTTCTGTATGCTGTAGTCTTCTATATATACCAGCTTCTCTGTACACCCTAGCACTGTAACAGTATTACAGAAACAGAACACCAGCAATAAGGTGTATACTGTGCAGGAGGCACACAACACCGACTCTAACTTCTGCACTGCAGATGCATGTATTGCAGAAATTGAACACCAGTAATAAAGGGTAGCTTCAGGTGTGTACTGTGCAGGAGGCACATAACACCCACTGTAACAGTGCTAGGTTCCCAAGCAGTAAAGACACTGTCCCTGCCTATCGTCCTCTTTCCCTGACCACCGCAACACACTATACAAGGCCGCCGTGCTGGCGGCCTTATATAGTGTGGGGTGTGTACTAAACCCCCCGAGCTATAATTGGCCACAGGAATCCTGCCTGTGGTGAATTGTGGCTCTCCTCACACAGGATGTCACATCTGTTCTTATTATATAGAACCTATTATGCTCCTCGTAAACTTTTTCAGTTTGGCCGAACGGCCGGACGCAAGTTGCCCCCGGTGCGGGAACATGAGGGGAGACATGATGCACATGTTTTGGAGAGGCCCAAAATTGATCCGCTACTGGACAGAGGTGACAGGAACCATTGATCGGGTGGTTGGAACCTCCACCAGGATGGAGGCGAAGTATTGTCTCCTGGGATTAGTTGAAGGAGTTGGAAACCCGGGAAGTAGCCAGATGGCAGTTCTGAGATGCCTATTTCAGGCAAGGAAACTGATTGCCCAACCCTGCTTAGCCTCCAATGTTGGCAATGACTTGGTTTTTTTCGCTTGTTTCCCAAGATGACCATGTTGGCGTTTGTCAAGATGGTTGAGAGTGCCCGAAGAGATTGCCTATGGCCCCATCACCTTGAAAGTGCCTGATCTTGTCTGATCTCGGAGGCTAAGCATTGTCGGGCCTGATTAGTAACTGGATGGGAGACCAACTGGGAATACCAGGTGCCGTAGGATTCTTTTTATGTTGTTGGCGTTGACATGTTTTTTTTTTTCCGCTTGTTTCCCAAGGTGATCATCTTGGCATTTGTCAAGAGGGCTGAGAGTGCCCAAAGAAATCTCCTACGGCCACATTCCCCTGAAAGCACCCGATCTCATCTGATCTCAGAGGCTAAGCAGGGTCCGTAGGAATCTTTTTATATTGTTGGCTTTGACCTGTTTTTCTTTCGCTTGTTTCCCAAGGTGACCATTTTAGCATCAGTCAAGAGTTTTGAGTATGTCCCAAAGCGTTCGCCTGAGGTCACATCACCCTGAAAGCGCCCGATCTCAGAGGCTAAGCAGGGTCTGGGTCAGATGGGAGACCGCCAGGGTCTATGTTGTTGGCGTTGACCTTTTTTTTTTCACTTGTTTCCCAAGATAACCATCTTGGTATTTGTCAAGAGGGTTGAGAGTGTCTAAATAGAACACCTATGGCCACATCACCCTGAAAGCGCACAATCTCATCTGATCTCGGAGGCCTAGCAGTGTACGGCCTGGTTAATACCTGTATGGGAGACCATCTGTGAATACCAGGTGCCGTAGGCTTCTTTTTATGTTGTTGGCGTTTACCTGTTTATTTTCGCTTGTTTCCCAAGGTGACCATCTTGGCGTTTAACAAGAGGGTTGAAAGTGCCCAAAGAGATCATCTATGGCCCCATCACCCTGAAAGCGCCCAATCTCATCTGATCTCAGAGGCTAAACAGTGTCGGGCCTGGTTAGTACCTGGATGGGAGACCGCCTGGAAATACCAGGTGCCATAGGCTACTTTTTTTGTTGTTGGCTTTGAACTGTTTTTTTCGCTTGTTTCTCAAGGCGACCATCTTGGCGTTTGTCAAGAGGGTTGGGCGTGTCTTGAAGAGAACGCTTACGGCCACATCACCCTGAAAGCACCCGATCTCGTCTGATTTCAGAGGCTTAGCAGCATCAGGCCTGGTTAGTACCTGAATGGGAGACTGCCTGGGAAGACCAGGTGACATAGAAGGATCTGGCCTGGTTAGTGTCTTGATTGGGAGATCGCCTGGGAATTCCGGATGCCGTAGGCTTCTTTTTATGTTGTTGGCTTTGACCTGTTTTTTTTCCCTTGTTTCCCAAGGTGACCATCTTGGCATTTGTCAAGAGGGTTGAGAGTGCACAAAGAAATTGCCTACGGGCACAACACCCTGAAAGCGCCCAATCTCGTTTGGTCTCAGAGGCTAAGCAGGGTTGGGCTTGGTTTGTACCTGGATGGGAGACCGCCTGGGTTTTCCAGATGCCGCAGGCTTCTTTTTATGTTGTTGGCGTTGACTTGTTTTTTTTGTTTGTTTCCCAAGGTGACCATCTTGGCGTTTGTCAAGAGGGTTGAGCGTGCATTTGATCTCAGAGGCTAAGCAGGGTTGGGACATGGTTAGTACATGGATGGGAGACCGCCTGGGATTTCTCGATGCCATAGGCTTTAGTTTTAAGTTGTTGACATTGACTTATTTTTTTAATTTTTATTATTCTTTTATTAAGTAGAACAACATAAATATAACAGTCAACCATACAGCATGAGCCAGGGTCACAATTACATGCTAACAAAAAATAGGCAGCCAAATAACTCTGGGTTCTCAGAGGGGAGTCCTACAGTTTCATGCAAAAAATAGAGAAACCCCACCTCCGACATGTAGTACAGTATAACTAGTGCAACTCCGTTCGGACAAATGTAATCATGGAGAACAACTGGGACCACAGCGAGCCAGCTTATCATGACCTACGTGAACCAGAGTAAAATATGAGCCGGTCATGTCCAGAACCCTGGGGTTCTTCTGGGTCCCGAAGGCTAGTAAGGAGACAAGGCATAGTCAAAAGGGAGGACGGGGGAAGAAGAGAGTGCAAAGACGGAGAGAGAGGAGGTGGGGGGATGGCGGCGGGGAAAAAAAAGAAAAATAAAGACAAAAAGGGAGGGGGGGAATGCCACCCAGGGCAGACATGGCCTACGTAGGTAAACGTTAGATGTTCAGTCGTTTTCTGGGACGGAGGCACTGCTCACCTCCCGAATGTAGTCTCGCGTAACAGTAAAATACCTCCAGGGCCTCCATGTAACACTAAATGCCTCTTCAGTGTTGTGAAGGGTGGCGGTCAATTCTTCCATCCGGAGAATATGATTGACTTTGGAATACCACAGCACCTTGGATGGGGGCTGAGGCTGCCTCCACAGTGCGGGAATGCAGGCCCGGGCGGCATTCAGGAGGTGCATCGTGAGGGTTTTTTTGTATTTTCGAACAGGCTGTTCGGTCAAGTGTAGAAGGCACACTACTGGGAACCCAAAAGTTCCTCAAGGTCGGGCATGCCCAGAAAAGGTGTCCCATGGTCCCCATATCTGAATTTCACCTCCAACAAACATCCGGGATCGATCTATCCATTTTATTCAGAAGGTATGGGACTCTATACCAGCGTGAGACTATCTTGTATCGTGATATTGGTTTGCGATGGAAGCTTTATGTACTAAGGTCAGGATCTTCCCTATCTGTTGTGGGGTAAATGTGATGCCAAAGTCCCTCTCCCATTTGTGGATAAATGGTGGGGGTTGACTCCTCCTCCTGACTACTCAATAGGTTGTACAGGAGGGAGAGGGTGTGTCGCACAGGTTCCCTTTTGTGACAGATGGATTCATAGGGTGTCAGGTCTCTAGGAGTGTAGGGGGCCCTTTGTATGGCCAGAAGAAAGTGACGAAGTTGATAAGCACTAAACAAGTCAAGCGGAGGGTCAGAAAGCTCGGCGACAGTTTGCGTGGTCGGGAGCCCTCCCGTGGGCCACATCTCTCCCAGACGCTGTTTCCCTACCACTGTCAACTGTCGCAGTTTCTTGTTGGTAAATCCTGGTGGGAAGTCTGGATTACCTATAACCGGAGTCATTGGTGATGGCAGGGGAGCAATGTGTGTGCAGCGGAACAACCTCCGCACAACAGCCAACGTAGCTCCCACTACGGGGTGACCTCTGAGGTCTTTTGGTAGGGAGGACAGGAGCCACGGGGAGGTCAATAGGGGAATGGATCCATCCTCAATCTCCATCTCCACCCCCTGCTTGTGTGGGCCATTACAATGCCAATCAACGACTCTCGCTAGCAGAGTCACTCTGTAGTATTGTCTGAGATCTGGGAGACCCAGACCCCCCTTGTCCTTTGGTCTGGCAAGCAATTGCAAATGGGCTTTGGGCAGTTTGCGCGCCCAAATAAAGTCCCGGAGCAGCAGCTGCAGTTGTCTGAAAAAAATTGGGGGTAACCGGATCGGTAATGTCTGGAACATGTATAAGATCCGAGGGAGGGCCATCATTTTGAATGCATTACAGCGCCCGAACCAGGTCAGTGTTAAAGCATGCCAGTTTCCCAAATCAGATTTCAGTCTATCCAGGAGAGGGACAAAATTAAGCAGGTACAATTGCGCTAAATCCGCTGCGATGTCAACGCCCAGTTAACGTATAGATTTTTCAGCCCAGTAGAATGGAAAAGAGGAGCGGAGCCTCTTGGCCTCACCATCCGGAACCGATATATTCAATACATATAGGCTGCCGTGTCGCTGTAGAGACGCAAGTATTTTGGGAAGCAAAATGTGTGGATTGGAGACGGAAAAAATTAGATCGTCAGCGTACGCCGCAATTTTGTGGTGTGCCGAGGGTTTGGATATGCCAGTAATATTCGGGTCATTCCAAACGTGACACATAAGTGGTTCCAGTGTCAGAATTAAAATTAGGGGAGACAGAGGGCACCCCTGCCTCGTCCCATTAGTGATGGGGAAAGAGTCCGAGCACCACTCGGTCACCCGTACCGCTGCCGATGGCGTGGAGTAAAGCGACATTTCCCAGCTCATCATGTTGGGGCCAAGACCTATATGTTCCAGGGTGGCCTGCATAAAGTGCCAGGCCACCCTGTCAAAGGCCTTCTCCGCGTCCGTTGACAACATAAGCAAGGGCCTTCCCTGTACATGCGCTGCATGGATTAAATTGAGGACTCGGGCCGTATTGTCTCTAGCTTCCGACTTATTTTTATTTTTTTGCTTGTTTCCCAAGGTGACCATCTTGGCGTTTGTCAAGAGGGTTGAAAGTGCCTGAAGAGATTGCCTACGGGCACATCACCCTGAAAGCACCCGATCTCGTTTGATGTTGGAGGCTAATAGAGTCGGGCCTTGTTAGTACCTGGATTGGAGAACGCCTGGGAATACCAGGTGTCGTAGACTTCTTTTTATGTTGTTGGCGTTGACCTGTTTTTTTTTCGCTTATTTCCCAAAGTGACCATCTTGGTGTTTGTCAAGAGGGTTGAGAGTGCCTGAAGAGATTGCCTATGGCCACATCACTCTGAAAGCACCCAATCTCGTCTGATCTTGGAGGCTAAGAAGAGTCGGGCCTGGTTAGTACCTGGATGGGAGACCACCTGGGATTACCAGTTATTGTAGGCTTCTTTTTATGTTGTTGGCGTTGATTCGTTTTCTTTTTTTTGCTTGTTTCCCAAGGTGACCATCTTGGCATTTGTCAAGAGGGTTGAGAGTGCCCAAAGAGATCGCTTACAGCAGCATCACCCTGAAAGAGCCCTATCTCTTCTCTTTTCTGAGGCTAAGAAGGGTTGGGCCTAGTTAGTACCTGGATGGGAGATGGCGTTGGAATACCAGGTGCCGTATTCTTCTTTTTATGTTGTTGACATTGACCTGTTTTTTTTTCACTTGTTTCCCAAGGTGACCATCTTGGCATTTGTCAAGAGGGTTGAGAGTGCCCGAAGAGATCACCTATGGCCCCATCACCCTGAAAGCGCCCAATCTCGTCTGATCTCGGATGCTAAACAGTGTCGGGCCTGGTTAGTACCTGGATGGGAGACCGCCTGGGAATACCAGGTGCCATAGGCTTCTGTTTTTTTTTTTTTTTATTTAGTAGTATGCGACATACAATGCAAAGGCAACTTCACAGAATGTGTGATACAAATAGTTACAAACAAACGATCATATTGCATGGATATCAGAGCCAATGGTAAGAAGTCTGAGGAGAATAGCACGTGTACAGCTTTGCGGTCATATCAAGATGAGATTAAAGCTCCATCTCGTTGGGATCCTCTATCACTTAAAATAGTATTGATACTAGCCCTGCTACCCTCGAAGAGTTTAGATATCCATAGATAGGGGAAGAGTATTGTGTAGTAGTCAAATGGGGTCGGAACATACCATTTTCTTTTCCCTTTTTTGAGTTAAGAAGGGAAATAGTAGAACTGAAAGGAGGGAGAAGGGGAAAGAGAAGATTGGGGAAGGAAATGGCAGAAAAGGTAAAGAAGGGGTAAGGGGGTGTCGTGGGTAGAGTGGATAGTGTGGGGTCCCCTCCCAGGGAGCAAGAGACACGCTCGGCTCACCAGCTCATCAGCTGTCCAACGTTTGGAACAGCGATCTCCAACGATCACCATGAGCTTACTATGTCTCACGGAGGTATTCTTCCGAAAAGCGAAACTGGGTCCAGTAGAACCATCTGTTCCCATGTTTTATCCCTCATTGTGGCAGTCAGGTCTTCCATTCGTTCAATATCATTTACCCTTGCGAACCACTGGGTCACCATTGGAGCAGATTGCTCTTTCCACTGACTTGGGATGCAGGCCCTAGCTGCATTGAGGAGATGTTTAAGTAAGGACTTATGATAACGCTTTCTCGACATAGGAGTTAGATTGAGAAGAACTGCTGCGGGATCATTGGCTAAGGAAATGTCTGTGAACTTGTGGATGAGTCTCAGGACAGGCTGCCAGAATGTTTGTAATTTAGGGCATTCCCAGAAAATGTGGAGAATGGTGCCAGTCTGTTGCCCACAGCGACAGCAGCGGTCAGATTGACCGGGGAATATTTTGGCCAACACCACCGGTGTACGATACCAGCGTGTGATCAGCTTAAATGAGATCTCCTGATATTTACTGCAGAGTGACGACTTATGGGCGAAAAAGAGTATTCTGTCCTGTGGTTTGGAGAATGTAGTTTGTAAGTCCCTTTTCCATTTAGCTAGGAAGGGTGGATCCGTGGAGGATTGTGCGTCTGTCAGGATTTGGTAGGACCTAGAGAGGGAACCACGAATTGGGCCATCATCCAGGCAAAGTTCCTCGAAGGGGTGGAACTGTCTAGAGAAGAACGAATGGTTAGGTAGTGATCCGAGGAAATGGATTAGCTGTCTAGCTCTCCAGCTATTCAATGCAACAGGTACTTGCTCTAGCAGTATGGTCCCCATGGGAATCAAGCCCGTGGGTCCAAGAAATAGGGCTGCTCTCAGAAGCCCTTTCGGGGCTTGCCTGGTAAAGGCCTGGTCAGACAGGCCCGGAGGGAATCTAGGATGTCCAATAATTGGGGTCATAGGAGAAGGGAAGTTAGTCAGGTGGGAAAGGTGAAAAAAACTATCCATCTCGGCGAGCGAGGGGCCAATTAACGGGTGAGTAGTCACACAGGGCTCCAATGGCCTCCCCGCCCAAGGCATACCAGCCAGTGGAACCCGCGCCATCTCCTGCTCTAGCTTGACCCATAGCTTCAGTTCCCCATGCCGGTGTCTTATCACATATGGTCCCCCATTGGATAGTGTCCGCTGTGTACTGCGCATGCGCAGTACACAGCAACACAGATTCAGAAAATTGCCGAGCATGAACGGCGCCTGCGCACTGAGTCCAGGTTCTATCCCCACTATCCAAGTGGACATAGAGTAAGAATATAAAAGAGCCGAGCGCAGCGAGGCCGAGCCCGAAGCGTGGCGAGCAAAGCTCGCCTGCGAGGGACCCTCTAATATTCACAACCCTATGTCCGCTTGGATGGTGGGGCTACCACCTCCACTCACCGCGCAGGCGCCGTTCAGCTTCGGAGATTTTCCGAAGCTTCGTCTGCTCCATACTGCGCATGCGCAGTACGGCGCGGACACTATATCATGGCCGGACAGTATATGGCAGAACACCGGCACCAGTCAACCACCGGTGTCATGTGCGTCGCTGTGTAATATAGAGCAGGGTCCGGGAAGCCAATACCTCCCCGCAATTTCGGTCACAATAGCATTGCCCTACCAATACGCATATGTTTTCCGCGCCAGAGGAACTTGATAAAGATTGAGCGAACCGCATGAAAGAAAGTCTGGGGTATTTTGATAGGTAAGGCTTGTAGTAGATACAGAAGTCGTGGCCTCGCGTTCATCTTGAACACATTACAGCGTCCGAACCATGACAGAGCTAGTGGGTCCCATCTTTTAAGGTCCGCTGTAAGCCCATAGGCTTCTTTTTATGTTGTTTTTTGCTTGTTTCTCAAGGCGACCATCTTGGCATTTGTCAAGAGGGTTGGGCGTGTCTTGAAGAGAACGCTTACGGCCACATCAACCTGAAAGCACCCGATGCCGTCTGATTTCAGAGGCTAAGCAGCGTCAGGCCTGGTTAGTACCTGGATGGGAGACTCCCTGGGAAGACCAGGTGCCATAGAAGAATCTGGTCTGGTTAGTGTCTTTTTTTTTTTTAATTCTTTATTTACGGATTGCAGGTAATACAGAGACAAACTGTAAAAGACATAGATCCCTCAGTTTTCCAGGTTAACAAAAATACATAGTTAATACTTCGTGGGGGACCGGGGGAAACCTAACAACTTATGTCAGCAGCAGCCCCAGCCGTGGCTAGGCCACCACATTATCCCACTCTAATGATCTGGCACCCCAGTGTCTACTTATAAACCAGGGCAGTCCGCGGGGCGATCCCCCTCAAGGCCCAGACTGAGGGGCCTCTAACATCGGTCACCTTCATTCTATTGGTCAAAGAGCTCAGCCGGGACCACCCCGAGGGCCGCCAACCCCTGGCTGGGAAATCGAGGGAACAAAACGAAAAGATCCTTGCAATCACCATGTATTTTAATTATACTTGGGAGTTAGGGGGTAGGGAAAGAGGGGGGAGCAAATGGGCAGGAGAAGGGGATGGGGGGCTCCAAGACAACCAACGACAACCAACGAGCAGTGTGCTCTTCCTCCCTGTCGCCTAACGCTGATGTGAGCTGTTCCATACGGTAGATGTCGCAAACTCTTGCAAACCAGTGAGACACCAGTGGAGCGGCCTGCTGTTTCCACATGCTAGGTATACATGCCCTGGCCCCACTCAGAAGATGTTTTAAGAGAGATTTATGGTACTTCTTGCTCGAGAGTGGAATCAGATTGAGGAAGATCGCAGCTGGGTTGTTCTGGAGATCAATAGCCGTGAGGTCATAAATGATATTGAGAACCTGTCTCCAGAAATGGGCCAGTTGAGGGCATTCCCAAAAGATATGTAGTAACGTGCCGGCTTGTTCACCGCATCTCCAGCACAAAGGGCTGTGACCGGGAAACATAGCCGCCAGGACAGTGGGGGTCCTGTACCATCGGGTCAAAATTTTATAAGCTATTTCCTGGTATTTACTACATAGGGATGACTTGTGCGCAAAAAGAAGCGCGCGGTTCTTCTGGTCTGGCGAGAGCCGGACATGCAGGTCTCGCTCCCATTTTTCCACGAACACCAGGTTACCCTGGGAGAGTTGGTCCAGTAGGATGCGATATGACAGGGAAAGAGACCCTCGGGTCGGTCCCTCTCCTGAGCATACCTCCTCAAACGATGTTAGGGGTCTGCGGAATTCGCCACTGTTTGACAAAGATTTCAAGAAGTGGGAGAGTTGGGCAAGCTTCCACTGTCCCAGGGCCGTGGTTGCTAACGCCTCGTACATAGTGGAGACCGCTGTCCACATCCTAGGGCCAAGAAAAGAAGAGGCCCGCACAAGGTCCCGGTCAGGGTCGAGGCGGAAAGACTTTTCCGTCATGCCGGGTTCAAAGCGTGGGTGTCCAATAATAGGAGTC
Organism: Lithobates pipiens; assembly: GCF_037356315.1. NCBI lineage: Eukaryota > Metazoa > Chordata > Amphibia > Anura > Ranidae > Lithobates > Lithobates pipiens. The sequence continues at coordinate 170,749,759 of NW_027507791.1, read as the reverse complement.
ATGGGCGAAGGGAAACTGGGCACGCCCGTCAGGGTAAAATATCTGTCTAGCTCTTGTAACGTTTGCTCAATGAGTGGGTGTGCCCGCGTCGCTCCCGACCAGCCCGGTCCACTCCAGGGCAAACCTGGAAATGGTACGGATTCACGCTCCAGACGAACCCACAGCTTATCCTTCAGGTGTCTGCACCAGTCAACTACTCTGTT